>NC_063152.1:27205493-28442993 GCF_020921035.1 Rhodamnia argentea
GAATATACGGTGTGCCGGGTGTCGGAAAGACTACCCTTGCAAAGGTTGTCTTTAACCAGATGCGCCACTTGTTTGATGCATGTAGCTTCCTTCCAGGTATCAGCTCGAAACAAGTCAAGTTTTCACGAAGTATGTTGATTGCTGACCTTCAAGTACAAAACCATGCACCTGTGGAATCTTCCGGTGAAGGGACCGAAGAAATAGCAAGTCTATGTCGTAATGCGAGGGTTCTGATTGTGCTTGACGATGTGGATGAGGATAAACAAATTGAAGCATTAGCCGGGAAGCTTACTTGGTTTGGTCCTGGAAGTAGAATCATCGTGACAACGACCAAACTAGAGGTTAAAAGTGCTTTCGACGTCCCAGAAGCTGATCATGAAACAGTTGAAAAACACGAGGTTGAACTAATGAGTTCTGAGCATGCCCTACAACTCTTTTGTAATCGTGCTTTTCAAGGGGCTGCTGTCCAAGATGTCTCCGAATATTTTGCCTTGTCCCGGAACATAGTCGAAGCCATTGGAGGGATTCCTGGGGACATTGTGCGTCATGCTTCATATTTACGCGACAATATGGATATGCATAAATGGAAAAGCACCTTGGAATCATTGCAGAAACACCCAAAAGATTCCACTAAAGACGATCAAGTCTCAAGTCCAATTCAGGACTCATCAATTAATCAAAACCCCTCTGTTGAAGGAAGAAGGTTGCCGGTACGGCCATCTCCAGGTGTTGCTCCGGCTCCCGCAGGAAAGAAGAGAATAGAGCCGGTTAGTTTTCTCTGCACCTTTGGGATTTGCATGGTTACTTCAAACTTCCTTTACTTTAATACAGTGGAATCGGTCCTCTGCTTGCAGTTCGACCCAACAAATGCTAAAGATCTTGTACAATGTTACAAATCTTCTTTGACATGAACGATTGACCGACCGAATTTTTGCAATCGCGAGATCCTACCTAAACTCCAAGCACTTTTGATATTGTGCGCCGGGCCAATTTAGTACTTTTGCTTTCTCCTAAAAATTTTAAAATACCATTTAAATTTACGTGTGAATTCATGTATTGACATTTGAGTGCTACGGGAGTTTTGAGTGTTTTAGATTATTTACGAAAGTCAAGATGCCAAATTCTTAATATTTCGGGGCAATTCACTTGTTAGGTAAGGTTCCGCCTCCATCTAAACCATATATCTATTTTTTGGCTGAAAAGCTATGTTTACTGTGCGAAGCGATTTGATTCCCTTGATTTGACAGGAACCATCTTCAGCCTCATCGTCATCGCCTGGAATCGAGTGTGACGTATTCTTGAGTTTCAAAAGGACAGATACTCGCGAAATCAAGGATAAGCTTTACAGCACATTGACAAATGCAGGGATCTCGTTCTTCAAAAACGACAATGAACACCATTTTGATGAAGAGTTGTGGCCGCAGGTGATACAGGCGATCAAGAGGTCCAGGATCTCGATAGCCATCCTCTCCGCAGATTATGCTTCCAGTAAAAGTTGCCTCATGGAGCTGGCACAAATGTGGGAGTGCAGAATGTCAAATGGACAGAATATTATCCCCATTTTCTATCGTGTTAGTCCCTCCGATGTAAAACACCTGGCTGGGGATTTTGGAAAGGCCTTCAGTCTACATAAGACAGCGGGAGTCGACTCAGAAACCATCGAAACATGGAGGCAGGTTCTTCGACAGATAGGGCGATTAAGCGGATATGTTGCGGACCAACATGAGGGGTATGTAATGCTTTTACTACTGATTTCCTTTGTTTTTCCTGGATAATGGAACGAAAAATAAGTGTAGGATAACGCCAGATGAACCCAAAGCTTTTTGAATAAATGTAGGTGTAATCATGTTGGTAATGATTGAAATTTAACAATGCATAAGAATAGACCATGGTTCTCCATGCCCATGTGGGTTCATTTCATTCTTGTCGGTCCATTCCCCACTTTGATTTTTATCTTTTGGTAACATTCTTATCATACGCCTGCTTCATCACTTGCGTTTTGCAGGTATGAGGACCAGCTGGCGAAAGGAGTTGTTGTGCAAGTTGCGCGGACGTTGAGGGATGATGACCTGGCTGTAACTGACAAACTAGTTGGAATTGATCATCATGTTCAAGTGATAATGAGAAAGCTTGGTGTTGCCAACATCAAGGGACGAGCGATAGAAGTAGGTAACGAAGACGTCCACATTGTTGGAATACGTGGAGTGCCGGGTGTCGGAAAGACTACCCTTGCAAAGGTTGTCTTTAACCAGATGCGCAACTTGTTTGAAGCAAGTAGCTTCCTTGAAGGTATTAGTTCGAAAGAAGTCCGGTACTTACAACGGATGTTGATTGCTGACCTTAAAAAACCAGGACGCGTAGAACTTAGAAATTCCGATGAGGGGATTAAGATAATATCCAGTCTGTTTAGAAATAGAAAGGTTCTCATTGTATTGGACGATGTGGATGAGGATGAGCAAATCAATGCATTAGCCAAGAAGCTCACTTGGTTTGGACCTGGAAGTAGAATCCTCGTGACAACGAACAAAATAGACGTTTTAAGTGCTTTCGACGTTGGAGCAGATGATCATGGGACCGTTGAAGAATACGTGGTTGAACCAATGAATTATGACCATGCTCTACAACTCTTTTGTTATCATGCTTCCAAAATGGCTGCTGTCCAAGATCTCCCCGAATATTTTGACTTGTCCAGAAACATTGTCGAAGCTATTGGAAGGATTCCTTCCGATATCGTGCATCATGCTTCATTTTTAGGCGACAACATGGATATAGATATATGGAAAAATACCTTGGAATCATTGCAGAAACAGCCGAAAGATTCCACTGAAGACGATCAAGTCTCAAGTCCAATTCAAGACTCGTCAATTAATCAAAACCCCTCTGCTAGAGGAAGAAGGTTGCCGGTACCCCCATCTCCAGGTGGTGCTCGGGCTCCTGCAGGAAAGAAGAGAAGAAAGCCGGTTAGTTTTCTCTGTATCTTTGGGATTTGCATGGTTACTTCAAACTTCCTTTACATTAACTCGGTGGAATCGGTCCTCTGCTTGCAGTTTGACCCAACAAATGTTAAAAATCTTCTACGATGTTACGAATCTTCTTTGACATGAACGATCGAACCACCGAATTTTGAAAATCAGGAGATCCTATCCAAACTCCAAGCACTATTGATATCGTGTGGCCAGGCCTGTTTAGCACTTACTGCTTTCTCCTGAAATTTTTAAAATACCATTTAAATTACGACAAAAGTTACGTGTGAATTCATGTATTGACATTTGAGTGCCACGGAGTTTTGAGCATTTTAGATTATTTAGGAAAGTCAAGATGCCAAATTCGTAATATTTCCGGGCAATTCATATGTTGGGTGAAGTTCTGCCTCCATCGAAAAACCTATTTTTCGGCTGAAAAACTATTTTTGGTATGTGAAGCGATTTGATTTCCTTGATTTGACAGGAACTATCATCATCGTCCGAAATTGAGTGTGACGTATTCTTGAGTTTCAAAGGTACAAATACTCGTGAAATCAAGGATCAGCTTTACAGGACATTGGCAGATGCAAGGATCCCGGTCTTCAAATACGACAATGAACACCATTTTGATGAAGAGTTGCCGCCGCAGGTGAAAGATGCGATCAAGAGGTCCAGGATCTCAATAGCCATCCTCTCCGCAGATTATGCTTCCAGTAAAAGTTGCCTCATGGAGCTGGCACAAATGTGGGAGTGCAGAATGTTAAATGGACAGAATATTATCCCGATTTTCTGTGGTATTAGTCCCTCTGATGTAACAGACCAGGCTGGGGATTTTGAAAAGGCCCTTGGTGTACATAAGACAGCAGGAGTCGACTCAGAAACCATCGAAACATGGAGGACGGTCCTTCGAGAGATCGGGGGATTACACGGATATGTTGCGGACCTACATAAGGGGTATGTAATGCTTTTGCTACTGATTTCCTTTCTCTTTCCTCGATGAATGGAAATGGACCCAAAGCTTTTTGAATAACTATAGATGTAATCCTGTCGGTAATGATTGAAAACTCAAAGGTTACTTAAGAATGGAACGTGGTTCCCCCTGCCCATGTGGGTTGATTTAATTTTTGTCTGTCCATTCCCCACTTTGATTTTTTATCTTTTGGTAACATTCTTATCATCCTCCTGCTTCATCACTTGCGTTTTGCAGATTCGAGGACCAGCTGGCCAGAGAAGTTGCTGTACGTGTCGCGCTGATGTTGAGGGATTATGGCCTTGTTGTAACCGACAAACCAATTGGAATTGATCATCATGTTCAAGAGATAATGAGAAAGCTTGGTGTTGCCTACAGCGGGGGACAAGCCACTGAAGTACGTGGAAAAGACGTATGCGTTGTTGGAATATACGGTGTGCCGGGTGTCGGAAAGACTACCCTTGCAAAGGTTGTCTTTCACCAGGTGCGCCACTTGTTTGATGCATGTAGCTTCCTTCCAGGTATCAGTTCGAAACAAGTCAAGTTTTCACGAGGTATGTTGATTGCTGACCTTCAAATACAAAACCATGCACCTGTTGAATCTTCCGGTGAAGGGACCGAAGAAATAGCAAGTCTATGTCGTAATGCGAGGGTTCTGATTGTGCTTGACGATGTGGATGCGGATGAACAAATTAAAGCGTTAGCCGGGACGCTTACTTGGTTTGGTCCTGGAAGTAGAATCATCGTGACAACGACCACACAAGAGGTTTTAAGTGCTTTCGGCGTCCCAGAATCTGATCACGAAACAGTTGAAAAACACAAGGTTGAACTAATGAGTCCTGAGTGTGCCCTGCAACTCTTTCGTAATCATGCTTTTCAAGGGGATGCTCCCGAAGATGGCTCCGAGTATGATTCCTTGTCCAGAGACTTTGTCAAAACTATTCAACCGCTTCCTTCGCGTATTGTGACACTTGCTTCATCTTTACTCGACGAGAATATACATGTATGGAGAAGTAACTTGGATTTGTTGCAAAAAGCACTGAAAGCACTGAAAGATCTGAAAGATAGGCAAACTGCAGGAGGAGGAGGAGGAGGAGGAGGAAGACCTGCACCTTTAGAGTTAGAATGCATTTGACAAATCTGGATGCAATGCAAGGCTGGAGGTTTGAATTTTAAGGTTTCGTGTGTTTTGAATTTCCTATGTTCTTAATGCGTCTAGTTTCCATTCCATGTGTTCTAAATTTCCTGTAACTTTAATGTGTCTAGTTACTGTAACTCCTTCATGCTTTAGTGGTTTGCTTCATCTAATCCTCAAGTTACTCTTTCCATCACACACTCACCATGCATCACTTACATATCTTTAGATGTTCACACTTAGCACTGACATATTGTAAAGGAAAAGGAGTATGATTAATTAAGTTAAAATAACCCCCATCACACACACACACACACACACAAAAAAAATCTAAGAGGAACATAATTTACTGACATATTGTAAAGGAAAAGGAGTATGATTATTTAAGTTAAAATAACCCCCATCACACACACACACACACACAAAAAAAATCTAAGAGGAACATAATTTACTGAAACAGAGATATCTTTATCTATATTTTCGAAAATTACCGAGGACAGTAAATGTCACGCCCCGACTCTCGAGCCCGCGACATCCCTACCAAATCGCCACGAGGTCACGAAGGATAACGTCTCGGGCGCGTTATCGACCTTTCAATTATATACGCATGCGGAAACGATTTACTCCCGGACAACATATAAACAAATAGGAATAGCATAGCGAGAGATACATACCAAGGCAAACAATCAAAAGGTAACATGTACAGTTACAAGACAGCAGATAAGTCTTAACCCTACTGAGCTATAGAAATACATACAACCCCATACTTCGGGGCGGCTCACTAAGACCCCAAAAGGTTACTAGGTCGGATAAGGTTAACTTCTCATCTACTCCAAAAGACTACCCTCAACCTGGCCTTGGTGTCCGCAAAGCTCCATCACTTGGGACCCGAAAGTGGTTCCCATAACGGGGTGAGATATATATCTCGGTGAATCAAGCCTAAGCTCGGTTAGGACGATGATTCACCTAAAACATCCTAAACACAAGGATTATAAAGCCACGATATAAACACATATCCAGCAATCGTACCACATGGCAATAATCATCCACATGCATACTTACCAGCCTTGAGCCACACATAATGCAATGCTTGACTCCACTCAACAGCCACATCGGACAACCAACCGAACACGCATCACACTCACAAGTATGCACTGGACACCACACAAGTCCATTTATTAACGATGATCGCGCCCTTGGCGCCACGGTGATGAGGATCTACACGACCGGCGCGATCGACTCTCACAATTAATGCGATCCCGCATTCTTCCGGCAGGACCGGGCTACGTTCCTTTTCCCTCTCGGCAACGGCTACTACAAGCAGTGTATCCAGTGCACCCTGCACGGCACGGCAAGTAGGCATCCCTATACGGGGTTTCGGTCCATCACAAGTCGCGACCGGCATCCGATAATCCCTTCAAACCGTACGTACCATACGGGGCATGAATTATCGTGCTTCTGACAAGTCGTATGGTTCCATAAAAATGGTACAGTGTGTACTATGTGTACAGCACGAACTTGCCAGGAAAACCCATCATCGTTCTTTCATATGACCATACAGCACACCCGACACATTAATCAATTTATTCTCTTTGATTTAGGCCGGATGCTCACGCAACGTGCTCAAAGACTCGGCCCAAGGCCATTTTCATGCTAAAATATGTCTTTGATTTTGCACACGGTCATATGCATATGCGGACTACAAAATAGACGCCGCAAAGACACACGGGACAATTAATTCCCAAACAAACAACAATTCACTCAACGAACATTTAGGGTACTCAAATCAACATTTCAACAGGGCGATTCACCCAAACAAAGTCATCAATTTAATTAGGCCACATAAAGGCTCAATTTCGTGCCAGATTCATTAATTAGCCAATTTGATTTATAGTCGCCAATCGATCGCTCGTCCTTAACCTATCGCTCGCTCGCGATCAAATCACAACATACAATCAAATTCATTTAACAACAATTAGCCACAGACAATTCTAATTTAATCGATTATGGTCATTTACCCTAAACCGAGTTTTTAACTAATCCGACCATAATCAAATCTACCTAAATGCCCTACCGATTAACTAACTAATTCTAGGCGCAATTAGCGCCCTAACCAAGGATTAGGGTCAACTCACCAAAAACGGTGGTCGAGATCGGGTCGGGCACGATTTTCGAGGTCGGGGGGCCGAAAATCACTGTTCACGCGGAAACACTGTTCACCGGCGGTGACACTATTCACGCTGGTTACTATTCACAAGCACTGTTCCCCCGATCACTGTTCACCCAGTACTGTTCACTGTCACTGTTCACGCACTGTTCACCAGAACGGAAAATCTTGGCTCCACGGGACGACGGCGGGGCTGCGATTCCGGCGGTCGGGACACCCAGATCTAGTGGGTCTTGCGCGAGGAGCAACGGAGGCCGAGGCGAAGGGCTCGGGTCGGCGTCGGGTGAGGTCTCGGGTCCTCGGATCTCGCGGCTTGAGGCGGCTGTGGCGGTACAACGGGCTGGCGGTGCGGCAACGGCGGTAGCGCGACCGGGTGGCGGGTGGAGGTTGGCTCGGGAGAGAGACGAGGGTGACGAGGCGGCGAGCTACGGCCTCGGGCTCCAGGGATGCGGGTCCTTGCGACTCGCGGTGGGCCGAGCTTAGCGAGCGGCGACCGATGACGGAGGAGGTGAAGTGGCGGTCGGGATGGCGTGGTGATGCGACGGTAGCGAGGCGGTGCGGTGGTGGCTGGCGGAGCTGTGGCTTCGGGTCTGGGGAGGGGGCGTCGCAAAACAGAAGACCAGAGGAGGAAAGGAAGAAGAGGAAGAAGAAGGAAGAGGAAGAAGAAAGAAGAGGGGGCTCGTGCGGTCAACAAAGAGAGAGGGAGAGAGAAGTTGATTGAAAGGAGGGGGAACTGACGTGAAAAGAGGGGGTTGAGAATAAGTGGGCAAGTGTAATGGTGATTGGTGGAAGAGAAAAACATGGGGCCTACTTGGATTTGAATAAATTTTGTCTCACATGTATTATTGATGGGGCAAAGTGGTAATTCGATAACCCAGGACTGATCAAATTTTTGGCTCAATCGGTAGAAAATAAATTTAGATTTCTACAGGCTAGGTTCGGTCCGGAAAAAGTCTAGGCGCAAGGATTAAATCTTAAGTCGCGGTGACCACGATTTCGAGACCCAATCGAAACCGAACGATATTTCGGGACTCGTCCAAATTCGTCACTTTCGTCCTTGCGATCCAAAAATTTGCACCGACTAAAATTCAATTTCTTCCTTTTTATTGAATTCGGGCAAATTTACAGATTTTGGATTTCCCGAGCGTCACAATAAAAATATCGTAAACCTGAGGCAATTGCTCGATAATCATTCTTGGAAGTTAGGACGTAGTGCGTTCGTTTCGCGAAAAATTATTTTCAAAAATATCTTTCGAGAAATAATCGCTTACACAAATAAATTGATGGAATTTTTTTTTATCACCTACAAAAATAGATAGGCATATATTGTTATTGATGATAAAACTATTTTTTGCTAATTAATCTTCTAAATGGTGCAAGCAATCATTTTTCGAAAATTATTTTTCAAATCGTTCATTTTTCGCGAAACGTATTTGTACCACTTGATGATCTCTACTGGACTCAACATGGCATTTCGAGACCTAATGAGTTATGAGAGATTTATCAGGACTTTACCAGCACGTGACATGTTCCTTCTTGACACGAGCTATCACTCCCTCAGCAAATCCATCACCTACGCGAAGGTCCGGCGAAGAGACATTTGAGTGATGGGCACAATCAACCTTAAGCCTATGTTTCGATTTGCTTTATGAAACGTGCCTATAATTTTATAGACGAAAACTGCCCTGCGTAGGGCAGACAACATGGAATATTCAGATTAGTAGGCGCAGATTTAATTGAAAAAACAGCAGAATCACCAGCAAATTTTTCTAGCAGACTACGTTTTAGTCTCTTTGTTGCTCGGACCAGAAATGGATATGAATTGAGTGTCTGCAGCGACGAATTCTATACTAGGACATTGCTTAAACAGATGATAGATTAAATACAACTTACAACAGTAAGCACACGACCTAGCAAACTGACACTGCAACTTCTTTTGCACTAACTATTAACAGCCGTAAGATATCAGGTCTCAACTTCAGAACAAGCTGCTGGTCACACTTACACAACCAGTCATGGGATGGCCGCCTCAGTCACAGCTCTCGACTGCATCGGAATCCTTTGGCTTGTAAAGTATCTGATCAAACAAATCCCTGAAGTTTCGCGTGAAGCCATCTCTTCCAAGATCCTGTTTTCAGCAACCACACTGATCTGTTTGCAGAATTTTTCACCTTCCGCGGTTCCCTTTGTGATCAGATGGTAGGCATAGACTACCGTCTCCTGGCCAATTCCAAACACGTGGCTGATTGCCTGCCTCTCGGCCGAAGGATTCCAAATCACGTCTAGCAAGACAACTCTCGATGATCCGACTAGACTTATGCCCTTAGAGCAAGCCTTAGTTGAAGTTAACATTACTCGTGCTTGGCTCCGTCGGTTGTTGAATTCTCCAATCAAACGCTGACGTTCCCTTAGATTGAGGCTCCCATGCATATGTAGAATCTCTTTTCCTTTGGAGGACCACCAGAAAGTCGATCTCAGTTGATCACTGATCAAGAACAATGGCTCTTTGTATTGGCTGAAAATGAGAACTTTCTCGCCGAGTGCTTCGCTGAGCTGGATTAACTCCACTAAGAACCTTGTCTTTACCCTGGCATATCAGATCTTCAAGCTTCTGACGCTCATGGCCAATAACAGATTTTTCATTCAAATATGCATTGCATCTTAGGATCAGAGAAGGGTGAATGCAGGCCAAAGAAAGCTTGAACTCATACTCAAATGCGCATTAGATCAAGTTCTCAACAATCTTCTTTTGCCTATCCGCTGGTTTTAACGCCACTATGCACTCTTTTATGCCAGGAAGATTCTCTTTAAGAATGCTTCCTTTGTGAACATGAACAAACGGAACCATGACAGACCAGAGATCCACAATTGAATCATCAGCCACTTTGTCATGTGGCTGAACAAGGGAATTGATATCATCTGTTTTAGCTCTTTTCCACTGTCTTGTTCTTGTTTGGAAGAATTTCTTGAGACTAAAAGGCAGTTCGTTGGCCATTGTGGGTCTTACTAAGCACAAGGTGTTATAGAGCTCTAGAAAATTATTCTGGAAAGGGGTGCCTGAGAGGATGATCCACCTCTCAGTCCGAAGTTTCAGCAGAAGATTCCAAATGCTGCTTCTTTGGTTTCACGGCATGTGCCCTTCTTCAAGAACCACTACACTCGGAAAATCGAGAAGAATCTTTCTCATCTCTTCATCTTTCTTTTGAATCTCAGGCTTCTTCACCAGATCCTTTATGCCTTTCCTTTTCGGTACAGCAAGCTTCTCATACAGATTGTAACTTATGCCAAGTATGCTGCTGCTCTTACTCCAGGAGTAGACCTTGATCATCTGCCTCATCGCTACATTGCTTGAGGTGCCTATTTGCTTCCACCATTCTCGCAGCTTCCGGATTTTCTGCCCCGGAGAACTCCGGATTATTCAAGTTGTGGAATGAAATGCCAGTGTCCCATTGCTTGTTCCACTTCCTGAACTCTTCTTCCCAAGTGAGAAGCAAGCTGGCAGGAGCAATAACCACAGGGCGGGAATTGGGGAAGAGTCCGAGATACGTGTGCAGAAAAAGTATGGTTAAGCAAGTGTTTCCCGTGCCTGGAGCGTGAGATATGATGCACCCACCGACGTCCTTAGGCTAAGAGCTGGACAATTCTTTCATATCAGTAGACCCTGCTAGGTTCTTCCACATAAACTCAAAGCCCTCTAGCTGGTGCGGATACAATTTACTCCGGTCACTGGGGATGAGATCCAAAACAGAGCCGCTCTGGTGAGAGAGTTCGACAGGGTCATTTCCAGAAGGCTGAAGACAAACCCCTTCAAAGGAAGACAGATTCCCTCTGTTGGACAACGTCTTGGTGCCTGACCCTTCATGGAGAACTTTTCCTACAGGATAAAAGGCAGAAAAAAAAAAACAGAATAATAAGGAAACAATGTTTGTCAAAGATTCTAGTGCATAGACATCCAGTGAAGACGGCGGTGAGTGAAAACAGTTAATCTAGGGAAGTGACGGTCGATAGCATAACTAGTCCAACTGCGAAGTGTGGACGGTATTTTGAAAACGGTATGTAACAGTAACAGCCACAGTAGTTGGTTAACCAACAGAACTTACAACAGAAGGTAGAAATGGTGGCGAGAGATATTTTATCTCGAGCATTATCTGATCACAGAAGACACAAATCAAAACAATTTCCTCATTGCAAATGAGCTCATGCTTTCCTCCTTGACAAAGGGTGGCTCAACTTTTTTCAGTTTCCTGCTGAAGAGCATCACAAGAGCGCTTTTAGTACCACTAGCACGAAATCTCTAATGAAATTATGCTGTCAGTCTTATTTGCTACTTTCCTATAGCATGTACGAGTGCTTAAACAACCACTTCACTTCTGTGACAATTTGATGTGCATTAGTAACTTAAGCAAAACATTTGACAATACACAGAGTATTTAGGGCAGGCCAGCGCTCAGTAGGTAAGACAAAATCTATATTCGATTGTTTTTTAGACAGCCGATTCATCTTTGATGAGCCTTTAGGCTGCTAGCAGGTGTCATGAAACTTACCGGGGGTCCAGAAGAACCAAATTTTCCAGCTCTAAGATAAAATTCCATCTCGCTCCACATCTTGTCCATCTCCTTATCTGCTTCAGATTTTGGAGCCGGTTCCTTATCTGACCAGAAGAACTTCACAGGAAGCGGTGGCACTTCCGCCCGCATTTCTGTCCTACTTGGTTTTTCCCATACAACTTCTTTCCGACCGACATCATCTTTGTTATCTCTGAATTTCTGAGCAAGACGTTGGAAATATTTAAGTTCTTTCGACCTACTGGATCTCTCCCAACAAATTTCATAGTCGCTCGTGCTCCTACAATCTTTTCTCCCTTGTGCTTGATGCACCCCGACACCCTCTTCGCCTGACTCAGTCAAGATTTCACCGACTTTCTTCTGCTCGTACATATTATCTCAGCAGTCTCCTTTGATGCCGCTGGCCGTTGTGCCAAAAGTCTCAAACCCCTCCGTGCTTTCCTTTCTCTATTCCTTCATGGCATTGCCACCAGCAAACTGTCTCTCTTTATCGGCCCTTTCTTTCTGTATATTGTCTTGAAGAATGTCATCCTTTCCCCATATGCAATCAGCGAGCTTGAATAGTGTATTTTCCCTTGATTCTCCACCTCTTTCCCTCCTAGTTCTGGACTCCCAGTCGCCCCTACAATCATTCCTCACGGTACCATCAGTAGCCGACATTTGCTCTTTCTCTGCATTTCTGTTTGCAAACGCTTTCTTGCCGCTGCAATCCTCATAACTCCTTTTCTTTTGCAATTGTTGGATGCTACAGGACATGCCTGCATCCCCCTCCTTTCGACATTCTAGTTTCCCATATCGTTTCTCCTGCGCTCCGGTCAATTCCAGAGACCTTGATCTGGGAAGTTGACTTCGCTCGGCTCTGATTCGATCCTTCTTTCTCCGGCGCACAAAAGTTTCCTCTTTCTTCCATCACCCGAATCGTTCCCTTTTCATTAACAGAAGAGCCATATGCTCCAGCGTTCACTCCATCGAACTTGATCTCTGCTTTGCCTTTCTCCTACTCCTCCTGTTCATCTTTATCAGCCTGCAACCCTTCATCATCATTTTTACCCCGTGTGCTGTTTCATCCTTTTCCCTCATTCCTTCGCACTACGACAAGCTAAAACTTCCTCTTTCCTCCAGTTGCCCCATCAATGGAAGGACAATCGATTTTTGCATTTGATCGTTCAACATTAATCGCTTCTTCCTCTTTGACCTCCTCTACATCACCTTGCAACCGTTCCTTGACCCACGAAACTCTACTTTCCACATTCTCTTTCCTTCCCGCTTCATCAATCACCAGATCATCCATGCACTCAATGTCATGCTCAACATTAATCGCTTCTTCCTCCTTTTGCTTCTCCACATCATGCTGCAACCATTCATTGACCAACGAAACTCTACATTCCTCATCCTCTTTCTTTCTCGCATTGTTAATCACCAGATCATCCGAGCACTCAATATCAAGCTCCTTAGTAGTTGTCCTTGCGCTGCATAAAGGACTCAACTCACCTATGTCCTTACGTTTTATCTTCTTCCTTATCTCCGTAATTTTCTCAAGCTCACTCCCAGACACATCCTCTTCTGAGCTCGAAGAAGTATCTCCATCTGTGCTCAAGCTTTCTGACCCTTTTGCAACCAAATACTCATCGCCGATGTCATCAGCCTCGGTTGAGCTCTCGGACGAAGAGGACAAATAATCTAAGCTAATATTGGCCTTAGAACCATCTTCAGTCACTGATGGAGTCCTATTCTGGGACACATTCAGCGCAAAATCATCATTAGGGGATTTGAAATTTCTGCCGTTTCCCTCACCCGTTCGCCAAAAACTTTCTCCTCACCAGAGCGTATTGAGTCATCCTCAGAACATGCATTAGACAAGAACTCTTCCCTTCCACACCTTCCATGGCCACCTACACTCTCATCAGACTCAAAGTCTGTGCTCTCCTCTTCATCAGAGTCACTACTAACGTCATCAACAATATCAATGTTCTTACATTTATGAAAACACGGCCAGGCTCAAACCTTTGCGCCATCGGAGGTTTGTGATCCCTGGACTCTTCTTCCTCCTCAGCACTTCCACTCACTGAAATCACTTCGTCACTGTCATCTTCACTGTCTGTAATAGCAATGACCTCTCTGCTGCCATCAACGGCGCTACCTCCGCCTCCTGAAAAAGAGGAGACTCTTTGTCGAGCTCCTCTGCCACTGCTCTCTGCTTCTGGGCCTGAAGTCTCAAGAAGGAGGATGTCACACACTACGCACTTCGCTCCTGAAGAACCGCCTTTCCTTCTATTGGAGAAACATCCGGCATAGGGATCGTCTTTCTTTCTTCGCTTTTGAAGACCGAAAAGGAAATGATGGCAGTGAAATCAGACATGCTAATTAAGATGGCTTGTAGTTGTTGTTTTTTTTTCGAAATGAATTAATTTTCATTTAACTAGCATAAATAATAGAATGCAACAATTACGGTCTAAACATAACAAATTCCAAATGGATTAAGATGGCTTCTAGTTAGCTTCCAACCAAATTGATTGTTTTGCAACCTTTTATTCTTGACTCGCAGTTGTCGCTTGCCATGTTTTTATTTCTAAATTTATGGCAACCTCATGATGCACTTTCTTACTATCAGCTTTCCGTTCACTTACAGGCAACTTGACAGAAAGACAAATGGAGTGAGACGATCGAAAAAATTACGATGTCGACCGGACATTATGATTTGCAGAAGTGGCATGTAGACATCTCTATCGACTAAGGCGATACCTTCAACAAAATAGAACCCGATTTTTTTTCCACCTATCAATTGGGCGAGGAATAAGAGAAATATCGGAATTCGGAGACGGTGAATGGAAGAGTTTCTGCGTATAATATTCATCTAATTACATGATTCGCATGAAACTGGTAGTTTTCAAAGAATTTGCCTTTTCATGTAGAGTCTCGGACACTAAATTTATGTGTATCGATTTTCAAATCACAAGTAATAAGCTTTTTTCTCTTTTCTGGTTTTCATTTGGGCTCTCCAAATCTGCTAATGAGGCTATAAATATACTTGTTCAATCTCTCACTTCTTATTTATCTAAGGAAAGCATCGGCAGGAGCGAAAAAGAGATTTAATTTTGTGAAGACAATATTTACAATAAATGTAAACTTGCAAAATAAAAAATAATCGTACACGCTCATAACAATTGCCAGAAATGGTAGGTCCAGTCAGAATGGTTCAATCCAAAAACGGAGTTGCATATTTATTCATTGATGAATATTCAAAATTTCTAGGAAATTTGACTACCAACCTTAAGATTTCTAGAAATCACAATAGACATGGCAATTCGACGATACTCGACATGATCTATTAGAAATACCAATTCGTGCTTAAAAGAGTGTGCTGAACCTCAGTGCACTAATGCAGCTACTCAAAAAGGATTAATCTTTGTTAAACTCGCACTACTTTCGACTATATACATAAGTAACAACTTATTGAATTAGACGTACTTTCATCGTTGATCAAACACATTGATCTCACATCAACGTTATTATTTAGTAATTTTGCATACGAAAAACCACAACAAAATTAGACTTTTTGGAGGGTGATGTTGATGTATTTGGTCGAAGCCTGCTATTTATTGAATTCTCTATAAATCGATAGCTTATTTCGTTGAAGTTCAATAAAAAATGGAGTGTTGCCTTCCCATGAAAGCATGTTATATCATCTCCTCTTTGTGCCATTATCGGCTTATCTCAATCAATGCTTAATTAAGATCACATGTCTATTTGAATTTTGGACAGATCAACATTTTCAGGATAAGTCGACAAAATGAATGTTGAGAGGTACATGGAAGATTAAATGTATCCACCTTACAGTGACTCTAATCCTTTAAACTCATAAAATCAAATAAGGGGACATGGAAATGGAGTTAGTACAGAATATAGGATGGGAAAACAGATTTTTTTAGCTCTGCTAATAATTTTACCTGTTCTATAGGGCTAATTTAGACTATAGCTTATGTTCTACAAGACTAAATTTTGGACTCTTCTATGTTACGTAATACAAATGATGAAGGCTATCATACATACTATCGTTTGAGTTCGAGTATATTGCTGAGTTCATCTGAAAAATTATGGCATACATTTCACGTCCATTTGAACGTACGGCCTTGTTTCCAATTGATATACACGTGTAACAGAAAAATTGCACAAAAAATCCTAAACTTATTAAATTTTTCCAAATTCAGTCATAAACCTTTAAATTTTGTCATCTTAAACTTTTTTACATTTTGCCAATTGAGCCGATAGGCCAATTTTGACTTGAAATTGCTGAAGTAGACGCTAGCCATCCTATGTGGCGCAACCCTTTTTCTATTTTTAAATACTTTTTAATTTTTAATTTTTTTCCTTTTTACTTTTCTTTTCTTTTCTTTAGTTTTTTTTCTTATTGTGGTTGGCGAGGGCTCCGTTACCCTCGTGCAGTGGACAGATAGTGAGGGTAGCCGGTGACTTTAAGGGGAAAAAAGGAAAAGAAAAGTAAATATTATTAAAATCAGCCACATCAACGATGACCATGTAACGTAGGACCGCGGGCATCCATTTCAATGGTTTTCGACCAAAATTGGCCAAATAGACTCAACTGGTAAAACATAAAATGATTTAGGACTCAATTGAGGAAATTAGAAAATTTAGGAATGAATTTACAAAAATACAATATGTTTAGGATTTTTTGGACAATTTTCCCCATTGTGTAATAGGTGGTTTCTTATGTTGTAGACCAAACATTTATTGAAACTAGAAAATCGAGGTCACATATCATTTAAATTTCTTTTACTTTGAATTAGTCAGAAGTAAATATGGGACTTCTAGGCAACATAATTTGGAAAGGATTTGTCGGTGTTTGTTTGTAAAACAAATAAATAAGGTAATTTCCTTGTCCCACATAGGAGGGATGAGAGAGTGCAAGACACTTTAAATATGAGAAGGCAATTTTGTTCAAATGGAGAAATTGGTGGGTGGGCTAAACCTCGACATACCCGCGTGCATGTGCGCGATTATTAGGCGCACTTACCACTCCTGCTCACCGCGGACAAAAATATGCCTTAATCAATGATTATTTTTTTAATTTCGATTATAATTATAAAAAATTTATTTCATTATTATTTTTTACTTATAACTATTCGGACATGAACGGTTGTGTCTGAATGGTGGTTTTCACACACGAACGATTATGAACGGTTATGTCCGGATTGCAATTTTTCGGACATGGATGGGTGTGTTCGTACAGGCAATTTGGACATTAAGAGGTGTGTTCTATTCATATTATAAAATGGACAATTCTATCGGTTTTCTGCAGTTACTTTTATTTTCGTTTTCCTTCAAAAGAGAAATGACCACCTTTTCATTATTTCATAGAGAGTTGTAGGAGAGTTACTGGAATTGCTATCTAGCATTCTAACTGTGACTTTGTTGTATCCTAAAGGCAATTTGCCAGAAACCTATAGTAACTTCGTGGGGCAAATTAATCCTAAAAGAGAGTGATTACACGCCTCAAAGTCCGACTATATTGTTACTTCATTTCCTACGATATTTTCCCAACAAGATCCACATCACATTTTGTTGATTAGAGAAAAGAATGATAGAAACGATATGCCAAGCTTGCCATTGCTTCGAGGTTATGCTAATTGTCACAGGATTAACATGACAACTGCTAGATATTCATGTCACATGTTTCATTAACGACATAGAAAACATTAAACCAATTTCATCAGAGATCTACAGATAATATGAAAAGGTAAAGGGATGTTCCGTGTAATAAAAATTAATTTCAGAGTGACGCAAAAATCAAGGGAGGCTCACTCCCGACACGGAGCTCTTATACGGCATTACATGTGATAATTGCAAGTGAACCTATTCACCCTCAAGCAGACCCCATGTACTCTTCCTCTATCTATCCATTAAAGATGGAGTTTGCCTTGCAAATTGGACAACATAGAACCTGTACAAACTTCACTTGCCTTCGCTTGATGGTGATTCGGGAGGAGAACTGGCCACGAGCATGGTAAGGAGAATTGTTGCCCCTTGATTAAACTTCGATATTTCTTTTCATTTTTTATGGTGTTCTCGGTTCAGCTCTTAACGCCAAATCCGCCTATAATGAGTCACCACAATCTGCAATGAAAGAGTGTTGGAAAGTTAGATCAATCATCCAAATCGCACGTATGGATGATATTTAGTCGGATTAAGACAGAAATAGTTAAGCTGAAAATCTGATACTTTTTGGAAATCCATACCTTATCGAAGATGCCATTGTAAATGTGATTATTTTGGTAAATCATTGATCCAACTTTTTAAGCGTATGATGATGCATCTCCTACTGAAATCAAGAGTGTTTTTCATGCATGGGTCATGATCTTTGATGAAAGAAATGGATAGCAATTTAGATGCATCAATAGGTTTCTTGAGGAAAAGACTACAGAGGTTGATAGAAAGACTTCATCCTTTGTCGATAGAGACAGTCATATATGAGGAGAGTGATATTGTAGCCCAAGAGGAATTAGATATTGAAGCTTGGAGCATCATAAGATGAGAGCTATATAAATAGGAAAAGCATTGGCCATTCTCATTATTGGTGGATACACATGCATATGTTGCATTCAATATGTTTCCCTACCAAGAAATATGATAAGTGGGAGGTTAGGTAGGAATTGTATCATCCACTAATGTGTCAATCCACATCCTTTGATCAGTACTTGACTTTTATAGAAAATCGATGTATCAAACAACATATTATCGATGATTTTACTTGATTGAAATTGCGGACAAGGCAACTCGATGATTAGTAATCCATATTGTTATGGGATTCACCGATAAATAAATGAAAACGTGCTTAACCTTGGGTACCTATATGCAACTAAAAGCCGTAGTTCAGTTGTTTTCTACTATGTAAGTACCATCTTTGTCAATTAGATGGATTTCCGACATCAAACAAACTCATTTGTCTCGCGTATATTATGCTATACTTATCCAAGATAGAATGGACTTAGTAAGAACATGGGAGAGATACTCTCTAAAATCATGTAACGCTAATATCACTTACTGGCAAAAGAAAACTATACATCCTTTTTAGCAAACGCAAGGCAAAAATAACATTGCGAGTCTTGTGACCTTACTACACATACATACGGTTATCTTCATTTAGGATTTAATAGTATTATGATCATGACATTCTTCTAAAAGATGTAAAAGGTGTTTCTTATCTTGTTTTCGCATATTGCTTGAATTGAGTAGAGTAGGGGAGATGGAGCGTTTTGGGTCAGCGCATAACAAATGCTATGTGAATTCCACTTATGTTTAAATTAGCATTGCATTCTTAATTCGGTTTATTGTCTGAGGTTAATAAGGGCATGAGACAAATATTATTCGACATCTAATTTGTGAAGAATAGGGATTATTACAGATATTTGTACTTTTCAAACTATGCGATCATCAACAATGATAGGTTTGTCGATGTCATTTAGAGTTCCAAGGCAATTATTCATCGTGTATATGAAGCGCTGCCCTAAAATTGAGGGCTATACGATAAACTTTGGATACGTATTTTTTTTGCTGGACAGTAAATGTGAGAAAATTGTCAAAAAATTCATACCTATTTAAGTTTTGCAAATTCAATATTAAATCTTTTCATTTTGCCAATTAAGTCTTAAACATTTTCTCGTGTTGCCACTTGAGTCCATCCAATCAATTTTAGTTGGAAATCAATGACTGGGACGCCGCCCGTCCTAGTGGCCTAGGTGGCCCCGACTTAGACAACTTTAAATAATATTTTAATACTTTTTTGAATTTTGTGTTATTTGTTGGCAAGATCTCCGATCGACCATTGTTGCCAATTGAAGAGGGCCAGCTACCTTCGGTTTGAGGGAGGGTGTGGCGACCCTTGCCTAGATGCGGGCGAGGGGATGGAGGTACTCCCTCGTGGTCGATGAGGGGGCAATACCCTCGCCCTGACCAGGCAACCCTCACTGACTAGAGATGTAAAAAAAATGAAGAAAAGAAAAGAAAAGAAAAAAGGAAAAAGGAAAAAGAAAAAAATTAACAAAAAAATTGGGAAAATATTAACATATTATTAAAAATTGGCTACGTCGATGCCGACCATGCCACGTCGGACGGCCAGCATCCATGTTAGCAATTTCTAGCCAAAATTGACTAGATGAACTCAATTGGCTAAACATAAAAAGAGTTTAGGACTCAATTAACAAAATTAAAAGATTTAAGATTGAATTGGCAAAAGTGGCACGGGTGTAAGACCTTTTGCACAGTTTTTCCCGATAAATGTATGGATGAGTCATATGTTATGGCATTGCCATTCATGATTCGATTATGGTAATTTTCAAAGCGAGATGCTGACAAATACTAATTCAGCTTAATTCATTTTCCCTAAATAATATAATTACCATTTAGGTCAAATGTTACCTACTCGAGTTGACATTTACGGGAATCTTATTCATGGTTTTACTGTAATGCTTATGACACGTTGGAGCCAATCGGGAACTATATTGCACGAATTTATTCAGTTCATAGAATTAGGAGAACAGCAATTACTGACAAGTTAACCATAATTAGCTCGCCAACTAAGAAAATGGCCGAAAATGGAGTCGCCTTGCTGTACTCACCATTCCATGAATGCCTCATCAAGAATAGTTAACTTTTATCCGATTCTTGACAAAAAAAGAGCATAAGCGCATGTCGAATGAAAAAATAATCATTGTGCACATAAATGGGAAAACATACCAACACTTGTATCCAGAACTTCACAGTATGCTTGATAGATCATATAGGTAATCGGTTGTGCATAGTAAGCCAAGCAAGTGAGAGGAGACCTGCATGATCTACTTAACCACACTGTCTTTGGTGGCCAATCGATTGTGCAAAGTAAGCCAATCAAGAATCGAAGATTTGTCACTTTGGAGAAATAGAGAAAGACTTTGAGATCGCACTTCGATGTGATATTGACTGTAACCACCATTGGAAGTTATGTTTTCAACGTAATAATTAGATTGATAACACTAAATCGAAAAAGAAGAAGATTGATCCCTCTCTCTCAGATAGAATCATTCCCCGAATCACCTTGTATGTTAACCAAAATCCAACCAACTTGCCTAATCACTCTTGCTTATTGCACAAGTGAGACTCGGATGTACTTCACGAGCAGGAGCACATATAAATGACAAAGTGCAATTCAAGATCTCTAATAAGGAAAAAGAAGAAGACTTATCTTTCCTTGAACTACAGTACACTTTTGATTCGATACAAAGTACATCGGGCTCTTATACAATTATCCGCGAAAAGAATTGCCCTCAATTGGCGCAGGTTCAAATGCCGCTCCCTTTGGGGTTCCATTGTGGTGGAGAACCAGACTCCACGAACTTCATTTTGCATGCTGTAAGCAGTAGGGGGTCGCCTTTTCTACTGCAATAGGAGTTGTGGAAAATTCCTATTATCTGACGTTCCCACAGCGAAGCTAGGCCGATTCTAGGCTTCATTGTAGTCACCGGGTCTTGCAATGTAGACGAAGACAGACATAAAAAGGTCAAGAGAAAACTTCATATACAAGGAGGGAAAGGATTCAATTATTGTGACTATTAGCAGAGAGTAGAATTGACTTAGGCTAAGGTGTGAAGCACCAAAAGTTGAAAGATGCAACATCTTTCTGGTGGATCACGGATCCGATACTTATGCACATGCAAGGTTGGAATATGTGGGACATACTTGTTAGAAGCATGTCAAAAGAGATTTTCGGAGAGATCTTGCTTTGAAGCACTTGTAGGACAAGTAAGAAAGAAGAAACTCAATCAGCTAAGGTGTGGTCCATCAAGAGATGAAGGGCTTTATAAATAGGTGAATACTTAGTCGTGCTCATTATTGGTGTGGATAGACTCGCACAAATTGCATTTAACGCATTCCCACTCTAGGAAATATTATCAATGGCAAGGTTTGTTAGAATTGATTTTCTCTAGGAACGTGACCATATACACGCCTTTGATGATTTCTTAACTATTTGAGAAATTTTAAATTTTGACTATTAGATTGTGGATGATTTTAATGGATGGAAACTTTAGTAGCAATTTCACATTATTCAAAGTACCTATTACATTTTTCTGATAAAACTTTAAAGTACATAGATAAACTACTATTTTCTATTGAAAGTTATAATTCGTCACATCGAGGCTCACATCTCTTTCATGTTATTAAATTTGTAGTTTAATATACCATTGATTGGAAAAATATTCAACAATGGTTAAACTCATTCATCTAGCATACATATGGCTTGATATGTCTCTGTGTTAAATTATGTCTCGAGTTTGAACCCTTTACCGAACCTGACCCGGTTGGACAAATATTCGGTTTAACTGCACAAAGAAGAAGGAGAAGTTTTCTGCCACTAAAAGACAAAATAATGGGCGCACTTATTTTATAATTGATATTTCGCTTGTGGGGACTACACCTTAACTGATACCAATATTATCGGATACCAATTCTTGGGATAATAATGCGGAAATGCTAATGGATCTTGCAAATAAGTCAATGAGAAAATATCATAGAAGCAAAGGTGGAACAATAAAAGACACCAAAGATTTATGTGGTTCGGTCTAAGTATTGATATCTACATCCATGTGAAGAGCCAACAACAAGTAGTCCACTAATTAAATGGAGAATTACAGAGTTATAATCACTTACACTGTGACATCCAGAATTTTCAGTGTTTGTAATTATATTCAGGATATAAAACTCGTGTGACATTTTGAGGCGTCATATGCACGCACGCTCAAGTGTTTCCCACACCTAAATTACACCCAAGTCCAAAGTGTTCACAAATAAATAACATGGCACAAATCATGACTGTAACCGAAGAAACTCAACTTTGCTGCTCGAACTTCTCTGTGCGTTTACTGAATATCTCCAATTTTCGGCTTCTGGAGGTGTCTTATTATACCTTTTCTAAAAATCTGTCAAACATTATCTGATCTAACTTTGCTTAATTAATCCAATCACAGGGAAGTTGCCGAAGGCATGTGAGGTGATGTGCTTTGGTGGCCATCCAGCATTCATCGTCTCACCTCTTTGCATCATTTTCTTCCCCCTTTCACTTCAGCCGAATTTCCCTGGGCGATAACAACAATTATAGAATGAGAAAAAGGGGCAAAACGCGAAAGATTGGATTTTGCTATTTAGATTTTCCTTTTCAATTTGCTTACTTTTTTTTTTTTTAAAGTTTCGTAGGTTTTGTAAATACGAATTGAATAAATATCCAAGGGGAAAGATAAAAGAGCTTGGGCTGGCTCTAGAACCGTATTGCATATTACAACTTATTTTATTAATATCTTTGGCAAGACGAAATGCCCCGTTTCTTGACATGAATTATCACTCCCTCAGCGAATCCATCACCTACACAAAGGTCTGGCGGAGTTTGGGTGATCGGCGCAACCGACCTTGCCTAGTGGCTGATGTTTAAATTTGAATGAGTGGCCTGCCATGGTTAATATTTGGTCCAGAAGTTCGATTCCTGCTTCCGAGAAACGGAAATTGAGAACTTGAACACCTAATTGGTCAGATACACTATTCCTAAACACTCACGGCCCACAAGTAGGCGTTATGCGTTATAACCGCATTTACTAACCATGTTCACAAACAGCAACCGAATAAGTCTAGTTTAGCCCTCTCAATTTGTACTCTTCTTTTTCCAATTTCATCATCCTTTTTCTCTTGCAGTCGATTCATCTAACTTGCTGATTTCTGGATTTGATCCTTTTTGTGACCTACCACTACTTGCTCCTTTAACTGTTGCATGACCATGCGAAGTGGAATCACTTAGATGATAAAACAAACTCTTTTTTTTCCACTTTCACATAAGTAGTAAGTAAACACTTAGATCTGCTTATCTAAATGTACTCAATCCAGAAAGGCCAGGCCGCACTTGCTTCTTTACCTCACATTTGCTTGATCCATTGTCCCAGAGGCCAAAATAAAGCTGCGGACGGGGTTGTTAAGGCTCAACTTCGTCAGTCTCTTCCTCAAAATTGGGTTTCAAGACCCCCACAACCTCTTTTGGATGTTCATTATTCTAAAGCCCATTTGGGTTGTCATTCTGGATCATCTAATTGAAATGAAATGAAGTTGTTTTTTGACCAAAAAAAAAAATGTACTCAATCCAGAAAAACTTACAAATGAGGAGAAAAAAATAAAATACCAGCAATAGCAGTCGAATGGTACATTAGGCAACTGAACACCCCGCCCCCAACCCCTGAGCATATACAAACAGCTCTAAAAACCAAAAGGGAGCTCGAGTACAAGATGATTATGGACTATGTCAAGCACGGAACTTATGTTACATTGGGAAAATGATCAAAAAAATTCTAAAACTATTGCAATTTTTTCAATTCAATTTGAAACCATTTTTCTTTCCAATCAAGTCCTAAACCTTTTACATTTGTGTCAATTCAATCCATCCAGCCAAATTTAGTGGCCTTGCACTAACGTGGCACGACCGATGCTGGCGTGTACAATTTTAATAATATTATAGTATTTTATTAATATTTTTGTATTATTTTTTTGTTATTTATGTTCTTTTCTTTGTCTTTTCGTTTTTCTTTTCTTCCTTGATTATTGGCCAGATGTGAGGGTTAGAATTTGCTAGGGTTCGGCGACCAGCTAAAGGAGGAAGAAGGGAAGAAAATAAAAAATAAAAAAAAGAGATAAAAAATAATATTAAAATAGCCACGTCAACGGGAGCACGCCAAAATTGGTCGGATGGAGTTAATTGGCATAAATGCAAAAGATTTAGGACTCAATTGGGGAAAAAAAAAAGAATAGGCATAATTCCTATAAGTTTAGGATTTTTTTGGTAATTTTTCCACATTATATCCATATGCAAGTCTCCACTACACCAAAGGATAATTTAGGGCTTTTTTTTTTTTTTTTTGGTAAGACGAGGGTATTGAAGCAGAAGTTGATTCGTTATGGAAGCATGACGGCAAACCGAAAGCTCCGATACAATAATTATAGAATAATTTTACGGGGAAACACTAAAATATGCTCAACTCGACTCTAATCAAGAAAGAGATGGAGACAAATAGGAGATACTCTGAAATTGAACTTCTATTTCCAATCACTTTTTTTTTTTTGGTCTTTTTCCCTCTTTTGTTTTTCTTTCTTATATAAGGATCACAATACTAGCTTTTATATAGGCTCATTAGTGGACTCTTACTCTTAAATGTATCTAGTATTTTAAGGAGATATATTCCTTGGATTTACAAAATATTGAACTAGAATAGAAACATGAACATTCAAAATGGATGCATGCAAGACATTTTTTAATACGGTTTAATTACTAAAAGAAAGTAACCCGTATCTTTTGCTGGATGGTTATTAGGTGAGACTTCCCTACTGGTGCGGGGGCTTATGTTCAGCGAATTGGAAGGACTGGAAGGACAGGAGCTAATGGATTAGCGTATACGTTATTTGGAGACCAGGATGCAAAAATACGCAGCAGAACTTTTCAGAGTTCTTAGGGGGACAAACCAGCAAGCCCCACCGGAAATTCGTAATATAGCTTCTCGGGGTGATGGAATGGGAAGGTTTAGATGCTGGAGCTCTGATTCTGGTGTTAGAGATGGAGGCCGAGGTGGACGTGGTGATTCTGATTATGGGGGAAGAGATGGTGGAAGGAGAGGTTGGTCATTTTCTGCTTCTGCTTCCAGCAGGCCAGACAACGGCAGTGGTCATGGCTACGGTTCCGTGTCACTTGATAGGTAATGTTGGCATCAACTTTGTTGGAAGTTTTTTTTCCATTTTATAAACTGCATTTGGAAGCGGCCAGGGATCGAGTGGCTGGGTTGACCTTTCAGAGAAAAAATAAAGTATTAGGAGTCTTCCATTTTTTTTTTTTTAAATTTCCGTTGAACTGATCATGCTGAGTATTCACATGATTTCTGAACTGAAATGTTTAATCCGTTACGAAACATTTAGTGCTTTGGGGTTAGCTATGATGTCATGACACTAGCCTATGCTCCTTATTTTCATTCACATAAAGTGCAAAAGGACACAAACTCTGTTGTGAATTTCAGCCCGAATTTAGCCCTCTCCCTCGAGCACCAAAGCCATGGCACTTTGCATGAGTTTCCTTGTTGCGTTGCGAAAAGTTTTTGGCCGTTGAAACCCTTGAAGAATCAGAGCAAGTAGCATCGTATGGCCAACAAGATTTTTTTAAAGAATCAGAGCAAGTAGCACTTTACATTATTTATATCTCTTATTTATTACCCATTTCTTTCAAAGCTAGAAATTGACCATCAATAATTTGTGTATGTTGCAGTATTATCTTTTAAGTCTCAAGAATGTGGGGCTAGGAATGGAGCTACTAAAAAGGGCTATGGAACTCGGGGACCTTGGATCTTCTTATGTAGTCGAGCTCCTCCTCATCGACGAGGGTGGTGAATTCTTGGAGAAAGGAGTTCGACTATTGTGACAAGTCTACGTGAGCTGGCGAGTGGTAGAATGCGGCAAGTGTATCTCGGCATTATACAGGGGTAGAAGAACGCAAACAAGAATTCGCGGAGGGAGGAGAGATGTTGTTGGGTTCTTCTACCCCCACGCGATGCCTAGATACTTCTTGCGGCATACCACCACTTGCTTGCTCGCGTAGACTTGTCTCAATAGTCGAACTCCCTCTTTCAAGAATTCGCTACGCTCGTTGACAAGGAGGAGCCCAACGACGTAAGAAGCTCCAAGCTCCCCAAGTTGTGTAGTCCTTTTCGATAGCTCCATTCCTAGCTCCACATTCTTTGGGCTTAAAAGATAATATTGCAACATACACAAATTGTTGATGGTCAATATCTAGATTTGAACGAAAATATATAATAAACTAGAGATATAAATAATGTAATTGAAAATGTACCAATCCTTCCCTATACAAAGCCTCCAAATTGTCGCATTTGATGCACCTTTGGAGGAATGCATAGCCTTCTTCGTATCGCCACATTGTAAGTCGACAGGTAAGTGTCGATATACATGTAGTCTTCTTTAGTTAATTTATAGAAGATCTTGCAACACTAGGGATAAAATATTTGACAAGGAGAAGATTTCATGATTTATCTACGCATGCTTCTTATTGGTGAGAAAAATTTGTTTTTGGAAAATGTTTCTACTCTTAGAAAACATCTAGATTGATTACATATCAAATTAGATAGATATTGTTGAACCTCAGAGTTGCGAAGCACGTCTCGATCCTCAAGATGATCGAAGACTATCGAAGGTGAAAGGTTCTCTTTACATGAGAGAAGTGTTCAAGAGAGGAGATGGACTCTACAATTTTTTATATTCACCTTACTTTCACCTTACTGAAACGATTACAAGACTTGCCTTTATATAGGCGAAAAGACATGACTCCTGACATACCCTAGGTACATGAAAAGACCCGTCCGGATACATAGCAATAATTACACATCGGAATACTAAAAGACTCTCGAGACACACAACAAATAATGATCCTTAAAGAACTACAAAACAATAATGACACTAAACACGCGCGTCGATAGATGTCCATCGGAAACCGAAAAATCTATCGAAGAGTCACACAATTGAATTCTAGAGTAGGCGGTGATATCTTCAATACTCCCCCTCACCGACTACTCTCTCTAAGGACAGATCTCGCGACCAAACCAAGCTGAGTTCTAAACTCATCGAACTTTGCTGCTCCAAGACCTTTGGTGAAGATATCAGCAACTTGATCACCTGTCTTGGTGTATTCCATTTTGATCTCGCCCTGTAAGACTTTTTCTCTGAGAAAATGATGGTGTACTTCCACATGCTTTGTTCTAGCATGAAAAACTGGATTTTCTGCCAAACTTATAGCAGATAGATTATCACAAAACAAAGTTGTCGAATAATCTATCGATTGATGAAGATCATCCAATAAGCGCACTAGCCACGTACTCTCCCGAGCTGCCATTGCTGCTGCTCTGTATTCAGCTTCTGTTGTCGACAGAGACACGGTTGGCTGTTTTTTATCGCACCAGGATACTACCGGCGATCCAAGATTAAATGAGTATCCGGTAGTCGAGCGCCTTGTGTATTGATCTCCAGCAAAGTCAGCATCGCAATAACCGACCAACTCATTCGATGAGATTTTCTTGTACAAAAGGCCAAAATCATAGGTCTTCTTTACATACCTCGGGATACACTTGGCTGCATCCAAGTGAGGCTTCCGTGGCTTCTCCATAAATCGACTTACTACTCCCATTGCAAAAGCGATATCAGGTCGAGTTATGGTAAGGTAAATTAGACTACCTACCGGTTGCCTGTATGTGGTCGAATCTTCTAACTCTCGACCTTTATCTCGCCTGAGCTTTGCATTCCCATCCAACGGAGTAGATATAGGCTTGCAATCGAGCATCCCGAACTTCTCCAAGAGATCTCGTGCATACTTCTGTTGACATAGGAATAATCCTTCCTTTGTCCGATCAATCTCGAGTCCTAGAAAGTGCTTCAGCTCTCCAAGCTCCTTCATCCGAAAACGGATCGAGAGATTTGCTCTAATTCGACATATCTCATCTTCATTATCTCCAGTAATGATGAGATCATCCACATAAACCAGCACAGATGCTATCTTTCCATCTTCTTCCTTCACGAACAAGCTCGAATCTGTTGGGGCTACGGAATAACCGCTTCTCAATAAGAATTCTGCGATCTTCCCATACCATGCTCTCGGAGCTTGCTTCAAGCCATACGGTGCTTTCTTTAGCTTGGGGACATATTCTGGATGATTTTCGCTCTTGAAACCATCCGGCTGCTCCATGTATATTTCTCGATCAAGCTCTCCATGAAGAAAGGCATTCTTCACATCCATCTGCCATAGATTCCACGACTTGCTTGCTGCAAGTGCCAACGGAACTCGAACAGTAGTAACTTTGGCCACTGGACTAAAGGTTTCTTCATAATCGACGCCATACTTTTGCGAAAAACCTCGAGCAATTAGACGTGCTTTATATCTCTCTATCGACCCATCTGGTCGAGTTTTCAATTTATAAACCCATTTGCAAGATATAGGACGTACCTCTTCAAGTTTTGGCACCAAGTCCCACGTCTCATTCTTCTTTAATGCGAGGATCTCTTCTTCCATGGCCTTTCTCCACTCTGCATCCTTCGATGCTTCCTCATATGTTGACGGCTCTACTGCGCCAACATCTTGATCAATATTTGCATTGGCATACTTGGGGTTTTGCCTCCTCTGCCTCCGTGATCTTCGAAGTCGAGGCTCCTCTCCTTCGGGTTCCTCTACACGACTTGGTCGAAATTCCTCTGTTACTATTCGATGCTCACCGGATGAACTTGTCGAACCTTGTGATTGTGCTTCGACATCATTTTCGACATCTTTTTCGATAGGCTGATCCTCATCGAATTCTCTCGGCCTTTCTTGAAACTCTTCTTCGATATCTTTGTGAATCGGCATTCGACGGCTTGAGATGACCACCATGACGACAGGTTCGTCGAACACCACATTCCTCGAAATATAGCACCTCCCTGTTGTAGGATCACAGCACTTCCACCCTTTTCGTTGATCATCATAGCCCACGAAAATACATCGAACCGCCTTCTTGTCGAATTTGCTACGAAGGTGTTACGGCACAAATGCATAACATACACATCCAAAAACTCTGAAATGACTTACCACCGGCTTGCGGTTCCATAACCTCTCGTATGGTGAAACGAAGCCGAGCCTTGCTTGTGGTAATCTGTTAATCACATGAGCAGTTGTCTTCATACACTCAGCCCAAAATCTTGGTGGAACATTCTTCGCATGTAGCATGCTCCTGCATGTCTACGCTAGATGTCGATTCTTCCTTTCGGCAACTCCATTTTGCTGTGGCGTATACGGACAAGTAAACCGTCGACGTATCTTGCACTCTCGCAAATACTTCGTGAATTCATTAGAAGTATATTCTCCCCCATTATCGATACGAAGGCAAAGAATCTTCTTTCCCACTTCACTTTCTACCTTCTCCTTAAACTCTTTAAATTTGATAAATGCCTCGGATTTATCTTTCATAAAATCAACCCAAACATACCTGGAGAAGTCGTCGATAAATGTGATCATATACTTTGATCCACCAATAGACGATTGCTTCACTGGACCAAACACATCCGAGTGAATGAGCTCGAGAGGCGTACAAGCTTTGAATGATGATTCCTCGTAAGGAAGCTGATGTGCCTTTCCATGCGACATCCGGCCTGAGACCACATCTTCTTGAACTTCCAACTGGGGGAGGCCCTTCAGCATATTCTTCTGCATTATCACTTTTAACTTGTGATAACTTACATGCCCAAGTCGCGCATGCCACAAATCAGGTGTATCGTTCCTCCGGGTTTTGTTTACGTATGCCGTTTGAGCGGACATCACGTAAACGGACTCCGGTCGACGTCCTTCCATGATTGGCCGACTAGTGGGCTTCACACTTCGGTACACCTTAACATCTCGTGGACCGAATATAACATAATTACCCGAGTGCGTGAGCTGGGACACAGACAATAAATTTTTCTTCATCCCCGGCACGTGATACACATTTTTCAATTCAACCTGCTGTGAATTGAATCGAGGAGTTATCACCGTCTCACCAATATGAGAAATTGGCAACCTCGAGCCATCTGCGGTAATGACTACACGTCCACCGGTATAATCAAGCGTATTCGACGGTTTTCTTTGATCTCCAGTCATGTGATTCGAACACCCCGAATCAACAATCCAGTCAATATCATAATTAATCGACTTATCACTTACAGTGATTAAAGCCATCGAATGGTTCGACTCGGCAATGGACGAGGCAGCGAGCTCGTCTTGCACCTCCGTTGCAACAGACGCATGAAAATCCCATTCCACATTGTCATCGAAATCACTCCTCTTCGATGATGCTGCGACATTTCCTTCAACTCTTTTTGCTCGACAATCTCTGGCGAAATGACCTTCTCCGCCACGGACGTAACATCGTCCACTACGTCTTTTGTCATTGCCATAGCGATTTCGCCAAGCTCCCCCTGATCGAAGGCTCGTCTCTCCTGGACGCTTTTTCCATTCTCCATGAGCTGGCTGCTTTTGCCTTTCGTCATAGCTTTTTCCCGGCTTATCATCTCTATTGTCGGCATCGATTCTCCTCTGGCCCTTGAATCCTGTTTTATTACCGAAGAGGGCACTCTCATCTCCCTTCATCGAAACCTTAGACATTTGATTATCTAAAGTTTCTTGGTTGGCCAAGATATTCTCCAGTTCGATCAACGTTGGTTGTGTTGCCCATCCACGAGTAGCCGTAACAATACCATTATACTCCGGCTTTACCCCGTGAATAATAATCATTCTCATTCTCGTTTCGGAGATGGCATTATTTGGATCTAGCTTCGAAATTTCGTCACAAATAGACTTAACTTTGGAGAAATACTGACTCACCGTCATATTTTGTTGTGACATCGACAGCAGCTCGTTCTCCAACCTTTGCAACTTGGCATCATTCGACCTCGCGAACAACGCTGCCAAGTTATCCCATGCCTCCTTGGGAGTCTGCGCACTCTTTATATGCTGCAACAAGTCATCTTCAACAGTCACAGCAAGAGCGTAAAGAGCCTTACCCGCTTTGATGTTCCATCTCCTCAGATCACCATCGTTTGTGGGTGCCGTGGTGTTGCTGCCGCCAACAATATCCCACAAATCTTGACCCTGCAAATAAAATTGCATGCGGGTACTCCAATTATTATAATTGGAATTGTTCAGCTTCTCAATACCATTCGTCGAACTTGATACGTCCGCCATCTGATTGGAGAAAAGTGCCCAGCTTGGTCCCAATCAATTGATCACGGTCCCCGATCGTACTCCCGCTGAGCTTCGACGTCTTGCGGTCCTTGACCGCTTACACACGAACAATGGTTGCTAACCACCGTCTTCACGAGCCACACTCCGGAAGACTTGATTCACGGTCCCCGATAACCGTGCTCCGATACCAAATTGTTGAACCTCGTAGTTGCGAAGCACGTCTCGATCCTCAAGATGATCGAAGACTATCGAAGGTGAAAGGTTCTCTTTACATGAGAGAAGTGTTCAAGAGAGGAGATGGACTCTACAATTTTTTATATTCACCTTACTTTCACCTTCTTGAAACGATTACAAGACTTGCCTTTATATAGGCGAAAAGACATGACTCCTGACATACCCTAGGTACATGAAAAGACCCGTCCGGATACATAGCAATAATTACACATCGGAATACTAAAAGACTCTCGAGACACACAACAAATAATGATCCTTAAAGAACTACAAAACAATAATGACACTAAACACGCGCGTCGATAGATGTCCATCGGAAACCGAAAAATCTATCGAAGAGTCACACAATTGAATTCTAGAGTAGGCGGTGATATCTTCAATAGATATATGTATCTCACATCGAAGAGATCGTGCATAGAGCTCGTGGCAACCCGGGCAAGAATCTCCACCTCCAAATGATTCTGAAGAACATGGAAGGCTCCGTTCTCTATATCTCTTGGCAACGGTAATGCAACCTGATTTTAATGGCAAGGAAACCGAGCTTTTCTTTAAATGTTAGTCTTTGATTGTCCGAGGTAGAAGTTATCATGAGTTAAATAAGGGGTGACCCTCCTTTTTTGGGTTAGAAACGCATCCATCCCTCGTCCATCTACAGCCGTCGTTTTCGGGTCAGGGAAAATTATTTGTGACAGAATTTGCAATCCCTCTCCTACCTCCGATTCCAATAACACCTCTCCTCCCTTCGGTTCCTCCGTGGATTTCGCCACTATAATCGCCCCCATACCACACGAGGTGCCCTTATAGCCGTCTCTCTCGGAGAGATAAGCTTTCAGGATATGGAAACGATCTCGTTAATGGCGAGCAGGACACATAACAACACCGCTGTCAACGTGTTCCGGTGACACGTCAATGCTCTCAGGAATCCCAAGGACATGCTCAAGCTTTGATTCATTGTTTTAGGGATTTAGTGATCTATGTTTGTCGTGTTGACGTGGTTTGATTATTGTGATACTGGAAAATGGTTTCCTTTTGACTTAATGTGCTTATTGATAGTTGGCTTGAGTATATGGTCTAGACACTGATCGTGACTTCATAACACATTGGAGGCAGGTGTTGAGAAAGCTTGTGGATGATGCTTCAAAGCTCCGGAATGACAAATTAACTGCAGGAGTGGTCATTGTTCCTGCTTATTTCCATGACTCAGTAAGGATTGCAACAAAGCATGTTGGACGAAAAGAAAAGCAATGAGACCATACTGATGTTCGACCTTGGCAGTGAAAGTTTTCATGTCTCAGGTACACTGATAGGAATAGACCATCGGGAATGTCATTATTCAATCCAACAACTAGGTGAAACTGCTTTGATTGTTCATTTGCGCGTGTGATTTCAGATGAACTTCATGATTCTACTATCCATGTAGTTCTTGAGGTTGGAGATGGAGTCTTCCGAGTTCTTTATGTTGGATATTTCAATAATGTTGGGAAACTCTGATATTGGTGAGCTCAAATGCTAGTGAGCTTAGAAACTGACGAGCTCACACTCTGAGGAGAGTCTTAGGCACAACATTCTCTATCCTCCATTAACATATAACGGTTCTATAATGAATTTAATGTGGTCATGCAACAGTTTTCTAACAGCTTTATAATGACCATGTAAATACTGATTTATTTCATCATAAACCTTCAGTACTTTACAACGGCTTTATAACGGTTTCTCAACGGCTCTGTTTTGGTTAAATATAAATTGAATTTCAAGAAACAATCTTCTGAGGACTTTTGCATTACATAAGAAAGTTTTTCCCTTCTTTCATTTTTTTTCTTTGCAGGATTATACACATAACGTTATTTCTATTCCTTCTGTTGTAACAAGTGCGAAAAGCAAACACGGACCACAAGGATTTATGTGGTTCGATCAAGGTGATCTACGTCTACGGGCAAGGCAAAACAATATTCCACTATAATCAAAGAGAGTATCGATTACAGAAATTGGTCTTATCGACTGAACAAAAGCACACGGCTCGCAAGTCTCTTACGTAAGGAAAATCCCCAAAACCAAACAAAAAAACCCTAGCTGCGGTATAAATAGAGCCCAAAATTTTTTTCTCGAGGAAGTTGCCCTCGAACCCCTATAGAGATCTGTTCGTACCGCTATAGAGATCTGTTCATTTGCTCCGAGTTGGGCCTATCGGCCCAACTCTCCACGTCACAAACTAAATCTCAATTTTTTCTCCACTTTTGGGCCGCACAAAAAAAAAATGTCGGGTCAGGTGTTGAACCGAACCGAGTACATAGAATTCAAGACATATTTAACACCTTCTAATATTAAGTGCAAAATATAAATGTTCTGTTGTATCTTCGGAGGATAGCTACTAAAGGCCTTACACATCAAGTTTCGTACTTTGAGGGGTGGAATTATCCTTAAGGACAATGTTTGCACGCCTTAAATAATTGTTCTTACTTTTCTCGTCTTTTCCAATATATTTCCTATAGTTGTTAGTTTTCATGTTATCTAATATTTTTTCAATAATCTTAAGGATAATAGCTTTATCGATTGTCAACCTGGAATTGATGCTGCTACCATTGCTTTTGGGATTGAACGAGGAATCGGAGATGGCGAAGGATAAGTATCGCATATTCGTGAGCGATTTGTCATGGGACATTAGCGAGCATCAGCACAAAAGAGCATCTGCTCATGTCGGTAAGATTATTGAGTGTCAGGCATCATTCCTTTGGGCTTTGATAAGTTTGTTTGTTTTTCTATATCTGCTTTAAAATTTCAATGATAGCGTGCTTGATTCCCCTATAGATTTTTTGGTTTTACTAGATATCCCCAAATCTATGGTTTGTATGCTTATTGAGCACGAAAATTCCCCTGAAATCCTTTGTGTTTCCATTTCTATAGAAGCTTATTTCTAATTCTCATTAGTGGACGCATTCACTGCTAGATCATATTTATCTCTCACTCTTGCCTTTGTCAAATGTCTGCCGAGTTTTATAAATTTCAAGGGTATTCATTCCTTTCGGTGATTCCATGCAAATTTGGGTCAAACTTTTACTTCTTTGCTTTATGTTACAAGGTTTGGTTCTCTAGCTATGTTGAATTATATGATTACTGTAGGATTACTTTGTTTTGCGTCCCACTTTCATGTTGAATTAAAGGAACAAAATCAAGTCAAATAGGGATGTGGGAGTAGTCATTCTATTTCATTTGGTCAATGTGCATAGTGTTGATTTCAATTTATTTCGAATAATAGTACAGAAAATATATCTTGAAATTCCTATTTCTATGGGAAGAGACCCAGGGGTATGGGGTTCTAAGAAGAAATAATTAGTGATATTAATCTAGAGATGACTTTAGTAGTGCTCATTTCTTTTGTCGCCAAGTTGAGGGTGAATAGATGAATTGCTAGAGGCTTTTTGTTTCCCACTCCCTGGGATGCCTCGTTGTGATACAACCAAGGGATTTTTTCTAGTGGATATATCAGAATGATTCAGTGATGCTAATTTTCAAATTTAGCGTGCATGTGCGATCACCTTTGTGGAAATGTTGTCATTTGGAAATCAACTAAACAAAAAATTGTGGGGGAAATTATAATCCTGCTAAACCAAAAGTAGATGATTAATTTCTCATACCAATATTTAGCAATATGAATGGGTGGTAGACTCGGTGCTACCAAGCATATATGTAAAAACATAATGCTTTATCCTCCTACTCTCTAGTAGGGGAAAGAAGTTAAAATATTTATCTTGGCGATTCAAAAATTGCTCAAGTTCTTGGAAAGGGAAAATGTTTCTCAAAATTAGATTTGAAAATGAGGTTGAGTAATTGAGAAATTTCTTAGCATATGTTCCTTTGGGAATGAGACCGACACCTTACGAGCCCGCATTGTAATTACTAAGGCAATTACTATTGTAAAGCGACAATAAGAGTGAAACTTTCAATGACAAAAAGAGACATCCGGTTAAGACGTGATGTGAAAAACTATCTACTTAAAGATGAAATTGTGTCCATCAATTATGTAAAGTTAGAAGGGATTTTGGCCAATCCTCTAACTATACATCAAGGGGAATGGGATAAGCCAATTGAAGAAAATCAACCGTGATGGTAACCCAACCTATATGATTGGCAATCCCATCAATTATGTTCATATGGGTAGTAACAAGTTACTTGTTGATCTTGTGATGTACTATAAAATTTATGTTCCCCCTAAGATGTTCCTCATAAGATGAGAAAAGTGCAAGTCTACAAGGAAAAGGAGGTTGAGCGAAGCTTTTAATGAATTTCATAGCCATTCTTGGTGGTGTATTAAGCTGCAAGATACACTTAATAGAATCACCTATATAAGTGTGGAGTAAAGCCGCTCCTATGAGAATTATTGGCAATAACCTCTAGAGCACTTATGAATAAACCAACCACGCGAATAGTCTATTAGCAAAAAACTGCATTGAACAACAAACCTTGTGGGATTGTAATGTGATTGGTGAAAATCATGATTCATAAAAAGGAATTATTGGTTCATAGAAGTTTCAAACTTCACCAATGATTTCGTGATTTATATTTCATTCTTTCTAGAGCTAGTTTATAACATAATCAGCACCAGTTCTGATGCATTACACTCTAATAACCCAGGTTTATACTAATTTTATCTTTTCAAAAATTTTTGAAATATGTGGGGGATTGTTGGATATTTCAATAATTTTGAAATATTCTTTTACAATGATTTTGATAGAATTTTGACAGCAATGATTAACCATCATTATTTCCAAGGGTCATATAATGATTTTCTAATGAAGAGGTCGGATGTTGGGAAACTTAGAAATTGGTGAGCTCGGACGTTAGTAAGCTCATATGTTGGCGAGCTCTAAAGTTGGCTAGCTCGGACTACGAGGAGAGTCTTAGAAGCAACATTCTCTATCCTCCATTAATATATGATAATTCTATAATGGTTTTACAACGGTCATGTAACAATTTTCTAACGGCTTTATAACGACCATGTAAAGGTTGATTTATTTCTTCATAAATCCTTCATTATTTTACAACGGCTTTATAAAGGCTTTTCAACGGCTCCATTTTGGTTGAATATAAATTGAAATTCAAGAAATAATCTTCTGAGGATTTTTGCATTACATAAGAAAGTTTTTCCTTTCTTTCATTTTTTTCTTTAATGGGATATACATATAGCGTTATTCATGTTCCTTCTAATATTCATTGTGGAATATAGAAGAAGGTTTGCTGTATCTTGGGAGGATAGCCGCTAGAAGCCTTACGCATCGAGTTTTATACTTTGAGGGGTGAAATTATCCTTTAGAACAGTGCTTGCACGTCTCGGACAATTGTTCTTACTTTTCTCGTCTTTTTTCAATATTTTTTCCTATGGTTGCTATTTTTCATGTTATCTAATATTTTTCCAATACTTTCGACATCTGGAAACCCACAACTGGATAGTGGTGACTTTCTTTTCATAAATCATATAAGTTCCTTTTCATAAATCATAATAGTTCTACATATTTACATACCTCAATCATTTAGGGAATTGAGGATTGCGTAGCCTCAAACTTTAAGAGAGGTGAAGTTATAGATCTTTTGAAGGACAAGTAAGCCCTTTAGAGGTTGACCAAGGGCTTGTGTACCCCCCACCCCTTGCTCTCTTTCGTTCTTGTCACTGATGACAATCTCTATTTGTCTAGCTTCCCATTTATTATTGCCACTGCTGATGGACCAAAGCACATTGGAAAGAATATGAGCAAATTAGTGTTTAGATTTCTCTACTATGGCTGATGGTGAGCGAGGGAGTCTGTTAGGGATAATAAATCTCTTAGCACCTCCACCTTGACAGTATATGGCCAGTTCGTCTAGGTGTCCCTCATTCCATGTTGTCTAGTTTGATTTGTACAAATGATGTGGATTTTCTTGCTGATTGTTACAGGTAAAAAGGATGGTGAAGGAAGCAGTGAAGTTTGCTAAGGAGGACAAAGAGAAAAGGGACGCCATAGACACGAAGAACCAAGCAAACTCAATGGACTACTGCAGTTATAGTTATTGAATGCTTAAAATTTGCTTATAGTCATTGTTCCTGTCTTGTTTTACCATAATCAATTTTGGATTGCAATAGTCCATTGTCCACGGCATGAAAGTTCATCTGTTGTTTCCTTACCAAAAAAAAAAAAAAAAAAAAAAAAGTTCATCTGTTGTCCAAAAAACATGTATTATGATTGTGTTGGCTTGGCCCATCTCTTTTGTCGGGTGCCTGCTCATGGGCTTCACCCACAACTACGCCATCCTCCTGTTGGCCGCTTATTTGCCAACATCGATTCAACTACGCCCTCATGATCACCCCTGTATACATCGTTGCGGTTTCCTCTGCCTTCTGCATAGGCAAACTCAACTACTTCCCTGAGGTGCTCAATCATTTTCTAGAAAATTAGAAAGAGAAGGAGGTGAGTTCATGACGGCAGAATGCAATGGAGATCTCAGCGAGCGATGTACATAGGTATGATCATGAGGCCATGGCCGATGCCGGCATTAGTGAATAAGCAGTCCAACAAGAGGACGACTAGCTACGGGTGAAGCCCATAAGCAGGCCCCTGAAGAAAAAGATGGGGCCTGCCAATACGATCAGGTGCACAAAGTCAATTTTCTACTATAACAAGCTCATTTTCTATTTTCTCTTTTTCTCTCTTCTTGTTATATTTTGTACATCGCTTTTTCTCCTTCTTTGTTATTCATAGAATCGATCAAACTTACTCGTCATTCATCTATTTTGATAAAAATGAAAGCAACATCACTGTGTAAGCCTCCATCTGCTTAGCCAGAAGTATCCGTACATTGTCATCCGCTACCTTTGCCGTTACTGGACTTCCTCTGTCGGCCACCATCTCAACTACCAATCCTTCAATACCCATGCACGGCCACATCATGACCGTAGCAAACAAATAAAAAGGAACATGATGAACAAACCAGTGCAAATGAGTTTAGAGATTAACGCTGAGGCCCGTCTCTGTTTACATGGTGAAGGTAGAGTATTCAATATCTAAGATGAGTAAGAATAGAGAAGATGCTGATCTCGAAATGGCGAGAAACGGTGGGGCAAAGACGAAGGCGTCGGGGGGGCGATGAAGAAGTCCATAATGATGACAATACTTTAAATAGGAGAAAGAGGCAGTGAGGAAAGCAACTCAAACCCGTCAACAACGATGATGATGACGGTGATGATGGAGTACGTCGGAGGGAAATTACATTAAACCCTTCAGAATGCAATGTCCATTTCTCTTTCTCTATCTGCTGTGAACGAAGATATGACCAATTCCTGGATTCAATTACAGGAAAGAGAGAAAGAGTAAGAGAGAGAAGGAAGAATTCCATTTTGACGAATTCCATCAACGACTCATGGTAACGGCACTCCAAAATCCAATTTTTATTCTCTCTTAAGACTCTCCTACTTTCCCTCATTCACTGTCCCACACGCCTTCACCATCTCAGCCTACAACCGCCGCTTGTCCTAGCTCCTTCGGGTGATTCCCGACGGCCTTGCTGTCTAATTCTTCGTCCTGTTTCATTCTTGTTCAAGGAGTCGTTTGCTGACGAAAAAAAGAAATTACAGAGAGAAGGGGAATTTCGCCAGCTATTAGTAGCTGTTCGTCAACACTCATCACCATCTCCCCAGGGTTAGCCATTGTTCTTGCCATCTGGGAGCCGCACCTTCTCTCCTTTGATTCGCGGCAATGAAGCATGGATTTCGACGCCCCTGATTAAACCAAGCAATCCCTCCTCTTTGTCACACACTATTTTTGATGAAGATTAGGAGCCGCAATGGCACGTTACAGATTAGGATTCAATCGGCTCAATTGGAGCTTGTGTCAGTGACTGTGCACAATATGCACCAATCGCATAAGAACTTGGCTTATTACCAGAGCTCACTATGCTCTGTTTCAATCCTCAACAGAACGTCCAGGATGTGTTTAACAAAATGCCTCTGATACACGTATATGAAATACTTCATGCCATTGTCAAAACTGAAAATGATTTGATGTATGTTACAATTTAGAAATCGATTTGTCGATCACTATGTCAGTTTTTCTTTGAGGTGTTCATCATGGTTTCTGAGATTTTAACACCTATATGTTTACTTTGTTTTGGTATCTCCACAACTTGGTGATGTTCTCATGGTGGTCGCTGAGAAGGGTGTGCTTTGGAGTTACTGATTTGTGCATTCACTTTCGCCGGCGTCCGTGATGCAATACACTTTGGGGTGGCAAGTGTCGAAGGTTTCTGGAAAATAAGACTGCGGCAATGAAGAAGACGATGGAACCAAGTATACAAAACGGAGGGGGTGAAAAGTCAGAGGTGGGGAGGATTTTGGAAATGAAAGACAAAATCTTGTCCCCTTCTTTTGCTCTCTCCTCCCTCCAACAGGTTGGTATACCACTTACTTTTGATGTTGTACCCCTAATTTTCTGGGCATCTGTCGAAGTTAGATAATGTGGGTTGGATTCATGTCAAAATTGGAAATTAGCATAAAATCTTTAAATAGATTAATATCTTACTTTTGATATTTTTAATTGACACATCGTAGTAAATTATATATTTTTCAATTAAGTTTTCTCATAATTTTTAGTCCGGTTTAGACTAAAGTAGTTGTATGTTTAAAGATTTTTTGAAATTGGATGCTAGAGCAATTACATAATATTTCAAGTATCCAGTCTAGTTTAAACTAAAACATCATTGAAGGTGATTAAAACGATGATGTATTGCACAGCTCACCATCAATAATCTATGTTAGATCGTGGTTACTTTGAATTGAAAAATTCATCATGTACTACTTTTAGATTTGACACCTCTATATTTGCGCTTGGAGACACACCGTTCTTAAAATGGAAGGAGGAGTTGTTATTTATAATCAAGCTTCACCAACTTATCGCCCACAATTTTTTACTTGAACAACCGACTCTTCAAGGCTTTTACAGCTAGCATTTCTTGCTTCCCAAGGACTGGAAAATTCTCTCCAAAAAGAGAAATGGGTCAACATTTCAACACAAATAAATAGCTAGAAAGTGCACTTAATGCAATCGTTCTAATGGCATGAGCACCGAAGGAGAAGATATGGAAACATGCCCTTAAAACACTGAGCCAGCAACACGCAATTTATGGAGAAGATATTCAAGCGAGTACATAGGGTTAAGACGCCAATACTAAGTGTTGACAAACACCGACAAGTGTTATTCCATTCATTTATTTTCCTCCTCACATCGAGTCTTTATGGAGTTATGTTTTTCAGTTTGTGAGTGCGAGTGCAAAGATTCACATTCTTGATCGAGTTCGTCATACAAGGCTTGCTACTCTTTCACAAGTTGACTAACACGATCCACAAGACATTGATGAACTTGAATATCGCTATCAAGGTTAGACAACATCTTCGAGATCCTTTCCTTTTTTAGCATTGGTCGGGCAGTCTCGCCCTCTGTCTTGATTTGAATAATGAAAATCTTCTGTTGGGCCGAGAGCCTCTTCCTATTTTGAAAAATTCTTTTTTCGCTTGCTCCTAGATTCTACACCGACCCTTCAAAATCTTCCTTGCGTGATGGAGATGTTTCTGCTTGTCCCATTCTTTTGAAGATGAACAACGAGACAAGCATAAATATCTCCATCATGCACGAAAGATTTTGAAGGGTTGGTGTAGAATATTGGAACAGGCGAAAAAAGAACTTTCTAGAAGATGGAGAGGCTCTTCCCAAATTGAAGATTCTCGTTATTTAAATCAAGATAGAGGGTGAGACTACCAGACCTATACTAAAAAAGGAAAGGATATCGAAGAGGTTGCCCAACCTTGATAATGATATTCAAGTTCATCAAGGCCTTGTGGATCGTGTTAGTGAACTTGTGGAAGAGCAACAAGCTCTATATGACAAACTCGATCAAGAATGTGAGTCTCTGCACTAGCACTCACAAACTAAAAAAAATAGCTCTATAGAGACTCGATGTGAGGATGAAAATAAACGGATGGAATAATGTTTGTCAGCATTTGTCAGCACTCTGTATTGCATCTTAACCCTATGTAGTCGCTTGAATATCTTCTCCATAAATTGCATGTTGCTGGCTCAGTGTTCTAAGGGCGTGTTTCCATATTTTCTCCTTCGGTGGTCGTGCCATTAGAACGACCACATTGAGTGCACTTTCTAGCTATTTATTTGTGTTGAATTGTTGACCCATTTCTCTTCTTGTGAAGAATTTTTTAGTCCTACGTGAGAAGCAAGAAATGCTAGTTGTAAAAGTCTTGACGAGTTGGTTGTTCAAGTCTAAAATTATAGGCGATAAGTCGGTGAAGCTTGCTTATAAATAGCAGCTCCTCCTTCCATTAGTAAGTTTGGCGAGAACATTTGAGCCACATAGGATTAATTAACAGTAATTGTGGAACGAAGGCTGGCAGTGGTAAAATTGGAATACAAGTTAAAGTCAAGGGCTCTTTATGAGATAAATTTTTTTTATATAATTGGGACAAATGCTAAGGTTGATATTTTTTGGATATCGGGCATGTAGAATTGGGGTAAAAGTAAAAGTTGAGTGTTTTTTGTAATACCAAAAAATGTTTTGGATATAGTTAGGACATAGGCTAAAGTTAGGGGTTTTTATGATATAAAACAAAGGTTTAGAAATGATTGGGATAGAGGCTAAAATTGAAGTTTTTTTTGGGTATTAGACCATTAAAAGTATCAAAAGTAAGATATTAATTTGTGTTGCGACCACCTCGATCTCTACTTATCGAGTGTTCGGCTAATGGATTGCCAAGTCTCGAAGACGGGCTTTAGCTCAAGCCCTCTCGTAACCATACCAAATCGCAACGGGAGATAATCAGATTCAATCTTAGTGAGATCAACGACATGTATACATGTATATGCAAAGGAGTCGCCACCAATCTTTGAGGAAGGTAAACCGGAAGCCTTGACGAGCGGCCGAGAGAAGCCGTTCGATTCGACATTACCGGAGATTAATGGTCTAGGGACTTGGTTACGTCGGTGTTTCCACCAACTCCCTTTGGATACCGAAATTGAGTGTTTTCTTGAAAAATGTCCATGTAGGTTTTCAATCCAATTCCAAGCTATGAGTAAGTCCATGGCTAGTGTTTATGCAAGCTATTTATTTTATTATTTTTTTATGTTTTTCAATTTTTCTGTAATCTAGACTAAATCTAAAATACCTAAAACCTAGGCAAATCACAATCAATAAAATCAAATGCGCAATCAAAGAATCATAGCACGGATAAATTGCATCACAAAGTCCTAATGAAGCCCTAAGGGCTAAGAAAAATATGGTTCGAGTTTAATTTCAAAGGTGTTTGTGATTTTACTAAGAAAGGATGAAACCTATGACATCTAGGGAATCTAAGCCCTAATCTACGAAAAGAGGTCAAATAAGTCTAATCTATGCTTTTCTTATTTTTAAATATTTCTCGAATTTTTTTTGGAATTTATTTATTTTATTTCTATTCTTTTGTACTCTGAAAAATGCTCCGGACCGGGTCAGAAGACCCGGCCCCAACTACTAGGGCCCGACTCAGGCCTTAAGGGCCCAAGTTAGTCTAAGAAATGAGTTGACCTATGGGCTTGACCAAAAATCTAATTTTAATAATTCCAAAAATGGCTCAATCTTAAAACTCTAAACTTGGCCCAATCCAAAGATAGGCTCACAGAACCAATTTTTCTATTCTTTCCATCGTCTTCTTCGTGGGTTCTTCATCCCCCGCCTTCACCGAAGCTCCCACCAAGAACCATGCCCACCAGAACTTACTCCTCTGACCACAGATTAACGCCAGTCGTCGTCCGCCGCTGGCAACGATGACAGCTACCAATCCACCGTCGGTCAGTCCCAGCCATCATCGCCGGTCATCTACCCGGCCGTTTATTCGGCCATTGACGCCAGTCACAAAAACGGGGTCTTTTCTTCAACTCAGCCGTCAAATATCTCACACATTTACGGCAATCTACAACAAATGAAACATTCAGATGCTCGAGAGGGGAGTATAGAAAACTAACACAGCCGTGGTTCCAACCGCAAGCATCGCCGGTGGGACTTGTGACTCCGGTTTACACACTGGTTCCAATGCCGGAAAGAATGGCCAGTGGTCAGCGACAGCAGGGACAGGAAAGGAGACGTTCGTTTCCTTTCGGCGTCTTTCGGGTCTCCCCGTGAAATGAGGATGATGATCCCTTCACTGAACCTGATGAAAGAGGGCTTTAGTGACAATCTACAAACTCTAACACAAAAAAATTCAAGACGAAGCTCAGGAAGAGGAAATATAGATCCCGAGTCGAAAGCGCTGCTGCAGTTGAGCTCCTGAACTGACCGCAGAAGGAAAGGAGCCACAACGGAGGTGAAGCTTAGCAGCACGACATGGCGGCGGCAATGGAAAAATGGATGCGCAAAGACGGAGGGCCTCGGTGAATGAAGGAACCAAAAATTTTCTGCCGTGAATGGAGGATATAAAAGGGAGACTTTTTCTTTCTTCCAGTAAAAAATGACGATTTCCCCTCTTCAAAACCAGATTTCTTGGAGAGAATTGTGAGCTCAAGATTTTGTGACTCGGTCGATAACAAATTCTGTTAGGCCCCCGCTTTTTTCGTTGCTTCGTTCGGTCCCTCCTTCTCCCCGTATCTCGTTATGCTTTACGCGACGTAGCTAACAGGGAAAAGAACAACGTGCAATTGACAGTCTCTATGGACTGAACTAAAAGATCTTAAACTTTGGCCCTCGCACGATTCTGGGTTAGAAGAATATATCTAAAAGTGAAAGCATCCCGTAAACTTGAGTCCATATTTTCTATTACTTGCTTATTCATTTCTTAGGTAAAATGAGGGTGTCGATCATGAAATTGACAGTCTCTATGGATCAAATGTCGAATTTTGGACAAATAAAGTGGTCAAACTGATCTCAAAGTTAGAAGAATTTTTTTTTGACTATTTATCTAGATTTTTCTGACCGCATCTGGTAGTTTTCTCTTTTTTTTTGGCCATTTTTAAATGAAAAGAAATTCTAAAACTCAGTTCCCTATTCCTCAAAATAAGTTTTTAAACTCAATTCTCCATTCATTCATAATAGTATTGCTCCAAAGAATAGTGACAGAGGCGGTGAAAAATGAAGAAGAACCGAATGAGGCGAGGTAGAGTTAGACTCAACTTAAAGAAATTATGTTATTTTACTGTAGATAAGAACCAATTCCAAAACCGATCCGGTTCTTGGGTGGGTCTTTACTTTGGAATTGAGAATCGGACCTGTTCAAACCGGCTACAAAAATTTGCAACCAGGAACTAGACCTGTTTTTTGGGCAGTCTGGTCCTGTTCCCAGCTCTGTCCGGTCCAGTTGCACACCCCTAGATACGTCGTTGCGGAGGAGCTGCATGTGCATGGCTGACACACCTATGCTTCACTGGAACAGTTGCCATCGACGGTCTCCGGCTACGGCGGCGAAGACGGTTTGTGGCAGCCATGGGGCAAAGAGGAGAAGAAAAAAATGAAGTATTGAAGAGGGCAAACTCGAGTGATTGGCATTGTTCTTATCGTAATTGTTTCAGCTCAGTGCTTGCAGGAAAGCAGTTGCTACACGCAAAAAGGAGAAAATTAAGGATACAACATATCTGGCAAGCGAAAACTGATGTTTGGACTTGGAACTATCATAGAATTTGATGTCCAATTTTGGATACAACATCGTTGTCCCTAGTACAATTTCTCCTGTCTCCAGAAATTTTTAATTTTCCAAGTTACTGTACTAATTCTCTCTCTAAAGGCTTGCTAGCACTGTTCATAATATTATGGATTTCCCCTTTCAAGAAGTTGATTTGCTGATGACCACTGGGGCAATTCTATTTGCTCCATTTGGTCAATGCTCTTGTCACTGTTTAGGGGAAAGTGAATGTAGGGTTTTGTTTTAGTATAGATTTCTAATACGTCGATCGCTTGGTTTGTCGATCTTCTTTGCATGTTGTTTCTGTTTGTTTAGTAGACACCCTCGAGTGTCGGTTTAGTGTAACTGGTGAACCCATCGTCGAATTGGGTGGCGAATCGAGGTGGGCGAAAGTGAAACAGGCTCTGTATCGGGTATATGATGCACCGTAGTTTTTGCATGTCGTATCTTTGGACTTGATTATTATCCTCATGGGTAAGATTGGTGCTTGTGGTGGACGGATCGTCGTGTTGGGCGGCGATTAGTGGTCGGCTGTGCGTAGTTCTAGGCGCAGGCGAAGTGGTTGGGAAGATAAGTACACTAGGAGTACCATAACTTTTGTATAAGATTCATTTGAGTGTCTTAACTTGTTTTTCGTTCACTTAAGTGTTATATCGGAGCAAAATCGTTCATTTGAGTGCTATTTCCGGCAAATCATTTTACGCAGACTTTTTATGATTATTTTATTTATTTTTCAATGCCACGTGGATTTTTTAAACATTTTTTTAGTATTTTCTAGAATTTTTTATTTTTTTATTTAATTTAAATTTTTAACATTTTTTGGAAAAAAAAGAAAGAAAAAGAAACCAAGCTTGAATTCCCCCTTGGCCGGCAAGGTCAATAGCGACGCTCGCCGGCCACGCCCGGTGGCGAGGGCCGCTTCGCCCTCAACCGAGGCGGGGCCGGGGGTTTGGTTTTGGGGGGGGGATGGGCGTCGCCGCCGCGGGCGAGAGCGCGAAGGCCCTTGCCAAATCTAGGAGAGAGTAGGGCTGTCGCGGCCCTCCCGGCCAAGGGAGAGGAGGCCTTGGCCCTTGGGTGAGTTGGCAGTGGCCGGCGAGGGTCGTCGTTGACCCTCATCGGCCAAGGGGGGGGACAAAGAAAAAAAAAACTAAACAAAAAGAAAAATCTCAAAATAACTAAAAAAAATATAAAAATACATGTGTACATTAAACAATTCATATTTTTCGGCGTCCACTTAGGATTTCCGGCGGGGCAAATCAGCGATGACACTTAAGTGATCGTTTTTTTTTTAAATTTATGATACTTAAGTGAACGAAAAAAAGAGTTATGGTATTTAAGTGAACGCCATACAAAAGTTATGGTACTTCTGATATATTTATCTCGTGAATGGGTGAAGAGCCCCGAGCTGATCTGCATGTGGCTATTTTGAGCTGGATGAAGTACTATTGGTGTTGGATTGGTGGAATTCGGTACCAATTAGGCAAGACGGCAAATAGATTGTGAATGAATTAGACGGACACGTAGATGGCTTGAATTATTCATGAGTCATGGGTATTGCTTACATGGTCTGTCTATCTTGATCCGTTGGTTTTAGTTGCCCTGTTCTGGTTGATATGCGTTGCTTTCATGCTGGATGATTGATAGGCCATTCGTCGTGGTGTTACATTTATACTTCTTAAGCTTCAGCTCACTCTCGTACGGGGAAGCCTTCTTCATATATCCTGGTGCTCGTGGCTTCGGATGATAGTGGTGGTGTTGGAGTGCACCTATGGTGATCGTAGATCAGGAATAGTGGAAACCTCTTGAATCCTCGCAGCGTACTCTTTGTTTTGAAATTATTAATGTAAGGAATCAATTATATATATATATATATATACATTAGTAAATTTGTTGAATTTTCTTACTGTTTGTGGTGTTGATAGCGAAAAACCTATGAGGTTATACCTTTTAGGTCGTGCCTACCCTTGTGATGCACTTGTATGTTGGCCTCGCTTGTTTATATAGGCTTTTGCATGTGCCAATTATGATATATGTAATATCAGATTAAGGCAGAATGCGAAAGAAATAAGTACAACTGTGTCCTAGGACGTTACACAATGTTATTCAACCTCATTTCCTTCAAATATCCTTACATCATGTCCCACCTCAATGCTGAGGAGGATCATTTGGGGGGGACACCAAGCTTAGATGATCCTACTCGACATCTGGGTGGGATATGATGTGAGGATATTTTGAAGAAAATGAGATCAGATAACCTTTTCCACTCATACAAGATTTTGTCAGCAAAAGGAGCATCATCAAGAACAAGTAGGGAAGAAGATGAAGCCATACTGGATGTGACAGTCTTGTGTGTTAGGCTTTATTATAGATACAATAAAGTCTTAATCTCTGCTATTTTAAAGAACTACCTCTTGTGTATTGGGATTTATTTTGGGCTAAACAGGCTCTCTTTCTCTCTCCCGCACTCTCTTTAGATCAATTAAATTGATCACTGAGGTCTCCTTTCGAGCAACCTAGCATGACAATGAAATCAGACTTTACTTTGAGAAAATAGGGAAATGAGAAGTTGTACCCCACATTGGGAACCTCAAATTTTTCCCAGGGAAGTCAGACAACCTTGTATCAAAGTCCCGCATGATTTCCTAGTAAAATCGCACTTTTTTAGCAAGTCAAAGCAAATTCCGATTTTTGCGTTTCCTTTCTCTAAGCCTTTAGGCCTTCATTAGGGCTTTATGATGCAATTTATCAATGTCATGATTCCTTAATCATGCACTTGATTTCATTAAATGTGATTTGCTTAGGTTTAAGTACTTTAGCCTTAGTCTAGTTATAGAATTTTTTTTAAAAAAGATAAAAATAACTTGCGTGAACACTTAGCATTGGCTTACCTCATAGGTTTAAAAATGAATTAAAAATTTGTATGAAACACATTTAGAAAACACTCAACTTTAGTGCCAAAAGAGCATCGGTGGAAACACCGACATAATCATGTCCTTGGACCCTAAATTTCTTTGGTTGAGTAGAATTGAACAGTTTCTCCCAACTATTCGATAAGTTTCTTGATCTACCTCCCTCAAAGATTAGTGGCGACTCCATTTGCATGTACACATACACATGCCATCAATCACCCTAAGATTGAATTTGATATTCTTCATTACAATTAGGTATAAACCTGCAAGGACCCGAGTTAATCTGAAATCGCACACTAACCCAACATAGTCTATCCTTTTTTAAGCTTAAAATGACTCGTTATGACACGAAAATTAGATGGAATATCACAAAAATATATTATATGCAATATGTTATATAAGAGAATCAATATGAATTAATCTTCAATTAATTCGAAATGTATGATGAAATTTCACAAACTAATTACATAATTATTTGAATTAAATGACAAAATTGAGAAGAGAAATTATTTTTAGGAACAAAAGTTTCGTGCAGTTACAAAACGCATTTTTGTTCCAGGAATAGAAATTTTATGCAGGTACGAAACACATTCTAATTCTCTAAAACTTATCCAAGGAACAGAATTAGAAAAAATAATTCTAACCAGAATCACATTTTCAAATCACTCAATTTAGCAAGTCAAAGCAAATTTCACTTTTTGGGTTTGCTTTTGGACAATGCTAGCACGACAGCCACTTCCCTTGTTAACAATGAGGTTGGCCACCTCACACATTTCCTAGGAAAATCACACATTTTTAGCAAGTCAGTGAGCATTTTGCTTTTTGGGTTTCTTTCTGAGCATCACTGTCATATTTTCCCGAGGGAAATTTGACAATCCTGGGATATCAGAGTGACTCTCGGTTTCCTAGAAAAACCGAGCACATTTTTAGCAAGTCAAAGCACATTTCACTTCTTGGGTTTTCTTAGCATGAAAGTAGCTTTCCTTGTTAACAATAAGGGTTGCCACCTCGTGTTTTCTCTAAGGAAATCGGACAACTCTCGGATATTAGAGAGATTGAGAAGCGGCGGGTGAGTCAGCAAGCAAGCAAGAGAAGACTTGAGCGCGTTGCAAGGAAGGAGGAGGAGAACCCCAGCCAAGTTCCTAAACCCCTGACAAGTGAGCTTGCTTAGATGGACTATTAACCTAAGTTGTATTACGGGTGGCCACTTAAACATAGTTAATTATTTGAGAAAATACTGTCACATTTTGCATCTATTCTTCTTCGCCTCATCCATTTCACATTTTGCATCTATTATTTGAGAAAATACTGTTGTCACATTTTGAGAAAATACCTAGTGCACCTGTTTGATAAAATCTTATAGTATGTAGATAAACTACTATTTACTGCTGAAGGCTATAGTTTGTCATATCAGGCTCACATCTCTTTTCTATTATAAATTAAATTAGTTGTGCTTACCATTGATTGGAAAGATCTTCAACGATAGTGAAACTCATTCATCTAGCACACCAATTTTCTAATTTTTATGTATATGAGAGAATTACCATTATCTAAGCAACAAAACAAACATATGTGGACAAATAAATTTGTTTGTATCAATATAAATATTTTTTTTAAATAGTAATATGAAAAGATGCAACTCTTATATGAATAAATATACTGTTCACTAATAAATGTTACCCTTAATAAGAAGACACAACTATATTAATTAACTTAAAAATGTATTAACCTATAATAAAAAAAGAACAATATATAGACCAAAAAGTCATAAATTGAGTTCAAACATTGTATCCCATGGTTATTGCTCCTATAGAAAAGATAAAGATAAACTTCAAAGAAGATTGGAAACACCACAAATGTTTAAAGAAAATCTTAACCTTGAAACTTTTAATTTGAGTAATGTCAAAATGTTAATCTAAATATGTTTCCATAGAGTACGTTTTCTTTCGACGTACTTCTATCATACTCCTAACTTACTCTTCATTAATTTAAAAAATTATACCAAAACACGTTGTACGTGCACAGTAAATTTTTTAAATCTTAGACTAATGAAATGTTTATGAGTTCTTTTGGTCATGTACAATACATATAATTGAAGCACCTCATAAACCAATTATGCGTTTCAAATTAAATTTATCGCATTAGTGATGTATAATGCAATTATGTGTTGCAATCCAGTTTTAGGAGAGACAGATTGTTTGGTGCTTTGGTATCCATCCATTGTCTCAACTCTTCTGCATCATTTTCTTTCCATTCCCTTCCGCTGGATTTCCCTAAAAGATGGTAGCAATTTGAGAACGAAAAAGGAGACAAAATGGGAATGGTTGGATTTTAGGTTTTAGATTTTCCTTTTCAGTTTTCTTACTTTCTTTTAATTTCATTGAATAAACAGTAAAGGGGCAGAGTCGAAAAGGTTGGGCTTGGTTCAGCTCAATGCTATAAGGCTACATTTGGTCGTAGGATAAAAAATAGGTAGAATATGTTTTATATTATCATGTGTTTTGTAGATGTCCAGGATAGGATAAAGGGAATATATGGGGATATAGCCCAGATAAAAATATTCTAAGGGAGGGGATGGGGTAGACCCAAATAGAATTTCTCAAGAGAGTAGATACAAGGAGAACCAGATTTTTTCTACAACCATAGCCTCCCCTGCGTGATGGGCCACCTCTCCATTGCACCAGGCCGACTCTCCGGTAGCGGCGATAGTCAAGTGTGGTCGCATCTTCGGTGGCACTAGGCTGGGGTCTTTGATAGCAAAACCGGATATCTCCGCGATTAAGCGATAGTTTGACATGATATGAGATTATGTAATTTGTTAATCACATAATCACATTTTGAGATTATTTAATCGCTTAAATATTTTCAACATTCAATAGGGGTCTCAACATATTATGAAGAGCTCAAGGTTGATCATCGACTTTCTAGAAAGCTCTATTGGACAGCATGCATGAGTGCATCTTCAACTTGTGAAAACAGGCTGAGTAATTCCATTGTTCAGCACTTGTTCACTCACTCGGCAAGACAATGAGCAAGGGTAGCGGGTAATGTTCAACGTATTCGACTTAAAATCAAGACCCCCGGTTCTAATGGGTCTGCTCAATTGATGTCACACATGAATTTTGATGCCACAAATCTCTGTTCAATAATAACTCACTCATTAGAACTCATCACTGAATAATTTATAAAACATTTTGATGTTTCAGCAAAATAGAGTCGATCACAGCCGCGCCTTACCTTTACTTATTTGATTTTATATCAGCAATTCACCAAGTAGTAGATAAGCTATGATAAAGTTCTTGAATTTCTTATCCTCTCATATCCAGTTTTATTCTGACTAGAAATTCAGATGATTAAATGCCGCGTAAGTGTTTTACATATTGCAAATCTCTCCTATTAGTATCTTCCGCGAGGTGGATGGGTGAGGAGAGGAAAGGAGAGGTTAATAGTAGCCTCGCCCCACCCGGCGAAATTCCCCTCTCCGCCACCTCATGCCTTGTTTTCTTCCCGTAAGTTGGGCCGAATGAGGTGAGCATCATCCAAATTGGGGGGTGTCCATCCCTATCTTTTACAGAGGCTTCTGAGCATAATGCCCCTCCTCGTGGATTGAGCACTATTTTAGTGTAGATAAAAATCACATGACTAAAAAAAAGAGAAATCAAGGAAAGAGAGCATAATATTGTCTTTGGAAAAAAGTATATATATATATATATAAAGAGAAATCAAGGAAAGGGAACATAATATCGTCTTTGGAAAAAATGATATATATATATATATATATATATCAATGGACTGTGAAGATAATATTATCTTTTAGCCCAGTTTGAAAAATTAATTACAGTAAAGTGAAATTCAAGTATTTTAAAAAAGCACTAACTTGTGACTTTAACCTAATTCCGCCTCATCTTTCGAGTGGGTCAAAGAAAAGTACCGACTTTGAGTTGAGACGCGATTATGCCATAGAAAAAGAAAAAATAGGTATCTAATTCATTATCCATAAAGCTGGCCATCCATTTTGCGTTAGAAAGACATAATGACATGCACCGTTGGGATCTTGGGCAACGTCGTTTCATCAAGCTACGATATAGGGACAAAGGAGATGGACGTGGTCATTAGAATTCGGGGCAAATCAACGGCATTGTCGTCGACGGGAAGCTATAAAGGTGACAGGGCTTTGAAAAGCTTCACCTCTAACGAAGAAAACATCTCCTGCAAGGATCGGAAGCGTGCTATGCTGTACACTTGGCGAACACCACAGTATCCCACGAGGAGATTTTACCGTTGTTCCTTGTGGAGGTTACGCTCTATCGAGTTGTTAAAAGCAGCTGAGTTGATTGGCTTCAATTTGATTTCGGTTTCTTCGTTGGAAAGATCAATGTTCAGTAGCTGCACTGGCAGTATCAATTTGGATTGATCAGTGTTGAATAATTGATATTCTCTGTCAATTTGATTGACTAGTTCATGGTCATTGTCACGACCCGAACCCTGCGAGCTCGTCGACATCCCACCTGGCCACGCTTATGTACAGTTCTCCAGGATCCAAAGGCCAACTAATTCATGCGGAAGCAAAAACGAATCCCCGTACAGAAACAATTAACATCACGATGACTTGGGACTGTAAAAACAAACTTATATACATATCCACACGTTCTATACAATTTTCCAAACCTACGGCTCGGAGGCCACTGTACAAGCCTATAACCACTAGAACAAAAAAAAGATTACGTGATCGAAGCCTACTATACATCCAAAATAAAACAGCCAGCAAAAGTCAAGAGGCCAACTACCCTAGGCCTCGTCCTCGCTATCCGGTACTATATCATCTCTCGCCTCCAACTCATCCTCGTCAAGCTCAGGTGGCTGTTCCGCATCCGATGGCTCTACAGCCTCCCCATCTTCTCCCGGTACCATTACCTCGGGGAATACCGAACCTTTGAGACGGGTCATTCATACTTGCGACGGAGGGTCTGAAAAACAACGAACCCACGACGGGGTGAGATAAAATCTCAGTAAGCTAGCCCCTAATCCTATATTAGGGCCCTAGTGCCTCCAGACACATTTTCAATGAACAATTTCCAACAACTCTTCTTTCTTACTAAAAATTCCACAATTTAATTCCAGAAAATTCCGTTCTTTCTCCGAAAATTCCCACACCTTCTCAAATATTCTACGTTACTCCCGTTTCGGCGTTCCACGCCTCGTCCCGACAATAAAATATTCCACGTGCTCCGGGGCCCGCATTTAACGCATCAGGCCATAATATAAATATCCACATTGATCCAAAGCCCGCGTTTAACGCATCAGGCTGTCATAGAAAATTCCACGTTACTCCGAAAATATTCCACACTACTCCAGAATATTCCACGTTACTCCAGAATATTCCACGTTACTCCATCGCCATCATACAAGTTCATAACAATGAGCCTCGGACCTTTATAGAACACGGCTCTACTTATATATATTCCAGGGTCTCAGACACAAAGGAATACGACCCACAAATCTCGGTCTCGGACACATAGGAACACGACCGGATCAAGTCTCGGACAATTAGTCGAACACGACTCACTTTGGTCTCGGACGACTTAATTGAACACGACTTTCATACTTTCTCGGTCTCGGACAATCGGACGAATACGGCTCACTTTGGCCTCGCACGACTTGATTGAATACGACCCACAAATCTCGGTCTCGGACACATAGGAACACGACCGGATTAAGTCTCGGACAATTAGTCGAACACGACTCACTTTGGTCTCGGACGACTTAATTGAACACGACTTTCATACTTTCTCGGTCTCGGACAATCGGACGAATACGGCTCACTTTGGCCTCGAACGACTTGATTGAATACTACCCATATATTTTCCGAGAATAGATCGGGACCACGTGATTCGCTCACGTTAGAGAATTAATAATTCGGGATCACCCGATTAATTCACACTAATCCAAAGATTGATCCAAACTACCCAATCAATTAATACTACCATAGTATCCAATCCACGCCATGCGACCATATTATGCTAACGTAGCAATATATGAATAACGTGCAATTAAAATTATACTAACGTGGGAATTTATTAGGGCCAAACAATAATAATTTTCTAACGTGCAAATAATTCTACTATAGTACCAAACTATAGTACTAATGCCACATTTAATTAGTACCATGGCATAACAATTTTATGTCACATAAAAGTAACCCTAGTTAATATATAAACTAACCATGGTTCAAAAATTAACTAGAGTCAATATCTAACCTAACCATGATTAAATAATAGCATAAAGTAACTATAGTTAAGCATAAAGTAACCATGGTCCAACTTTGACCACACAAGTCCTCTTGACTTCACTATTCATTCAAGAACATGGTTTCTCTCTCTCCTCCAATCTTCATTCTCGGCCAAGGCATAAAAATGGCCAAAAACAACCAATTTTCCACCCAAATCTACCAAATCTCAAGTCCATTAGCACCCTAGGTACCTAATATAAGGTTAGGGACCAACTTACCACAATTCTAATGAATTTTCCGACGAGAAAACGAGAGAAAATTTGATTCCAATCCGGCGGCTCTCTTGTTCGGCTAAAACCCCCAAAGATCCGGCGGTCCCGGGCGACTCACGGTGAAAGTTAAGCTCCGGCGGTCCAAGGCGACACCGGCGGCGGCTTGAAGAATTTTCGGCAATGGAGGGTGAGAGAGAGAGAATTTGGCCAAGTGAGGGAGTGTGAGGTAGAGAGAGAAAGTGAGCTAGAGAGAGAGTGTGCTCTTGAAAAATGAAGAAGAAGGGGCCAAAATAATAATTAATATAAGTTAAGATAATTATTGGATCCACAAAGTCAAGAGGGATAAAAAAAAATAATTTCCTCCCCACCAAGACTAGTCAATCTCGGCCAAAGGGAAAAATGACCAAAATACCCTTCGCTCCAAGTGAAAAATGGGGTATTTTTCGAGGGCAAATGGGTCCTTTCCCATTTCCAGTCCAAATATAGTTTTCCCGAACCTCTTTGGGGCTAACCGCGAAGGAATAGGACACAGGATGAGGAAACGTCAAAAATTTTATTTATTGAGACCACCGAAAGTCCGACATCAAATTTTGAAGCTCGATTCGCGATCAATCTCGATCAATAGAATTTTCAGCGTATCTCAAACTAACGGGCGGCTTTTAGGAGTTACGCGTATCGACCCGTGATTAAAACCACGTTTAAGAACTTCTCGAGCCATGGCGACTTTGGTTGTCATTCAATTGCGAGGGTCAATTACTAGTCCCAATGGACACGATCGTTAGAAAATAATTTAGGGACGTTCGGAACCCATACGAGGTCAAACGGAATCACCCGTGATCCAAGCGTAGGGTATTATCCAAATCGTTCCTTAATCATTCTAGGATCGGCCTATATTGGTCCGAATATTCCCTCGACAATTTTCATGGCCAAAGAGTCAATCCAGGATCAAGTTCTTAGGTCCACGTACTTGATTTTCCTAGCTAGCCATTCCCATTTGGTTAGTCTGCTCGAGAGGGATCAACTCCGAGTGAGATTAGACTGAAATACATCAATGAGATATTTCATTCATTTATAGCTTCAAAAGTGGGTCGGAATTCGGGATGTCACAATTCTTCCCTCCTTACAAAAAATTTCGTCCTCGAAATTTGTAATCCTCCAATCATCTTTTCTTATGGGGTACTGACGCCTCATCGCTACCACGCTTTCCAAAGTAATTCTTGTCGTCACTTGACACTTCGATAACGTCCTTAACAGCAACGGTTTTCATCCTTCAAAGCTTGTTTCCTTTGGTCCTCACCGTGTTCACCTTCCTCTTCCCTTTTGACATTCGCAAAATCTATTGGTAGCATGCCCTCGAGTTTTCAAATCACCTCTTCCATTGTCTATTGGTCCAAGAATAACATGCATACCTTACTACAATCCAGCTTTTTTTTTTTTTATATTTATTTCTGGACTGAAGGTCTTTCCAAAGCATCTCATAAGATTTATGGCCTTCATCAACTTGCCTTCTATTTTCCAAATCGAGTCATAACCTTCTCGACTCCTTAAGCAAGTTCAAGATTACTTTCATAGTAATATGCTCTTAATTCCACTTGAAAACCTTCAACGATCATAGTAATCTTTCGATTTTCAAGGTCATGCCTCTTCCTAGCCGGCATGTCTCATCCTTGACCACATGTAAGACTGATCTAACATTCAGTCCATTCCATTGGACACCGTAATTCTCCCCTCAAATTTCGATGAGGTCTTATCTTTAGATTCCTCTCCACTATTGAACTCGTACACTTGTCTATTGAACTTCAAGGTTTTTATCCTCAACTTCGAGGTTTCGTTTCCAAGTACTCAGAAGTTTGGATTTCCTCCTTAATCTATTCGTTTCTACGACCCTTAGAAGTCCGGGTCCATTCATCGCCACATCTCCATTCCTTTTCGACCTTTAGGCTTGATGCTTCAAGTAGCCATCAAACTAGTCAATTGGTAAACTTCCAATTTAGAAGTTGAATCTCTTATTCCTCAAGGTAAGGTCTGTCCCTTCATTGACAAATGCAAGATGCTCAATTTTCAATTATATGTCTCCGCTACCTAATTCACCATCCCTTAGCGATAAGGGCATCGAAATCATGACCTTTCCTTCGGTTCCCTTTGGTGCAATCAATATTTCTAACTCTTGTAATTCACATAGTTGCGAGGTCATTCCTTGCACAAGCAATACTCCCATCTTCGTAAACAATTTCATCCATTCGCTCTACGTCTCGTCCTTAGTCCTTTTCATCAATGGAAAAATTCTTGTGGGGAATCTTCCTACGATCCGTCTATGACAATCCATCAATCCCAGGAAACTTTAAGTTTCGGCAACTCAAATCGACCCTAGCCGATTCATCACTCATTCCAATCCTCAAAGGCTCCACATGGATTTCATTTCCCACAAATTTCATAACCGAGAAATCTTGCCTCATCAAGTCTACAATTTGTCTTCTCCTCATTTAGCATACAACGAGCATCTCCTTAGAGTCCGTAGGATACTCTTAAAAGCTGTTCATGTTTCTTATGACTCCTTAAATGAGTCCATTCATCGTCTCTCAAGACGGTAACAACCAATCCAATTATTCCTTGGATACTCAAGCTGACTATCATTAGTTTCTTATCACTAGACGTAGAATGTTCAAACTATCCTTCATACATCTCACTTAAGAGCTCAAACCTTGGCCCTCTGTTGTCAAGGGTCTCCACTTAGACCATACAACATTTTGTTCATTTTTGTCATTCTTTCCTCGGGAAGCATCGGTGCCTCAATCTCTTGGTTCCACAACCAGCTAATGCGATTTTATCCTCATTTCATTCATTCCAATGAACATCGACATTTCTTGGAATTCAACATTGTCTACAAGACAGCTCCTTAGAATAATTTTACGGAGATCATTTGAGTTCTGCGTCTTCTTTCTCGATCTAGATGTTCAATCTTAATGCCACGACAATTAGAACTTTCTCTTCCTTCCACATTAGGGTCTCTTACCCTATGAAGGAAACTATACATTTCAGTGGCATTCTTCTACTTCAAATCCACTTTGTCCTTGGAGTCCACGCCAAAAGCGGTGTTCTTACTCGGGATTCAGATGCCCCCATACTTGACATCTCTTCTAGTAACCCGGTCATCTTTAGTGACAAGGTTCAAAGGAGTTGAGGTTTTTTCCTCGGTCTCCGCACATCCACACCTTGTATATCTTAATTGATTAAATCAATTCATCTTGCGGTTATAATCCAAGTACCCCTTTTGCTTACTCCTCCATCCATAAGCACTGTGGGTAATCGGGATTATCAAGTCCATTCCATTTCCTTTCCATTAACGACCATCTCATGATCCAATCGCCCTTTAAAAACAACGCCCTATCCTTTAGGATGATAACTCGCAATACCACTTCTAGTGGTCCCGATTCAACCTCACTCACTCAATCACATATAAATCAACAAAGTCAGACAACCGAGATAGCTTTTTCCATAATTTTCCCTCGTGACGTAAGAGAAGAAACGTCAATCTTTCATTACGGGCTTTACACCAAGGTAATAGCCATTCCTCACAGGCACATTCTATGCTCCATAAGTGAAAATTCCCTTGCTCGCAATCCATGAACGAAAATTCTTTTGCTCATTCCTCTTCCGATCATCCACTTCATTCATTATGACCCATTATCATTCCTCATAATTAGGGTAACAATTAGTCATAAGACTTTCGAATTTCAATCCCCTCGGGGACTTCACATTTCATTGAAAGGGTCCTTGACCACCCTTAGTACATGTAGACAGCTTCGAGAACTTTGTCTCGTATTGGTGGATCGCCTTGAGATCTTTGCAAAGCTATTAAAGTTCGGACAATCCTTGTTCGCGAGTAACCTTAGAAAGGTACTTTATATTGGACAACTTGGCGAAGACAATCCAGGCATGTATCATGCCTTCAAGGAAAAACCCTTCCTTTAGTAATCTTTCACCAATTATCGACGGTCTCTTAAGGCTAGTAACTGCCAGGGTCACTTTCTTTTCATCCGTGCACCCAGAACCTCCGAGGTTTCCTTACATAATCCCCAATCCAGAGAAAGGCAGTTTTAAAATTCACTCTCTCTCCATCGAACTTAATCAATCTCACTCTTATGCATCCTTCCACAAGCTTTCTTTCAAATAATTTTCTTTTCCATTCTCCATCGTCTTTCCCACGATCTCTACCATTTACTTTGTTAACAACACAATCAACGATAGCAGTCTTATCTGCTTTGGGCAACAAAGGCAGCTCCTTCTTGAGTCGCCTACCCATCGAATTTCAAATTCCTTTCAAGGTTCTCTTGACCCCTTCAACTCTAAGGTCTCCCACAATTTACAAGCTTGGGCCAAACGCTCTTCCAGCGTTCATACTCTCATGGTTCATCTTTACTCACTTATCACGATTCCTTTCGGTTCTTGGATCTACTCATATTTTGTATACTCAAGCCAAATGCTCCTCTGGTGACCATACTCCGGTTGTTTGACCTCATTAGGTTCTTATAGCACTTGAACCACTATAATTCCCTATAGGAATTAAAGAGTTAAGTTATATACTTGAGTCTAGCAGTTCCAAGTTGCTCATCTCATTATCTGTCATCAGCAATCAACCACCCAGTGGTTCTTAGGCAACTCTCAACTACTTGCCAATTATCCAAGGGTTCCAAGTCACCCTTAACCAGTGACTATCTATCAAGTCAGCCTCAACGAGGCAATTTCTCAATTAACCGTCAATTACTAGGCAAGCCTCAACTAGGCCAACATTAAGCAATCATTCAAGGCATTACTTCAGTGAGTCAATCGCTCATATTTTAAGTATAAAGGCACCTGTTCCTCTAATACAAACACAATAGGTTATCACACTTTCGGAAGATACCAGTTCAACGGGGTATGAACCCTACACGCCGTCTAATCTCTCAGTTAGACCTTGGCCATAACAATCACATAATGCCAACTACATAACGGCATCCACCGCCCAGCACGAAGCCTTTAATTATGCCAATCCCGAGCGCCATCACAAATACCAAGCAATTTTTGAAATTTCACCTTGAGGATCAACTCGGTGCAACACGTCTCTTAATCAAGATCGGACTTAACCCGATACCTAGACTTTCCCTTTCAATTTATGGCCCGGGTCATTCTTGCCTCCTTGATATCTTAGAAGCCTGTCAGGAGCCGCTCCTTGTCCGGACCTCTGCGTCCCGGCGATCACTCCCCGCCCTCATCAGACCCGGTCGTTGCGGGTTGTCCCAAGTCATACATCTACGGAGGAAGCCCCGTTCCACATGTCCCATACCATGCTTCATTACGGTTTATAGGTATCCCATCAACTTGTCCCATACCAAGCAACAGTTTATTAGATCCGATAGTGATAAGCTCATGTATGCACATTCATCGACTTTCGTTTTAGTGCCACAAATACAAGCACCACCTGATTATCCTCGTTACTCGACGTACCATAGTCGCTTCCGCATCAATTCTTATCCACAAAAGATCTCTAATTCCACCAATGACCGTCACGTCTCATAGATCAATTGCCTATGTTCTAGCATATTATTCAAGTTGAGTCATTGACAAACCATAATCATAGGCATATAATCCAATCGACCCTTCACGCAAAAGCTATCCTCTATTAGCCTCAACCACATGTACAACCTCAAAATCCATACTTATGGCTCCTCAATTTCCTGTTTGCTCACTTATAAACCTCAATAATATCATCACCCAAGTTTACCAATAAAACAAAACGATACTAGAACCATTATAATACAATACAAGTTCAAGCCTATAATCCTCAAGATTCAGAAATCAATGCTTTATCCTAAGGGTCCTAGTATATAATCGCCCCCAAGTCATCACTCCTTATTACTCCAAGTCTCAATCTCATTCGATCGAGCAGACCTTGCTCTGATACCACTCCAAACGGGGATGTCATGACCCGAACCCCGCGAGCTCGTCGACATCCCACCTGGCCACGCTTATGTACAGTTCTCCAGGATCCAAAGGCCAACTAATTCATGCGGAAGCAAAAACGAATCCCCGTACGAAACAATTAACATCACGATGACTTGGGATCCGTAAAAACAAACTTATATACATATCCACACGTTCTATACAATTTTCCAAACCTACGGCTTCGGAGGCCACCGTACAAGCCTCATAACCACTAGAACAAAAAAAAGATTACGTGATCGAAGCCTACTATACATCCAAAATAAAATAGCCAGCAAAAGTCAAGAGGCCAACTACCCTAGGCCTCGTCCTCGCTATCCGGTACTATATCATCTCTCGCCTCCAACTCATCCTCGTCAAGCTCGGTGGCTGTTCCGCATCCGATGGCTCTACAGCCTCCCCATCTTCTCCCGGTACCATTACCTCGGGGAATACCGAACCTTTGAGACGGGTCATTCATACTTGCGACGGAGGGTCTGAAAAACAACGAACCCACGACGGGGTGAGATAAAATCTCGATAAGCTAGCCCCTAATCCTATATTAGGGCCCTAGTGCCTCCAGACACATTTTCAATGAACAATTTCCAACAACTCTTCTTTCTTACTAAAAATTCCACAATTTAATTCCAGAAAATTCCGTTCTTTCTCCGAAAATTCCCACACCTTCTCAAATATTCTACGTTACTCCCGTTTCGGGCGTTCCACGCCTCGGTCCGACAATAAAATATTCCACGTGCTCCGGGGCCCGCATTTAACGCATCGGGCCATAATATAAATATCCACATTGATCCAAAGCCCGCGTTTAACGCATCAGGCTGTCATAGAAAATTCCACGTTACTCCGAAAATATTCCACACTACTCCGGAATATTCCACGTTACTCCAGAATATTCCACGTTACTCCATCGCCATCATACAAGTTCATAACAATGAGCCTCGGACCTTTATAGAACACGGCTCTACTTATATATATTCCAGGGTCTCGTACACAAAGGAATACGACCCACAAATCTCGGTCTCGGACACATAGGAACACGACCGGATCAAGTCTCGGACAATTAGTCGAACACGACTCACTTTGGTCTCGGACGACTTAATTGAACACGACTTTCATACTTTCTCGGTCTCAGACAATCGGACGAATACGGCTCACTTTGGCCTCAGACGACTTGATTGAATACGACCCACAAATCTCGGTCTCGGACACATAGGAACACGACCGGATTAAGTCTCGGACAATTAGTCGAACACGACTCACTTTGGTCTCGGACGACTTAATTGAACACGACTTTCATACTTTCTCGGTCTCGGACAATCGACGAATACGGCTCACTTTGGCCTCGCATCGACTTGATTGAATACTACCCATATATTTTCCGAGAATAGATCGGGACCACGTGATTCGCTCACGTTAGAGAATTAATAATTCGGGATCACCCGATTAATTCACACTAATCCAAAGATTGATCCAAACTACCCAATCAATTAATACTACCATAGTATCCAATCCACGCCATGCGACCATATTATGCTAACGTAGCAATATATGAATAACGTGCAATTAAAATTATACTAACGTGGGAATTTATTAGGGCCAAACAATAATAATTTTCTAACGTGCAAATAATTCTACTATAGTACCAAACTATAGTACTAATGCCACATTTAATTAGTACCATGGCATAACAATTTTATGTCACATAAAAGTAACCCTAGTTAATATATAAACTAACCATGGTTCAAAAATTAACTAGAGTCAATATCTAACCTAACCATGATTAAATAATAGCATAAAGTAACTATAGTTAAGCATAAAGTAACCATGGTCCAACTTTGACCACACAAGTCCTCTTGACTTCACTATTCATTCAAGAACATGGTTTCTCTCTCTCCTCCAATCTTCATTCTCGGCCAAGGCATAAAAATGGCCAAAAACAACCAATTTTCCACCCAAATCTACCAAATCTCAAGTCCATTAGCACCCTAGGTACCTAATATAAGGTTAGGGACCAACTTACCACAATTCTAATGAATTTTCCGACGAGAAAACGAGAGAAAATTTGATTCCAATCCGGCGGCTCTCTTGTTCGGCTAAAACCCCCAAAGATCCGGCGGTCCCGGGCGACTCACGGTGAAAGTTAAGCTCCGGCGGTCCAAAGCGACACCGGCGGCGGCTTGAAGAATTTTCGGCAATGGAGGGTGAGAGAGAGAGAATTTGGCCAAGTGAGGGGAGTGTGAGGTAGAGAGAGAAAGTGAGCTAGAGAGAGAGTGTGCTCTTGAAAAATGAAGAAGAAGGGGCCAAAATAATAATTAATATAAGTTAAGATAATTATTGGATCCACAAAGTCAAGAGGGATAAAAAAAAAATAATTTCCTCCCCACCAAGACTAGTCAATCTCGGCCAAAGGGAAAAATGACCAAAATACCCTTCGCTCCAAGTGAAAAATGGGGTATTTTTCGAGGGCAAATGGGTCCTTTCCCATTTCCAGTCCAAATATAGTTTTCCCGAACCTCTTTGGGGCTAACCGCGAAGGAATAGGACACAGGATGAGGAAACGTCAAAAAATTTTATTTATTGAGACCACTGAAAGTCCGACATCAAATTTTGAAGCTCGATTCGCGATCAATCTCGATCAATAGAATTTTCAGCGTATCTCAAACTAACGGGCGGCTTTTAGGAGTTACGCGTATCGACCCGTGATTAAAACCACGTTTAAGAACTTCTCGAGCCATGGCGACTTTGGTTGTCATTCAATTGCGAGGGTCAATTACTAGTCCCAATGGACACGATCGTTAGAAAATAATTTAGGGACGTTCGGAACCCATACGAGGTCAAACGGAATCACCCGTGATCCAAGCGTAGGGTATTATCCAAATCGTTCCTTAATCATTCTAGGATCGGCCTATATTGGTCCAGAATATTCCCTCGACAATTTTCATGGCCAAAGAGTCAATCCAGGATCAAGTTCTTAGGTCCACGTACTTGATTTTCCTAGCTAGCCATTCCCATTTGGTTAGTCCGCTCGAGAGGGATCAACTCCGAGTGAGATTAGACTGAAATACATCAATGAGATATTTCATTCATTTATAGCTTCAAAAGTGGGTCGGAATTCAGGATGTCACAGTCATTATGTAATTTGATGGTTGTGGCTTCTTTAATTGGATTCACCTCCAATTGATGGAAGACAATGAATTGTTGAAGGAGAAACTGGAATTTGTGGATTAAATCTATAGAGAGATGAGGAAAGAATGACCAATTTGTAATGGCAAATACTGGACAAGAAAAATGAGCTCAAGGTAGGAGAGATTAACAACTTTAACTAAAGTTTACTGATGGAAATGGAAAATGCAAGAGCTCAAGGGAAGGAGAAGAATCATGTGTCATATTAGCACTGATAAAAGACTTGATTGGATTGACAATGTTGAAAGTCGATAGCAGGCTTCAATCTTACTTGACCTAAATGGTTCTAGTAGGTAGTTCGATATTTACTGGTGTAGTATTGAAGCTTTTTGTGCAAGCTACAAATATAACCAATGAATTGGGGAAGGGGATGAATGTGACCTTGGTTTTGAAGCTGATGAACGTTGAGTTTGTTTTGGATTTGCTAGTAACATGAATGTCTTTGGTGTATTTGATTTGCTTGTGGTTTGTGTTGTACAAGGTCAAAATGATAACCTGGTCAAGAGAAATGCACCAAGTGCAACCTTGTACGATTTCATGTCACCAATTTCCAACCATAAGTGGCCCGATGAACTGAATTAGCACAAATACAAAAGGTTTAGGGCTCAATTAGCAAGAAAAGAAAGTTTATGATTGAATTGACAAAATTACAATAGTTTGGAGGCTTTTTTGATAATTCTCCTGGTCATTTTATATGCATAATAACTTGTTATGTGGGGATTGATAGTGAGGCTAATTAACGAGAGTAAAGAAGCACCGTACAAAAAAAAGATGGAGCATTGTACTAATAGGCAAATGTATTGCCCATACTCATTATTACTGTGGATTAACTTGCATATTTGCACTTAATACACATTTCCATAGTGGCAATTGTCATGAATGTTAGGTCTATTAGAATGCTTCAATCCAAAAACGGAGTTGCACATTTATTGATTGATGAATATTCAGTTTTTAAGGAAATTGCACTACTTACCTTAAGATATCGAGAAATCACTATAGACATGGCAATTCAATTATTAAATGCACTGATTCATGCTTTAAAGCACATGCTTAACATTAAGGAAAAAAAAACAAAGAAAAAAAATGAAAATTCAAGAAATATTAAAATATTATTAAAAATTGTCCACATTAGTGCTCGCCATGAGAGTGACCGATGTCCACATTAGTATTTTCAGCAAAAATAGACCGTAAAAACTCAATTGGCAAAACTTAAAATGTTTATGACTCAATTAGAAAAATTAAAAGATCCAGAACTGAATTGGAAAAAGTGCAATAGTTTTAAGATTTTTTGAACAATTTTCCTAATGTGTATTAGATGGTATCAGGCGGTTTCTTATGCTGTGAACCAAACATTTACTGAAACTAGAAAAACGAGGTCACGTATCATTTAAATTTCTTTTAGTTTGAATTAATCAGAAGTATATATATGGGACTTCTAAGCAACATAAATAGGAGAGGATTCACATCGACTTTTTTTTTTGTCTAAACATTGAATATTTTGTTGATTAGAGAAAAGTATGACAGAAAAGATATGCCAGGCTTGCCATTGCTTCGAGGTCATGCCACTGTCGTCATGACAATTGCTCGGGATTCATGTCCCATGTTTCATTAGCAACATAGAAAACATTGGAACCAATTTCATCAGAGATCTGCACATAATACGGGAAAGTAGAGGGATGTTCCGTGTAAAAAGAATTTATTTCATAGTGACGCAAAAATCAAGGCACGCTCACTCCCGACACCGAGCTCATATACAACTTTACATGTAATAATTGCAAGTGAACCTATTCACCCCCAAACAAACCCTATGTTCTTCCTGTGCAAACTTCACTCGCCTTCGATTGATGGTGATTCGGGAGGAGAATTGGCCACGAGCATGCTTTTCGTTTTTATGGTGTTCTCGGTCTTGCCCTTAACACCAATAACACGTGTGAACGATATTTAGTCGGATTAAGACAGAAATAGTTAAGCTGCAAATTTGATACTGTTTGGAAATTCATACCCCTAATGAAGGTGATATCGTAAATTTGATTATTTTGGTAAATCATTGATCCGACTTTTCAAGGTTAAAGCAATGATGACGGATCTCCTTCTGAAATCAAGCTTTTCATATGCGGACCATGGTTTGATGAAACAAATGATAACAATTTAGATGCATCCATAGATTTCTTGAACAAAGGACTACAAAGGTTGAAGGAAAGACTTCATCATTTGTCAATGAGATAGTCCTATATGAGGAGAGTGGTATTGCAGCCAAGAGAAATTAGACATTGAAGTTTGGAGGATCACAAGATGAGAGCTGTATAAATAGGAAAAGAATTGGCCATTCTCATTAGGGAAATGATTCGGCCGACAATCTTGTCAGGGGTGGTACAATCTCAACTTTAGATCCACATACTATTTTCGTATATTTTGCATAAAGCACCTATTAATTAAAAAATCGTGTGGTAAAAAATAACTGATAGTACTATCGGATTGTTAGGATAGCAACTCCCGTCTCATTATTGGTAAATACACCTGCATATTTTGCATTCAATATATTTCCATACCAAGAGATATGACAAATGGTAGGTTAGGTAGGAATTGTATAATCCACTAACGCGTCAATGCACATCCTTTGATATTTACTTCACTTTTATGGAAAATCGATATATCAAACCTCATATTATTGTGGATAAGGCAACTCAATATAAATATTGGATATTGTTATGGAATTCGCGGGCCATGTACTTAACCTCGAGGTTAATTGTGCAGCTAAAAACCGTAGATTGTTCAGTTGATTCCTATTATTTAACTACCATCTTTGTTAATTAGATGGATTCCACCATGAATCAAACTAATTTATCTCACATATATTATTCAATATTCGTCGAAGATGGGATAGACTTAGTAAGAACAAAGGATGGAGAGAATTACTCTCTAAAAGCATTTAGCGACAAATTTATGTGAGAGAGCATGTAGTGCTAATATCATTTCTTGGTAAAAGAAAACTATACATCTATTTTAGAAAACGCAAGGTAAAAACAACATTGCGAGTCTTGTGACTTTATTAACAAACAATACAGTTATCTTCATTTGGGATTTAATAGTTCTATGGTCATCCTATTCTTCTAAAAGATGTAAAGGGTGTTTGTTACTTTGTGTTCCCATACTGCTTGAATTGAGGAGAGTAAGGGAGATGGAGCTTTTCGGATAAGAGCACGCGACGAAAGCTGTGTGTATTCCACTTATGTTTGATTAATGTTGCATTCGTAATTCAGTTTATTGTCCTAGGTTAATAAGCATATAATATGATAATATGTGACATATAATATGTGAAAGATAAAGACTGTTATAAATACTAGTACTTTCTTGAACTATGCGATCATCGAAAATGAATGGGTTGTCGATATCATTTAATGTACCAAAGCCACATCTTGTGGATGAAGCAATTCCCCAGAATGGAGGACTATACGTTGGAAATCTATGCTTTTGGCTAGACATTAATTGTGGGAAAATTATCCAAAATGTCCTAAAAATATTTGAACTTTTGCCTATTCAGTCCTAAACATTTCAATTTTCCCAAATCAGTATATTCGGTGAATTTTGGCTAAAAATCGCTAATATGGACAGCGGTCGAGCTGATGTGCACAAATTTTAATTATATTTTAGTATTTTTTCGAATATATATAAATTACATCTCTATCCAGCGAGATCACAGGCCGACCATCATTGGCCATCGGCGAGGGCCGGTGACCACCGGTATGGGCAAGGGTTGCGATCCCCTCCCTATGGCAAGCAAGGGCGTTGCGGCCCTCACTTGGATCTTGGTAAGGGTCTTCGCACCTTGGCGAATCAATGACCTAGGGTTCGCCCCTCGCTTGGATTTGGGCAAGGCCCAACATTCTCGCTTGTGGCCTGTCAACACGCAGATGCCCTCACTAGTGGCTGGCGAGGGCGATTATGCCCTCCTCTAGACTAGGTGACTTTCACTATCTAGAGATGTAAAAAAAATAAAGAAAAAGAAAATAAAAATTACTAAATTTTTTTGAAAACTATTAAAATAATAGTAAAAATTGCCATATAGTGAAAGTCACCTAGTCTAGTAAAAATTGCCATCCGTGCCATATAGGATGATGGACGTTCATGTTAGCGATTTCAAGCCAAAATTGACTTAGTGGGCTCAATTGGCAAAATTGAAAAGGTTTAAAGCTTAATTGTCAAAATTAAAATATTTCGGACAAAATTGAAAAAATTAAAAGATTTAGGACTAAATTGGCAAAAATGTGCAATAGGTGCAGGATATTTTTGACAATTTTCCCTGGTAAATGTATGGATGTGTAATATGTTATGGCATCGTCATTCATGATTCTGTTGTTGTAATTTTGAAAGGGAGACGCCGACAAAAACTAATTCAGCTTAATTAAATTTTCCCTAAATAAAATCATTACCATTTAGGCCAAATGTTACCTACACGAGTTGAGTTTTACAGGAATCTCATTCATGGTTTTGCTGGAATGCTTCAAAAGATGAGCAGGCCCATGCAGCCCAGAGGCTCGATCAATGAGGTGAAGTTGAAGTTTAGATTTGTAGACTTGCAAAGAAAAGGACCAGCCAAAATACTGATAATTTCTATACTCGTTACAATAATTACAGGGGCAGCAGTGAGAGGAGACCCTCACGATCCACTTAAGCACACTGTCTTCAGTGGCCGATCGATTGCGCGTAGTAAGCCAAACAAGAATCGAAGATTCGTCGTAATAGAGAAAAACTTGGAAATCGCACTTGGATGTGATGAAATGAATGTACTAATTAGATTGATAACACTTAATTGAATAAGAAGAAGATTGATAACCCACTCTAAGATAGAATCATTCGCTGAATCACCTTGCATATAACCAAAATCCCACGAAATTCCCTAGTCACTCTTGCTTATCGCGAAAGCGAGAATTGGGTATACTTCACAAACGAGAGCACATATGAAAGATTAAAGCGCAATACAATATCTCTAATAAGGAAAAAAAAGAAGAAGACTTATCACTCATTGAACGACGGTACACTTTTGATTCGATACAAAGTACATCGGGGTCTTATACAATTTTCACATTAGATAGTCGACAGTGGAGGCATTGGCAATTAACTCGTCCCTTTTTTTCTCTCTACTTCTACGATTCTCCCTCGAAATAAGAACGCAGGTTGGCTTTATAGGCCAAAAAAATTGCCCTCAATTGGCGCATGTTCGAATGCCGCTCCCTCTGAAATTCCATTGTGGTGGACAATTGGACTCCAAGAACTTCATTCGGCATGTTGTAATCAGTAGGTGGTCGCCTTCTCCGCTGCAATAGGAGTTGTAGGAAATTTCTATTATCTGGCGTTCACACAGCGAAGCTAGGCCGATTCTAGGCTTCATTGTAATCACCGGGTCTTGCGTTGTAGACAAAGACAGACATAAAAAGGTCAAGAGAAAACTTCATATACAAGGAGGGAAATGAGTCAATTATTGGGACTATTAGGAGAGAGTGGAATTGACTTAGGTTAAGGTGTGAAGCACCAAAAGTTGAAGGATACAATGTGGTTTTGGTAGATCACTGATCCGATACTTATGCTCATGAAAGGTTAGAGTGTTGGAGTGTGTGAGAGATGATTGTTAGAAGCATGTCAGAAGAGGCTTTCAGAAAGATCTTGCTTTGAAGCACTTGTAGGACCAGCAAGAATGAAGAAACTCAGTCAACTAGGGCGTGGTGCGACAAGAGATAAATGGCTCTATAAATAGGTAAATACTTAGTCATGCTCATTATTGGTGTGGATAGACTCGTGCAATTTGCATTTAACACAATCCCATTCTAGGGAATATTATAAAGGGCAGGTTTGTTAGAATTGATTTTCTCTAAAAACGTGACCATATACACGCCCTTGATGATTACTTAACTATTTGAGAAATTTAAAATTTGGACCATTAGATTGTGGATGATTTTAATGGATGGAAACATCAGTAGCAATTTTGCAATATTCAAAGTACCAATTATATTTTTTGGATAAAACCTTAAAGTACGTAGATAAACTATTATTTGCTACCGAAAGTTATAGTTAGTCACATCGGGCTCACATCTCTTTCATATTATTGAATTCACAGTTATACATACCATTGTCTAGCATACATACGGCTTGATATGTCTCTGTGTTAAATTATTTCTCGAGTTTGAATCCTTTATTAAACTTGACCCGGTTGGACAAATACTGAGTTTAACTGCACAAAGAAGAAGGAGAAGTTTTTTTTTTTCTTTTATAGTCCAAGATCCACCGGCCCCACCGGGCTTCGCCCGGTGTCCGGCCCGAGGGCCAACCAGCGACTATACCTGGAGAAAGAAGGAGAAGTTTTCTGCCACTAAAAGACATAATAAGGGGCGCACTTATTTTATAATTGATATTTCACTTGTGGGGACTCCACTTTAACTGATACCAATTAGGGGTGTGCATGATCCGGGCCGGTCCGGTCCCGGCATGGAACCGAGGATCGGACCGTAGTCCCGGTCCCCATATTTTCGGGACCAAGGACCGGACCGAGACCGCCGGTCCTGGTCCGGGCCGGTCCCGGTCCGGTCTCGGTCCCGGCCCAGAGGGACCGCTAACTATTGAAAATCTAGTCAACTTAATAAATTATGCCATGGTAAAAACATAGCGACTCGCTATGACTTTTATGATCGACGAACTTGACCAAAATGTTCGAATTCAATACCAAATCCAGCCATTACATGATAAAAACATCACCAACCGCACTCAAAAAAGCCTGCAGAGAGAAAAGATGACCAAAAACAAGATGGAAAATAAGACTAAAAAGAGAGTCTTGAGAAAGAGAGTACGACCGTGCAAGGTTGGGAAAAAAATGGGCAGTGGACTTTTATTATTCTGTTTTGTTTTCAATTTTTTTTTTTGCAATTGTATATATTTATATATAAATAATTATATATTATTGGCGGTCCGGTCCAGGCCGGGCCGGTCCGGTCCCAATGCAAGAAACCCGAGGACCGGACCGCCCGATCACCGGTCCCATTTATTGGGACCGGGGACCGGACCATCCACCTCAAGGATCGGACCAAATATTGTCGGATATCAATTCTTGTGATAATAATGCGGACACATCAACGGATCTTGCAAATAAATAAATACAAAAATACAAAAGAAATAAACATGGGATAATAAAGGACACCAAAAATTTATGTGGTTTAGTCTAAGTATTAGTACCTACATCCACGTGGAGAGCCAGCAACAAATAGTCCACTAATCAAACCAAGAATTACAGAGTTACAATCACTCACACTAGGACATCTAGAATTGTAAGTGTTTGTAATAATATTTCGAATATAAAGCCCGTGTGACATTTTGAGGCGTCACATGCTCGCTCGAGTGTTTCCTTCACCTAAATTACACCAAAGTCCAAAGTGTTCACAAATAAACAACACGGCACAAATCACATATTGGCAATCGGAGCAAATCATTACCCGGGAACATCTCATAAAAAGGGAAGCTCCATCATCATCATTATCATCATCATCTTCTTCTTCTTCTTCTTCTTCTTCTTCTTCTTTGCTTTTATAGACATTTAGCAGAGAAATTTTTTAAAAAAGGAATTAATGGTGCCGTCTCTTCTTTCTTTCTTTCTTTTTTCTCCTTTTGGCCTCTTTCTCAGTCCATTTCTTCTCACAATCAGACTCTTTCTCGGTCCATTTCTTCTCACAATCAAACTCTGAGACTCTCACTAGTCTCTTTAATGCACACTTCGCGAACGCCAGCAGGGATTAACAACTTGAACTAAGATTCATGTGTGTTGGTATATGGATCTTACGGTGTGCACCCATGCGGGCAATCATACCCGCCCACTACAGAGAACTACAAAAGCGGTTATCTGCAGTTATTTTATTTTGAAGTGAAAAAATAATGTCTTTTGGAAGACATTATTATCTCCTCTCCCTTTACACAGTATTCGATCGTACTCCGGAGAACACAAAAGATGCTTTCTCCCTCTCTATTGTTGAATCGTAATTACGCGAAGGGATTCTCGAGACAACAAAGGCGACATCTAATATGTGGCAATTACGGTATGTTCTCATGATGTATTCGTTTCCCGATCGGTGATGCAAGCCGTGTTATGGGCATTTTTTTTTTTCGCAAATTCAATGTTTAGATGAAAGGATTTAGTATCCGTCATTGGTATTAGAGCCTGTAAACTTGTTCTCCGGATCACACACTCATTGATTGAACCAATTACGCCATGTTTCGTATGTTGATTGAAGTTAATCACGTTTGTTTTCGTCGTCGATCTTGTTCATGTTTTTTTTTTTTTTTGGAAAATTGGTTCAGTAAAAAAATACAATGTGAATGGATGGTTAGAATCTATGCATCGATATGAGTCTAGAGAGTGGTCGCCCGTAGCTGGAGGAGGCCGGACAATGACGCACACGCCGTGAAAGGGCGAGGCTCCTGGGGTCCGCAGCGAAAAGTTGTATTTTCGTGAACATTGGTTTAATGAAAATGTAATTTGATCATACCATCGCGACGGTCGCGGCCATATGAGTATTTTAAGGGGCGGAACGTCACCATAGAATGACGAACGGCGCTGCACACACCGATATGCCCGGCAAAAAACTCTATGCATGGGTTTCACTCGTCCATGTGAGTTGTACGTGCTTGGACTAGTCGGTAACTTCTTGCTGACATAGCGCACGCATGGATGCCTACATGGCATGCCATGCAACCGATGACATGGCGCATGCCCGACTCGAGATCCGACCCGGGTCATGGCCCTACCCGGTTGACCCATTAGCCTGTTGATCGTTGACCATTTAACCGTTGACCAAAAAAAAATTCTTTGATCAATCTATAGTGGCTTGTATGTTATTTGATTTGCATGTCCTTGATTACGTATGTTTGTAATTATTACATCATTGATAGGTTTTAGTAATATACTTTATTCTGCATTCATTGCAAGAGCAATGTCATCGAGGCCGGGGCCTAAGAAAAATTGGAAGGTGGGAAATGCAAAAACAACTTCAAGGATAATGACCCATGAGCAAAGGCAAACTCTTGATGTAATGATTGAGGAATTGGTCAATTATCGATGGGATAATTATGATGACATTATAACTCATGTGACGATGATCAATAAGATGATCCAAGAGATCATTTTGAAAGGAGAAGAAATGAACCCTGAAAGGACGTTTTATGCACTAAGAAACACCATACCCGAGGAATGGCATGGATTGATGAATCGCATATGGCTTGATTTCATCACCGACAAAAAGTTCGTGCTTCATTTCTTGAATGAGTTCATAAGAATCGGGGCGACGAATACGTCATCGCTTGAAATGAATGGGCCCTGGCGTAGGCAGAATGCGCCCCGGCGTAATACCAAGAATTTTGTTGATGGTTTTTAGCTGATGTTCACTTAAATGGCAGCCAATTGGATGGAGATGTGAATCACCATTGCTTGTCACCGTGATAAATGTGGATGTTGAGAGTGTTGTAACGTCGGTGAAGGGCCTCACAAGATGGTTCGAAATCCAAGTTGGCCCAGGCTCAAAATCCAATCTATAGTAGGATCCTGACGGTTGGGTCCTGTGCATTTTTGTGAAATGAACGTGGACACTATTACACCGTCTTTACCCCTTCCCCGCCCCTGTGCCCTTGATACAAAGCTGCAACTCACACACATAATTCACTCACTCCCAAAGCCAAAACCGACATTCACCCACTCCTTCCTCTCTCTTCCTCTCCTTCTACATGGAGGTCAACCATTCCTCTACCCCTTCCTAAAGTTTCCCAAATGATTTCCCTTTCGATCCGGGCACTTTCTTGAAAAATTCCCCTCCGAAATTGCGGTGTGGCTTCTCACTTGACCTAGAGGCTCCTCTTCCGCCTCCTTCAAATGTGAATGGCCTCTTCTACAATCTCCTCCACAATCGTAACACCCACATTCTCAATGATGACCATGGCTTCTCCATCGAAGCCTCCTTGCTCCCTTTCTCTCGGTTGGACTCAATCCCACATCTCGACTTGCCATTTCATCAACCATCCGTTGACACCTAAATTTTCGTTTTCCTTAAATCAGTCATATTTCAAGAATTAACTTTAGTTCTCGCCAAAAATAATTTTCATGCATAACATATTTAATGTTTATCAATTTTATGTTCACGCATTTGCATTAGCATTTATCTGCATCGGCGGCGATCGATTGAATTTGATTATATGTTCTTAATTTAATTAAGTGGACGTAGCCCACATGAATTGGAAATGTGGCCTAACCCATTGCTTTTCTCTCATGGCCAAAGGTTATATTGCAAATCTTCATTGAATCGTATGCAAATAACATATATTCGGCCAAGATGAGACAAATATATTCTTGGATGAGACAAAAGGAAATATGGGCTGAATAAATATTGGGTTATTGGCGTGTAAAGCGACAAAAGATTTATATCTCGCTGAATTTTTGGTGAGGGCAAGCAATTGACTATATTTTCAGCAATTCATGCAGAAAGATGGAGGCCTGTACACATGAATTAATGGCTAGAGGAGGCAAAACAGGAAACCAAGAGAATGAGGAGATAGGTTGGAGTATTTGCACGATCACGGAAGAAAGGAAAGAAAATATTCAAAGGCTTCGAGAGGAAGTCGGTGAGCCGACCTATATAATATAATGTTCGCACAAGGGTTTGGGGGGATTCTTATTATTTTTTAGCACACGTAGAGCTAGCATAACGTGAGAAAATCTAAGAGTTTGATTGTCTCCCCCACCGGTCGAGACAATCCTCTTCGATTCGAGCTAGATTTGGGCTCTTCGATCTCTCCTCTTTTCGCCGAACGCATCGCTGCCGACCTCTCTTCCATTGTGAAACAACCACGATCCTCGCCGACCAGCAGCCCTTGTGCCTATCGGCCGCTTATCCCCAAAGTCTCCAACCATTGCCATTCGGTTCCGGTGAAACCAGAAATTTCTGTTTGATAAAAAAATGCCAGACCACGGTTGCCGCTCAATCTCTTCGCTGCTGTCCAGATCTGATTGTTCGAAATATATTGGTGGTGAATCGGATTCAAAAGCACAAGTCTTTGGGCGTGGATCCTAGTTTGAAAGTTTGCTGAAAATTTGCTAAAGAGGTAATTTTTCTGGACTTTTAATTGCTAATCTATGCATATTTGCTTGGAAATTTGCATTGTCATTCTTGGATCCCTTTGAACACGTGTGATTTGCAATTAAAGCAAAGGAAAAATTAAACCTTTTTATTGAATTCTTGCTTGAACCGGAAGTTGATTTTTTTTTTCTTTTTTTATACAAGAACCTGTTTGTTTTCTTTAGACGAATTGATCCACGAATTGAATTCTATGGGTGACAGATTGAACTTGAAAATATGTCTTTCCTCCAAATAATAAGCTATTCAATCGGCCCAACACAAAAAAAAGGAGACAAAACTTTGGTAAAACAGATTCTTGGTGTGCATATATCCTCATGATCAGATTTGTTATGTGTAATAGAGATAATTCTTGCCTTGAGCCATCATGTTCGTTTCGATTATATTATCTCGTAGTTGTTTGATGTTATCTCATGTGCTACGGATGTGCTCTCCGATCTTAAGGATTATCTCTAACATGTGATTTATTGCGGATATTTATCTATTGGTCGAACAAGTTTCATCTTGTGATTTATTTTATTTTATTTTATTTTATTATGACACTTGATTGTTAGAGATAAAGTTTGAGCTCATTGAATATTTGCCCAACTTTTTTCTGAGAATTATCTGAAAATTAATTTTTCTGATCCTCAAAGATAATTTTCTAAAATATAAATTGAATAAATTTTGGATGAGGAAAGGTGGGCTCTCACTTCACAATTTCGGCCACCCCTCTTTAAATTTTCGAAAATTCAAGCTCAATGGACTTATTTTTACTTTATTCTTGTCGTGCTGTTTTTTTTTATTGTTATAAAGTTTGCACATCTTTAAATAAACTTGCCCATAACACATGCTCCCCAATTGTGCCTCGTCCCTCGGAAAACGTACATTAAAGGCAACATATGACTTCGATCTCGAAGTACGATCGTGCCCGTACGTGTGAATTAGATATCAAATCTTCGATCTTGAGGAGTGGATCGCTAATTCCTAAATAGAATTTCAAGATTTGCCCTATGTATATAGGGATGTTGACGCCTAAATTTTGACTAATCTATTTTTTTTTGCATAAAAATTATAAAAATCATCTCACATATTTATTTGTTAGCATACATTGCATTGGCATATAATTGGACTGGCAGAACATTTGAGCTTAATTTAACGGGCATCTGGACTTGACATGGGGTGAAAAATGTAGCAAGAATATTTGGACTTGAAAGAAATATTTTCTCAAGGACTGTATTGCAAATACTTAGAACCTCGGGGACTGTATTACAAATACCAAGAGAAGGGGATATGGAGAAGGGAAGATGAAGAAAGGAAGATGATGAAGGGAAGGTGATGAAGAGAAGATGGAGAAGGGAAGATGATGAAGGGCAAGTGAAGAAGGGAAGATGATGAAGGGAAGGTGGTGAAAAGAAGATGAAGAAGAGAAGATGGAGAAGGGAAGATGGTAAAAAGAGGATGGAGAAATTTGGTTATAAAAGAGGGAGAGTTCTTGAGAATTAGGAGGAGAATTTTTGTGATAGAGAATGTAGAGAGCTCTTGAGAGAAAAAATTAGAGGAGGGAGTAGAAGAGAATTGAGAGAGTTTTGAGAGAGTTTTTGAGAGGAATTCTTAGAGAGGAAAAAGAGAGTTCTTGAGAAAAATCAGAAAAGAAAATTCGAGAGTGAAGAAAAGAGTTTTAGTCGAGCATCATCTTCGACGAGTCCCGACACATATTTCGCCCCTCGCAACCCAACAACGCCATTGCTTGCCATTTTCGACGGCAGCCGCATTCTTCCAGCTCCGAGATCTTAAAGGGAATTATAACGTGTATGTGAGTAAGATTTTGTGTAATAGAAGGTAATCCTTTCCATCTCGATCTACAAAAATGTAATCGTTTGGTTTGAATATTTGTTTGTCTATTTTAGACATGTCACGTGTTCCAAAGTTTAACATTAGTACATGTTAATTTATTTTTGTAAATACTCGTGATTGGCTGCGTTTTCTTTCTTTCTAAATCATCCATGGTGTATATCGCACAAAGTTCAATGTTTTACATTCTCATAAAAAGGAAGAAAAAACCAAAAAAATTGCATCTTTGAATTTCAAGCAAAATCCATCAAAATTGCCAAATCAAATATTTTTCATGAAAATGGTACCGAAAGGGCGTTAGAGTAATCTAGCGTAACCAAGTCCCCGAATTCAAAATCTGCGGTTCGCGGAAATAAGATAGTTTTCTCCCGCTATTTTATTTAGGTTTCTAATCAACCTACCGAAAATGATTAGTGGCGACTCCAAATTCAAAACACGTTGCATGTTAATTATTTGAACCTTAAGTTGCGATTTGGTATGGACTTGGGAGAGTCCGAGTTAGGTTAGTTAATTAATTAACCCGATAATCCATTAGCCTGGAAATTAACTTGTTTATTTTTTTAGGTCGCGATAAGGGACAACGGTAATTCTATAATATATTCACTTGCTAACCCTAATCTCGGGGGATGTTGTGAATAAAAATCGGAATTTCGGATTTAAAGGTGTTTTATGGGCAATATTGTTTATTTTTGTTCAAATTTCACTGTTTTCATGGTTTAAATAATTTCCTCAAAAATCCCAAAAAACATGTCGCGTTTTCTTAAGCTAAATCACATTTCTCTTCACTTTTTGCATGAAAATAATGTATAATAAAATTAGGACTTTGAGAAATCAATTTCTTAAGTTAAATTAGATGTTACTTCACGTTAGGGTAGTTTTTACCTTTATTTTTTCATGAATCCGAAAATACACAAAAATATACCCCAAAAAAAAAAATACCATCCACATTGCATAGCATTATAGTTTAGTTTGCATTCTTATATTTTCTTTGTCATGCATATTTGCCATGTCATTATGCCATGTCACATATTTTTGCCATGTCATTACATCTCACATGTCATATAGGCAGATTGCATTAGCATTGCATTTAATAAAAGAAAACCCCAAAAAAAATTTAATTCAAATCATCAAACTAAGGATTTTTCATGAAAATCGGGTACCGAAAGGGCATTAATTGAAAAGTTAATGCAACTAAGTCCCCGAATCCATTTAATCTCTGGTTTGTATGAAATAAAGCATTTTCTCCGAATACTTTATTTAGGTTTCTAATCTACCTACTATAAAAGATTAGTGGCGGCTCCAATTTAAAATCTTGGCGTGTAATTGAACCTAAGTTGTGATTCGGTAGGACTTGGGAGAGTCCGAATTAGGTTAGTTAATCTAATTAACCTAATAATCCGTTAACCTGAAAAAAATCAATTTTTAGGTCGCGACACCATCCGCCGATCCTCCCCCGACCATAACTTTCATTAATACTTTTGTGGACAGGCTATTAGTTCGACGAAGAATGATATGCTAACAAAATACCAGCTCGGTCTAGACAATTACAAGAGCATTACAAGCCTCCTTGTCGGTTGGACTTGTTAGTAGATACCAATCTAATCCAGGTCCAGCACACTGGATCGCCGTTAAGAGAATCCCAAAATATTTGAAAGCAACTGTTAATTACTCGCCGACATATCAAAGAAGTGATTTGCACCTTGAGGGCTATATTGATACCGATCGGGGAGGAGATTTGGATGAGAAGAAATCCACTTATGGAAATGTATTCTTAATGAATAATAGGGCCATATTTTAGAGCAGTAAGAAGCAACAGTGTATAGCCTTATCTACCATGCAAGCCGAGTTCGTAGCATTGTCAACGGCAGCACCGGAGGGTGTTTGGCTTAGAAGATTTTTGAATCATTTGGTGTCGCTAGAGATGCTAAAAATCATGTATCGATTTATTGTGATAGCTAGGCAGCAATAGCTTATACTAAGGATCATAAGTTCCACTACATAACCAAATATATAGACATTAAGTATAACTATGTCAAGGACATGGTAGCACGAAAGGATGAGAACTTACAGTATATAACTACGCATAAAATGTTAGCAGATTCTATGATGAACTTGATTCCTAGAGATGTTTTTTTTAGTCATGTAAAGAGTCTAGAACTGTGTAGAGGTTGATATACTGAATATTTGTATTTTTCCTAAATGTTCCCAGTTGATGATGTTGTTTATTAATATGAATGTCTATAAGTCAATTTGATATTTATGCATGTTAATGCTTGGTGCATTATATTGAGAAGGTATGTCGGACAAATGAGAGATTAGCCCAATTACAAGGGTAATCGCCTTCATTTCTTGTGTGATGAATAGAGATGAGAAAATTTTAAACTTATTATCTAGGTGATAATTGAGAGATCAAATTTAAAATACTAATGCCGTCTTAACTAAGTGTTAAGATGAGATCATAATGTTTATTATATCCGCAGGTGAAGTAACCCACACATTTCACCTTACATGTCTTAAATGCCATATGTGAGTTCCGAAAGATTCTTTTAAAAGAGGGTAGATTTGTGAACTCAAGATAGACATTGGGTATGTCCGAACTATCATCCGTACGGTATTATTTGTAAAGACATACGCTCTATAGGGAATGAGAGAAGACCGTAATACCTATTTCATATTACGTATGCATTATTCGACCAATAAGATTTGACAAAAGTTTTGATCTCAACTTTTTAAGCCCTTGTGAGACTCTTGAGGATAAGAGTTCCTCAATTAGTGCCCTTACGACCCTTACTTATTCTCAAGGTTTTTTTTCAGTGTTTGCTATCTTAGAGTATTGCCAATGATCAAGGATGATTCAGTCTAATGGGACATTTCTAGAAAAGCGATCCGAATTGAAATCGAGAGGTTTAAGGGAAGGGGAAGATCGATATATCTTTGAGTCACATTATAATTGGTATTCTTTGACCGATCAATTATGATTGTTTTGAACTTAATCATAATTATAAATACAACATATGTTATTTAAAGAGATCAAGACAGATGTAAATGTGAATGATCGATCTAAGGTGCTGCATACTAGATCTACTCTAAATAGTCATGCCTAATTTGTGCTGCTATATACTCCTAACATATATATGACAACGAGCTTTCAAAGTATGCTGGTCTCACAGACTATTTGTTAGTATGAACTTTGCAAAGAAGAGAGAGTTATGGTTTAGCCCATCATGGCCGAGTGGGAGATATTGGGTTATTTAATGATTACGGGGTCGTCCATGTGGGGTAAGCCCATAACCTTTGTGCAGCCCATGGAGAAGGGAGTTCCTTTTTAATAAAAGGAAACGTCATCTTCCATAATATGACGACAGTTCTCCTTAGAGAAGTGATATGACGTTCTCCCCACTCACGGATTCTCTTGACGAACTCTCCTCCAACGAAGCGTTACCGGATCCGTGCCGGAGATTACAAAGGCGACATTTTGTCCGTGAACAATAAGGTACGCTCCGAATTTCGTGATGTACTCTTCGATCGGTGTTTCAACTATCCTAGGTATGTTCTTTCGCTGCAATTTCTTAGGAATTAGTTTCCATCACTTAGTGCCATGGGTTTCTAGTATAGATTTCTCAAAGAGATCCCATTGACCACTGTAACACATGCTTGGGGGAAAAAGTTAGAGGGCAAAGAAAATAAAAGGAGATAGTGCATGAGATGAAGTTGGAAGCAGAAAGAATCAAAAGGTATATTGCTGTGTGGAAGAAGGGAAAGAAATTGGAAAGAAAGTTGCATGGGAATTAGTTAATAACAATTTGTTACCTCGTTACAAGGATAATTTCGGTGTTCAATTGAAACTTAAAAATGAACTTGAAAATATTTTCTGTCGTTTGGGGAAGAAAATCTAAGTAGATTTTCCACGTCATTGTTTGGCTGAAAATTGCTGATGTGGACTTGGCCGTTCTACGTGATGCATCAACGCTAAGATGGACGATTTTTGTATACTTTTAATATTTTTTATGAAATTTCCATGTAAGGTCCTCATTTTTTCAAATAATGATCTAAAGTAAATATTGTATAAAAAGGGCTTGAAGTGAACATGATAGTTTCAAATAAGGGCGTCAAGTGGCCATCGCATTTTTTCAAATAAGAACCTGACCTCGTCAGCCGGCTAAATATTCCCACCGATCCATGGCATTTTCGTCCAAAGATAAATTTAATGTAGATTTTGGTAAAATTAGATTAAAACGTAAGAAAGCTAAAAGTTTTGAAAAGGATGAAAATTCCCTTGATTAGTTAGTGAGATCATGCCTTTTCTTGTACCTTACTTCAAATAAAGGCCTTGGCCTTTATTTGAAGTAAGGTCCACTACATATTAGATGAGGGCACTTGAAGATTTTATTTGGGATTTTTCATAATTTTTTAAATATCTTCTTTTTATATTATTCTTTTCTTTTCTTTCTTTGCTTTTCCTTTTCCTTCCTTCCACTGCGACGGGCCAATGGGGGTTGCGGGCGAGCTCAAGCTCACAGGGATCCGGCAAGCCTCGAGGCCACCGACCTTGGTGTCGCAACCTAAAATTTTACCATCCTAGGCAAAAGGATTACTAAGTTTTAAACCTAGATCGGACTCTCTTAAGTCCATACCAAATCACTACTTATGTTTTAAGTTCAACATTCAAAAGATTTAATCACGAGTTATCACTAATCGGTTCGGCATAGGTCTATTAGATACCCGAGTAAAATAACAGGAGAATATTTTACTCCTGCGAGCTAGAGATTTTGAGTTTGAAGACTTAATTACGCTAGATAACTCCAATGTCCTTTCATTACCATTTAGAAAAAAATGTTTACCAAATAGTTTGGATTCAATTTAGGACCTATCTCCTAACATGTGAAAATGTCCAAGTGGGTGCCCAATCATGAAATGAACAATACTCACAATTGCAAATAAATTGCATAAATGAATGAAATACAAGCAACTGCAATCATTAAGTGGTTCTTTTTGGATTTTCATTCGTTTAATGTAGACTAAATTATATGCAAAGTTAACCTAAATTAATGACCCGGCAAAATGTTATCTATCCTAACACGATAAGAGAATGCATGACCTAAGTCTCATGACGTGCATGAATGAAGTTAAACTTTATTCTAAATGACATACAAAGGTTATTTAAGTGAACTAACATGCAATCCTAAAAGGCATAACATGAATGCAACCTAAACTATATGACATGATTGTGATGCAATTAAACTACATGACATGTTTTTTTTCTATTAAAATTCGTAATTAAAAATTAACAAAAGTAAAAATCTATCTAAAGTGAGATATTATCTATTTTAGGTTAGGAAATACGCTAACCTAAATCCTATCTTATCTTAGATACTTATCTTGGCATTCAATTCAATTCAAGTATATTATCTGACCTAGATATTATCTAAACGTGCATTCAATTTAAATAGGAAAATACCCAAACTAATCCTAGCAGGCGATCTTATCTATAAATTCAATCCTAACCTATTAGGGAATGTAATCTAAAATCTATCCTAAATTAACATGCAGTCTATCTAGACTCAATCCTAATTTAGTATGCAAATCTATCTGAAATGTTTCTTAATCTGCATGGGATGCAATATTTTTGGTATGCTCAAAAGAGGAAACATATCCAAATTAAAGATGAGAGCACATTCACCCACTTTATAATATCCATCAAAATGTGCAATAAAAGACTAGGATAATTGAAAAAGTTATCAATAACGTCAAGGATAAAAATATTTTGTAAAGTAATCTTCTTCTGTAATCAAACCTAAACAGATAATGTCTAGAATCTCAAACATTCACATTAGATATCAATCTATCCGAAATAGGCAACAAAATATTCTTGGAGTGTTCACTATTTGCAAAATGCCTACTAATAATCTTCCAAGGAAGGGTCAAAATATGTACAATTAAAAAATGAATAAGAAGCGTTTTGGTACGTGGATTAATTTGTTATTCTAAGTTCCTCAATTTTTCACTGCTAGTCATTTATTAGTCTTCGCGATTTCCTTTGTTTCATTCACAAAGTCTAAGAATATCATATCATCTGCCTTATGATTTTTGTAAATCGAACTTCCATGAGATCCGTAAAAATCCTTTCTGCGATCATCCTAGCTCCTTCGTAATATCCCATCGATAAGCCGAAAACCTAATATAAATGTTCCAATTGTTGTACTAACATAGACATCTAGTTCCTCAATTTCCACGTCTATAAATTTAACAATAATTCTTTATGGATCACCCTATTTATTCCAAAAGAGTATGGCCATTCAAAGTATCTTCACTTAAAATTTAACCCTTACAACTTCTTAGATCAATAACTTAACTACTCGCCTTAATTCATACTTAAGAAAAACACATCTTCAAACAAGGTAACAACACCAATTACATCTTACTCTTTGAACTATAACTCCCAATTTCAAAATTTCAAGCTTAATATTTCAAACTTAGTCTCCTAAGATCCATTCTCATCTCACTAGAACTCACCACTTGAAGATTCAAATACCTCACTGGAAGACTTCTATTTCGTACATATTACCAGCGAATCATAACCTATTCCTCAGAATCCCATTTCCTTGTTTGTATGATCGTTACTTTTTATCTACTTTTCTGATATTGCAAATTTTTCCCACAAACAGGCGCAAAAAAGTTAGTCCTACAAGGAGGCTCTGGGAAGCTTGACTCACAACGCCTTTTGAGGTTGCCAACACAATGGTAGGATCAATTCAGATTTCAACAAAGCACAAATCATTGCCGGAAATGGGCAAGTGATGCTTGTAATTCTTCCAATGCGTGCCCCTTGGTCTCCGGTACTAGCTTCACAGTGAATACGATAGTCAAACCGCAAACGCATGCGAAAATCAGAAAGGTTCCTGAAAGCAGCATAGTCATTACATAGAATTGTTAGTACACACACCGGACACATGAACACATGCAGTTCGTGCTTATAGGCTCCAGAGAAGCATAGCTGGTGAAAACTACGGAACAAGAAGGAGAAAAGGAGAATTAATTACCCGTGGTGCTCCAGTCGAGCATAAAGTTGAAAGTGTAGCTAACAATCCAACAACAGGAACACCTAGCCAAGGTCACCATGCTTCCAGCGGAACCTTTAATATTTACTGGGAATACCTATTGAGATCATGTCCATCGGAATAGATAGGTTTCTAATCTTATTTGTGGCCTTGAAATGGAGATTATAGAGTGTAATGTTAGTCTCATGGTATCTACTTACCTCGGACATTATAACCCACGGTAACCCGGCCATGCCAAGGGAGTAAGTTATGGAATACACCTAATTGCAATAAATAATCTGTCAGCAACTTCAACACAACAAGTCCTGGAAAGACGGTAGAGGACTTAGAAGCACTAATATTTGATGAAGAATTCAGTTAACTGTTGCTTCCACGTTTGAAAGAACATGCGGTCAAACATTTTTCCTTTTCTTTCCCTATCTTGTCCTGGACAGATTGACCAATGAGCCTAATAAAAAATTCATTACCAATATATTATTCTAAGACTGAGTAAAAACTACAGGGGGCTAAATCTTTTTTGTTCTTTTGTCGAATTGTGATCTGACAATGTATTATTGCCCGGTAAATGAGGGTTGAGCCACAACTCGTTACGCCCTCAATCATAGGAGCTAGCCGTATAAAGAGTTGAAAAACATGAAAGTAGAAAGTATTTGTTATACATGCTTACCATAATGCATACATACGCCAAAATGGGAGTGACTTCCTTCCAATACTGCAGGTCCTGGCTTAACAGCAAAGTATTAAAACAAAGGATCAGGCCACTTCATGACATCACGGAAATGTTAACTAACGTTACCAAACAGATTTCTGTTTTTTTTTTTTTTTTTCCTGTTTCTGGGAACAAAAGAACAGAAATCAAAGAAACAAGATCGTTACCAAACAAACCCTTAGTTAGTGTTGGAGTACCTGCATGAAGAATGAGAGTCCTAGAAGAAAGCAACTCAAGCCCATTCCAGCTGAAGAAAACTGCAAATGAGGGTCAGATTTGGTTATGCGTGTGGGCGACTTTAACGACTGTGTCAATATGTACTGGTTTAGTCACCATTAAAAGCGGTCTTCTTCCAACTTTATCTATCAAGATTACATTAAGAGCGCTTGCTGGGATCTGCAAAACAGGTGAGAAATCTTGAAAATGGGACAAAGGAAACTATGTTCCAGCACGATTCTCGATAGTTGATTACCTGGACAATAGCTATGCTTCGGGTACCAATGCTGCTTGAAAAGTCTGTCAGGATAATAAGTTGAGATTACCAAGTCTTCATTCGTTATGATTGAGTAACGAATTAATAGCGCGATCTTTACCAGCTGATTTAAATATAGTGGTTGCGTAATATTCAAATGCATTTGCCCCTTCAAATTGTTGAAGCATCATCAATCCGACTCCTATCTAGGATTTGCAAACATTAGGAAATAAAAGGAAAAGCAAGACGAAAAAATGGTGAGTGATTCGAATATTTTCTAGGGAAGGCTTACTGTGAGGGAATGAGCATATCTTCGTCGAAACAAATCGAGAATCCTAGACTGGGATTGCCGTTCAAAGGCTTCTGTATAGTCCTGTAAGACAATACTCATGGAAATATCAAAAAGTAGTAAGAAAATTCTGATATGTTAAATGTAGAAATTACTCTGATTTCTGCCGCTTCCTGGGAAATGTCCGTGCTTTTGCCTCGGAGTCTCTGCAACGTGACTTCAAACTCCTTTTCTAGACGGACTTTTACCTGCCACTCATTAACTACAATAATCATCATCTTCGCAATGGAAAATGCTGAGTCCTAACTGCCAAATTGCCACAACATTAACTTCAATTTCAGTCATGAGTAAAATTTATATTGGCATGATATTCAATTCGTCACTACTCTTCCCATTTTCAATCTAAAATTTTGACAAAGTAATGTGTTTGCACATGAGAAACATTTAAAATGATCTTTTTTTTAGTACGTCGTGGTGTGCTAAAAGATTCTCCACATGGCGTACAACATTCTACTTGTGCTATTTAGATTGGCTCATCATCTAATCAACCAAGTTCCATTATGTCATGTGTTGAGAGAATACCCTGTACTATTTTGACGATTGACAAAATAATCAAAGGTTACCAATGCATCTACTAGTTGGGTAGAAACAACTTATAGATGCGCAAGCCAATGAGTTGGTGTCTGGACTAGGAACATCTGAATACCAGCAGTGCTTTGCTTCTACAAAGTTGAACAGTCAACAATACGTTTGGAAGAGCCGGAGTGTAGAAGGTGAACAGCAAATTCAATTTGAAGTATGGAAAGACTGGACAGACCGGTTGTAGAAGCAGCTCCTGCTATAGATGTTATATAAGATGTGTTGGCTTCTACATTCCTGGATAAAAAGACCTAGATCTTCTTCCAATTTGATTTGAATTCGAATTGATTTCTAGCAACTACTTTCAAGGTTTGGAATCCACAACAAGCAAACTGGAGAAGATCATAGTAGTTTTCCCTTTTCTGTCCAAGCAGTCAGAGAGTCAGATAGCCTGTAGAAGCAAAAGCCTCTATTCTTATAATGTTCTGCTTTGCGTAGGGACAGGAGAATAGAATCACCATTTTTAGGTGCATTGAGCAGATAAATTGGTCCAAAGGTTCCTGTGACCTCGAGATGGCTTTCAACGGTTAATTTGAAGATTGGAAGGTAAATCAAAGTAAAAAATAATGGCTCAGGACTTTGGTGGAGATGAAGAACTTCTATTTTCTCTCTATCATTCATACTCTCGTGCTTATACTTACTGTTATTCTCTAAGATGGTTATATTTCTTGTAATTTGGGAAAAGAGAGTGGTTTACAGAGGTGTTGCGCGAAGCAAGCAATCAAACAGTAAAATAGATTAAATACGAAAATAAATCGAGTACCAGATTTATGTGGTTCAATCATAGAGGTCTATGTCCACGAGGAGAGCAGCAATAAATTTCACTATAAATTAAACTATATAACTGATATTACAACCACACTCGAGTTACTCAAACAGTCTCTATATTTCCCGGCCTCCAATTATTTTCAATAACCCATGAGTGTTTAGCCCTCAGAATTTCTCACGAAATAATCTCTTAATCTCATGATCAAAACCAACGAAGTAAACCCTTTCAAGCACTCGACAACAAGACGTGAAGTCCAACTTCAAGACGAAACATATGTATGAACTCGAAGTCTGACCGAATCAAGGTCAAATTCAATGTCCATGTTGACGTTCCAAGTTCAGTGGCCATACTCCCACACACATTAGGAAAGGTATTGCCGTATATTTCCTTTTCCTTGTTTTTCTTATTCAATTTGGACTCTAACACCAAAAAAAAAAAAAAACTGATCTTCATGGCATATATAAATAATATGTTATTTTGAGTTGAGTTTCATTCCCGGGCTCAAATGCTAAACATAATTTAACAATCTCTACATTGACTCGACGTTTGAGTCAAGTTACAATTGCTTCACTAAAGTCCGAACTTCGTTGTTACTCTCCCACAACCCATATGGGCTCAATTGCTATAGACATCATCCAAGTTCAAGCCTCTCTTAAACTTTAACATAACCGCGGATCTCATCATAGCACCAACTGCATATGCACCTTTAACTTTCTTGCTCTTCCATCAAGCATACCATCTCTAACTCAAACATAATATGGACAAACAAATATTGTAATGACAGAATAATCAACAATGTTATCTAACCACACTCATTCGAGAGTCCGACATCCTCTAGCAGTTAATGGGGATTTATGATCGAACCAGAATGAATGGGATTGGTCCGACCTCTCGCTTGGATGGTTGACTCCCGCCATCGATAGATGTCCCATGCACGTTTCATGAATAGCAATGCACAAGAATGAATGAATTGTGATATAGCATTGAATAAGTCACTGCTCTATTCCTCGACTCAAAATCCATGAAGGACTTTAAGGGAGAGAAAAAGAGGCCCTATACCATACATCATGCTGCCTTGGGATGATTGCACTCAAGTCACTCGCCGTATGATTGCATTCGCTAGGAATCTCCTAGCCATACCAACACTAGGGGAAAAGTACACTTTTAGTGCCAAAAATTGTGTACAAAAATCACTTTAGTGCCAAAAGTTTTAATCGGATCACTTTAGTGCCAACTTTCTTGAAAAACGTTCACTTTGGTGCCAAGTCCGATTTGCTTCCTCGAAATTCTGGTGTGGCACTTTTTTATTAATATTTTCGGCTGATGTGGCTCGCCAAGGGTTTTTGTAACCCTCGCCACCGCCGCTCCACCATTGCCGACAAGGGTGGGGCATGGCCAGCAGGGGTCACCGAGCCCCGGCCGGGGGCCGATGAACCCCGCCGGCCTCAACGAGGGCCTGCGGACCCTTATCTACATCCGGGCGAGGGTCGGTACCAGCAGGGGTTGGCCGCTGGTGCACCCTCCTCGTTCACCGGTGCTTGTTGGGGCTGATTCAAGAAAAAAGGGGGGAACATATCTCTTAAGGGAGCTAAAAACCAGACTAGGCCAAGAGCGGAAAAGAAGAGGAATTTCCGGCGTTAAAGACCGAGAGAGAAGGAAAACAGAGAGAGATTCAGTGAAGGAGAGATTGAGAGAACCATGGCCGATCGGGGCCTCGCCGATCTCTCGTGCAATCGCCTCCCTCTCTACGTGTCAAAAAATCCAAAAGCCCTCCATCTCCGTCGCTCCTCTCTCTCTCCCCCGGCGGTTTGAGTCACTATGGCTACGAATGTGACCATCTCCCTCCTATTCAAACCACCAAAGCAGCCATCCCCTCCCTCTTTTTTGAAGAAGCTGCGAAAAACCCCTAAGACCTAGCGATGTCATTTACTGCTTCCGGGGTTTTTAGGGGTTATAGGGCACTATTGGCCCTCGCAAGGTCCGCTTCCTCCACGGTTGCTGCTCCCGCTTCTGCTTTTGCCAAAGTTTCCAAGGTCGCGGCGAAGCCGAAGAAGGCGAGCGATTCGGCCTCTCCGAAGGCGCCGAGCGGCCCTTCGGGGATACAAAAGGTGACTCCCCGTCTTGCTGGCGCTCACTCGATTTCTCAACACAAGCGAAGCCTCTCGTATCAAGGTTGTCCATTTTTTTATTTTTTTATTTTTAAAAAAATTTCAGCTCATTTTAATTTGGGCTTAAGTACACCCCAAATGCCATAAGTTGTGTACGGCGCTCACTTTAGTGCCAAAACTTTCAAATCGATCACTTTAGTGCTAAGTTTTTGTAACTTCAATCACTTCGGTGCCAAAACTTTCAAAACGATCACTTAAGTATCAACTTTTTTTTAAAACGATCACTTTAGTGTCAAATTCACCAAGCCACGTCATCTCAAATATTAATAAAAAATAACACGTGTCAAATTTTTGATAAGCCACGTTAGCTTTGGCACTAAAGTGATCGTTTTTAAAAGAAGTTGGCAATCAAGTGATCGAAGTTACAAAAACTTAGCACTAAAGTGATCGATTTGAAAGTTTTGGCATTAAAGTGAGCGCCGTACACAACTTATGACACTTGGGGTGTACTTAAGCCTTTTAATTTGTTTTAAATAAAATTTTTATTTTAAAATTTTTTTGTTAGTTTTTCTTTTTTTAAAATCTTAATTTATTATTTTATTTTTTCTGAATTTTGATGTCCACGTGGAACCAACGTGGACTTCATTTTTTTTTAAATGCTAGTTAAAATTCAAAAATTAAATAAAAATGCCACGTGGCAATTTTGGCTGGAATTTTTGGTCGGAGGCACCAAAATGATCATTTTCTCTCCGACTTGGCACTAAAGTGATCCGTTTGAAATTTTTAGCACTAAAGCGATTTCCGTATACAACTTTTGGTACTAAAAGTGTACTTTTGCCCAAACACTAGAGCGCATTTTATGAGCCTTCTCTGATAATGATCCGCTCATCAACTCTGCAACATATTGTGGTTTACTAGCACTAGTGCGGTGTCTCACTATGCCTTCCTTCATGCATAATTCATTTAACAGCTCTCAGCAAAACTTCATGCTACTATCGGTTCGCACATGGTTGGTCGTTTTACCAGCCTCCTTTTCAATCAAAGCTCTTAACCGCATGATTTGGACAAAAACATCAAACTTGTGCCTAAGCACAATCATTGAGGTCCTCTTCAAGTAGTCATCTGAAAATGTTAGCACAAAATTTGTACTCTTCCTCGAAGAAAACTACGGCAGCTTCTGAACATCCAAGTGTATTAATTCGGCAATTTCCGTGGTTTCTTTGACATTCACACTAAACTGTACTTTTCACCATTGATTTGAATCACGTCACCTGCATACATTCAGTTCATTACTCACATAATCACATAGTTAATTCCACTCACTTAGAACCTTCCGGTTTTTCCCGCTAATGTTCCCAAACATATATACCACAATTCAGATTCTTGAACAGATGCATCCGATGTCTCAGTATCGAAATGTGTCGTTGTCTCACCTTGAAGCTCATACATGCCATTATGCTTGATTCCTTTCATTATCACAAAGGCACCTCGAACAATTTTCAAAACACCACATTCTGAAGAATACCAACTAGCTGAATCTAAGGCACTTAAGGGAATTAGGTTTTTTTTTCAACTCTCGAACATGCCTAACTCTAGTCAATGTCTTCATAGTACCATTATGCACACATTACGAACAACTACAACATCGCATTCATTATTATTCCCCAACTGCACTTTACTACTATATATGCATTGATAGTTCCTGTTTGGTGTAGCATGAAAAGAATAACCACAATCCATAGTCCATTCATCAAACAACGAATCATTAGTAACAAAGAAGACATAATGAGCACTAATCTGAATGATAATTCAACAATACCTACAACATCATTTGCAGAATCAACTTTAATTCCCTTACCCTTGTAATTCTTCAATTTAAGGAAATTCCTCCTAAGATGCCCCTTCTTACCACAATTTCAATAGACATCACTACTAGTCTCGGATTGGTTCTATTTGAGTTTATACTACTTCTCCTAACACGAGTACAAGTTCTTTCTCTATTTTCACCTACTAAAACAGTAGATATAGATTCACCGGACTCTCTTTTATGGATGTTCTCAAATCTCGAATCCCATCGAACGTCAAACTTGTTGACCTAAATGAATTACTACCCGCAATGAAAGTAGTATTTCAACTATCGTGCAATGAAGATATTAGAATCAAATCACATACCTCATCTTCAAAGTCAATCTCAACTGTATTCAGTTGACTAACAATCACATTGAATTCATTGATATGATTATCGGTTAATGCACCTTCGTTCATCTTTAAGTTAAAAAGACGTCACATTAAATAGACCTTGTCAATCGCAGAGGGCTTCTCGTACATATCCAGTAGGGCTTTCATCAAATTCATTACTAGATTTTCTAACAAGAGAATTTTTACAGAGGATACAAACATGCCACCATATATACATATATATAGAGCATATACATACATGTATACATTATATTACTCGGCTATTAGATATAGTAGAGTAAACAAGAGGAGTGTCACATTTTCTCAATATGAGTTTTCTGAATGAGAGATTGTAAAATAATACTTGTGGGTTTACTTTTGGCTCAATCTATATATTGGAAACACTCGAACGTGTAAGGAATTGTTACTTTTTGATTGTTAGTGGATTATTTACTACTAGCTCTCATGTGGAGAACGTACCGGCACTTGGACCTAACCACGTAAATCTCTAGTGTTCTTTATTGTTTCTCATTTATTTCTCTAGTGATTTCACATTCATTTAATTGCAAGATTCATTAATGTTTCTATAGTATAGTATAAAAATTGGTATTGAAGCTAAGGTTAGGGTTTCTAGAATTAATGTGGGGATTTTTTTTTTTTTTTGTCACTATTTGGAAATTCTGTAGATACAATTATGTTTGGAGCGAAACTTGAGATTGAGAAGTTCAATAGGAAAAATAACTTTGGGTTGTCGAGCATTAAGGTGTGTGCCCTATTAACAGCCCAAGGTTTGGCAAATGCGTTGGATGGAAATAAAATGTTTCCAGAAACAATGAAAAAGGCCGATAAGGTAGAAATGATGGAGAAAGCAAAAATCATAATTCCGTTGAATGCGTCGGATGAGCTATTAATTGAAGTGGTCGAAGAGAATAATCCACAGAATTATGAGCAAACCTTGGGCACTTAATCCGATGAAATGTTTGAACAATCGCTTGTACATGATGAAAATGATGTTTCAGTGCCAAATGGTTGAAGGCACATCCATTGTAGCCCATTTAGATGAGTTTAACAAACTCATAATGAACTTGAAGATTGTGAATGAGTCATTGCCAGGGGAGAAACAAGGTATGATGTTGTTGGCATTTCTGTCACATTCTTTGAGCACTTAATGGATCACTGGTACATTTGCATATTATGATTACTTTGGAAGAGGTAAAACTTGCCTTGTTTTGTAAGGAGTGGTAAAAAAAATTATGAGAAGATAATTTGGCACGAAATTTGATTATTCGAGATAGAGATGAACGAAGAGAGTTTGGAGGAAGCAGATGGAATATGCATTCTAAATCGAGCTCCAATGTGAAGAATTGTCGATGTTACTACTATGATGAGATATGGCACCGTAGGAGAGAAAGTGTCACGCCCCGACTCTCGAGCCCGCAACATCCCTACCAAATCGCCACGAGGTCATGAAAGTTAACGTCCCAGGCGCGTTATCGACCTTTCAATTATATACGCATACGGAAACGGTTTACTCCCGGACAATATATAAACAAATAGGGATAGCATAGCAGGAAATACATACCAAGGCAGATAATCAAAAAGTAACATATACGGTCACCGGACAGCAGATGAGCCTTAACACTACTGAGCTACAGAAAGATATACAACCCCATACTTCAGGGCAGCTCACTAAGATCTCAAAAGGTTACAAGGTCGGATAATGTTAACTTCTCATCTGCTCCAAAAGACTACCCTCATAACTTGGCCTTGGTATCCGCAAAGCTCCATCACTTGGGACACGAAAGTGGTTCCCACAACGGGGTGAGATATAAATCTCAGTGAATCAAGCCTAAGCTCGGTTAGGACACTGATTCACCTATAACCTCCTAAACACGAGGATTATAAAAATCACGATATAGACATATATCCAGCCATCATATCACATGGCAATAATCACCCACATGCATACTTACCAGCCTTGAGCCACACATAATGCAATGCTTGACTCCACTCAACAGCCACATCAAACGACCAACCGAACACGCATCACACTCACAAGTATGCACTGGACACCACACAAGTCCATTTATTAACGATGATCGCACCCTTGGCACCACGGTGATGAGGATCCACGCGATCGGTTACTATTTATGAGCAATGTTCACCGATCACTGTTCGCCTTTCTTGTTCACCCGACACTGTTCACCCGAACGGAAAATCTTGGCTCCACGCTCTCGGGACTACGGCGGGGCTGCGATTCCGGCGGTCGGGACACCCATATCTAGTGGGTCTTGGGCGAGGAACAACAGAGGTCGAGGTGAGGGGCTCGGGTCGGCGTCGGGTGAGGTCTCGGGTCCTCGGATCTCGCGGCTTGAGGCGGCCGTGGTACAACGGGCTGGCGGTGCGGCAACGGCGGTAGCGCGACCGGGTGGCGGGTGGAGGTTGGCTCGGGAGAGAGACGAGGATGACGAGGCGGCGAGCTACGGCCTCGGGCTCTAGGGATGCGGGTCCTTGCGACTCGCGGTGGGCCGAGCTTAGCGAGCGGCGACCGATGACGGAGGAGGTGAAGTGGCGGTCGGGATGGCGTGGTGATGCGACGGTAGCGAGGCGGTGCGGTGGTGGCTGGCGGAGCTGTGGCTTCGGGTCCGGGGAGGGGGCGTCGTAAAAAAGAAGACCAGAGGAAGAAGAAGGAAGAGGAAGAAGAAAGAAGAGGGGGCTCGTGCGGTCAACAAAGAGAGAGGGAGAGAGAAGTTGATTGAAAGGAGGGGGAAGTGACGTGAAAAGGGGGGGGCGACAAGAGAGAAGAGGGAGGGGAGAGAAGAGAGAGAGAGAGCACGTGGGAGGTGGGGGAGGAAAAAGGAAGAGAGAGAAGATGATGGTGATGGATTGGTGGAAGACTTGACCAAAGGGGCCCACCATGGATTTAAATTGCTTTGGCATTATGTGCATTATTGAGAGGGGCAGAAGAGTAATTCAATAAATCGGGACTGAACGGATTTTTGGCTCAACCGATTGAGAATAAAATTTGGATTTCTACGGGCTAGGGTCGGTCCGGGAAAAAGGCTTAGGCGCGACGATTAAAAATCCTAAGTCGCGGTGACCACGATTTCGAGACCCAATCGAAATCGAACGACATTTCGGGACTCGTCCAAAAGTCATCACTTATGTCCTTGCAATCCCAAAATTTGCACCGATTAAAATTCAATTTCTTCTTTTTATTGAATTCGGGCAAATTTACATAGTCCAAATTTCCCGGGCGTCACAGAAAGTATCGGATTCACAAAAAAGTTTTAATTTTCGTAAAATATCCAATTCACCCCCTCATGGTTACTCAACCGTTCAATAGCCCCATCGGATGACTAATTTGAACCTAACACTCATCAATTCGTCTCCATTGGATGCATCTACATAGAGTAAAGTGACGGGCCACAATCTAAATTAAAGTTTCGAATGAGCACCTGATACACTCCATAAACTACTCACCAGCCATCTTGGAGACTCGGGGATGAGGAATAAACCAAAAACTTGAAGTACGCAGGGGATTCCACTTGAAAATGAATTCATGGACGGTGAGCTTCTGATTGTTTCCAAGGTAAATCTAACAAAACAAAGCACAAGAGAACCGAGACAGTAACCTATCAAAGCCAAGATACGCCAGGAAACAATAGTTCCTAGGAAGTACATCAACGAAATGCCACAGCACGACAAAAGCTGCAGCAAGACCAAGCAATGGTTGACGTGCAACGCATCGGAGTCGACCCCATTACCGGTTTACAGCGGCTCAAAAAAATGTTTACGTGATTTAATGCTGTGAATGCTCCCCGGACGTGTTTGGGTGTTATTTCGGCAATGTACACAGGTACCTGTTTGGCCGCAAAAATCATGATCAACGTCTTCTAGAAATCAATTAGGACAAGAAAATGCATACGTTTCTGCATTACCACATAACTTAGAATCCCAAAGCCAACTCCATGTAATAGTCTTCCGATATCGAGCCACCAAACATTCTGCAAGCTAAAATGAAATGCATCGTTAACTGCGTCACAGCCTTTTCGGAGCGGGAAATGGAACAAGTAGTCCCCAAACTTTAGTCAAGTCATCGACCATCTATCGAAGGAAGTTCTCAAGAGGTAAATAGACAGCACGAACCTTGGCAAATGCTATAGAAAGCCATCCTGCAGCGCAAAATATTTGCGAAATCCCCATTGTCTGCGTCGCAACAACACCTCAATTAAGAACTCAATGAGATCCTTTGCGGGTTCTTCAAATTCAAGAATATTTGGAAAGGCTAGAGAATGCCATACCGATCTTCGGCCCATCATATCGGTCATCCGGCCATTAACCAAAGCTCCTATTACCCCTCCTATTGTTATTATAGAACCAAAAAGCGAGTACTGTAACATGTCAAATCGGGATTACTAATGTTAGAAAACCTGAATCGTGACTCTCAAATTCCCTTTATCCAATGGTGTCTCAAGAGTCATAGCTAGCTAATGCGTTTTCGGGGCATCGACCATGCTTTTTAGGAAAACTTGCGTTGTAAACAAAAGTGGGTTGATCATTGTGACCTATGTTCACGAGAAGATCAGTACAAAATTCCATAACAAATTAAACGATACAACGAAAATTACAATCACCCTCGAGCACTTAAATACCGTTTTCTAGCCTCCAATTATACCCGATAATATTTAGCTCTCACAATATCGTGTGAAATGATATTTTAATCTCACAAAGGAAATACACAAATTTTTAACACAATAATCTAACTACCCAAATTACTCTCGAGTGTAATTCACAAACAAAAATAAACTCACGTGAAGAACACTCACAAAGGCAAAACCTCCTTTCGTTGGTGCTCAAAGGTAGGGGTGAGCAAAAAAGACCGCCCGGACTAGGACCGATGGTCCGGTTCCCGGTTTTAGGGGGATCCGGTCCGGTTCCCGGTTCCTAAAATTGGAACCGGTGACAGGGCGGTCCGGTTCCCGGTTCCAAAGCCTAGGACCGGACGGGACCGGTCCTCTTTTTTAAAATTTTTTTTAAAAGATAAACCTAACATTTACTTCTTGTTTAGGTTTAGGTCCTTTAGGATTTCTTTGCTTCACTTCGGTGCAGTGCCGCAAACATTTTTTCTTACCTTTCCACTGTCCAATCTCCACTTATTTCACTACACAGACGAGTCTTGAGTCATCCTACCGCTTGTCTAGCCTCAAACTTCATTGGCGCCTTCATTGGCACCGTCTACAAAGTGTGCATCTATTTTTCGGAACCGCGGACCAAAAATCCTTAAAACCGCCCGGGAACAGGGATCACCGGTCCGATTCCCGATTTTTTATGGGAACTGGACCGGACCGGAAACTGCTCACCCCAAATCAAAGGCACGCTTCAAACACGATGGGTCTCCTCTATTTGTAGCCAAGAGAAGATCTTGCTCACCATCGTTGACTTTTTGGTGAAAGAAGCCCATCACCAGCTAGTCAAGTGGCCGACAATACACGCTCTTCAAGTTGGCGGGAAAGAGTACGATCACCTCTCTTTCGTGCGCAAAAGAGAGCTCCGCCAAGACATGACAAATAAACAATTATTTCCCAAGTCTCGAAGTCCAACTTGGGACTAGGAAGAAAACAAAAGAGGCAGGCAAATCCACTTTTGAGGATAAAGAGGCAGACAAGTTCCAAGGACATTCCAAGACGTCACATGTTGTGAAGTAGTGGAAGGCGAAAAGAATCCTTCAAGAGTAAAACATTATTCAAAGGAGGGACATGGATCGCATGATTACTTCTAATAAATGCCACAGTGCGGAAATTGTTCATATGCTACGACTACTTTACGCCCCTCGATCTCATGCTTGAGATGTATTCTATCCGCTAAGATGTGATTTGAGATCGTATTAGAAGATGTTCAGCACGGAATGTCACCGAACGAAGAATTGGCTGAAACCGGTAGCAATTCATTATACTTTCTAGCAATACACAGAGAACATGTAGCATGTATGCTTGATAGGACTCACTGCTGCCGTAGAGAGGCCCAAATCCTCCATTATGCCCGACTCGGCGGGCGATGAATACCCACACTGCATGATAAAAATACGCCCTTGGTTATGGTAACTTCTACCTGGTGAAGAGTAACTATACGAGAGACTATAGCTTAAACAGAGTAATTAAGAAATCTAATTAGTTTGTCTCTCTCCCAAACTGAGTTTCATAACAAACTTAGTTAATCCTAAAGAAGCAACTTTAGTCTTTTAATGTTGTCCGAATTATGACATTCTTGAAAAATCCAGGTCAGCATAATATCTTTGGTTTATTAAACCATGTGATCCTCAGCCAGTGCTTCTGCAACATTATTCCCTTTCGCTCCCCACCCGCCCCGACAAACAAACAAAAAAACAACCGGACATTCAACGAGAATTGCAGACAAGGATCTTGCTCGTTGTAACATCGAACGAATGCCAAGACGAAAACCACCATTTTTTATCCAGAATGAAAGTTGCTAAAAGACAAACATTGGCCGAGCAAGTCGCTTCTTCCTCTTTCTTTTTCTTACGAAGCGTTCACTCGAATTTGACGAACCCCGTCGTGGGAAAGCCAAAAAAAAAAAAGTGTGCTTGACAGAAAATTGAGCGGGGTTCTTAGTGATCAAACTATGTGCACACAATTAACGAAAGGACTTGATGCAATAATTCTCACAGTACACCCAGTGGTGAAAGACCCGCAAACGGCAACGAGCGTGCTAAAAACGACCGAAGGCGTGACCGAGTGATCACTTGAAGACATGGATTTTCCATAGTTGCGGAGAAGCAGAGAGCTTGTGCACAACCCGTCTCCTTCTTGGCTCTCTCTCTCCATCCCTTGAAGAACATGAGTCGCCTACCAGCCGGTGCATATAAAGGACGGTCGGTTGGTGTGTGTGTGTGTGTGTGTGAGAGAGAGAGAGAGAGGGGAGGGCGAGAGGAGCGAGGGGGAAGAAAATATTAGGTAGTTTGGACTGCATCGTAGTCTCATGGTTCACTCCACTAGCTAGTTGCCACGTGTCCGGTAGGGGCCATTTAACTTTTTTTTTCTTCCTTTTGCTTGAAAAACTCTGAAAAGGAAAGCGGAAAATTTCAAATACAGTAGATTTATCTTATAAAAGGATGTATTCTAATTTCTAAAATTTATCACAAAAATATAATTGAGTCCTAAAAGTTAAAAAAATTACGATCAAGTCCTAAAAATTATCAAATTGATGAAATCGAATCATTCTATTAAGTCCGTCCAACATGGCTAACGAAAAAAATAGACTTGAAAGTTTTAAATATTTTTTTCTCTCTTATGTGATGATGACGTGATTAAAACGGCATCGTTTTTACCCAAATCTGATTTTTTTAATATAATTTTAAGCCAAAAAATTAAAGCAAAACAAAACAGAACCACTCTTGCCACCATCGCCCCACCATGGCCTGCCCTTCCCAATGATGGCGAGGCGGCAGAGATGAAGGGCGCAAAGCACAGCCCTCGTCGCTGGTTCTCTTTTTTCTTTCCCTTATGTTTTAGAATTAATTTAAATAAAAATTATAAAAAAATTATATTTGGATAAAAACAACTTGTTTTAGTCACGTCATTGTCACGTAGGAGAGAGAAAATATTAAATTACGTCAGCATTTTTTATTAGCTAAGTTGGACGGAGTTAACGGAAGGATTTTTTTTTTTTTGTCATAACAACTCAAACCACAAGCAAGTCAAATAAACCAAAGACATTGATGTTACTAGCAACTCCGAAACCAACGTTACCTTCATTAGCTTCAAAAATAAGCTTACATTCATCACCTTCCCTAATCCATTGGTCTCCCAATTTGAGAGTCTTGATCTATGGTGAGCTTGATTAGATTGGTTAGGTCTAATCATGCCAAAACAGAGTCAAGCAAAGCCCGTCCAAACAGTGGGCATGATGGGCCTCATAAAACAATAGTACCCCGTTCAAGGTTAAACTCTAATAGGACCTTAAAATAATGGGGAACATGACTATGTTTGCACGCAAATTGTCTTCTCCTTGAAAATATTTCCCTCTTGGAAATGCATTTCGAGCTTCAGACATGTATAAGTTAGTTGACCATCCGCAACTAAAGAATTGAAAGTTCAAACCGTAGATATTATGGTCAAACAAAATATCTTTTGTAGACAATTGCCAACTTACAAGATCTTGTAATCACTCACTATCTTTTGATGCATTACTTATGTGTGCATCCGCGAGGTTAAAATGCTCAAACGAAATTTCTTTTGTACCCAATTGCCAACTTCCAAAATCTTATAAACACTCACTAGCTTTGTACATAACCAAAGTAGATAGGGTTTGATCTTTACCTGAAAAGAGAAGCAATAATAAGAACTCCTGCACGAATACTTCGCAAAAGGTTTGTGGTGACATTGTGAATAATTCTTAATTAGTCTCACTATAGAAATTTCACGCATGATCCCCTTACCTTTTCTTTTCTTGTTTTCATCTAGCATATTAGTTAGTAGGTGAGAGATAGCGATAGAAGCCTTAACACCACCGAAGATGTCAAGGCAAACACTGAAAAACTGAGCTAAACACATGCACAGGCAATAATATTAGATCTCTTCCAGGTCTATCACATCAACCGTGACATAGTCATTGACACCCTTACACACGGTTATATGAGAATAAAACAAAAGAAGTCTCTATTTCACATACGATTACTAGAACAACAACATTAGGTCTCAAATAAGCAAACTGGGAAACAAATGAGTTTTGCACAAAGACAACTTTTTGAGAAGCACATATTATGAATTCACAATTAGCCACTTCAGCGAGCCATCATCTCGAGGAAGTCCAGCTCTTTAATCTCCCAACGGTGACAGTGATTATAGTGATGAGGGTTGTTGCGCGGAACCAAGCGATCGAATGACAAATAGACAGAACAAGAAAATAAATCGGACACCAGATGTATGCGGTTCGGTTGTAGAGACCTACGTCCTCGGGAATAGCAGCAACGAATTCCACTATAGAACGAGCGATACACGGAGATTACAGATCCAAGCAAGTAACTCAAACACTCTCAGTGTTTCCCAAGCCCCAATTACATCCAACAACGCACACGGTGTTTAGCCCCCAATTCCTAACAAAATAATATCTCAATCTCGCAAATGAATTAAAACAAATCTTAGACTCACAAAATTTAATCGGCTTTGACACTTGAATACTTGATGTAATTCCACGGAATAAACCCACCGAACAAGCACTCGACAAACGGCGCTTCAAGAAGTCCCTCTTCGTTGGATCAACAACTGGCGATATCCCTTCTTCACGTTGTTCGTGTCTTCTATATATGCATTGTGCCCTAGGAAATCCAAAACCGACTTATGCAAGGATAAGATATTTGATTTCTTCTTATCTTTGTTGACCATTATTGCACCGTACAAGAAAGTAGATTTTTCAGAATCTTTTATTTCTTGTTTTTCTCTTTCTGACTCATCCACAAGCCCCCACTTTCCTTTACTTTATTGTTTTTTTTTCTTTCCACAGTCAAAGTTCTCATCCACTTTGACTCCAACGTGAACAAACTTGAAGTGGACTCCAACGCTCAAGCGATTTCCGAAATTGTAAGATTCAACTTTCGAGTTTCGTGCGTTTTTGAATCGATTCAGATCAAGTTCGATCTATTGGGCTCAAACTCGAGACATAAATTCAACAAGGGTGATGGTGGTGGTATAGCGATCACCATCCATCACCGAGCTCATCTCGGAGTTTAGCTCACATTCAATATTAAATCTCTCTTCACTCCCATTACTCACATTCACTCAGCACCTGATGATAATAATGGACCTTCATCTAATAAAGCCCAAGATTTCCATTCCCATCAACCATTGGAAAACTGACGTAATTGCTGGCTGGCCTCTGAGCCGGCAGCAGTGACTGGCTGTGATGGTGGCAATTCGGGGCCTACTGGGGGCGCTTGGCCGCTTCAGGCTGTACATCCAAGCCATGAGAAATGGTTGTCGTCGACAAAGACAATGACTGCTTCTCGGTTTTGTGGTCGCCACCACAAGCCAGTGCCGATCGTTCTGGAGGAGATGGAGTGGTGACACTCTAATGTTGTCTTGCAAGAGGTTGGAATCGTCATTGTTTGGGAGGAACTTGCGTTGAGAGAGTTGCTTGTGCTTGGTGGCATTCCAGCGATTTTTTATGTTATTATCTGTCCTTCCAGGCAGTATCTTAGTATCTCGGCCCATTTGTTCTCAATCCGCATGTGTGCTTGAATCAGAATCTTAGCTTCTTTGATGCTCCACGGGTCCTTCTGCTAAGAAAATGATTGAGAGCCAAATGATGAAGAAGAAGCAGAAAAAGAGGAGGACAGAGAAAAACTTACTCCCGGGTTTCGTGAGTCAAGGTTTTTGGCGAAGTTCTTAATTTTGGTGGTGCGTCTTTGATTACTCTAGCTTAATATTTTTCAGTTTTAAGTGATCAAATATGTTACAAAGTATATTTATTTACATGAAGGTGTAACATATTTTCTTGGTATATATTATGGTGAAGTTTCTTTGGGGGGAAAATGAGGCAAATTCATAATGAATCTATTTACACCCTTTTAATATAATTTTGGATCTTATTCATTTAACGCTTAATTGTGGTGTATTCCTAGCTTTTTTTCTAGGCTATTAATTAGGTACATGCTATGAGTTAAATGGAAGAACTTGGATTTCATCAAATAACTTAACCTTTTGTTTTGTTCTTAAATAGATGCTGATCTATAGCATGGAAGTGTACGAAGGATTCATGCGATTGTTCTCTCTAAAAGTTAGGCAAAATGGCACCTCAAATGTCAATATTTGTGTATAGTGCTCACTTTAGTACCAATATATTTTTTGGGATCACTTCAGTCCCAAATAAAAGTAAAAACGATCACTGGAGTGCCAACGGCGAGAAATTTCGGCAACCTCGCAGGAGTTGGCACTTGAATAACTACTTTTCAAAAAAATTGACACTTAAGTGATCATCGATCACTTTAGTGCCAAATCGAAGAAAAAACGATCGCTTTAGTATCAACAATGAGAAATTCCGGTGATTTCACCGGAGTTGGCACTTAAATAATCTTTTTTCAAAAAAATTGGCACTTAAGTGATCCAAAAAAAATATTAGCACCAAAGTGAATGCCGTACACAAATATTGGCACTTGAGATGTCTTTTTGCCCTAAAAGTTAGGAAAGAAATATTTACATTTAATAAGAATCAAAACATGTTTTGAGATTTTTACAGCCCTGCTTATGAGGCCTGGTTTCCAAAAAATCCGATTCGGATGGGCACTCGTCCCATGCATGCCTGTGAGTTGTCTCATATTGACTAAATGATGCATGATAACTAGCATATCGGCAAACTTTAAGAAGTAAGTCAACCAAAAATTAAATAACGACAAAAGAAAGAATTGGACTCACGAATTCCACGCACTAATGAAAGAATTGGACTCACGAGTTCCACGCACTAATGACACACGTCAATGAAGATGAGGAAATAAAGTCATTTTTTATAAGGACTAATAAAACAAACACATATTCTCAATTGTGGTGTGTGTAAATGAATTTATGATAAATCACAATGGCAAATCACAATGAGCGTTGAATGCTCGTATACTTTAATATATATGCATATCAGATATTTGTCTCTAGCTATACTTCCTATGTATGGGATTCATTTATCAAATCTTATTGTGATTCTATTTAGGAATATGTGACTAAATGAGCATGATGGTCAATGTAAATTTATGCAATGGAAGGTATAATGGATGTAGAGTCTAGAGCAAGAGCAAATTACGAGCAAGAAAAAACATATTTTTAAAGGAAAAAAGGGACAAAAAACCTTGATATCAAGCCGCAAATGGTTATGCCATCTCTCCCTGCACTGTTTTCCGACTCTCCTCTCCAGAATCTGAGCACTCTGAGATCACTTTTTCGGTCCATGCATCTCAACCAACGTTGTCAAGAGCCTGCATATAAATAAGAAGAAAAATACATTCAAACAATGAATAGTTTTCTTCTTCATCATTCCCAACATTTGGAAAAAGGAAACATGCCCAGAAACTCTAACGAGGAAAATAAGCTAAAAACCCATATATCAAAGGAAAAACAATTAGAATCGGACGGGAAAAAAAAATAGATGAAGAAGAAGAAGCAAGAAAAAAGGGGGAGTCTTTTCAAGTCTTAACCTGTCTTCTTCAAGAGTCCACCGGTCTTTGACAACCAAGGTTCCTTGTCAACCTTGCCATCCTCACTCTCTCTCTCTTCTTCTTTCCCGTTCTGTGCTTTTGTTGCTGATGCGGCAGACCTATCACCACCTCTCTCTTGCTCCAATCATCACCACCGTCATCCCGCTCATGACCCCACTGGCTGTCTGAGTTCATGCCTCCCAAAGAGATCTCCTCGCTGAGCCTCTCGTTCAGCAATGGTGGTTCATTCATGTCGAGCAAAGGCATGATCTGGTGGTCCACCATCACCGGATCGCCATGAAGATGGTGATTGACTGGACCGTAGTCGAAGAGGCCTATGAACTTGGCCTGGCCATGCGCTGCTATGCTGTCAGTGTTGTCGCCGCACTCTGGCAAGTTTTCCATGGATGGAGGAGGAGAAGGAGGAGGGGTCGGCGGTGGCGGCGGCATGCAAAGGTCGAACCCTCTAGGGAAAGTTACGGTCAGGTGAGTATCGGCAGATGGGTGATGAAATGGCTGGTCGAGCTGTGGGGTCCAGTCCACCTGAGAGAAGGGGTTTGATGAGGAGCCTTCGATGGAGAAGCCGTGGTCATCATCAAGAATGTCGGTGTTATGGCTGTGGAGGAGCTTGTAGAAGATGCCATTCACGTTCGGAGAAGGCGGAGGTGGAGCCTTGAGGTCAAGCGAGAAGCCGTGCCAGGGTTTTGCAGGGGATTTTTCCAGGAAAGTGCCCGGATGGAAAGGGAAATCATCTCGGAAAGTATAGGAGGGGGTGGAGGAATGGTTGAGCTCCATGCTGAGGAAGAGGGAGGGAGGGAAAGGAGTGGGTGAATGCTGGTTTTGGCTTTGGGAGTGAGTGAATTCTGTGTGTGAGTTGTGGCTTTGTAACAAGGGAAGAGAAGATGCAATAGTGTCCACGTTCATTTTCAATAAATTCACTAGGAATTGGCGGTCAGGATCGAGCTCTAGATTGGATTTTGGGCAAACTTGGATTTCGAACCATCTTGAGGGACCCTTTCGCTAACGTGGTGCCACGTGTTGGTCACTGAGTGGCCCAATATTACTGACGTGGTGGGGTGGGACCACCTACTATGTCCTATATTCTTGAATCTTATTCTATCGAGTCTCGTGAGAAAAGCGCAAGTTTATTATGATTTATGCGCTCCGATCTAAGGGCGTCATAGAAATAAAGTTCAGTCGACACACCTCTGTACTCATAGCTCACCTTGATTCTATCCGATTTAATTTTACAATACACGATGTTATTATTAAGTTACATTGAGAGTAGGATTTTCTAAACTCGAGCTCAACTTGAATAACTTTCAAAAGATTTAATATAACTGGACTTGTCAATAAGATTTGCATGAAATTTGAACTAAACTCGGACTCATAGTCGAAGAATCAATGCAACTGAAAACAAACTTATTTTATCAGTCTCGCGAGCAACTCAAGTTGCGCATTTGAAGTGCAAGTTTGGCTCAATTCAATGCTCAACATAATTCGAACTCGAAAAGAATCGAGATGTGTGAGGCAAGATCCAATCGCTCACGAGTAGTTTGACTGGTTTATGCCCTTGGATGTAATTAGACCAATTGGATCAATGTTCCACATCATTTTTCGTAAAAAGATACCACCTCGTCCAATCAAGAGAGAGAGAGAGAGAGAGAGAGAGAGAGAGAGAGAGAGAGAAGCCAAGACTGGGGGAGAGGAAAGTGAAGAGCAGCGGCAGTGCTCTATTAACGCGGAGGTTGGCGATGGACTCACAGGAGGTGACAACCTCATATTAACATATTATTTTGATTAAAGAGATATAAGAACTGACTACTAAGAATTTGGAGCAACTTAAACAAATTAATTAGCAAAATGATGCGGTTGCCAATATTTATATATATTTTTACGACTTAATCAAGTTTGTTTCAAAGACAGACTGAGTGACCAAAACAAAAAGACACAATTTTAGTTGCATTGTCAGATCATTGACTTCTAAGAGGAGCATCTACTTTGCAAGAAGTTTCGATCATGGAACTGGAGGAGACGATTGAGAATTTTGTTTAAGGCTCCATTCGTTTTGCATAAAATGAACAATTCCAAAAACATTTTTTCAACAAATGATCATTTATATCACCGGAAACAATTAACCTATGAAAATTTTTTCAGTATCAACAAGAATTTATGTCTAAAATTTTCATAAGTAATGGAAAGAATTTTTCATTCATTGATTTTTGAAAGTGAAATAAGTTTTAATTTTTAGGAAAATATTTTCTAAATCATCAATTTTTTGCGAAACAAAATGGAGCCTAAATGAGAAAGTGAATGATTACTAGATAGGTTTAACAAAATGGGAATGTGATTAGGACATTAGCATTGACGAATTACATAAATATTGCAATATGAAAGAACTAGAGAGGAGGAATCAATGCTAGATTTCTTTCCAAAACTAGGGACCTCTTCAAAAGCTGATGTGTCATTATTGTTTACTCTTTATAGGCACATGGAAAAACGTCCCTCTCCTATATTTGATCAAACTAAAGAAATACGTTGAACATCAAAGAAAGTACAAATATTATATTGAAGAAGTTAAAAATTCGAGGATGACATTGCACGTCAGGCCCAAAATTTTTGAGCTGCCAGTTTCATTTTATAGATGGCCAAATGTTCTTTTCCGGAGATAAACTCAGCTATGAATAGTTTAAAAATATCAAGAGCTTGCTCTGACTCATCATTAACAATGCCAATGTGACCCAAAAACAAAAATGCTACTTGCTCTGATTCTTCCAGGTTTCAATGGCCAAAAACTTTTCGCAAAGCAATTAAGAAACTCATGCAAAGAGTCATGGCAGGGCTAAAATCGGGATGAACTTCTCAACAGAGTTTCTGTCCTCTTGCACTTTATGTGGAAAAAATAAGGAGCACATCCAGGTGCCATGACATCATAGCTAATCCCCAATGTACTAAATGTTTCGTAACAGATTGAACATTTCAGTTCAAAAATCATGTGAACACTCAGCAAGATCAATTCAACGAAAAGGGAAAAAAAATGACGGACTTCCAATGTTTTTTTTTTTTTCCTACATAAGCTAGGGCTGCCAAATTTTCTAAATCAAAAGGTCGCGAACGAGATAACTCCAGCGAGGCGATTTTAGTTATCATAAGCCATAATATTGAAAAGTGGAGAAACGCCTTGCCCTAAGAACAGTCTCAACGTTACAACACTCTCAACATCCGCATTTATCACGGTGACAAGCGATTGCCATTTAACTGAACATTAGCCTAAGCCATCAGCAAAAATTCAGTAACGGATACAACATAGGGTTTCAACACCATTGAGAATGAGAGTCTTCGGTTTCGTACAAAAAGAGGCAAACGGCAACCACCAACATTTTATTCCCGCCCAATCATCGAACGGAGACCACCCTCAGCTCATAGCCACAGCAGTTCCAAAACCGTAGAGCTACTTAAAGAGATAATCACAACTAGCCAAATTTGAAGAGAAGTACTTCATTTACCGTAATCGAGTCGAGCATTTTGCATTTGACTCGCCCCCCCTTGCAGGTAATTCAATGCAGCATGCCCGAAAATTCTTATTGCGTGACTCAGAGCCGTAGCCACGACCACCGACCCCGTCTGGCATGCTGGAGCAGAAACAGAAAATGACCAACCTCCCCTTCCACCTCGGCCTCCATCTCTACCACTAGAATCAGAGCTCCAGCCTCTGGAGCCTTCCCATTCCACCACCACAAAAAGGCATATTACGAATTTCTGGTGGGGCTCGCCGATTTGCCCCTTCAAGAACTCCGATGAGTTCTGCTAATCCACTTGCTCCTGCCCTTCCAGTTCTTCCAATTCGATGAATATGGTCCTCCACACCAGTAGGGAAGTCATATCTGATAACCATCCTGCAAAAGATACGGGTTATTTTGTTTTAGTAATTAAATCAAATTCATAAATGTCCTACATTCATGCATTCAGAATGTCCATATTTCTATGTCTAGTTCAATGTTTTGTGATTAAATCTAATTCACACTTTGCACATTTACGAGTTATTAAAGAGTAAGGGTTGTCTAACAAGTTTATATAAAAGCAAGTCTTGTGATCATTATATGACGAAGGAAAAAAGACAGAGAAAAAAAGTGATTGGAAATAGAAGTTCAAGGTCGGAGTTTCTCCTATTTGTCTCAATCTCTTTCTTGATTAGAGTCGAGTTGAGTGTATTGCTAGGATTTCCACCTTCAAATTATTCTATCAATGTAGTACCAGAGCTTTCGGTTTCGGTCTAGATGATCATTTGCCTCACCAGAGATCTCCCCATCAAGTTTTCTTCTTAGTCCTCATTTGGTCTTTGCTTCTTCAGATAAATTGGCCATCAAGAGAACATCTTTGTGAGGTTGGGAATTTGTCTGTGAGAGCACGTGGAAGAATTAATGTTAAAATCGCTAAACTAATTGGGATGGATACGAGACAAGCCGTGAACATAGAGTCGGAAGAAAAGTTGGTTGGATTAAATCGAATGGTGTCATAAGAATTCAAACGAAATCGAAAAATCATTAGGCAGTGTTAGGCCAATAAAAAAGAATAACTTCTTGGGAAGGTTCAGATCTAATACTCCAATTAATGAATAGTCTTTGGATTTGCTTTCTTATATCGCATAATGATACAAGGACTACTTTCACACGAATATGGAAATCCATGGTAAAAAATAGATAAATAGAGGATTGCTTATGGGGAATGTTCAAGCGGAAGGACGTCCTTTTTGTCGTATTTAGGCTTGAAGGGCTTATTGGGCCAAAAGTTCGACCGGGCTTTGTCACTACAAGTCAACTCGGGTCGGTGGCATTGATTGGCTTCCGGGCCTCCCTCGGCCGAAATTCCAATTCCAACGCCCGAGGTATTGAAGCTACGAAATCTCTAGTTCAAAATAGCAGAAGAGGTCCAGTGGAGAAAATGAACGCACGATGATGAAATGATGAGATTATCGACTAGGGGTCGAATTGGACCGTCATTAGTAAATTTGATCCCCAATAATATGGGATGCATGGGTGAGCAGTTCTAAGGTCGGTCCAGGTTCCCTATTTTTTTTAACCTGAAACTTACTCTACAAACCATGGAATTTGAAACTTACCATGTTAATTGGTTTGAGGGTTTACTTGCGAGCTGGCTTTTTTTTTTTTTTTGCTGGTTTCATTTTTTTTTTCCTTTTCTTCTCTTTTATTTTTAGTTAAGCAAAATCAAATTGAACGCGTCAACAAAAGCCCCTATTTGTCAATAGCAACAATTTACAAAAGATGATCATGTAAAAAAACAAAAACAAAATTACGTAAGATATAACTAAATTACAAAAACTTCAGTCCTCAATCATTCATGAAAAATTACTACAAATTCTAATAGCTTGAAATAAAAAGAAACAACAACCATAGATAATCACTTATTAATAGTTTCAAATGAAAAAAATAATAGTTAAACCAAAAAAGTTATTGGAAAACCTGACCACATATATTCAATCCACTTCAATTTGTAAACTCTATTTACTGATGATAATCTCCTCATTAAGCCAATCCATATCTATAAAGAGAGGCAACATTTGTTATCATTAGCAAGAGTAAAAAGAGAAGATAGGGTTAACTCGTATCCGGTTCATTGGTTCCAGGTTCCCGGTTCTCACTCGTGTTCTTATTGAAAGGGAGAATCATAGAGGAAGAGGAAAAAGGGATGAGTTAATAGCCAATGAGCACACTTTCAATTATCTAATGTAGGGCTAATTATCAGCAAAGTCCTAAATTTATCTCAATTGTGCTAGTTCAGCCCTAAACTTTTTTTGTCAATTGAATCCTAAACCATTTGCATTTGTTTTAATTCAGTCCATTCGACTAATTTTTGTCATAAATCGTTAACGTGGACATCGGCCGTCTTATGTGATGAGGCCGGCTCTAAAGTAAACAAATTCTTTTAGTTTTCTAATTTTTTCAAAAAAAATAATTAGTTTTTATCTCTCTCTCTCTCTCTCTCTCTCTCTCTCTCTCTCTCTTTGTATTCTAGCTCAATCCATTCTCAAATGAAGCGGTTGGTAACTGTTTGAATGTTTCTTTGGGTAAGAACAAGGATTTGCGTCGTTAACGGGGACTCTTTGAATGGGTTTCTTGATTGCTGCCACTGCTATTAGGCTTGTAGTTTTTTGTTGCTGATTGAGTTTGTGAGCGTTGGTTCTTGTTTTGGCTTGTGGCAGGGTGTCGGCTCTCCTAGGATAACCCGCGATCACAAAAATTTCTACATTGATGTCTTTTAAACTGAATTGAATCCGTTGATAGCCATTTGAGTTCAAACGATGGAAAAAGTTTTGCTATAATTGAATCGGTCAATTTTCATTTTATCTCAACTCTCTTATCTGGGTCGGGGACTGATTTACCCACATGAACTATCAAGTATACCATGAAGAGATATAACTCAGCACCACTAGTCCTATATTAATCTCAACATAAGTGGAATTCACATAGCTTTCGTTGCACACTGTGATCCAAAAAGCACAATCTCCCCTACTCTCGTCAATTCAAGCAATATGCAAACACAAAATAACAGACACGTTTTACAACTTTTAAAAGAATATTATGACCATAGAATTATTAAATCCCAAATTGAAGATAACCATATTTGTTTATGTAATAAGATCATAAGGATATTCTCACCTTGCGTTTGCTGAAAACACTATATAGTTTTCTTTTGACAATAAGTGATATTAGCACTCCATGCTCTCACATAAATTTGTCGCTAAGTCTATCCTATCTTGGATCAATTACTTCAAATTGACAAAGATGGTACTTATATAGTAGAAAACAAATGAAGAATTTACGGCTTTAAGTTGCATATAATAAACCTCAGTTTAAGTATGTGGTTTTCAGCATTTTATTTGTGTGTCCAATAACGATATTGAATATAGACCATCAGGTTACCTTGTCCGAAATTTCAATAAAGTAAAATTATCAATAACATGTGGTTTGGTACATTTATTGTTTATCAATTTCAATAAAGTAAAATTATCAATAACATGTGGTTTGATACATTGATTGTTTATAAAAGCCACGTCAAGATCAAAGGATGAGCATTGACACATTACTAGATTAAACAAATTCTACCTAACCTACCATTTATCATATTTCTCGATATGGAAACATATTGAATGCGAATTATGCAAGTGTATCCACCAATTATGATATTGCCAATTCTTTTCCTATTTATACAACTCTCATATTGTGATGCTCCTTACTTTAATATCTAATTCTTCTTAAGCCACAATCTTACGACTCTCCTCATATACAATGAGCCACAATCTTACGACTCTCCTCATATACAATGAGCCACAATCTTAACACAATCTTACCACTATCCTCATATACAATTATCTCTATCGACAAATGATGAAGTCTTTCCATCTACCTCTCTAGTCTTATCCTCAAGAAACCTATTGATCCAAACAAATTTCTAGCCATTTGTTTTATCAAAGATCAAGGCCCACATGTGAAGAACACTCGTGATTTCAGTAGGAGATGCATCATAATACCCTTTAACCCTGAAAAGTTGGATTAATGATTTACCAAAATAATCTACTCGCAATTTTGTCTTGGTGAAGGGTATGAACTTCCAAAAGTAACCATTTTTTCAGCTTAACTATGTTTGTCTTAATCTGACCAAAAATCGTTCAAACGTGCGATTTGGACGATGGGTCTAACTTTCCATCACTCACTAATTGCAGATTGTGGTGTGTCACCCTGGGCGGATTTACTATTAAGAGATGGACTGAAGACACCATCAAGAGGGAAAAAAGTTTGCGAGTCTAATCAACGGCCAATTCTCCTTACCATGACCGGGGCCAGTTCTTCTTCCGAATCACCATTCATTGAAGACAAGTGAAGTTTGCACAGGTTGCCAGCAGGTAAATGCTTACAATTAGGATTTTTTTTTTTTGGGGGGGGGGGTGGTTGGGGGAGTCTCGCTCTCCATTAATTGATTTAGTTCTCTATTTCTTTTTTTTTTCCTTTTTTTGCTTTCCTCCCATTTTTGGAGCCGTTTTTCTTTCGATATAGTATAGATCTGAAAGCTTCTCTCTCCCATTTGAGTTTTTAGTGTATGTTTTCAGGGTTTCGCTTCCCTCAAATTGTATTAGCGTACGGGTCTAGTTTCAAAGGAGATTGAAAGAATTTCGAGAAAGTTTCACTCTCACTATCAAAACTGTGCTCGTTCAACCTTTCTATTATACATGTTGATGGTGTTGAGGATGCCGAACCTAGGCGGATATCACCAAACGGCAAAGTTATAGCAAAAGATGAATATCTCAGTATGTGCTCATTATTAAAGACAAGTTCTGTAATCAGCCGCTGATTCTGATTTGAAGAAGTCATGAATTTGCTTTTTGAGTGTGTCACCCATATCTTTGATGATTCATCTTGTTATGTGGATTTTGTTTGTTTTGGAGTTGTAGCAATTGGACTACAATGCTTCACTCTTTTTTTGCGGAAATATGAATGAAATGTTACTTTGAAAAACGAAAAATTTGCACAAGGTTCTGTTTTGTCCCATGGAACTCAATTTTCAAAGCAAATTCCATCTTTAATGGATAGACAGAGGAAGAGAACATAGGGTCTTCTTAAGGGTTAATAGGTTCACTTGCAATTATTACGTGTGAAGTTGTCTGAGGTCGGTGTCGGTAGTGAGCTTCCCTTGAGTTTTCCGCAATCTGAAACGAATTTTTATTACACGGAACATCTCCCTACCTTGTCATATTATGTGCAGATTTCCCATAAAATTAATTCTAATATTTTCTATGTTGTTAATGAAACATGGGACATGAATCTCGAGCCACTCTCATGTCAATCCTGCGACAATAGCATGACGTCGAAGCAATGGCAAGCCTAGCTTATCTTTTCTGTCATAATTTTCTCTAATCAACAAAATCCAATGTGGATCCTCTCCTAATCTTGTCGCTTAGAATTCTCACATGCTTCTGATTAATTTAAACTAAAAGAAATTTAAATTGATGCATGACTTGATTTTTCTAGTTTCAGTAAATATTTGGCTTACAATATAAGAAACCACCTATTAGACATTAGGGAAATTGCCAAAAAGTCCTAAACCTATTACATTTATACCAATTTCGTGCTAAAGTTTTAAATTTTACAAACTGAGTCCTAAACTTTTTCACGCTTTGCCAATGAGTTCGTTAGGCTAAGTTTGGCTGAAAATCGCTAACATAGACATCGGTTGTCTTTCGTGGCATGACGGGCGCGGATGTGGACAATTTCCAATAGTATTTTAATATTTTTTGAATTTTTATTTTTCTTTCCTTTGTTTTTTTTTTCCCTTAAAGAGGTCGGCAAGGGTCGGCAAGGTGCTGTTGGCCACTATACGAGAGTAGCAACCCTTGTCGGCCATTAAGGTAAGCATGCGCTTTTAAGCATGAATCGTTGCATCTAGTAATTGAATTGCCATGTTTATAGTGATTTATTGAGATCTTAATGTTGGTAGTGGAATTTCCATAAAATATGAATATCCAACAATCGATAAATATGCAACTCCGTTTTTGAGTTGAACCATTCTGATAGACCTACCATTTATGACAATTGCTACTATGGAAATGTGTATTAAATGAAAATATACAAGTCAATCCATAGTAATAGTAAGTATGGCCAATACATTTGCCTTATTTGTACAATCAACCATCTTTTTATCACGATGCTTCTTTACTCTTGTTAATTAGCCTCACTATCAGTCCCCACATTACAAACTATTATGTATAAAATACGATTTGAGAATTTAAAAAAATCCTAAATTTATTACAATTGTGCCAATTCAATTTTAAACTTTTGTTTTCTTATTTTTTTATTTTTAGCTTATGGAGTCTTAAATCTTTTATATTTATGTCAATTCAATCCATCCGACTACTTACGGCCAGAAATCGCTCACATGGAATCCTACAAGCTTGCAATTGGTGCATTTCTCTCGATCAGGTTCTGATTTTAGCCCTATACAACTCAAACCACGAGCAAATCAAACACGCCAAAGACATTCATGGTACTAGCAAATCCAAAACCAGCGCATCCTTCATCAGCTTCAAAACCAACGTTACATTCATCCCCTTTTCCCAATTCATTGGTCACGTTTGCACAAAAAGCTTCAAACAACTTCCTACACTAGTAAACATTGAACAACATCGTATCAAGCATCAATGTGCACCTTAACAAGAAGTCATTTTGAGAAAATATTTTTCAAATGATTTATTTTTTCGTAAAACAAATGGAGCCTACGTTCCGTTTTAACTACCGATTGCAGTTCATTCACGAAGAAATTTCTATCGATGCAAATTATCTACGTGGAACATCTATGGACAAGGACCTTATATCCTTAAGCATTGAAGAAAGCGTCTTATATGACGGATATACCATGCATGGCCCAAGTGCTACGGATCTCGCGTTGCTCGGTGCCATGTATGTCGTGCTCTCACTTCTGTTAGCTTGTTAGACCACGCGCCACCGCCACTACGGTCACTTGGTTTCAAGTGTTGGGTGTGTACTTCTAATGTTCTGTTTAAACTACTGCATTACCGGGTGGAGGAGCAACGTGATGACCAGCCCATGAGTTGAGCCATTACCTCTATACAGCGGAACAAAACGTGCGACCGCCCAAAACTTGTTTACCATGGGCCCCTATGCATGCACGATCCCATGTCATCTTTTTAACGGCCAATACGAATGGCAGCGTGATGGCTGCCGGAATCGAGCCTCAACCTAAAATTGTGTTGGAATTGGGTCAAAGCCAGGAGTTAGTGCTTTTTTAACAAGGAAAAAGGACACTTTTGGAGTCAAAAATTATGTACGGAGATCATTTTGGTGCTAAAAGTTTCCGCCGGATCACTTAAGTGCAAAATCGGAGACAAAAGGATCACTTTGTTGCCTCTAGCGAAAATTTCCATCCAAAAGCGCCACGTGTGATTAATAATTATTTTTTTAATTTAAAATGACATTTAAGAATAATAATAAGTCCATATGGGCTGCCACATAGACTTCTACACTTTAAAATACATTAAAATAAATCAAATTCAAATTTAAAATTTAGCTAAAAGTAAATTCTTTTAAAATACAAATTTTATTTAAAATAAAATTAAAAATAAGCTTCATATTTAACAGAAAAATCTTAAAATTTTTTTAAAAAAATCTGGTTACCAAGAAGCAAGGGCTTGTGTTGGGCATGGCCAGCAAAGGTCGCTGAGCCCTAGGCAAGGACCAACGACTAGGCCCTCACCTGCAGCCGACGGGGGTCGTAGGCCCCTAGCGGGGGTCCGGCAACCCCCGCCGGCCATGCCCCACCCTCGTCGCCTGTTGCAAAATTTTTTTTATTTTGAGTTTTTCTTTATTTTGTTAATTTTTAATTGAATTTTCAGTTTATTTTAAATGAATTTTTTATTTTTTCCAGATTTTATATTTTTATTTATTTATTACACTAATTAAGTTTGTATTTTTATTGTAATTTTTTTCCGATTTTTACCTTTTTTTTTAATTGGTAACTAGACCTCATCAGAGCCACGTCAGCGTCAAATATTAGTAAAGTAATGCCACATTAGATTTCCAGCGGAGCAAATTGGACTTGGCATCAAAATGATCGGTTTTTCAAAAACTTAAAACTTAAATAAACCAAATGAAACTTTGGCACTAAAGTGATATATGTGCATAACTTTTAGCACCAAAAGTATCCATTTGCCTTTTTTAACTGCCAGTACCAACTTCTACAATGCCATCACTTTCGAGTTGTTGCTTTTGTTTCACCTGAGATGCGCTACTCAGTGAAAAGTGCACGCAGGAGCAGAAGCTCGAGAACGGAGAGAACCAAGAGGGAGAAGAGAGAGCGAGTGACGTATGGTAGGGTAAAAAGTGGGGCCCGCTTTGGACACGTGTTAATCACTCAAGGGATAGGCACATGGGCTACACGACAAGTCGGGCCTATCCAAAATTTTCTCGCCACAAATTAATATTTTTGTTGGAAAATCCGACCTTCGTTTTATTACAGCTAAATTTTTTTGGGCGGGGCTGTAAGATAAAATCCGACCTTCGTTTCATCCTTTTCCCATTTTGCCCCTTTGCTATTTATTCTGTAATTGTTATTCTCTTCTGGGAAAATCCAGCGGAAGTGGTAGGGGGAAGAAAATGATGCGGAAGAGGTGAGACAGCGGAAGTGAATAGCTGTCGATGATGCCAGTGGGGACTCTGATCGGACTGTCTAAGTACATTGATTATTTGAAAAATGATTGCATTATGATTTATTAATTCGATTAATTTAATTTAAAACGTGTAGTCGCATCATCAGACACTTTGGTAACATAATATTTCGTATGAAAAATAAAAATCACTCATAAATATTTCATTACGTTGTAACGTATATAGAATTAGAAATGTAGTGTGCACCTACAATGTAAATTTTGTATAGATAATTTTCTTACATTATTGAAGAGTGACTTAGGCATGTGATAAGAATATGTCAAGAGAATACATGTTTTCTATTTAGATTAAATTTTGACTTTGCCCATATAAAAATATCGATTCAAGTATAGAATTAACGGTAGTTATTTCGGAACATAAAAGTTAAAAAAAAGAAAGTTCAGGTGTTTCCAATCTTCTTTGAAATTTACCTTTATCTTTGTATAGGTGCAATAACCATGAGTTACAATGTTAGAAATTAATTTATGACTTATCGGTCTATATATTGTTCTTTTGTTTCTATAAACTAACGTGTTCCAAGCTAATCAATATGGATATGTATAATTGTTAAGTTGTAATATTTATCGATGAGTAGTATATCCATTCAATAAGAGTTGCATCTTTACATATTACTATTCACTTTGAATAAATAGTCATTAAATATGAAAAAACATAATTTTCACGTGCAACGCTTGTGGTTAACAAGTAGTTAATTATACAAACAAATTTATTTTGCCGCCTCTTTTTCTTCGCCTACTTAATTAACGTTTTCTTTACATAGTAATACATAATAGACAATAGGTTTTCTAGATGAACAAGTTTAACTTTGTCAGAGATATTTCTGATCAATGGTTGTGGCGACTACTTTAATTTAAAATAGGAAAGAGATGTGCCCCCAATATAGTGAACTATGACTTTCGTAACAAGTATATGTTTATCTATGCACTTTAGGATTTTATTAGGTACAAGCAAAATCCATGCCGCAAAATCCATGCCGCATAATCATTTCCATCCATCAAAATCATCAATCATCTAACAGGCTAGATGTTGGGGCCAAAAATATAACCCGGAGGGGGTGAATAGGTTATTTAAAACTTTTTTCAGTTTATGCAAAGAGTAGTAGGTGATATGTGAAAATCAGGTTGAAGCAGATGCTTCACTAAATACTATTTGAATGTGTACAGTACTGCATAAAGATCAAGTAAAATGCAAGCACATTAAATATATAGTGGTTCAGCTTATATGCAAAGTTTACGTCCACCATTAAACTACCTCACAAGTTACAAACAGTATGTTCTAATCTTTGATAGTTCACACTATCTGGATTTAGCAACAGTGCTAAATATGTATACTTGACTTTCGCAAGATTACAAAGCAAAAAATAATCTCAAGATCTTTTGAGTAACATAAGCTTTCAACAAGAAAAACAGCTTGACCGAAGGTTTGGAGTTTTATATGCTTGTCTCTCTCTTCTGGTCTTCTTGATCATCTCTCATATAGACATTGGCAATATTACCATTAGAAGATGTCCAGGAGAAACAATGAGCCGTTGGAGAGTGACTTCACATGCATATAACTCCTTTTTGTGAATCAGCACAGTATTTTCAAAATAGGTGCATAACTGTTGTCCCATACTGACTACTTTTGACACTGTCTGACAAAGCTAGAGAACTGTTTCTGAGAAGCTACAAGATCTTCCCATTGTGCATTCTCATCAAGCAACGGCTATATTCTTCTTTTTTCAATAAACATCATCAATGTTTGAAGGTCAAACGATGTCGAAAACTTGATCTTTCAGTACCTGATAATAAACATTATCAGTTACCAGATTTTTTTGGTCAGGTGATGTTTTCATAAAAACAATTCGGATGTCACACGATCTTCACCCGATGGATATCACGTGATTCTTTTGGTCATATAAATAAACATCTGCACACAATAAGATAAAATAAATACCAATAATAGTTTGAAAATCATCAAAATATTTTTATGAGATGTTTTTTCAACAATAGATTATAATTTTCTTAAATGGATAAGTAACCACGAGGCGGTACACAGGGTCACGTTTATGCAGAAAATCAATTCTAACAAAACCTGCCAATGATAATATTATTAAATATGGAAACGTGTTAAATGCAAATTGTGCGAGTCTATCCATAGTAATAATTAGCATGACTAAGTATTTACCTATTTATATGGCCCTTCAATTTTTGGTACTCCACGCCTTAGCCAGCTGAATTTCTTCTTCTTTCTTTCTAGTGCTTCAAAGCAAGATTTGTGACGCCTTCTCTTTGAAAACCTTTTTTGACATGCATCCAAAGATCATGTCTCATGTACTCCAACCTTGCATATACATTAGTGTCGAATCAGTGATCTACCAGAAAAATTCTTCCTTGGCAAGATCTCTCTCTCTCTCTCTCTCTCTCTCTCTCTCTCAAATGATAATTATATACTTGCGAATCATTTATAACATGTGGTGAGGCCTCGAATAACCAGAGTGATTCTACATAGGGCTGGTCCCTCATCACTTATGACAAACAAAAAGTATCATTCGTCCCAAATAGTGGTCAAAACATGAGAAAATTTTAGTAATGACTTCCCCTATTTACTAATTTAATTTTAAAATATTTAATTAATGCTAATTCAGTTACATGCCTTAGTCTGTTTTCAACTCTAATGAAGTAATTCACAAAAAATTGCATCATTTAAGAGAGGGTATATTTTCTATTAATTTGATGACTAATTATAGCCACACTTGTATTTTTTCCATTTTGATTTCAAACTTGTTCGTCTATTTTCTTTGAAGACAATAAATTTTCTATGGATCCTTATTTTTTAATCTCGAAATTTTATGTGACTAACGTATCAAACACTCAATTGGGAAATCATTCGAAAGGGTAAATACAATCCAAACACTGATGCGGAGTTCCTCCTAGTACATACAATATTGGTGGATAGAAAAAAAAAATATATGAACATAGACAGTATAATCTTTTCTTTTTTTTTCCTTACGAGAAGTTTGTGTGATTCCCTAATAGTCTCGGAATTAGGTTGGGTTTTTATGATTTAACATGGATCTCTACATGGTTAGATTCATATAGCTTTTGTATTTGGTAGTATTAGTTTCTCTATTTCAAATAGGATTAGCATTAAGGGTACACAAGCGGTAATATAAATTTTTTAAAACCGGCTTCATCTACCATTAATAAAGCTACCACATTTGAGGGTATTTTGCATTGCGATCTGAAAATATTCTTGGAAACGCTAAATTTTGAATTGGACTTTTTTTTTCAAAATATTAGAAATTCCTAATTTATTTAAGTTATTGTGGAATAGAAAATGACGAGAATGATAGAGACCCTGTAGGACTTCGATGATCTTTATTTGATTTTCCGTGATTATGATATATTAATGGATTCCATCATTTCTGGAAATCCTTTTGACCAATAAAAAAACATATTGGTACGTTGATATGTAATAAGAAAAACATGCAAGTCATACATTACAATTTATAATTTTTAAGCTAGAAATATTACTCCTTAACTTTTTGTGCTTTGGGTATTTACTGGAGCACCTAATAACCACGTCAGATATTATATTGTCAAATTTTGGTTGGTTATCCCATGAATAGTAATTATCAACAATCTCGTGGCTGAATTTTAATTTTCTCATATAGTTAAGTAATTATCTGGCATGTACATTGCCATGTTTGTGGAGTAAATCTATTATTACAAAACCTACCAATTATACTGTCTCGTGTATTGAAAATGTGTTATAAACAAAATAGGCGAGTGTATCCACACCAATAATGAGAAGATGTTCTTGAGGTATGCATCCATAATTATATATGGAGACCATTGATTTGAACGGTTCAGATAGACGTAGATACATCTAGGCCACAATAGTTTCGTGCGGAACACCATCATAAAAGCAAACTCTTCCAAGGCATGGAAGAAAGGATATGAGAGCATAATGCAATTTTTGCGTGTTATTTATCCTTAATTTTCTCATTCTTGATTGAGAGACATTCATGGTTACCTGGTTTCTTCTTCAGTATTTTGCTAATATGGGGAGTTTGTTATACTAATAGGTCAAAGGATGCTGCAAATTCATCATTGGATGACAATCAATCTGCTCATGTCACACATAGTTAAGCCGTTTAACCACACGGCAGACGGTCGTATCTACAATCATCGTCAAACTCTTCACTGATCATTAACCACACAGTCAAGCAGCTCAACCACCATCAACGTTCATTCGCATCAGCACGATAGTTTTCATTTAAGGTGAGATGATCTCGCGCTTTAAAAATAAGAGGATGGAGGGCTTGGCCTTTGTAAAGCCAGACGGAAGAAACGTAGCTCTCCTTCCAAACTCAGATGGCGTGTAGACAAGAACAGAAGAGCTCAGTGGGCAATGCTTATAAAGCCGAAGCACATCAAGAGTAGGGATGGAGAGGAAGCTTTCAATAGACGATGCGGACTCTCAGATACAGATGAAGCTTTAGACACAGGTGTGTGTCGTATCGAAGAAGGGCATCGGAGGTAACCCGTTTTGGGATGTTAACTGGTCTGGTCTTGGACCACTTAGAAGATGCGTTCGAGCCCTCTTAACAGAGAAGAAGATCAAGTGTTGATTGAGGATTTTTGGAATGGGAGAGAGGGCTTGAATCTTGATGATCTGTCCTTCGAAGTTCCTGAAGATTTGTTTGGAAGGATCACCGCCACCCCTATTTCTAGGTTTAATGGGTAAGACCAACAAACTCTTGGAATTTCTCTGCCATCAATTGAAGACAACATATCACATGGTTAGAGCTAACATGAACAATCGTTCCTGCGAGAAGCTCGTATAATTCCAAAAGTCGCTTCTTGACTTTTGACGGCATATGTTGCGTTAGTACCCGAGGTTGTTAACAGATTACCAGGTAAGTGTGTACGATTCCCCTTGCGAGGAGAGCTCACACTTGGCCCGATTTCTCTCAAATCTTACCTTATCTCAACTTGGTTTCTCGATTAATTATTAAAAAAAAATTACTTATGGAGCCACTAATAACCTATTGAAGGCCCTTTTTTTGGGAAACTTTCAAAAAAATGCTAAAAGTGCTTTTTCAAATAAAAGCTTAAAGTAGACTTTGTTTCAAAAAAGGGTTTGAAATACCCTCTCTGTTTCAAATAAGGGCTTGGACGAATGATATTTTTATCTTTTACCATTTTAATTTTCCCTTTTTTTTTCTTCTTTTTTTCTTTTTCTTTTTTCTTTCACCTCCCCTGGCCATTGCTGACCTCAGGCAAGGGCCACCGATGCCGCCATCAAGCGACCCTAGCCTAGGCCGGCGTCGAGCGAGGGTTGCCTTGCCGGATTGCCCATCCGATCGAGATATTTATCTTCTATTCAAGATCTAAATCGAACCCAATAGCTTGCATGAACTTCTCTGTCGATCCAAGTGGGTGCTCGATTCAATTATGGTCTTTGATCTTGGTGGGTTTCGGTGGAGAAGTTGAAATTCCATCGATCTTTTCTTGAGTGGGAAAACAGGGGAGGGGGTTTCCTCCTGTAGTTGCCCTCTGCTTGTTTCTTGGCTCTCACTTTCTCGGAAAATAGTGAGCGAGAGTTGGAATCACGTGAGGGGGAGACAAAGGAAAAGGTTTGAAGAATCTGGAACTTGGGTGTTTGGTGGTGGATTTGGTCTGGAAGACAGGTAATCCAGCAAGGCAACTCTGGCCCGACGCCGGCCCGAGCAAGGGACACCTGACGTGGGCCCAAGTGAGGATGACCCCCGCCCTACAATGGCGTGGGCGTCCCTCATACGAGGCCGGCGTTGGTTGGGGATGGGAAAAGAAAAAGGAAAAAGACAAAGAGAAAAAGGAAAAAGAAAAAAGGAAAGAAATAAAAACAAAAAGAAAAAAGAAAAGGAAAAAAGACGAAAACGCCCTCTGGTGAGGCCCTTTTTTAAAACATATAGGGCACTTCAGACTCTTCTTTGAAATAATGTCCACTTCAAGCCCTTCTTTAAAAAATCGGAACACTTCGAGCCTTTATTCGAGATTTTTCCCAATTTTTTTTGGTCGATTATTGAAGAGAGGTTAGAGGCCAAGTAAAACGTGCTGTCCAAGATTAATATGCCAGCATCTATATTAACCCTAAAAATATACTAAATGCATCATAATTTAAATTAATTTATTGACCTTAAATATTCCTAAGATGTGATTTTTAACTAAAAAACCAGATTATCGCTACAACACAGAATAATTTTCTTGTACTTTGTCGTTCATCTTTTTTGTGCCCATTTTTTATAGCATGATTACACATTGAAATAACAACAAACACTTCGATTAACCACAAGTCGACGACAACACCACCATCACAAATTCCACCATAATATTACCTCAATATGCGATTTTGACCCGGATATGGGAGAGGACAGAGGGAGTCCAACTGACATCGCCCAAGCATGGGTTTGTCTCCCATGATCTCTCGTAGTACATAGGATGAGGGTTTTGACCATACATACCAATCTGATTTTCCTATAGTTTAATCTAATTACTTTTTCCGAATTATTGGAGAAGAAAAAAAATAGTAATTTAAAGAGGTAAAAACTTGATCTTATTGAATAAATATATGGATGTCCTCAATCGATTGATTCCATATTCAGCAATTTTTTGTGATCGAATCAATTAATAAAAAGTTAAATCAGTTAATGTTATAGAGTTTCTTAGAAAAGGAAGCAGACACCATGGCGTTCCTAAGATGGGGCATATCTTGAGCCATGTGGTAATATGCGGATAACACCTTTTTATGCCCAAACTTAGTTATTTAGGCTCAGTTCATTTCGCAAAAAATAAAGTGTTTCTAGAAAATATTTCCAAAAAGCCATTTTCTAAGAAAATGATATTTTTCGATGTTCGGCTGAAATTTAAAAATAACCTGAAAACTATTTTATACCGTTTGTTATTGAAATTTGAATTTTAATTAATAAATTTTATTTTTATCTTTATTTTTTATTTTTTAATTCTAATTTTATTTTTTTCTTTTTTATTATTTTTATTTTCTCTTTTTCTATTTTGTTATGACCGGCAAGGTCGAGCAAGGCAAGCCTCGCTAGATCCGGCAACGCCTGGCCTTGTCGGCCTTTGGTGAGGCTCAAGCTTGCCGCCGACCGGCCTAAGAAGAAGGGAAAAGAAAAGAAAAAGACATTTTTTCTATAAAAAAAAGAAAAGAAAAAGCAAAGAAAAAAAATAAAAATAAAAATATAAAAAAAATAGAATGGTGAAAGAGTGGAGGAAGGAAAGATGGGGGAAAATATTTCCTTTTATGAAAAAGAGGAAATTATTTTCCCTACTTTTGAAAGTGTTTTTTTCTATGAAAAGAAGACGTTTCACTTGACTCGTTGTTTTCCGTGAACCGAACGTCGGAAAGTCCCGAAATCATTTTCCTGGAAATTGTTTTTCGCAAAACGAATGGAGTTTTAATTTTGTTAATTTTCTCCCATTCATTTTCTTGTTAATGTTGTAGTGACATTGTTTTTATGCTTCACCGTGCTGTGTTGTGTCTCTCCTTAACCATTTGAAGCTTTACACATGCATACTTACAATAACGAGAATACCGACAATATTGTTGGATAGTACAGAGAGAACAGTATTTAATGAGGTTATAAATTAGAATCCTATTGTGAGCCAACCTACGGCCAGCTTGTGCCTTGAACTTTAGAAGCTCGCAATGGATATATATATATATATATATATATATATATATATATATATATGTATGATTTTACTTAGTGTAGAAGACAATAGACAAGATTATTGAGCAAGTAGCCTGCTTCACCCAACTTTGGTCAAAATGGGCAGATTTGAGTAATGGCCTTGCTAAAAGGCCCGATTCACCAAACTTTTCATCTTATATATTAAAATGATTGATGGGCCTTGAATGACATATTAGACTTAACTTTCGGGTCCAAATTGATTTGGGCCTAAAAGTGATCACCTATAAATGCCAAGTGCTAGATATTGGCAAAAGGTAAGCTATAGAAGGTATGGTTGGAAAATAATGACTGAATTCCCTCAAAAAGCATGAACTTTAGGGTCATGCCTGATTCTAAAAAAGGGAGATCGATTATATGTGTGTAACAAAGAAAAAGAGAGAGTTGCACTTGATATTTCACTAATACGATAAACCCCGGTTAAAATATGTAATTACATTGCTAGGTGCTTCAATAACAAAGCATTCTACATGACAAGTAAAAATAAGTCATAAATATTTTATATCTCTATATTATAAATAGAAGTAAATATGTGTCATGCACGTACTACATAGTTTTTGTGTAGATTTTTTTTGTTCATTAGTGAATAGTGAGCTAGGCATATATTAGGAGTACGTCAAAAGAATACATATTTTCTGTGGAAAAATGTCTGGATTAAAACTTTGACATTGCTCAAATGAAAAAAATTATCAATACAAGCTTAAAATTAAGATTAGTTTTTGAAACATTGAATATAAAACGTTTAAGTTGTTTCCATTCTTTTTTATAATTACCTTTATCATTTGTATAGATGCAATAACCATGAGATACAATGTTTGAAATCAATTTATGACTTTTCAATATATGTGCGCGCGCACGATCGCCCCTGTGTATAGCTATAAACTAATGTGTTTCAAGTTAATTAATATAATTGCATCTTCTTGGTAAGAATAATACTTTTCAGTATAATGGAAAACATAATCTCTTGCTCGTGGTTATCTAGTAGTTAATTATATAGACAAATTTGTATCTCCGCTTTCTTTGTTTACTTGCTAAGACAATATTAATTCTCTCATTCAGAGACTTATTAGACAATATGTATGCTAGATGAATGAGTTTAACCATTGGTGCAGATCTTTCCAATCAATTTTAAGTGCAATTACTTGAATTTATAATAGGAAAATGATGTGAGTCCAATATAACCAACCATAACTTTCAGCAGTAAATAGCAATTTATTTACGTACTTTAAGGTTTTATTAGAAACATGTGATAGGTGCTTTCAATATTGCAAATTTGCCATCGAGATTCCCATCCATCAAAATCATTGACAATCTAAGGGTCTAGATTTTAAATTACTCAAATAGGTAAGTAATCACCGAGGGAGCGTATATGGTCGTGCTCCTTGAGAAAATCACTCCTAATGAACCATGCCGTTAATAGTATTCCTCAGTATGGGAACATATTAAATGTAAATTGTGCAAGTCTATCCACACCAATAATGAGCATGACTAAGTATTTACCTATTTATGCAACCTTTCATCTCTTGCTGCACCACGCCTTAGCCAGTTGAATTTCTTCTTTCTTGTTAGTCCTTCAACTGATTCAAAGCAAGACCAATGTGATCCCTCATCTTGGAATACCTCTTTTGAAATGCATCCAATGATCATGTCTCACATTCTCCAACCTTGCATGTACATAAGTATCGGATCAATGATCTACCAGAAGAATATTGCATCCTTGGTAATCTCTCTCTCTCTCTCTCTCTCTCTCTCTCTCTCTCTCTCTCTCTCTCTGTGTTGATGATAACAGCATCTTGGATATCATTTTCTGAATAACAGGAGAAGGCAATGAGATGGCTAATGGACGGAAGAGAACTCTTATAGCAGTGAAGTCTCTATGGAAGCGCTACTCTATTGGCAGACGATTCCCTGGAGTCCAATCCAGTCTGAAGTAGTTGCTATACCCGCCATACTCTGTAACCAAATGCAGATGAAGCCTCTAATCGGGAAGATGTCTCGAGCCATACCCTCAGGAGCTTTCTTGTTTGGAGGTTTGCCTAGGTTTCCATGCTGGTGTTTGTATGGAATTCCTCGTCCTATAAAAGTGATTTGCTGTTCTCCCTCCTTGGAAAATTATGGAGGAAGAGAACATGGGAACAAGTTAAATGGTCGATAGATATAATGTTTCATGTATTCGATATTTAATTGTATGAGAGCCGGTCATTTTGAATTGTGTGTGAGTGAGAGCTTTCCTCGATATTAGGCAAGAATTTAATCTTTGAGTATATAAGCAATGGTAGTTGTAGCTACAGTGCCTTCAATGATAAGCAATTCAATTTGAATTGTAATGAAATAATTCACAAAAATTTGTAACATGATGATGCTTTTTCATAACTTATATCAACCAAACACGATCTAAGTTCAGACGATGGAATATTTTCTCTTAATTCGACCACTAATCAAAATTTTGACCCAAAAAGTATGTTGTTATAAATGTAGAATTTACTTCAGTTGCTTAAATATGGACTTTTAAATGTTCATTATGCAGTTTGAAGATTGGGTGAACATAAGTGGTTATCGTCATAAGCAAACAAAATTTTTTTTATGATTTTCAACTATATAACGTATAGGGTGTTAAAGAAGTACTGTTCTTTTTTTTTAATCAGAAAAGAAGTTCTGTTGGACATGTCAAACATTATCCATAATAATTATTAAGGTAATCTAAATGTACTTGCATTTCATATTAGAAGATTATTTTCCAAAATTAATATATTCTTATTGTTGGAATTAATTGCACACATGTAGTGCAAGAATCGAAATTGCTTTTATTATATGGTACCAGTAACCATATAGAGAGAGACCAAAAAGGTAAGTCTTATTGATCGCAATAATGAGCGATTTGATTCACATTCCAAAAAAGGTGAAGACCATACATTCCCTTTGTCAGAACGTATGACATTTTTAGACAAGCGCTCATACTCTCCCGACTCTCTAAGGAATTCTCTCGAAGAACAAGCGATCGTTGGATCCGGATTCTTTCTCATCTACTTTTGGGTCTTTTAATCTGTGGCTATCGAAATATGTCCGTTCTACATCTCCAACCAGTGATTCAAGTTACATTCATGGGCATGTCAATCTATGGTTTTCGTTGCGTGTTAGATCTAGAATAGGGATTTTGTGGTTTTCCCTTCACTTATGAATCTGTAAACACTTCTATGGTATAAACAAGAGAGTGTACTATGAAAGATATTGTTGAGTTATTAGTCTCCTTTAATGTTATTCAAAAAGAAGTTTAATTTTTGTGTAGATTATGTATTGAAAAAAATCTCGCATAAATATCCCAGTGGGAAGCACTGTTCTTCATGTACACAAGATTAGTTTGTCTTTCACAATTACATTGAAGTTGTGTACGCAGGATATAAAAAACGAGCGTTGAATTCAACATTTCACTAACAAGGTAAATCTAGTTTGAGAAATCCGATTATATCATCACGTGCTTCAATAATACAATATTCTGCTACAAAACAAAAACAACTCATAAATATTTTATTACTCTATAATAGAAATAGAATAAAAATGTACTATGCACGTACAACATAATTTGATTTGATTTTTTTTTTTCCTAATTTTGGCATTGCTCAAATGAAGAGTGTATAACTAGGGCGGTCAAAGTGGGTTACAAACTCATATTTTGACTCAAGGTTGTTCAAATGGATTAGATATCGATCACGTCAAAAATGAAATGTGAATAATATACGGGGTCCAAAGATAAAAATCTAGAAAAAAAACGGGTTTATTGTAGACCCACTTTCAACCAAAATGCTAGAGTTACATAAAACAAGTCTCATAATTTGCGCCTCTTTTCTTCTCTCTCTTCAATTCCACCACTCCAGATAATCCCCATCGTTGGCGAGTAATTCTCCCTCCTCTTTGTCCTCACTGATCGACATTGTCGCCGCCCCCAACTGCCCACAATGTTGGACGAGGTCAGGAAGTTCGAGCTCTCGCGATGGCCATTGCTGTCGCCAGTGCTGATGCTATTGTCGTCAACACTCAGCAAAGCGCAAGCAGCCATGAACAATGATTCTTCGTAGCAAGAAGAGAAACGAAGATGAAGGCAAAATGAGGGGGAGAAACTGGAGAATTCAAAATGCCCGAATTTATTTGTAAATGAATTTGTCAGATACACCCAGGCTCTGTTTGTAAAAATGAATAATTTAAAAAAAAAATCTAAAAAATGATTGCTTAGAAAAATGAATGAATGAAAAACCTTTTCATAGTTCACGAAAATATTTAGACATGCAATGTTATTGCCAATGACTTTTTTTTTATTAGCTAATTATTTCAAGTCATATGAATGACCATTTTTAGGAAAATATTTTTTAGATTATTCATTTTCCGTAAAACAGATGGAGCTCTAATAACCACATCGGATATTGTACTGTCAAATTCTCGGTGGTTAATCACTCGGGGGATTGCTCCAGTAGCCACTCTTCCCATTTGGGAAGAGGAAGGTGGGGGATTCGAATTCTCACGTTTTGGGAGAGTGGGGTGTAGACACAAGAGAGAGAGAGAGTAGGCTTTCGCAACCTATGACGAAAAAAAAAATCCAAGAAGCACAACTATCAGCCTAGCAATAAGTAATTTTTCAAGAGCAACTAGAAAGAGATTCTTACTTTGACAACTTTGAAAGAGGCCGATATTGCAATAGTATTGATCCTTTCGTAATGAACCAGGCTTTTGACCCGTCCAAGAGATACAACTTTTTATGGCCTTGCTTCTTCTTCTTCTTCTTTTGAATATCATGAATTAAATCAAAAATATTATTATGTATAACAATCAAAGAATTCTCACCAATACATGTGTTTTTAGTCACTCAAGTACTTAAGATAACCAAAACTATCTTTGCATGCCTAGCTTCTCTGCTTTACGAATACTATACATAAAGCTCAAAGGGAAATGAAGCTAAGCAACATTGTTCAATTTAAGAACACATTTGGTGCGCACATCGTGTGAAAATCTAGGATTATCGTGCCAAACAAAAAGTCTTCAACAATTTAAGACAAAGAATAGAAAGATTCATGACCAAAATAACCACCCATATGTATCATATATTTTCTAGAATTTGCCATCAAAATTATCACCGATATACAACGTATATTTTCTTCGATTTGTATTTTTTCAATTATATGATGTTTATTTACACTTATAGTGCTCACCCCACAAGGACGCGCGTTATGCCCGGAAGCCTTTGTAAAAGATAGGGATGGGCACCGGATTTGTATGCAATATGCCGACCCAAGCCCAACCTTTCCCGCTTTGCCCCCATGCTGTTTATTCAATCTACAAACCTATGAAAAGAAAAGAAAACAAGCAAACTAAAAAGGAAAATCTTTGACCCAAAATCCAACCTTTCCCGTTTTGCCCCTTTTTTTCGGTTCTGTAGTTGTTATTATCTTCCACGAACATTATGCGAAAGAGGTGCGACAAGGAATTCACGATAAGTGCAACAACTTCAATCATAATAGGAAAGAGACGTGAGCCTGATATATCTCACTATGACTTTTAGCTGTTAACAGAGGCTTATTTATGTGCTATAAGATTTTATCGGACACATGTAATGGAGATTTTGAATATCGTGAAATTGCCATCAGTGTTTCCATCCATCGCAACCATTGACAATCTAAAGGTTTAAATTTTAATTGTCTCAAATAGTTATGTAATCATGAGGGGGTTTACATGATCGTGCTTCTAGAGAAACCATATCTAGTGAAATCTGCCATTGATAATGTTTCTTACAATGAGAACATGTTAAATGCAAATTGTGCAACTAAATCCTCAGCAATAATGAGCATGACTAGATATTTAGCTATATATTTGTACAAATCTATCCACAATAATGATGAGCATGACCAAGTATTTACCTATTTATAGAGCCTTTCATTTTTCAGTGCTCCATGCCATAGCCAATTGAATTTCTTCTTCTTTCTTACTAGTCCTTCAAGCACTTGTCAAGCCTACAAAATAAAGAATCCAGCATCATATCTCCCTCGCATCTTTGCAAAACCTCTTTTGTATGCATCCAATCATCATGTCTCCAGTAGTCGGACATGTATGCAAATAAGTATCAGATCAATGATTAACCAAAAAAAAAAAAAATTGCTTTGTTCTTGGTAAGGTGAGTCAAAATATGTATGCTAGATGAATTAGTTTAACCGTACAGTAACAAGAACTTGCATTTCTTCTAGTTCGAATCTGTGAAAATGTGAAGAAGATACATGTTTGTCCATTGGTACTGGATTAGCTAGGCTGCATCAGATAACCACCATTACCACCCACCACCGACACTCCGTGCAATCAACTATTGGTAAAATAATGGTCAAATGGGATGAACAAAGGAATCAAACTTTGAGATATGATAGCACTTTCTTTAAGGAATTATTTGTCCCACAACGTTGCTAATGGTTTCCGGTAAAAATCCACTAGGATACAACAGAGTCTCAAGCGAGAATATTATATAGCAATTCTAATATTTCTCCGAGAACTCTCTAGGAAACAATTGGAAACGAAGGCTTAATTTCTCTTGTTTGAAAGGACGAAAATTGAAATTAGAAGTTGTGAACAATGAGCAAAATAGTTGAATATATAAAGAGAAAAGAACACATCTTTTCGTGTCCGAAAATGTGTTAATTCTCACATACCTTTTCATTGTTCGAAAACAGTTTTTTTTTTTTTTTAAATTGCAACTATTTGTGTCTAATAGCTAATAGTTCAAACATATCTCTTCATATTCGAAACTATACGTTCAATCACACCTTTTCATGTTTGAATCGATAGTTATTTTCGAACAGACACAAATACTCCAAAGGTTGTAAGAGTGTTTTAGAAAATAACCATTAATTGAATAGACACGACCTTTCAAAGGTTATATAAGTGTTTTAGAAAATAACCGTCAATTGAATAGATACGACATTTGTACCATTTCATCAATTGAACAAATAAAATAACTGTCAAGTGAGACAAGACACCTCTTCGTTTGTGATACAAACAAACCACCAACAATTCCCCACTTTGTTTGTAAAACAAAATTAAAAAATAATAATTTTTTTTTAAAATACAGCCAACATTTCCATGAGATTAATATACCTACATAAAGGTCTTTTTCGAGTAAAACCTTTATTTAGTGCAAGTATCTCAAAACTCTATCAAAATTACAAGTAGCTTGGCTTTAAACTTGTTACTCTAAATAATAGAATCGGACATACCTCACATATACTGACCTCTTTTTTCAACGAGAAGTTCATAATTACTCAGCACTATTATGGCATTGTGCTTGTTCCTGTTTCATAAGCTCTCTAGAAAGTAACCCCAACTTTTGTAAGAAGCGGCACCACTTCTAAGCCCATATATGTGAAGTATTACTACATGTTTCTGTTACTAATAAACACGTTACTAAATCATATTATAGTTCATTAAGAGTGTAACTCAACCTCTAAAACGTGACAGACGATACTTACTGCTCATATCTGAGCTAATGTCGATATCAAATAATCACTTTCAGTAACTTGTTTTTACCCATTAAACCTTATAACTAGTGATGTGCTAGTATTAGGTCGGGTTACTATTACTGGTGATTTTAATTTTTTTTTTAGGTCACCTTTACCACATCTCTTGGAAGAGCCTTTGTAAAGGGATCCGCACTTTTTAACTTGACCTCACGTAAACAATTGTTATGGTACCATCATGAGTCAATTGTTTCATGTATTCATGTCTTAGGCTGATATGTCTAGACTTACCATTATAAATGTTACTATAAGCCTTTGCTAAAGTAGCTTGACTGTCACAGTGAATAGAAATAGGAGGCATAGGACTAGGCCATAATTTGATGTCCATCAACAAATTTCTTATCTATTCAGCCTCTTTCCCACTTGCTGCTAAAGCAATAAATTCCGATTCCATAGTTGAGTGAGCTATTCATGTTTGTTTCTTGCTCGCCCAAGAAACAACACATCCACCTAACGTGAAGATCCATCCAGAAGTAGAATGTTTATCTCCCACGCTAGAAATCCAACTAACATCGGTGTATCCTTCTAATACTGCCGGATAATTATTATAGAACAATCCCAAATTTTTAGTTCTCTTAAGATAACCAAAAACTCTAATAATCGAATTCCAATGTTCTATATTTGGATTACTAGTGTATCTACTCAACTTACACATGGAAAAAGCAATATCAAGTCTAGTACAATGCATCGCATACATTAAAGACCCTATAGCACTCGCATATTCAAGTTGTGCTACTGCTCTACCAGTATTATAATTTAATTTGACACTAGTATCATACGAAGTGCTTGTTTCTTTGAAACCAAGATGTTTAAATTTATTTAACATTTTCTCAACATAATCACATTGGCTCAAGGAATAACCCCTACTATGTTTTTTAACTTTAATACCTAAGATAGTATCTACTTCGCCCAAGTCTTTCATTTTGAAATTTGAAGTTAGATACTTCTTAGTCTCAATGACTCCAGCTATATTAGTTCCAAAGATAAGCATATCATCAACATATAAGCAAACTAGAACACCATAGTCTTTAGTGAATTTAGAATAAATACACTTATCAGCACTATTATGGTTAAAACCATTAGATAATATGACTGAATCAAATATCTCATGCCATTGCTTTGGTGCTTGCTTAAACCCATAAAGAGATTTGACCAATTTACATACTTTCCTCTCATTTCCAAGAAGAACAAAAGTCTCTGATTATTCCATGTAAATTTTCTCATTTAAATCTCCATTTAAGAAAGAACTTTTAACATCCATTTGATGAACACATAGATCATAAATGGATGCTAGAGCAAAAAGAATTCGAATAGACGTTATATGTGCTACAGGAGCATAAGTATCAAAATAATCTCTTCCTTCTTTTTGTCTATACCCTTTAGCTACTAACCTAGCCTTAAAAGCTTGGATAGTACCATCAGAATTATATTTTCTTCTGAAAACCCATTTGCACCAAATAGGTTTAGATCATTTTGGTAAATCTGCCAATACCCAAGTATTATTGGACATGATCGAGTCCATTTCATCATCTATAGCTTCTTTCCAAAAAGAAGCATCTCTAAAAGACATAGCATCACTAAAACTTTTAGGATCATCTTCTAAATTTAATACTAGTACGTATTTATTTACCACATTATTATCTATGTCTCCTTCTACGAGGAAAACATGAGTGATAAAATATGGACTAAAATCCTTTGATTTTCTTGCTCTAGTGCTTTTCCTAGGTTCAATCATGATTTCAGAATCATTTGTTATTTTCTCACGATAATCTACGTTTGTTTCTATGGGTTCTGAATTATTTGTATCTTGTATTTGAGCATTATTCTCAATAACTTCAGAATCCGTAGAGTACTTATTCTCGAAGAATTCAACATCTCTTGATTCTACAATGACATTTGAATCTAAATCAAGAAGCCTATAAGCTTTACTATTCTCAGCATATCCAAGAAATACATTTTTCATAGCTCTAGAGCCAAGTTTTGTTCTCTTAGGATCTAGTATTCAATAATATGCCAAACACCCCCACACTTTAAGATGTGACAAGTTCAGTTTTCTACCTTTCCAAACTTCATATGGACTGATGTTATTTTTCTTGGATGGTATCCTATTATGAATGTAACATGCAGTAAGCAATGCCTCTCTCCAAAGATTAATTGGTAGCTTTGAATTCGAAAGTATACAATTAACCATTTCTCCTAAAGACTTATTTTTTCTTTCAGCCCAACCGTTTTGTTGTGGAGTGTACGGTACCGAAACTTGATGAATAATACCATGTTCTACACAAAATGCTGAAAAATCGTTTAGGAAATATTCTTCGCCTCTATCTGAACGTAGAACTTTAATTTTCATTTCTAATTGATTTTTCACTTCAGCCTTATATTTTTTAAACATAGTAAACACCTCATCCTTTGATCTTAGGAGATAGACATATAAATATCTATCATAGTCATCCACAAAGGTAATGAAATACCTTTTACCACCACGTGTTATCATGCCATTGAATTCACATATGTCGCTATGCACCAAATTTAATAAATTTGAATTTCTTTTGACACTAGGAAATGATTTCTTTGTTAACTTAGACTTAGCACAGATTTCACATTTATCAAATTCTCCATTAAAATTTATCAAGCCTAACTTTTTCATATTATATAAATAGCGAAAATTTAAATGTGCTAATCGACTATGCCATAAATGAGGAGAATCAACAACGTAAGCAGAAGACACAATATTATTATTGATACTCAATTGATACATGCCATCATTGGCATAGCCCTTTCCCACAAACAGCCTATTCTTCAACAGGATAACCTTGTCGGACTCAAACAAAACCCGAAAGCCCCTTTTACAAAGCGGATCAACAGAAACCAGATTTCTCTTGATTTTGGGTACAAATAGTACATTAAGAAGAAAAACCTTCTTTTCAGAAGTAAAATCTAAAATGACTGTGTCTTTTCCAACAACTTTTGCAAGAGTTTTATTTGCCATCTCAACCTCTTGAAGATGCACTTCAACAATTTCTTCAAAGTGCTTGAACATTGATTGATCCTTGCATATGTGCACAGTTGCACCAGAATCGACCCACCAAGTAGATTCGATAGTGGCAAAATTGACTTCAGAAATCATGGCTACAGAATCCTTAACCTTTTCAAAAATATTCAAGTTCGAAAACTTGGTTAAAACCATGGCCACATAGTTCTCTTTAACCATATTTGCATATGCCTTAACTGTTGAAGTATTCTTGTCCTTGAATGTGCTCTTGCGGTGTCCGCACTCCTTTGCACAGTGACCCTCCTTGCCACAAACAAAGCAACAACCTTTTTTCTTCTTCTGTGGCTTCTTAAAATTCTGCCCTCTCTTGCATTTCAAGTTTTGGTAGGTTTTGGACTGAAATCAATTTCCCTCCACAAAATTCACTTTGGTATCATACAAAACAAATTTATCATGTAAACGTGACTCTTCCTCAATGCGGAGATGTTTTTGAATTTGATCCAAGGTGAGGTCCTCAGATTTATGCAGCATCCTTTTTCCATAATCTTTCCAACTAGGAGGCAATTTTGGAATAATTGCTCCAACTTGAAAAGATTCTGGAATATCTATCTTGAGAGCATGAATTTTATTGACCAGTACTTGCAATTCGTGGACTTATTCCAACAAGGGTTTAGTATCAACGAACTTGAAGTCAAAATACTTTGCGACCAGATATTTGTTCGTACCTTGCTCCTTTGCTTTATACTTGAAGTCGAGCGCATTCCATATTTCTCTAGCAGACTTCATCTCGGTGAACAAGTCATAGAGACGATCGGATAACATGTTCAGTAGATGGCCTCGACAAACCAATTCGTCTTCTTCACGTTTCTTCCTCTCCTTGTTGACCCTCTCAACATCTTCTGTACTAGGTTCTCCTCCTTCAGTGGTAGGCACCGGATCCTCTATAGGCATTAAATTGGGGTCAAGGATATAGGAAATCTTCAGGGCAGTGAGGAGAAACATCGTCTTATCTCTCCAGCGAGCGAAATTGTTGCCTTCGAACCGATCCAGTTTCACCATATCCTAGTTCATAACCTTGATTGATTCTGACTCCATTGTTGAATGAATAATTCCTTAAAATTGTTAGTAAAATAATGGTCAAATGAGATGAACAAAGGAATCAAACTACGAGGCGTGATAACACTTTCTTTAAAGAATTATTTGCCCCACAACGTTGCTAATGGTTTCCGGTAAAAATCCTCCAGGATATAACAGAGTCTCAAGCGAGAATATTAGATAGCAATTCTAATATTTCTTCGAGAACTCTCTAGGAAACAATTGGAAATGAAGGCTGTATTTCTCTTGTTTATAAGGACGAAAATTGAAATTAGAAGTTATGAACAATGAGCAGAATAGTTGAGTATATAAAGAGAAAAGAACACACATTTTCGCGTCCAAAAAGGTGTTAATTCTCACATACCTTTCATTGTTCGAAAATAGTTTTTTTTTTTTTAATTACAACTCTTCGTGTCTAATAACTGATGGTTCAAACATATCTATTCATGTTCGAAACTATACGTTCAATCACACCTTTTCATGTTTGAATCGGTAGTTATTTTCGAACATACACAAATACTCCAAATGTCACGACCCGAACCCTGCGAGCTCGTCAACATCCCACTTGGCCACGCTTATGTACAGTTCTCCAGGATCCAAAGGCCAACAAATTCATGCGAAAGCAAAAAAAACAAATCCCCGTACAGAAACAATTAACATCACGATGACTTGAGACGGTAAAAACAAACTCATTTACATATCCACACGTTCTGTACAATTTTCCAAACCTACGGTTTCGGAGGCCACTGTACAATCCTATGATCACTAGAACAAAAAAGATTATGTGATCGAAGCCTACTATACATCCAAAATAAAACAGCCAGCAAAAGTCAAGAGGCCAACTACCCTAGGCCTCGTCCTTGCTATCCGGTACTATATCATCTCTCGGTTCCAACTCATCCTCGTCAAGCTCGGGTGGCTGTTCCGCATCCGATGGCTCTACAACCTCCCCATCTTCTCCCGGTACCATGACCTCGGGGAATACCGAACCTTTGAGGCGGGTCATTCATACTTGAGGCAAAAGGTCTGAAAAACAACGAACCCACGACGGGATGAGATAAAATCTCAGTAGGAAAATCTCTAACCCTAGATCAGGTCGCTAGTGCCTCCAGACACAAACTAGGCGAGCAACAATTTCCAACGACTCTTTCTTGCGCTACCCAAAAATTCCCCAATTAAATTCCAGAAAATTCCACTCTTTCTCCGAAAATTCTCACACCTTCTCAAATATTCTACGTTACTCCCCTCTTGGCGTTTCACGCCTCAGCCCGACAATAAAATATTCTACGTGCTCCAGGGCACGTTTTTAACACATCATGCCATAATATAAATATCCACATTACTCCGAAAATTTCTACGTTACTCCAGAAATATTCCACATCGCTGCAGAATATTCCACGTCACTTCAAAATGTTCCACGTTACTCCAGAAATATTCCACGTCTCTCCAGAATATTCCACGTTACTCCAAAAATATTCCACGTTCCTCCAGAATATTCCACGTTACTCCACCGCCATCAAATAAGTTCATAACATTGAGCCTCGGACCTTTATGGAACACGGCTCTATACATATACCCGGGTCTCGGACACATAGGAATACGACCCACGGATCTCGGTCTCGGACACATAGGAACACGACCGGATCAAGTCTCGGACAATTAGTCGAACACGACTCACTTTGGTCTCGGACGACTTAATTGAACACGACTTTCTTACTTTCTCGGTCTCGGACAATCGGACGAATACAGCTCACTTTGGCCTCGGACGACTTGATTGAATACGACCATCATACTTTCTCGGTCTCGGACAATCGGACGAATACGGCTCATTTTGGCCTCGGACGACTTGATTGAATACGACCTTCTCATTTCCCCGGTCTCGGACAATCAGACGAATACGGCTCACTTTGGCCTCGGACGACTTGATTGAATACGACCTTCTCATTTTCTTAGAATAGTTCGGGACCACGTGATTCACTCACGTTAGAGAATTAATAGTTCGGGATCACCCGATTAATTCACACTAATTCAAATATTAATTCAGACTACCCGATCAATTAATACTAACATAGTATCCAATCCACGTCATGCGACCATATTACGCTAACGTAGCAATTCATAAATCACGCGCCACTAAAATTATAATAACGTGGAAATTTATCACGGCCGAACAATAATAATTTTCTAACATAATTAATTCACAACCATAGTACTATACTATAATAATGTCACATTTAATTAGCACCGTGGCATAACGACTTTATGTCACATAAAAGTAACCCTAGTTAATATTTTAACTAACCATGGTTCAAAAACTAACTAGAGTCAAATACTAACCTAACCATGATTAAACAATAGCATAAAGTAACTCTAGTTAGGGCATAAAGTAACCATAGTTAAACTTTGACCACTATTATCTTCTTGACTTTACTATTCATGCAAGAACAAGCTTTCTCTCCCCCTCAAATCTGCAATTTTCGTCCAGCCCCTCCACAAGCTCAAATCCAACACTTTTCTTCATCAAAAATTCACAATTTCATGGTCTTTTAGCAACCTAACCACCTAATTTAGGTTTAGAAACAATCCTACCTCAAAAACTCGCAAAAACGTCCGTTGAACGGTTGAGGAAAAGCCCGAACCAATCGGCGATTCCGGCGATCCTTGCACGGCCGGCGACTTGGCGACGTTCTAGCGACTCCAAGCGCTCCAAAGCGACACCAAAGAAGGCTTGAAGAATTTTCGGCAATGGAGGGTGAGAGAGAGGGTGTTCGGCCAAGTGAGGGAGAAGGAGAGGGAGAGTGAGGTAGAGAGAAAGTGAGCTAGAGAGAGAGAGAGAGAGAGTCTTTGGATAATGAAGAAGAAGATGCCAATATAATAATTAATATAGGTTAATAATAATTAATTATTCCCACAAATCAAGAGAAAAAATAATTATCTCCCCTCATTGACTAGTCAATCTCGGCCAAAAGGGGAAATGACCAAAATACCCTTCGTTCCAAGTGAAAAATGGGGTATTTTTCGAGGGCAAATGGGTCCTTTCCCATATCCAGTCCAAATATACTTTTCCTGAACCTCTTTGGGGCGAACCGTGAAGGAATTTCACACAGGATGAGGAAACGTCCAAAATTTTATTTATTGAAACCCTTGAAGGTCCGACGTCAAATTCTGAAGCTCGATTCGCGATCAATCTCGATCAATAGAATTTTCAGCGTATCTCAAACTAACGGGCGGCTTTTAGGAGCTACGCGTATCGACCCGTGATTAAAATCACGTTTAAGAATTACTCGAGCCTTGGCTACCTTGGTTGTCATTCAATTGCGAGGGTCAATCACTAGTCCCGATGGACACGATCGTTAGAAAATAATTCAGGGACGTTCGGAACCCATACAGGTCAAACGGAATCACCCGAGATCCAAGCGTAGGGTATTATCCAAATCGTTCCTTAATCATTCTAGGATCGGCCTATATTGGTCCAGAATATTCCCTCGACAATTTTCATGGCCAAAGAGTCAATCCAGGATCAAGTTCTTAGGTCCACGTACTTGATTTTCCTAGTTAGCCATTCCCATTTGGTTAGTCTGCTCGAGAGGGATCAACTCCGAGTGAGATTAGACTGAAATACATCAATGAGACCTTTCATTTATTCAAAGCTTCGAAAGTGAGTCGAAATTCAGGATGTCACACCAAAGGTTGTAAGAGTGTTTTAGAAAATAACCGCTAATTGAATAGACACAACCTTTGTATCCTTTCATCAATTGAACAAATAAAATAACTGTCAAGTGGGACAAGATACCTCTTCGTTTGTTTTACAAACAAACCACCAACATCAACCACTGCCAACCGCCTCCACCAACTTTGGACGAAAGTTTGCTACCAGGCTTCTTCATGCAACAAGGGAATTTTCATTGGGATCCTACATGGAAATTTCCTTTATCGAGTTGGTGTAGACGACTATTCTTTTAACGAGATCATAGTTTATGGTAAATTGTTGAGTATCATGTGCACCAGTAGATATTTTATGTATTAAGACATAATTTTCTACTTATGCAACGGTGTAGCGAAATTTCAACCACTTGAAATTTCAAACTAATTAATTCGCTTTTTTAGTTTGTTATAATGTATTACTTTCTGAAAAATAAAAATTATTTTGAAAATGATACATATGTCTCAAAATGCTTTAGATCTTACATCATGCACCTTCATGAGTTATCCGACAGTTCTCACATTTGCATGATTTCAAAGAAAAGGGTAAAACTTTCAAAGTACTCATTTGGGTTGTGCATAATATATGGATGCAATTGAATTGAAATAAACAAAATTGGATCAATCTAAATGCCAGTCAATTTGGTGAGCTCCACCTTGCCAAATTGGGCAAGCTTCTCCCTCGCTTATGGTAGGTCAACGTCTATTGCCTCGTCCAGCGACCATGCCATGAATAAGCACAAAAGAAGATAGAAGAAAAGAAAAAATATATAAATAAAAATAGTTAAAAAGAAAAAGAACATGAAGGAGTATAAAGAGGAAATATAAGGGAAAAGGATTTACTCTTTTCAAAACAGTAGAAATCATTTTCCCACTTTTTGAAGGTCTTTTTCTATTGATGAAAAATATTTTTCTTAACTAGTTTATTTTCTGTAAATCAAACGTAAAAAAATTTTAAAAAAATTTTCTTGATTATTTTTCGTCAAACAAATGAAGCCATGGTTTGGTTATATTTGAGATTGAGCTTGGTGAGGTTAGGATTGAAAGGGGCTGGATTTAATAAAGCCCATTTATAGGCCATATTCGCGAGGTCCCAGTACAGTCCACATTCGGACTGAGCCTCTGTGTCCACTTTAATAAAACATAGTGAATAATAAAGAATTAACTTTATAAAAATAATGAAAATAAAAACTGATTGTGCAGACCTTGTTCAGACACAAGATGAAAACAAATAAGAACCCATTGAACAATCCTACTTTTTTTTGTAGGGAATCTCCTTATTTTGTACAACGATCCTTCGCAAGTGTAGGAATCCTCTTTATTTTCGGCCATTAAAACAATCAATCACCCCAAATTTAAGCGGAAAAGAAAGCTATGCAAAACGTGCCTTTGAACAAGTTCGCCTTAACCTGCGACGTCAACCGGTGCTCTCACCCTTTTATAAGGATGGAAGGAGATTGTTGAATGGCTAAAAATAAAGAGGTCCTTACAAATAAGAAGGATTGCTCTACAAAATAAGGAAGATCGTCTCATGCACGGCTCAAACTCGAGACAATAATTTAGTAGTTCTTTTCGTCGATTTCGGCGGACAAAGATAGATTTTGATGGAGAGCAATCTTTCCTTTTCTATTTTTATTGGAAATTGCCTTGAAATTGTCCGCGGTTGGTGCAGTGGAGACTTGCATATATGGCTTTAACTTTTTGGGCTCTTTTTGCACATGGGTTCGCAGCCCCTTCGTGCCTTATAGCTGATTTTTTTTTTTTCTGTAATTCTATTGAAAAGAGAATACCATCATTAGATTCTAGAAGTGATAAGATGAGTGAAATCATGGATAGGAGTTCTAAGATTGAAATGTTCGCTTTTGGCTGTGTTGGAATTGAGCTCTTGTTATCTATCTAATCCACACATTCTTTTTCTAGTTACTTTTAAAAACTTTGTTGGATGGAAAATTCTTCTTTCATAATTCATATTGTAGGCTCAATTAGATTTTGATTGTCTTTCGAACTTTTCCTTAGATTGAGGGTGCTTTTGGTTAAGCATTTGTGGAAAGTCTTTGGCCAAATACAAACTTCTTTAGCTTAAAGGGCTTTGGAGAAATGCAAAATTGTTTGGTATACCGGAATTGGAAAGGGCTTTGACGAATTCACATCTCTTTCCTATTATAAATTCAAGTAGTTGCCATTACCATTGGTCGGAAAGATCTCCAAAGACGCTGGATTTTTTATTTATTTATTTTGGAGGCATCACAAGGGTCTTGTTTTGTAGCGCTTGAAGGACTAGTAAGAAAGAAGAAGAAATATAGCTGGCTAAGGCGTGGAGCACCAAAAGATAAAGGGCTTTATAAATAGGTAAATAATTGGTAATGCTCATTATTGTTTGTGGATAAACTTGCAGAAATAAATAGGTTAATATCTAGTCATGCTCATTATTGCTGTGGATTGAGTTGCACAATTTGCATTTAATACGTTCTCATTGTAAGAAACATTCCAATGGCAGATTTTGCTGGAATTGGTTTTCTCTAGAAGAACAATCATGTACACCCCTCATGATTACATAACTATTTGAGAAAATTAAAATCTAGACCTTTAGATTGCCGATGGTCATGATGGACGCAAACACTGAAGGCAATTTCACGATATCAAAAGTCCATATCACGTGTCTGATAAAATATTATAGTACGTAAATAAACCAATATCAGCAACTAAAAGTCATAGTTACATATATTGGGCTCACATCTCTTTCCTATTATAATTAAAATAGTTGCACTTACCATGGATTTTAAGAATCTCCAACACGCTTAAACTCATTCATCTTGCATACGTATAGTCCGATATGTCTCTATACGAGAGAATCAACATTATCTGAGCAAGCAAGGATATAGATGCGAATAAATAAATTTGTCTATGTAATTAACTACTAGGTAACCATGAGTGTTGCACGTGGAAATTTTGTTTTCCATATATAACGACTGTTTGTTCAATATAAATTAAAATTATTTAATTTAAGGGAATATTACTATGAAAATATGCAACTCTTATATGAATAGATACACTATTCGTCAGTAAAATATTATCGTTAACAAGAAGACACGCCTATATTAATTAACTTTGGAAGGCATTACTTTATAAGAAGAAAGGATCAATATATAGACCAAAAAGTCATAAATTGGTTTCAAACATTGTATACCATTGCTATTTCATCTATACAAAAGAAAAAGGTAAATTTCAAAGAAGATTGGAAACATAAAAAACGGTTTTAATTTCCATGATAACAAAAAATATTAATATTAAGCTTGATTTGATATTTTGTTTTGAGCAATGTCAAAATTTTACATAGAAAATATGGATTCTTTTGACATATGTTCCTATTATATGGCCATGTCACTCATCCTTAATGAAGCACTTGATGATGCAATTATATGTTCCAAGTCAGATTCATCCCATTAGTGAAATATAATGCATTTATATGTTTCTGTACCATTGGGCTTAACAGTTTGATCAGAATCTCCACCACTAACATCGACAACCATCCGTAGCTCCCAGAGAGAGAGAGAGAGAGAGAGAGATTATTTGGTGCTTTGGTCTCAATTCATTATCTCACCTCTTTTGCATAATGTTCCAGGAAGATAATAACAATTACAGTTTGCTTGTTTTCTTTTCTTTGTGTAGACTTGTAAATAAAGATTGAATAAACATCATAGGAGAAAAGCACGAAAGGTTGGGCTTAGGTCGGCTGAACGCGCCAGGTGTTTTACATGATACATATTTTCTTTCATTAATATCCTCGGCAAGGCGGATGGGTGAGGAGGGAAGAGGTTAACAGTAGCCTCTCCCTGCGAAATTTTCCTCTCCTCCATCCCGTTCTTTGTTTTCCTTCCACAAACTAGCTCCACCAGGGCAAGCACCATATAAATTCAGTGTCCATCCCTATCTTTTACAAAGGCTTTTAGGCATAATGCGCTTTCGGGGTTCCATGTCAGCAATTTCAGGTCATAAGTGGCCGAATGGACTGAATTGACATAAAGACAAAAGATTTAGGACTCAATTGGCCAAAAACAATAAAAAAAAATTAAGACTAAATTGACACGATTGCAATTAGTTTAGGATTTTTATGATAATCCTCCTGGTCATTTTTATGCATGATGACTCGTTATGCGAGGATTGATAGTGAGGCTAATTAACAAGAGTAAAGAAGCATCGTGCATAAAAAGATGGAGGATTGTACAATTAGGCAAATGTATTAGCCATACTCATTATTACAGTGGATTAACTTGCATATTTGCATTTAATGCGCATTTCCATAGAAGCAATTGTCATAAATGGTTGGTCTATTAGAATGATTCAATCCAAAAACGGAGATGCACATTCATCGATTCATGAATATTCAAATTTTTAGGAAATTTTGCAAACTCAAGAGAGACATGGCAATTCAATTATAAGATGTATCGGTTCATGTTCAAAAGCACATGCTTAACCTAAGTGACCGGTGAGGGTCGTGGCCCTTGCCAGCGGCTAGGGAGGGCTTCGCTGCCCTTGCCCAGTGACGGGTGATGGCTCGGCGACCCTCACCGGCCACTTTGAGGAAAACAAAAAATAAAAGAAACGAAAATAATAAAAAATAGAAAAATTTGAAGAATATGTAAATATTATAAGAAAATTGTCCACATCAGCTTCCGTCGTACCATGTAAGACAGTTGACGTTCACGTCGCCTATTATCGGGCAAAACTAGAATAACTACAAATGCTTCGATTAACCACAAGTAGACAACAACAACACCGTCACAAATTCCACCATAATATTAGCTCAATATGCGATTTTGAGCCGGATATGGGAGAGGAGAGAGACTGACATCCATGATCTCTCATAGTACATAGGATGAGGGTTTTGACCATATATGCCAATCTGATTTTCCTATAGTTTAATCTATTTACATTTTTTGCGAATTATTGGAGAAGAAACAATTTTGATCTTATTGAATAAATATATGGATCTCCTCAATCGATTGATTCCATCTTCAGCAATTTTTGTGTGATCCAAACAATTAATCAAAGTTAGATCAGTTAATGTTATAGAGTTTCTTAGAAAAGGAAGCAGACGCCATCTTTGGTGTGGCATTCCTAAGATGGGGCATATCTTGAGTCATGTGGTAATATGCGGATAACACCTATGCTCAAATTTAGTTATTTAGGCTTAGATTGTTTCGCAAAAAATGAAGTATTTCTAGAAAATATTTTCCGTAAAACTAAGAAAATAAATTTTTTATGTTCTCACGAAACCTAAAAATGACCTAAAAAATATTTTTCACCATTTGGTATTGAAAATCGAATTTCGTTTAGTAAATTTTATTTTTATCTTTCTCTTTTTATTTTAGTTTTATTTTTTTATTTTTTCTAATTTATTATTTTTTTATTTTATCTTTTCTTTTCTGTTATAGCAATCGAGGTCCACCAAGGCCAAGCCTCACCAGATCCGGCATTGCCTAGCCTTGCCGGCCTCTGGTGAGGCTCAAGTTCGCCGACGACGGGCCTAAGAAGAAGGGAAAAGAGAAAAAAAAAATTTTGTGAAAAAAAAAAGAAAAGCAAAGAGACAAAAGAAAATTTTCAATTTTTTTAAATAGAATGGTGAAAGAGTGGAGGAAGGAAAGACGAGAAAATTATCTTTCTTTTCTCAAAAAGAGAAAATTATTTTCCCTACTTTTGAATTTTTTTTTCATGACAAGAAATGTTTTCCTTGACTCGTTATTTTCCGGGAACCAAATGTTGAAAAATCATGAAATCATATTCCAGGAAATTGTTTTCCACAAAACGAATTGAGTTTTAATTTTGTCAATTTCTCCCATTCATTTTCTTGTTAATGTTGTAGTGACATTGTTTTTATGTTTCACCGTGTTGTGTTGCGTCTCTCCTTAACCATTAGAAGCTTTACGCATGCATACTTAAAATGACGAGAATATTGATAATATTTTTGAATAGCTAGTTTTTGGCAATCATCGAGGCTCAATGGTAAAGAGAACACGGTGTATAATGAGGTTACAAGTTCGAACCCTATTGTGAGCGAACCTTTGGCCAGCTTGTGCCTTGAACTTTAGCTACCACATTTGAAGAAATTTCTCGACTTTTGACTTACAAACTCAAATACTAATGAGAGAATTGAATAGTTGAAATTTAAATGTAACATTTTGCAAGAAGTAACACCCAAAGAAGTAGCTATCTTGATCGCCCTTTCCTACCGTTTTAACTCATCAAAAGAACAAGTTTTTTTTTTTCAAAATAAAAAGAGGCTTAGAATGGATATATATAATGATTTTACTTAGTGTAGAACACAATAGAGAAGATTATTGGGCAAGCAGCCTGCTTCACCCAAATTTGATCCAAATGGGCAAATTTGAGTAATGGCCTTGCTAAAAGGCCCGATCCACCTAACTTTGGGCCTAGCCTTGCTTGGCCACCCAAACTTCTCGTTGTATATATTAAATTGATGGATGCGCCTTGAATGTCACCTTTAAATGCTGAGTATTAAATATCGGCAAAAGATAAGCTATAGAAGGTATGGTTGGAAAAGAATGACCGAATTTCCCTCAAAAAGCATGAACTTTAGGGTCATGCCCGATTCTGAAAAAGGGAGATCGATTATATGTGTGTAACAAAGAAAAAGAGAGAGTTGCATTTGATATTTCACTAATACGATAAACCTAGGTTAAAATATATAAGCACATTGGTAGGTGCTTCAATAACAAAACATTCTACATGACAAATAAAAATAAGTCATAAATATTTTATAACTCTATATTATAAATAGAATTAAAAATGTATCATGCACGTACTGCATAGTTTTCGTGTAGAATTTTTTTTTTCATTAGTGAATAGTGACTTAGGCATATACAAGGACTACGTCAAAAGGACACGTAGTTTCTGTGGAAAAATGTCTGGATTAAAACTTTGACATTGCTCAAATGAAAAAAATATCAATACAAGCTTAAAATTAAGATTGATTTTTCAAAACATTGAATATAAAGAGTTTAAGTTGCTTCCTATCTTTTTTACAATTTACCTTTATCATTTGTATAGATGCAATTACCATGAGATACAATGTTTGAAATCAATTTATGACTTTACAATATATAATAAATATGTGTGTGTGTATGTGACTATAAACTAATTCGTTTCAAGTTAATTAATATAGTTGTGTCTTCTTGGTAAGAATAATACTTTTTAGTAAAATGGAAAACATAATCTTTTGCTCGTGGTTATCTAGTAGTTGATTATGCAAACAAATTTGTATCTCCGCTTTCTTTGTTTACTAGCTCAGACAATGTTAATTCTCTCATTCAAAGACTTATTAGACAATATGTATGCTAGATGAATGAATTTAACCGTTGTTGGAGATCTTTCCAATCAATGTTAAGTGCAATTACTTTAATTTATAATAGAAAAATAATGTGAGCCTGATATAATGGACCATGACTTTCAACAGTAAATAGCAATTTATTTACATACTTTAAGGTTTTATTAGAAGCATGTGATAGGTGCTTTCAATATTGTGAATTTGCAATCGTGATTGCCATCCATCAAAATCATCGACAATCTAAAGGTCTAGATTTTAAATTACTTAAATAGGTAAGTAATCACCAAGCATGTATATTGTCGCGCTTCTAGAGAAAATCACTTCTAACGAACCCTGCCGTTAATAGTATTCCTTAGTATGGGAACATATTAAATGCAAATTGTGCAAGTATATCCACAACAATAATGAGCAGGACTAATTATTTACCTATTTGTAGAGCCTTTTGTCTCTTGCTGCACTACACTAAGCGGGTTGAATTTCTTCTTTCTTGTTAATCCTTCAAGTGCTTCAAAGCAAGACTTATGTGATCCCTCGTCTTGGAATACCTCTTTTGTCGTGCATCCAATAATCATGTCTTTTGACCAAAAGAAAAAAAATGATCCTGTCTCACATACTCCAACCTTGTATGTACATAAGTATCAGATCAGTGATCTACCAGAAAAACATTGCATCCTTGGTAAAATCTCTCTCTCTCTCGTGCATCCAATAATCATGTCTTTTGACCAAAAGAAAAAAATGATCCTGTCTCACATACTCCAACCTTGTATGTACATAAGTATCAGATCAGTGATCTACCAGAAAAACATTGCATCCTTGGTAAAATCTCTCTCTCTCTCTCTCTCTCTCTCTCTCTCTCTCTCTCTCTCTCATGATGATAACAACATCTTGATTATCATTTTTGAATAACAGGAGGAGGCAATGAGATGGCTAACCGACGGAAGAGAGCTCTTATAGCAGTGAAGTCTCTGTTGAAGCACTACTCTGTCGGCAGATGATTCCCTAGAGTCCAGTCTAGTTTGATGTAGTCACTATACCCGCCAGACTCTACAACCAATTGTAGATGAAACCTCTAATCGGGAAGAAGTCTCGAGCCATACCCTCAGGAGCTTTCTTGTTGGGAGGTTCGCCTAGGTTTCCATGCTGGTATTTGTATGGAATTCCTCGTCTTATAAAAGTGAGCTGCTGTTCTCCCTCCTCAGAAAATTGTAGCGGAGGAGAACATGGGAACAAGTTAAATGGTCGATAGATATAACGTTTCATGTATTCGATATTAAATTGTATGAGAGCCAGTCATTTTTAATGATGGGTGAGTGAGAGGTTTCCTCGATATTAGGCAAAAATTTAATGTTCGAGTAGTATATAAGCAATGGTACTTGTAGCTACAGTGCTTTAAATGATAAGCAACTCTATTTCAATTTGAATGAAGTAATTCACAGATATTTGTAACATGATGATGCTTTTGTATGACTCTATTAACCAAAGAAGATCTAAGTTCAGATGATGCAATATTTTTTCTTAATTCGGCCACTAATCCAAATTTTGCAATTTTGACCAAAAACGTATGCTGTTATAAATGTAGAATTTACTTTTTTTTGGGGGGGGTGTCAGTTGCTTAAATATGGACTTTTAAATGTTTAATATCTAGTTTGAAGATTGGGTGAACATAAGTGGTTATCGTCATAAGCAAACAAAAATCAATGTATGATTTTCAACTATATAACGTAAAGGGTTTAAAAGAGTTCTGTTGGATATGTCAAATATTAGCCACAATAATTATTAAGGTAAGGTCAATGTACTTGCATTTCATATTAGAAGATTAATTTCTAAAATTAATAAATTCTTATGAATCTGTAAACACTTCTATGGAATAAACAAGAGAGTGTACTATGAAAAATATTGTTGAGTTATTAGTCTCGTTTAATGTTATTCAAAAAGAAGTTTGATTTTTTTCTTTTTATAGATTATGTATTCACAAAAATCTCGCATAAATATCCCAGTAGGAAGCACTCTTCTTCTTGTTCACAAGATTAGTTTGTCTTTCACAATTAGATTGAAGTTATGCATGCAAGATAGAAAAAACGAGCGTTGCATTCAATATTTCACTGACAAGGTAAATCCAGTTTGAGAAATACGATTATATCCCCTAATTTTGGCATGATGACATAATATTCTGCTACAAAAAAAAAACAACTCATAAATATTTTATTACTCTATAATAGAAATAGAATAAAAATGTACTATGCACGTACAACATAATTCGATTTGAATTTTTTCCCCTAATTTTGGCATTGCTCAAATGAAAAGTGTACAACTAGGGCCGTCAAAGTGGGTTACAAACTCATATTTTGACTCTAAGTTTGTTCAAATGGATTAGATATTGGTCACGTCAAAAATGCAACGTGGGTCATAAATGGGTTCAAGGAGAAAAATCTAGAAAAAAATGGGTTTATTGCATTGGAGACCCACTTTCAACCAAAATTCTAGAGTTACATAAAACAAGTTTCATAGTTTGCTCCTCTTCTCTTCTCCTCTCTCTTCAATTCCACCGCTCCAGACAATCTCCATCATTGGTGAGCACTCTCCCTCCTCTTTGTCCTCACTGATCGACGTCGTCGTCGCCCCACTGCCGACAATATTGGAGGAGGTCAGGAAGTTCGAGCTCTCGCGATGGCCGTTGTTGTCGCCAGTGTTGATGCCATTGTCGCCACCACTCAGCAAAGCACAAGCAGCCATGAACTCTATTCTTTGTCTTGAATTATTGAAGATATTTTTTTTTGGCAGGATAATCCTAGATTTTCACACGATGCGCACACAAAATGTGTTGTTATATTGAACAATGTTGCTTAGCTTCATTTCCATTTGAGCTTTATGTATAGAATTCGTAAAGCAGAGAAGCTGGGTATGCTAAGACAGTTTTGGTTACCTTAAGTACTTGAGTGACTAAAAACACATGTATTGTTGAGAATTCTTTGATTGTTGTACATAATAATATTTTGGTCGGTTTTAGTGGAGCGGAACATGATAGATTCTGATGGAGAGCAATGTTTCCTTTCTATTTTTATTGGAAATTGCCTTGAAATTATCCGCGGTTGGTGTGGTGGAGACTTGCATATATGGCTTTAACTTTTTGGGCTCTTTTTGCACATGGGTTCGCAGCCCCTTCGTGCCTTATTGCTGATTTTTTTTTTCTGTAATTCTATCGACAAGAGAATACCATCATTAGATTCTAGAATTGATAAGATCAGTGAAATCATGGATAAGAGTTCTAAGATTGAAATGTTTGCTTCTGGCTGTGTTGGAATTGAGCTCTCGTTATCTATCTAATCCACACCTTCTCTTTCTAATTACTTTTAAAAACTTTGTTGGATGGAAAATTCTTCATTCATAATTCATATTGTGGGCTCAGTCAGATTTTGATTGTCTTTCGAACTTTCCCTTAGATTAAGGGTGCATTTGGTTCAGCATTTGTGGAAAGTCTTTGGCCAAATGCAAACGTCTTTAGCTTAAAGGGCTTTGGAGAAATACAAAAATGTTTGGTATATTGGAATTGAAAAAGGCTTTGACGAACTCACATCTCTTTCCTATTATAAATTCAAGTAGTTGCTGTTACCATTGGTCGGAAAGATCTCCAACACTACAAAAAAACACGGATTTAGCCATGAAAAATTTGCGACGGAAAAAATTCGTCACTAATTTCTAACAAAAATAGCTACAAATTGAAGATTCGTCGCTAATTAGTGACCCATATAGCGACGAAAAAAAATTCGTCGCTAATTAGCGACGCATATAGCGACGAAAAAAAATTCGTCGCTAATTTGCAACGAAAATTCCCATGAAAAACATTTCGTCTCTAATTTGCGACTAATATAGCCACGAAATATATTTTGTCGCTAATTTGCCACAAAAACGGCCACAAAAACAATTCATCGCAAATTAGTGACGAAACCGGCCATGAAAAGATTATTCGTCGCTATCTCCTTTGCGACGAAAATAGGCTTCGTCGCCAATTAGCGACAAAAAAGCCACATTTCGTCGCTAATTAGCGACTAACGTCTTTTTTCGTCACAAATTCTTTTCTTAAAAGTTAGCGACGAAAATCAACATTCGTCGCTAATTAGCACTATGAATAAAAATAAAAAAGAAAATATTAAAATTAGCGACGAATTATTATTTTCATTGCTAATTTAGCAACGAAATGTATTATTCATCACTAATATGATAGAAATAAAAATAAAAAAGAAAATGTTCAATTTAGCGACAAATTATCTTTTTCGTCGCTACGGTAGTGATGAATTCTTTCTTCGCCACTAATAAGATATATAAAAAAAAAAAAATTAGTGATGAGCAATGTTTTTCGTCACAAATTTGTTGCTATCATTTAGCGACAAAAATTGCCGTTCATCGCTAATTAGCGATGAATGTTGATTTCGTTGCAAAATTAGCACTATGAATAAAAATAAGAAATAAAATATTAAAATTAGCGACGAATCACATTGTTTGTCGCTAATTTTATAGAAATATAAATAAAAAAGAAAATATTCTATTTAGCGACTAATTAACTTTGTCGTCACTAATTTAGCGACGAAATTATTTTTTCGTTGCTAATTTAGCCACAAATTCTTTTTTCATTGCTAAATTTTCTTCTCTAAATTAGCGATGAATGAGTGTTTCGTCGCTAAATTAGCGACGAAGGCGTTTTTGGTCACTAATTTAGCCACGAATCTTTTTTTCGTCGCTAATTTAGCCACGAAAATTAATTTCGTCACTAAATTTGCTTCTCTAAATTAGCAATGAATGAGTGTTTCGTCACTAATTTAGCGACGAAGGCGTTTTTCGTCGCTAATTTAGCCACAAATTCTTTTTTTGTCGCTAAATTTGCTTCTCTAAATTAGCGATGAATAAGTGTTTCATCGCTAATTTAGCGACGAAGGCGTTTTTCATCGCTAATTTAGCCACGAATTACTTTTTCGTCCCTAATTTAGCCACAAATTCTTTTTTCATCGCTAATTTAGCTACGAAAATGAATGTCGTCGCTAAATTTGCTTCTCTAAATTAGCGATGAATGAGTGTTTCGTCGCTAAATTTACTTCTCTAAATTAGCGACGAATGAGTGTTTCGTCGCTAATTTAGCGACGAAGACGCTTTTCGTCGCTAATTTAGCCACGAATTATTTTTCGTCGCTAAATTTTTCTCCTAAATTAGGGTTCCCTCCTGAACCATCTGATCATCGCCGTCACTCAACCTTGCCTTCTTCTTCTTCTCCCCATCTTCCTTCGCTTTCAAATTCTCAGGGTCAACCAACTCGGAGCTCGTCTTGCTCTTACCTTCATCGTCGTTCTCGCCCATCTCCAACGCCTTCCTCTTCTTCTCCTTCTTCGCAACTTCCTGATGCTCCAAGGGCTTTGATTGCTTGGGTTCGGAGCTTTTGCTGCTCCTTTTCCTTCTTATATTTCTTCTCCAACGTCGGAGACTCGAAACCTTCGGTTCGTCACAATTGTCTATGCGGGCAAAACCCAAAAAAAAGAACCACGAGTCTCGCCTCTTCAGAACGTTGCTCCCTTTCCCTCTTCGGAGCCATGACTGCAAAGAATGATCTATCGATGTTGATTTTAAGAGCATAACTGGTTGAGCCCTTCCAGATCTGAGGTGAGGAACCCTTATCAGCTTGCTCCTTCTTTTTTGATTTGTCCTGGTTCACAAAGAGAAGATTGTCAGCCACGACTAAACTAATAAGATTCTTTGGGTTTTGCTTCGCGTTGTTCCTTCCTTTCCAGATTCGCCAAAGTACAGTAGCTAGGAGATCGAAGCTCGTTGAGGTGTGACTGAGGCTTGGTAGCCATTCTTCAGTTCGGCGGAGGCCAACAAGTGAGACTTGAATCTGTTTTGCAGGGTCCGACCAACAGGGATGATGGGTCCACGCAGGTGCAGAGAGAAAAAAGGCGTCACTCATCTTTTAGGGTAGAGAGAAAAAAGGTGTTGCACTTCAGAAGAAGAAGCCCTAGCAAACGTGCGACGCAGACCTCCATCTCTAGATCTCGTCGCCACCAACGACGGATCGATGTCAGTCCCTCAGTTCGCTCTCGTTCTCTCTTTCGTTAGCATATACTTTTGTATATTGAGTCGAAAGAGGAAATTCATACTAATAATGCTTTACTTGTTAGGAATTTGTTGGCATGCTTGTTGGAGTTGCATATGTCCAAAATTCTCTTGTTTCATAGTTATAAGCACCATACGTGGTCGAGATTTATGTCACAATTGTAAATGTTTTCCTTGACTGGAATTTGCTGGAACAACATTGGAATTTGCTGGCCGTGACTTTAGAGCTTCAACTTAACTCCCATTTGATTCTAATTTGTAACTGTACTGATCATAAGAGCTTACATACACATGTGAGAAAATATTGCATCAATCCCGGGTTGGTTTCTTGCCAAATGCTTGTGATTTTTGGGGTCTTATATACTCCGTTTCAATTCTGGAGGCTGCCTAATGGTGTTAATTTAATGTGATTCTAGGTCCTTTAGGCTTGATTTCATCGTTCCTTTACTCATTCATGATTAAGGATTGACATGTTGTCAATTCCATAGACTTCTTATTAAGATTCAAGAATACACTGGTTCATATTTTTCATTGTTCATTTGTTGGACATTCTCTACAATTCTTCCAGATTGCTAAGGATTCTATTGACTACTACAACCAGAAAAGATGTGTGGATGGAAAAGGGCTTGTCTTGCCAAGTCAGATAGTGAGTTGCTTTCTGAATAACAATTAGTGATACACTTTGGTCAATGTCCTCAACCTTTTTCATTTTGTTTGATAACATCATTGTATTTTTTTTCCAGAGATATGTCAAGTACTTTGAACATCTTTTGACATACTTCAATGCAGAAAACTAGCCTGGGCGAAGGTATGTTGTAAATGTGCAAGAACTTGAAGATTTTCTTATCAATGAGTGCATGTATGCGGTAAGTTCTCTGTCGACTTCATCAAATATATCCTTACATCACCATGATTTAGATCTTGCCGTTTGAACTTTGGCTTTCCTTGTGATTGAGATATTTCTCTTGCTAAAAAAGTAAAAATAATACAAATCTGCAAATCCTCATGTTCAATTGAGCATCTACGTTCTGTATGGCAACTGTCTTTTCTTTGGGTAGAAGAGAAGTGAAAATATTACAAAAGTTGTGAACTTCTTGTTGCATAATGAACAATTGAGGCACAATGAATGTGCTTATATTTGTTATTTGTCTTTTCAGCGTATAGTTAGAGGGAAGCTTGATCAGTTGAGAAGATGCTTCGAGGTATGAAATTCTTACAATGGTGGAATTTGTTTTTCTCCTTAATCTTAATGATGAGAATCTAAGTCGATCAACTGTTTACAAGGGGAGGTAAAAACTTAGATCCTCTTCTTCTTGATTGCTACTCCATGTTCAAAATGTTGATATGATTCCATGCACTAATTCATGATGCATTCAATTTGACTGCCATATTGGTATGTTAAAAAAAAATTACGTGCGATTGGCATAGAAATTGCAAAAGTCAGTTGTGAGACCGGTTTTAGTCTATTTCTTGAGCTGACCCACATTGTGCTCATATTCAGTATAGTTACAATAAGAGAATAGTTATCATTTTCGCTGCAGTCCTTTTATGCAACATGGAGTTTTGCTGACAATGTTCATGTGTGGATGCAGAGCTGATAAATGTTGGGCGGAAGCAAGGTGCTCTGCAAGAACTACACGATCTTATTACCTCGAAGAGATCGCAAGCATGGCAAAATACCCTTGAGAGGATTATGTTTAAGTACATTGAGCTATGTGTTGATATGCGGAGGGGGAGATTTGCCAAGGATGATCTGATTCAGTATGGCATTGTATGTCAACAAGTGAATGTCACCTCAATGGAGGAGCTACTGTAATACGAGGAACTAATTTTGTGTAAATTCCCTAAAGAAAAATATTTATGTCATTCTTGTAAAAAATGTAGATGAATGTATCACATTTTCATTTACCAAAAAAAAAAATGTATCGCATTTTCATATTATTATAAAACTCTGATATTATTAAGTGCTTAATCAATGTTAAATATAAATTGTAGAAATTAATTTTGCTTTTAATTAAATTTAAGATCGAAAAGTAAAAGAAATGATTTTATCAAATGAAAAAAAAAATTTCGTCGCTATATTCATTGAAGAGTTTGTCGCTAAAGAATTAATAAAAAATTCGTCACTAATTTTATCACTAAATTATTTTAAATTTCATCACTAAATACTTTTCTGGCTATTTTCATTGCATATATCAATGCTAAACTTTCAAATTCGTAATTGCCGAGACTTTTACCACGAATTTAGGCAAATTAGCGACGAATTTTGCCACGAATATGTTCGTGGCAAATTATTGGCGAATAATATTTTCGTGGCTAAATTTGATTCGTCATTAATTAGCGACAGAAAAAATTCGTTGGAAAGTTCGTTCAAAAGTAAATCAAATTTAGTGAAGAAATCAAAATTTTGTCGCTAATTTTGCCACGAAAAATTCGGCAAAATTCGTCACTAATTGGGTTTTGCAATGAATTTTGCCACAAATCAAAATTTGTGGCTAATCCGGCGTCGCAAAATTTAGCGACAAAACACAATGTTTCGTCGCTAAATTTCGCGACGAATACAAAATTTGTCACTAAATTCGTTGCTAAATTTAGCGACGAAATTTATTTTCGTGACCAAATTGGTGGCTAATTAGCAACGAATAAGTTTCGTTGCTAATTTGCCACGGATAAATATTCGTCGTAAAATTCGTCGCTAATTAGTGACGAATTTTAGTTTTTCGTTGCTTAATTTTGCGACACCGAATTGGCGGCGAATATTTTTCCGTCGCTAATTTTCGTCGCAAATCAGTTTAGCGACGAATTTTGGTCAATTTTTCGTGGCAAAATCTGTGGCTAAATCCTTGTTTTTTTGTAGTGCAAAGATGCTGGATTTTTTTTATCTTCAAGTAGTTGCTGTTACCATTGGTCGTGTTTTGTAGCGCTTGAAGGACTAGTTAGAAAAAAGAAGAAATTTAGTTGGCTAAGGCATGGAGCACCAAAAGATAAAGGCTCTATAAATAGGTAATAATTGATCATGCTCATTATTGTTTGTGGATAGACTTGCAGAAATAAATAGGTAAATATCTAGTTATGCTCATTATTGTTGAGTTGCACAATTTGCAACACGTTCTCATAGTAAGAAATATTAAAATGGCAGATTTTGCTAGAATTGATTTTCTCTAGAAGATCAATCATGTACATCCCCTCATGATTACATAACTATTTGAGAAAATTAAAATCTAGACCTTTAGATTGTCGATGGTCGTAATGGATGCAAATACTGAAGGCAATTTCACGATATCAAAAATCCCTATTACGTGTCTAATAAAATCTTATAGTACATAAATAAACTACTATCAGCAGCTGAAAGTCAAAGTTAGATACATTGGGCTCACATCTCTTTGCTATTACAATTAAAATAGTTGCACTTACCATTGATTTTAAGGATCTCCAACGCGCTTAAACTCATTCATCTTGCATACATCATATAATGCATTTATATGTTTCTGTACCATTGGCCTTAACAGTTTGATCGGAATCTCTACCACTAACATCGACAACCATCTATTGCTCCCAGATATACATATATATATATATATATATATATTATTTTGTGCTTTGGTCTCAATTCATTTTCTCACCACTTTTGCATAATGTTCCAGGAAGATAATAACAATTACAGAACGAAAAAAGGGGCAAATTGGGAAAGGTTGGATTTGGATTATCCTTTTCATTTTGCTTATTTAAGCGGCGTTATTTCTACTCTCATTTTGGCTAAGACACTCCTTTTTGCTCATTAATTCACAAATCCATCTTTATTTTTAGTAGATCTTGATAAAAAGGGAAAAGTAAAATTGATCACATAATGGAAAAGATTAATTTGTTAAAAGCATAATAAATGTTGAACATATTTGTATTTAGATATGTATTAACAAAGGATAAACACTTAAAGGAAAAAACACAAAATTTCGTGCTGTTCAACTCTTGATATAAAGAAAGGAATTAATATTGATTATAAATTCAATTTCATAGCAAGTGGATCAACTTACACGAGTTTGAAAGTGCAAAATGTATAAACAAATTTTCAACTCTATCTTGCAATTCATATTAAAATGTGAAAAAAAAAAAGACAAATAAGCAATAATTATATTGGATTTTAAATTTCAACTTTGTAATAAAGTTTCCCTCAAATTGTTTCATAAAAAATAGATAGTTAGTTGTGTGTTCATAAGCTGTTATAACTAGAAATTTCTAACATGTTATATAGTTTTTCTAATTAAAAGCGTGAGATCATAATTAAGAATAACGAACTTCTCTAGGAAAAGTGATAACATGATGCATTATAGAATGATATTTTATTGGGTGTAATTTATTTTTTTTTGTAGATTTGTAAATAAAGATTGAATAAACATCACAAGGGAAAAGCAGGAAAGGTTGGGCTTAGGTCAGTTGAACGCTCTGGATGTTTTACATAACACATATTTTCTTTCCTTGATATCCTTGGCAAGGCGGATGGGTGAGGAGGGGAGAGGTTAACAGTAGCCTCTCCTCGTGAAATTTTCCTCTCCTCCGTCCCGCTCTTTGTTTTCCTTCAACAAGTTGGCCCCACCGGGGCAAGCACCATATAAATCTAGCGCCCATCCCTGTCTTTTATAAAGGCTTTTGGGCATAATGCGCTTGCAAGGTTCCATGTCGGTGATTTCCAGCCGTAACGGGTCGGATGGACTGAATTGTTATAAATACAAAAGGCTTAGCGCTCAATTGGGTAAAAAAAAAAAAAACGGATTGAATTGGCACAACCATTATAGACTTAGGACTTTTTTGATGATCTCCTAGTTGTTTTTAAGCATAATATCTTGCTATGTGGGGATTGATAGTGAGGCTAATTAACAAGAGTAAACAAGCATCATGCATGACAAATGAGAAAGGGAAATCGAGAAAACGGAACAAATTTTTTTCTTGGAAAAGTATGTGATGCGTATCGGTGAATAGACCACCATGATAATCTTATATTCTAGCCCAGTCAATTACTTGCAGTACAGTGAAGGTCAAATTCTCTAAAAGAAGGCACTGTTTGTGTCTTGGAGACAACGTCGTTTCATCGAGCAACGATATAGGGACAAAGGAGAGAGATGCGGTCATTAGAATTTGGGGAAAAAAATTAGGGCTCTTGAGAGTTCTTGATTTGGGGGCAAGAAAAAATTAGGGTTCTTGAGCAAATCAACAGCAATGTCGTCGATGCGAAGCAGCAATTAATTTAAAAAAAAAAGGTGACAAGGCTTCGAAAAGTTTCACCTTTGAAGGAGAAAACGTATCCTGCAAGCATCAGAAGCGTGCTGTGCTGTACACTTGGCGAACACCAAAGAATCCCACGAGGAGGTTTTACGTTGTTCATTGTGGAGGGTAATGCCCTACTGAATTGTTGGAAGCGACTGAGTTGATTGGATTCGCTTCGATTTCGGTTTTTTTGAACTAGAAAGATCAATGTTCAGTAGTTGCACTGAGAGTATCAATTTGGATTGACCAGTGTCGAAAGATCAATGTTCCCTATCGACTTGAATTGCTAGGTTCATGCTCATTTTGCAATTTGATGGATGGGGGGGCTTCATTGATTGGGTCGACCTCCAATTGCCCGAACTACGATGAATTATTGTTGAAGGAGAAGCTGAAATTTGTGGAGAGAATCTGGAGAGAATGAGGAAAGAAAGGCCATTCTGCAATGGCAAATACTGGACGAGAAAGATGAGCTCAAATTGGCAGAGATTAACAACTTGAACTAAAGCTTGCGGATGGAAATGGAAATTGCAAGAGCGCAAACGAAGGAGAAGATTCGTGCGAGAGTCATCTTAGCACTGCTAGGAGCCTTGATTGTATTGACGATGCCGAAGGTCGATAGGAGGGACTTGCCCTGAACGGTTCGACTCTGAATCGTACGGCAATGTGGAGAAGTGTGAACCCTCTTCCGAGTCCAAGGACCTTGATTCCGCTGGCAAAAAACCAGAAAAGCAAATCAAAATTTACACTCTGAACGAGAATCACCCAGAAACTGACCTAGAGTACGGATTCCATTTCTGTAAACTAGAACATTTTACAGATGATTGATTACAGATTCAGCTCATTGGTTACAACAGTAAGCACAAGACCTAAAAAAACTGACACTGCAACTTCTTTTGCACTAACTATTAACGGCCATAAGGTACCAGGTCTCAACTTCAGATCAAGCTGCCAGTCACACTTATACAACCAGTCATGGGATGGCCTGAGAGTCACAGTTCTCGACTGCATCAGAGTCCCTTGGCTGGTAAAGTATCTGATAAAAAAAAACCTTGTATTTTTTGCTGGAAGTCATCTCGTCCTATATCCTGTCTTCGGCAACCACACTGGATTTTCTTCTCTCGCCATTTTCCTTGTCTGGGGAAGAAAATCTACTTTTCTCGATCTGTTTGCAGTACTCGTCGCATTCCACTCCCTTTTTGATCAGATGGTAAATGTTTACAACCTTCTCCTGGATAATTCTGAACAAGTGGCTGACGGCTTGCCTCTCAACCGAAGGATTCCAAACCATGTCGAGCAAGACAACTCTCGATGCTCCAACTAGACTTATGCCCTACGAGCAAGCCTCTGTTGAAGCTATCATTACTGTCGCTTGGCTCTGCTGTTGTTGAATCAAACGCTGATTTTCCTTCATACCGAGGCTCCCATGCATGCGTAGAAACTCTTTTCCTTTGTAGGACCACCGGAAAGTCAATCTCAGCTGGTCACTGATCCAGGATAATGGCTCCTTGTATTGGCAGAAAACAAGAACGTTCTCAGAGAATGCTTCACTGAGCTGGATTAACCACTAGGAAACCATCCTTACCCCGACAATGAGGAGAACGGCAATGAGTGACACAGTTAATTTAGGGAAGTGACAGTCGATATCATCTTAGTATTTTCGAAATGTTGTAAAGCAGTAACAGCAATAAAACTTGGTAAACCAACAGAATTTAGAAAAGATGGCAAGATCTATTTTATCTCAAGCTATATCTGATTACAGCAGAAGCAAATCAAGCCAATTTCCACGTTGAAATGAGCTCATGCTTTCCTCCTGGCAAAGGGTGGCTCGACTTGTTTCAGTTTCCTCCTGAAGAGCATCACAACGACGCTCTTAGGAAAACTAAATATGCAAGAAATGTCTAATGCAATTATGATGTCAGCACTTATTTGCTAGTTTCCTATAGCTATTTGTACTAGAATAAGGGCCAGTTGCAATTGCAAGAAAATCATATATTTGTTTAATGCTCTAGCATGGTCACTGGAAATGATTTCTAATGCAAGAAAGCGGCAAATGTCAATGCATAACAGCAATGCAACGGCAATAAAAGTGACAGTAATAGGAGATGATTGTGTCATGATTACTCCAACTCCCATGAGGCATAGAAAAGTAGATGGAATCAAGCTAAGAGAGCCGGGAACAAACTATGCGAGGGTAAGGACCGCATCAGATTGATCATTTAGTTCAAATTGGTCGGAGAACTGTCCAACTTTCTTAGCTACTGAGTTTGGTAGTCTCAGATGTTCAAACCATGTTTGTATTGATCAGTGAGGATCAATTATCAAGTATACAAGAAACTTAGTTTTCATCTTTCTCATGGCTTCTTCTGTTTCTCCTCTATATGTTCTCAATCCTTTTCTTGTGTTTTACAAGGCATTGATGGGTTGTTATTTTCTAATTTTAAAGAGGTAAATCCATGATATCTAATCTACAAAACTCCCTTTAGTCTAAAGAGAATTAATTCAATCAAGCCACACAAATAGACTTTGACATCTGCAAACACAGCAAGAAAATTCCTAAATACAGAGCTGTTATCTAAGCTTTATGCTACGCCTTTTTCGTCATAAGATGGATGAAAAAACAGCAAACAAAAGGATCAATCACTTCACTAGTGATGAATCGGGTATGGAACTCATGATGAGCTGATTACAGCACAAGCAAATTCGGAAAAAAAAAAAAAATTGTCAATGGTCTTATACAGATTTTCGGTAAATTGACTTTTTTGTTCATCCTGAGGTGAGCTCAGCTGTAATACTTGTCACTCAATCATTAACGTGAAGACCATCTTCCCCTTTAAACAATGGTTTGTGCATGCTCTTAAACAACCACTTCACTACTATGATGATTTGATTTGCATTGGTGCCGTAAGCAAAGTATTCGGCAATACACAGAAAATTCAGGGCAGAGGAGCACCGATAAAATCTATATTAAGTGAGTTTTCAGACAACCTATTCATCTTTGAGGTTTTAGAAAACCCATGAGGTGCAAGTTACGTGCAAGTTACGTGCAAGTTTCCCACCGAAAAAAAAAAAAAATAGTTACGTGCAAGTTACTTGTAAGCTTATTAGGTTTTAGGTGACTCACAAGATGAGAGCTGTATAAATAGGAAAAGAATTGGCCATTCTCATTAGGGAAATGATTCACTGACAATCTTGTTAGGGGCGATACAATCTCAACCTTAGATCCACACACTATTTTTTCATATTTTGCATAAAGCATTTATTGATTGGAAAATTGTGTGGTAAAAAATAACCGATAGTACTATCAGATTATTAGAATAGCAACTCCCGTCTCATTATTAGTGAATACACCTGCATATTTTGCATTCAATATATTTCCATACCAAGAGATATGATAAATGGTAGGTTAGGTAGGAATTGTATAATCCACTAACGCGTCAATGCACATCCTTTGATCTTTACTTCACTTTTATGGAAAATCGATATATCAAACCTCATATTATTGTGGATAAGGCAACTCAATATAAATATTGGATATTGTTATGGAATTCGCCGGCCATGTACTTAACCTCGAGGTTATTATGTGCAGCTAAAAACCGTAGCTTGTTCAGTTGATTTCTATTATTTAACTACCATCTTTGTTAATTAGATGGATTCCATATGAATCAAACTAATTTATCTCGCATATATTATTCGATATTCATCAAAGGTGGGATAGACTTACTAAGAACAAAGGATGGAGAGAATTACTCTCTAAAAGCATTTAGCGACAAATTTATGTGAGAGAGCATGTAGTGCTAATATCATTTCTTGGTAAAAGAAAACTATACATCTATTTTAGAAAACGCAAGGTAAAAACAACATTGTGAGTCTTGTGACTTTATTAACAACCAATACAGTTATCTTCATTTGGGATTTAATAGTTCTATGGTCACCCTATTCTTCTAAAAGATGTAAAAGGCGTTTGTTACTTTGTGTTCCCATATTGCTTGAATTGAGGAGAGTAAGGGAGATGGAGCTTTTCGGATAAGAGCGCGCGATTAAAGCTATGTGTATTCCACTTATGTTTCATTAATGTTGCATTCGTAATTCAGTTTATTGTCCTAGGTTAATAAGCATATAATATGATAATATGTGATATAATATGTGAAAGATAAAGACTGTTATAGATACTAGTACTTTTTGAACTATGCGATCATCGAAAATGAATGGGTTGTCGATAGCATTTAATGTACCAAAGCCACATCTTGTGGATGAAGCAATTCCCCATAATGGAGGACTCTATGTTAAACTTTGGATATCTATGTTTTTGGCTAGACATTAATTGTGAGAAAATTATCCAAAAAGTCCTAAAAATATTTGAACTTTTGCCAATTCACTCTTAAACATTTCAATTTTACCAAATCAGTATATTAGGCGAATTTTGGCTAAAAATCGCTAACATGGACATGGGTCGAGCTGATGTGCCCAAATTTTAATTATATTTTAATATTTTTCGAATATATACATAAATTACATCTCTAGCCAATGAGGTCATAGGTCGACCATCGCTGGCCATCAGCCAGGGCCGGCGACCACCAATATGGGCGAGGGTTGCGATCCCCTCCTTATGGCAAGCGAGGGCGTTGCGGCCCTCACTTGGATCTTGGCAAGGGTCTTCGCGCCCTAGCTGATCAACATGCCAAGGTTCGGCCTTTGCTTGGATTTGGGCAAGGCCCAACGTTCTCGCTTGTGTCCTACCCGGGCGCAGAAGCCCTCACTAGTGGTTGGCGAGGGTGGCGATGCCCTCCCCTAGACCAGGTGACTTTCACTATCTAGAGATGTAAAAAAAAATAAATAAATAAATAAAAATTACTAAATTTTTTTGAAAACTATTAAAATAATAGTGAAAATTGCCATATTAGCCTTGCCCGTGCCACATAGGATGGTAGGCGTCCATGTTAGTTATTTCAGGCCAAAATTGACTTGATGGGCTCAATTGGCAAAATTGAAAAGGTTTAAAGCTTAATTGTCAAAGTAAAATATTTTGGACTGAATTTGAAAAATTAAAAGATTTAGGACTAAATTGGCAAAAAGTGCAATAGGTGTAGGATATTTTTGACAATTTTCCCTGGTAAATGTATGGATGTGTAATATGTTATGGCATTGTCATTCATGATTCAGTTGTTGTAATTTTGAAAGGCAGATGCCGACAAAAACTAATTCAACTTAATTAAATTTTCCCTAAATAAAATCATTACCATTTGGGCCAAATGTTACCTACACGAGTTGACTTTTACAGGAATCTCATTCATGGTTTTACTGGAATGCTTCAAAAGATGAGCAGGGCCATGCCGCCCAGGGGATCGATCAATGTGGTGAAGTTGAAGTTTAGATTTGTGGACTTGCGAAGAAAAGGAACAGCCAAAATACTGATGATTTCTATACTCGTTAGACTAATTACAGGGGCAGCAGTGAGAGGAGACCCGCACGATCCACTTAAGCACACTGTCTTTGGTGGCCGATCGATTGTGCATAGTAAGCCAAGCAAGAATTGAAGATTTGTCGTAATAGAGAAAAACTTTGAAATCGCACTTGGATGTGATGAAATGAATGTACTAATTAGATTGATAACACTTAATTGAATAAGAAGAAGATTGATAACCCACTCTAAGATAGAATCATTCGCTGAATCACCTTGTATATAACCAAAATTCAACGAAATTCCCTAATCACTCTTGCTTATCGCGAAAGCGAGAATTGGGTATACTGCACAAACGAGAGCACATATGAAAGATTAAAGTGCAATACAATATCTCTAATAAGGAAAAAGAAGAAGACTTATCACTCATTGAACTACGGTACACTTTTGATTCGATACAAAGTACATCGAGGTCTTATACAATTTTCACATTAGATAGTCGACAGTGGAGGCATTGGCAATTAACTCGTCCCTTTTTTTCTCTCTACTTCTACGATTCTCCCTCGAAATAAGAACACAGGTTGGCTTTATAGGCGAAAAAAATTGCCCTCAATTGGCGCATGTTCGAATGCCGCTCCCTCTGAAATTCCACTGTGGTGGAGAATTGGACTCCAAGAACTTCATTCTGCATGTTGTAATCAGTAGGGGTCGCCTTCTCCGCTGCAATAGGAGTTGTAGGAAATTTCTATTATCTGGCGTTCACACAGCGAAGCTAGGCCGATTCTAGGCTTCATTGTAATCACCCGGTCTTGCGTTGTAGACAAAGACAGACATAAAAAGGTCAAGAGAAAACTTCATATACAAGGAGGGAAATGAGTCAATTATTGGGACTATTAGGAGAGAGTGGAATTGACTTAGGTTAAGGTGTGAAGCACCAAAATTTGGACGATAACGCTTGATGATTACTTAACTATTTGAGAAATTTAAAATTTGGACCATTAGATTGTGGATGATTTTAATGGATGGAAACATCAGTAGCAATTTCACAATATTCAAAGTACCAATTATATTTTTTGGATAAAACCTTAAAGTACGTAGATAAACTATTATTTGCTACTGAAAGTTATAGTTAGTCACATCAGGCTCACATCTCTTTCATATTATTGAATTCACAGTTATACATACCATTGATTGGAAAGATATTCAACAATGGTTAAACTCATTCATCTAGCATACATACGGCTTGATATGTCTCTGTGTTAAATTATTTCTCGAGTTTGAATCCTTTATTAAACTTGACCCAGTTGGACAAATACTCAGTTTAACCGCACAAAGAAGAAGTTTTTTTTTTTTTATAGTCCAGGATCCACCGGCCCCACCGGGCTTCGCCCGGCGTCTGGCCTGAAGGCCAACCGGTGACTATACCTGGAGAAAGAAGGAGAAGTTTTCTGCCACTAAAAGACATAATAAGGGGCGCACTTATTTTATAATTGATATTTCACTTGTGGGGACTCCACTTTAACCGATACCAATATTGTCAGATATCAATTCTTGTGATAATAATGCGGACACATCAACGGATCTTGCAAATAAATAAATACAAAAATACAAAAGAAATAAACGTGGGATAATAAAGGACGCCAAAAATTTATGTGGTTTAGTCTAAGTATTAGTACTTATATCCACGTGGAGAGCCAACAACAACTAGTCCACTAATCAAACCAAGAATTACAGAGTTACAATCACTCACACTGGGACATCTAGAATTGTAAGTGTTTGTAATAATATTTAGAATATAAAGCCCATGTGACATTTTGAGGCGTCACATGCTCGCTCGAGTGTTTCCTTCACCTAAATTACACCAAAGTCCAAAGTGTTCACAAATAAACAACACGGCACAAATCACATATTGGCAATCAGAGCAAATCATTACCCGGGAACATCTCATAAAAAGGGAAGCTCCATCATCATCATCATCATCATCATCTTCTTCTTCTTCTTCTTCTTCTTCTTCTTCTTCTTCTTCTTTACTTTTATAGAAATTTAGCAGAGAAATTTTTAAAAAAAGGAATTAATGGTGCGGTCTCTTCTTTCTTTCTTTTTTTTTCTCTTTTTGGCCTCTTTCTCAGTCCGTTTCTTCTCACAATCGGACTCTTTCTCGGTCCATTTCTTCTCACAATCGGACTCTGAGACTCTCACTAGTCTCTTTAATGCACACTTCGCGAACGCCGGACAGGAAAGATGAGCTCAAGGCAGCATGGATTAACAACTTGAACTAAAGCTTACAGACAAACATGGAAATCACAAGAGTTGCAAGTGAAGAAAAAGATTCATGTGTGTTGGTATATGGATCTTACGGTGTGCACCCATGCGGGCAATCACACCCGCCCACTACGTATAACCGCAAAAGCAGTTATCTATAGTTATTTTATTTTGAAGTGAAAAAATAATGTCTTTTGGAAGACATTATTATCTCCTCTCTCTTTACACAGTATTTGATCGTACTCCGGAGAACACGAAAGATGCTTTCTCCCTCTCTATTGTTGAATCGCAATTACGCGAAGGGACTCTCGAGACAGCAAAGGTGACATCTAATATGTGGCAATTACGGTATGTTCTCATGATGTATTCGTTTCCCGATCATTGATGCAAGTTGTGTTATGGGCTTTTTTTTTCCGCAAATTCAATGTTTAGATGAAAGGATTTAGTATCCGTCATTGGTATTAGAGCCTGTAAACTTGTTTTCCGGATCACACACTCATTGATTGAACCAATTACGCCATGTTTCGTACAATGTTGATTGAAGTTAATCACGTTCGTTTTAGTCGTCGATCTTGTTCATGTTTTTTTTTTTTTGGAAAATTGGTTTAGTAAAAAATACAATGTGAATAGATGGTTAGAATCTATGCGTCGATATGAGTCTAGAGAGTGGTCGCCTGTCGCCGGAGGAGGCCGGACAATGACGCACACGCCGTGACAGGACGAGGCTCCCGGGGTCCGCAGCGAAAAGTTGTATTTTCGTGAACATGGGTTCAACGAAAATGTAATTTGATCATATCATCGCGACGGTCATGGCCATATGAGTATTTTAAGGGGCGGAACGTCACCATAGAATGACGAACGGCGCTGCACGCACCGATATGCCTAGCAAAAAACTCTACGCATGGGTCTCACGCGTCCATGTGAGTCGCACGTGCCCGGACCAATCGGTAACTTCTTGCTGACGTAGCGCACGCATGGCTGCCTACATGGCATGCCATGTGACTGATGACATGGCACATGCCCGACTCGAGATCCGACCTGGGTCGTGGCCCTACCCGGTTGACCCGTTAGCCTGTTGTTTGTTGACCATTTAACCGTTGACCAAAAAAAAATTCTTTGATCAATCTATAGTGGCTTGTATGTTATTTGATTTGCGTGTCTTTGATTACGATATGTTCGTAATTATTACATCATTGATAGGTTTTAGTAATCTACTTTATTCTGCATTCATTGCACGAGCAATGTCATCGAGGCCGGGGCCTAAGAAAAATTGGAAGGTGGGAAATGCAAAAACAACTTCAAGGATAATAACCCATGAGCAAAGGCAAGCTCTTGATGTAATGATTGAGGAATTGGTCAATTATCGATGGGATAATTATGATGACATTATAACTCATGTGACGATGATCAATAAGATGATCCAAGAGATCATTTTGAAAGGAGAAGAAATGAACCCCGAAAGGACGTTTTATGCACTAAGAAACACCATACCCGAGGAATGGCATGGATTGATGAATCGCATATGGCTTGATTTCATCAACGACAAGAAGTTTGTGCTTCATTTCTTGAATGAGTTCATAAGAATCGGGGTGACGAATATGTCATCGCTTGAAATGAATGAGCCCTGGTGTAGGCGGAATGCGCCCTGGCGTAATACCAAGAATTTTGTTGATGGTTTTTAGCTGATGTTCACTTAAATGGCAGCCAATTGGATGGAGATGTGAATCACCATTGCTTGTCACCGTGATAAATGTGGATGTTGAGAGTGTTGTAACGTCGGTGAAGGGCCTCACAAGATGGTTCGAAATCCAAGTTGGCCCAGGCTCAAAATCCAATCTATAGCCGGATCCTGACGGTTGGTTCCTGTGCATTTTTGTGAAATGAACGTGGACACTATTGCACCGTCTTTACCCCTTCCCCGCCCCTGTGTCCTTGATACAAAGCTGCAACTCACACACATAATTCACTCACTCCCAAAGCCAAAACCAACAATCACCCACTCCTTCCTCTCTCTTCCTCTCCTTCTACATGGAGGTCAACCATTCCTCTACCCTTCCTAAAGTTTCCCAAATGATTTCCCTTTCGATTCGGGCACTTTCCTGAAAAATTCCTCTCCGAAATTGCGGTGCGGCTTCTCACTTGACCTAGAGGCTCCTCTTCCGCCTCCTGCGAATGTGAATGGCCTCTTCTACAATCTCCTCTACAGCCGTAACACCCACATTCTCAATGATGACCATGGCTTCTCCATCGAAGCCTCCTTGCTCCCTCTCTCTCAGCTTGACTCGATCCCACAGCTCGACTTGCCATTTCATCACCCATCCGCCGATGCTCCCCCGACCATAACTTTCATTAATACTTTTGTGGACAAGCTATTAGTTCAACGAAGAATGCTATGCTAACAAAATACCAACCGGGTCCGGACAATTACAAGAGCATTACAAGCCTCCTTGTCGATTGACCTTGTTAGTAGATACCAATCTAATCCAGGTCCAACACATTGGATTGCCGTTAAGAGAATCCCAAAGTATTTGAAAGCAACCGCTAATTACTCGCTGACTTATCAAAGAAGTGATTTGCACCTTGAGGGCTATATTGATACTGACTAAGGAGGAGATTTGGATGAGAAGAAATCCACTTCTGGAAATGTATTCTTAATGAATAATAGGGCCATATTTTAGAGCAGTAAGAAGCAACAGTGTATAGCCTTATCAACCATGCAAGCCGAGTTCGTAGCATTGTCAACGGCAGCACCAGAGGATGTTTGGCTTAGAAGATTTTTGAATCATTTGGTGTCGCTAGAGATGCTAAAAATCATGTATCGATTTATTATGATAGCTAGGCAGCAATAGCTTATACTAAGGATCATAAGTTCCACTGCATAACCAAATATATAGATTTTAAGTATAACTATGTCAAGGACATGGTAGCACAAAAGGATGAGAACGTACAGTATATAACTACGCATAAAATGTTAGCAGATTCTATGATGAACCCGATTCCTAGAGATGTGTTTTTTTCGGTCATGTAAAGAGTCTAGAACTGTGTAGAGGTTGATATACTGAATATTTGTATTTTCCCTAAATGGTCACGATTAATGATGTTGTTTATTAATATGAATGTCTATAAGTTAATTTGATATTTATGCATGTTAATGCTTGGTGCATTATATTGAGAAGGTATGTCGGACAAATGAGAGATTAGCCCACTTACACGGGTAATCGCCTTCATTTATTGTGTGATGAATAGAGATGAGGAAATTTTAAACTTATTATCTAGGTGATAATTGAGAGATCAAATTTAAAAAACTAATGCCGTCTTAACTAAGTGTTAAGATGAGATCATAATGTTTATTATATCCGCAGGTGAAGTAACCCACACATTTCACCTTACATGTCTTAAATGCCATATGTGAGTTCTGAAAGATTCTTTTAAAAGAGGGTAGATTTGTGAACTCAAGTTAGACATTAGGTATGTCTGAACTATCATCTATACGGTATTATTTGTAAAGACATATACTCTATAGGGAATGAGGGAAGACCGTAATACGTATTTCATATTACGTATGCATTATTCGACCAATAAGATGTGACAAAAGTTTTGATCTCAACTTTTTAAGCCCTTGTGAGACTCTTGAGGATAAGAGTTCCTCAATTAGTGCCCTTACGACCCTTACTTATTCTCAAGGTTTCATTTCGGTGTTTGCTATCTTAGAGTATTGCCAATGATCAAAGATGATTCGGTCTAATGGGACATTTCTAGAAAAGCGATCCGAACCGAAATCGAGAGGTTTAAGGGAAGAGGAAGATCGATATATCTTCGAGTCACATTATAATTGGTATTCTTTGACCGGTCAATTATGATTTTTTTGAACTTAATCATAATTGTAAATACAACATATGTTATTTAAAGAAATCAAGACAGATGTAAATGTGAATGATCGATCTAGGATGCTGCATACTAGATCTACTCTAAATAGTCATGCCTAATTTGAGCTGCTATATACTCCTAACATATATATGACAACGAGCTTTCAAAGTATGCTGGTCTCACAGACTATTTGTTAGTATGAACTTTGCAAAGAAGAGAGAGTTATGGTTTAGCCCATCATGGCCGAGTGAGAGATATTAGGTTATTTAATGATTACGGGGTCGTCCATGTGGGCCAAGCCCATAACCTTTGTGCAGCTCATGGATAAGGGAGTTCCTTTTTAATAAAAGGAAACGTCGTCTTCCATAATATGACGACAGTTCTCCCTAGAGAAGTGATACGACGTTCTCCCCACTCACAGATTCTCTTGACGAACTCTCCTCCAATGAAGCGTTACCGGATCCGTCCCGGAGATTGCAAAGGCGACATTTTGTCCGTGAACAATAAGGTACGCTCCAAATTTCGTGATGTACTCTTCGATCGGTGTTTCAACTATCCTAGGTATGTTCTTCCGCTGCAATTTCTTAGGAATTAGTTTCCATCACTTAGTGTTGTGGGTTTCTAGTATAGATTTCTCAAAGAGATCCCACCGACCACCGTAACACATGCTTGGGGGGAAAAGTTAGAGGGCAAAGAAAATAAAAGGAGATGGTGCATGAGATGAAGCTGGAAGCAGAAAGAATCAAAAGGTATATTGTTGTGTGGAAGAAGGGAAAGAAATTGGAAAGAAAGTTGTATGGGAATTAGTTAATAACAATTTGTTACCTCGTTACAAGGATAATTTCGGTGTTCAATTGAAACTTAAAATGAACTTGAAAATATTTTTTGTCGTTTGGGGAAGAAAATCTAAGTAGATTTTTCACATCGTTGTTTGGCTGAAAATTGCTGATGTGGACTTGGCCGTTCTACGTGATGCATCAACGCTAAGATGGACGATTTTTGTAAACTTTTAATAATTTTTGTGAAATTTCCAAGTAAGGTCCTCATTTTTTCAAATAATGATCTGAAGTAAATATTGTATAAAAAGGGCTTGAAGTGAACATGATAGTTTCAAATAAGCGTGTCAAGTGGCCATCACATTTTTTCAAATAAGAACCCGACCTCGTCAACCGGCTAAATATTCCCACCGATCCATGGCATTTTCGTCCAAAGATAAATTTAATGTAGATTTTGGTAAAATTAGATTAAAACGTAAGAAAGCTAAAAGTTTTGAAAAAGATGAAAATTCCCTTGATTAGCTAGTGAGATCATGCCTTTTCTTGGACCTTACTTCAAATAAAGGTCTTTATTTGAAGTAAGGTCCACTACGCATTAGATGAGGGCACTTGAAGATTTTATTTGGGATTTTTTATAATTTTTTAAATATCTTTTTTTATATTATTCTTTTCTTTTCTTTCTTTGCTTTTCCTTTTCCTTCCTTCCACTGCGACGGGCCAATGGGGGTTGCGGGCGAGCTCAATCTCACCGGGATCCGGCAAGCCTCGAGGTCACCGACCTTGGTGTCGCAACCTAAAATTTTACCATCCTAGGCAAAAGGATTACTAAGTTTTAAACCTAGATCGGACTCTCTTAAGTCCATACCAAATCACTACTTATGTTTTAAGTTATCAACATTCAAAAGATTTAATCACGAGTTATCACTAATCAGTTCGGCATAGGTCTATTAGATACCTGAGTAAAATAACGGGAGAATATTTTACTCCTGCGAGCTAGAGATTTTGAGTTTGAAGACTTAATTACGCTAGATAACTCCAATGTCCTTTCAGTACCATTTAGAAAAAAATGTTTACCAAATAGTTTGGATTCAATTTAGGACATATCTCCTAACATGTGAAAATGTCCAAGTGGGTGCCCAATCATGAAATGAACAATACTCACAATTGCAAATAAATTGCATAAATGAATGAAATACAAGCAACTGCAATCATTAAGTGGTTCTTTTTGGATTTTCATTCGTTTAATGTAGACTAAATTATATGCAAAGTTAACCTAAATTAATGACCCGGCAAAATGTTATCTATCCTAACACGATAAGAAAATGCATGACCTAAGTCTCATGACGTGCATGAATGAAGTTAAACTTTATTCTAAATGACATACAAAGGTTATTTAAGTGAACTAACATGCAATCCTAAATGACATAACATGAATGCAACCTAAACTATATGACATGATTGTGATGCAATTAAACTACATGACATGTTTTTTTTTTTCCTATTAAAATTCGTAATTAAAAATTAACAAAAGTAAAAATCTATCTAAAGTGAGATATTATCTATTTTAGGTTAGGAAATACGCTAACCTAAATCCTATCTTATCTTAGATACTTACCTTGGCATTCAATTCAATTCAAGTATATTATCTGACCTAGATATTATCTAAACGTGCATTCAATTTAAATAGGAAAATACCCAAACTAATCCTAGCAGGCGATCTTATCTAGAAATCCAATCCTAACCTATTAGGGAATGTAATCTAAAATCTATCCTAAATTAACATGCAATCTATCTAGACTCAATCCTAATTTAGTATGCAAATCTATCTGAAATGTTTCTTAATCTGCATGGGATGCAATATTTTTGGTATGCTCAAAAGAGGAAACATATCCAAATTAAAGATGAGAGCACATTCACCCACTTTATAATATCCATCAAAACGTGCAATAAAAGACTAGGATAATTGAAAAAGTTACCAATAACGTCAAGGATAAAAATATTTTGTAAAGTAATCTTCTTCTGTAATCAAACCTAAACAGATAATGTCTAGAATCTCAAATATTCACATTAGATATCAATCTATCCGAAATAGGCAACAAAATATTCTTAGAGTGTTCACTATTTGCAAAATGCCTACTAATAATCTTCCAAGGAAGGGTTAAAATATGTACAATTAAATAATGAATAAGAAGCGTTTTGGTACGTGGATTAATTTGTTATTCTAAGTTCCTCAATTTTTCACTGCTAGTCATTTATTAGTCTTCGCGATTTCCTTTGTTTCATTCACAAAGTCTAAGAATATCATATCATCCGCCTTATGATTTTTGTAAATCGAACTTCCATGAGATCCATAAAAATCCTTTCTGCGATCATCCTAGCTCCTTTGCAATATCCCATCGATAAACCGAAAACCTAATATAAATGTTCCAATTGTTGTACTAACATAGACATCTAGTTCCTCAATTTCCACGTCTATAAATTTAACAATAATTCTTTATGGATCACCCTATTATTCCAAAAGAGTATGGCCATTCAAAGTATCTTCACTTAAAATTTAACCCTCACAACTTCTTAGATCAATAACTTAACTACTCGCCTTAATTCATACTTAAGAAAAGCACATCTTCAAACAAGGTAACAACACCAATTACATCTTACTCTTTGAACTATAACTCCCAATTTCAAAATTTCAAGCTTAATATTTCAAACTTAGTCTCCTAAGATCCATTCTCATCTCACTAGAACTCACCACTTGAAGATTCAAATACCTCACTGGAAGACCTTCTATTTTGTACATATTACCAGCGAATCATAACCTATTCCTCAGAATCCCATTCCCTTGTTTGTATGATCGTTACTTTTTATCTACTTTTCTGATATTGCAAATTTTTCCCTCAAACAGGCGCAAAAAATTTAGTCCTACAAGGAGGCTCTGGGAAGCTTGACTCACAACGCCTTTTGAGGCTGCCAACACAATGGTAGGATCAATTCAGATTTCAACAAAGCACAAATCATTGCCGGAAATGGGCAAGTGATGCTTGTAATTCTTCCAATGCGTGCCCCTTTGTCTCCGGTACCAGCTTCACAGTGAATACGATAGTCAAACCGCAAACGCATGCGAAAATCAGAAAGGTTCCTGAAAGCAGCATAGTCAATACATAGAATTGTTAGTACACACACCGGACACATGAACACATGCAGTTCATGTTTATAGGCTCCAGAGAAGCATAGCTGGTGAAAACTACGGAACAAGAAAGAGAAAAGGAGAATTAATTACCCGTGGCGCTCCAGTCGAGCATAAAGTTGAAAGTGTAGCTAACAATCCAACAACAGGACCACCTAGCCAAGGTCACCACGCTTCCAGCGGAACCTTTAATATTTACTGGGAATACCTATTGAGATCATGTCCATCGGAATAGATAGGTTTCTAATCTTATCTGTGGCCTTGAAATGGAGATTATAGAGTGTAATGTTAGACTTATGGTATGTACTTACCTCAGACATTATAACCCACGGTAACCCGGCCATGCCAAGGGAGTAAGTTATGGAATACACCTAATTGCAATAAATAATCTGTCAGCATCTTCAACACAACTAGTCCTGGAAAGACGGTAGAGCACTTAGAAGCACTAAAATTTGATGAAGAATTCAGTTAACTGTTGCTTCCACGTTTGAAAGAAAACGCGGTCAAACATTTTTCCTTTTCTTTCCCTATCTTGTCCTGGACAGATTGACCAATGAGCCTAAAAAAAAAAAATTCATTACCAATATATTGTTCTAAAACTGAGTAAAAACTACTGGGGGCCAAATCTTTTTTGTTCTTTTGTCGAATTGTGATCTGACAATGTATTATTGCCCGGTAAGTTAGGGTTGAGCCACAACTCGTTACGCCCTCAATCATAGGAGCTAGCCGTATAAAGAGTTGAAAAACATGAAAGTAGAAAGTATTTGTTATACATGCTTACCATAATGCATACATACGCCAAAATGGGAGTGACTTCCTTCCAATACTGCAGGTCCTGGCTTAACAGCAAAGTATTAAAACAAAGGTTCAGGCCACTTCATGACATCACAAAAATATTAGTTTGTGCTTCTAATAACACTTCAGAAGCTGAATTTCTGCTTCAGAAGTGCTTCTGAAGCTGAAATCCGTTTGGTAAAGACACTTCAAAAGTGCTTCTGAAACTGAAATCCGTTTGGTAAAAATATTGACTTCTGATAGGAATTTCTACTTCTGAAAGAGATTTCTACTTCTGGTTGGATTTTTGGTCAACTTTGAGAAGCTAAAAATTTTAGCTTCTCGGTTTAATCACTTCTTTGACTCCGCCGACCAATGCCCGCCCGTTGGTCCCCCGCCCTCCCGCCGGCCGCCGCGGTCGCCGCCGCCGCCGCCGCCCGCCAGCCGCCGCCGGTCGCCGCCGCCGCCCGCCGCCGGTCGCCGCCGCCGCCGCCGCCCGCCGCCGCCCGCCCGGTATTTTATTAAAAGTAAAAATTTTAGAAGTAGAAATTTTATCAAACGTCTTTTTTTATGAGAAATCAACTTTTGATGGAGAAGTTGAAAAATCAACTTCTCCTTTTGATGGAGAAGTTGAAAAATCAACTTCTGCTTCTGATGGTGTTTCAGAAGCAGAAGTGTTACCATGCGCGCCCTAACATTACCAAACAGAGTCCTGTTTTTTTTTTTTTTCTTCCTATTTCTGAGAACAAAAGAACAGAAATCAAAGAAACAGGAGCACTACCAAACAAACCCTTCGTTAGTGTTGGATTACCTGCATGAAGAATGAGAGTCCTAGAAGAAAGCAACTCAAGCCCATTCCAGCTGAAGAAAACTGCAAATGAGGGTCAGATTTGGTTATGCGTGTGAGCGACTTTAACGACTGTGTCAATGTGTACTGGTTTAGTCACCATTAAAAGCGGTCTTCTTCCAACTTTATCTATCAAGATTACATTAAGAACGCTTGCTGGGATCTGCAAAACAGGTGAGAAATCTTGAAAATGGGACAAAGGAAACTATGTTACAGCGTGATTCTCGATAGTCGATTACCTGGACAATAGCTATGCTTCGGGTACCAATGCTGCTTGAAAAGTCTGTCAGGATAATAAGTTGAGATTACCAAGTCTTCATTCGTTATGATTGAGTAACAAATTAATACCGCGATCTTTACCAGCTGATTTAAATATAGTGGTTGCGTAATATTCAAATGCATTCGCCCCTTCAAATTGTTGAAGCATCATCAATCCGACTCCTATCTAGGATTTGCAAACATTAGGAAATAAAAAGAAAAGCAAGACCAAAAAATGGCGTGCGGTTCGAATATTTTCTGGGGAAGGCTTACTGTGAGGGAATGAGCATATCTTCGTCAAAACAAATCGAGAATCCTAGACTGGGATTGCCGTTCAAAGGTTTCTGTATAGTCCTGTAAGACAATACTGATGGAAATATCAAAAAGTAGTAAGAAAATTCTGATATGTTAAATGTAGAAATTACTCTGATTTCTGCCGCTTCCTGGGAAATGTCCGTGTCTTTGCCTCGGAGTCTCTGCAACGTGACTTCAAACTCCTTTTCTTGACGGACTTTTACCTGCCAGTCATTAACTACAATAATCATCATCTGCGCAATGGAAAATGCTGAGTCCTAACTGCCAAATTGCTACAACATTAACTTCAATTTCAGTCATGAGTAAAATTTATATTGGCATGATATTCAATTCGTCACTACTCTTCCCATTTTCAATCTAAAATTTTGGCAAAGTAATGTGTTTGCGCATGAGAAACATTTAAAATGATCTTTTTTTTAGTACGTCGTGGTGTGCTAAAAGATTCTCCACATGGCGTACAACATTCTACTTGTGCTATTTAGATTGGCTCATCATCTAATCAACCAAGTTCCCTTATGTCATGTGTTGAGAGAATACCCTGTACCATTTTGACGATTGACAAAATAATCAAGGTTACCAATGCATCTACTAGTTGTGTAGAAAGAACTTATAGATGCGCAAGCCAATGAGTTGGTGTCTGGACTAGGAACATCTGAATACCAGCAGTGCTTTGCTTCTACAAAGTTGAACAGGCAAGCATATGTTTGGAAGAGCCGGAGTGTAGAAGGTGAACAGCAAATTCAATTTGAAGTATGGAAAGACTGGACGGACCGGTTGCAGAAGCAGCTCCTGCTATAGATGTTATATAAGATGTGTTGGCTTCTACATTCCTGGATAAAAAGACCTAGATCTTCTTCCAATTTGATTTGAATTCGAATTGATTTCTAGCAACTACTTTCAAGGTTTGGAATCCACAACAAGCAAACCGGAGAAGATCATAGTAGTTTTCCCTTTTCTGTCCAAGCAGTCAGAGAGTCAGATAGCCTGTAGAACCAAAAGCCTCTGTTCTTATAATGTTCTGCTTTGCGTAGGGACAGGTGAATAGAATCACCATTTTTAGGTGCATTGAGCAGATAAATTGGTCCAAAGGTTCCTGTGACCTTGAGATGGCTTTCCACGATTAATTTGAAGATTGAAAGGTAAATCAAAGTTAAAAAGAATGGCTCAGGACTTTGGTGGAGATGAAGAACTTCTATTTTCTCCCTATCATTCATACTCTTGTGCTTATACTTATTGTTATTCTCTGAGATGGTTATATTTCTTGTAATTTGGGAAAAGAGAGTGGTGTACAGAGATGTTGCGCGAAGCAAGTGATCAAACAGTAAAATAGATTAAATAAGAAAATAAATCAAGTACCAAATTTACGTGGTTCAGTTATAGAGGTCTATGTTCACAGAGAGAGCAGCAATGAATTTCACTATAAATTAAACGATATAACTAATATTATAACCATACTCGAGTTACTCAAACAGTCTCAATATTTCCCGACCTCCAATTACATTCAATAACCCACGAGTGTTTAGCCCTCACAATTTCTCATGAAATAATCTCTTAATCTCATGATCAAAACCAACGAAGTAAACCCTTTCAAGCACTCAACAACAAGACGTGAAGTCCAACTTCAACAGGAAACATATGTATGAACTCGAAGTCCGACCAAATCAAGGTCAAATTCAATGTCCATGTTGACGTTCCAAGTTCAGTGGCCAAACTCCCACACACATTAGGAAAGGTATTGCCGTATATTTCCTTTTCCCTGTTTTTCTTATTCATTTGGACTCTAACACCAAAAAAAAAAAAAAAAAAAAGAAATCTGATCTTCACGGCATATATAAATAATATGTTATTTTGAGTTGAGTTTCATTCACGGGCTCAAATGCTAGACATAATTTAACAATCTCTACATTGGCTCGACGTTTGAGTCAAGTTACAACAACTTCACTAAAGTCCGAACATCGTCATTACTCTCACACAACCCCTATGGGCTCAATCGCTATAGATATCATCCAAGTTCAAGTCTCGCTTGAACTTTAACATAACTACGGACCTCATCATAACAACAATTGCATATGCACCTTTAACTTTCTTGCCCTTCCATCAAGCATACCATCACTAACTCAAACATAACATGGACAAACAAATATTCTAATGACAGAATAATCAACAATGTTATCCGACCACACTCATTCGAGAGTCCGACATCCTATAGCAGTTAATGAGGATCTATGATCGGACCGTAATGAATGGGATTGGTCCGACCTCTCACTTGGATGGTTGACTCCTACCATCGACAGATGTCCCATGCATGTTTCGTGAATAGCAATGCACAAGAATGAATGAATTGTGATATAGCGTCGAATAAGCCACTGCTCTACTCCCGACTTGAAATCCATGAAGGACTTTAAGGGAGAGAAAAAGAGGCCCTATACCATACATCATGCTGCCTCGGGACGACCGCACTCGGGTCGCCCGCCGTACCAATTGCATTCGCTAGGAATCTCCTAGCTATACCAACACTAGGGGAAAAGTATATTTTTAGTGCCAAAAGTTGTGTACGGATATTACTTTAGTGCAAAAAGTTTCAATCAGATCACTTTAGTGCAAACTTTCTTGAAAAACGATTACTTTAGTGCCAAGTTCGATTTGCTTCCCCGAAATTCTGACATGGCACTTTTTTATTAATATTTTCCGCTGATGTGGCTCGCCGGCAGTCCACTATGGCAATTTTTTTTAAAATTTGAATTTTTTATTTAAATAATTTGAGAAATAGCTGAAAAATTTAAAAAAAAACTGAAGATTCAAATAAAAATTTGAAGGCGGGAGGCAAGGGTTTTAGTAGCCCTTGCCGCCGCCGCCCCACCATTGCCGGCGAGGGTGGGGTATGGCTAGCGAGGGTCGCCGAGCCCCGGCTAGGGGCCAATGACACTCGGCGGCCTCGGACAAGGGCCGCTACCCGGTGGGGTCAGCCTACGGTGCTCCCTCCTCGTTCATTGGTGCTTGTTGGGGTTGATTCAAGAAAAAGGGGGGAACAGATCTCTTAAGGGAGCTAAAAACCATACCAAACCAAGAGAGGAAAAGAAGAGGAATTTCTTGTGTTGAAGACCAAGAGAGAAGGAAAAGAGAGAGAGATTCGGTGAAGGAGAGATTGAGAGAACCATGGCCGATTGGGGCCTCGCCCTTCGGGTGCAATCGCCTCCCTCTCTACGTGTCAAAAAACCCAAAAGCCCTCTGTCTTCATCTCTCCTCTCTCTCTCCCCCGGCAGTTTGAGTCACTACGGCTACGAAGGTGACCATCTCCCTCCTATTCAAACCACCAAAGCAGCCATCCCCTCCCTCTTATTCGAAGAAGCTGCGGAAAAACTCCTAAGACCTAGCGATATCATTTACTGCTACTAGGGTTTTTAGGAGTTACGTGGCACCACCGGCCCCCACGAAGTCCGCTTCCTCCGTGGCTGCTACTCCTACTTCTGCTTTTGCTAAGGCTTCCAAGGTTGTGGCGAAGTTGAAGAAGGCTAGCGATTCGGCCTCACCGAAGGCGCCGAGCGAGCCGTTGGGGATACATAAAGTGACTTCCGTCTCGCCGGGGCTCACTCGATTCCTCAACGCAAGCGAAGCCTCTCACGTCAAGGCCGCCCATTTTTTTATTTTTATTTTTTAAAAAAAATTTCAGCTTATTTTAATTTGTTTTAAATAAAATTTTTATTTTAAAATTTGTCTGTTAGCTTTTCTTTTTTAAAAATATTAATTTATTATTTTTATTTTTTCTGAATTTTGAAGTCTACGTGGAACCAACGTGGATTTCATTTTTTTCTAAATGCTAGTTAAAATTCAAAAATTAAATAACAATGCCACGTGGCAATTTTGGTTGGAATTTTTGGTCGAAGGCACCAAAGTGATCATTTTCTCTCCAACTTGGCACTAAAGTGATCCGTTTGAAATTTTTAGCACTAAAGTAATTTCAGTACACAACTTTTAGCACTAAAAGTGCACTTTTGCCCCAACACTAGAGAGCATTTTATGAGCCTTCTCCGATAATGTTTCGTTCATCAACTCTGCAACATATTGTGGTTTACTAGCATTAGTATCGTGTCTCATTATGCCTTCCTTCATGCAAAATTCATTTAACAACTCTAAGTAGAACTTCATGCTATTATCGGTTCGCACATGATTGATCATTTTACCAGCCTCCTTTTCGATCAAAGCTCTTAACCGCATGATCCGGACAAAAACATCAAACTTGTGCCTAAACACAATCACCGAGGTCCTCTTCAAGTAGTCATCTAAAAATGTTAGCATAAACTTTGTACTCTTCCTCGAAGAAAACTATGACAGCCTCCGAACATCCAAGTGTATTAATTCGGCAATTTCCGTGATTTCTTTGACATTCGCACTAAACTGTACTTTTCGCCATTGATTTGAATCACATCACCCGCATACATTCAGTTCATTACTCACATAATCACATAGTTAATTCCACTCACTTAGAACCTTCCGATTTTTCTTGCTAATGTTCCCAAACATATATACCACAATTCATACTCTTGAACATATGCATCCGATGTCTCCGCATCGAAATGTGTCGATGTCTCACCTTGAAGCTCATAAATGCTATTGTGCTTGATTCCTTTCATTATCACAAAGGCACCTCGAACAATTTTCAGAACACCGCATTCTGAAGAATACCAGCAACTAGCTAAATCCAGGAAAACTTAAGGGAATTCGGTTTTTTTTCAACTCTCGAACATGCCTAACTCCAATCAATGTCTTCATAGTACCATTATGCACACAATGCCAACAACTGCAACATCGCATTCATTATTGTTCCCCAACCGCACTTTACTACTATATATGCATTGATAAGTAAAAGCTAGTTCCTGTTTGGTGTAGCATGAAAAGAATAACTACAATCCATTATCATTCATCAAATGACGAATCATTAGTAATAGAGAATACATAATGAGCACTAATCTGAATTACATTCAACAACAGCTACAACATTATTTGCGGAATCAACTTTAATTCCCTTACCCTTCTAATTCTTCAATTTAAGGAAATTCCTTCTAAAATGCCCCCTCTTACCAAAATTTCAACAGACATCACCACTAGTCCTAGACCGATTAAGTTATTCGAGTTTATACTACTTCTCCTAACACGAGTACAAGTTCTTTCTCTATTTTCACCTACTAAAGCAGTAAATATAGATTCACCAGACTCTCTTTTATGGATGTCCTCAAATCTTGAATCTCATCGAATGTCAAACTTGTTGACCTAGATGAATTACTATCCGCGATAATAATAGTATTTCAACTATCAAGCAATGAAGATATTAGAATCAAATCACATACCTCATCTTCAAAGTCAACCTCAACTGTACTCAATTGACTAACATTCACATTGAATTCATTGATATAATTATCAATTGATGCACCTTCGTTCATCTTTAAGTTAAACAGACGTCACATCAAATAGACCTTGTCAATCGCAGGGGCTTCTCGTACATATCCAGTAGGGCTTTCATCAAATTCATTACTAGATTTTCTCACAAGAGAATTTTTACAAAGGATACAAACATGCCACCATATATACATATATATAGAGCATATACATACATGTATACATTATATTACTTGGCTATTAGATAGAGTAGAGTAAACAAGAGGAGTGTCACATTTTCTCAATATGAGTTTTTTGAATGAGAGATTGTAAAATAATATTTGTGGGTTTACTTTTGGCTCAATCTAGATATTGGAAAGACTTGAGCGTGTAAGCAATTGTTACTTTTTTATTGTTAGTGGATTATTTATTGTTGGCTTTCACGTGGAGAAGGTACCTACTTGGACCTAACCACGTCAATCTCTAGTGTTCTTTATTGTTTCTCATTTATTTCTCTAGTGATTTTGCATTGATTTAATTGCAAAATTCATTAATGTTTCTATAGTATATTATAAAAATTGGTATTGAAGCTAAGGTTAGGGTTTCTAGAATTAATGTAGGGCTTTTTCTTTCTTTTTTGTCACTATTTGGAAATTCTGTAGATGCAATTATGTTTGGAGCGAAACTTGAGATTGAGGTGTGTGCCCTATTAACAACCCAAGGTTTGGCGAATGCGTTGGATGGAAATAATATGTTTCCAGAAACAATGAAAAAGGCCGATAAGGTAGAGTTGATGGAGAAAGCAAAAATCATAATTATGTTGAATCTATCAGATGAGCTATTGATTGAAGTGGTCGAAGAGAAAAATCCACAGAATTATGGGCAAACCTTGGGCACTTAATCCGATGAAATGTTTGAACAATCGCTTGTATATGCTGAAAAGGATGTTTTAGTGCCAAATGGTTGAAGGCACATCCTTTGTAGCCCATTTAAATGAGTTTAACAAACTCATGATGAACTTGAAGATTGTGAATGAGTCATTGCCAGGTGAGAAACAAGATATGATGTTGTTGGCATCTCTGTCACATTCTTTTGAGCACTTTATGGATCACTGCTATATGGGCGTATTATGATCACTTTGGAAGAGGTAAATTCTGCCTTGTTTTGTAAGGAGTGGTAAAAAAAGTTATGAGAAGATAACTTAGCACGAAATTTGATTATTCGAGATAGAGATGAACGAAGAGAGTCCGGAGGAAGCAAATGGAATATGCATTTTAAATCGAGCTCCAATGTGCAGAATCGTCGATGTTACTACTGTGATGAGATATGGCACCATAGGAGAGAAAGTATCTTATTCATGAAAAAGTTTTAATTTTCGTAAAATATCCAGTTCACCCCCTCATGGTTACTCAACCATTCAATAGTCCCATCGGATGACTAATTTGGACCTAAAACTCATCAATTCGTCTCCACTGGATGAATCTACATAGAGTAAAGTGAAGGGCCACAATCTAAATTAAAGTTTCGAATGAGCACCTGATACACTCCATGAACAACTCACCAGCCATCTTGGAGACTCGGGGATGAGGAATAAACCAAAAACGTGAAGTACGCAGGGGATTCCACCCGAAAATGAATTCATGGACGGTGAGCTTCTGATTGTTTCCAAGGTAAATCTAACAAAACAAAGCACAAGAGAACCGAGACAGGAACCTATCAAAGCCAAGATATGCCAGGAAACAATAGTTCCTAGGAAGTACATCAACAAAATGCCACAGCACGACAAAAGCTGCAGCAAGACCAAGCAATGGTTGACGAGCAACGCATCGGAGTCGACCCCATTACCGGTTTACAACGGCTCAAAAAAATGTTTACGTGATTTAATGCCGTGAATGCTCCCCGGACGTGTTTGGGTGTTATTTCGGCAATGTACACCGGTACCTGTTTGGCCGCAAAAATCATGATCAACGTCTTCCGGAAATCAATTAGGACAAGAAAATCTGTACGTTTCTACATTACCTCATAACTTAGAATCCCAAAGCCAACTCCATGTGATAGTCTTCCGATATCGAGCCACCAAACATTCCGTAAGCTAAGATGAAATACATCGTTAACCGCATCACAGCCTTTTCGGAGCAGGAAATGGAACAAATTGTCCCCAAACTTTAGTCAAGTCATCGACAATCTATCGAACGAAGTTCTGAAGAGGTAAATAGACAAGACGAACCTTGGCAAATGCTATAGAAAGCCATCTCCTTGAGTGCAAAATATTTGCGAAATCCCCATTGTGCAACGTCGCAACAATACCTCAATTAAGAACTCAATGAGATCCTTTTCGGGTTCTTCAAATTCAAGAATAGTTGGAAAGGCTAGAGAATGCCGTACCGATCTTCGGCCCATCATATCGGTCATCCGGCTATTAACCAAAGCTCCTATTACCCCTCCTATTGTTATTATAGAACCAAAAAGCGAGTACCGTAACATGTCAAATCGGGATTACTAATGTTAGAAAACCTGAATCGTGACTCTCAAATTCCCTTTATCCAATGGTGTCTCAAGAGTCATAGCTAGCTAATGCGTTTTCGGGGCATCGACCATGCTTTTTAGGAAAAAGTTGCGTTGTAAACAAAAGTGGGTTGATCATTGTGACCTACGTCCACGAGAAGATCAGTACAAAATTCCATAACAAATTAAACGATACAACGAAAATTACAATCATCCTCGAGCACTTAAATACCGTTTTCTAGCCTCCAATTATAACTGATAATATTTAGCTCTCACAATATCGTGTGAAATGATATTTTAATCTCACAAAGGGAATACACAAATTCTTAACACAATAATCTAACTACCCAAATTACTCTCGAGTGTAATTCACGAACAAAAATAAACTCACGTGAAGAACACTCACATAGGCAAAACCTCCCTTCGTTGGTGCTCAAAGGCACGCTTCAAACACGATGGGTCTCCTCTATTTGTAGCCAAGGGAAGATCTTGCTCACCATCGTTGACTTTTTGGTGAAAGAAGCCCATCACCAGCTAGTCAAATGGCCGACAATACACGCTCTTCAAGTTGGCGGGAAAGAGTACGATCACCTCTCTTTCGTGCGCAAAAGAGATCTCCACCAAGACATGACAAAGAAACAATTATTTCCCAAGTCTCGAAGTCCAACTTGGGACTAGGAAGAAAACAAAAGAGGCAGGCAAATCCACTTTTGAGGATAAAGAGGCAGACAAGTTCCAAGGACATTCCAAGACGTCACATGTTGAGAAGTAGTGGAAGGCGAAAAGAATCCTTCAAGAGTAAAACATTATTCAAAGGAGGGACATGGATCGCATGATTACTTCTAATAAATGCCACAGTGCGGAAATTGTTCATATGCTACGACTACTTTACGCCCTCCGATCTCAAGCTCGAGATGTATTCTATCCGCTAAGATGTGATTTGAGATCGTATTAGTAGATGTTCAGCACAAAATGTCACCGAACGAAGAATTGGCTGAAATTGGTAGCAATTCATTATACTTTCTAGCAATACACGGAGAACATGTAGCATGTATGCTTGATAGGACTCATTGCCGCCGTAGAGAGGCCCGGATCCTCCATTATGCCCGACTCAACAGGCGACGAATACCCAGACTGCATTATAAAAATACGCCACTGGTTATGGTAACTTCTACCCGGTGAAGAGTAACTATACGAGAGACTACGGCCTAAACAGAGCAGTTAAGAAATCTAATTAGTTTGTCTCTCTCCCAAACCGAGTTTCATAACAAACTTAATTAATCCTAAAGAAGCAACTTTAGTCTTTTAATGTTGTCCGAATTATGACATTCTTGAAAAATCCAGGTCAGCATAATATCTTTGGTCTATTAAACCATGTGATCCTCAGCAGGTGCTTCTGCAACATTATTCCCTTTCGCTCCCCACACGCCCCAACAAACAAACAAAAAACAACCAGACATTCAACGAGAATTGCAGACAAGGATCTTGCTCGTTGTAACATCGGACGAATGCCAAGACGAAAGCCACCATTTTTTATCCGGAATGAAAGTTGCTAAAAGACAAACATGGGCCGAGCAATTGGCTTCGTCCTCTTTCTTTTTCTAACGAAGCGTTCACTCGAATTTGAAGAACCCCGTCGCGGGAAAGCCAAAAAAAAAGTGTGCTTGACAGAAAATTGAGCGGGGTTCTTAGTGATCAAAATATGTGCACACAATTAACGAAAGGACTTGATGCAATAATTCTCACAGTACACCCAGTGGCGAAAGACCCGCAAACGGCAACGAGCGTGCTAAAAACGACCAGAGGCGTGACCGAGTGATCACTTGAAGACATGGATTTGCCATAGTTGTGGAGAAGCAGAGAGCTTGTGCGCAACCCGTCTCCTTCTTGGCTCTCTGTCTCCATCCCTTGAAGAACATGAGTCGGCTACCAGCCCGAGCATATAAAGGACAGTCGGTTGGTGTGAGAGAGAGAGAAGAGGAGGGGGCGCAGAGGGAGCCAGGGGCGAAGAAAATATTAGGTAGTTTGGACTGCATCAGAGTCTCATGGTTCACGCCACTAGCTAGTCGCCACGTGTCCAGTAGGGGCCATTTAACTTTTTTTTTCTTCCTTTTGGTTGAAAAACTCTGAAAAGGAAAGCGAAAAATTTCAAGACAGTAGGTTTATCTTATAAAAGGATGTATTCTAATTTCTAAAATTTATCACAAAAATATAATTGAGCACAAAAATATAATTGAGTCCTAAAAGTTACAAAAACTACGATCAAGTACTAAAAATAATCAAATTGATGAAATCGAATTATTCCGTTAAGTCCGTTCAACTTGGCTAATGAAAAATACAGACTTGAATGTTTTGAATATTTTTTTTCTCTCTTACGTGATGATGACGTGATTAAAACAGCATCGTTTTTGTCCAAATCTGATTTTTTAATATAATTTTAAGCCAAAAAATTAAAGCAGAACAAAACGGAACCACTCTTGCCACCATCACCCCACCATGGCCGGCCCTTCCTAATGATGGTGGGGCAACGGAGATGAGGGCTGCAAAGCCCAGCCCTCGTCGCTGGTTCTCTTTTTTTTCCCCTTATGTTTTACAATTAATTTAAATAAAAATTATAAAAAATCATATTTGGATAAAAACAACTCATTTTAGCCATGTCATTGTCATGTAAGAGAGAGAAAATATTAAATTGCGTCAGCATTTTTTATTAACTAAGTTGGACGGAGTTAACGGAAGGATGTTACTTTTACCAATTTAGCAAATTTTAGAACTCGATGGCACTTTTTATAAATTTTAAGACTCAATTGCACTTTCGTAATAAGTTTTAGGATATCTAGTGAACATATCCATTTTTTAAATAAAGAAAATAAGGGGAATTTTATTATAAATAAGGATCTAAAATGCTCATTTGATCTCAAATAAAAATCCAAACTTGGCCGGCCAAATCTTCGTCAGCCGGCCACTATACCGAGGGCAATTTCGTCCATTGGAATTTTTCCTTTGTATTCTTTTCTTTTCCTTCCTTTTTTTTTCTGATTTTCTTTTTATTTCATTTTCTTTCATTCTTTTCTTTCTTCTTCGGGCCTCCATCTTCTGCATCTTATCCTCCTGTCTCTCGCACGCACGCGACGGGCATTGCCATCTACGCTTTTGATTGGTTAATCCAAGCCCTAGATCGAGCACACCGATGGTTCCCAACACAGGCCGGCATGGCATGACTCGCACGTACACCATCTTGCAGCTGATGCCGAAGAAGGTGGAGCACACGGGACTCCGTTGCAGAGGACGTGCCAACATTCGCCATCGGTCCCTGGTGATATTGATGAAGGGATTGAGGAGCTTGTTGGTATGGCTGCTGACGATGGCAATGGCGGGGTCTGTTGGTGGTTGGGTCGAGCTATACCGGGCCGGCCGGCGATGAACTCGACGAACGTGTCCAATGATAATGAATTATTTTATTGTCAATCACATTTTTATTAAATAGCCTAGGTAACCTCTTTAATCATGTGGTCTAAACACAAAATCATGTTAAATGATCTAACATTTGTTACATTTGATGGTGTAATTAATCAAATATGTACCCTGCACCTAATTCATACAGAAAGTTCCGTTCCTTGATTATGAACATGTGGTTTTCTACAATATAAAACGGCCTAATACCCTAAGAAACCTCTAACTTTAGCATTTGTAACAATTATATTCAAAACTTTTTTTTGTTTATAAAAAAACCCCCAACTTGTACTTTTGTCCCAATTCTACCGTTCTAATACCCAAAAAAACCATCAACTTTAGTATCTGTCCCAACTATATCGAAATTTTTTTTGTCTCATAAAAACCCCAACTTTTACTTTTATCTCAATTCTACCACCATCAGCTTTCCGTCCATAATCACCGCTCGTTAATCCTAGCTCGAATTTTCTTGCCAAACTTACCAATGAATCTTCGAAATTCAGATGTAGTAAGTTTCGGGGATGACAAGGTTTTAGATCGTTCATCCAAATATCTTCATGTCTAGTTGTTCTTTGGGATATTTAGTGCCGGAGAGAACACGAAACATGTAGTCTTGACTGATTCTGTATCTCCACGAAATATGTAGAGGAAGCAAATAACAAAAAAGAAGTTCTGGATTTTTCCATGTCGGCTTTGCCAAGGTGTAATTCATCAATGACCTGGAAATACTAAGTAGGATTAACTAATGGTGATTATGGAAGGAAGACTAACGGTGGCAGAATTGGGACAAAAGTAAAAGTTGAAGGTTATTTATGAGGCACAAAAAATTTGGATATAATTGGGATATATGCTAAAGTTGAAGGTTTTTTTTGTACTAGACCGGTAGAATTGGGACAAAAGTAAAAGTTGGAGGTTTTTAATGAGGCAAGAAAAAGTTCTGGATATAATTATGACAAATGCTAAAGTTGAAGGTTTTTTTTTGGGTATGGGTCAATATAAAAGTGAAAAAGGTTTTCGTTTTATAGTTATAGGATCTTCAAATTGAGCCCAACATCTTTACAGAGGAAACAGTATCTTTTTTTTCTTTTTTTTGTGGAATTGTAAAAATTTCAAGCAAGGACTTTTTATTGATTATATTAATCATTTGGCATCACTCCATAGATTGCACTAACAGCGCAAGTTAGGAATTAGTTATTTTAGAGTCCGACTCTCATGAATATTCCTTTGTTTTCATGATTTTATTTCTACTGCAGCTGTAAACTGTTGTATGTAATCGGAATACTGATCTTTGCCATTGTTGTAGGGTGCTATCTTTTCTATTTCCTTCTCCAAAGACAGTTCGTTCTTTCTTGCTATGGAAGGTTCAAGAGTGAGACTTGAAGTAAGTGGAATTCTTCGCCATCTTCTCATTCAAAATTGTACTTTCTTGCAGTTTATATTAGGGAAAAAATAACCAAAAAATACAAATTATTCTCATAGTGACACATTTTCCCCAAACTTTTTTTTTTGTGACCCAAAAAACCCAAACTTGTACCAGCGCAACATCTTTACCCCACACTCTTTCCTATGACACCAAAATTCCAAACTTATAAACGAGTGACACATGAACCGCAAAGTTTTTTTTTTTTTTTTTGTGACACCAAAAATCCCAAACTTGTGAGCATGTGACACATTTACCCAAATTTTGAGGTAAATGTGTCATATGACTACAACTTTAGGATTTTTTGTGTTACAAGAAAAAGTTTGACGTAAATGTGTCAAATTGGTACCAGTTTGAAGTAAATATGCCATATAAGTACAAGTTTTGAGATTTTTTGTGTCATAAAAAAAATTTAAAGTAAATGTGTCAAAGAGGGCATAGTTTAGAATTTTTGGTGATTTTTTCCTTTTATATTAATTACTCCTATATGATTGGGAATCTGTCGCGGGACACATTATCTGATGCACTGGATGCCAAAGTTTTGGACTACGGAAAGCCGAAGAAAGCAGAACCTAATTCTCGATGCTGTCAAATGAGAATTTGGTGAAAAAAAATATCTTAGATTTTCTCGATGGCGTCCTTTCTCGGTGAAGTCAATGGCAACTTTGTGAGTCGAGTCATGTACTTGTTGCAACATGTAGTTTAGCATTTTTAAGCTTCTTTGTCTTATTTTAGGTCTTGAGAAGGAAAAAGAAAGTGTTTTTCATGTTGGTGTTGTTAGTCTGCAAGAGCATCACAAGTTCGGGGCAGAAGTGTCACCCCTAATGTATGAAACCAATACAATAGTGCCATTTTGACTCAAAATCACTTGTTCAAATAGTAGCTTCAAGGTTCAAACTTTGGAATCTATGTATCTAGTATAACGGAAAAACATGTTAAATAGCAAAGCACTTTGTCAAGATGGACGGCCATTGCGCTCATTTTTTTTTTAACAACAGCAAAATAAGCTGTTAGAATTCTATGTAAATTTGGCTTCGACCGCATAATCAATGAGACGCTCCATAGAGTTTTATTTATTTTCATGTACTTCGCTCATGCTATGTGGCCTTATACGACAAAGAAGTGCGAGTTTAACAAAGATGGGTCCTTTATGAGTTTTAGCTGCACTAGCTCCCCTTAAGTTAAGCATGAGCTTGTAAGCATGAATTGACACATAAAAAAATGCGGTTCTTGTTGCTGATCAGATGGTGTCGTCTGGTTATTGTTTCACTGCAGCAAACCATATGTTGTGTAAATAATGTGTCTCTTTCGGCCTTATGAATTGGCATTTTTCAAATTTTCATTTGTTGCTTCCCGTTCATTATTTGCAACTTGACTCTTCAAAACAATGCAATTCTCAATCTTGCAAGCTTGCTAGATTCATGGAGTGGCCAGATTTTGGGTAGGTTGCCCAAGTTATGATTTTAGCCCTGTGCAACTCAGTGGATCCTGCAAGCTTGCAACTGGTGCATTTCTCTTGATTAGGTTATGCTTTTAGACTAGGCCTTTCTCTGGTCAATTGAGATTACACTCATCTCAACATCAATGGACCTAAAAGTTTCAACTCAAACCACAAGCAAATCAAATAAACCAAAGACATTGATGTTACTAGCGACTCCGAACCCAACGTTACCTTCATTAGCTTCAAAAATAAGCTTACATTCATCACCTTCCCTAATCCATTGGTCTCCCAATTTGAGAGTCCTTATCTATGGTGAGCTTGATTAGATTGGTTAGGTCTAATCATGCAAAAACAGAGTCAAGCAAAGCCCGTCCGAACAGTGGGCATGATGGACCTCATAAAACAATAGTACCCCGTTCAAGGTTAAACTCTAATAGGACCTTCAAAAGCCAAAAGAATGGGGAACATGACTATGTTTCCACGCAAATTGTCTTATCCTTGACAATATTTCCCTGTTGGAAATACATTTCGAGCTTCAGACATGTATTTGAAAGTTCAAACCGAAGATATTATGGTCAAACAAAATATCTTTTGTAGACAATTGCCAACTTACAAGATCTTGTAATCACTAGTTTTGTACATGAACAAAGTCGATAGGGTTTGATGCATTACTTATGTGTGCATCCGTGAGGTTAAAATGCTCAGACGAAATTTCGTTTGTACCCAATTGCCAACTTCCGAAATCTTATGAACACTCACTAGCTTTGTACATAACCAAAGTAGATAGGGTTTAATCTTTACCTGAAAAGAGAAGCAATAATAAGAACTCCTGCACTAATACTTCGTGAAAGGTTTGTGGTGACATTGTGAATAATTCTTAACTAGTCTCACTGTAGAAATTTCACACGATCCCCTTGCATTTTCTTTTCTTGTTTTCATGTAGCAAATTAGTTAGTAGGTGAGAGATAGCGATAGGAGCCTTAATACGACCGAAGATGTCAAGGCAAACACTGAAAAACTGAGCTAAACACATGCACAGGCAATAATATTAGATCTCTTCCAGGTCTATCACATCAACCATGACATAGTCGTAGACACCCTTACACATGGTTATATGAGAATAAAACAAAAGACGTCTCTATTTCACATACGATTACTAGAACAACAACATTAGGTCTCCAATAAACAAACTGGGAAACAAATGAGTTTTGCACAAAGACAACATTTTGAGAAGCACATATTATGAATTCACAATTAGCCACTTCAGCGAGCCATCATCTCGAGGAAGTCCAGCTCTTTAATCTCCCGACGGTGATAGTGATTATAGTGATGAGGGTGATGGTGGTGGTATAGCGATCACCATCCATCACCGAGCTCATCTCCGAGTTTAGCTCACATTCAATATCAAATCTCTCTTCACTCCCATTACTCACATTCACTCAGCACCTGATGATAATAATGGACCGTCATCTAATAAAACCCAAGATTTTCATTCCCATCAACCATTGGAAAACTGACGTAATTGCTGGCAGGCCTCTGAGCCAGCAGCAGTGACTGGCTGTGGTAGTGGTGATTCGGGGCCTGCTGGGGGCGCTTGACCGCTTTAGGCTGTACATCCGAGCCATGAGAAATGGCTGTCGTCGACAAAGACAATGACTGCTTCACAGTTTTGTGGTCGCCACCACAAGCCAGTGCCGATCGTTCTGGAGGAGACGGAGTGGTGACACTCTTAATGTAGTCTTGCAAGAGGTTGGAATCGTCATTGTTTGGGAGGAACTTGCGTTGAGAGAGTTGCTTGCGCTTGGTGGCATTCCAGCGATTTTTTATGTTATTATCTGTCGTTCCAGACAATATCTTGGCTATATCGGCCCATTTGTTCCCAATCCGCATGTGTGCTTGAATCAGGATCTTATCTTCTTTGATGCTCCACGGGTCCTTCTGCTAAGCAGACAATGAGAGCCAAACGAAGAAGAAGAGGCAGAAAAAGAGGAGGATACAGAAAAACTTACTCCCCGGTTTCGTGAGTTAAGGTTTTTGGCAAAGTTCTTAATTTTGGTGGTGCGTCTTTGATTACTCTAGCTTAATATTTTTCAGTTTTAAGTGATCAAATATATTACAAAGTACATTTATTTAAATGAAGGTGTAAAATATTTTCTTGATATATGTTATGGTGAAGTTTCTTTGGAGGAAAAATGAGGCAAATTCATAATGAATCTATTTACACCCTTTTAATATAATTGTGGATCTTATTAATGCTTAATTGTGGTGTATTCCTAGCCTTTTTTTCTAGGCTATTAATTAGGTATATGTTATGAGTTAAATGGAAGAATTTGGATTTCATCAAGTAACTTAACCTTTTGTTTTGTTCTTAAATAGATGCTGATCTACAGCATGGAAGTGTGTGAAGGATTTGTGCGATTGTTCTCACTAAAAGTTAGGCAAAAGGGCACCTCAAATGCTAATATTTGTGTACGGTACTCACTTTGATATCAATATTTTTTTTTAGATCATTTAAGTGTCAAATAGAAGTAAAAATGATCACTTTAATGCCAATGGCAAGAAATTTTGGGGACCTCGTAAGAGTTGGCACTTGAATAATCGCTTTCAAAAAAATTGGCACTTAAGTGATCATCGATCACTTTAGTATCAAATCGGAGAAAAAATAATCACTTTAGTGCCAACGGTGAGAAATTCCGGGGACTTCATTGGAGGTGGCACTTAAATAACTGTTTTTAAAAAAAAATTAGCACTTAAGTGATTCAAAAAAAATATTAGCATCAAAGTGAACGCCGTATACAAATATTCGCATTTAAGGTGTCTTTTTGTCCTAAAAGTTAGGAAAGAAACATTTACATTTAATAAGAATCAAAACATGTTTTGAGATTTTTTACAGCCCTGCTTATGAAGCGTGGTTTCCGAAAAGTCTGGTTCGCATGGTCACTCATCCCATGCATGCCTGTGAGTTGTCTCATATTGACTAGATGATGCAGGATAACTAGCGTATCGGCAAACTTTAAGAAGTAAGTCAACCAAAAATTAAATAACGACAAAAGAAACAAATGGACTCACGAGTTCCACGCACTAATAACACGCGTCGGCGAAGATGAGGAAATAAATTCATTTTTTCTAAGGACTAATAAAACAAACACATATTCTCAATTGTGGAGGGTAAATGAATTTATGATAAATCACAATGAGTGTTGAATGCTCGTATCCTTTAATCTATATGCATATCAAATATCTGTCTCTAGATACACTTCCTATGTATGGGATTCATTTATCAAATCTGATTGTGATTCTATTTAGGAATACATGACTAGATGAGTATGATGGTCAATGTAAATTTATGCAATGGAAGGTATAATGGATGTAGAGACTAGATCAAGAGCAAATTACGGGCAAGAAAAAACATATTTTTAAAGGAAAAAGAGACAAAAAAAAACCTTGATATTAAGCCTCAAATGGTTATGCCATCTCTCCCTACACTGTTTTCCGACTCTCCCCTCTAGAATCTAAGTAATTTGAGACCACTTTTTCGCTCCATGCATCTCAACCAACATTGTCAAGAGTCTGCACATAAATGAGAAGAAAAATATATTCAAACAATGAATAATTTTCTTCTTCACATATCATTCCCAACATTTGGAAAAAGAAAACATGCCCAAAAACCCTAACCAGGAAAATAAGATAAAAACCCAGATGTCAAAGGAAAAACAATCAGAACCGGATGGAAAAAAAAATTAGATGAAGAAGAAGCAAGAAAAAAAGAGGGAATCTTTTCAAGTCTTAACCTGTCTTCTTCAAGAGTCCACTGGCCTTTGACAACCAAAGGTTCCTTGTCAACCTTGCCATCCTCACTCTCTCTCGCTTCTTCTTCCCCGTTTCTGCTTTTGCTGCTGATGCGGCAGACCTATCACCACCTCTCTCTTGCTCCAATCATTACCACCGTCATCCCGCTCATGACCCCATTGGTTGTCTGAGTTCATGCCACCCAAAGAGATCTCCTCACCGAGCCTCTCGTTCAGCGATGGCGGTTCATTCAAGTCAAGCAAAGGCATGATATGGCGGTCCACCGTCACCGGATCACGATGAAGATGGTGATTGACTGGACCGTAGTCGAAGAGGCTCTTGAATTCCGCCTGGCCATGCGCTGCTACACCATCGTTGTTGTCGCCGCACTCTGGCAAGGTTTCCACGGATGGAGGAGGAGGAGCAGGGGTCGGCAGTGGTGGTGGCACGCAAAGGTCGAACCCTCTAGGGAAAGTTACGGTCGGGTGAGTATCGGCTGATGGGTAATGAAATGGCGGGTTGAGCTGTGGGGTCGAGTCCACCTAAGAGAAGGGGTTTGATGAGGAGCCTTTGATGGAGAAGCCATGGTCATCATCAAGAATGTCGGTATTATGGCTGTGACGGAGCTTGTAGAAGATGCCATTCACGTTCGGAGGAGGCGGAGGAGGAGCCTCGAGGTCAAGCGAGAAGCTGTGCCAGGGTTTTGCAGGGATTTTTCCAGGAAAGTGCCCGGATGGAAAGGGAAATCATCTCGGAAAGTATAGGAGGGGGTGGAGGAATGGTTGAGCTCCATGCTGAGGAAGAGGGAGAGAAGGGAAGGAGCGAGTGAATGCTGGTTTTGGCTAAGAAGGTGCAATAGTGTCCACATTCATTTCCAAAAAATTCACTAGGAACTGGCAGTCAGGATCGAGCTCTAGATAGGATTTTGAACTTGGGCCAACTTGGATTTCAAACCATCTTGAGGGACCCTTTCGCTAACGTGGCGGCATGTGTTGGTCACTGAGTGGCCCGATATTAATGACGTGGTGGGGCAGGACCACCTGTTATGTCCTATATCCTTGAATCTTATTCTATCGAGTCTCGTGAGAAATGCGCAAGTTCATTATGATTTATGCGCTCTTATCTAAGGGCGTCATAGAAATAAAGTTTAGTCGACACATCTCCGTATTCATAGCTCACCTCAATTCTACCCGATTTAATTTTACAATACACGATGTTGTTAAGTTATATTGAGAGTAGGATTTTCTAAACTCGAGCTCAACTTGAATAACTTTCAAAAGATTTAATGTAATTGGACTTGTCAATAAGATTTGCATGAAATTTGAACTAAACTCGGACTCATAGTCTAAGAATCAATGCAACTGAAAACAAACTTATTTTATCGGTCTCGCGAGCAACTCGAGTTGCACATTTGAAGTTCAAGTTTGGCTCAATTCAATGCTCAACATAATTCGAACTCGAAAAGAATCGAAATGTGTGAGGCAAGATCCAATCGCTCACGAGTAGTTTGACCGGTTTATTCTAACCAATCGCTTGCTTGCGGTCAAACAACTGCAGTCAACCAATTAACCACAGTCTACTTAGCTATCCGGTTTAACTTAATTAATCGTGGTCATTTAATCTAAATCGATTTTCCAACTAAACCGACCACAATTATCTACCTAAACCTCTAGTTACACTAATTAAACTAACTCTAAACGTAATTAACGATCTAATCGTGAGTTAGGGGTTAACTCACGACTAAACCATGATTTGCTATGACGGTGGCGACAACGATGAAGCTCGTGACCAAGGCGGCGGCGGTCCACAGCGATCATGGGCTCTCGGCTCACGGTTCCAGTCCAACGAAGCTTGTGGGTGCTCGGCGAGTTGCGGTTGACGGCGAAACAGTGGCAAGGTGGACGGGCGGTTGAGCGTCGGCTGAAGGCCTCGGACCTGCGGTGTGGTAACTCGGCTAAGGGGTGGGGTCGGTTTGATGGTGGGGTGGTGGTTTAGCGAAGGCGTGGGGTGGCAAAGCTCGTGGCTAAGGTGATGCGGGGGTGCAAGTTGAGCAAGCCGGGGTCGCGTGGAGTCACGGGTCACCGGGGCTTGGAGAACTCTGGTTCAAAGAGGCGCACGAAGGGTGAGCGACGATGACTAAGCGATGGGTTAACCGAGGATCGGCATAGTACGGCCTCGGGGTATCGGGCTGGTGGCGGCGTGATGCATAGCCTAGAGGGAAGGTGAAGCTTGCAAATCTCCCGGGCCTCGCATGATTGGGCAAAAAGCAAAGAGAGGTGGCGTAGCGCGAGGTCGGTGACGGACTGAGGTGGATAGCGATAGCAGCTGGTGAGTTTGGTGGGTCACGGCGAGCTGGTAGAGCTCGAAGTAGTAGCGGCCACGGGGGACGGCAATGTACGACTTTGATGGCTGGAGATGGTGCGGGGGTGGTAGTGGCAGTGGTGTTCGGTGGAAGAGGCTGTTCAATGAAAGAAAGAAAAGAAGAGTGAAGAAGAAGACGTATAAAAGGAAAGAAGGGGGGTCGTCACAAGTCAGCGACAAGGAGAGAGAGGGAGAGAGAGAAAAAAAAGGTAGAGAGAGAAAGGTGAGTGGACTTCAGTAACAAGATGAGGTGCTAAGTGAGTGGAGATTTGACATGGGGGCCCAATAGAGTCACGTCCAAATTTGAATTTCTTATCCTCTAGTGCATAAAGGCAAGGGCAATTTGGTCATTTGATATTTTAGGACTGGTTGGTCATTTGGCATAAACGATCGAGGGTATTTTGATACTTTCACAACTCGGGCTCGGTCAAGGTTGGGCTCTAGCATGAGGGTTTTGATATTACTACACAACAACTAAATTACCAAAACCTAATCTATTTCGACCGACATCCTAGAATAAATCCAAACATCATCTCTTAAACCCAAAAAATTCAAATTTGCTTATTAGGCGAGGGGAAAAGTACACTAGAAGTGCTATAACTTTTGTACGGCATTCACTTGTGCATAACTTCAAACCTTCACTTAAGTGCCATAACTTTCAAAAATCGTTCACTTGAGTGCCATATTGACGTGGACGCCGGAAAGCTAACGTGGCATGCCGGAAATCTAACGTGTCACTCAAATGAACGATTTTGCTCCGACGTAGCAATCAAGTGAACGATTTTTGAAAGTTATGGCTCTCAAGTGAACGCCGTACACAAGTTATGGTACTTCTAATGTACTTTTTCCTTAGGCCGGAATTCGCGATTAAAATCTAACGAATCCATTTTTCTGATCGACGTCGAAATTTCGGGACATCACAACTCTCCCCTTCTTAAGAAATTTCGTCCTTGAAATTAGGCCACTACACAACCTCAAAAAGATAAAGATACCGACATCTTGTGATGTCCTCATTGCTCGTCATACAATGCTCATTTCACATTAATCCTTATGTCAACTCAGCGCACTAACACTATAATGCGACCCTCAAAACACAAGTCAGATTCAAGCCTATGATCCTCAATAACCAACTTGTCATTATTTCGTATCCACAATCCGTCTAGACAAGTTACCTCATCTAACTCCAAAAATCCAAACCTAAATTGTCATTCTCTCAACTTGCTGTGCAATCTATCTATCAATTGCCATACCATATCCACAATTAACTACAGAAATCAGCCAACCATACGTATCGATTGACAATCTCTTAACTAACAAATAGCCGGAAGTTGTCACTAATTTCCCTACCAGCCACAACTACATCCTACATCATATCACCTAGCATTAAAATTATCCTTTGAAACCCGCCATTTGTCTAGGGATGGTAGGCCATACTAAACTGCAGCTTCATTTCCAACACGGTCTCGAGACTTTTTTCAAAATGTGGCGGTGAACTTGGGATCACTATCCGAAGTGATCGCCACCGGCACTCCACGAAGTCATACAATATTCCGCACATACAGCTCTACATATCTGTCCAAAGCAAAATCCTTTCTCACTACTATAAAATGAGTAGACTTCGTCAATCCGCAAACTACGACCAAATTGAATCGTGTCCCCTTTAACTTCTTGGCAATTCCTATCACAAAGTTCATTATGATATGCTCCCACCTTCACTCTAAAATCTCCAGTGATTGCAGTAGTCCACCGGAATTACAAAGCCGTACCTTAACTTGCCGGTACATCTAATACTTTGCCACGTACTTGGCTAAGCCAGCCTTCATACCATTCCACCAGTACTATTGTTTCGAATTTGGATACATCTCCGTGCTATCTAGACTAACACTAAAGCTATTGGATGGGTTTCTGCCAAGAATTTCTCTTTAACAAAAGCAAGGCCTTTACAATCATTATCTCACTCAACCTTGTAGCCTTGCCAAACTTTTGCTGCGTACTTTGATCACTTGTTTTTCCTTAATTATCACATTTCGCAATCTTAACTTTATTCTAGGTCATCATTGATCTCGGTAACTCACAAATTTATTTGGCAAGTCCTACTATGTTACCGACTCATACTTGTCATTACCAACCTTTCACTCATTTTCACAACTCTTCGTTTCACATGCTAACCTATGGTCCATAGGTTACAATCCTCAAATAATATACTCCATCACAATGTTACTGGTCAACTAGCTTGCATGAGTCTCAAGTCATTCCAAGACCTTGTGGGCTCCACCCGACTTATTACTAGTCACATCTCTCTCTCTCTCCCCTCCACACCCCCCTAACCACCTGACGACCTCTTGTCCTCTTCTTCTTCTTCTTCTTCTTCTTCTTCTTCTCATTTGTTCGGCTCCCCCTCCCTTCCTCCTCCATCCGGCGCCACCATCCACTACCACCTTCTTCTTCTCATTTGTTCGGCTCCCCCCCCCAACCACCCGACGACCTCTTGCCCTCAAGCTCCGCCTAAGCCCTCGCCGCCCCGCTTTCCACTTGACCTGCAGCGAGCCTCGCCGTCCACTAAGCACCACTCGTGCACTTCCTCCACCGAGCATTGTTCGAGACTCACAAGACCCACTCACCAGTCGCCTCCACCCCAAGCACGTGTCGCCGAACCGTCCGCCGTGCATCGTCCACACCACCATTGTCGCCGCCGCCTATATTAATAACCCATTCCCCTTTTTCACAAAAAAAAAAAAACCCAAAAACAATTAAATAATTATTAAAAAAGACACCAAAAATATTTAATTTCCTTTTTTTTATTTTTTTTTTTATTTTTTTATTTTTTTTTTTTTGGTAATTATAAATTAAAATGTTATTATTTGAATAAAAAAAAGGTGGGTGGAGACAGCCACCAAAAAAAAATTAATTAAAAAAAATCCACACAAAAAAAAAAAAACATTTTTCTCCTATAAATAAAGATTAGATTGCAAATCCAAGGAAGACGACCTCAGCTTCCAATTAATTGTTCCTGGTTCTTTAAAAAAGGGTAATTTTTTTTGAATATGTAATCAGAAATAAATCCTATTGGATGAAAACATTCGAAATAGATCAAAACAGAATAGTTTCTATCATTGGTTAGGCGGCTCTGATACTAAATGTTAGCCCACGAAAACGTGGCACAACCGGGATCCTCATAACCAAAACTAGAAACACATATGTAATAAAGAAAAGGGTTATCGAACATGCTTAGTTTGGAATCTATCTTTATGTGGAATGATGACGATTCTCGAGACCAAGTCTTCCACTCTATTCCTTTTGGTTTGTTGTTGGCCAATGAGAGAACCACCACAGAAAAATGGGGTACAATTTCTGAGACAAATAGCTAGAGGGGGCACTTGTGTCTTTTATAGTGGCTTCGACGCGGACCCTCTCATCACGGGTTGTGCCTCTACGGACAACACTAAGCTTGCCCATATTAAAATATATTAAGAGTATATGCCATACTTTAGTAAACCAACCCATATATTAGTTTTCGTTAATGTAGACCACATTAGGATAATTCTAACACATCCAACACTCCAGGTTTTATTTGAGTGAAAGTGTGAGAAGATAACTCTCTTTTTCTTATTAGGGATTGATATGAACTATTTCCACCTTCTATATGACTAAATCTATTCCATTTTCACTAAAGAAAAAAAATACTCCTCAATAATTCAATTGCAATTTAAAGTGATGACCTCAAATATATTTACTATCCTTCTTTTTTAAGTTTTTAGTTTTTTGTTAAATTTATGTAGGATCTAACTGCAACGAGTTTGTCTATCTAGTGAAAAATGAGCGGTGGAAACCGTCCCACCCATCGATTATGCTCTTTCACTTTACAAAACGAGCATCATCTTCCTCCTTTTACATAGATTAGATTGCCAAGTCTCATTTTTCACTGTTCTCTCAAACAAAGACAGGCCTTGAAAGATGGGTAAACCAACAGCTTTGTGTGTGAAGCTGCGGGATGAAGTGTCGAGGCACTCTAAAGTTCAGGTTCTACATAATAACATGCCCGGGGAAGTGACTCTCACAGTCCACTGTAAATACGACAATTGTGAACCTTGGAGCTTCCCCATCATCAAGACTCCCTTTACCAGGATCCCTGGCATAAAGGCTGTTATGTTGTTTAATTATTACAATCTTTCAGATCCATTCATGGAATAGTTTGTCGTTTTTGTGGTTGTTTGAGATAAAGATCCAATTGGTTTGTAACTTCGTATCATTGCAGACATTCAATCAATCCAGTTCATGCCAATTAAGTTATTTTTTTTTTTTTGCACTCATATTCGAGATAATCATGGAATCATCACACGAATGATCAACATGACAAAAGAAAATTGCTGCGACCCTTCCGAACGGCGGTGATTGAAATTCCCCGTGGGTATTGCGAATTGTCAAGCTGGAGCAAATGGTTTCAAACCCTATCGATTGCGACATTGGTTTTACTCGATTATTATGCTTATGGGTTCTTTTTTAGGAGTTGCCACTGACTTATTATGGATTGATTAGAGACGAAGTAAAACATGAGAGTACGAACAAGAAATTCGAGGTAAGGGAACTTAATTATGCCAGATATTTTCTAATGACCAAAATTTGATACCTTTTTCCTTCTTTTTTTTCGGAAATTGTTTCATGAAATCTTTAACTTTTCTACTTTTTCTTAGGACATGTAATCTAGATTGTCATGCAAGGAACTCAAATGATCAAAATCTGAACAAATCGATAACAAAAGTAAAAGTATATCAACAGATTGCACCAGCCGATGTCATAGCACAATAGCCCTAGAATAATGGAAGTAAGTAGACAGGTACTCAAATTTCAAGTTTTTTTTTTTTTTTGGCCTTTTTGCTCATAGAATCTGTCCAATTATGAAAATCTGGGAACGGATCCCCCAGTCAACTTGACAAACACACATGGGTCAATAAGGCAAAAAAAGGGATTTGGCAAAGACTCTATTATACTACTTAGTACCCATGGATAATACATCTACTTAATTGGGGATAATAATAATAATTCAGCTTAGCTTTTTCCGTCCTATATGACTAATCCATTCCATTTTCACCAAAGAGACAAAATCACCATCAATCATTCAATTGCAATTTACAGTGGCAGCCCCAAATTATTTACTTTCCTTCTTTTTTTAGTTTTCTTATTTATCTTATGTAGGTTTAGTTGCCATAATTAAGGCCGATTTTGTCAGTCTAGTAAAAAATGGGTGGGGTAGAACAGCCCCCAAATAATTTCTGATTAAACTCTGTCACTTTACAAAGCAAGCATCATCTTTCTCCTATAAATAGATCAGATTGCAAATCCAAGGATGACGACCTCGGCTTCCAATTAATTGTTCCTGGTTCATCCAGGTCCTTTGTATTTCTGGGTTCGCTAAAAGCAAAGGCGGAACCCTATTCGTGCCAAGCTTTAGGACAGTCTCCCTGTATTAGTATGATTTTCATTTCTTATTGGTGGGAATACTTTAATTTAGTTTTTACATTGAAATGCTTTATTTGCATTCATATTTCTTCTTTTTTAACACGTCCGTCTTTAAATTCACATGTAATGTTTACTTTCGTTTTCAAATTTCAAGATTCGTGTACTTCTCAATTACATGTCTTTCCCATCAAATAGCCTTAAGCAATCGTGCCGGTCAATCTCATCAAGAACATTCGAGATCATTAATTTTTATTCACCAAAAGGAATACTACATCGCCCGGAAGAGACCATAATTCAGCCAGCACGCAACCGTTCTTGGTGTTGCCGAGCGAGAAGCAAGCCCCCTCGAGTAGCCGCTCGTTCGGGAACACAAACTTCACAAGGCCAAGGTAATCGACAGCAAAAATCGAGCTCAAGAGGGCATCATTAGGGGCAAAGACACCGAAAATCCAGAAGACAAGCTCAGGGTCGTTGGAGCCAAGAACGGTGTCAATCCAGTTGTGGTAGAGAGAGGAAGTGGGGTCATCGTTGAAGCCGAAGAGATTATGAGGGAAGAAGAGGCAAGGTAGAAGAAGCGGTGACACTTTGTTTATTTTGAGAGAGCGACAAAGATAGATTAAATTTAAAGAAAAGAATATAAAAATGCCACCTCATAGTTCACATTGTAGTTTTTTTATTTATTATTATTGCAGAAAAGCTATGTAGGAATTAACATTTTATTCAAAAAGTCATGTTGGATCTTTTGCCGGAGTTTTTCATTGCAAGCACTTAACTAATCCTTTTTTTCTTCGATTTAGTACTTAAATGATCCGGCGAAAAATTTTGACATCAAAATAAACGTCGTACGAAAGGTTATGTAACTTTAATGTCCTTTTCCCTACCAAAATAGCCAATGATTGTCCTTTTCTCCGATAATAGTGTAGGGAACGAACTGACCAAAAAATGCATGATGTCAAAAGCAAGTCTCATGACGATTGACTAAACTTTGGCGATAGTACAGTGCTTCTTTATTCATCCTGATGCAGCGTATGCCGCAGACAGAGCACATAGCCAAGACCAATATTCAAGTAGTGCATCATTCATTTGAGTACCAAAAATCAGAGGAAAAAAAAAAAAAAATAGGATTGATCAACTCAGTGTGATGCTGCTGAGAAAGAAGATAGAAAAACCAATCACTTGCATGGAGCTCAAGCCCAAGCAACAAGCATATAAAACACCAATCTTACAGCATTAAGAGCTCGTACTCACAATTTAGGTACATGGTATTTCTGTCACTTGGAATTTTCCAAGGACTCGGGGCAAGTAACACTGCTGGAGAAGCATGCACTTCGACAGGCCGCACTTCCAGAAAATTAGAATCCAGGGATATCACTAGCTAATTGGATGGATTAATCTCAAAGAAATTCCCAAGGAAGATTTAAGAGCATGAAGAAACTTCTGGATGAAGCACCAGTTGCATCATATAATAAAGGCATGCATAAATTTAGGCCAATTACTTTGGGAGGTGCAGTAAAGTACTTTGGCACAAGAGTTTCGAGCAGAACCAGAAGTTTCATCATTAATAATATAAAAGGACAATTCGTCATTTAGAATGGTTGGCATTTAAACAGCTGCAAAGAGAACGCAAAACCACTCAACCTTCAGCTAGGCCTGAACCTTCCCTTTTTAGCATCCAAAAAATTGCAACGAAGATTGGAATAACTTTTAAACCCAGCAGAATGAAATCAATACGTCAATAAAAGAAGAAAAAAGCTTCACCAAGTAGCAAAAATGTAAGCAAGAGAAGGAGAATTTTCCTTTTTGTTGATGATAATTTCCAGTTTTCCCGCCAAGTACCTTGAGTTCCAATCAAGCATGCAAGATGCATCTTCTCTGCATAGTTCCAACGAGTGAGGACCTTCCCCAATCAGCAGTCACAAACTTCTTCATGAAATTGTATGGAACAGTAAAGGATATCAGCAAGCTACAGTCTCTCCAGCCAATCCGTTGGACAGCATCCTTATGGGATATTGGCTGATAAGGATGTCGACAAAAAAGTTCGTCTGCAATCTCACTCTAAGAAGGCTGCCTCTTTTAAAGCTAAAACAACATTCTCCCCAGATCAACTGCACTTTCTGCCTGCATTGATTTTCCTCCTCTGTCTCGAGTCATATGTTGCCCTAATTATACTGAAATCCATGATTAAACCCCATTTCAGAGGCTCAAAACACATTGCCTTTCACCTCACTTGGTCTCAATATGCATGAAAGATCATGAAGGAACATTCAAAATGATACCAATCTAATTTGCTGAACTTAATTGCTATGACACTCCACTTTATATTTGAGTCTAGACAGAACTGTAGACAAACTATTTTTCCATTATCTAGGAAAGTACAAATTACTAATCAGAGCACTTCATTGTGATTCCTCCAAACTTTGACTGACTAGGAGCTGCCTTGTGTCAGATCAGTACCTTAGTTTCGAGCATGGCCAAAAGTTCTGTCATTACGGGGCCACAATGCCATAATAATTACCAAAGGAAGGAAATTAGCAGTTGCAGAAAGAAGGAAGAGAGGCTACACCAATTGATTTTTCTGCAAGTTTCAGTTCAGTTTCAGCATCCAGCATGTAGACAAAAGACAACAAGAAGAGCACAACTTTTTTCGGTTTCACAAGCATCCTATCCTAGTTTAACCCGAGCAAATACCAAAATTCCAAACTAGCATGCAAGACCCATCTTCTCATTATACAAAGCCAACAACTGCGGTGATTTCCCCAAATAAGGAGTCACAAACTTTTCCAGGAACTTCGTCTCTGAAACATTCAACAATGTAGACAGGCTACAAGGTTTAATCAAACCTTTAGACAGCAGAACTTGAAAGACGGATCCCCGAGGAACAATTCTCTTACCTAAGCTAAACCTGATGACTACCGGACGTTGGGAAATAACCAACGAATTGAGCCCCACCACATTGACAAAGAAGTCCATTGCAGCAGTAATTTTGCTCTCCGACGATGCCATACACAATGGAAGCTTCCTAAAAGCTAACATAACTACCTCCTCGGACCAACCCCACCTGCCAAACGCACCGATTTTCCTTTTCCACGTCAACTCGCTCATGCCCATAATCACGAGCAGAGCCGTGACAAAACTCAGTTTGGAAGGTTCAAAGCCCATTGCTTTCACCCTATTCACGGTCTCATCAAATCTCAAGGACCCACAGCAAAACATTTGCCCGTGATCCACGACTAAATACCAGATCTTCGCCTCAGGCACCCCGGCACTCCTCAAAGTCGTGATTTTAGGAACAAGTAAAACTTTCGGATCCTCGTACAATATTCGGGGACTACATGTGATGGCTGCGATGGCCTTTTCATCGGATTGTACCAAATTACTAATGTATTGAAAAGTGGGTATCAAATGCTGCTCTAGGCTCCTGACCAAAATCCTCGGGACTGTAGCCACGAGTTTGGCCAATTCGAGGTCGGAAATCCCTTTCGAGCGCAAAAAATTGACTTTTGGCAAGAGAGTCTTATCTGGGTCCGCTGAAAGCACCGCGGGGAATCTTCTAACGATGCGTGAGATTTGAGTTGGAGTGAAACCTCGGCTCTTGAAGAAACCAATGACTGCGTCTGGTCTTGAAGCGGTTTCGAATTTGACAAGCTTGGAAGCGGAGAGAGCCGATTCTGGAGACAACCCACAGGAGTTGACGAGGTAGGAGGCTGTGAACGATTGCGATTTCGAGGAGGCCGAGGAAAATCTGAGCAGCAGACGGAGTGAATCAGCTTGTGGAGGAACTTGAAGAACCCTAACATGAAGCAGGGCTTGGCGAGAGAAATGGAACATGGGTCTCTGAATCTGATGAACTTGAACAAGAACTCCGGTTTCTTCCTTCTGCTACAAAACTGGAGGTTTCAATTCAAAGGGCTTTTCGACCAAAAATAACATTCAAAGGGTTTTGGTTTCTTCTCCCGTGCTCTTTTTGAAGGAAATATGTAAATCGAAGGGGTGAGCAATGTATCGGTCTAACCCGAGAACCGCATCGACCCGGTTTTGGAAGGCTCTCACAAGATCCGGTTCCCAATTTTAGATATATAATTTTGTGAACAGGCTAGCCGGTCTGACTTCCAATTCTGCATGATGAATCGGACCGACTAGACCGGATTAATACACCTTAATATTTCTTTTTCAAGTAATTTTTTTAACCTAAAGCTACGCATATATGCATAGGTGGTTTATACAAAAGCCTAGCCTCTTTCACTGAGGTTTGACTCTTAATTTCTCGTGGAATGGAGAAAGGGTTAATGGCACGGAAAACTTCAAATTGGCACATATATGATAAATTTATCCCAAACTAATTTTTTTACTCAAAAATCTCGAATTGGTACACATGTAATAAATTTACCTAATTTAATTTTTTAACCACCAAAAATCTCAAACTCGTACATACATGATAATTTACCGTACGTTGCTATTCATAAATATAAGTTAACACCATAAAAATCCTCGAACCGGTGCACATATGACGAATAGAGGGTAAAAACTCCAAACCGATACATCTGTCAACCGCTACGTGTGATCTAACTCAGCAATTTAATGGTAAAATTTAAAGAAAACTAACGGAGAGTAAATTTGTCACAGATATACCAGTTTGAGATTTTCATTATGAAGAAATTAATTTTTGATAAATTTGTTATAGATGTACTAGTTTAAGTTATTTGGAGACAAAAAATTAATTTGGTATAAATTCGTCACATATACATCGGTTTGAAGTTTTTTGTCGTATTAACCATAGAAGCAATCATAATATGTTCATTCTCTTTGAAATGCAGACATTGATCACTTCTACATAATCTTTGTAACACCTTTGAAAAAACAATTGAAGGCTTTGGGCGAAGTTGGAACATGGTCAAAAGGGTCATATGATGAGCTCAGAGTCATTAAAAACATATGCAGAGTTGATCTCAATCAAGGTTGAGTATAAGGGCGAGCATGATAACCATTCTATTTCTAAAATCAATTTCTGGCTAGAAATAGATTTTTCTTTTTCTAGTTTTTGGATGAGTTTTTATGCAAAAAAATACTTTTGATAATGACATAAATTTTGTGTTCCTGGAACAGAAGTTCATTTGATAACGGTTGAAAATTTCTACTTATGGAATGATATTAACATAAAATCTTCTACGAAAAATTTTTGCTTCAATTTTATTTTTTTAAATTTCTTAAAAGAAGAATTTTTGTATTAGAAAATATTGTTCACTATTTCAAATCTGGCAACCAACAATGGTGGGTGGCGATGCCCGGTAGAGGTTGGCGACGGTAGATGGTGGTTGCGGTGGCCGACGAAGGGTGGCGATGGGCGGTGGTGGGCGATGGTAAGTGGAGGAGGGTCGGCGGTTGGCGGCGGCAGGTGGTGGGTGGTGGCGGCCGGGGGTGGCGGTAGGCGGTGGTCGTGGAGGTAGGCGGCGAAGGGTAGTGGTTGGCGGAGGCCGGCATGGGGTAGCGGAGGTCCGCAATGAGCAGTAGTTGGCGGCAATTGGCGGTGGGTGACAGCGGCCGATGGCGGTGGCGATGGAGGTGGTTGTAGTGGCGAATGGCCGTGGTTGTAGCAGTGGTTGCTATGGCGGGGGTCGGCGACGGCCAACGATGGGCCGAGTCAGCTGGTAGAGGTCGGCGGCGGGCGGCGATTGACAAAGGAAGGGCGATAGAAAGAGTACGACGAGGACTTGAGCAAAAATGAAGGGCTTTGGTATGTCGTTTCTCATTTTTGTTTACGGAATAGAGAAGCTGCAAGTTTTAGCTTCTCATTTCTCTTTCAATTCTATTTCTGGAACAAAAATTTGTTCCAGAAACAAAAAAAAAATAGAATTGCATTACCAAACGAATTTCAATTCCAAACCTGTTCCAAAAACAAGCTTGGAATAGAAATAGAGAAATAGAATTGTTATCATGTGTGCCCTAACCGACCAATTGAATAAAGAACCACCCCTATCGGACTAGACCGGCTAGTGTGGTCCGATTCTCCAAGGCTCTAGTTTAATGACCCCATACCTCCAATTTGCTTACAAATGTACAAGTATTGATTAGGAATTGACAATGAGACAATAGGACAACGCATTATGCTTGAACTAGGTCCCGATAGAGTCAAGTACTTAAGAAATTGGGACCGGACTAGAAAAACGGCCGCACATGGACACATATAAGGCTACGTGTTAGTACATGGAGGGCTAGAGGGAGACATGTCACTACCGGGTGACACTTGGCAGACATAGGGACACATAGTAGCGAGGCGAGCCACGTGTTGAATCATGGCGAAGGCGGTGCCACGTGTCACCATGATGTGGCAAACACGTGTCAGAACGTAGGCACCCAAGCGCCGATTCGTCACCATCTTCTTTTCCTATAAATAGAACCTCTGACATTAGTATTTCGTCATTCGTTCGTCGGAACGACTCCTTTCCCTCTCTAAACTTCCCTTAGCCACGTTGCACTACCACCGTACCGACGCCTTGGCGCCACACCGATTGTCAAGGCCAAGCGAGGATTGTGGAACCGCCCAAGAGGATCGCATGTGCTTAAAAAAAAAAAAAGATAAATTCAAGATCGTTTCTATGTCATTTTTTTGAATAACCGAGGCAAGTAGATCTCTAGTCCTTATTACTAAACTATCTATGGTTTGTCATTATGAGTGTTGAGCTCCGATCTGTCTTGGTTGTGGTGATCTTGTTGTGGCATGATTCCGAGACTACACCGATCTATCCTGGTTGTGGTAATCTTGTCGTAGTATGAATGTTGAGATTTTAAGCTCTTGTGTGCTTATATTTGATGATGGTTGACTCTACCTCCAATTTTACGATTCTATAGGCGGTTTAGTCATTCGGTCTAGTGATCTTCTTGTTTGGTTTATACTCCCTCCATTGGCTGAAAACATTTTTCAAAACTTTAAGATGTTGAATCCATCGACGCTTGTGCGACAATGCCTTCATGGCGAACCTCTATGGATTGGTCGGTCAATAGAAGAGTTTATCGAAGCCCGACCTGACATACCGCTATTCATGCACTATAAGGTGATCCGCTCTATACTTTATATGGAGGAAAGACCACCTATTGGGTTAGTCGCGTTTAAATTCAAAACTATGTATTATCGTTGCCTAGCTGGGTGGTAGGTGCTTTAGCACCTCACCGGTTTGGTTTGGATGATTAGGCTCAGAGTATGGGTGACAATACGAAGTTCAGAGAATCCGTGGGCAGTTTTAGTAATTGGGAGTAAATTATCGCCTTTTGTACTCCTCCCCGGTAAATGGTGTGAATAAATAGTGATGTATATAATCTAAAAGAGATATGAATGTAAAGTGGATAACCAATTTGCTGAATGATCTTACTGCTTGCAATGTGTGTTATCTGGTTAGTAAAATCCATTAAAGCCATACCCCTTTAGGCATGCCTGCCGTTGGTGCTTTGACATGGACTTATGAGCCATTGGCAAGCCTTAAGAGGTGGCGGATTGGGATGCCACATTATAATTTTGGTATCAGAGTAGTTCATGGAATAATAAGGTGCATTAGTGAATGAAGTATTTGGTAGGTACATACGCAATAAAACTACAAGTGCATGTGTTTCGTGATTGTCAAGGATTGGCAGTAGCTTATGCTACTTATTAGATAAAAGACTTTGTTGAGTTCGAGAGCCTTAGGGTAATTGATTATCAGGTTAATTATTTAACTAACTTAACTCGGACTCTCCCAAGCCCATACCAAATCGTAACTTATGTTTAATTTCATGCAAAATTATTAAATTGAAGCCGCCACTAATCATTCTTGGTAGGTCGATTAGAAACCTAAATAAAATAGCGGGAGAACTATTTTATTTCTACGAACTAGAAAAATGAGTCTAGAGACTTGGTTACATTAATTTAAAAAATTTAATGTCCTCTCGGTACCAAATTTCATGAAAAATCCACTTTGATTGAATGATGTGAATCGAATGACTTATAAAAATGGAATGGACCATATGATACTCGAGAACCATGAATTTTTGTATTTTCGAATTTAATTACAACCAACTAGGAAAACATGCCTTAAAATGTGAAAACGTCCCATTTAACTTAATAAAATGATTTCTCAAAGCCTTAACTTATATTAGATGTTATTTATGACATAAAAATGGACTTTTGACATGTTTAACCATAGAAAAATGAGGATTATTTACATGAATCAAATTAAAGCAAAGAATGGATAAAGATAAACAAAAATGCACATAATATACCATTAATTCTGATTTTTTAATTAATTCACTCATTCCCAAAAATTGGGGCTAGAGTAGAATTTATCCACTACATACTCGTAGATTTGAGTCATTATGCGGATAAAGATATAGAACAACATCATCCCTTCATACAAAGGGCATATTACGAAATTCTATACAAATTATAAGTGCCATTCTATAAGATCATGGCTAGGGAAATATAATTTATTTTCCGAAGGGTTTAGGAACGAGGGAGCATACATTATGGGCATGCTTGTTTATAATTATGCAAACTGTATAATAAAACAAACATAATCAAATAAAAGCAAGATGGACCAACCTCATTTAAATTTTCGAAAATGTGGAGGGATGGCTGAAAACATGAAAGTGGGGTCAAGATTTGAAAATTTTATTTCAGATAATTCTCAAAATTTGGATAATTATCTACTTAAATACATTAGGATTGTATTGGAGCTCTTGATGGTACTCATGTTCGTGCATCGGTTCCCCCATAAATTCAAGGAAAATTTCGTGGTCGAAAAGACAAAACAACGCAAAATGTTCTTGCATTTGTTACTTTTGATTTAAAGTTCCTTTATGTGTTAGCCGGTTGGGAAGGCACGGCACATGACTCTTGTATTCTAACAAATGCACTTTCAAGGCCTGGAGGAATGAAAATTCCTGAAGGTATAGAATATTCCATGTTTTATATAAAATGTTTACCCTACTTTTTTGAAACATTTTGTTAAAACTTTACATAAAATTGGTAGGTAAATACTACCTTGCCGATGTCGAATATGGCATCCAACCGGGAATTATTTCACCATACCACGGAGTTCGATATCACAAAAGGGAGTTTAGTGACCGCTCACCCGAGAATGAAAAAGAGTTGTTCAACCATCGTCATTCATCTTTACGGTTTGCAATAGAAAGGGCATTCGGTGTTCTTAAAAGGCGTTTTTGTGTATTGAATGCGGAACCCTATTAGTCCTTTGATACTCAAATTGATATGGTCTTAGCATGTTGTAGTCTACATAACTTCATTATGGGAGTTGACCCCAATGATCCTTTTATGCAAGAACCTAATGTAGAGGTTGAATCTCAAAGTCAAGAAAGAATGCATCAACAAACACAAAGAGAGGAGAGGGAGGAAAACAGAGAGTGGGCAGCAAAAAGAGATGATACCACATGTGTAATGTGGGATGACTATAGTGAAAGCGATTGAACATAAACTTCATGGGGAAATTCAATCATGGACGGATCTCCGATCTTCATGATTCTCACGATAAGAAACAAGAATGAAGTCGTACCTTTGTCCATAACGATTCCTCAAGAACGATTGATGTAGAAGACAAAGACGATAAAGAATTTGATTTCTCTCCTTAACCCTCTATACTTTACGTTAACTATGTAATGGAGGATAGAAAACACAAATTGACGTTCATTTTATGTTACGTCTGTTTTTCGATAGGTTGGAGAGAGGACTATATTCAATTTAAACTTGAAACGTTATCCAAAAGGTGCCTCTTCAAGAGGTGCCTTCCATCAAAGCACTTAATTGCACCCTTTCATAATCAACGGATTTTAACATTAATTATTTATTAAATCATCAATAATAATATCACGTGGGTCACATTATTCTTACATATAGTAGGCATAGAATGAATGTTTTGTACTTTTCTTAAAGTTGTATGCTCTTTTTAATGTGATGTGAAGTATAGATTACTAATTTGTGATTGAAGGAGTTTTTGTAACGTGAACTTGATTTACTACTCTAAATCATCATGATGTTCCCTTTTTCTCATTAGTAAAATGACATTTATTTTCGCGTTATCCTTTGTTTGTCTCAATTTCTTGTGTTTATTCGATAGTGTAGCAATGGGCAAGACTAGAGAAGGGAAGGCCAAGCATTTTACATGGTCGGTTGCAATGGAGCGTATGCTTTTAGAGATACTGGCTGATGAAGCTTCATAGGGGAACACACCTTCAGCCACCTTTAAACCATCTTCGTTTGCTCGAGTTGCTCAAGCTATAAATGATAGATTTGGGACTGAATGTGAGCCTGGCCATGTGGACAATCATCTTAGAACTATTAAAAACAATTGGGCTACCATCCAAAAATTGAGGGTTAAGAGTGGATTTCGGTGGGACCATAACTTGAAGATGATCACGGTTCTTCGAAAGGCAGTTTATGATGAAGAAATAATGGCATATGCTTTTCATATTTCAATGTAACTTATACTCTGAGCATTGTTACTCATGGAAAAGGATGCATGTACCTATGATATTGGTTGTTATTATATCTTTACATGTCTGTTTGTCATATTAGACTACTAGAAATTCATTGAACCATGAGGCTTCTTTTGCAGCATGTTGAGATATGCAAGAATTGGAGGATGCTATAGTTTTTTTGTTTGCTTATGCATCATATGCTCTTTACATATACAAAACTGAGACATTGGTAGATGATGAACAGATTGTATGTCTTTCTGTAATCATAAATGGCTTAATCTACTTGTTTATATACTTGTGTTTTTATGATTTTTTTTTGCAGGCACATCCTACCCATGAGAAGTACTTGAACAAGAAAATCGAGATGTACAATGAACTCGCTCTGGTGGCCGGAAAAGACATGGCCATGGGAAGCTTTACAAAATAATTTGGTGACATCGACTTGCCTCCTACTGTGGATGTGGACTGCTCAATTGATTTAGATGATAGTAGTGACAATATTACAAAAGGAATAGAAGATCCGTCAAGAGTTAATAGAATGGGAAGTCATGCTCCTAACAAGGATGACAAATTTGCAATGCTCTTGGAGCAAATTGGAGAGGTTGCTTCTGCATTAAAAAAGATGAGTAAAAATCGGTTGTATGTTGCTGAGCTCTACAAAGAAGTGATGGAGGTTGAAGGTTTTGATGAAGCCACCCTTGTATATGCCTTTGATTATTTGGTGGACAATGAGAGAGTCGCAAAAGCATTCATTATCAAGAGTGCCAAGCTAAAGAAGTTATTTCGTAGATAAAAGAGGAAATGGAAATTGACAAGTGTTAGACTTTGGATGTTTGCTCTTCATATTATCAGATACTATCCGAACTATAGACTTGTTCTTTGATTAGTTGTTGTAGTAGCTATCCAAGTAGCTTTTTGTGGCACAATTTATACTAATGTTTCATGGAAAGATAGAGACACCGGTACTAACCCAACTATAAAATGTTTTCTATCTGTTTGCTTTTTGAAATCACATCTATTTTCCATTTCAAGAGCACATGTTCGGAGATTCAGGTTTCCTTTGCATTTTGCAAGTTCAAATACTAGATTTGCTAGACTCATCGAGAAAATTCGTTTGTTAAGTAACATTGACTCGATAAATTAATTTGGAAGTGAGAGGCCCACTATTGTAGGCAATCGCACGAGGCCGGCGAGCTTGATCTCTTGTGGCCGGTCACTGGTCATCACCGAGGCAAGGTGATCGGCGGAGAAAGAAGAAAAAGACAAAAGGAAAAGGAAAATAAAATAAATAATTAAAAATTAATATATAATATAATATAATATTAAAAGTATAAACCTTTGGTGCTAATAAAATCATTTTTTTTACTTGAGATTTATGAGATTGAAATTGTTTTCCAAAAGAGAACCAAACGCCGAAAAACATTTTTGGCAACATATTACCACACAAAGAAAACAAATCATTTTCCGAGAAAATGATTTTCGAGAAATCACTTTCCGGAAATCGGATTCTCGAAAAACATTTTTCTTGAAACAAACACTCTTGAAACAAACACACCCTTAGTCTCAATTTCATATCTTGGGGAAATCGAGAGAGAGAGAGAGAGAGAGAGAGGGGAGAGAGAGAGAGGGGTTCAGATTATGGGGTCAGAAAAGCATATCAGATTAATTCTTTTTGCCATAAAGCATAAGGAAGCTACATCAACAATTGACCACTCACTGCAAAAAGAGACGTTTAAATAGGAGTGTTTATCATTACACCTTAACATGTCCACCGCCCGACATTCGCTTTAACGCAATCTTTATTCAACCACTGCCAATAGATCACTGGCTTTGGCAAAGCAATGTCTGGCATCTCCTCCCAGATCCACCTGAGAAAATCACAGCAAATTCATTTCTTCGATCGCATGAGTATTCATAACACCAAGATATATAATAACATTAAAGCTTTCAAACAAAAATAAATGCTACGTGTCATAGGTGCTAATTTTTGGGAGGTGGAAGGTAAGCTTTAATTTCATTTGCTTAACATCATCTACCCAGTATCACAACCGTTTCGCCTACACTACTTGAAGAGAGGACTTGAAAATCTTCCAGTGTCATTCCTCAATGACCAACCATTAGTAGTTCTAGAGAGATTCATTGAAGAATCGTTGCATGGTAGCATCCAGCTGAATATATTGTTTAGGCAGAGGAACCAACAATTTCCCTATCCAGAGACTTCTCCCTTCTGCATAGCAGAACCTCATTACGCCAACTCTCAGAGAAGATTTATCAAGGATGGACTAGAGAGAAAGGTATACTGCAAATTTCTAGAGGAACAAGTTCCTGGTCATTCAGAGTTTTCTTCAGTAGTCCAGGTAAGCTAAAGTCCATCACGTAAAGCAGTCAAAGCAGATTAAAGAATTTATAAAGCGTTTTAAGTAGTGACAAATCTCCACTGAAGAACTTGATGCAGCAAAAGGGACATCTAGCATTATTGGAAGGCAGGGTCACATCAGATAATCACAGAAGGAATGTAGATGAAAAGACGCCTTCACGAAGAATCTTAAAGAGAACCGGCATACCTCATAAGCACTTACATCCGAGAAAAGCACCTGCCACATAAAAACATTTCTTCAGTTGAGAATTTTATTCTTTTTGGGCCATAAAAAGAGACTCATCTAATCAACTACAATGTAATACAGTTACACGTATGCATCCATTAAAGCTCCAGCGAAGCAAGCATAAATTAGGAAAACAACATACTCGCCAGCACAGGGAGGTTTTCTAGATATAACTACCAAGAAAACGAAAACACCCTAAGAGCCAAAAGCAAACACCCCACTCTATCTCCCTCTCTTGGAACCAAAAAAAAAAATCCTGTTTCTCCAAACTCTCGAGAAGATGGATTATTGGCATATGAATGCCACCAGAGCACATATCAACCACAACGCATTTGCAGAGAGCTTAAGAACTAACAATGGGAGTTGACAAGGAATGGAATGTGAAAAAGATAATGTTACAGTAGGACTACAACGTGCATATATGGTCAACACTATTATACTAATTCAAGTTATCTTGGAAATTTCTGGAACCACAAGCAGACAATTCCCACTCCACACATACACGCACGCACATGCACAGAATTTCCTACCTTCTTTCCAGCATCCACAACCCCAACTTCTGTGCCGACAGTAAGAACCAGTAATGAGGGCATCAGGTTCAGCAGAGAAATTCAACCAGTAATCCATATTGAAGCTGAAATAGAATTTATCCGGATAACACAGTAAATCACAGTAGTGTACTCACCTCGCCCACCAGATAACGCTCAAATTTGACAGCAGATTTAGGCAACAAAACTCCACCAGCAGATTTCTGCAGCATTAAGCAATTTATCAAGCAAAAGCTCTGACAAACTATTACAACCAAAATCCACATTAAAGTGCCATGAGGATTGAGGATTGTGTTGTAAATGCCACAAACATAAGTTGAAATGTCTGTAAACAAGACTGTAAATTGTTTTCACGTCCTAAGTGTATGTTGCTTGGGGTACAACATCCGCAGACAAAAACTGTTGTCTGATCCCTTTTAACATTTCTTCAAAAAGTTGACATGAACAAACCGCTACTTGATCTGAACTCGATCACATATGAGCATTCCCACTTGTATGTCACATATGGCATAAAGTGCTCGTAAGGCTCAAGACATGTCAGTAAGTAAAAAGACTGACTCAAAACAAGATCATCGAAATGGGAACAATTCGAATACCCAAGGAGAAGAATTTCAAGGAAATGTACCTCAGGGAGCTCCTCAAGGCGAACTAGGACTCTGTCAGCTTGCGGAACGACCCTCGTTCCCCCCCAAAATCCACCACCATGAGATTAAGCACCAAAGACCCATTTGCAGCAGTACACTGGCAATTCAATCGAACAGAAGAGCAAAGAAAAAGAACACCGTTTGAAGGGAGCTCGTAATTTTTTCAACCAAAAAAGAGTACCTTGGCGGGTTCCCATTTCGTAGCAACCGCGTTGGTTCTCAAAGAACTTCTTCGCAGCCCTGCTCGGAGTCAAAACACGGTCATCAACCAAAAGAGAAACGGCAAAAACCGAAGCGAAAGGGAGATGTGCCTGTATAGAAGCTGTTGCTGTACCGAGGAGCCTCTGCTTCAACAAGGAGGGAGCGGTGGGTGTAACGGAGCAGAGTCCTGGGACCGTGACGAACGTGGACGTCATGGATGAGGAGATGCTGTTGCTGGGTGTGGCGTCTCTGTTGCGGTGGCTGCTTCGAGAACAACAACCCTCCTCTGTAGTCCCTTAAGGCTACGTAGCACGGACACTCTTCCTAAGTAGCACCGACACAGATACGCGACACGCGACACGACACGACACGATACGTCGACATGTCATTTTTGAAAAATAGAGATTTTCGATACGTTGAGGATACGTTATATATTAAATACATAATTATTATTTTTATAATTTTTTAAAAAAATGGAGAATAAATTTTCCAACATGGATAATACCTGGACAATTTGCTTTTTGGTCGAAAAGTCTAAACAATTGACGGATCCCACAGAGCACGCTCCCCCCTCTTCTTTTACTGTTTTTGAAAAAATTTCTCACGCTTAGTTGAGTGAGCCTGAAAATCTGCCTTCTTCTCTTTCCTATTAAATGAAAAAAATTGAGCTTTGCACTAGATAGCTGCGTACACTGCACAGTAGATTAGACACAAGTCAGAACCCTCTCTTATCTTATGTCTTATCCACCCCATTTCTCTCTTTACTTTTTTAAAAAATCTCTGCCTCGTCTCTCTCTCCCTCTCTTCTTTTATCTCGCGAAGGAAACGACGAGCTCACCTCTTCCTCTCTCCTCTCAGTATGTAGCACGGACACGATACGGTACACGGGACACGATACGACACTACATGCCGACACGTTATTTTTCAAAAAATAGAGAATTCCGACACGTTGGGACATGTTGTATATTAAATATATTTTTATATATGCATGATATATTATTATTTTTATAATTTTTTATAAAATAAAAAATTTACCAAAAGAGTTCTTATAATCAAAAGAAAGCTCATGTCATCAATACTTCCGTAATTTGATCCCAACCAGCCTAGAAAATAAATAAAAAATAAAAAAATAAACCCTGTTATATGCACGCTTCCTCTCCTCTCTCACGTCTCCGAGAAAATATTAGGTGCTCCTCGAGCAGAGATGGATTGGTGCTCCAGTCCACTCAACGAACGCCACGTGGAAAAAGGGGCCCACTGTCAGAAATTTTTCAAAACCCTCCGGCCGTTTGCTCGCCGTTATTTTTTTCCTCCGTTACTGCCTCTTACCCCCATTTCTCTCTCTCTTCTTCTCTTCCCGATGATTGCCCTGGTCTGGGGGGAAAAGACTACGCGCCACTTTCAAATCCAGCTCTGCTCTCCCTCTCTCTCTCTCTCTCTCTCTCTCTCTCTCTCTCTCTCTCTCTCTCTCAAATCCCTCCCCACGCCTCTGCTCCTCTCTCAAATCCCTTCCCTTCACAAAAAACCTGCTCTGCTTTCTCTCGTCTTTGTGTCTTCCCGAAACCAGCCTCCGCCGTATCCTCCGGCGTTCCGAGCCCATCGGCAGTCACCGCGCCGAGTCTATTCGTCAGTCACTGTGCCGAGTATCATTCATGGTTCAAACTATCCTTCCATTGTTTGCCCCTCATTTGAAAAAAAAAAGCTATTCATTTACTGGAGCATTCTCTCATAATCATTGTTTGATGGATGGCTTTGTGCAGGTGTGCTCTGGTTGAAAGGGCGATATTCATGTCATGGCCAAGACATTGCCCCGAAAATTTGAGGAGAAGTGGCTCCAACTACTTCCTAAAGTTATAGAGGAGGCAAGTTGGTCCCTAAGGACCAACCATGATTTCCTGTTCGGGGTTTCATTACCAGTTTGGCAGGCTGCTGAATGTGTTTTGACTGTTAATATGGTTTCTTCTACTATGAGGTGCCAATATGTCGACAATGCATGAGTAAGTCTCTTTGATGGGTGGCTGTCTTTTGCAATTAAGGTTCTGACCTCAAGTTTTTTGTGGGTTCTTGTAGACTCTTGTTGTTTTCTTTGATGCTCACATCTGCTTGCTTCAATGTCCATGGGAAAGAAAATTCTTGTCATGTGTTGAACTTGTCAATCTAGTTGTAGCCGACCTGTTTAGCCTGATTGCTTTTCAAAGCTTTTTGTTTGTATGATCATCTGAAAGAGAATGCTTTCGGTGCTTTTTTCCCTTATTACCCCTCGAACCCTCTAATTTGCTCCGACATGTTTTTAATTTTCTCAGTGCCCTGAGATCGAGCGGTAAACAGCGGGGGTACATGATAGATGCTTGATTTCCCCAATTCTCTTGTGCAATTTTGTGTTCATTTTTTGTCTCCCTGTTCTTGATGGAGATGTGTCACTTCCCTGAATCATCCAATTGTCATGTAGGTCATCAGATAACTGCTAACATCCCCTCAACTCTTGGGAATGTTTCGAATGTGGATGCCGCGATCATAAAGCAAGAGGACGTGAGTTTGGCCAAGAGCGACGTGTTTGATTCAGACTTGCTGTTGGAGCCTGCGAATTCTTCCCACGCACTCGAACCGACAGACTGCTCGGACTTCTCACGGGACGAGGATGAGAGTTTTGGCAAGAGCCTCTTGCCCCTGGAATTCCTCCCCGGATTCGAAGATGGATACACCTATTACCAAAACCCACTTGCAATTTCTTGCAATTTTGCTTTCCCAACCGAAGAAAACCCCTTATGAGTTGAATGTGAAGTGTTACGAAAATTGTTATTTTGATTGATATTTGACGAGAACTCACTTGCAATTTCTTGCAATTTTGCTTTCCCAGCTGAAGAAAACCCCTTCTAAGTTGAATGTGAAGTGTTACGAAAGTTGTTATTTTGAATGATATTTGTGGAGAACCCACTTGCAATTTCTTGCAATTTTACGAAATTTCTTTAAGTCTAGAAAAAAAAAAACCCTGATGATGGGGGGATCTGATGGACCAAGGATGGCAGGATGGCTGCCCTCTCTTCACCTGGAAAAAAATGATGGTAAAAATTTAATAACAGGATTTGCATTGGCTTATGTAAGTAGCTTCATTGATTAGCCTGCTGCAAATGCCAAAGGTCAATTCAGTAAAGCACAAAAAATTACCTAACTGAAAAGCTAGGATGGCTTTGTGTAGTGTCTTTTTTTTTTTTTTGGTAAGGTAAGTATTGTATAAAATTTTTCAAGGAGCCAAATACAAAAGAGGACCGAACACAGAAACCTCGTACCCATCATTACACTTGAGAGTATCCCAAAGGATGCAAAGGTGTAGCGGTCAAATGAAATACATCATAGAGGGGAACTAGAGACCGTTTTGTGTAGTGTCTTAATTTGGTTGGTTTCTAAAAATCTTTGCAACGTATGGTATGTTTACTTGAATATGTTTTGACAAAAGATGGGATCCCGACATGGGATAACAGATTTGCATTCCCTGAATTTGTTTCAATATAAAGAACTTATGCTTTGTTCTTTTTGTGAAAAACAACTTTAAAAAAAATGTCTTCTTGACTTTTCGGCGTTCGATTAATGAAAAATGAATAAGTCGAGGAAAACATTTGCTGCCATGAAAATATACAAACAACCCACGACAATGAATCCAAAGCGTTACTTTCTTACGTAGATAAACAAGCTGAGGACGTCCAAGTAATGCATAAGTAAGCACCAACAACTACCAATTTAATTGGCTCGAAAGTGGGCAATATGGAATCCTACACTGTTTCTTTTGGGGTTTCAAGCCTTGAAACGCCCCAATCCGATGAAAAAAAAAATTGACATCAATGCAGCATCTCTCTATATGTTCACATGGCTAGAACACTATCGCAATGAGATCAAAATCCTCACATTGCGCCGTTGTTATGTTCAAGGCTCGAAAAGATGACAATTTGATAAGGAAAATCAAAGTCCACAAAGCATTATTCGTGTCCATCTCACTATACATGTTTGTGCACCTCCAGGACTATGTATTTTACAACATACATACTACATTCGAACCAGAACTTCTCATGTCCAGCAGTTTAGACGAGTGATACCATCTACACTTTCCAAAGCGAGCTTAACATCAGATGGGCAAACAAACGCAGGAAACAGCGAACAACAAATGCACATGACCAGCAATTGACATCATCAAGCACACATAAACAGCGAGCCACACAGTAGCCCCTTACGTCCAAATTTGTTCGCATATACAGGAAACACAGTAAGACGCAAACAATGCAACTTCAATTTGGACTTCAAAACGTTTCTAAATAGAATGCAACAGGAACTAACTATCTACGATTGATTCGGGCAGTCTGTCGAACAGGTTGTGAGCAAGTGGCATGAAGTACTCCGTAAACAAAAAAGCTTACAATTTGGAGAAGCAATGTAACGTAGAATACTCAGCAAGCACCACCATTGTCCCAAAACAAACTTAAATGCAAACACACGAAGAACAACGAAAGCCCAAAAAGAAGAAGCTATCATCCCTCCCGAAACCACATCACTACTCAGAAAAAGAAGAACCAAACACCCACCAAGGGAAAACAAGAAATTACGCACTCGGCGCGTTACTGCCTCCTTCCCCTCTTTTCTCCTTCGTTACTGCCTCCCTCCCCCCTATTCTCTCTCTCTGCTCTTCTCTTCCTGATGGACTCGGAGGCAGACTGCCGAATGATACTCGGCGCGGTAACTGACGAACGGACTCAACACGGTGACTGTCGATGGGCTCGGAGGCAACGCCGGAGGATACGGCGGAGGAGGATTTCGGGAAGACGCAAAGATGAGAGAGAGAGAGCAGAGTAGATTTTTGGCGGGCAGAGGCGCTCTTTCGTGAAGGGGAGGGATTTGAGAGAGAGAGAGAGAGAGAGGGAGGGACCAGGTGTCGTTCGTTGAATGGACTGGAATACCAATCCATCTCTGCTCCAGGAGCACCTAATATTTTCTCCTCACGTCTCCTCCCCTTCTCTCTTTACTTTTTAAAAAATCTCTGGCACCTTTCTCCTCCTCTCTCTCTCTCTCTCCCCCTCTTCTCTGTTTTGAAAACACCACCGAAAACCTCTCTCCTCTCTGTTGCCCAGGAAATCTCACCCCCCTCTCTGTCAGTCCTCTCCGTCTCGCGAAGCCAACCGCGGCGTCGACCACCATGATTTTTGCTACTCGCTCTGTCCTCCGGCGCTCTCTCGCTCTGTCTTCCGGCTCGTTCGCTCTCTCTGCTCCGGCGTACACCAAGGCTGTTCTCTGCTTGGGCGCTCGCGTCTCCGGCTCCCTCTCTCATCTCTCTCATGGCCCGAAACGCTCTTACTCCTTCCCCCACCGTTCTCTGCCCTTCGGATCTACTTTTCCCCGCCCTCTTTCCTCACCGACTCGCGTGTCCCCCGGCGTGTCGCTGGCGTTGACTACGTGTCGGACCTCCGACACGCGTTGACCGCGTGTCGAACGCGAGTCGGAGCGTATCGGACGCGTGTCCGAGTCCGATTCGTGTCCGACACCGACACGCTGAGGGGTTTGGCGTGTCGGTGCTTCTCTTCTGGGGAGATGTTTTGCGTGTCGGACACGCGGTCCGGGGGTAAGATTGGCAAGATATTAGTGAAGTCAAAGAAAAACTCAAATCTGACCTAATTTTTTTTTCACCCTCGAGCCCCTGCCTCTACTCTCTCTGGTCGCGCTTCTCCTCTCTGTCTCGTTCTCTCTCGCGGCTTTCTGATCCGTCGACTTTGACTCCCTTCAACGCGTCGCGGCTCCCTGCCGGCGTCGCCTCAGGTCCTCAACTCGCGTCCTCACTCCTCGGACCTTAGCTCGCCACCAAGTTCTGGACTGGTGAGGCCGTGGCCTCAGCTCAGCTCGCGTTGTTACTTGCGAGTTCGCCTTGGGCACTCAGCTCGCCTCCTCTTAGTCCTCGCGGTTGTCTCCCTCGCTTGTTGCTGCCGTCACTCAAGGAAGTCTGTTTTTTGCACACGAAAACTAGGTAAATTTCTTGGTTTTTAAGTTTATATTTCCTTCCAATGCTCTGAGGCCGATTGTGGTGTTGTGGGTCTGGGTTGTGAGTCTGAGTTTGAGGTTGTGCAGGTTGATCACAGGCAAAAAAAGAAAAGGTGTATTTCGTGTATCAATTGGATCGTGAAGTGTTTCCTTGCTTTGCTCATTGGAATTGGTAAGCTATGCTGCAACTCGCATTGGTAGTATGGAGATTAGGGCTGCATTTTGCAGCTGTTATTGGCCATCCGACTGTTCTTTTTCATGACCAACTCCATCCGACTGTGCCTTCCTTGGTTTCCTCTCCCAATGTATATTAAGAAGTCAATGTTGAACATATCTTACTCAAGTTCTTTTTGAACTTTTGAAGTTCGGCAATTGTGGATTGCTGGAGTAGGGTGATTTTGCTAGGAACAAAATTTGGACAGTTGATGACAATCCTCCACCCTGCGATGCTTTCTTCTTCTTCTTCTTTTCTATAGTTTTTTACTAACATTTTTCATCAAATATGAAATAGCTATGACATTTAGACATATATGTGACGTTTGGAGTTCATAAAAATAATAATTTATTATGTATATATAAAAATATACATTTAATATATGACGTGTTCCAGCGTATCGAAAATCTCTATTTTTTTGAGAAATCACGTGTCGGCGTGTCGTGTCGGTACTACATAGCCTTAAGGTTGAGGGGATAGCAAGTGGAGCAGAAGGTTTTCGTCCGCATTCGGGCCGGAGTTTTAGAGAGTTCTTGGATATTAGGGTGCATCTATTTTGGCTTTAGAATTCAATAATTTCTTCTTTTTTTCACTCATTTTAAATCATTATTTAGATTTAAATTCAAGGATTATTAACAAAAATGTGCCTCGCAAAACTAAAAGAAAAAAATAAGTACAAAATCAATCCAAACCAACCTGTATTAACCACATTTCTGCCTTTTTGAAAAACACCGTTCTCTAATTATCAAACCTATTATATCTGAATTTGTATGACACGTAACTTTGCACGTGCTCCAACTCTAGTAAAAATAAATTAAACTAGTGTATCTACTACTGCACTCTGATTTGATTTCCTTATTTTTCTTTAACATTTTGCTATCATCTCTTTAGGATTTTAAGTTAGGCGATTTATTTTCCAAATGTCCATCTAATGAGGGAACTAGACTCATCAATTATAGTGCAAACACAGTGATGTTGCACCTCCTTTATTAGCCTTCACTTGCGGCATGAGTTGAGATACTTGGACTGTAGTTGAGAATTGCTGTCTCTTCTGCCTTCCTCTATACTTTGCCTCCTCTTGCTACCATGCTTTTCGTTCATTCTGGTACTTTGTTATTTTTTATCCAAAGCCTCTTGCCGTGCATTAATTTCGAAGTACATAAGATTTTTCATTAAGTGTTTAAATATGAAAAATAAAGTATCTTTTCCAATGGCAAATGTAGATACTCATATCAAGATTATGACTACAATTTCAGCATTTTTAAGATTATATGTCAAGGTTATTATTTCAGTGATGAGATAATTATTGTTGCTCTAAATATAATTTTATGCGTTTCTTATACTATTATTTTTCTTTGACAATATCCTGATTTTTTTTTTCTTTGACAGAGCACGACATCCTGATTTACTAATCGGAAAAAACTACAGGAATCTAAAATCTATTTATCCTATATTTTGTTTGACTTATAAAATATAATATTATAAGTCTTTTCTTGTTTTTATCAATCTTTAGACTCCTAAAATTATGATTGTAATGTACTAAGTTATAAATCTCAGAATTGAATAACCCTTTGTTCCTCTTCATATCACTTCTCTTCTTCGACATCTTTTCTATTTTTAATTTTTTAAATTTTCCTTCTTATCAAGATAAAATAGCTCGTTTAATTAGTAAAGTTATGATTACTAGTGAAGATGAGCCAAATCAAACAATTACCGGCCATTTTAGAATATTTAAGGATCATTAACAGTCACATTGGTAGAATTTTCTCCAATTTTAATATTTATTTATAATTTCTTGTTCATCGTTTCCAAAAATTTCATAGTTTAATTAATTACATAAGTAAGAACAATCCAATTAAAGGTCATTTGTGGCAGCTCTGTCATTCTTTCTATCTTATTTATTTTTTATTCGAATTTAAGACAAGAATGGATTTAATGCAAATTTAAGAAGAATTATACCTTTTTAACGTGCCAACGAAAACGACGCCTCATCTTCTTGTTTAATTTACTCTTCCTCATCGTCGTCGTCGTCTTCTTGTTCAGGGATCTGCGCTCGGGAGCCACGGCTGCATGTTCGAACCACCGTCTTCAACCTTCAGGCGCGGGGATATCTAGCCGCGAAACGCCGTTCACCGCCACACATCCTCTTCACTCCTATGAATGTCAGCTAGCCTGCGCCGTGTGCGCAGCACTTCACTGCATTACTCTGTCTCCATCCCTCTGTCTCAACCAAAGTCGCAGTCCATAGACACTGGAACGAAAACGTCCATTCACTTCACAATCTCTCACCTCCACGAAACCCTAGCTCCTCGAACCCATTTCAGGCGCAGCCTGTCGAACTCCTCTTACTGCTCTAGCTCGCCCAACGGCAGTCTTGGCTTCGATTTTTTGCGTCAGTTCTTGCCTCATTCGAGCTTGCGCGCTAATAATTTGAACTTCCTTAATTCACATGAAAGGCGTAGACTCATTGTTGGATTATCCAGATTGATAAAGCGAAGACAAGGACACACCTTGAAGGCCTTTTTCGGTAAATTTTGCCCCTTTTTCCTGGTAAAGATATTGAAGAATTTGCAATCCCGCCATACTGCTTTTGCATTCTTCAAGCTTGTGTTCCTAGGAGATTCCGACGAGGAAGTCCGCTTGTGTTGCGTGGCTGCACATATTTTGGCAGTTGAGAATATTCGTCTCCTCGCGCAAGATATTACTTCGTGGGTGATCAGTAGAATTGGGTCATGTCGGAGTAAGGAATTGGTAGAGTTTATGTGGGAGAAGCACCACCTTTATGAAACTGATTTCTCTGTTCTTGATATGCTTATGCGGGCATTTCTGAATGTGGGGATGATTGAGGAGGCGGTAATGATTCTGAGTAGGATGAGGGAAATGAACCTGATGCCTAGCGAATCTGCAATGGTCATTCTTTTGAAGTCTTTGCTTAGAGTAGGTGATTTCGGTAATCTATGGAAGTTGTTTAGAGACATGATTTCTAGAGGACCTTTTCCTTCAGATAAATCTGTAAATGTAGTGCTTCTTGGGTTTTGTAGGAAAGGGCATGTCACAATAGCTGAAAATTTGTGTCACGTGATGGAAAAATTTGGTTTCAAACCTGATGTTTATTCTTACAACATTCTTATTGGTGCATATTGCACTGGCGGAAGGGCATTAGTAGCAATAAACTGGGTGTATCTTATGATTGAGAGAGGTTGTAAACCTAGCAATGTTACGTTTAATACTGTCATCGGCGCCTTGTGTAAAGATGGCAATGTGGCAAGAGCAAGACAATTTTTCAACAGTGTCCCGGAGATGGGTCTTTCTAGAAATACTGTTATGTATAACTCTCTCATGGATGGGTATGTTAAATCAGGGGACATTCTTCAGGCAAATATGCTTTATGAAGAAATGCGGAGCGATGGTATATCTCCTGATTGTGTCACCTTTAACATTCTGGTTGGTTGTAATTACAAGTACGGAAGGGCAGAGTGTGGTGATAGATTGTTCAAGGATATGCTTGAGTCTAACTTGCTTTCCAAGAGTTCCCTCTATGATATAATGGTTGCAGGTATGTGTTGGACTGGTCAAATAGATGAGGCTGAGGAACTTCTGAGGGATATACTTGAGAAAGGAGAACCTGTAAACTTGGCTGCATTTAATACAATTATTGCTTCTTATGGTAGGGTTGGGATGCATGATAAAGCCCATGAGATTTATCAGTTAATGATGATATTTGGTCTGTCACCTTCTTCATCCACATCCAGCTCTCTTCTTTTGGGTTTGTCAAAGAAAGGAAGGTTGCGAGAAGCTAGAGGTCTTTTGTATGATATGATGGAAAGGGGTGTCCCGGTCAACAAAACGGGCTTTACAGTTCTCTTGGATGGATATTTGAAAGTAGGGGACATAACTCAGGCTCAGAGTTTGTGGGATGAGATGGAACTCAGGGGTATATGTCCTGATGCTATTGCATTCTCAGCCTATATCAATGGACTATCAAAAGCAGGTTTTGTGGAGGAGGCATACGAAATTTTTCAGGAAATGTTAAGGAAAGAATTAGTTCCAAACAGTTATATCTATAGCGCTTTGATTAGTGGTTTTTGTGACTGTGGGAAGCTAAAGCAAGCAGTGACGTTGGAGAGAGAAATGAGGCAAAAGGGTCTTCTTCCTGATGTCTTTATTTCCAATGCTATCATTGATGGTTACTGCAAACATGGAAAACTGAAGTCTGCCATGGATGCATATATTGATATGCATCTAATTGGGTTAACCCCTGACATAGTCACATATAACACTTTGATAAATGGGTTTTGCAAAGCATTTGACATGGCTGGGGCTGATAAATTCATGAAGGAGATCTATGCTAGTGGGTGGAATCCAGATATTACAACGTTTAATATAAGAATCCACGGTTTTTGCTGTAGCGGGAAAATGAGTAGAGCTGTGATGACACTTGATGAGCTTGCTGCAGCAGGTATTGCTCCAAATATAGTCACATATAACACAATGATGAATGGCATCTGCAGGGACATACTAGATCGTGCATTGATTGTTACTGCTAAACTGATTAAGATGGCTTTCATTCCAAATGTGATTACGGTAAATATATTGCTGTCACAATTTTTTAAGCAGGGAATGCCCGAGAGAACCTTGTGGTGGGGGCAGAAATTGAGTGAAATTCCATTCTGCTTCGATGAGGTTTCATATAGAATTATTGAGAGAGCCTATGAAAGCATGCAGAACAGTGCTGAGCTGTTCCGTGGTGACTCTGAAAAGAGACTCTTTTTGGATTCCTTGATGTACATTACTTACGACTATATGTATAGAAATAGACAATATAGTGAACCGAGTCATAGTGCAATATACCTTTATGAATAACAGTATCGGTGCACCATGAAGGCTGAGAATGTGATGAGTACTTGGTTCAGCTGTGAATGATGTAGACTCTCATGCAATGGTGGATAAACATCTACCTATTCTCAAATTTATTGAACATGCTGCATATTGTTGGGTAAGGTTCCGTCTCCATCTAAACGATAAATCTATTTTTTGGCTGAAAAGCTATGTTTACTATGTGAAGCGATTTGGTTCCCTTGATTTGACAGGACCCATCTTCAGCCTCATCGTCATCGCCTGGAATCGAGTGTGATGTATTCTTGAGTTTCAGAAGGACAGATACTCACGAAATCAAGGATAAGCTTTACAGCACATTGACAAATGCAGGGATCTCGGTCTTCAAAAACGACAATGAATACCATTTTGATGAAGAGTTGTGGCCGCAGGTGAAAGAGGCGATCAAGACGTCCAGGATCTTGATAGCCATCCTCTCCGCAGATTATGCTTCCAGTAAAAATTGCCTCATGGAGCTGGCACAAATGTGGGAGTGCAGAATGTTAAATGGACAGAATATTATCCCGATTTTCGATCGTATTAGTCCCTCCGATGTAAAACACCTGGCTGGGGATTTTGGAAAGGCCTTCAGTCAACGTGAGACAGCGGGAAACGACTCAGAAACCATCGAAACATGGAGGCGGGTTCTTCGACAGATCGGGGGATTACGCGGATATGTTGCAGACCGACATGCGGGGTATGTAATGCTTTTACTACTGATTTCCTTTCTCTTTCCTAGATAAATGGAACGAAAAATAAGTGTAGGATAACGCGAGATGAACCCAAAGCTTTTTGAATAAATGTAGGTGTAATCATGTCGGCGATGATTGAAATTTAACAATGCATAAGAATAGACCATGGTTCTCCATGCCCATGTGGGTTCATTTCATTCTTGTCGGTCCATTCCGCACTTTGATTTTTATCTTTTGGTAACATTCTTATCATCCTCCTGCTTCATCACTTGCGTTTTGCAGATACGAGGATCAGCTGGCGAGAGAAGTTGGTGTGCATGTTGCGCGGCTGTTGAGGGATGATGGCCTAGTTGTAACCAAAGAACCAGTCAGAATTGATCATCATGTTCAAGAGATAATGAGAAAGCTTGGTGTTGCCAACATCAAGGGACGAGCGATCGAAGTATGTAACGAAGGCGTCCACGTTGTTGGAATACGTGGAGTGCTGGGTGTCGGAAAGACTACCCTTGCAAAGGTTGTCTTTAACCACATGCGCAACTTGTTTGAAGCAAGTAGCTTCCTTGAAGGTATTACTTCGAAAGAAGTCCGGTACTCACAACAGATGTTGATTGCTGACCTTCTAAAACTAGGACGCGTACCACTTGAATCTTCCGATGTAGGGACTAGGAAAATAGCCAGTATACTTAGAAATAGAAAGGTTCTCATTGTGTTGGACGATGTGGATGACGATGAGCAAATCAATGCATTGGCCAAGAAGCTCACTTGGTTTGGACCTGGAAGTAGAATCATCGTGACAACGAACAAAATAGACGTTTTAAGTGCTTTCGACGTTGGAGCAGATGATCATGGGACCGTTGAAGAATACGTGGTTCAACCAATGAATTATGACCATGCTCTACAACTCTTTTGTTATCATGCTTCCAAAATGGCTGCTGTCCAAGATCTCCCCAAATATTTTGACTTGTCCAGAAACATTGTTGAAGCTATTGGAAGGATTCCTTCCGATATCGTGCATCATGCTTCATTTTTAGGCGACAACATGGATATAGATATATGGAAAAGTACCTTGGAATCATTGCAGAAACAGCTGAAAGATTCCCCTGCAGACGATAAAGTCTCAAATCCAATTCAAGGCTCGTCAATTAATGAAAACCCCTCTGTTGGAGGAAGAAGGTTGCCGGTATACCCACCTCCAGGTGGTGTGCCAGCTCCCGCAGGGAAGAAGAGAATAGAGCCGGTTAGTTTTCTCTGCACCTTTGGGATTTGCATGGTTACTTCAAACTTCCTTTACATTAACACGATGGAATCGGTCCTCTGCTTGCAGTTTGACCCAACAAATGCTAAAAATCTTCTACGATGTTACGAATCTTCTTTGACATGAACGATCGAACCACCGAATTTTGAAAATCAGGAGATCCTATCCAAACTCCAAGCATTATTGATATCGTGTGGCCAGGCCTGTTTAGCACTTACTGCTTTCTCCTGAAATTTTTAAAATACCATTTAAATTTACGACAAAAGTTACGTGTGAATTCATGTATTGACATTTGAGTGCTACGGAGTTTTGAGCATTTTAGATTAGTTACGAAAGTCAAGATGCCAAATTCGTAATATTTCCGGGCAATTCACATGTTGGGTAAAGTTCTGCCTCCATCAAAAAACCTATTTTTCGGCTGAAAAACTATTTTTGGTATGTGAAGCGATTTGATTTCCTTGATTTGACAGGAACTATCGTCATCGTCCGAAATTGAGTGTGACGTATTCTTGAGTTTCGATGGTACAAATACTCGTGAAATCAAGGATCAGCTTTACAGGACATTGGCAGATGTGGGGATCCCGGTCTTCCAATACGACAATGAACACCATTTTGATGAAGAGTTGTGGCCGCAGGTGAAAGAGGCGATCAAGAGGTCCAGGATCTCAATAGCCATCCTCTCCGCAGATTATGCTTCCAATAAAAGTTGCCTCATGGAGCTGACACAAATGTGGGAGTGCACACATATTATCCCGATTTTCTGTGGCATTAGTCCCTCTGATGTAACAGACCAGGTTGGGGATTTTGGAAAGGCCTTTGGTGTACATGAGAGAGCAGAAGTCAACCCAGAAACCATCGAAACATGGAAGACGGTCCTTCGAGAGATCGGGGGACTACCCAGTTATAGTGCGGATCCATATAAGGGGTATGTAATGCTTTTACTACTGATTTCCTTTCTCTTTCCTAGATAAATGGAAATGGACCCAAAGCTTTTTGAATAACTATAGATGTAATCATGTCGGTAATGATTGAAAACTCAAGGTTGCTTAAGAATGGAACCTGGTTCCCCCTGCCCATGTGGGTTGATTTAATTTTTGTCTGTCCATTCCCCGCTTTGATTTTTGGTAACATTCTTATCATCCTCCTGCTTCATCACTTGCGTTTTGCAGATACGAGGACCAGCTGGCGAGAGAAGTTGCCGTGGGTGTTGCGCGGATGTTGAGGGATGATGGCCTTGTTGTAACCGACAAACTAGTTGGAATTGATGATGATGTTCAAGAGATATTGAGAAAGCTTGGTGTTGCCTCCATCGAGGGATGAGCGATCGAAGTACGTGGAGAAGACGTTCGCATTGTTGGAATATGTGGAGTGCCAGGTGTCGGAACTACTACTCTTGCAAAGGTTGTCTTTAACCAGATGCGCGACTTGTTTGAAGCAAGTAGCTTCCTTGAAGGTATCAGTTTGAAACAAGTCGAGTTTTCACGAAGTATATTGATTGCTGACCTTCAAGTACAAAACCGTGCACCTGTTGAATCTTCTGGTGAAGGGATTGAAGAAATAGCGTTGTGCTTGACAATGTGGATGCGGATGAACAAATTAAAGCATTAGCCGGGAAGCTTACTTGGTTTGGTCCTGGAAGTAGAATCATCGTGACAACGACCACACAAGAGGTTTTAAGTGCTTTCAACGTCCCAGAAGCTGATCATGAAACAGTTGAAAAACACAAGGTTGAACTAATGAGTCGTGAGTGTGCCCTACAACTCTTTCGTAATCATGCTTTTCAAGGGGATGCTCGCGAAGATGACCCCGACTATGATTCCTTGTCCAGAGACTTTGTCAAAACTATTGGACCGCTTCCTTTGCGTATTGTGGAACTTGCTAAATCTTTACGCCAGATGAATATTGATGACTGGAGAAGTGCCTTGGATGAAGTGCAAAAAGCACTGAAAGCACTGAAAGATTTGAAAGATAGGCAAACTGCCTTTCGAGTCGGCTGTGCAGGAGGAGGAGGAGGAGGAAGACCTGCATCTTTGGAGTTCGAATGCATTTGACAAATCTGGATGCAATGCAAGGCTGGAGGTTTGAATTTTAAGTTTTCGTGTGTTTTGAATTTCCTATGTTCTTAATGCGTCTAGTTTCCATTCCATGTGTTCTAAATTTCCTGTAACTTTAATGTGTCGAGTTACTGAAACTCCTTCATGCTTTAGTGGTTTACTTCATCTAATCCCCAAGTTACTCTTTCCATCACACACTCACCATGCATCACTTACATATCTTTAGATGTTCACACTTAGCACTCAAAGGAAAAGGAGTGTGATTATTTAAGTTAAAATAACCCCCCTCACATCCAAAAAAAAAAAAAAAATCTAAGAGGAACATACTTTACTGAAACAGAGATATATTTATCTATATTTTCGGAAATTACTGAGGATGGTAAAAATATCGTAAAGCTGAGGCAATTGCTTGATAATCATTCTTGGAAGTCGGGACGTAGTGCGTTTGTTTCGCGAAAAATTATTTCCAAAAATATCTTTTGAGAAATAATTGCTTACACAAATAAATTGATGGAATTTTTTTTATCACCTACAAAAATAGATAGGCATATATTGTTATTGATGATAAAATTATTTTTTGTTAATTAGTTTTCTAAATAGTGCAAGCAATCATTTTTCGAAAATTATTTTCCAAATCGTTGATTTTTCGTGAAACGTATTCGTACCACTTGATGATCTCTACCAGACTCAACATATATGGCATTTCGAGACCTCATGAGTTATGAGAGATTTATCAGGACTTTAGCAGCACGTGACATGTTCCTTCTTGACACGAGCTATCACTCCCCCAGCAAATCCATCACCTACGCGAAGGTCCGGCGAAGAGACATTTGAGTGATGGGCACAATCAACCTTAAGCCTATGTTTCGATTTGCTTTATGAAACGTGCCTATAATTTTACAGACGAAAACTGCCCTGCGTAGGGCAGACAACATGGAATATTCAGATTAGTAGGCGCAGATTTAATTGAAAAAACAGCAGAATCACCGAGCAAAATTTTTCTGGCAGACTACGTTTTAGTCTCTTTGTTGCTCGGACCAGAAATGGATACGAATTGAGTGTCTGCAGCGACGAATTCTACACTAGGACATTGCTTAAACAGATGATTGATTAAATACAACTTACAACAGTAAGCACACGACCTAACAAACTGACACTGCAACTTCTTTTGCACTAACTATTAACAGCCGTAAGATGTCAGGTCTCAACTTCAGAACAAGCTGCTGGTCACACTTACACAACCAGTCATGGGATGGCCGCCTCAGTCACAGCTCTCGACTGCATCAGAATCCTTTGGCTTGTAAAGTATCTGATCAAACAAATCCTTGAAGTTTTTGCGTGAAGTCATCTCTTCCAATATCCTGTCTTCAGCAGCCACACTGATCTGTTTGCAGAATTTTCACCTTCTGCGGTTCCCTTCGTGATCAGATGGTAGGCATAGACTACCTTCTCCTGGCCAATTCCGAACACGGGGCTGATTGCCTGCCTCTCGGCTGAAGGATTCCAAATCACGTCTAGCAAGACAACTCTCAATGATCCGACTAGACTTATGCCCTCAGAGCAAGCCTTAGTTGAAGCTAACATTACTCGTGCTTGGCTCCGTTGGTTGTTGAATTCTCCAATCAAACGCTGACGTTCCCTTAGATTGAGGCTCCCATGCATATGTAGAATCTCTTTTCCTTTGGAGGACCACCAGAAAGTCGATCTCAGTTGATCACTGATCAAGAACAATGGCTCTTTGTATTGGCCGAAAATGAGAACTTTCTTGCCGAGTGCTTCGCTGAGCCGGATTAACTCCGCTAAGAACCTCGTCTTTACCCCGGCATATCAGATCTTCAAGCTTCTGACGCTCATGGCCAATAACAGATTTTTCATTCAAATATGCATTGCATCTTAGGATCAGAGAAGGGTGAATGCAGGCCAAAGAAAGCTTGAACTCATACTCAAATGCGCATTAGATCAAGTTCTCAACAATCTTCTTTTGCCTATCCGCTGGTTTTAACGCCACTATGCACTCTTTTATGCCAGGAAGATTCTCTTTAAGAATGCTTCCTTTGTGAACATGAACAAACGGAACCATGACAGACCAGAGATCCACAATTGAATCATCAGCCACTTTGTCATGTGGCTGAACAAGGGAATTGATATAATCTGTTTTAGCTCTTTTCCACTGTCTTGTTCTTGTTTGGAAGAATTTCTTGAGACTAAAAGGCAGTTCGTTGGCCATTGTGGGTCTTACTAAGCACAAGGTGTTATAGAGCTCTAGAAAATTATTCTGGAAAGGGGTGCCTGAGAGGATGATCCACCTCTCAGTCCGAAGTTTCAGCAGAAGATTCCAAATGCTGCTTCTTTGGTTTCACGGCATGTGCCCTTCTTCAAGAACCACTACACCCGGAAAATCGAGAAGATTCTTTCTCATCTCTTCATCTTTCTTTTGAATCTCAGGCTTCTTCACCAGATCCTTTATGCCTTTCCTTTTCGGTACAGCAAGCTTCTCATACAGATTGTAACTTATGCCAAGTATGCTGCTGCTCTTACTCCAGGAGTAGACCTTGATCATCTGCCTCATCGCTACATTGCTTGAGGTGCCTATTTGCTTCCACCATTCTCGCAGCTTCCGGATTTTCTGCCCCGGAGAACTCCGGATTATTCAAGTTGTGGAATGAAATGCCAGTGTCCCATTGCTTGTTCCACTTCCTGAACTCTTCTTCCCAAGTGAGAAGCAAGCTGGCGGAGCAATAACCACAGGGCGGGAATTGGGGAAGAGTCCGAGATACGTGTGCAGAAAAAGTATGGTTAAGCAAGTGTTTCCCGTGCCTGGAGCGTGAGATATGATGCACCCACCGACGTCCTTAGGCTAAGAGCTGGACAATTCTTTCATATCAGTAGACCCTGCTAGGTTCTTCCACATAAACTGAAAGCCCTCTAGCTGGTGCGGATACAATTTACTCCGGTCACTGGGGATGAGATCCAAAACAGAGCCGCTCTGGTGAGAGAGTTCGACAGGGTCATTTCCAGAAGGCTGAAGACAAACCCCTTCAAAGAAAGACAGATTCCCTCTGTTGGACAACGTCTTGGTGCCTGACCCTTCATGGAGAACTTTTCCTACAGGATAAAAGGCAGAAAAAAAAAAACAGAATAATAAGGAAACAATGTTTGTCAAAGATTCTAGTGCATAGACATCCAGTGAAGACGGCGGTGAGTGAAAACAGTTAATCTAGGGAAGTGACGGTCGATAGCATAACTAGTCCAACTGCGAAGTGTGGACGGTATTTTGAAAACGGTATGTAACAGTAACAGCCACAGTAGTTGGTTAACCAACAGAACTTACAACAGAAGGTAGAAATGGTGGCGAGAGATATTTTATCTCGAGCATTATCTGATCACAGAAGACACAAATCAAACCAATTTCCTCATTGCAAATGAGCTCATGGTTTCCTCCTTGACAAAGGGTGGCTCAACTTTTTTCAGTTTCCTGCTGAAGAGCATCACAAGAGCGCTTTTAGTACCACTAGCACGAAATCTCTAATGAAATTATGCTGTCAGTCTTATTTGCTACTTTCCTATAGCATGTACGAGTGCTTAAACAACCACTTCACTTCTGTGACAATTTGATGTGCATTAGTAACTTAAGCAAAACATTTGACAATACACAGAGTATTTAGGGCAGGCCAGCGCTCAGTAGGTAAGACAAAATCTATATTCGATTGTTTTTTAGACAGCCGATTCATCTTTGATGAGCCTTTAGGCTGCTAGCAGGTGTCATGAAACTTACCGGGGTCCAGAAGAACCAAATTTTCCAGCTCTAAGATAAAATTCCATCTCGCTCCACATCTTGTCCATCTCCTTATCTGCTTCAGATTTTGGAGCCGGTTCCTTATCTGACCAGAAGAACTTCACAGGAAGCGGTGGCACTTCCGCCCGCATTTCTGTCCTACTTGGTTTTTCCCATACAACTTCTTTCCGACCGACATCATCTTTGTTATCTCTGAATTTCTGAGCAAGACGTTGGAAATATTTAAGTTCTTTCGACCTACTGGATCTCTCCCAACAAATTTCATAGTCGCTCGTGCTCCTACAATCTTTTCTCCCTTGTGCTTGATGCACCCCGACACCCTCTTCGCCTGACTCAGTCAAGATTTCACCGACTTTCTTCTGCTCGTACATATTATCTCAGCAGTCTCCTTTGATGCCGCTGGCCGTTGTGCCAAAAGTCTCAAACCCCTCCGTGCTTTCCTTTCTCTATTCCTTCATGGCATTGCCACCAGCAAACTGTCTCTCTTTATCGGCCCTTTCTTTCTGTATATTGTCTTGAAGAATGTCATCCTTTCCCCATATGCAATCAGCGAGCTTGAATAGTGTATTTTCCCTTGATTCTCCACCTCTTTCCCTCCTAGTTCTGGACTCCCAGTCGCCCCTACAATCATTCCTCACGGTACCATCAGTAGCCGACATTTGCTCTTTCTCTGCATTTCTGTTTGCAAACGCTTTCTTGCCGCTGCAATCCTCATAACTCCTTTTCTTTTGCAATTGTTGGATGCTACAGGACATGCCTGCATCCCCCTCCTTTCGACATTCTAGTTTCCCATATCGTTTCTCCTGCGCTCCGGTCAATTCCAGAGACCTTGATCTGGGAAGTTGACTTCGCTCGGCTCTGATTCGATCCTTCTTTCTCTGGCGCACAAAAGTTTCCTCTTTCTTCCATCACCCGAATCGTTCCCTTTTCATTAACAGAAGAGCCATATGCTCCAGCGTTCACTCCATCGAACTTGATCTCTGCTTTGCCTTTCTCCTACTCCTCCTGTTCATCTTCATCAGCCTGCAACCCTTCATCATCATTTTTACCCCGTGTGCTGTTTCATCCTTTTCCCTCATTCCTTCGCACTACGACAAGCTAAAACTTCCTCTTTCCTCCAGTTGCCCCATCAATGGAAGGACAATCGATTTTTGCATTTGATCGTTCAACATTAATCGCTTCTTCCTCTTTGACCTCCTCTACATCACCTTGCAACCGTTCCTTGACCCACGAAACTCTACTTTCCACATTCTCTTTCCTTCCCGCTTCATCAATCACCAGATCATCCATGCACTCAATGTCATGCTCAACATTAATCGCTTCTTCCTCCTTTTGCTTCTCCACATCATGCTGCAACCATTCATTGACCAACGAAACTCTACATTCCTCATCCTCTTTCTTTCTCGCATTGTTAATCACCAGATCATCCGAGCACTCAATATCAAGCTCCTTAGTAGTTGTCCTTGCGCTGCATAAAGGACTCAACTCACCTATGTCCTTACGTTTTATCTTCTTCCTTATCTCCGTAATTTTCTCAAGCTCACTCCCAGACACATCCTCTTCTGAGCTCGAAGAAGTATCTCCATCTGTGCTCAAGCTTTCTGACCCTTTTGCAACCAAATACTCATCGCCGATGTCATCAGCCTCGGTTGAGCTCTCGGACGAAGAGGACAAATAATCTAAGCTAATATTGGCCTTAGAACCATCTTCAGTCACTGATGGAGTCCTATTCTGGGACACATTCAGCGCAAAATCATCATTAGGGGATTTGAAATTTCTGCCGTTTCCCTCACCCGTTCGCCAAAAACTTTCTCCTCACCAGAGCGTATTGAGTCATCCTCAGAACATGCATTAGACAAGAACTCTTCCCTTCCACACCTTCCATGGCCACCTACACTCTCATCAGACTCAAAGTCTGTGCTCTCCTCTTCATCAGAGTCACTACTAACGTCATCAACAATATCAATGTTCTTACATTTATGAAAACACGGCCAGGCTCAAACCTTTGCGCCATCGGAGGTTTGTGATCCCTGGACTCTTCTTCCTCCTCAGCACTTCCACTCACTGAAATCACTTCGTCACTGTCATCTTCACTGTCTGTAATAGCAATGACCTCTCTGCTGCCATCAACGGCGCTACCTCCGCCTCCTGAAAAAGAGGAGACTCTTTGTCGAGCTCCTCTGCCACTGCTCTCTGCTTCTGGGCCTGAAGTCTCAAGAAGGAGGATGTCACACACTACGCACTTCGCTCCTGAAGAACCGCCTTTCCTTCTATTGGAGAAACATCCGGCATAGGGATCGTCTTTCTTTCTTCGCTTTTGAAGACCGAAAAGGAAATGATGGCAGTGAAATCAGACATGCTAATTAAGATGGCTTGTAGTTGTTGTTTTTTTTTCGAAATGAATTAATTTTCATTTAACTAGCATAAATAATAGAATGCAACAATTACGGTCTAAACATAACAAATTCCAAATGGATTAAGATGGCTTCTAGTTAGCTTCCAACCAAATTGATTGTTTTGCAACCTTTTATTCTTGACTCGCAGTTGTCGCTTGCCATGTTTTTATTTCTAAATTTATGGCAACCTCATGATGCACTTTCTTACTATCAGCTTTCCGTTCACTTACAGGCAACTTGACAGAAAGACAAATGGAGTGAGACGATCGAAAAAATTACGATGTCGACCGGACATTATGATTTGCAGAAGTGGCATGTAGACATCTCTATCGACTAAGGCGATACCTTCAACAAAATAGAACCCGATTTTTTTTCCACCTATCAATTGGGCGAGGAATAAGAGAAATATCGGAATTCGGAGACGGTGAATGGAAGAGTTTCTGCGTATAATATTCATCTAATTACATGATTCGCATGAAACTGGTAGTTTTCAAAGAATTTGCCTTTTCATGTAGAGTCTCGGACACTAAATTTATGTGTATCGATTTTCAAATCACAAGTGATAAGCTTTTTTCTCTTTTCTGGTTTTCATTTGGGCTCTCCAAATCTGCTAATGAGGCTATAAATATACTTGTTCAATCTCTCACTTCTTATTTATCTAAGGAAAGCATCGGCAGGAGCGAAAAAGAGATTTAATTTTGTGAAGACAATATTTACAATAAATGTAAACTTGCAAAATAAAAAATAATCGTACACGCTCATAACAATTGCCAGAAATGGTAGGTCCAGTCAGAATGGTTCAATCCAAAAACGGAGTTGCATATTTATTCATTGATGAATATTCAAAATTTCTAGGAAATTTGACTACCAACCTTAAGATTTCTAGAAATCACAATAGACATGGAAATTCGACGATACTCGACATGATCTATTAGAAATACCAATTCGTGCTTAAAAGAGTGTGCTGAACCTCAGTGCACTAATGCAGCTACTCAAAAAGGATTAATCTTTGTTAAACTCGCACTACTTTCGACTATATACATAAGTAACAACTTATTGAATTAGACGTACTTTCATCGTTGATCAAACACATTGATCTCATATCAACGTTATTATTTAGTAATTTTGCATACGAAAAACCACAACAAAATTAGACTTTTTGGAGGGTGATGTTGATGTATCTGGTCGAAGCCTGCTATTTATTGAATTCTCTATAAATCGATAGCTTATTTCGTTGAAGTTCAATAAAAAATGGAGTGTTGCCTTCCCATGAAAGCATGTTATATCATCTCCTCTTTGTGCCATTATCGGCTTATCTCAATCAATGCTTAATTAAGATCACATGTCTATTTGAATTTTGGACAGATCAACATTTTCAGGATAAGTCGACAAAATGAATGTTGAGAGGTACATGGAAGATTAAATGTATCCACCTTACAGTGACTCTAATCCTTTAAACTCATAAAATCAAATAAGGGGACATGGAAATGGAGTTAGTACAGAATATAGGATGGGAAAACAGATTTTTTTAGCTCTGCTAATAATTTTACCTGTTCTATAGGGCTAATTTAGACTATAGCTTATGTTCTACAAGACTAAATTTTGGACTCTTCTATGTTACGTAATACAAATGATGAAGGCTATCATACATACTATCGTTTGAGTTCGAGTATATTGCTGAGTTCATCTGAAAAATTATGGCATACATTTCACGTCCATTTGAACGTACGGCCTTGTTTCCAATTGATATACACGTGTAACAGAAAAATTGCACAAAAAATCCTAAACTTATTAAATTTTTCCAAATTCAGTCATAAACCTTTAAATTTTGTCATCTTAAACTTTTTTACATTTTGCCAATTGAGCCGATAGGCCAATTTTGACTTGAAATTGCTGAAGTAGACGCTAGCCATCCTATGTGGCGCAACCCTTTTTCTATTTTTAAATACTTTTTAATTTTTAATTTTTTTCCTTTTTACTTTTCTTTTCTTTTCTTTAGTTTTTTTTCTTATTGTGGTTGGCGAGGGCTCCGTTACCCTCGTGCAGTGGACAGATAGTGAGGGTAGCCGGTGACTTTAAGGGGAAAAAAGGAAAAGAAAAGTAAATATTATTAAAATCAGCCACATCAACGATGACCATGTAACGTAGGACCGCAGGCATCCATTTCAATGGTTTTCGACCAAAATTGGCCAAATAGACTCAACTGGTAAAACATAAAATGATTTAGGACTCAATTGAGGAAATTAGAAAATTTAGGAATGAATTTACAAAAATACAATATGTTTAGGATTTTTTGGACAATTTTCCCCATTGTGTAATAGGTGGTTTCTTATGTTGTAGACCAAACATTTATTGAAACTAGAAAATCGAGGTCACATATCATTTAAATTTCTTTTACTTTGAATTAGTCGAAGTAAATATGGGACTTCTAGGCAACATAATTTGGAAAGGATTTGTCGGTGTTTGTTTGTAAAACAAATAAATAAGGTAATTTCCTTGTCCCACATAGGAGGGATGAGAGAGTGCAAGACACTTTAAATATGAGAAGGCAATTTTGTTCAAATGGAGAAATTGGTGGGTGGGCTAAACCTCGACATACCCGCGTGCATGTGCGCGATTATTAGGCGCACTTACCACTCCTGCTCACCGCGGACAAAAATATGCCTTAATCAATGATTATTTTTTTAATTTCGATTATAATTATAAAAAATTTATTTCATTATTATTTTTTACTTATAACTATTCGGACATGAACGGTTGTGTCTGAATGGCGGTTTTCACACACGAACGATTATGAACGGTTATGTCCGGATTGCAATTTTTCGGACATGAATGGGTGTGTTCGTACAGGCAATTTGGACATTAAGAGGTGTGTTCTATTCATATTATAAAATGGACAATTCTATCAGTTTTCTGCAGTTACTTTTATTTTCGTTTTCCTTCAAAAGAGAAATGACCACCTTTTCATTATTTCATAGAGAGTTGTAGGAGAGTTACTGGAATTGCTATCTAGCATTCTAACTGTGACTTTGTTGTATCCTAAAGGCAATTTGCCAGAAACCTATAGTAACTTCGTGGGGCAAATTAATCCTAAAAGAGAGTGATTACACGCCTCAAAGTCCGACTATATTGTTACTTCATTTCCTACAATATTTTCCCAACAAGATCCACATCACATTTTGTTGATTAGAGAAAAGAATGATAGAAACGATATGCCAAGCTTGCCATTGCTTCGAGGTTATGCTAATTGTCACAGGATTAACATGACAACTGCTAGATATTCATGTCACATGTTTCATTAACGACATAGAAAACATTAAACCAATTTCATCAGAGATCTACAGATAATATGAAAAGGTAAAGGGATGTTCCGTGTAATAAAAATTAATTTCAGAGTGACGCAAAAATCAAGGGAGGCTCACTCCCGACACGGAGCTCTTATACGGCATTACATGTGATAATTGCAAGTGAACCTATTCACCCTCAAGCAGACCCCATGTACTCTTCCTCTATCTATCCATTAAAGATGGAGTTTGCCTTGCAAATTGGACAACATAGAACCTGTACAAACTTCACTTGCCTTCGCTTGATGGTGATTCGGGAGGAGAACTGGCCACGAGCATGGTAAGGAGAATTGTTGCCCCTTGATTAAACTTCGATATTTCTTTTCATTTTTTATGGTGTTCTCGGTTCAGCTCTTAACGCCAAATCCGCCTATAATGAGTCACCACAATCTGCAATGAAAGAGTGTTGGAAAGTTAGATCAATCATCCAAATCGCACGTATGGATGATATTTAGTCGGATTAAGACAGAAATAGTTAAGCTGAAAATCTGATACTTTTTGGAAATCCATACCTTATCGAAGATGCCATTGTAAATGTGATTATTTTGGTAAATCATTGATCCAACTTTTTAAGCGTATGATGATGCATCTCCTACTGAAATCAAGAGTGTTTTTCATACATGGGTCATGATCTTTGATGAAAGAAATGGATAGCAATTTAGATGCATCAATAGGTTTCTTGAGGAAAAGACTACAGAGGTTGATAGAAAGACTTCATCCTTTGTCGATAGAGACAGTCATATATGAGGAGAGTGACATTGTAGCCCAAGAGGAATTAGATATTGAAGCTTGGAGCATCATAAGATGAGAGCTATATAAATAGGAAAAGCATTGGCCATTCTCATTATTGGTGGATACACATGCATATGTTGCATTCAATATGTTTCCCTACCAAGAAATATGATAAGTGGGAGGTTAGGTAGGAATTGTATCATCCACTAATGTGTCAATCCACATCCTTTGATCAGTACTTGACTTTTATAGAAAATCGATGTATCAAACAACATATTATCGATGATTTTACTTGATTGAAATTGCGGACAAGGCAACTCGATGATTAGTAATCCATATTGTTATGGGATTCACCGATAAATAAATGAAAACGTGCTTAACCTTGGGTACCTATATGCAACTAAAAGCCGTAGTTCAGTTGTTTTCTACTATGTAAGTACCATCTTTGTCAATTAGATGGATTTCCGACATCAAACAAACTCATTTGTCTCGCGTATATTATGCTATACTTATCCAAGATAGAATGGACTTAGTAAGAACATGGGAGAGATACTCTCTACAATCATGTAACGCTAATATCACTTACTGGCAAAAGAAAACTATACATCCTTTTTAGCAAACGCAAGGCAAAAATAACATTGCGAGTCTTGTGACCTTACTACACATACATACGGTTATCTTCATTTAGGATTTAATAGTATTATGATCATGACATTCTTCTAAAAGATGTAAAAGGTGTTTCTTATCTTGTTTTCGCATATTGCTTGAATTGAGTAGAGTAGGGGAGATGGAGCGTTTTGGGTCAGCGCATAACAAATGCTATGTGAATTCCACTTATGTTTAAATTAGCATTGCATTCTTAATTCGGTTTATTGTCTGAGGTTAATAAGGGCATGAGACAAATATTATTCGACATCTAATTTGTGAAGAATAGGGATTATTACAGATATTTGTACTTTTCAAACTATGCGATCATCAACAATGATAGGTTTGTCGATGTCATTTAGAGTTCCAAGGCAATTATTCATCGTGTATATGAAGCGCTGCCCTAAAATTGAGGGCTATACGATAAACTTTGGATACGTATTTTTTTTGCTGGACAGTAAATGTGAGAAAATTGTCAAAAAATTCATACCTATTTAAGTTTTGCAAATTCAATATTAAATCTTTTCATTTTGCCAATTAAGTCTTAAACATTTTCTCGTGTTGCCATTTGAGTCCATCCAATCAATTTTAGTTGGAAATCAATGACTGGGACGCCGCCCGTCCTAGTGGCCTAGGTGGCCCCGACTTAGACAACTTTAAATAATATTTTAATACTTTTTTGAATTTTGTGTTATTTGTTGGCAAGATCTCCGATCGACCATTGTTGCCAACTGAAGAGGGCCAACTACCTTTGGTTTGAGGGAGGGTGTGGCGACCCTTGCCTAGATCCGGGCGAGGGGATGGAGGTACTCCCTCGTGGTCGATGAGGGGGCAATACCCTCGCCCTGACCAGGCAACCCTCACCGACTAGAGATGTAAAAAAAATGAAGAAAAGAAAAGAAAAGAAAAGAAAAAAGGAAAAAGAAAAAAATTAACAAAAAAATTGGGAAAATATTAACATATTATTAAAAATTGGCTACGTCGATGCCGACCATGCCACGTCGGACGGCCAGCATCCATGTTAGCAATTTCTAGCCAAAATTGACTAGATGAACTCAATTGGCTAAACATAAAAAGAGTTTAGGACTCAATTAACAAAATTAAAAGATTTAAGATTGAATTGGCAAAAGTGGCACAGGTGTAAGACCTTTTGCACAGTTTTTCCCGATAAATGTATGGATGAGTCATATGTTATGGCATTGCCATTCATGATTCGATTATGGTAATTTTCAAAGCGAGATGCTGACAAATACTAATTCAGCTTAATTCATTTTCCCTAAATAATATAATTACCATTTAGGTCAAATGTTACCTACTCGAGTTGACATTTACGGGAATCTTATTCATGGTTTTACTGTAATGCTTATGACACGTTGGAGCCAATCGGGAACTATATTGCACGAATTTATTCAGTTCATAGAATTAGGAGAACAGCAATTACTGACAAGTTAACCATAATTAGCTCGCCAACTAAGAAAATGGCCGAAAATGGAGTCGCCTTGCTGTACTCACCATTCCATGAATGCCTCATCAAGAATAGTTAACTTTTATCCGATTCTTGACAAAAAAAGAGCATAAGCGCATGTCGAATGAAAAAATAATCATTGTGCACATAAATGGGAAAACATACCAACACTTGTATCCAGAACTTCACAGTATGCTTGATAGATCATATAGGTAATCGGTTGTGCATAGTAAGCCAAGCAAGTGAGAGGAGACCTGCATGATCTACTTAACCACACTGTCTTTGGTGGCCAATCGATTGTGCAAAGTAAGCCAATCAAGAATCGAAGATTTGTCACTTTGGAGAAATAGAGAAAGACTTTGAGATCGCACTTCGATGTGATATTGACTGTAACCACCAATGGAAGTTATGTTTTCAACGTAATAATTAGATTGATAACACTAAATCGAAAAAGAAGAAGATTGATCCCTCTCTCTCAGATAGAATCATTCCCCTAATCACCTTGTATGTTAACCAAAATCCAACCAACTTGCCTAATCACTCTTGCTTATTGCACAAGTGAGACTCGGATGTACTTCACGAGCAGGAGCACATATAAATGACAAAGTGCAATTCAAGATCTCTAATAAGGAAAAAGAAGAAGACTTATCTTTCCTTGAACTACAGTACACTTTTGATTCGATACAAAGTACATCGGGCTCTTATACAATTATCCGCGAAAAGAATTGCCCTCAATTGGCGCAGGTTCAAATGCCGCTCCCTTTGGGGTTCCATTGTGGTGGAGAACCAGACTCCACGAACTTCATTCTGCATGCTGTAAGCAGTAGGGGGTCGCCTTTTCTACTGCAATAGGAGTTGTGGAAAATTCCTATTATCTGACGTTCCCACAGCGAAGCTAGGCCGATTCTAGGCTTCATTGTAGTCACCGGGTCTTGCAATGTAGACGAAGACAGACATAAAAAGGTCAAGAGAAAACTTCATATACAAGGAGGGAAAGGATTCAATTATTGTGACTATTAGCAGAGAGTAGAATTGACTTAGGCTAAGGTGTGAAGCACCAAAAGTTGAAAGATGCAACATCTTTCTGGTGGATCACGGATCCGATACTTATGCACATGCAAGGTTGGAATATGTGGGACATACTTGTTAGAAGCATGTCAAAAGAGATTTTCGGAGAGATCTTGCTTTGAAGCACTTGTAGGACAAGTAAGAAAGAAGAAACTCAATCAGCTAAGGTGTGGTCCATCAAGAGATGAAGGGCTTTATAAATAGGTGAATACTTAGTCGTGCTCATTATTGGTGTGGATAGACTCGCACAAATTGCATTTAACGCATTCCCACTCTAGGAAATATTATCAATGGCAAGGTTTGTTAGAATTGATTTTCTCTAGGAACGTGACCATATACACGCCTTTGATGATTTCTTAACTATTTGAGAAATTTTAAATTTTGACTATTAGATTGTGGATGATTTTAATGGATGGAAACTTTAGTAGCAATTTCACATTATTCAAAGTACCTATTACATTTTTCTGATAAAACTTTAAAGTACATAGATAAACTACTATTTTCTATTGAAAGTTATAATTCGTCACATCAGGCTCACATCTCTTTCATGTTATTAAATTTGTAGTTTAATATACCATTGATTGGAAAAATATTCAACAATGGTTAAACTCATTCATCTAGCATACATATGGCTTGATATGTCTCTGTGTTAAATTATGTCTCGAGTTTGAACCCTTTACCGAACCTGACCCGGTTGGACAAATATTCGGTTTAACTGCACAAAGAAGAAGGAGAAGTTTTCTGCCACTGAAAGACAAAATAATGGGCGCACTTATTTTATAATTGATATTTCGCTTGTGGGGACTACACCTTAACTGATACCAATATTATCGGATACCAATTCTTGGGATAATAATGCGGAAATGCTAATGGATCTTGCAAATAAGTCAATGAGAAAATATCATAGAAGCAAAGGTGGAACAATAAAAGACACCAAAGATTTATGTGGTTCGGTCTAAGTATTGATATCTACATCCATGTGAAGAGCCAACAACAAGTAGTCCACTAATTAAATGGAGAATTACAGAGTTATAATCACTTACACTGTGACATCCAGAATTTTCAGTGTTTGTAATTATATTCAGGATATAAAACTCGTGTGACATTTTGAGGCGTCATATGCACGCACGCTCAAGTGTTTCCCACACCTAAATTACACCCAAGTCCAAAGTGTTCACAAATAAATAACATGGCACAAATCATGACTGTAACCGAAGAAACTCAACTTTGCTGCTCGAACTTCTCTGTGCGTTTACTGAATATCTCCAATTTTCGGCTTCTGGAGGTGTCTTATTATACCTTTTCTAAAAATCTGTCAAACATTATCTGATCTAACTTTGCTTAATTAATCCAATCACAGGGAAGTTGCCGAAGGCATGTGAGGTGATGTGCTTTGGTGGCCATCCAGCATTCATCGTCTCACCTCTTTGCATCATTTTCTTCCCCCTTTCACTTCAGCCGAATTTCCCTGGGCGATAACAACAATTATAGAATGAGAAAAAGGGGCAAAACGCGAAAGATTGGATTTTGCTATTTAGATTTTCCTTTTCAATTTGCTTACTTTTTTTTTTTTTAAAGTTTCGTAGGTTTTGTAAATACGAATTGAATAAATATCCAAGGGGAAAGATAAAAGAGCTTGGGCTGGCTCTAGAACCGTATTGCATATTACAACTTATTTTATTAATATCTTTGGCAAGACGAAATGCCCCGTTTCTTGACATGAATTATCACTCCCTCAGCGAATCCATCACCTACACAAAGGTCTGGCGGAGTTTGGGTGATCGGCGCAACCGACCTTGCCTAGTGGCTGATGTTTAAATTTGAATGAGTGGTCTGCCATGGTTAATATTTGGTCCAGAAGTTCGATTCCTGCTTCCGAGAAACGGAAATTGAGAACTTGAACACCTAATTGGTCAGATACACTATTCCTAAACACTCACGGCCCACAAGTAGGCCTTATGCGTTATAACCGCATTTACTAACCATGTTCACAAACAGCAACCGAATAAGTCTAGTTTAGCCCTCTCAATTTGTACTCTTCTTTTTCCAATTTCATCATCCTTTTTCTCTTGCAGTCTATTCATCTAACTTGCTGATTTCTTGATTTGATCCTTTTTGTGACCTACCACTACTTGCTCCTTTAACTGTTGCATGACCATGCGAAGTGGAATCACTTAGATGATGTGACCAAACATATCTATGATAAAACAGACTCTTTTTTTTCCGCTTTCACATAAGTAGTAAGTAAACACTTAGATCTGCTTATCTAAATGTACTCAATCCAGAAAGGCCAGGCCGCACTTGCTTCTTTACCTCACATTTGCTTGATCCATTGTCCCAGAGGCCAAAATAAAGCTGCGGACTGTTAAGGCTCAACTTCGTCAGTCTCTTCCTCAAAATTAGGTTTCAAGACCCCCACAACCTCTTTTGGATGTTCTTTGTTCTTAAGCCCATTTGGGTTGTCATTCTGCATCATCTACTTGAAATGAAATGAAGTTGTTTTTTGACCAAATAAAAAAAATGTACTCAATCCAGAAAAACTTACAAATGAGGAGAAAAGAATAAAATACCAGCAATAGCAGTCGAACGGTACATTAAGCAACTGAACACCCCGCCCCCAACCCCTGAGCAAAAAAAAGCACAAAAAGTTAAAAGCATATACAAACAGCTCTAAAAACCAAAAGGGAGCTCAAGTACGAGATGATCATGAACTATGTCAAGCAAGGAGGAAGAAGGGAAGAAAAGAAAAAAGAAAAAATAATAAAAAATAAGACATAAAAAAGAATATTAAAATAGCCACGTCATGGGAGCAGGCCAAAATTGATCGGATGAAGTTAATTGGCATAACTGCAAAAGATTTAGGACTCAGTTAGCAAAAAAAAAAAAAGAATTGGTATAATTCCTATAAGTTTAGGATTTTTTTGGTAATTTTTCCACATTATATCCATATGCAAGTCTCCACTACACCAAAGGATAATTTAGGGCTTTTTTTTTTTTTTTGGTACGACGAGGGTATTGAAGCGGAAGTTGATTCGTTATGGAAGCATGACGACAAACCGAAAGCCCTGATACAATAATTATAGAATAATTTTACGGGGAAACACTAAAATATGCTCAACTCGATTCTAATCAAGAAAGAGATGGAGACAAATAGGAGATACTCTGAAATTGAACTTCTATTTCCAATCACTTTTTTTTGTCTTTTTCCGTCTTTTGTTTTTCTTTCTTATATAAGGATCACAATACTTGCTTTTATATAGGCTTTGTTAGAGGATCACAATACTTGCTTTTATATAGGCTTTGTTAGAGGACTCTTACTCTTAAATGTATCTAATATTTTAAGGAGATATATTCCTTGCATTTACAAAATATTGAACTAGAATAGAAACATGAACATTCAAAATGGATGCATGCAGGACATTTATGAATTTGGTTTAATTACTAAAAGAAAGTAACCCGTATCTTTTGCTGGATGGTTATTAGGTGAGACTTCCCTACTGGTGCGGGGGCTTATGTTCAGCGAATTGGAAGGACTGGAAGGACAGGAGCTAATGGACTAGCGTATACGTTATTTGGAGACCAGGATGCAAAAATACGCAGCAGAACTTATTAGAGTTCTTAAGGGGACAAACCAGCAAGCTCCACCGGAAATTCGTCATATAGCTTCTCGGGGTGATGGAATGGGAAGGTTTAGATGCTGGAGCTCTGATTCTGGTGTTAGAGATGGAGGCCGAGGTGGACGTGGTGATTCTGGTTATGGGGGAAGAGATGGTGGAAGGAGAGGTTGGTCATTTTCTGCTTCTGCTTCCAGCAGGCCAGACAACGGCAGTGGTCATGGCTACGGTTCCGGGTCACTTAATAGGTAATGTTGGCATCAACTTTGTTGGAAGTTTTTTTCTATTTTATAAACTGCATTTGGAAGTGGCCAGGGATCGGGTGGCTGGGTTGATCTTTCAGAGGTCGGGCCACTCCTTTGTTTTTTATGTTGGTTTAGGAAGTTATGGAACTGGCAATAGGGGAAGCTGTATAAAGAAACTTGGTTTCAACAGTATTATAGACAGAATCTAAGATGCTTGCCCACGATCTTATAGAGGTGGTTTCCCTTTGCGAAGCTTCTTGATACATCTTTGTCTGCAATGGAACGAAATGAATTTTGGTGAATGATGCTGTATTGAATTACCTCCCCGGGGGGTGGGGGTGCGGGGGGTGGTGGGGGGAAGGGCGATTCAAATGTAAAATGCTCAACTGGATTGTTGTAAATGAAGTACTTCTTTAGAAATTTTGCCAGTTGTGACGTTCTTCTCAATCGGTTCTGCGGTTTTGGAACTGCTGAAGGTGGTCTCCATTCGATGATGGGGTGGGAATTTTTAAAATGTTGGTGATTGCCGTTTGCTACTTTTTGTATGAAACCGAGACTCTAGTTCTCAGTGCTGATGAAACCATTTGTTGTATCCGTTACTGAATTTTGTGATGGCTTTTCTCTGGTGATATGCTCATCCCAACTATCCATTCTTGTTGAGATATAATGGAGGCACTGAGCAGGTTAGAAGGTCTTTCCCGCTTTTCATTCTTATGGCTTATGATAACTAAAACCGCCTCGGGGAGTTATCTCGTTCGCGACCTTTTTATTTAGCGAACCTGGCGGCTCTAGCTGATGTAGAAAAAATAAAGTATTAGGAGTCTTTCATTTTTTTTTTTTTTAAATTTCCGTTGAACTGATCATCCTGAGTATTCACATGATTTCTGAACTGAAATGTTTAATCCGTTACGAAACATTTAGTGCTTTGGGGTTAGCTATGATGTCATGACACTAGCCTATGCTCCTTATTTTCATTCACATAAAGTGCAAAAGGACACAAACTCTGTTGTGAATTTCAGCCCGAATTTAGCCCTCTCCCTCGAGCACCAAAGCCGTGGCACTTTGCATGAGTTTCCTTGTTGCGTTGCGAAAATTTTTTGGCCGTTGAAACCCTTGAAGAATCAGAGCAAGTAGCATCGTATGGCCAACAAGATTTTTTTGAAGAATCAGAGCAAGCAGCACTTTACATTATTTATATCTCTTATTTATTACCCATTTCTTTCAAAGCTAGAAATTGACCATCAATAATTTGTGTATGTTGCAGTATTATCTTTTAAGTCTCAAGAATGTGGGGCTAGGAATGGAGCAACTAAAAAGGGCTATGGAACTCGGGGACCTTGGATCTTCTTATGTCGTCGAGCTCCTCCTCATCGACGAGGGTGGTGAATTCTTGAAGAAAGGAGTTCGACTATTGTGACAAGTCTACGTGAGCTGGCGAGTGGTAGAATGCGGCAAGTGTATCTCGGCATTATACAGGGGTAGAAGAATGCAAACAAGAATTCGCGGAGGGAGGAGAGATGTTGTTGGGTTCTTCTACCCCCACGCGATGCCTAGATACTTCTTGTGGCATTCCACCACTTGCTTGCTCGCGTAGACTTGTCTCAATAGTCGAACTCCCTCTTTCAAGAATTCGCTACGCTCGTTGACGAGGAGGAGCCCAACGACGTAAGAAGCTCCAAGCTCCCCAAGTTGTGTAGTCCTTTTCGATAGCTCCATTCCTAGCTCCACATTCTTTGGGCTTAAAAGATAATATTGCAACATACACAAATTGTTGATGGTCAATTTCTAGCTTTGACCGAAAATATATAATAAACTAGAGATATAAATAATGTAATTGAAAATGTACCAATCCTTCCCTATACAAAGCCTCCAAATTGTCGCATTTGATGCACCTTTGGAGGAATGCATAGCCTTCTTCGTATCGCCACATTGTAAGTTGACAGGTAAGTGTCGATATCCATGTAGTCTTCTTTAGCTAATTTATAGAAGATCTTGCAACACTAGGGATAAAATATTTGACAAGGAGAAGATTTCATGATTTATCTACTCATGCTTCTTATTGGTGAGAAAAATTTGTTTTTGGAAAATGTTTCTACTCTTAGAAAACATCTAGATTGATTACATATCAAATTAGATAGATACATGTATCTCACATCGAAGAGATCGTGCATAGAGCTGGCGGCAACCCGGGCAAGAATCTCCACCTCCAAATGATTATGAAGAACATGGAAGGCTCCGTTCTCTTTATCTCTTGGCAACGGTAATGCAACCTGATTTTAATGGCAAGAAAACCGAGCTTTTCTTTAAATGTTAGTCTTTGATTGTCCGAGGTAGAAGTTATCATGAGTTAAACAAGGGGTGACCCTCCTTTTTTGGGTTAGAAACGCATCCATCCCTCGTCCATCTACAGCCGTCGTTTTCGGGTCAGGGAAAATTGTTTGTGACATAGAATTTGCAATCCCTCTCCTACCTCCGATTCCAATAACACCTCTCCTCCCTTCGGTTCCTCCGTGGATTTCGCCACTATAATCGCCCCCATACCACACGAAGTGCCCTTATTGCCGTCTCTCTCGGAGAGATAAGCTGTCAGGATATGGAAACGATCTCGTTAGTGGCGAGCAGGACACATAACAACACCGCTATCAACGTGTTCCGGTGACACGTCAATGCTCTCAGGAATCCCAAGGACATGCTCAAGCTTTGATTCATCGTTTTAGGGATTTAGTGATCTATGTTTGTCGTGTTGACGTGGTTTGATTATTGTGATACTGGAAAATGGTTTCTTTTTGACTTAATGTGCTTATTGATAGTTGGCTTGAGTATATGGTCTAGACACTGATCGTGACTTCATAACACATTGGAGGCAGCTGTTGAGAAAGCTTGTGGATGATGCTTCAAAGCTCCGGAATGACAAATTAACTGCAGGAGTGGTCATTGTTCCTGCTTATTTCCATGACTCAGAAAGGATTGCAACAAGGCATGTTGGACGAAAAGAAAAGCAATGAGACCATACTGATGTTCGACCTTGGAAGTGAAAGTTTTCATGTCTCAGGTACACTGATAGGAATAGACCATCGGGAATGTCATTATTCAATCCAACAACTAGGTGAAACTGCTTTGATTGTTCATTTGCGCGTGTGATTTCAGATGAACTTCGTGATTCTACTATCCATGTAGTTCTTGAGGTTGGAGATGGAGTCTTCCGAGTTCTTTATGTTGGATATTTCAATAATGTTGGGAAACTCCGATATTGGTGAGCTCAAATGCTGGTGAGCTTAGAAACTGACGAGCTCACACTCTGAGGAGAGTCTTAGACACAACATTTTCTATCCTCCATTAATATATAATGGTTCTATAATGAATTTAATATAGTCATGCAATAGTTTTCTAACAGCTTTATAATGACCATGTAAATACTGATTTATTTCATCATAAACCTTAAGTACTTTACAACGGCTTTATAACGGCTTCTCAACGGCTCTATTTTGGTTAAATATAAATTGAATTTCAAGAAACAATCTTCTAAGGACTTTTGCATTACATAAGAAAGTTTTTCCCTTCTTTCATTTTTTTTCTTTGCTGGATTATACACATAACGTTGTTTCTATTCCTTCTGTTGTAACAAATGCGAAAAGCAGACACGTACCACAAGGATTTACGTGGTTCGATCAAGATGATATACGTCTACGGGCGAGGCAAAACAAGATTCCACTATAATCAAAGAAAGTACCGATTACTGAAGTCGGTCTTATCGATCGAACAAAAGCACACGGCTCACAAGTCTCTTATGTAAGGAAAATCCTCAAAACCAAACAAAAAAAAAAAAACCCTAGCCGCAGTATAAATAGAGCCCAAAAATTTTTTCTCGAGAGAGTTGCCCCCGACCCCCCATAGAGATCTGTTCGCACCGCTATAGAGGTCTGTTTATTTGCTCCGAGTTGGGCCTATTGGCCCAACTCTCTATGTCACAAACTAAATCTCAATTTTTTCTCCACTTTTGGGCTGCAAAAAAAAAAAATATCGGGTCAGGTGATGAACTGAACCGAGTACATAAAATTCAAGAAATATTTAACACCTTCTAATATTAAGTGCAAAATATAAATGTTCTGTTGTATCTTCGAAGGATAGCCGCTAAAGGCCTTACGCATCAAGTTTCGTACTTTGAGGGGTGGAATTATCATTAAGGACAATGCTTGCACGCCTTAAATAATTGTTCTTACTTTTCTCGTCTTTTCCAATATATTTCCTATAGTTGTTATTTTTCATGTTATCTAATATTTTTTCAACAATCTTAAGGATAATAGCTTTATCAATTGTCAACCTGGAATTGATGCTGCTACCATTGCTTTTGGGATTGAACGAGGAATCGGAGATGGCGAAGGATAAGTATCGCATATTCATGAGCGATTTGTCATGGGACATTAGCGAGCATCAACACAAAAGAGCATCTGCTCATTTCGGTAAGATTATTGAGTGTCAGGCATCATTCCTTTGGGCTTTGATAAGTTTGTTTGTTTTTCTATATCTGCTTTAAAATTTCAATGATAGCGTGCTTGATTCCCCTATAGATTTTTTGGTTTTAATAGATATCCCCAAATCTATGGTTTGTATATGCTTATTGAGCACGAAAATTCCCCTGAAATCCTTTGTGTTTCCATTTCTATAGAAGCTTATTTCTAATTCTCATTAGTGGACGCATTCACTGCTAGATCATATTTATCTCTCACTCTTGCCTTTGTCAAATGTCTGCCGAGTTTTATAAATTTCAAGGGTATTCATTCCTTTCGGTGATTCCATGCAAATTTGGGTCAAACTTTTACTTCTTTGCTTTATGTTACAAGGTTTGGTTCTCTAGCTATGTTGAATTATATGATTACTGTAGGATTAGTTTGTTTTGCGTCCCACTTTCATGTTGAATTAAAGGAACAAAATCAAGTCAAATAGGGATGTGGGAGTAGTCATTCTATTTCATTTGGTCAATGTGCATAGTGACGATTTCAATTTATTTCGAATAATAGTACAGAAAATATATCTTGAAATTCCTATTTCTATGGGAAGAGACACAGGGGTATGGGGTTCTAAGAAGAAATAATTAGTGATATTAATCTAGAGATGACTTTAGTAGTGCTCATTTCTTTTGTCGCCAAGTTGAGGGTGAATAGATGAATTGCTAAAGGCTTTTTGTTTCCCACTCCCTGGGATGCCTCGTTGTGATACAACCAAGGGATTTTATCTAGTGGATATATCAGAATGATTCAGTGATGCTAATTTTCAAATTTAGCGTGCATGTGCGATCACCTTTGTGGAAATGTTGTCATTTGGAAATCAACTAAACAAAAAATTGTGGGGGAAATTATAATCCTACTAAACCAAAAGTAGATGATTAATTTCTCATGCCAATATTTAGCAATGTGAATGGGTGGTAGACTCGGTGCTACCAAGCATATATGTAAAAACATAATGCTTTATCCTCCTACTCTCTAGTAGGGGAAAGAAGTTAAAATATTTATCTTGGTGATTCAAAAATTGCTCAAGTTCTTGGAAAGGGAAAATGTTTCTCAAAATTAGATTTGAAAATGAAGTTGAGTAATTGAGAAATTTCTTAGCATATGTTCCTTTGGGAATGAGACTGACACCTTACGAGCCTGCATTGTGATTACCAAGGCAATTACTATTGTAAAGCGACAATAAGAGTGAAACTTTCAATGACAGAAAGAGACATCCGGTTAAGATGTGATGTGATAAACTATCTACTTAAAGATGAAATTGTGTCCATCAATTATGTAAAGTTAGAAGGGATTTTGGCCAATCCTCTAACTATACATCAAGGGGAATGGGATAAGCCAATTGAAGAAAATCAACCGTGATGGTAACCCAACCTATATGATTGGCAATCCCATCAATTATGTTCATATGGGTAGTAACAAATTACTTGTTGATCTTGTGATGTACTATAAAATTTATGTTCCCCCTAAGATGTTCCTCATAAGATGAGAAAAGTGCAAGTCTACAAGGAAAAGGAGGTTGAGCCAAGCTTTTAATGAATTTCATAGCCATTCTTGGTGGTGTATTAAGCTGCAAGATACACTTAATAGAATCACCCATATAAGTGTGGAGTAAAGCCGCTCCTATGAGAATTGTTGGCAATAACCTCTAGAGCACTTATGAATAAACCAACCACGCGAATAGCCTATTAGCAAAAAACTGCATTGAACAACAAACCTTATGGGATTGTAATGTGATTGGCGAAAATCATGATTCATAAAAAGGAATTATTGGTTCATAGAAGTTTCAAACTTCACCAATGATTTCGTGAATTATATTTCATTCTTTCTAGAGCTAGTTTATAACATAATCAGCACCAGTTCTGATGCATTACACTCTAATAACCCAGGTTTATACTAATTTTATCTTTTCAAAACTTTTTGAAATATGTGGGGGATTGTTGGATATTTCAATAATTTTGAAATATTCTTTTACAATGATTTTGATAGAATTTTGACAGCAATGATTAACCATCATTATTTCCAAGGGTCATATAATGATTTTCTAATGAAGAGGTCAGATGTTGGGAAACTTAGAAATTGGTGAGCTCGGACGTTAGTAAGCTCATATGTTGGCGAGCTACGAAGTTGGCGAGCTCGGACTCTAAGGAGAGTCTTAGAAGCAACATTCTCTATCCTCCATTAAAATATCATAATTCTATAATGGTTTTACAACGGTCATGTAACAATTTTCTAACGGCTTTATAACGACCATGTAAAGGTTGATTTATTTCTTCATAAATCCTTCATTATTTTACAACGGCTTTATAAAGGCTTTTCAACGGCTCCATTTTGGTTGAATATAAATTGAAATTCAAGAAATAATCTTCCGAGGATTTTTGCATTACATAAGAAAGTTTTTCCTTTCTTTCATTTTTTTCTTTAATGGGATATACATATAGCGTTATTCATGTTCCTTCTAATATTCATTGTGGAATATAGAAGAAGGTCTGCTGTATCTTGGGAGGATAGCCGCTAGAAGCCTTACGCATCGAGTTTTATACTTTGAGGGGCAAAATTATCTTTTAGAACAGTGCTTGCACGTCTCGGACAATTGTTCTTACTTTTCTCGTCTTTTTTTCAATATTTTTCCTATGATTGTTATTTTTCATGTTATCTAATATTTTTCCAATACTTTCGACATCTGGAAACCCACAACTGGATAGTGGTGACTTTCTTTTCATAAATCATATAAGTTCCTTTTCATAAATCATAATAGTTCTACATATTTGCATACCTCAATCATTTAGGGAATTGTGGATTGCCTAGCATCAAACTTTAAGAGAGGTGAAGTTATAGATCTTTTGAAGGACAAGTAAGCCCTTTAGAGGTCGACCAAGGCTGCGGAGAAAGCTAAAATCAAATTGTCATCTTTTAACCTAACGAACATCAAGCATTTCCATGATCCTGAGGAATGATTATGTACCCCCCACCCCTTGCTCTCTTTCGTTCTTGTCACTGATGACAATCTCTATTTGTCTAGCTTCCCATTTATTATTGCCACTGCTGATGGATCAAAGCACATCGGAAAGAATATGAGCAAATTAGTGTTTAGATTTCTCTACTATGGCTGATGGTCAAACTAGTGTTGAGATTAATGTCCTCCAAGGAGCGAGGGAGTCTGTTAGGGATAATAAATCTCTTGGCACCTCCACCTTGACAGTATATGGCCAGTTCGTCTAGGTGTCCCTCATCCCATGTTGTCTAGTTTGATTTGTACAAATGATGTGGATTTTCTTGCTGATTGTTACAGGTAAAAAGGATGGTGAAGGAAGCAGTGAAGTTTGCTAAGGAGGACAAAGAGAAAAGGGACGCCATAGACACGAAGAACCAAGCAAACTCAATGGACTACTGCAGTTATAGTTATTGAATGCTTAAAATTTGCTTATAGTCATTGTTCCTGTCTTGTTTTACCATAATCAATTTTGGATTGCAATAGTCCATTGTCCACGGCATGAAAGTTCATCTGTTGTCCAAAAAACATGTATTATGATTGTGTTGGCTTGGCCCATCTCTTTTGTCGGGTGCCTGCTCATGGGCTTCACCCACAACTACGCCATCCTCCTGTTGGCCGCTTATTTGCCAACATCGATTCAACTACGCCCTCATGATCACCCCTGTATACATCGTTGCGGTTTCCTCTGCCTTCTGCATAGGCAAACTCAACTACTTCCCTGAGGTGCTCAATCATTTTCTAGAAAATTAGAAAGAGAAGGAGGTGAGTTCATGACGGCATAATGCAATGGAGATCTCAGCGATGTACATAGGTATGATCATGAGGCCATGGCCGATGCCGGCATTAGTGAATAAGCAGTCCAACAAGAGGATGACTAGCTACGGGTGAAGCCCATAAGTAGGCCCCTGAAGAAAAAGATGGGGCCTGCCAATACGATCAGGTGCACAAAGTCAATTTTCTACTATAACAAGCTTATTTTCTATTATCTCTTTTTCTCTCTTGTTCTTATATTTTGTACATCTCTTTTTCTCCATCTTTGTTATTCATAGAATCGATCAAACTTACTCGTCATTCATCTATTTTGAAAAAAATGAAAGCAACATCACTGTGTAAGCCTCCATCTGCTTAGCCACAAGTATCCGTACATTGTCGTCCGCTACCTTTGTCGTTACTGGACTTCCTCTGTCGGCCACCATCTCAACTACCAATCCTTCAATACCCATGCATAGCCACATCATGATCGTAGCAAACAAATAAAAAGGAACATGATGAACAAACCAGTGCAAATGAGTTTAGAGATTAACACTGAGGCCCGTCTCTGTTTACATGGTGAAGGTAGAGTATTCAATATCTAAGATGAGTAAGGATAGAGAAGATGCCGATCTCGAAATGGCGAGAAACGGTGGGGCAAAGACGAAGGCGTCGGGAGGGCGATGAAGAAGTCCATAATGATGACAATACTTTAAATAGGAGAAAGAGGCAGTGAGGAAAGCAACTCAAACCCGTCAACAACGATGACGACGACGGTGATGATGGAGTACGTCGGAGGGAAATTACATTAAACCCTTCAGAATGCAATGTCCATTTCTCTTTCTCTATCTGCTGTGAACGAAGATATGACCAATTCCTGGATTCAATTACAGGAAAGAGAGAAAGAGTAAGAGAGAGAAGGAAGAATTCCATTTTGACGAATTCAGTCAACGACTCACGATAACGGCTCTCCAAAATCCAATTTTTATTCTCTCTTAAGACTCTCCCACTTTCCCTCATTCACTGTCCCACACGCCTTCACCATCTCAGCCTACAACCGCCGCTTGTCCTAGGTCCTTCGGGTGATTCCCGACGGCCTTGCTGTCTAATTATTCGTCCTGTTTCATTCTTGTTCAAGGAGTCATTTACTGACGAAAAAGATATTACAGAGAGAAGGGGAATTTCGCCTGCCATTCGTAGCTGTTCATCAACACTCATCACCATCTCCCCATGGTTAGCCATTTTTGCTATAGTTTCTCGCCATCTGGGAGCCGCACCTTCTCCCCTTTGATTCGCGGCAATGAAGCATGGATATCGACTCCCCTGATTAAACCAAGCAATCCCTCCTCTTTGTCACACACTATTTTTGATGAAGATTAGGAGCCGCAATGGCACGTTACAGATTAGGATTCAATCAGCTCAATTGGAGCTTGTGTCAATGATTGTGCACAATATGCACCAATCGCATAAGAACTTGGCTTATTACCAGAGCTCACTATGCTCGGTTTCAATCCTCAACAGAACGTCCATGATGTGTTTATCAAAATGCCTTTCATATACGTATATGAATTATTTCATGCCATTGTTGAAACTGAAAATGATTTTATGTATGACAAGTTAGAAATCGATTTGTCGATCACTACATGAGTTTTTCTTTGAGGTGTTCATCACGGTTTCTGAGATTTTAACACCTATATGTTTGCTTTGTTTTGGTATCTCCACGACTTGGTGATGTTCTCATGGTGGTCGCTGAGAAGGGTGTGCTTTGGAGTTACTGATCTGTGCATTCACTTTCGCCGGTGTCCGTGATTCAATACACTTTGGGGTGGCAAGTGTCGAAGGTTTCTGGACAATAAAAATGGGAAGAAGACGATGGAACCTAGTATACAAAAAGGAGGGGGTGAAAAGTCAGAGGTGGGGAGGATTTTGGAAATGAAAGACAAAATCTTTGATTGTCTGGAAGGATGTCTTGTCGACTTGTCCCCTTCTTTTGCTCTCTCCTCCCTCCCACTTTGAGGTTGGTATACCACTTACTTTTGATGTTGTACCCCTAATTTTCTGGGCATCTGTCGAAGTTAGATAATGTGGGTTGGATTCATGTCAAAATTGGAAATTAGCATAAAATCTTTAAATAGATTAATATCTTACTTTTGATATTTTTAATTGACACATCGTAATAAATTATATATTTTTCGATTAAGTTTTCTCGTTATTTTTAGTCCGGTTTAAACTAAAGTAGTTGTATATTTAAAGATTTTTTGAAATTGGATGCTAGAGCAATTACATAATATTTCAAGTATCCAGTCTAGTTTAAACTAAAACATCCTTGAAGGTGATTAAAGCGATAATGTATTGCACAACTCACCTTCAATAATCTATGTTAGATCGTGGTTACTTTGAATGGAAAAATTCGTCATGTACTTCTTTTAGATTTGACACCTCTATATTTGGGCTTGGAGACATAAACTGTTCTTAAAATGGAAGGAGGAGTTGCTATTTATAATCATGCTTCACTGACTTATCGCCTACAGTTTTTGACTTGAACAACCGACTCTTCGAGACTTTTACAGCTAGCATTTCTTGCTTCCCAAGGACTGGAAAATTCTCTCAAAAAAGAGAAATGGGTCAACAATTCAACACAAATAAATAGCTAGAAAGTGCACTCAATGCCATCGTTCTAATGGCACGAGTACCGAAGGAGAAGATATGGAAACATGCCCTTAAAACACTGAGCCAGCAACATGAAATTTATGGAGAGATATTCAAGCAACTACATAGGGTTAAGATGCCAATACCAAGTGCTGACAAATGCTGACAAGTGTTATTCCATCCGTTTATTTTCCTCCTCACATCGAGCCTTTATGGAGTTATGTTTTTCAGTTTGTGAGTGTGAGTGCAGAGATTCACATTCTTGATCGAGTTCGTCATACAGGGCTTGCTACTCTTCCACAAGTTGACTAACACGATCCACAAGGCATTGATGAACTTGAATCTCGCTATCAAGGTTAGACAACCTCTTCGAGATCCTTTCCTTTTTAGCATTGGTCTAGCAGTCTCGCCCTCTGTCTTGATTTGAATAATGAAAATCTTCTGTCGAGCCAAGAGCCTCTCCATATTTTGAAAAATTCTTTTTTCGCTTGCTCCAAGATTCTATACCAACCCTTCAGAATCTTCCTTACGTGATAGAGATGTTTCTGCTTGTCCCATTCTTTTGAAGATGAACAACGAGACAAGCATAAATATCTCCATCATGCACGAAAGATTTTGAACGGTTGGTGTAGAATATTAGAGTAGGCAAAAAAAGAACTTTCCAGAAGATGGAGAGGCTCTTGCCCAAATTGAAGATTCTCGTTATTCAAATCAAGATAGAGAGTGAGACCGCTAGACCGATGCTAAAAAAGGAAAGTATATCGAAGAGGTTGCCCGACCTTGATAATGAGATTCAAGTTCACCAAGGCCTTGTGGATCGTGTTAGTGAACTTGTGGAAGAGCAACAAGCTCTATATGACGAACTCGATCAAGAATGTGAGTCTCTGCACTAGCACTCACAAACTAAAAAACATATCTCTATGGAGACTCGATGTGAGGATGAAAATAAACGGATGGAATAATGTTTGTCAGCGTTTGTCAGCACTCTGTATTGCATCTTAACCCTATATAGTCGCTTGAATATCTTCTCCATAAATTTCATGTTGCTGGCTCAGTGTTCTAAGGGCATGTTTCCATATTTTCTCCTTCAGTGCTCGTGCCATTAGAACGATCGCATTGAGTGCACTTTCTAGCTATTTATTTGTATTGAATTGTTGACCCATTTCTCTTCTTGTGAAGAATTTTTTAGTCCCACGTGGGAAGCCAGAAATGCCAGTTGTAAAAGTCTTGAAGATTTGGTTGTTCAAGTGTAAATTTTAGGCAGCTCTTCCTTCCATTTTAAGAACGCTTATGTCTCCAAATTCAAATATAGAGGTGCCAAATCTAAAAGAAGTACATGACGAATTTGTCAGTTCAAATTAAGTACAATCTAACGTAGATTACTGAAGGTGAATTGTGTGATATATCATCCTTTTAATTATCTTCAAGGATCGTTTAGTTTAAACCAGACTAGAAACTTGAAATACTATGTAATTGCTCTAGCATCCAATTCCAAAAAATCTTTAAATATACAACTACTTTACTTTGAACTAGACAACAAAATAGGAAAGAACTTAACCGAAAAACATATAACTTAATAAGATGTGTCAATTAAAAATAGGCTCAATACCAAAAAACAAAAACAAAAAAACAAAAAAAACCAAACTTTAGCATATGTCCCAATTTTATCCAAATTTTTTTTTGTCACATAAAAACCCTCAAATTTTACTTTTATCCCAATTCTACCTAATACCCAAAAAACCTCCAATTTTAGCTTTTGTCCCAATTCTACTGGCCCAATACCCAAAAAAACCCATAACTTTAGCATTTGTCCTAATTATATCCAAAAACCTTTTTTTGTATCATAAAGAAACCCCAAGCTTTTACTTTTGTTCTAATTCTACCACCATTAGCCTTCCGTTCATAATCACCGTTAGTTAATCGGACGTGATATTGCCATGTTGTTAATGAATTACACTTCACGAAAACTGACATGAAAAAATCCAGCAACTTCTTTTTTGTTGTCTGCTTCACCTACGCATTGCAAGGAGATACAAAGCCACTCAAGACGATGTGTTTTGAATTTTCTCCGATACTCAACAACCCAAATAATAGCTAATCGTGGATATATGATTTTTTGGACAAACGATCTCAAATCTCGTCACCCCGAAACCCGCTGTTTTCGAATTTTGAAGATTCATTGGTAAGTTGACGAGAACATTCGAGCGACGTAGGATTAATTAATGGTAATTATGGAATGAAGGCTGAGGGTGGTAGAATTAAAATACAAGTAAAAGTCAAGGGCTCTTTATGAGACAATTTTTTTTTATATGATTGGGACAGATGCTAAGGTTGATATTTTTTGGATATCGGGCATGTAAAATTGGGACAAAAGTAAAAGTTAGGCGTTTTTTATAAGACCAAAAAATGTTTTCGATATAATTAGGACATAGGCTAAAGTTAGGGGTTTTTATGATATAAAACAAAGGTTTAGAAATAATTGGAATAGAGGCTAAAATTGGAGTTTTTTTTTGGGTATTAGGCCATTAAAAATATCAAAAGTAAGATATTAATTTGTGTTGTGACCACCTCGATCTCTACTTATCGAGTGTTGCGCTAATGGATTGCCAAGTCTTGAAGACGAGCTTTGGCTCAAGCCCTCTCAGAACCATACCAAATCACAACGGGAGATAATTAGATTCGATCTTAGTGGGATCAATGACATGTGTACGTGTATATGCAAAGGAGTCACTACTAATCTTTGAGGAAGGTAAATCGAAAGCTTTATCAAGCTGTCGAGAGAAGTTGTTCGATTCAACAGTACCAGAGATTAACGGTCCAAGGACTTGGTTACGTCGGTGTTTCCACCAATGCCCTTTAGATACCGAAATTGAGTGTTTTCCTAAAAAATGTCCATGCAAGTTTTCAATCCATTTCCAAGCTATGAGTAAGTCCATGTCTAATGTTCACGCAAGCTATTTATTTTATTATTTTTGTTATGTTTTTCAATTTTTCTAAAATCTAGACTAAATCTAAAATACCTAAAACCTAGGCAAATCACAATCAATAAAATCAAATGCGCAATCAAAGAATCATAGCACGGATAAATTACATCATAAAATCCTAATGAAGCCTAAGGGCTTAGAAAAATATGGTTCGAGTTTAATTTCAAAGGTGCTTGTGATTTTATGAAGAAAGGATGAAACCTATGACATCTAGGCAATCTAAGCCCTAATCTATGAAAAGAGGTCAAATAAATCTAATCTATGCTTTTCTTATTTTTAAATATTTCTCGAAATTTTTTTGGAATTTATTTGTTTATTTTATTTTATTTCTATTCTTTTGTACTCTGAAAAATGCTTCGGAACGGGTCAGAAGACCCGGCCCCAACGACTAGGGCCCGAATCAGGCCTTAAGGGCCCAAGTTAGTCTAAGAAATGAGTTGATGTATGGGGTTGACCAAAATTCTAATTTTAATAATTCCAAAAATGGCTCAATCTTAAAAGTCTAAACTTGCCCCAATCCGAAGATAGGCCCCCAGAACCAATTTTTATGTTCTTTCCATTGTCTTATTCGTGGGTTCTTCATCCCCAGCCTTCACCGAAGCTCCCACCAAGAACCATGCCCACCAGAACTTACTCCTCTGACCACAGATTAACGCCCGTCATCGTCCGCCGCTGGCAACGATGACGGCTACCAATCCACCGTCGGCCAGCCCCAGCGATCATCACAGTCATCTACCCGGCCGTCTACTCGGCCATCGACGCCAGTCACAAAAACGGGGACTTTTCTTCAACTCGGCCATCAAATATCTCACACATTTACGGCAATCTACAACAAATGAAACATTCACATGCTCGAGAGGGGAGTATAGAAAACTAACACAGCCGCGGTTCCAACCGCAAGCATAGCCGGTGGGACTTGTGACTCCAGTTTACACACTGGTTCCAATGCCGGAAAGAGTGGCCAGTGGTCAGCGACGGCAGGGACAGGAACGGAGACGTTCATTTCCTTTCGGCGTCTTTCGGGTATCCCCGTGAAATGAGGATGATGGTCCCTTCACTGAACCTGATGAAAGAGGACTTTAGTGACAATCTACAAACTCTAACACAAAAAAATTCAAGATGAAGCTCGGGAAGAGGAAATATAGATCCCGAGTTGAAAGCGCCACTGCAGTTGAGCTCCTGAACTGACCGCAGAAGGAGACGAGCAACAACGGAGGTGAAGCTTAGGGGCGCGACACGGCGGCGGCAATGGAGAAATGGATGCGCCAAGGAGGAGGGCCGCGGTGAATGAAGGAACCAAAAATTTTCTGCCGTGAATGGAGGATATAAAAGGGAGACTTTTTCTTTCTTCCAGTAAAAAATGACGATTTCCCCTCTTCAAAACCAGATTTCTTGGAGAGAATTATGAGCTCAAGATTTTGTGACTCGGTCGATAACAAATTCTGTTAGGCCCCCGCTTTTTTCCTTGCTTCGTTCGGTCCCACCTTGTCCCCGTATCTCGTTATGCTTTACCCGACGTAGCTAACAGGGAAAAGAACAACGTGCAATTGACAGTCTCTATGGACTGAACTAAAAGATCTTAAACTTTGGGCCTCGCACGATTCTGGGTTAGAAGAATATATCTAAAAGTGAAAGCATCCCGTAAACTTGAGTCCATATTTTCTGTTACTTGCTTATTTATCTCTTAGGTAAAATGAGGGTGTCGATCATGAAATTGATTCCACCCACATGCAATAGACAGTCTCTATGGATCAAATGTCGAATTTTGGACAAATAAAGTGGTCAAACTGATCTCGAAGTTAAAAGAAATTTTTTTGACTATTTATCTAGATTTTTTTGACCTCATCTGGTAGTTTTCTCTTTTTTTGGCCATTTTTAAATGAAAAGAAATTCTAAAACTCAGTTCCCTATTCATCAAAATAAGTTTTTAAACTCAATTCTCAATTCATTCATAATAGTATTGCTCCAAAGAATAGTGACAGAGGCGGCGAAAAATGAAGAAGAACCGAATGAGGCGAGGTAGAGTTGACTCAACTTAAAGAAATTATGTTATTTTATTGTAGATAGGAACCAATTCCAAAACCGATCCGGTTCTTGGGTGGGTCTTTACTTTGGAATTGAGAATCGGACCTGTTCAAACCGGCTCCAAAAATTTGCAACCAGGAACCGGACCTGTTTTTTGGGCGGTCTGGTCTTGTTCCCGGCTCTGTCCGGTCCAGTTGCACACCCCTAGATACGTCATTGCGGAGGAGCTGCATGTGCATGGCTGACACACTTATGCTTCACTGGAACAACTGCCATCGACGGTCTCCGGCTACGGCGGCGAAGACGGCTTGTGGCAGCCATGGGACAGAGAGGAGAAGAAAAAAATGAAGTATTGAAGAGGCCAAACTCGAGTGATTGGCATTGTTCTTATCGTAATTGTTTCAGCTCAGTGCTTGCAGGAAAGCAGTTGCTACACGCAAAAAGGAGAAAATTAAGGATACAACATATCTGGCAAGCGAAAACTGATGTTTGGACTTGGAACTATCATAGAATTTGATGTCCAATTTTGGATACAACATCCTTGTCCCTAGTACAATTTCTCCTGTCTCCAGAAATTTTTAATTTTCCAAGTAAGTTACTGTACTAATTCTCTCTCTAAAGGCTTGCTAGCACTGTTCATAATATTATGGATTTCCCCTTTCAAGAAGTTGATTTGCTGATGACCACTGGGGCAATTCTATTTGCTCCATTTGGTCAATGCTCTTGTCACTGTTTAGGGGAAAGTGAATGTAGGGTTTTGTTTTAGTATAGATTTCTAACACATCGATCGCTTGGTTTGTCGATCTTCTTTGCATGTTGTTTCTGTTTGTTTAGTAGACACCCTCGAGTGTCGGTTTAGTGTAATTGGTGAACCCATCGTCGAATTGGGTGGCGAATCGAGGTGGGCGAAAGTGAAACAGACTCTGTATCGGGTATATGATGCACCGTAGTTTTTGCATGTCGTATCTTTGGACTTGATTATTATCCTCATGGGTAAGATTGGTGCTTGTGGTGGACAGATCGTCGTGTTGGGCGGCGATTAATGGTCGGCTGTGCGTAGTTCTAGGCGCATGCGAAGTGGTTGGGAGGATAAGTACATCCAGAGTACCATAACTTTTATATAAGATTCATTTGAGTGTCATAATTTGTTTTTCGTTCACTTGAGTGCTATATCGGAGCAAAATCGTTCATTTGAGTGCTATTTCCGGCAAATTATCTTACGCATACTTTTTATGATTATTTTATTTATTTTTCAGTGCCACGTGAATTTTTTTAAACATGTTTTAGTATTTTCTAGAATTTTCTATTTATTTTGATTTAATTTAAATTTTTAATATTTTTTGGAAAAAAAAGAAAGAAAAAGAAACCTAGCTTGAATTCCCCCTTGGCCGCCGAGGTCAATAGCGACGCTCGCCAGCCACGCCCAGTGGCGAGGGCTGCTTTGCCGTCAACCGAGGCAGGGCGGGGGTTTGGGGGGGGGTGGGGGGCGATAGCTGTTGCCGCTGCAGCGAGGGCGCGAAGGCCCTCGCCAAATCTAGGCGAGAGTAGGGCCGTCGCGGCCCTCCCAGCCAAGGGAGAGGAGGCCTTGGCCCTTGGTTGAGTTGGCAATGGCTGGCGAGGGTCGTCCGTGACCCTCATCGGCCAAGGGGGGGAACAAAGAAAAAAAAACTAAACAAAAAGAAAAATCTCAAAATAACTAAAAAAAATATAAAAATACATGTGTACATTAAACAATTCATATTTTTCGGCGTCCACTTAGGATTTCCGGCGGGGCAAATCAGCGATGACACTTAAGTGATCGTTTTTTTTTTAAATTTATGATACTTAAGTGAACGAAAAAAAGAGTTATGGTATTTAAGTGAACGCCATACAAAAGTTATGGTACTTCTGATATATTTATCTCGTGAATGGGTGAAGAGCCCCGAGCTGATCTGCATGTGGCTATTTTGAGCTGGATGAAGTACTATTGGTGTTGGATTGGTGGAATTCGGTACCAATTAGGCAAGACGGCAAATAGATTGTGAATGAATTAGACGGACACGTAGATGGCTTGAATTATTCATGAGTCATGGGTATTGCTTACATGGTCTGTCTATCTTGATCCGTTGGTTTTAGTTGCCCTGTTCTGGTTGATATGCGTTGCTTTCATGCTGGATGATTGATAGGCCATTCGTCGTGGTGTTACATTTATACTTCTTAAGCTTCAGCTCACTCTCGTACGGGGAAGCCTTCTTCATATATCCTGGTGCTCGTGGCTTCGGATGATAGTGGTGGTGTTGGAGTGCACCTATGGTGATCGTAGATCAGGAATAGTGGAAACCTCTTGAATCCTCGCAGCGTACTCTTTGTTTTGAAATTATTAATGTAAGGAATCAATTATATATATATTAGTAAATTTGTTGAATTTTCTTACTGTTTGTGGTGTCGATAGCGAAAAACCCTATGAGGTTATACCTTTTAGGTCGTGCCTACCCTTGTGATGCACTTGTATGTTGGCCTCGCTTGTTTATATAGGCTTTTGCATGTGCCAATTATGATATATGTAATATCAGATTAAGGAAGAATGCAAAAGTAATAAGTACAACTGTGTCCTAGGACGTTACACAATGTTATTCAACCTCATTTCCTTCAAATATCCTTACATCATGTCCCACCTCAATGCTGAGGAGGATCATTTGGGGGGGACAACAAGCTTAGATGATCCTACTCGACATCTGGGTGGGATATGATGTGAGGATATTTTGAAGAAAATGAGATCAGATAACCTTTTCCACTCATACAAGATTTTGTCAGCAAAAGGAGCATCATCAAGAACAAGTAGGGAAGAAGATGAAGCCATACTGGATGTGACAGTCTTGTGTGTTAGGCTTTATTATAGATACAATCAAGTCTTAATCTTTGCTATTTTAAAGAACTACCTCTTGTGTATTGGGATTTATTTTGGGCTAAACAGGCTCTCTTTCTCTCTCCCGCACTCTCTTTAGATCAATTAAATTGATCACTGAGGTCTCCTTTCGAGCAACCTAGCATGACAATGAAATCAGACTTTGCTTCGAGAAAATAGGGAAATGAGAAGTTGTACCCCACATTGGGAACCTCAAATTTTTCCCAGGGAAGTCAGACAACCTTGTATCAAAGTCCCGCATGATTTCCTAGAAAAATCGCACTTTTTTAGCAAGTCAAAGCAAATTCCGATTTTTACGTTTCCTTTCTCTAAGCCTTTAGGGCTTCATTAGGGATTTATGATACAATTTATCAACGACATGATTCCTTAATCGTGCACTTGATTTCATTGAATGTGATTTGCTTAGATTTAAGTACTTTAGCCTTAGTCTAGTTATAGAAAATTTGAAAAAGGATAAAAACAACTTGCGTGAACACTTAACATTGGCTTACCTCATAAGTTTAAAAATGAATTAAAAATTTGTATGAAACACGTTTAGAAAACACTCAACTTCGATGCCAAAAGAGCGTTGGTGGAAACACCGACGTAATCAAGTCCTTGGACTCTAGATTTTTTTGGTTGAATAGAATTGAACGGTTTCTCTCAATCGTTCGATAAGGTTCTCGATCTACCTTCCTCAACGATTGGTGTCGACTCCGTTTGCATGTACACATACACATGCTATCGATCACCCTAAGATTGAATTTGATATTTTTCCTTACAATTTGGTATAAACTTGCAATGACCCGAGTTAATCTGAAATCACACACTAACCCAACATGGTCTATCCTTTTTTAAGCTTAAAATGACTCGTTATGATACGAAAATTAGACGGAATAGCACAAAAATATATTGTATGCAATATGCAATATGTTATTTAAGAGAATCAATATGAATTAATCTTCAATTAATTCGAAATGTATGATGAAATTTCACAAATTAATTACGTAATTATTTGATTTAAATAACAAAATTGAGAAGAGAAATTATTTTTACGAGCAAAAGTTTTGTGCAGTTATAAAACGCATTTTTATTCTAGGAACAGAAATTTTATGCATGTACGAAACACGTTCTGATTCTCTAAAACTTATTCAAGAAACAAAATTAGAAAAAAATAATTTTAACCATAATCACTTTTTCAAATCACACGATTGAGCAAGTCAAAGCAAATTTCACTTTTTGGGTTTGCTTTTGGACAATGCTAGCACGACAGCCACTTTCCTTGTTAACAATGAGGCTGGCCACCTCACACATTTCCTAGGAAAATCGCACATTTTTAGCAAGTCAGAGAGGATTTTGCCTTTTGGGTTTCTTTCTGAGCAATGCCAGCATCACAGCCACTGAGTGCTCACTGTCATATTTTCCCGAGGGAAATTTGACAATCCTGGGATATCAGAGTGACTCGGTTTCCTAGAAAAACCGAGCACATTTTTAACAAGTCAGAGCACATTTCACTTCTTGGGTTTTCTTAGCATGAAGGTAGCTTTCCTTGTTAACAATAAGGGTTGCCACCTCGTGTTTTCGCTAAGGAAATCGGACAACTCTTGGATGTTAGAGAGCTTGCAGATGGACTATTAACCTAAGTTGTATTACGAGTAGCCACTTAAACATAGTTAATTATTTGAGAAAATACTGTTGTCACATTTGCATCTATTCTTCTTCGCCTCATCCATTTCACATTTTGCATCTATTATTTGAGAAAATATTGTTGTCACATTTTGAGAAAATACCTAGTGCACGTGTCTCTTATAAAATCTTATAGTATGTAGATAAACTACTATTTACTGCTGAAGGCTATAGTTTGTTATATCAGGCTCGCATCTCTTTCCTATTATGAATTAAATTAGTTGCTCTTAACATTGATTGGAAAGATCTTCAACGACAGTTAAATTCATTCGTCTAGCGTACAAATTTTCTAATTTTTATGTATATGAGAGAATTTCCATTATCTAAGCAACAAAACAAACATATGTGGACAAATAAATTTGTTTGTATCAAAGTAAATATTTTTTTAAATAGTAATATGAAAAGATGCAACTCTTATATGAACAAATATACTGTTCACTAATAAATATTACCCTTAATAAGAAGACACAACTATATGAATTAACTTAAAAATGTATTAACCTATAATAAAAAAAGAGCAATATATACACCGAAAAGTCATAAATTGATTTCAAACATTGAATCCCATGGTTATTGCACCTATAGAAAAGATAAAGATAAACTTCAAAGAAGATTGGAAACACCACAAACGTTTGAAAAAAACCTTAACCTTGAAACTTTTAATTTGAGTAATGTCAAAATGTTAATCTAAATATTTTTCCATAGAGTATGTATTCTTTTGACGTACATCTATCATACTCCTAACTTACTCTTCATTAATTAAAAAAATCATACCAAAAAATGTTGTACGTGCATAGTAAATTTTTTAAATCTTAGAGTAATGAAATGTTTATGAGTTCTTTTGGTCATGTACAATACATATAATTGAAGCACCTCATAAAACAATTATATGTTTCAAATTAAATTTATCGCATTAGTGATGTATAATGCAATTATGTGTTGCAATCGAGTTTTAGGAGAGACAGATTGTTTGGTGCTTTGGTATCCATCCATTGTCTCAACTCTTCTGCATAGTTTTCTTCCCATTCCCTTCCGCTGGATTTTCCTAAAAGATGGTTGCAATTTGAGAACGAAAAAGGAGACAAAATGGGAATGGTTGGATTTTAGGTTTTAGATTTTCCTTTTCAGTTTGCTTACTTTCTTTTGATTCATTGAATAAACAGTAAAGGGGCAGAGTCAAAAAGGTTGGGCTTGGTTCAGCTCAATGCCATAAGGCTGCGTTTGATCGTAGGATAAAAAATAGGATAGAATATGTTTTATATTATCATGTGTTTTGTAGATGTCTAGGATAGGATAAAGGGAATATGGGGATATAGCCCGGATAAAAATATTCTAAAGGAGGGGGGGAGATGCGGTAGACCCAGATAGAATTTCTCAATAGAGTAGATACAAAGAGAACCAGATTTTTTCTACAACCATAGCCTCCCCTTTGCGATGGGCCACCTCTCCATTGCACCATGCCGACTCTCCGGCAGCGGTGATAGTCAAGTGTGGTTGCCTCTTTGGTGGCACTAGGCTAGGGTCTTCGATAGCAAAACCGGATATCTCCATGATTAAGCGATAGTTTGACATGATATGAGATCATGTCCATCGTTCTTTAATCGCTTAAACATTTTCAACATTCAAATGGGGTCTGAACATATTATGAAGAGTTCAAGGTTGATCATTGACTTTCTAGATAGCTCTATTGGACGACATGCATGAGTGCATCTTCAACTTGTGAAAACATGCTGAGTAATTCCATTGTTTAGCACTTGTTCACTCACTCGGCAAGACAATGAGCAAGGGTAGCGGGTAATTTTCAACGTATTCAACTTAAAATCAAGACCTCCGATTCTAATAGGTATGCTCGATTGATCTCACACCTAAATTTTGATGTCACAAACCTCTGCTCAACGATAACTCACTCATCAGAATTCATTACTAAATAATTTCTAAAGTATTTTGATGTTTCAGTAAAACAGAATCGATCTCAGCCGCGCCTTGCCTTTACTTATTTGATTTTATATCAGCAGTTCACCAAGTAGTAGATAGGCTATGATAAAGTCCTTAAATTACTTATCCTCTCATATCCAATCGTATCATGACTAGAAATTCAGATGATTAAATGCAGCCTAAGTGTTTTACATATTGCAAATCTCTTCTATTAGTATCTTCCGTGAGGTGGATGGGTGAGGAGAGGAAAGGAGAGGTTAACAGTAGCATCACCCCACCCGGCGAAATTCCCCCGTCCGCCGCCTCGTGCCTTGTTTTCTTCCCGTAAGTTGGGCCCAATGAGGCGAGCACCATCCAAATAAGGGGGTGTCCATCCCTATCTTTTACAGAGGCTTCTGAGCATAATGCCCCTCATCGTGGATTGAGCACTATTTGAGTGTAGACAAAAATCACATGACTGAAAAAAAGAGAAATCAAGGAAAGAGAGCATAATATTGTCTTTGGAATATATATATATATATAAAGAAAGAGAAATCAAGGAAAGGGAACATAATATCGTCTTTGGAAAAAATAATATATATATATATATATATATATATATATATATATATCGATGGACTGTGAAGATAATATTATCTTTTAGCCCATTTTGAAAAATTAATTACAGTAAAGTGAAATTCAAGTACTTTAAAAAAGCACTAACTTGTGACTTTAACCCAATGCCGCCTCATCTTTCCATTGGGTCAAAGAAAAGTACCGACTTTGAGTCGAGACTCGATTATTCCATAGAAAAAGTAAAAATCTTTATCTAGTTCATTATCTATAAAGCTGGCCATCCATTTTGCGTTAGAAAGACATAATGACATGCACCGGTGGGATCTTGGGCAACGTCGTTTCATCAAACTACGATATAGGGACAAAGGAGAGAGACGTGGTCATTAGAATTCGGGGCAAATCAACGGCATTGCAGTCGACGGGAAGCTATAAGGTGACTGGGCTTTGAAAAGCTTCACCTCTAATGAAGAAAACATCTCCTGCAAGGATCGAAAGCATGCTGTGCTGTACACTTGGCGAACACCACAGAATCCCACGAGGAGAATTTACCGTTGTTCCTTGTGGAGGTTACGCTCTATCGAGTTGTTCAAAACTTGAAAGCACTTGAAAGCAGCTGAGTTGATTGGCTTTAATTTGATTTCTGTTTCTTCGTTGGAAAGATCAATGTTCAGTAGCTGCACTGGGAGTATCAATTTGGATTGATCAGTGTAATGATCGATATCTCTGTCAATTTGATTCACTAGTTCTTGGTCATTATGTAATTTGATGTTGTGGCTTCTTTAATTGGATTCACCTCCAATTGATGGAAGACAATGAATTGTTGAAGGAGAAGCTGAAATTTGTGGATTAAATCTGTAGAGAGATGAGGAAAGAATGACCAATTTGTAATGGCAAATACTGGACAAGAAAAATGAGCTCAAGGTAGCAGATATTAACAACTTTAACTAAAGTTTACTGATGGAAATGGAAAATGCAAGAGCTCAAGGGAAGGAGAAGAATCATGTGTCATATTAGCACTGATAAAAGACTTGATTGGATTGACAATGTTGAAAGTCGATAGCAGGCTTCAATCTTACTTGACCTAAATGGTTCTAGTAGGTAGTTCGATATTTACTGGTGTGGGATTGAAGCTTTTTGTGCAAGCTACAAATGTAACCAATGAATTGGAGAAGGGGATGAATGTGACCTTGGTTTTGAAGCTGATGAACGTTGAGTTTGTTTTGGATTTGCAGTAACATGAATGTCTTTGGTGTATTTGATTTGCTTGTGGTTTGTGTTGTACAAGGTCAAAATGATAACCTGGTCAAGAGAAATGCACCAAGTGCAAGCTTGTACGATTTCATGTCACCAATTTCCAACCATAAGTGGCCGGATGAATTGAATTAGCACAAATACAAAAGGTTTAGGGCTCAATTGGCAAGAAAAAAAAAGTTTATGATTGAATTGACAAAATTACGATAGTTTTGAGGCTTTTTTGATAATTCTCCTGGTCGTTTTATATGCATAATAACTTGTTATGTGGGGATTGATAGTCAGGCTAATTAACAAGAGTAAAGAAGCACCGTACAAAAAAAAAAGATGGAGCATTGTGCTAATAGGCAAATGTATTGTCCATACTCATTATTACTGTGGATTAACTTGCATATTTGCACTTAATACACATTTCCATAGTGGCAATTGTCATGAATGGTAGGTCTATCAGAATGCTTCAATCCAAAAACGGAGTTGCACATTTATTGATTGATGAATATTCAGTTTTTAAGGAAATTGCACTACCTACCTTACAATATCGAGAAATCACTATAGACATGGCAATTCAATTATTAAATGCACCGATTCACGCTTTAATGCGCATGCTTAACATTAAGGAAAAAAAAACAAAGAAAGAAATAAAAAAATGAAAATTCAAGAAATATTAAAATATTATTTAAAATTGTCCACATTAGCGTTCGCCATGAGAACGACCGACGTCCACGTTAGTGTTTTCAGCAAAAATAGACCATAAAAACTTAATTGGCAAAACTTAAAAATGTTTATGACTTAATTGGAAAAATTAAAAGAATCAGAACTGAATTGGAAAAAATACAATAGTTTTAAGATTTTTTGAACAATTTTCCTAATGTGTATTAGATGGTATCAGGTGGTTTCTTATACTATGAACCAAACATTTACTGAGACTAGAAAAACGAGGTCACGTATCATTTAAATTTCTTTTAGTTTGAATTAATCAGAAGTATATATATGGGACTTCTACGCAACATAAATAGGAAAGGATTCACCTCGAATTTTTTTTTGTCTAAACATCAAATATTTTGTTGATTAGAGAAAAGTATGACAGAAAAGATATGCCAGGCTTGCCATTGCTTCGAGGTCATGCCACTGTCGTCATGACAATTGCTCGAGATTCAGGTCCCATGTTTCATTAGCAACATAGAAAACATTGGAACCAATTTCATCAGAGATCTGCACATAATATGGGAAAGTAGAGGGATGTTCCTTGTAATAAGAATTTATTTCATAGTGACGCAAAAATCGAGAGACGCTCACTCCCGACACCGAGCTCTTATACAAGTTTACATGTAATAATTGCAAGTGAACCTATTCACCCTCAAACAAACCCTGTGTTCTTCCTGTGCAAACTTCACTCGCCTTCGATTGATGGTGATTCGGGAGGAGAATTGGCCACGAGCATGCTTTTCGTTTTTATGGTGTTCTCGGTCCTGCCCTTAACACCAGATCCGCACCAATCTGCAATTAGTGAGTGATGGGAAATTAGATCAATCACCTAAATAACATGTATGAACGATATTTAGTCGGATTAAGACAGAAATAGTTAAGCTGCAAATTTGATACTTTTTGGAAATTCATACCCCTAATGAAGGCGATATCGTAAATTTGATTATTTTGGTAAATCATTGATCCGACTTTTCAAGGTTAAAGCAATGATGACGGATCTCCTACTGAAATCAAGCTTTTCATATGCGGGCCACGGTTTGATGAAACAAATGATAACAATTTAGATGCATCCATAGATTTCTTGAACAAAGGACTACAAAGGTTGAAGAAAAAACTTCATCATTTGTAAATGAGATAGTCCTATATGAGAAGAGTGGTATTGCAGCCAAGAGAAATTAGATATTGAAGTTTAGAGGATCACAAGATGAGAGCTGTATAAATAGGAGAAGAATTGGCCATTCTCATTAGGGAAATGATTCGGCGACAATGCTGTCAGGGGTGGTACAATCTCAACTTTAGATCCACATACTATTTTCGTATATTTTGCATAAAGCACCCATTAATTGAAAAATCGTGTGGTAAAAAATAACCGATAGTACTATCGGATTGTTAGGATAGCAACTCCCGTCTCATTATTGGTAAATACACCTGCATATTTTGCATTCAATATATTTCCATACCAAGAGATATGATAAATGGTAGGTTAGGTAGGAATTGTATAATCCACTAACGCGTCAATGCACATCCTTTGATATTTACTTCACTTTTATGGAAAATCGATATATCAAACCTCATATTATTGTGGATAAGGCAACTCAATATAAATATTGGATATTGTTATGGAATTCGCGGGCCATGTACTTAAAACCTCGAGGTTATTATGTGCAGCTAAAAACCGTAGATTGTTCAGTTGATTCCTATTATTTAACTACCATCTTTGTTAATTAGATGGATTCCACCATGAATCAAACTAATTTATCTCACATATATTATTCGATATTCGTTGAAGATGGGATAGACTTAGTAAGAACAAAGGATGGAGAGAATTACTATCTAAAAGCATTTAGCGACAAATTTATGTGAGAGAGCATGTAGTGCTAATATCATTTCTTGGTAAAAGAAAACTATACATCTATTTTAGAAAACGCAAGGTAAAAACAACATTGTGAGTCTTGTGACTTTATTAACAAACAATACAGTTATCTTCATTTGGGATTTAATAGTTCTATGGTCATCCTATTCTTCTAAAAGATGTAAAAGGTGTTTGTTACTTTGTGTTCCCATATTGCTTGAATTGAGGAGAGTAAGGGAGATGAAGCTTTTCGGATAAGAGCGCGCGACGAAAGCTGTGTGTATTCCGCTTATGTTTGATTAATGTTGCATTCGTAATTCAGTTTATTGTCCTAGGTTAATAAGCATATAATATGATAATATGTGACATATAATATGTGAAAGATAAAGACTGTTATAGATACTAGTACTTTCTTGAACTATGCGATCATAAAAAATGAATGGGTTGTCGATATCATTTAATGTACCAAAGCCACATCTTGTGGATGAAGCAATTCCCCAGAATGGAGGACTATACGTTAAACTTTGGATATCTATGCTTTTGGCTAGACATTAATTGTGGGAAAATTGTCCAAAATGTCCTAAAAATATTTGAACTTTTGCCAATTCAATCCTAAACATTTCAATTTTCCCAAATCAGCATATTCGGTGAATTTTGGCTAAAAATCGCTAACATGAATAGCGGTCGAGTTGATGTGCGCAAATTTTAATTATATTTTAATATTTTTTCCAATATATATAAATTACATCTCTATCCAGCAAGGTCACGGGCCGACCATCGCCGGCCATCAGCGAGGGCCGGTGACCACCGGTATGGGCACGGGTTGCGATCCCCTCCCTATGGCAAGCGAGGGTGTTGCGGCCCTCACTTGGATCTTGGTAAGGGTCTTCGCGCCTTGGCGAATCAATGAGCCAGGGTTCACCCCTCGCTTGGATCCGGGCAAGGCCCAACATTCTCGCTTGTGGCCTGTCAAGGCGCAAATGCCCTCGCTAGTGGTTGGCAAGGGCGGTTATGCCCTCCTCTAGACTAGGTGACTTTCACTATCTAGAGATGTAAAAAAAATAAAGAAAAAGAAAATAAAAATTACTAATTTTTTTTGAAAACTATTAAAATAATAGTAAAAATTGCCATATTCGTGCCACATAGGATGATGGACGTTCACGTTAGTGATTTCAGGCCAAAATTGACTTAATGGGCTTAATTGGAAAAATTGAAAAGGTTTAAAGCTTAATTGTCAAAATTAAAATATGTTGGACTAAATTGAAAAAATTAAAAGATTTAGGACTAAATTGGCAAAAATGTGCAATAGGTGCAGGATATTTTGACAATTTTCCCTGGTAAATGTATGGATGTGTAATATGTTATGGCATCGTCATTCATGATTCGGTTGTTGTAATTTTGAAAGGGAGATGCCGACAAAAACTAATTCAGCTTAATTAAATTTTCCCTAAATAAAATCATTACCATTTAGGCCAAATGTTACCCACACGAGTTGACTTTTACAGGAATCTCATTCATGGTTTTACTGGAATGCTTCCAAAGATGAGCAGGCCCATGCAACCCAGGGGCTCGATCAATGAGGCGAAGTGGAAGTTTAGATTTGTAGACTTGCGAAGAAAAGGAACAGCCAAAATACTGATGATTTCTATACTCGTTACAGTAATTACAGGGGCAGCAGTGAGAGGAGACCCGCACGATCCACTTAAGCACACTGTCTTTGGTGGCCGATCGATTGTGCATAGTAAGCCAAGCAAGAATTGAAGATTTGTCGTAATAGAGAAAAACTTTGAAATCGCACTTGGATGTGATGAAATGAATGTACTAATTAGATTGATAACACTTAATTGAATAAGAAGAAGATTGATAACCCACTCTAAGATAGAATCATTCGCTGAATCACCTTGTATATAACCAAAATCCAACGAAATTCCCTAATCACTCTTGCTTATCGCGAAAGCGAGAATTGGGTATACTTCACAAACGAGAGCACATATGAAAGATTAAAGCGCAATACAATATCTCTAATAAGGAAAAAGAAGAAGACTTATCACTCATTGAACTACGGTACACTTTTGATTCAATACAAAGTACATCGGGGTCTTATACAATTTTCACATTAGATACTCGACAGTGGAGGCATTGGCTATTAACTCGTCCCTTTTTTTCTCTCTACTTCTACGATTCTCCCTCGAAATAAGAACACGGGTTGGCTTTATACGCGAAAAGAATTGCCCTCAATGGGCGCATGTTCGAATGCCGCTCCCTCTGGAATTCCATTGCGGTGGACAATTGGACTCCAAGAGCTTCATTCTGCATGTTGTAATGAGTAGAGGGTCGCCTTCTCCACTGCAATAGGAGTTGTAGGAAATTTCTATTATCTGGCGTTCACACAACGAAGCTAGGCCGATTCTAGGCTTCATTGTAATCACCGGGTCTTGCGTTGTAGACAAAGACAGACATAAAAAGGTCAAGAGAAAACTTCATATACAAGGAGGGAAATGAGTCAATTATTGGGACTATTAGGAGAGAGTGGAATTGACTTAGGTTAAGGTGTGAAGCACCAAAAGTTGAAGGATACAATGTGGTTTTGGTTGATCACAGATCCGATACTTATGCACATGAAAGGTTAGAGTGTTGGAGTGTGTGAGAGATGATTGTTAGAAGCATGTCAGAAGAGGCTTTCAGAAAGATCTTGCTTTGAAGCACTTGTAGGACCAGCAAGAATGAAGAAACTCAGTCAACTAGGGCGTGGTGCGACAAGAGATAAATGGCTCTATAAATAGGTAAATACTTAGTCATGCTCATTATTGGTGTGGATAGACTCGTGCAATTTGCATTCAACACAATCCCATTCTAGGGAATATTATCAAGGGCAGGTTTGTTAGAATTGATTTTTCTCTAGAAACGCGACCATATACACGCCCTTGATGATTACTTAACTATTTGAGAAATTTAAAATTTGGACCATTAGATTGTGGATGATTTTAATGGATGGAAACATCAATAGCAATTTCGCAATATTCAAAGTACCAATTATATTTTTTGGATAAAACCTTAAAGTACGTAGATAAACTATTATTTGCTACTGAAAGTTATAGTTAGTCACATCGGGCTCACATCTCTTTCATATTATTGAATTCACAATTATACATACCATTGACTGGAAAGATATTCAACAATGGTTAAACTCATTCATCTAGCATACATACGGCTTGATATGTCTCTGTGTTAAATTATTTCTCGAGTTTGAATCCTTTATTAAACTTGACCCAGTTGGACAAATACTCGGTTTAACCGCACAAAGAAGAAGGAGAATTTTTTTTTTTTTTTATAGTCCAGGATCCACCGGCCCCACCGGGCTTCGCCCGGTGTCTGGCCCGAGGACCAACTAGTGACTATACCTAGAGAAAGAAGGAGAAGTTTTCTGCCACTAAAAGACATAATAAGGAGCGCACTTATTTTATAATTGATATTTCACTTGTGGGGACTCCACTTTAACTAATACCAATATTGTCGGATATCAATTCTTGTGATAATAATGCGGACACATCAACGGATCTTGCAAATAAATAAATAAAAAAATACAAAAGAAATAAACGTGGGATAATAAAGTACGCCAAAAATTTATGTGGTTTAGTCTAAGTATTAGTACCTACATCCACGTGGAGAGCCAGCAACAAGTAGTCCACTAATCAAACCAAGAATTACAGAGTTACAATCACTCACATTGGGACATCTAGAATTGTAAGTGTTTATAATAATATTTAGAATATAAAGCCCGTGTGACATTTTGTGGCGTCACATGCTCGCTCGAGTGTTTCCTTCACCTAAATTATACCAAAGTCCAAAGTGTTCACAAATAAACAACACGGCACAAATCACATATTGGCAATCCAAGCAAATCATTACCCGGGAACATCTCATAAAAAGGGAAGCTCCATCATCATCATCATCATCATCATCATCTTCTTCTTCTTCTTCTTTACTTTTATAGACATTTAGCAGAGAAATTTTAGAAAAAAAGGAATTAATGGTGCGGTCTCTTCTTTATTTCTTTCTTTTTCTCTTTTTGGCCTCTTTTTCAGTCCATTTCTTCTCACAATTAGACTCTTTCTCGGTCCATTTCTTCTCACAATCGGACTCTGAGACTCTCACTAGTCTCTTTAATGCACACTTTGCGAACGCCGGACAGGAAAGATGAGCTCAAGGCAGCATGGATTAACAACTTGAACTAAAGCTTACAGACAAACATGGAAATCACAAGAGTTGCAAGTGAAGAAAAAGATTCATGTGTGTTGGTATATGGATCTTACGGTGTGCATCCATGCGGGCAATCACACCCGCCCGCTACAAATAACTGCAAAAGCGGTTATCTGCAGTTATTTTGTTTTGAAGTGAAAAAATAATGTCTTTTGGAAGACATTATTATCTCCTCTCCCTTTACACAGTATTTGATCATACTCCGGAGAACACGAAAGATGCTTTCTCCCTCTCTATTGTTGAATCGCAATTACGCGAAGGGACTCTCAAGACAGCAAAGGCGACATCTAATAGGTGGCAATTACGGTATGTTCTCATGATGTATTCGTTTCCCGATCGGTGATGCAAGTTGTGTTATGGGCATTTTTTTCTGCAAATTCAATGTTTAGATGAAAGGATTTAGTATCCGTCGTTGGTATTAGAGCCTGTAAACTTGTTTTCCGGATCACACACTCATTGATTGAACCAATTACGCCATGTTTCGTAAATTGTTGATTGAAGTTAATCACGTTCGTTTTCGTCGTTGATACTGTTCATGTTTTTTTTTTTTTTGGAAAATTGGTTCAGTAAAAAATACAAAGTGAATAGATGGTTAGAATCTATGCGTCGATACGAGTCTAGAGAGTGGTTGCCCATCGCCGGAGGAGGCCGGACAATGACGCACACGCCGTGACAGGGCGAGGCTCCCGGGGTCCGCGGCGAAAAGTTGTATTTTCGTGAACATTGGTTCAACGAAAATGTAATTTGATCATACCATCACGACGGTCGCGGCCATATGAGTATTTTAAGGGGCAGAACGTCACCATAGAATGACGATCGGCGATGCACGCACCGATATGCCCGGCAAAAAACTCTGCACATTGGTCTCACGCGTCCATGTGAGTCGCACATACCTGGACCAATCGGTAACTTCTTGCTGACGTAGCGCACGCATGGCTGCCTACATGGCATGCCATGTGACTGATGACATGGCGCATGCTTGACTCGAGATCCGACCGGGGTCGTGGCCCTACCCGGTTGACCCGTTAGCTTGTTGATTGTTGACCATTTAACCGTTGACCAAAAAAAAATTATTTGATCAATCTATAGTGGTTTGTATGTTATTTGATTTGCGTGTCTTTGATTACGATATGCTCGTAATTATTACATCATTGATAGGTTTTAGTAATCTACTTTATTCTGCATTCATTGCGGGAGCAATGTCATCGAGGTCGGGGCCTAAGAAAAGTTGGAAGGTGGGAAATGCAAAAACAACTTCAAGGATAATGACCCATGAGCAAAGGCAAGCTCTTGATGTAATGATTGAGGAATTGGTCAATTATCGATGGGATAATTATGATCACATTATAACTCATGTGACAACGATCAATAAGATGATCCAAGATATCATTTTGAAAGGAGAAGAAATGAACCCCGAAAGGACGTTTTATGCACTAAGAAACACCATACTTGAGGAATGGTATGGATTGATGAATCGCATATGGCTTGATTTCATCAACGACAAGAAGTTTGTGCTTCATTTCTTGAATGAGTTCATAAGAATTGGGGCGACGAATACGTCATCGCTTGAAATGAATGGGCCCTGGCGTAGGCGGAATGCGCCCTGGCGTAATACCGAGAATTTTGTTGATGGTTTTTAGCTGATGTTCACTTAAATGGTAGCCAATTGGATGGAGATGTGAATCGCCATTGCTTGTCACCGTGATAAATGTGGATGTTGAGAGTGTTGTAACGTCGGTGAAGGGCCTCACAAGATGGGTCGAAATCCAAGTTGGCCCGCACTCAAAATCCAATCTATAGCTGGATCCTGACGGTTGGTTCCTGTGCATTTTTGTGAAATGAACGTGGACACTATTGCACCGTCTTTACCCCTTCCCCACCCCCGTGCCCTTGATACAAAGCTGCAACTCACACACATAATTCACTCACTCCCAAAGCCAAAACCAACATTCATCCACTCCTTCCTCTCTCTTCCTCTCCTTCTACATGGAGGTCAACCATTCCTCTACCCATTCCTAAAGTTTCCCAAATGATTTCCCTTTCGATTCGGGCACTTTCCTGAAAAAATTCCCTTCGAAATTGCGGTGCGGCTTCTCACTTGACCTAGAGGCTCCTCTTCCACCTCCTTCGAATGTGAATGGCCTCTTCTACAATCTCCTCCACAGCCGTAACACCCACATTCTCAATGATGACCATGGCTTCTCCATCGAAGCCTCCTTGCTCCCTTTCTCTCGGTTGGACTCGATCCCACAGCTCAACTTGCCATTTCATCACCCATCCGCCGATCCTCCCCTGACCATAACTTTCATTAATACTTTTGTGGATAGGCTATTAGTTCGACGAAGAATGATATGCTAACAAAATACCAGCTCGGTCCAGACAATTACAAGAGCATTACAAGCCTCCTTGTCGGTTGGACTTGTTAATAGATACCAATCTAATCCGAGTCCAAGACATTGGACTGCCGTTAAGAGAATCCCAAAGTATTTGAAAGCAACTGCTAATTACTCACCGACATATCAAAGAAGTGATTTGTACCTTGCGGGCTATATTGATGCTGATTGGGGAGGAGATTTGGATGAGAAGAAATCCACTTCTGGAAATGTATTCTTAATGAATAATAGGGCCATATTTTAGAGCAAGAAGAAGTAACAATGTATAGCCTTATCTACCATGCAAGCCGAGTTCATAGCATTGTCAACGGTAGCACCAGAGGGTGTTTGGTTTAGAAGATTTTTGAATCATTTGGTGTCACTAGAGATGCTAAAAATCATGTATCGATTTATTGTGATAGCTAGGCAGCAATAGCTTATATTAAGGATCATAAGTTCCACTGCATAACCAAATATATAGACATTAAGTATAACTATGTCAAGGACATGGTAGCACAAAAGGATGAGAACGTACGGTATATAACTACACATAAAATGTTAGCAGATTCTATGATGAACTTGATTCCTAGAGATGTTTTTTTCAGTCATGTAAAGAGTCTAGAATTGTGTAGAGGTTGATATGCTGAATATTTGTATTTTCCCTAAATGTTCACAGTTGATGATGTTGTTTATTAATATGAATGTCTATAAGTCAATTTGATATTTATGCATGTTAATGCTTAGTGCATTATATTGAGAAAGTATGTCGGACAAATGAGAGATTAGTCCACTTACACGGGTAATCGCCTTCATTTCTCGTGTGATGAATAGAGATGAGGAAATTTTAAACTTATTATCTAGGTGATAATTGAGAGATCAAATTTAAAATACTAATGCCGCCTTAACTAAGTGTTAAGATGAGATCATAATGTTTATTATGTCCGCAGGTGAAGTAACCCACACATTTCACCTTACATGTCTTAAATGCTATATGTGAGTTTTGAAAGATTCTTTTAAAAGAGAGTAGATTTGTGAACTCGAGTTAGACATTGGGTATGTCCGAACTATCATCCGTACGGTATTATTTGTAAAGACATACGCTCTATAGGGAATGAGGGAAGACCGTAATACGTATTTCATATTACGTATGCATTATTCGACCAATAAGATTTGACAAAAGTTTTGATCTCAACTTTTTAAGCCCTTGTGAGACTCTTGAGGATAAGAGTTCCTCAATTAGTGCCCTTACGACCCTTACTTATTCTCATGGTTTCTTTTCGGTGTTTGCTATCTTAGAGTATTGCCAATGATCAAGGATGATTCGGTCTAATGGGACATTTCTAGAAAAGCGATCCGAACCGAAATCGAGAGGTTTAAGGGAAGGGGAAGATCGATATATCTTTGAGTCACATTATAATTGGTATTCTTTGACCGGTCAATTATGATTGTTTTGAACTTAATCATAATTGTAAATACAACATATGTTATTTAAAGAGATCAAGACAGATGTAAATGTGAATGATCGATCTAGGGTGCTGCATACTATGCATACTAGATCTACTCTAAATAGTCATGCCTAATTTGAGCTGCTATATACTCCTAACATATATATGACAACGAGCTTTCAAAGTATGCTGGTCTCACGGACTATTTGTTAGTATGAACTTTGCAAAGAAGAGAGAGTTATGGTTTAGCCCATCATGGCCAAGTGGGAGATATTGGGTTATTTAATGATTACGGGGTCGTCCATGTGGGCCAAGCCCATAACCTTTGTGTAGCCCATGGAGAAGGGAGTTCCTTTTTAATAAAAGGAAACGTCGTCTTCCATAATATGACAACAGTTCTCCCTAGAGAAGTGATACGACGTTCTCCCCACTCACAGATTCTCTTGACGAACTCTCCTCCAACGAAGCATTACCGGATTCGTCCCGGAGATTGCAAAGGCGACATTTTGTCCGTGAACAATAAGGTACGCTCCGAATTTCGTGATGTACTCTTCGATCGGTGTTTCAACTATCCTAGGTATGTTCTTCCGCTGTAATTTCTTAGGAATTAGTTTCCATCACTTAGTGCCATGGGTTTCTAGTATAGATTTCTCAAAGAGATCCCACCGACCACCGTAACACATGCTTGGGGGAAAAAGTTAGAGGGCAAAGAAAATAAAAGGAGATAGTGCATGAGATGAAGTTGGAAGCAGAAAGAATCAAAAGGTATATTGTTGTGTGGAAGAAGGGAAAGAAATTGGAAAGAAAGTTGTATGGGAATTAGTTAATAACAATTTGTTACCTCGTTACAAGGATAATTTTAGTGTTCAATTGAAACTTAAAAATGAACTTGAAAATATTTTCTGTCGTTTGGGGAAAAAAATCTAAGTAGATTTTCCACATCGTTGTTTGGCTGAAAATTGTTGATGTGGACTTGGCCGTTGTACGTGATGCATCAACGCTAAGATGGACGATTTTTGTAAACTTTTAATAATTTTTGTGAAATTTCCAAGTAATGTCCTCATTTTTTCAAACAATGATCTGAAGTAAATATTGTACAAAAAGGGCTTGAAGTGAACATGATAGTTTCAAATAAGGGCGTCAAGTGGCCATCGCATTTTTTCAAATAAGAACCCGACCTCGTTAGCCGGTTAAATATTCCCACTGATCCATGGCATTTTTGTCCAAAGATAAATTTAATGTAGATTTTGGTAAAATTAGATTAAAACGTAAGAAAGCTAAAAGTTTTGAAAAAGATGAAAATTCCCTTGATTAGCTAGTGAGATCATGCCTTTTCTTGGACCTTACTTCAAATAAAGGCCAAGGCCTTTATTTGAAGTAAGGTCCACTACAGATTAGATGAGGGCACTTGAAGATTTTATTTGGGATTTTTCATAATTTTTTAAATATCTTTTTTTATATTATTCTTTTTTTTTTCTTTCTTTGCTTTTCCTTTTCCTTCCTTCCATTGCGACGGGCCAATGGGGGTTGCGGGTGAGCTCAAGCTCACCGAGATCCGGCAAGCCTCAAGGCCACCGGCCTTGGTGTCGCAACCTAAAATTTTACCATCCTAGGCAAAAGGATTACTAAGTTTTAAACCTAGATCGGACTCTCTTAAGTCCATACCAAATCACTACTTATGTTTTAAGTTATCAACATTCAAAAGATTTAATCACGAGTTATCACTAATCAGTTCGGCATAGGTCTATTAGATACACGAGTAAAATAACGGGAGAATATTTTACTCCTACGAGCTAGAGATTTTGAGTTTGAAGACTTAATTACGCTAGATAACTCCAATGTCCTTTCAGTACCATTTAGAAAAAAATGTTTACCAAATAGTTTGGATTCAATTTAGGACCTATCTCCTAACATATGAAAATGTCCAAGTGGGTGCCCAATCATGAAATGAACAATACTCACAATTGTGAATAAATTGCATAAATGAATGAAATACAAGCAACTGCAATCATTAGGTGGTTCTTTTTGGATTTTCATTCGTTTAATGTAGACTAAATTATATGCAAAGTTAACCTAAATTAATGACCGGCAAAATGTTATCTATCCTAACACGATAAGAGAATGCATGACCTAAGTCTCATGACGTGCATGAATGAAGTTAAACTTTATTCTAAATGACATACAAAGGTTATTTAAGTGAACTAACATGCAATCCTAAATGACATAACATGAATGCAACCTAAACTATATGACATGATTGTGATGCAATTAAACCACATGACATGTTTTTTTTTCTATTAAAATTCGTAATTAAAAATTAACAAAAGTAAAAATCTATCTAAAGTGAGATATTATCTATTTTAGGTTAGGAAATACGCTAACCTAAATCCTATCTTATCTTAGATACTTATCTTGGCATTCAATTCAATTCAAGTATATTATCTGACCTAGATATTATCTAAACGTGCATTCAATTTAAATAGGAAAATACCCAAACTAATCCTTGCAGGCGATCTTATCTAGAAATCCAATCCTAAACTATTAGGGAATGTAATCTAAAATCTATCCTAAATTAACATGCAATCTATCTAGACTCAATCCTAATTTAGTATGCAAATCTATCTGAAATGTTTCTTAATCTGCATGGGATGCAATATTTTTGGTATGCTCAAAAGAGGAAACATATCCAAATTAAAGATGAGAGCACATTCACCCACTTTATAATATCCATCAAAATGTGCAATAAAAGACTAGGATAATTGAAAAAGTTGTCAATAACGTCAAGGATAAAAATATTTTGTAAAGTAATCTTCTTCTGTAATCAAACCTAAACAGATAATGTCTAGAATCTCAAATATTCACATTAGATATCAATCTATCCGAAATAGGCAACAAAATATTCTTAGAGTGTTCACTATTTGCAAAATGCCTACTAATAATCTTCCAAGGAAGGGTTAAAATATGTACAATTAAAAAATGAATAAGAAGCGTTTTGGTACGTGGATTAATTTGTTATTCTAAGTTCCTCAATTTTTCACTGCTAGTCATTTATTAGTCTTCGCGATTTCCTTTGTTTCATTCACAAAGTCTAAGAATATCATATCATCTGCCTTATGATTTTTGTAAATCGAACTTCCATGAGATCCGTAAAAATCCTTTCTGCGATCATCCTAGCTCCTTCGTAATATCCCATCGATAAACCGAAAACCTAATATAAATGTTCCAATTGTTGTACTAACATAGACATCTAGTTCCTCAATTTCCACGTCTATAAATTTAACAATAATTCTTTATGGATCACCCTATTTATTCCAAAAGAGTATGGCCATTCAAAGTATCTTCACTTAAAATTTAACCCTTACAACTTCTTAGATCAATAACTTAACTACTCGCCTTAATTCATACTTAAGAAAAGCACATCTTCAAACAAGGTAACAACACCAATTACATCTTACTCTTTGAACTATAACTCCCAATTTCAAAATTTCAAGCTTAATATTTCAAACTTAGTCTCCTAAGATCCATTCTCATCTCACTAGAACTCACCACTTGAAGATTCAAATACCTCACCGGAAGACCTTCTATTTTGTACATATTACCAGCGAATCATAACCTATTCCTCAGAATCCCATTCCCTTGTTTGTATGATCGTTACTTTTTATCTACTTTTCTGATATTGCAAATTTTTCCCTCAAACAGACGCAAAAAATTTAGTCCTACAAGGAGGCTCTGGGAAGCTTGACTCACAACGCCTTTTGAGGTTGCCAACACAATGGTAGGATCAATTCAGATTTCAACAAAGCACAAATCATTGCCGGAAATGGGCAAGTGATGCTTGTAATTCTTCCAATGCGTGCCCCTTGGTCTCCGGTACCAGCTTCACAGTGAATACGATAGTCAAACCGCAAACGCATGCGAAAATCAGAAAGGTTCCTGAAAGCAGCATAGTCAATACATAGAATTGTTAGTACACACACCGGACACATGAACACATGCAGTTCATGTTTATAGGCTCCAGAGAAGCATAGCTGGTGAAAACTACGGAACAAGAAAGAGAAAAGGAGAATTAATTACCCGTGGCGCTCCAGCCGAGCATAAAGTTGAAAGTGTAGCTAACAATCCAACAACAGGACCACCTAGCCAAGGTCACCACGCTTCCAGCGGAACCTTTAATATTTACTGGGAATACCTATTGAGATCATGTCCATCGGAATAGATAGGTTTCTAATCTTATCTGTGGCTTTGAAATGGAGATTATAGAGTGTAATGTTAGACTTACGGTATGTACTTACCTCGGACATTATAACCCACGGTAACCCGGCCATGCCAAGGGAGTAAGTTATGGAATACACCTAATTGCAATAAATAATCTGTCAGCATCTTCAACACAACTAGTCCTGGAAAGACGGTAGAGGACTTAGAAGCAGTAAAATTTGATGAAGAATTCAGTTAACTGTTGCTTCCACGTTTGAAAGAAAATGCGGTCAAACATTTTTCCTTTTCTTTCCCTATCTTGTCCTGGACAGATTGAGCAATGAGCCTAAAAAAAAAAATTCATCACCAATATATTGTTCTAAAACTGAGTAAAAACTACTGGGGGCCAAATGTTTTTTGTTCTTTTGTCGAATTGTGATCTGACAATGTATTATTGCCCGGTAAATTAGGGTTGAGCCACAACTCGTTACGCCCTCAATCATAGGAGCTAGCCGTATAAAGAGTTGAAAAACATGAAAGTAGAAAGCATTAGTTATACATGCTTACCATAATGCATACATACGCCAAAATGGGAGTGACTTCCTTCCAATACTGCACGTCCTGGCTTAACAGCAAAGTATTAAAACAAAGGATCAGGCCACTACATGACATCACAGAAATATAACTAACGTTACCAAACAGATTTCTGTTTTTTTTTTCCTGTTTCCGGGAACAAAAGAACAGAAATCAAAGAAACAGGAGCGTTACCAAACAAACCCTTAGTTTGTGTTGGAGTACCTGCATGAAGAATGAGAGTCCTAGAAGAAAGCAACTCAAGCCCATTCCGGCTGAAGAAAACTGCAAATGGGGGTCAGATTTGGTTATGCGTGTGAGCGACTTTAACGACTGTGTCAATATGTACTGGTTTAGTCACCATGAAAAGCGGTCTTCTTCCAACTTTATCTATCAAGATTACATTAAGAGCGCTCGCTGGGATCTGCAAAACAGGTGAGAAATCTTGAAAACGGGACAAAGGAAACTATGTTGCAGCGTGATTCTCGATAGTCGTTTACCTGGACAATAGCCATGCTTCGGGTACCAATGCTGCTTGAAAAGTCTGTCAGGATAATAAGTTGAGATTACCAAGTCTTCATTCGTTATGATTGAGTAACAAATTAATAGCGCGATCATTACCAGCTGATTTAAATATAGTGGTTGCGTAATATTCAAATGCATTCGCCCCTTCAAATTGTTGAAGCATCATCAATCCGACTCCTATCTAGGATTTGCAAACATTAGGAAATAAAAGGAAAAGCAAGACCAAAAAATGACAAGTGATTCGAATATTTTCTAGGGAAGGCTTACTGTGAGGGAATGAGCATATCTTCGTCGAAACAAATCGAGAATCCTAGACTGGGATTGCCGTTCAAAGGTTTCTGTATAGTCCTGTAAGACAATACTCATGGAAATATCAAAAAGTAGTAAGAAAATTCTGATATGTTAAATGTAGAAATTACTCTGATTTCTGCCGCTTCCTGGGAAATGTCCGTGTTTTTGCCTCGGAGTCTCTGCAACGTGACTTCAAACTCCTTTTCTTGACGGACTTTTACCTGCCAGTCATTAACTACAATAATCATCATCTTCGCAATGGAAAATGCTGAGTCCTAACTGCCAAATTGCCACAACATTAACTTCAATTTCAGTCATGAGTAAAATTTATATTGGCATGATATTCAATTTGTCACTACTCTTCCCATTTTCAATCTAAAATTTTGGCAAAGTAATGTGTTTGCGCATGAGAAACATTTAAAATGATCTTTTTTTTAGTACGTCGTGGTGTGCTAAAAGATTCTCCACATGGCGTACAACATTCTACTTGTGCTATTTAGATTGGCTCATCATCTAATCAACCAAGTTCCATTATGTCATGTGTTGAGAGAATACCTTGTGCTATTTTGACGATTGACAAAATAATCAAAGGTTATCAATGCATCTACTAGTTGTGTAGAAACAACTTATAGATGCGCAAGCCAATGAGTTGGTGTCCGTACTAGGAACATCTGAATACCAGCAGTGCTTTGCTTCTACAAAGTTGAACAGTCAAGCATATGTTTGGAAGAGCCGTAGTGTAGAAGGTGAACAGCAAATTCAATTTGAAGTATGGAAAGACTGGACAGACCGGTTGTAGAAGCAGTTCCTGCTATAGATGTTATATAAGATGTGTTGGCTTCTACATTCCTGGATAAAAAGACCTAGATCTTCTTCCAATTTGATTTGAATTCGAATTGATTTCTAGCAACTACTTTCAAGGTTTGGAATCCACAACAAGCAAACCGGAGAAGATCATAGTAGTTTTCCCTTTTCTGTCCAAGCAGTCAGAGAGTCAAATAGCCTGTAGAAGCAAAAGCCTCTATTCTTATAATGTTCTGCTTTGCGTAGGGACGGAGAATAGAATCACCATTTTTAGGTGCATTGAGCAGATAAATTGGTCCAAAGGTTCCTGTGACCTCGAGATGGCTTTCAACGGTTAATTTGAAGATTGGAAGGTAAATCAAAGTAAAAAAGAATAGCTCAGGACTTTGGTGGAGATGAAGAACTTCTATTTTCTCTCTATCATTCATACTCTCGTGGTTATACTTATTGTTATTCTCTGAGATGGTTATATTTCTTGTAATTTGGGAAAAGAGAGTGGTTTACAGAGGTGTTGCACGAAGCAAGCAATCAAACAGTAAAATAGATTAAATACGAAAATAAATCGAGTACCAAATTTACGTGGTTCAATCATAGAGGTCTATGTCCACGGGGATAGCAACAATGAATTTCACTATAAATTAAGCGATATAACTGATATTACAACCACACTCGAGTTACTCAAATAGTTTCTATATTTCCCGGCTTCCAATTATATTCAATAACCCATGAGTGTTTAGCCCTCACAATTTCTGACGAAATAATCTCTTAATCTCATGATCAAAACCAACGAAGTAAACCCTTTCAAGCACTCGACAACAAGACATGAAGTCCAACTTCAAGAGGAAACATGCGTATGAACTCGAAGTCTGACCGAATCAAGGTCAAATTCAATGTCCATGTTGACGTTCCAAGTTCGATAACCATACTCCCACACACATTAGGAAAGGTATTGCCGTATATTTCCTTTTCCCTGTTTTTCTTATTCAATTTGGACTCTAACACCAAAAATAAAAATAAAAAAATAAAAATCTGATCTTCATGGCATATATAAATAATATGTTATTTTGAGTTGAGTTTCATTCCTGGGCTCAAACGCTAAACATAATTTAACAATCTCTACATTGACTCGACGTTTAAGTCAAGTTACAACCGCTTTACTAAAGTCTGAACTTCATTGTTACTCTCCCACAACCCATATGGGTTCAATCATTATAGACATCATCCAAGTTCAAGCCTCGCTTAAACTTTAACATAACCGCGGATCTCATCATAACACCAACTACATATGCACCTTTAACTTTCTTGCTCTTCCATCAAGCATACCATCTCTAACTCAAACATAATATGGACAAACAAATATTCTAATGATAGAATAATCAACAATGTTATCTGACCACACTCATTCGGGAGTCCGACATCCTATAGCAGTTAATGGGAATCTATGATCGGACCGGAATGAATGGGATTGGTCTGACCTCTCGCTTGCATGGTTGACTCCCGCCATCGACAGATGTCCCATGCACGTTTCGTGAATAGCAATGCACAAGAATGAATGAATTGTGATATAGCATCGAATAAGTCACTGCTATATTCCCGACAAAAAATCCATGAAGGACTTTAAGGGAGAGAAAAAGAGGCCCTATACCATACATCATGCTGTCTCGGGATGATTGCACTCAAGTCACTCACCGTATGATTGCATTCGCTAGGAATCTCCTAGCCATACCAACACTAGGGGAAAAGTACACTTTTAGTGCCAAATGTTGTGTACGGAAATCACTTTAGTGCCAAAAGTTTTAATCGGATCACTTTAGTGCCAACTTTCTTGAAAAACGATCACTTTGGTGCCAAGTCCGATTTGCTTCCTCGAAATTCTAATGTAGCACTCTTTTATTAATATTTTTGGCTGATGTGGCTCACCGAGGGTTTTCGTAACCCTCACCGCCGCCGTTCCACCATTGCCGACGAGGGTGGGGCATGGCTAGCAAGGGTTGCCGAGCCACGGCCAGGGGCCGATGGCCCCGCCCGGCCTCACACAAGGGCCTGCAGACCCTTACCTAGATTTGGGTGAGGGCCGCTACCATGGGGGGTCGGCCATTGGTGCACCCTCCTCATTCTTCGGTGCTTGTTGGGGTTGATTCAAGAAGAAAGGGGGGAACGGATCTCTTAAGGGAGCTAAAAACCAGACTAGGCCAAGAGAGGAAAAGAAGAGGAATTTCCGGCGTTGAAGACCGAGAGAGAAGGAAAATAGAGAGAGATTCGGTGAAGGAGAGATTGAGAGAACCATGGCCGATCGGGGCCTCGCCGAACTCTCGTGCGGTCGCCTCCCTCTCTACATGTCAAAAAATCCAAAAGCCCTCCATCTTCGTCGTTTCTCTCTCTCTCCCCCGGCATCCCGAGTCACTACGGCTACGAATGTGACCATCTCCCTCCTATTCAAACCACCAAAGCAGCCATCCCATCCCTCTTATTCGAAGAAGCTGCGAAAAACTCTTAAGACCTAGCGATGTCATTTACTGATTCTAGGGTTTTTAGGGGTTATAAGGCACTCTTGGCCCCCATGAGGTCTACTTCCTCCGCGGTTGCTGCTCCTGCTTTTGCTTTTGCCAAGGCTTCCAAGGTCGTGGCGAAGCCGAAGAAGGCGAACGATTAGGCCTCGCCAAAGGCGCCGAGTGGTCCTTCGGGGATATAGAAGGTGACCCCCCGTCTTGTTGGCGCTCACTCAATTTCTCAACACAAGCGAAGCCTCTCGCATCAAGGCCTTCCATTTTTTTATTTTTAAAAAATTTTCAACTTATTTTAATTTGTTTTAAATAAAATTTTTATTTTAAAATTTTTCTGTTAGTTTTTCTATTTTTAAAATCTTAAATTTTTTTTTTAATTTTGAAGTTCACGTGGAACCAACGTGGACTTCATTTTTTTTTAAATGCTAGTTAAAATTCAAAAATTAAATAAAAATGCCACGTGGCAATTTTGGTTGGAATTTTTGGTCGAAGGAACCAAAACGATCATTTTCTCTCCGATTTGGCACTAAAGTGATCCATTTGAAATTTTTAGCACTAAAGTGATCTCTGTACACAACTTTTAGTACTAAAAATGTACTTTTGCCCAAACACTAGAGAGCATTTTATGAGCCTTCTTTTATAATGGTCTGCTCATCAACTCTGCAACATATTGTGGTTTACTAGCACTAGTGCGGTGTCTCACTATGCCTTCCTTCATGCACAATTCATTTAACAGCTCTCGTGAGAACTTCATGCTACTATCGGTTCGCACATGGTTGATCGTTTTACCAGCCTCCTTTTCAATCAAAGCTCTTAACTACATGATTCGGACAAAAACATCAAACTTGTGCCTAAACACAATCACCGAGGTCCTCTTCAAGTAGTCATCTAAAAATGTTAGCACAAAATTTGTACTCTTCCTCGAAGAAAACTACGGTAGCCTCCGAACATCCAAGTGTATTAATTCGGCAATTTCCATGGTTTCTTTGACATTCACACTAAACTATACTTTTCACCATTGATTTGAATCACATCACCTGCATACATTCAGTTCATTACTCACATAATCACATAGTTAATTCAACTCACTTAGAACCTTCGGGTTTTTCCCGCTAATGTTCCCAAACATATATACCACAATTCAAATTCTTGAACAGATGCATCCGATGTCTCCGTATCGAAATGTGTCATTGTCTTACCTTGAAGCTCATACATGCCATTGTGCTTGATTCCTTTCATTATCACAAAGGCACCTCGAACAATTTTCAAAACACCGCATTCTGAAGAATACCAACAACTAGCTGAATCCAAGGCACTTAAGAGAATTAGATTTTTCTTCAACTCTCGAACATACCTAACTCTAGTCAATGTCTTCATAGTACCATGATGCACACATTACCAACAACTACAACATCGCATTCATTATTGTTCCCCAACTGCACTTTACTACTATTTATGCATTGATAGTTCCTGTTTTGTGTAGCATAAAAAGAATAACCACAATCCATAGTACATTCATCAAACGACGAATCATTAGTGACAGAGATGACATAATGAGCACTAATCTGAATTATATTCAACAATAGCTACAACATCATTTGCGGAATCAACTTTAATTCCCTTACCCTTGTAATTCTTCAATTTAAGAAAATTCCTCCTAAGATGCCCTTTCTTACCACAATTTCAAGAGACATCACTACTAGTCCTAGACCGATTAAGTCTATTCAAGTTTATACTACTTCTCCTAACACGAGTACAAGTTCTTTCTCTATTTTCACCTACTAAAGCAGTAGACATAGATTCACCGGACTCTCTTTTATAGATGTCCTCAAATCTCGAATCTCATCGAACGTCGAACTTGTTGACCTAGATGAATTACTATCGGTAGTAACAATAGTATTTCAACTATCGGGCAATGAAGATATTAGAATCAAATCACATACCTCATCTTCAAAGCCAATCTCAATTGTACTCAGTTGACTAACAATCACATTGAATTCATTGATATGATTATCGGTTAATGCACCTTCGTTCATCTTTAAGTTAAACAGACGTCGCATCAAATAGACCTTGTCAATCGCAGAGGGCTTCTTGTACATATCCAGTAGGGCTTTCATCAAATTCTTTACTAGATTTTATAACAAGAGAATTTTTACAGAGGATACAAACATGCCACCATATATACATATATATAGAGCATATACATACATGTATACATTATATTACTCGGCAATTAGATATAGTAGAGTAAACAAGAGGAGTGTCACATTTTCTCAATATGAGTTTTATGAATGAGAGATTGTAAAATAATACTTGTGGGTTTACTTTTGGCTCAATCTAGATATTGGAAACACTCGAGCGTGTAAGGAATTGTTACTTTTTGATTGTTAATGGATTATTTCTTGCTAGTTCTCACGTGGAGAACATACTGGCACTTAGACCTAACCGCGTCAATCTCTAGTGTTCTTTATTGTTTCTCATTTATTTCTCTAGTGATTTCGCATTGATTTAATTGCAAAATTCATTAATGTTTCTATAGTTGGTATTGAAGCTGAGGTTAGGGTTTCTAGAGTTAATGTGGGGCTTTTTCTTCTTCTTTTTTTTTTTTTGTCACTATTTGGAAATTCTATAGATGTAATTATGTTTGGAGCGAAACTTGAGATTGAGAAGTTCAATAGGAAAAATAACTTTGGGTTGTGGAGCATTGAGGTGTGTGCCCTATTAACAACCCAAGGTTTGGTGGCGAATGCATTGGATGGAAATAATATGTTTCCAGAAACAATGAAAAAGGCTGATAAGGTAGAATTGATGGAGAAAGCAAAAATCATAATTCTGTTGAATGCGTCGGATGAGCTATTAATTGAAGTGGTCGAAGAGAATAATCCACAGAATTATGAGCAAACCGTGGGCAATAAATCCGATGAAATGTTTGAACAATTGCTTGTATATGCTGAAAAGGATGTTTCGGTGCCAAATGGTTGAAGGCACATCCATTGTACCCCATTTAGATGAGTTTAACAAACTCATAATGAACTTGAAGATTGTGAATGAGTCATTGCCAAGTGAGATACAAGGTATGATGTTGTTAGCATTTCTGTCACATTCTTTTGAGCACTTTATGGATCACTGCTACATGGGCATATTATGATTACTTTGGAAGAGGTAAAACCTGCCCTGTTTGGTAAGGAGTGGTAAAAAAATTTATGAGAAGATAACTTGGCACGAAATTTGATTATTCGAGATAGAGATTAACGAAGAGAGTCTGGAGGAAGCAGATGGAATATGCATTCTAAATCGAGCTCCAATGTGAAGAATTGTCGATGTTACTACTGTGATGAGATATTGCACTGCAGGAGAGAAAGTATCTGATTCACGAAAAAGTTTTAATTTTCGTAAAATATCCAATTCACCCCCTCATGGTTACTCAACCATTCAATAGCCCCATTGGATGACTAATTTGGACCTAACACTCATCAATTCGTCTCCATTGGATGCATCTACATAGAGTAAAGTGATGGGCCGCAATCTAAATTAAAGTTTCGAATGAGCACACGATACACTCCATGAACTACTCACCAGCCATCTTGGAGACTCGGGGATGAGGAATAAACCAAAAACTTGAAGTACGCAGGGGATTCCACCTGAAAATGAATTCATGGACGGTGAGCTTCTGATTGTTTCCAAGGTAAATCTAACAAAACAAAGCACAAGAAAACCGAGACGATAATACGCCAGGAAACAATAGTTCCTTGGAAGTACATCAACGAAATGCCACAACACGACAAAAGCTGCAACAAGACCAAGCAATGGTTGACGAGCAACGCGTCGGAGTCGACCCGAATACCAGTTTACAGCGGCTCAAAAAAATGTTTACGTGATTTAATGCCGTGAATGCTCCCCGGACGTGTTTGGGTGTTATTTCGGCAATGTACACAGGTTTTTGTTTGGCCGCAAAAATCATGATCAACGTCTTCCAGAAATCAATTAGGACAAGAAAATCTGTACGTTTCTGCATTACCACATAACTTAGAATCCCAAAGCCAACTCCATGTAATAGTCTTCCGATATCGAGCCACCAAACATTCTGCAAGCTAAAATAAAATGCATCGTTAACTGCGTCACAGCCCTTTCGGAGCAGGAAATGGAACAAGTAGTCCCCAAACTTTAGTCAAGTCATCGACAATCTATCGAAGGAAGTTCTGAAGAGGTAAATAGACAGCACGAACCATGGCAAATACTATAGAAAGCCATCCTGCAGCGCAAAATATTTGCGAAATCCCCATTGTCTGCGTCGCAACAACACCTCAATTAAGAACTCAATGAGATCCTTTTCGGGTTCTTCAAATTCAAGAATAGCTGGAAAGGCTAGAGAATGCCGTACCGATCTTCGGCCCATCATATCGGTCATCTGGCCATTAACCAAAGCTCCTATTACCCCTCCTATTGTTACTATAGAACCAAAAAGCGAGAACTGTAACATGTCAAATCGGGATTACTAATGTTAGAAAACCCGAATCGTGACTCTCAAATTCCCTTTATCCAATGGTGTCTCAAGAGTCATAGCTAGCTAATGTGTTTTCGGGGCATCGACCATGCTTTTTAGGAAAAAGTTGCGTTGTAAACAAAAGTGGGTTGATCGGTGTGACCTACGTCCACGAGAAGATCAGTACAAAATTCCATAACAAATTAAACGATACAATGAAAATTACAATCACCCTCGAGCACTTAAATACCGTTTTCTAGCCTCCAATTATACCCGATAATATTTAGCTCTCACAATATCATGTGAAATGATATTTTAATCTCACAAAGGAAGTACACAAATTCTTAACACAATAATCTAACTACCCAAATTACTCTCGAGTGTAATTCACGAACAAAAATAAACTCACGTGAAGAACACTCACATAGGCAAAACCTCCCTTCGTTGGTGCTCAAAGGCACGCTTCAAACACGATGGGTCTCCTCTATTTGTAGCCAAGAGAAGATCTTGCTCACCATCGTTGACTTTTTGGTGAAAGAAGCCCATCACCAGCTCGTCAAGTGGCCGACAATACACGCTCTTCAAGTTGGCGGGAAAGAGTACGATCACCTCTCTTTCGTGCGCAAAAGAGAGCTTCACCAAGACATGACAAATAAACAATTATTTCCCAACTCTCGAAGTCCAACTTGGGACTAGGAAGAAAACAAAAGAGGCAGGCAAATCTACTTTTGAGGATAAAGAGGCAGACAAGTTCCAAGGACATTCCAAGACGTCACATGTTGTGAAGTAGTGGAAGGCGAAAAGAATCCTTCAAGAGTAAAACATTATTCAAAGGAGGGACATGGATCGCATGATTACTTCTAATAAATGCCACAGTGCGGAAATTGTTCATATGATACGACTACTTTACGCCCTCTTATCTCAAGCTCGAGATGTATTCTATTCGCTAAGATGTGATTTGAGATCGTATTAGCGGATGTTCAGCACAGAATGTCACCGAATGAAGAATTGGCTGAAACTGGTAGCAATTCATTATACTTTCTAGCAATACACGGAGAACATGTAGCATGTATGCTTGATAGGACTCACTACCGACGTAGAGAGGCCCGGATCCTCCATTATGCCCGACTCGGCGGGCGACGAATACCCGGACTGCATTATAAAAATACGCCACTGGTAATGGTAACTTCTACCCCGGTGAAGAGTAACTATACGAGAGACTACAACCTAAATAGAGCAGTTAAGAAATATAATTAGTTTGTCTCTCTCCCAAACTGAGTTTCATAACAAACTTAATTAATCCTAAAGAAGCAACTTTAGTCTTTTAATGTTGTCCGAATTATGACGTTCTTGAAAAATCCAGGTCAGCATAATATCTTTGGTCTATTAAACCATGTGATCCACAGCAGGTGCTTCTGCAACATTATTCCCTTTCGCTCCCCACACGCCCCGACAAACAAACAAAAAAACAACCGGACATTCAACGAGAATTGCGGACAAGGATCTTGCTCGTTGTAACATCAGACGAATGCCAAGACGAAAACCACCATTTTTTATCCAGAATGAAAGTTGCCAAAAGACAAACAAGGGCCGAGCAATTCGCTTCTTCCTCTTTCTTTTTCTTACGAAGCGTTCACTCGAATTTGAAGAACCCTGTCGCGGGAAAGCCAAAAAACAAAAAAGTGTGCTTACAGAAAATTGAGCGGGGTTCTTAGTGATCAAACTATGTGCACACAATTAACGAAAGGACGTGATGCAATAATTCTCACAGTACACCCAGTGGCGAAAGACCCGCAAACGGCAACGAGCGTGCTAAAAACGACCGAAGGCATGACTGAGTGATCACTTGAAGACATGGATTTTCCATAGTTGCGGAGAAGCGGAGAGCTTGTGCGCAACCCGTCTCCTTCTTGGCTCTCTCTCTCCATCCCTTGAAGAACATGAGTCGGCTACCAGCCAGTGCATATAAAGAACGGTCGGTTGGTGTGTGTGTGTGTGTGTGTGTGTGTGTGTGTGTGTGTGTGTGTGTGTGAGAGAGAGAGAGAGAGGGAGGGAGGGAGCTAGGGGGAAGAAAATATTAGGTAGTTTGGACTGCATCAGAGTCTCACGGTTCACTCCACTAGCTAGTCGCCACGTGTCCAGTAGGGGCCATTTAACTTTTTTTTTCTTCCTTTTGCTTGAAAAACTCTGAAAAGGAAAGCGGAAAATTTCAAATACAGTAGATTTATCTTATAAAAGGATGTATTCTAATTTCTAAAATTTATCACAAAAATATAATTGAGTCCTAAAAGTTACAAAAACTACGATCAAGTACTCAAAATTATCAAATTAATGAAATTGAATCATTTCATTAAGTCCGTCCAACTTGGCTAACGAAAAATAGAGACTTGAATGTTTTAAATATTTTTTTTCTCTCTTAAGTGATGATGACGTGATTAAAATGGCATCGTTTTTGTCCAAATCTGATTTTTTAAATATAATTTTTAGCCAAAAAATTAAAGCAGAACAAAACAAAACCACTCTTGCCACCATCGCCCCACCATGGCCAGCCCTTCCCAATGATGGTAGGGCAACGGAGATGAGGGCCGCAAAGCCCAGCCCTCGTCGCTGGTTCTCTTTTTTTATCCCCCTTATGTTTTAGAATTAATTTAAATAAAAATTATAAAAAAATCATATTTGGATAAAAACAACTCATTTTAGCCACGTCATTGTCACGTAGGAGAGAGAAAATATTAAATTATGTCAGCATTTTTTATTAGCTAAGTTAGACGGAGTTAACGAAAGGACTTTACTTTCACCAATTTAGCAAATTTTAGAACTCGATGGCACTTTTTATAAATTTTAATATTCAATTGCACTTTCGTAATAAGTTTTAGGATATCCAGTGAACATATCCATTTTTAAAGAAAGAAAATAAGGGGAATTTTATTACAAATAAGGATCTAAAATGCTCATTTGATCTCAAATAAAAATCCAAACTTGGCCGGCCAAATCTTCGTCGGCTGGCCACTATACCGGGGGCAATTTCGTCCATTGGAATTTTTCCTTTGTATTCTTTTCTTTTCCTTTCTTTTTTTCTGATTTTCTTTTTCTTTCATTTTCTTTCATTCTTTTCTTTCTGTTTTTTTATCTTCTTTGGACCTCCATCTTCTGCATCTTATCCTCCTGTCTCTAGCGCGCACGCGACAGGCATTGCCATCTACACTTTTGATTGGTTAATCCAAGCCCTAGATCGAGCACGCTGATGATTCCCAGCACAGGCCGGCATGGCATGGCTGGCATAGACCCCATCCTGCAGCTGATGTCGAAGAAGGTGGAGCACATGGGACTCCGTTGTTGAGGACGTGCCAACGTTCGCCATCAGTCCCCGGTGATATTGATGAAGGGATCGAGGAGCTTGTTGGTATGGCTGCTGACGATGGCAATGGCGGGGGCTGTTGGTGGTTGGGTCGACCTATACCGGGCCAGCCGGCGATGAACTCGACGAACGTGTCCATTGATAATGAATTATTTTATTGTCAATCACATTTTTATTAAATAGCCTAGGTAACCTCTTTAATCATGTGGTCTAAACACAAAATCATATTAAATGATCCAACATTTGTTACATTTGATGGTGTAATTAATCAAATATGTACCCTGCACCTAATTCATATAGAAAGTTCCGTTCCTTGATTATAAACATATGGGTTTCTACAATATAAAAGGGCCTAATACCCTAAAAAACCTCTAACTTTAACATTTGTAACAATTATATTCAAAAAAAAATTTTGTTTATAAAAAACCCCAAACTTGTATTTTGTCCCAGTTCTACCATTCTAATACCCAAAAAAGCCATCAACTTTAGTATCTGTCCCAATTATATTGAATTTTTTTTTGTTTCATAAAAAACCCCCCAACTTTTATTTTTATCTCAATTCTACCACTATCAGCCTTCCGTCCATAATCACTGTTAGTTAATCCTAACTTGAATTTTCTTACCAAACTTAATAATGAATCTTCAAAATTTAGATGTAGTAAGTTTCATGAATGATAAGATTTTAGATCATTCGTCCAAATATCTTCATATCTAGCTGTTTTTTGGGATATTTAGTGTCGGAGAGAACACGAAACATGACATCTTGAGTGACTCTGTATCTCCAAGAAATATGTAGAGGAAGCAAACGACAGAAAAGAAGTTCTGGAGTTTTTCCATGTCGACTTTGCCGAGGTGTAATTCATCAACGACCTGGAAATACTAAGTATGATTAACTAATGGTGATTATGGAAAGAAGGCTAACGGTGGTAGAATTGGGGCAAAAGTAAAAGTTGAAGGTTATTTATGAGACAAAAAAAATTTTGGATATAATTGGGACATATGCTAAAGTTGAGATTTTTTTGGTACTAGACCGATACAATTTGGACAAAAGCAAAAGTTTGGGGTAGAATTGGGACAAAAGTAAAAGTTAGAGGTTTTTTATGAGATAAAAAAAAGTTCTGGATATAATTGTCACAAATGCTAAAGTTGAAGTTTTTTTGGATATGGGTCATTATAAAAGTGAAAATGGTTTTCGTTTTGTACTTAGAGATAGCCGGTTTTGTGGAACCGCCGGTTCCGTGCCGGTTTCGATTCTGGTTCCGGTTTGGAACCGCCGGTTCCTAGGCCCAAATTGCTCTTTTCCCCCAAGCCTCCCCCTTTTTTTTTTTTTTTGTAAAGCGGGTTGGAATCAGCCCGGAATCGGCGGTTCCGGGCCTGTTCCTAAAATTTAGAAACCGGAACCGGCCCTTGAGGGCCGGTTCTCGTTCCGGGTTGGAACCGTGGGCCCGGTCAACGGGCCAGCTCTGGGCCTATGATTCCATTTGGCCATGTCTATTTGTACTTATAGGATCTTCAAATTGAGCCCAACATCCTTATAGAGGAAACTGTATCTTTTTTTTTTTTTTTTTGTGGAATTGTAAAAATTTCAAGCAAGGACTTTTTTATTGATTATATTAATCATTTTGCATCACTCCATAGATTACACTAACAGCGTAAGTTAGGAATTAGTTATTATAGAGTCCGACTCTCATGAATATTCCTTTGTTTTTCATGATTTTATTTCTACTGCAGCTGCAAACTGTTGTATGTAATCGGAATACCGATCTTTGTCATTGTTGTAGGGTGCTATCTTTTCTATTTCCTTCTCCAAAGATTGTTCCTTCTTACTTGCTATCGAAGTTTCAAAGGTGAGACTTGAAGTAAGTGGAATTCTTCGCCATCTTCTCATTCAAAATTGTACTTTCTTGCGGTTTATATTAGGGAAAAAATCACCAAAAAATCTAAATTATTTTCACAGTGACACATTTTCCCCAAACTTTTTTTTTGTGATCCAAAAAATCCCAAACTTGTACTGACGCAACATCTTTATGCCACACTTTTTCCTGTGACACCAAAATTCCAAACTTATACATAAGCGACACATTTACCGCAACGTTTTTTTTTTTTTTTGTGACACCAAAAACCCCAAAGTTGTGGGCATGTGACACATTTACCCAAATTTTGAGGTAAAAATGTCACATGAATACAACTTTAGGATTTTTGGTGTCACAAAAAAAAGTTTGAGGTAAATGTGTCAAATTGGTACTAGTTTGAATTAAATATGCCATATAAGTACAAGTTTTGAGATTTTTTGTGTCATAAAAAAAGTTTGAAGTAAATGTGTCAAAAAGGGTATAGTTTAGGATTTTTGGTGATTTTTTCCTTTTATATTAATTACTCCTATATGATTGGGAATCTGTCGCGGGACAATCTGATGCACTGTATCCCAAAGTTTTGGACTACGGCAAGCCGAAGAAATCAGAACCTAATTCTCGATGCTGCCAAATGAGAATTTGGTAAAAAAAAAATATCTTAGATTTTCTCGATGGCGTCCTTTCTCGGTGAAGTCAGTGGCAACTTTGTGAGTCGAGTCATGTACTTGTTGCAACATGTAGTTTAGCATTTTTAAGCTTCTTTGTCTTATTTTAGGTCTTGAGAAGGAAAAAGAAAGTGTTTTTCATGTTGGTGTTGTTAGTCTGCAAGAGGATCACAAGTTCGGGGCAGAAGTGTTTCACCTAATGTATGAAACCAATGCAATAGTGCCATTTTGACTCAAAATCACTTGTTCAAATAGTAGCTTCAAGGTTCAAACTTTGAAATCTATGTATCTAGTATAACAGAAAAACGTGTTAAATAACAAAGTACTTTGTCAAGATGGATGGCCATTGCGCTCATTTTTTTTCTAACAACAGCAAAATAAGCTGTTAGAATTCTATGTCAATCTAGCTTCAATCGCATAATCAATGAGACGCTCCATAGAGTTTTATTTATTTTCATATACTTTGTTCATGCTATGTGGCCTTATACGACAAAAGAAGTGCGAGTTTAACAAAGATGGGTCCTTTATGAGTTTTAGCTGCACTAGCTCCCCTTAAGTTAAGCATGTGCTTGTAAGCATGAATTGATACATAAAAAAATGCGGTTTTTGTTGCTGATTAGATGGTGTCGTCTGGTTATTGTTTCACTGCAGCAAACCATATGTTGTGTAAATAATGTGTCTCTTTCGGCCTTATGAATTGGCATTTTTCAAATTTTCATTTGTTGCTTCCCGTTCTTTATTTGCAACTTGACTCTTCAAAACAACGCAATTCTCAATCTTGCAAGCTTGCTAGATTCATGGAGTGGCCAGATTTTGGGTAGGTTGCCCAAGTTATGATTTTAGCCCTGTGCAACTCAGTGGATCCTGCAAGCTTGCAACTGGTGCATTTCTCTTGATTAGGTTATGCTTTTAGACTTGGCCTTTCTCTGGTCAATTGAGATTACACTCATCTCAAAGCACAACATCAATGGACCTAAAAGTTTCAACTCAAACCACAAGCAAATCAAATAAACCAAAGACATTGATGTTACTAGCAACTCCGAAACCAACGTTACCTTCATTAGGTTCAAAACTAAGCTTACATTCATCACCTTCCCTAATGCATTGGTCTCCCAATTTGAGAGTCTAGATCATGGTGAGCTTGATTAGATTGGTTAGGTCTAATCATACAAAACAGAGTCAAGCAAAGCACGTCCGAACAGTGGGCATGATGGGCCTCATAAAACAATAGTGCCCCGTTCAAGGTTAAACTCTAATAGGACCTTCAAAAGCCAAAAGAGTGGGGAACATGACTATGTTTCCACACAAATTGTCTTATCCTTGACAAGGGAAATGCATTTCGAGCTTCAGACATGTATAAGTCAGTTGACCATCCGCAACTAAAGAATTGAAAGTTCAAACTGTAGATATTATGGTCAAACAAAATATCTTTTGTAGACAATTGCCAACTTACAAGATCTTGTAATCACTAGTTTTGTACATGAACAAAGTAGATAGGGTTTGATGTATTACTTATGTGTGCATCCACAAGGTTAAGATGCTCAAAAGAAATTTCTTTTGTACCCAATTGCCAACTTCCAAAGTCTTATAAACACTCACTAGCTTTGTACATAACCAAAGTAGATAGGGTTTGATCTTTACCTGAAAAGAGAAGCAATAATAAGAACTCCTGCACTAATACTTCATGAAAGGTTTGTGGTGACATTGTGAATAATTCTTAATTAGTCTCACTGTAGAAATTTCATGCATGATCCCCTTGCCTTTTCTTTTCTTGTTTTCATCTAGCATATTAGTTAGTAGGTTAGAGATAGAGATAGAAGCCTTAATACCACCGAAGATGTCAAGGCAAACACTGAAAAACTGAGCTAAACACATGCACGTGCAATAATATTAGATCTCTTCCAGGTCTATCACATCAACCATGACATAGCCACAGACACCCTTACACATGGTTATATGAGAATAAAACAAAAGAAGTCTCTATTTCACATACAATTACTAGAACAACAACATTGGGTCTCAAATAAGCAAACTGGGAAACAAATGAGTTTTGCACAAAGACAACATTTTGAGATGCACCTATTATGAGTTCACAATTAGCCACTTCAGCGAGCCATCATCTCGAGGAAGTCCATCTCTTTAATCTGCCGACGGTGATAGTGATTATAGTGATGAGGGTGATGGTGGTGGTATAGCGATCACCATCCATCACCGAGCTCATCTCCGAGTTTAGTTCACATTCAATATTAAATCTCTCTTCACTCCCATTACTCCCATTCACTCAGCACCTGATGATAATAATGGACCTTCATCTAATAAAGCCCTAGATTTCCATTCCCATCAACCATTGGAAAACTGAAGTAATTGTTGGCTGACCTCTGAGCCAGCGGCAGCAACTGGCTGTGGTGGTGGCGATTCGGGTCCTGCTGGGGGCGCTTGGCCGCTTTAGGCTGTACATCCGAGCCATGAGAAATGGCTGTCGTCGACAAAGACAATGACCGCTTCTCGGTTTTGTGGTCGCTACCACAAGCCAGTGCCGATCATTCTGGAGGAGATGGAGTGGTGACACTCTTGATGTAGTCTTGCAAGAGGTTGGAATCGTCATTGTTTGGGAGGAACTTGCGTTGAGAGAGTTGCTTGCACTTGGTGGCATTCCAGCGATTTTTTATGTTATTATCTGTCCTTCCAGGCAGTATCTTGGCTATCTTGGCCCATTTGTTCCCCATCCGCATGTGTGCTTGAATCAGGATCTTATCTTCCTTGATGCTCCACGGGTCCTTCTGCTAAGAAAATAATGAGAGCCAAACGAAGAAGAAGAAGCAGAAAAAGAGGAGGACAGAGAAAAACTTACTCCCGGGTGTCGCGACCTTCAAAAAATAGACAAGTTTAATTTTCAGGCTAATGGATTATCAGGTTAATTAATTAACTAACCTAACTCAGACTCTCCCATGTCCATACCAAATCGCAACTTAAGGTTCAAATAATTAACATGCAACGTGTTTTGAATTTGGAGTCGCCACTAATCATTTTCGGTAGGTTGATTAGAAACCTAAATAAAATAGCGGGAGAAAACTATCTTATTTCCGTGAACCAGAGATTTTGAATTCGGGGATTTGGTTACGCTAGATTACTCCAACGCCCTTTCGGTACCATTTTCATGAAAAATATTTGATTTGGCAATTTTGATGGATTTTACTTGAAATTCAAAGATGCAATTTTTTTTATTTTTTCTTCTTTTTTATGGGGATGTAAAACATTGAACTTTGTGCAATATACACAATGGATGATTTAGAAAGAAAGAAAACGCAGCCATCCACGAGTATTTATAAAAATAAATTAACATGTAATAATGCTAAAATTTGGAACATGTGGCATGTCTAGAATAAACAAACAAATGTTCAAACCAAACGATTACATTTTTGTAGATCGAGATGGAAAGGATTACCTTCTATTACACAAAATCTTACTCACATACACGTTATAGTTTCCTTCAAGATCTCGGAGTTGGAAGAACGCGGCTGTCGTCGAAAATGGCAAGCAATGGCGTTGTTGGGTGGCGAGAGGCGAAATATGTGTCGGGACTCGTCGAAGATGATGCTCGACTAAAACTCTTTTCTTCACTCTCGAATTTTCTCTTCTGATTTTTCTCAAGAACTCTCTTTTTCCTCTCTAAAAATTCCTCTCAAAAACTCTCTCAAAACTCTCTCAATTCTCTTCCACTCTCCCCCTTAAAACTCTTCTCAAGAGCTCTCTACCCTTCTTCATCTTCTCTTGGTATTTGCAATGCAGTCCCTGAAGTTTCAAGTATTTGCAATACGGTCCCTGAAGTTTTAAGTATTTGCAATACAGTCCCTGAAGTTTCAAATCTTCTCGGTGTATTTTTCCATCCCGTACCTAGTCTAGACGCATGCTAAATTAAGTGTTCTGCTTGCCCAATTATATGCCAATGCAATGTACGCTAAAAATAAATATGTGAGATGATTTTTTATAATTTTTATGCAAAAAATAGATTAGTCAAAATTTAGGCGTCAACACCTGCCCCTCTTTGAGTGGAGGCTCGTAGAGGTTCCGCTCAAAGACAAAATTGAATCCTAAATTTTGACAGTGCAAATTATGGATGAACTTTTTGGCGGGAGTTTTAATCCCATTTTTTATGTAATGAAGTGATGCATGATATGCAAGACTGTAAATAACATGTGTCAAAACTTCTCATTTTTCATGTTAGAGAAACCTGCACATGGATCGCATACAAGAATACCTGTTTTACCAAATTTCTCGTAAGCTAATGGTTCTCTTAATTTCCAAACTTCTTTTTGCAGATGCAAGGATTTTAAGGTATCGGTGCCTTATCCGTTACCTGAGGCTTTTTTCTGGTGCGAGACAGCGCAAAATATGTGTGTCGTTCGAGATCACAAGAGCTACGTCGTTGTGAGTCGAAAGAAGTGAAATCAAGTTCACAAGAGCTACGTCGTTGTGAGTTGATTAAATGTTGAAATCGCCAGTGCATATGTCTTCACGATTCGATAAAGGGGAACCAAAATCATAAGAGCTACGTCGTTATGATTTGGTTTGGATCAAAATCATGGGTGCTTATGTCTTCATGATTTGATAAAGGAGCCGAAAATCATAAGAGCTATGTCATTATGAGCCGACTAAAGGTCAAGATCACCGGTGCATACGTCTTCGTGATCTGAAACTGAAATCATAAGAGCTACGTCGTTATGATTTGATAAGATGTCAAGATCGCCAGTGCATATGTCTTCACGACTCGAGATTGAAACCATAAGAGCTACGTCGTTATGATTTGATAAGATATCAAGATCGCCGGTGCATATGTCTTCACGACCTGACGGAAGAGGCATATTGCCCGAATTGAACAATATTTGATAGGAGTACCATCGAATGGAATCGATAAGTACAAAAGGGGCATATTGCCTGAATTGAATCATAACAACTATCATCGGAAGAGTTGTTAATTGAAAAGGGGTTCAGAAAACTTACCCGAGTTCTCCAAACGATTAATCAAGGAACGAAACAGATTGCTCGTATCGTACCTGGTAGGCATTTGCCAGCAAAACTTGCTCATTCAATAATCCTTGGATGAATTTCGAGACCTTGGGAGGGAACTCGAACATCGAGAATGTATTACCTATCATAGAATGTCAGAGGTAACACACACAAACATATTCAACAATGAGTATAATGCAATCACTCATACTATGGTTCATGCATAACAATTCTGTCAAGTTTGGATTACCAATTTTGTCCAAGGAGGTTCTCACATTACGAATACCTCGAATGTGAGCTGAATGGGGGGACTTCGGTCCGAAAGGGCTTTCTCTCACTCTCGAGAAAAGCTATTTATCCTGTCTGCAGGATTCAAGAGAAATCACTCAATCTTTCCATCATCGCATTCGATAAGGATCCAAGTAATCTCGCAATTGATACGACCGAGCCGATCGGGAGGTCTTGATTAGGACCGTAATGAGGGCTAGGTCAAAGGTTTACAAAGGGGACTCTAATTGAGTCAAGGCTGCTGAAATGAATTTCTTCATCATCTGCTCCGGATTTACAAGTCAAGAATCTTGCAAAAATAAGAGAGAAATAATCTTGCTCGAACTTCTTCGAGTGATGCTTAAAATCATTTAACTCTACGTTAACTCAAGTGTCCTAATCGGAAGAGACTTTGGAGGGTTATAACGTAGGCTAGGATTGGGGACCGAGGAACGAAAAGGCTCGTTTTGGCTCAGAAATTAAATGAGAAGGGGCTTGACGTTGGTGATCATCGCTGACTAGTCACCGATCTTGGTCTTCCGGAAATGTCTTCAGAAAGAATACCATCATTGAATGAGGGATGATAGTTTTCTACTGAAAATTGCACTTTGCAAACTGATTTCTTGGGGAATCTTCTTAACAACAAGTGTCCGTCAAGGATTTGCAAGAGACACAATGCAAACATGTACATGGAATTTACAACTTAACATGCAAAAATGTACATTCAAAATTCAGAAGTACTTTACAAATGAATGTGCATTGACCTTACTTTTGGTATGCACTTTGCTTTTCCTATGCTTGAAATTTTCATATGAGATCAGCCTTTGCTTTTCTTACTCCCGACTCTCATTTTTCCTTTTTTTCTTCTTTTTTTCGAGAAGAGATTTCTTTTCCTTTTTCTTTGAGAGCTCTTCGACATCTCTTTATTTCAAGTGATTTTTTTTTTTTTTTTTTTTTTCGAGAGCGGGCCCTTCTCCTTTAAGCCGAGTTTGCCTCTCCTTTTTTTTTTACAATCCCATGATTTTGAACCAGGAATTACAACAAACATAAACATTTACAAAGAAAAATTATGTAAACATAAAAAATCTAGCATACAAGAAATGAGTCCATTCGGGAATTCTCTGTTGACCCGACCATCTCCAATTCTAATCCTTGGGAAAATGCTATCTTCGTCTTTAGAATGAGCAAATGATCACCAACAGGGGTTTAAGAAATGAATTTGCAGGCTCAAGTGGGCTATGCAAAGAATGAAGTGTATAGGATAGAGAAGTGAATGCTCTTCATCATCCTAAGGCACTTGAATTAAAATTCAAGTATAAATGCAAAGAAACACCCGAAGATTAATGTTAGTACGAGCAAGAAAATTTCTAACCATTTACCTCGTGTTGCTGCTGGAATTAACTCGTCTGGACTCCGGTGTGGGGTGGTTCTTGATAGGGGTGAAGAAATGAAACCACCGCTCAAAAGGGGTAATCAATGAATAACCTGTAGTGTTTAGGATAGAGAAATGAACGCCTCCGTCACTTCGGTTATCGTACCTTTCGCGAGAAAACTCTTTACCTCGGGGAATGCGGAATTTTGCCACCGTTCATCTCGCCTGAAAAAATTGGACGTGTTTGGGAAATGATTGCCTTTCATCATCCTGTCATGCCCCATTCTATACATTTGATGTATCTTATGTAGTTCATGTTCCTTATTCAGAGTTGGTAAATTAAATATGAGGAACAGTCATGCACAAACTATGCAATGTATGAGTGTTTTCGAGCATATAAAATGTAGCAACTTTTTATCTTGGTGCAAGCACGTAAGAAAATTCTTAAGGGCGTGAATTGTGAGTTGCCCCTGCTCATGCAAATGAGTTGCAAAACTTCATTATCTAGTTTGAGACATGAGATTGTCGAAGGCTCCAGGAATTTCTCATTTCATTAATTTTTCAAGAGAAGGGATACTTCCATATCTGGAAAGGCGGTGACCCTCGTAAAAATCAAAAGGGAAAGCGTCAATGTACGTTCTCACGTTCTAAACGAGTTGAAACGATACCGCTTTACCCTTGTACGTATTCCTTGCAAACTTTGAATTGAAAAGATCAATTCATCCGGATCGGATCGTATGTCCGGGATGTTATCTCTCCAGGTTACGTAACCATCTTGGCTGAGTTTCAATCGGCACTGAATCGCGAAGCAAAAAAGTTTTTATTAATCTTTGTACATTGATGCCAAATCTCAGGATCGAACCCGAGATGCCTCGGACCCTTGTCATTCCCCCAACCACTAGGTCGTGGTGATGTTGGCGTCCATGGTTGGTTCGCTTTTTGCTATATTGTTCTCAAAACAGGTTGGCAATCCCTCGTCGAGAATAAAATAAGCATAATTTAGAGTTTGAAATGACTGAGAGCCAATTGGGACGATACGGAGTTACCCATCTTTGAGCCCGCTTGGCCTTTTACTCGTATTCTCCCAAGTAAGGCTATTCGGAATTTCTCTTTACGGGCGTTCGGGCGTCGTCCACAAATTGATTTGCTACGGGCCTAGCTTAGTAAGGAACTTACGCATTTGACAAGAGAGGAGAAAATTCGTCTTTTAACTCTAGGCAAATTCTAGACAGTTAGAAAGTAAAAAAAAAAAAAAATCCCACGTAGGGGAACTATACATGGAATTAAAGGAGTATTCATGCGAGATTGGTTCCACCTCTCTTCTTGGCCACTTCAACGATCAAGCGATTCTGTCTTGGACTAAACACCAACAATCGTTGTTTGAAGACCCATAATAACTTGCTTCGGATCACAGCTCCGGAGGTCCTTCATTTCCAAACAGGCTCATCAAGGTAGCAAGCTCATCATCAAAGTAATCTTCCTGATTTTTCGAGCAATTGGTACTCGAATTGGGCATTGTTACTTGCTAACACTGGTGACAGATTGCTGTGAGCAGTCTGACTCCTTAAGCTTGAGCCTCCGTCGTTGCTCGGGAACTTGTAGGGATGATCAACTGGTCCGCTACTAGAACCACCAGCGGAAGGTTGGTATGACCTGTATTCTTGATTGGGAAGTGGCCGGGTACCTTTTGCTCGGTAGGTTTTCCCGGAATTGATCTTCCAATCAACTCTGGTCCGGTCGCCTTGGTCCCAAGCTGCATCGTGCTTCCTCAGCTTATCTCTAACCCTTTGAAGGTGATTTGTGACACTTTGCATGGTGAGTCCGTCTATATTCATCATTTTGTGTACAGCCGGTGGTCGTCTTTGAATTGATTCCTAGTCGTCGAACTGCCTCAATGAATATAGAATGAAGCTTGGCGGACCAAAGGGGCCTTTTCTTTTGGACAAAATCGTCGTCGTCAGCTTGGTCGTGGTTTTTTTGTACGAGTAATTGCTTCCTTACAGCATGCTGCCAAATGTTTTGGAGCACTCGAACGCGCAGACCGGCTTCTGTAGGACGTCTCGAGCACCATGCGATATGGCGCTCGTTATGAACTGCTGATTATTACTTGCTGATACTACGATGACCTGTATGTCCAACTCGGAATCAATGATCTTTAAGAGACTGAAACCGTCCATGTCGATCCCTACCACGGCTGTGACGACGATGTCAAAATCATATTTGTACTGCCTTAGTACTTGTAAGGCATCCGTTGCTTTCGCATAAGCAAAAACCCCGTACATGCAACTTCTCAGCATAGCAACGAGGATTGAGAGGGAAACGGGGTTGCCATCAATGACCATGACTCGCAGATCTTCGGGATAGGAAGGTTCCCATACTTCCGCCTGGAATGAACGTGTTTTTCTTTTAAAACCTTCCATATGTAGATCGAAAATGGCTGTTTCGACCGTAGACCGAGCTTTAGATGTTCTCGGACTTGCAAAACAATCTGCCCGAAAATCACAAAAGTGATGGTGGTCTTTCGTGACGAGTTCTGGTGGTCATTTATAAACTTTTTCTGATCTGTTAGTCTCGCATATAGGTTCTCGCTTTTTCTACGAAAGAGGACAACTTTTTCTCTCCTTTCCGGTCTTAGTGTCTTGGATCCATTTCGTAATAACTCTTGCCTCTCACTCAATCTGTCATCTTTTTCCTTTTTCGATATGTAGGAGCCCTCAAATCTTTTCGCTTTCTCTATGAACGAGGCGGTTATTTCCCTCCTCGGATCTTTTCGGTTCCCCCTACGAACGAGGCGGTTATTTCCCTCCTCAAATCTTTTCGCTTCCTCCCGAGGCAGTTATTTCCTCGAATCTTTTTGCATCTACCTATGTGAAGGCTTTTAATGCTTTTCCTTTCGACGTTCGATCAAATCTGACAAGGAATTCACGCATTTAAGCATGATGATATTCGCGGATAGTACTGTTCTTTGCCCCTTGATTAACTCTAGGCGTAAAAAGAAGAATATCTCACATGGGGACTTTGTGACAAACAGTACATTCATTCACGCATGTCTCTACTCCTTTTGAGGATTCGTAAGGGCTAGCTAATAATGCTCAAAAGAGTGATATTTTGAAAGCCCATAATAAAAACTCAAACTTCATGTAGGCTACAGACTCAGAGTTCCATCAACGTTGAATTGGCTGACTGTGACACTAGGGAAACTCCAATTGTAGTGATGCATGTCACTTCCCTCGAAGGGCATCGGTTACGCCTCCGCAAAACCGACTTTTCGGGATGCATCCCCAACGAAATCTGATTGTGTGAGAACTTTCTCGGGGGATGAAATGACAAATGAGCATTTTCAATGCTCGGATGTGGCTCATCAAGGAACATGTCACCAAAGGTTATAGGGCTGCTACAAACATGGCAAACAGCGGTGTTAAGAGCATCCCTATACCTCTTGTTCTCTGCTCGAAGCTTTTTGTTTTCATCCCTCAGAAACGCAAGTTCATGACTTTCGCTTTGAACCTTCAATCGGACCCGCTTATTTTGAAACCAAAACTTGACCTTCAAGGGCTCCATTCCTAGCTTCCGGCTCAATTCATTTTTTCGTTTCCCGTTCACGTAAGGGCACTCCTTGAAGGCATCTTCGAGCACTTTGATTTGATGTTTTCGGGGTTGACTATGGCTGCTGCTGCTATTGTTGTTGCTATTATCGAGATCTTGAACTTCATCGCCGAGGGGGTTGGATTTTATGGCTTCAGCACTGGGTTCGACCTCGAAATCTTCAATGCCTCTCAGCAGTTCGCTCTCCGGGACATCCAGGTTGGTTGCCTCCAATAAGTGCTGGTTGCCTCTAAACATGTTGGATTGGAATACCTCTTACTACCTTCTACTCTTCTTTTTTCTTGTGAGTAATCGGGTATGTTCCAAAGCCTCCCTTTTAACGTGGATGAAAACCACCAAGCCGGCGCTTCTCCCAAGATTTCGTGTTTCCCGCTCTGTCTTCTTCATTTCCTTCTGATATGGTGGGACCCTCAAATCTTTTCTGCAGTATGCTTGTCCCTCTTTTAATATGGCGGAACCTTTAAGTCATTTCGCAACTTTTTCGAATTCGTGAGCCTCGAGATGGTAGATCCGTGATTCACGGACGAAACGTCCGTAGTTTTACCCGGATAATTAACTCGACCCCCACAATAATTATTGCTATGACTTTTTCTGCCCTTTAAATTAGGATTTAACGCCGAGACGATCATCGCTTTCATATCTTCATCTCTAACCTTCTAAGCACTCTTTCGCATCCATTCTTTTTCAGTTGCTTCAGCAACAATGGCCTCCCCCCCTGCACGCGTCTTCTCGACTGAAGTTTTGGCCAAATGGGAGAAACTTTATAATCTCCTGGGCCAGGGCTACTCTTATATAGCCAACCATCCGGAGGCCGAAACCGAAATCCGTCTCATGTTTACAGATATGGACACCGTTTCTATTCAAGGTACCAAGTTAGAAGAGGAATATAGAATCTTCCCTACCCTCTTTACTAACTTCCTGGAGGCTTACCATCTTACTCATCAAGATGTTACTTTGGCTCATCTTGTGAGTGCTCGCTATCGGGATCGGTCGGACAACTTGATGTTGGCCAGTCTTGTAGCCGACAATTATAAGAAGGCCCTTGACTACGGTAATGATCAAGTCTCACTGCTGATTCGTGAGAGGGGGAACTTGATGGAACGTTTGGCCATGTCCCAGACCATCTTTGAGCGCGATCCGCTCAATATTGTTTTGAAATTTCAATGCACATGGCTGGAAGAAAGGCTGGACGATCTGACCCTGGATATAGCCCGCGGGAGAATGCTGATCCATGACTTGGAATTTGTTGTCGAGTATCACGAGGACAAGGTAGCCAAGCTTAAAGAGAAATGTGAGCTCCTCCTCTTTAAGCTGGCGGATCTCGATTCTCGGAGCGATCGGTGTAGGCGGAGTATCAACCGTATGGAGAGTCGGTTGAACTCCTTTGTGATGCTCATTAGGGCTCGGTTTGACTTTACGTTCCCACTCCGATGATCTGTTTGTGAGGCTCTCCGATGGATGAAATAAATGCAAGCTTTTACTCAATTGCATTTCGCTTTCGCATTATTCGATCTTCCATATCTTTGTCATTGAAGGGGCTCTTCATTTTACTCATTTCATCTTGGTCGTCATATTTTTTTTTGCAAGATAACCCCTTTACTGCGTGAATATGTAAATCTCACGCTGCTGATGGTCAATTCAATTGGGCCGGAGAGACTCCCCCATTTGAAACAATCTCTCAGCAAAGATTAGTAGCGAGGAAACAAACGAATGCCCAAATGTGAACAACTCGTGAATCAGTATTAATATTATAACTCGATTATGAAAACATCAGAGTGAATCAAGTATAATATTTCTTTACTGAGTCAGAACCGACTGGGTTGGTAAGGACATGACTATCCATCTCGGCCATAATCAAAGCACCACCAGGGAGCACCTTCTTTACTATATATGGACCACCATAGTTTGGAGCTAATTTTCCTTGCGGGAGTGAGATTATTGGCAATAATTTTCTCAAGACCAGGTCATTGATCTGAAAATATCGAGGCCGAACTTTTTTGTTGAATGAATTAGCAACCGTCTGCTGATAACACTGACCATGACATATAGCCTTAAGTCTCTTTTCGTCGATCGGATTCAATTGGGCCGTCCTCTGCTGGATCCATTCGGCTTCGGTCGACTTAGCTTGAGACAGTATACGTAAGGAAGGAATTTCCACTTCAATTGGTAGAACAACCTCCATTCCATATACTAGAGAATACGGGGTTGCCCCCGTAGATGTCCGGATCGAGGTCCGATACGCCATAAGTGCAAATGGCAACCTCTCATGCCAATCACGATAATTTTCAGCCGTCTTTGCTAAGATTTTCTTAATATTCTTATTAGCGGCTTCTCTTGCTCCATTCATCCGAGGACGATATGGGGAAGAGTTCGGATGCTTGATCTTGAATTCCTTGAACAATTCGTTCATTAGCTTGTTGTTCAAGTTTGAGCCATTGTCGGTGATTATGGCTTCAGGTAAACCATATCGAGCGATGATATCTCGACGGATAAATTTCACGATATTTCGTGCTGTGACCGCTAAATAAGATGCGGCTTCGATCCATTTAGAGAAATAGTCAATTGCTACCAAGATGAATCGATGCCCATTGGATGCTTTAGGATTGATAGGGCCGATAACATCAATGCCCCACATAGAAAACGGCCATGGTTCGGATAATCGATGCAACTCGTTCGGAGGGACATTAATCTTGTCACCATGAATCTGACATTTGTGACAACTCCGGACATGCTGAACCGGGTTGGAAGTCCCATCATACTTCTTGAAGTCGGGCATCTTGAACTTCTCCGCACTTGTGACCTTTGAAAAGATAGATAGGTCAATCTGGGGTATGTTGTGAGTCCCCTCAACCTCTCGGATCCTCTGTTCCATTTGGGCCAACAGCTTGGCCGCATCACCATTCAATCTGGGGGCCACGGGGCTGGCTTGGGGGATTAGGACTACGGGTGGCGTGCTCGAGCTCACGCCCGTGATGATCACATCTTCTAGCGGCATTATCTGATAGGGAGCAGCTTTCCGGGGCTTTACGGGAGTTATCCGCGGGAGGAATTCGAGCGGGGAATGGTTAGCGGCGGGCTGGAGGTGGATGATTGCAGTTTGGTGGTGAAGGCGGCCATCATTTCCTCCATCTTTCGGGACATCATCCCTTCAAAGCGCTCGGTCAATGAGTTAAGTTTCTCGTCCGGGGCAGCACCGATAGTGGCGTTAATGTCGGCCATCCTCTTCGCGATCGATCGAGTAATATGTGGAGGATCCGTGATAAATTACCTGTACACAGTAACAAAGCCAAAATTAGTACATGGAGCAAGAATAGCGAGCCGGCCCATGGCATCCCTTTAGACTTAAACGAACAAAGTGATTATGACCAAAGGATTGAAACATGTAATTTTCAGTTTGTCCGCTTTTACGAAAAAATTCGTATTAATTCGTACGTTGATCAAAACATGTCCAAATTTTACGAGCTTGTAGTTGAGAAGGTGATGAACAACTTTTATGTTGGCCAATCAGACTAGAAATGCACGGATCAAATCAGTTTAATGTGTCTTTCCAAAAAAATCACATTCAGAAAACTGTTATAACCGCATGTTGTTGAAAAAATGAAGGGCCATCTTAAATTATGAATTTAATTCTGAAATTTTGCAAGATATTAGTTGAAACATAGGTCTACAACTTTTGTGTTTGGCACTTACTCAAAGCTCGATCGTAGAATTTAGTAAAAATCGCACAACAGGAATAAGCCAAATCAGAATTAAGGACAACCGATGAAATTGTAAAAGCTGCGGAAGCAAAGTGCGAAATTGGAAATAAGACAATGAAACTTCTAAACAATCAACCTAAACCATGGACCGGCCCAAAATAAAAATGAGATAACATGGTACAAGAGACAAGAAATTACCTCTCATACGAAGAAAATGTCAATCACAAAGACATGCGCATGAATCGTGAGTTTAAATCTTATTCTATCTATCCATAAGGCTTTTGCAAAGTGAAATGATGAACGAAACGACATGTCGCAGCCTCGCGCACAGTCATCATGACTAGTCACAACCTCACGTACAATAGTCATGACTAGTCGGGTCCAATCACTTCGGCTTGGTTCGGTCGACAAGGGCAATTCTCATGCATCGTAGCCTCACGTGTATGAGAACGACCCTTGAGCCACTTTTTTGGAAAAATTTTCGGGATCCGGATGGGATAACCTTTAGCGAAACCTTACCGCCAAGGTTAAAGAACCATCTAAATACCATCTTAAAACTATTAGTGTGACCCAGGTCCGGTCACGGGTAGTGTGCAGTATAGTGCAAATACGATAAATCATGCACAACAATAAAGGCAAACACCGCTTCAATGATTCAAAAGTTAAATCACAATTCCAATTCACCAAGCCTGCAAAATAAAGGGTTAGCCGATCACTCCTCCCCTTATAACTCCCAATCTGCAAAAACATTTAACATCTAAGAATGAGAATTCAACTAAAGTTTACCAAATCAAGTGATTTCTTTTTCATGAAATTATCTGGCCTAAGTCGTCTTTGAATCCCCAGCTGAGTCGCCAAGCTGTCGCGACCTTCAAAAAATAGACAAGTTTAATTTTCAGGCTAATGGATTATCGGGTTAATTAATTAACTAACCTAACTCGGACTCTCCCAAGTCCATACCAAATCGCAACTTAAGGTTCAAATAATTAACATGCAACGTGTTTTGAATTTGGAGTCGCCACTAATCATTTTCGGTAGGTTGATTAGAAACCTAAATAAAATAGCGGGAGAAAACTATCTTATTTCCGCGAACCGGAGATTTTGAATTCGGGGATTTGGTTACGCTAGATTACTCCAACGCCCTTTCGGTACCATTTTCATGAAAAATATTTGATTTGGCAATTTTGATGGATTTTACTTGAAATTCAAAGATGCAATTTTTTTGATTTTTTCTTCTTTTTTATGGGGATGTAAAACATTGAACTTTGTGCAATATACACAATGGATGATTTAGAAAGAAAGAAAACGCAGCGAGTCACGAGTATTTATAAAAATAAATTAACATGTAATAATGCTAAAATTTGGAACATGTGGCATGTCTAGAATAAACAAACAAATGTTCAAACCAAACGATTACATTTTTGTAGATCGAGATGGAAAGGATTACCTTCTATTACAAAAAATCTTACTCACATACACGTTATAGTTTCCTTCAAGATCTCGGAGCTGGAAGAACGCGGCTGTCGTCGAAAATGGCAAGCAATGGCGTTGTTGGGTGGCGAGAGGCGAAATATGTGTCGGGACTCGTCGAAGATGATGCTCGACTAAAACTCTTTTCTTCACTCTCGAATTTTCTCTTCCGATTTTTCTCAAGAACTCTCTTTTTCCTCTCTAAAAATTCCTCTCAAAAACTCTCTCAAAACTCTCTCAATTCTCTTCCACTCTCCCCCTTAAAACTCTTCTCAAGAGCTCTCTACCCTTCTTCATCTTCTCTTGGTATTTGCAATGCAGTCCCCGAAGTTTCAAGTATTTGCAATACGGTCCCCGAAGTTTTAAGTATTTGCAATACAGTCCCTGAAGTTTCAAATCTTCTCGGTGTATTTTTCCATCCCGTACCTAGTCTAGACGCATGCTAAATTAAGTGTTCTGCTTGCCCAATTATATGCCAATGCAATGTACGCTAAAAATAAATATGTGAGATGATTTTTTATAATTTTTATGCAAAAAATAGATTAGTCAAAATTTAGGCGTCAACACCGGGTTTCGTGAGTTTAGGTTTTTGGCGAAGTTCTTAATTTTGGTGGTGCGTCTTTGATTACTCTAGCTTAATATTTTTCAGTTTTATGTGATCAAATATGTTACAAAGTATATTTATTTACATGAAGGTGTAAAATATTTTCTTGATATATGTTATGGTGAAGTTTCTTTGGGGGGAAAATGAGGCAAATTCATAATGAATCTATTTACACCCTTTTAATATAATTGTGGATCTTATTCATTTAACGCTTAATTGTGGTGTATTCCTAGCTTTTTTCTAGGCTATTAATTAGGTATGTGTTATGAGTTAAATGGAAGAACTTGGATTTCATCAAATAACTTAACCTTTTGTTTTGTTCATAAATAGATCTTGATCTACAGCATGGAAGTGCGCGAAGGACTCATGCGATTGTTCTCTCTAAAAGTTAGGCAAAATGGCACCTCAAATGTTAATATTTGTGTATGGTACTCACTTTGGTACCAATATTATTATTTGTTTATCACTTAAGTGTCAAATAAAAGTAAAAATGATCACTTGAGTGTTAACAGCAAGAAATTTCAGTGACCTCGCGGGAGTTGGCACTTGAATAATCACTTTTGAAAAAAATTGGCACTTAAGTGATCATCGATCACTTTAGTGCCAAATCGGAAAAAAAACTATCGCTTTAGTGCCAACGGCGAGAAATTCCGGCAACCTCACCGGAGTTGGCACTTAAATAATCATTTGTCGAAAAAATTGGCACTTAAGTGATCCAAAAAAAATATTAGCACCAAAGTGAATGCCGTATGCAAATATTGACACTTGAGGTGTCTTTCTGCCCTAAAAGTTAGGAAAGAAATATTTACATTTAATAAGAATTAAAACATGTTTTGAGATTTTTACAGCCCTGCTTATGAGGCATGGTTTCCAAAAAATCCGGTTCGCATGGGCACTCGTCCCATGCATGCCTGCGAGTTGTCTCATATTGACTAAATGATGCAGGATAACTAGCATATTGGCAAACTTTAAGAAGTAAGTCAACCAAAAATTAAATAACAACAAAAGAAAGAATTGGACTCACAACTTCCACGCACTGATGACACGCGTCAATGAAGATGAGGAAATAAAGTCATTTTTTATAAGGACTAATAAAACAAACACATATTCTCAATTGTGGTGTGTAAATGAATTTATGATAAATCACAATGGCAAATCACAATGAGTGTTGAATGCTCATATCCTTTAATCTATATGCATATCAGATATATATATCTAGATATACTTCCTATGTATGGGATTCATTTATCAAATCTTATTGTGATTCTATTTAGGAATACGTGACTAAATGAGCATGATGGTCAATGTAAATTTATGCAATGGAAGGTACAATGGATGTAGAGTCTAGAGCAAGAGCAAATTACAGGCAAGAAAAAACATATTTTTAAAGGAAAACAGGGACAAAAAACCTTGATATCAGGCCTCAAATGGTTATGCCATCTCTCCCTGTACTGTTTTCTGACTCTCCCCTTCAGAATCTGAGCAATCTGAGACCACTTTTTCTGTTCATGCATCTCAACCAACATTGTCAAGAGCCTCCACATAAATGAGAAGAAAAATATATTCAAACAATGAATAGTTTTCTTCTTCATCATTCCCAACATTTGGAAAAAGGAAACATGCCCAGAAACCCTAACGAGGAAAATAAGCTAAAAACCCATATATCAAAGGAAAAACAATCAGAACCGGACGGGAAAAAAAATTAGATGAAGAAGAAGAAGCAAGAAAAAAGGGGGAGTCCTTTCAAGTCTTAACCTGTCTTCTTCAAGAGTCCACTGGCCTTTGATAACCAAAGGTTCCTTGTCAACCTTGCTATCCTCACTCTCTCTCTTCTTCTTCCCCGTTCTCTGCTTTTGCTGCTGATGCGGCAGACCTGTCACCACCTCTCTCTTGCTCCAATCATCACCACCGTCATCCCACTCATGACCCCACTGGCTGTCTGAGTTCATGCCTCCCGAAGAGATCTCCTCACCGAGCCTCTCGTTCAGCAATGGTGGTTCATTCAAGTCGAGCAAAAGCATGATCGGGTGGTCCACCGTCACCGGATCGCCATGAAGATGGTGATTGACTGGACCGTAGTCGAAAAATAACAAAATTATGTAAGATGTAACTAAATTACAAAAACTTCAGTCATCAATCATTCATGAAAAATTACTACAAATTCTAATGACCTGAAATAAAAAGAAAGAACAACCATAGTTAATCACTTATTAACAGTTTCAAATGAAAAAAATAATAATTAAGCCAAAAAAGTTATTGGAAAACTTGACCACATATATTCAATCCACTTCAATTTGTAAACTCTATTTACTGATGATAATCTCATCATTAAGCCAATCCATATCTATAAAGAGAGGCAACATTTGTTATTATTAGCAAGAGTAAAAAGAGAAGATAGGTTAACTCGTATCTGGTTCCTAGGTTCCTAGTTCCCGGTTCTCACTCGTGTTCTTATTGCAAGGGAGAATCATAGAGGAAGAGGAAAAAGGGATGAGTTAATAGCCAATGAGCACACTTTCAATGATCTAATGTAGGGCTAACTATCAACAAAGTCCTAAATTTATCTTAATTGTGCTAATTCAGTCCTAAACTTTTTTTGTCGATTGAGTCATAAACCATTTGCATTTATTTTAATTCAGTCAATCCGACTAATTTTTGTTATAAATTGTTAACGTGGACATCGGCCGTCCTATGTGATGAGGCCATCTCTAAAGTAAACAAATTCTTTTAATTTTCTAATTTTTTCAAAATAATAATAATTAGTTTTATTTTATTTTATTTTTCTTTTCCTCTCTCTCTCTCTCTCTCTCTCTCTCTCTCTCTCTCTCTCTCTGCATTCTAGCTCAATCCATTCTCAAATGAAGCGGTTGGTAACTGTTTGAATGTTTCTTTGGGTAAGAACAAGGATTTGCGTCGTTAACGGGGACTCTTTGAATGGGTTTCTTGATTGCTGCCACTGCTATTAGGCTTGTAGTTTTTTGTTGCTGATTGAGTTTGTGAGCGTTGGTTCTTGTTTTGGCTTGTGGCAGGGTGTCGGCTCTCCTATGATAACCCGCGATCACAAAAATTTCTACATTGATGTCTTTTAAAATAAATTGAATCCGTTGATAGCAATTTGAGTTCAAACGATAGAAAAAGTTTTGCTATAATTGAATCGGTCAATTTACATTTTATCTCAGCTCTCTTATCTGGGTCAGGGACTGATTTACCCACATGAACTATCAAGTATACCATGAAGAGATATAACTCAGCACCACTAGTCCTATATTAATCTCAACATAAGTGGAATTCACATAGCTTTCGTTGCACACTGTGATCCAAAAAGCACAATCTCCCCTACTCTCCTCAATTCAAGCAATATGCAAATACAAAGTAACAGACACGTTTTACAACTTTTAGAAGAATATTATGACCATAGAATTATTAAATCCCAAATTGGAGATAACCATATTCGTTTATGTAATAAGATCATAACGATATTCTCATCTTGCGTTTGCTAAAAAAACTATATAGTTTTCTTTTGACAATAAGTGATATTAGCACTCCATGCTCTCACATAAATTTGTCGCTAAGTCTATCCTATGTTGGATCAATTATTTCAAATTGACAAAGATTGTACTTATATAGTAAAAGACAAATGAAGAATTTACGGCTTTTAGTTGCATATAATAAACCTGAGGTTAAGTATGTGGCTTTCAGCATTTGATTTGTGTGTCCAATAACGATATTGAATATAGACCATCGGGTTGCCTCGTCCGCAATTTCAATAAAGTAAAATTATCAATAACATGTGGTTTGATACATTGATTGTTTATCAATTTCAATAAAGTAAAATTATCAATAACATGTGGTTTGATACATTGATTGTTTATAAAAGCCACGTCAAGATCAAAGAATGTGCATTGACACATTACTAGATTAAACAAATCCTACCTAACCTACCATTTATCATATTTCTCGATATGGAAATATATTGAATGCAAAATATGCAAGTGTATCCACCAATTATGATATTGCCAATTCTTTTCCTATTTATACAGTTCTCATCTTGTGATGCTCCTTGCTTTAATATCTAATTCTTCTTGAGCCACAATCTTACAACTCTCGCCATATACAATGAGCCACAATCTTACCACTATCCTCATATACAATTATCTCTATCGACAAATGATGAAGGCTTTCCGTCTACCTCTCTAGTCTTATCCTCCAGAAACCTATTGATCCAAACAAATTGCTAGCCATTTGTTTTATCAAATATCAAGGCCCACATGTGAAGAACACTCGTGATTTCAGTAGGAGATGCATCATAATACCCTTTAACCCTGAAAAGTTGGATCAATGATTTACCAAAATAATCTACTTGCAATTTTGTCTTGGTGAAGGGTATGAACTTCCAAAAGTAACCATTTTTTCAGCTTAACTATGTTTGTTTTAATCTGACCAAAAATCGTTCAAACGTGCGATTTGGACGATGGGTCTAACTTTCCATCACTCACTAATTGCAGATTGTGGTGTCTCGCCCTGGGCGGATTTAGTATTAAGAGATGGACTGAAGACACCATCAAGAGGGAAAAAAGTTTGCGATTCTAATCAACGGCCAATTCTCCTTACCAAGACCGGGGCCAGTTCTTCTTTCGAATCACCAGCCATTGAAGACAAGTGAAGTTTGCACAGGTTGCCAGCAGGTAAATGCTTACGATTAGGTTTTTTTTTTTGGGGGGTGGGGAGTCTCGCTCTCCATTAATTGATTTAGTTCTCTATTTCTTTTCTTTTTCTTTTTCTTTTTTTTTCTTTCTTCCCATTTATGGAGCCGTTTTTCTTTTGATATAGTATAGATCTGAAAGCTTCTCTCTCCCATTTGAGTTTTTAGTGTATGTTTTCAGAGTTTCGCTTCCCTCGGATTGTATTAGCGTACAAGTCTAGTTTCAAAGAAGATTGAAAGAATTTCGAGAAAGTTTCACTCTCACTATCAGAACTATGCTCGTTCAACCTTTCTATTTAGCATGTTGATGGTGTTGGAAATGCCGAACCTAGGCGGACATCACCAAAAGGCAAAGTTATAGCAACAGATGAATATCTCAGTATGTGCTCATTATTAAAGACAAGTTCTGTAATCAGCCGCTGATTTTGATTTGAAGAAGTCATGAATTTGCTTTTTGAGTGTGTCACCCATATCTTTGATGATTCATCTTGTTATGTGGATTTTGTTTTGTTTTGGAGTTGTAGCAATTGGATTGCAATGCTTCACTCTTTTTTTGCGGAAATGAATGAAATGTTACTTTGAAAAAAGAAAAATTTGCACAAGGTTCTGTTTTGTCCCATGGAACTCAATTTTCAAAGCGAATTCCATCTTTAATGGATAGACAGAGGAAGAGAACATAGGGTCTTCTTAAGGGTTAATAGGTTCACTTGCAATTATTACGTGTGAAGTTGTCTGAGGTCGGTGTCGGGAGTGAGCTTCCCTTGATTTTTCCGCAATCTGAAACGAATTTTTATTACACGGAACATCTCTCTACCTTGTCATATTATGTGCAGATCTCCCATAAAATTAATTCTAATATTTTCTATGTTGTTAATGAAACATGGGACATGAATCTCGAGCCACTCTCATGTCAATCCTGCGACAATAGCATGACGTCGAAGCAATGGCAAGCCTAGCATATCTTTTCTGTTATAATTTTCTCTAATCAACAAAATCCGATGTGGATCCTCTCTTAATCTTGTCGCTTAGAATTCCCACATGCTTCTGATTAATTTAAACTAAAAGAAATTTAAATTGATGCATGACTTGATTTTTCTAGTTTCAGTAAATATTTGGCTTACAATATAAGAAACCACCTATTAGACATTAGGGAAATTGCCAAAAAGTCCTAAACCTATTACATTTATACCAATTTCGTGCTAAAGTTTTTAATTTTACCAATTGAGTCCTAAACTTTTTCACGCTTTGCCAATGAGTTCATTAGGCTAATTTTGGCTGAAAATCGCTAACATAGACATCAGCTGTCCTTCGTGGCATGACGGGCGCGGATGTGGACAATTTCCAATAGTATTTTAATATTTTCGAATTTTTCTTTTTCTTTCCTTTGTTTTTTTTTTTCCCCTTAAAGAGGTCGCCAAGGGTCGCCAAGGCGCCGTTGGCCACTATACGAGAGTAGCAACCCTTGTCGACCATTAAGGTAAGCATGCGCTTTTAAGCATGAATCGTTGCATCTAGTAATTGAATTGCCATGTTTATAGTGATTTATCGAGATCTTAATGTTGGTAGTGGAATTTCCATAAAATATGAATATCCAACAATCGATAAATATGCAACTCCGTTTTTGAGTTGAACCATTCTGATAGACCTACCATTTATGACAATTGCTACTATGGAAATGTGTATTAAATGAAAATATACAAGTCAATCCATAGTAATAGTAAGGATGGCCAATACATTTGCCTTATTTGTACAGTCCCCCATCTTTTTATCACGATGCTTCTTTACTCTTGTTAATGAGCCTCACTATCAGTCCCCACATTACAAACTATTATGCATAAAATACGATTTGAAAATTAAAAAAAAATTTGAATTTATCGCAATTGTACCAATTTAATTTTAAACTTTTGCTTCTTCTTTTTTTTCAATGGAGTCATAAGCCTTTTGTATTTGTGTCAATTCAATTTATCCGACCACTTACGGCTAGAAATCGCTAACATAAAATCCTCCAAGTTTGCAGTTGGTGCATTTCTCTTGATCAGGTTATGATTTTAGCCCTATACAACTCAAACCACGAGCAAATCAAACACGCCAAAGACATTCATGGTACTAGCATATCCAAAACCAGCGCATCCTTCATCATCTTCAAAACCAACGTTACATTCATCCCCTTTCCCAATTCATTGGTCATGTTTGCACAAAAAGCTTCAAACAACTTCCTACACTAGTAAACATTGAACAACATTGTATCAAGCGTCAATGTGCATCTTAACAAGAAGTCATTTTTAGGAAAATATTTTTCAAATGATTTATTTTCCGTAAAACGAATGGAGCCTACGTTCCGTTTTAACTACCGATTGCAGTTCATTCATGAAGAAATTTCTATCGATGCAAATTATCTACGTGGAACATCTATGGACAAAGACTTTATATCCTTAAGCATTGAAGAAAGCATCTTATATGATGGATATACCATGCATGGCCCAAGTGCAACGGATCTCGTGTGGCTTGGTGCCATGTATGTCATGCTCTCACTCCTGTTACCTTGTTACACCACGTGTCACCGCCACTACGGCAACTTGGTCTCAAGTGTTGGGTGCGTACTTCTAATGCTGTCTGTTTAAACTAATGCATTACCGGGTGGAGGAGCAACGTGACGACCAGCCCATGAGTTGAGCCATTGCCACTATACAACGGAACAAAACGTGCGACCGCCCAAAACTTGCTTACCATGGGCCCCTATGCATGCACGATCCCATGTCATCTTTTTAACGGCCAATACGAATGGCAGCTTGGGGAGTGCATGAAATCCATCCAGAAACAGAATTTCTGTTTCAAACCTATTTCTGGAACAGCAATCTGTTTGGTAACACAATTCTATTTTTCTATTTCTGAAACAAAAAGTTGTTTGAGAAAGAGATTTGAAGAAGAAACGAGAAACAAAAATTTTCTACTTTTCCGAGAAACAGAAATAGAAATCTCATTTTTTCTCAAATACCCGCCGCCATGCTTGCCGGTCGCCGCCCGCCGCCGCCGCCGATCGCCCGGTCGCAGCCGGTCGCCACCGCCGCCTGGTCGCCGGTCGTGCCCGCAGCCGGAGCCCCCCCGCCGCCGATCGCCGCCGGCCGCCCACATTTTTCAGAAGTAGAAATTTTATATCGTTATCAAACACTTTTTTTTGCTTAGAAACTCATCCGGAAACAGAAATAGAAAAACTATTTCTAGCCGTAAATCTATTTCTGAAAAAGAATGATTATCATTCACGCCCTTGATGGCTGCGGGAATCGAGCCTCACCCGAAAGTCGTGTCAGAATTGGGTCAAAGCCACGAGTTAGTGCTTTTTTAACGGGAAAAAGAACACTTTTGGTACCAAAAATTATGTATGGATATTATTTTGGCGCCAAAAGTTTTCGTTGGATCACTTAAGTGTCAAATCGAAGACAAAATGATCACTTTGTGCCTCCAGCGAAAATTTCCAACCAAAAGCGCCACATGTGATTAATAATTATTTTTTAATTTAAAATGACATTTAAGAATAATAATGAGTCAACGAGGGCTGCCACATGGACTTCTAAACTTTAAAATAAATCAAATTTCAAATTTAAAAATTAGCTAAAAATTAATTCTTTTAAAATACAAATTTTATTTAAAATAAAATTAAAAATAAGCTTCAAATTTAACAAAAAAAATCTGGTTACCAAGTGGCGAGGGCTTTCACAAGCCCTCGTTGTCGCCCCCGCCGCCACCGGTGCCGACAATGGTCGACGGTGGTGGGGCATGGCCAATGGGGGTCTCTAAGCCTTGGGCAGGGGCCGGCGACCGGGCCCTCGCTTGCGGCCGGCGAGGGTTACTGGCCCCCGGCGTGGGGGCCTAGCGACCCTCGGCGGCCATGCCCCACCCTCGCCACCTATCGCAACGTTTTTTTTTTTTTTTTAGCTTTTATTTTATTTTGTTAATTTTTTAACCAAATTTTCAATTTATTTTAAATGGAATTTTTTATTATTTGATTTTTTTTTCCAAATTTTAGATTTTATTTATTTTTTAAACTAATTAAGTTTGTATTTTTATTATAATATTTTTTTATAATGAATTTTTACCTTTCTTTAATTCCGACTGGACCTCCTTTGGAGCCACGTCAACGTCAAATATTAGTAAAATAATGTCATATCAGATTTCCAGTGAAGGAAATTGGATTTGGCATCAAAATGATGGTTTTTTCAAAAACTTAGTACTTAAGTGATCCAAATGAAACTTTAACGTCAAAGTAATTTCCGTACATGACTTTTAGCGTAAAAAATGTCCATTTGCCTTTTTTAACTGCCAGTACCAACTTCTACAATGCTGTCACTTTCGAGTTGTTGCTTTTGTTTCACCTGAGATGCACTCAGTGAAAAGTGCACACAGGAGCAGACGCTCGAGAACGGAGAGAACCAAGAGGGTGAAGAGAGAGCGAGTGACGTATGGTAGGGTAAAAAGTGGCGCCCTTTCGACACGTGTCAATCACTTAAGGGATAGGCACATGGGCTACACGACAAGTCGGGCCTATCCAAGATTTTCTCGCCACAAATTAGTACTTTTGTTGGAAAATCCCACCTTCATTTTATTACAGCTAAAATTTTTTTGGGCGGGGCTGTAAGATAAAATTATCTCCACAGTTTACCAACATATACCATATAACCCTACCAAATCGAACAAATAGAAGAATTGAAAAGGGAAATCTAAAACCCAAAATCCATCCTTTTCCCATTTTGCCCCTTTGCTATTTATTCTGTAATTGTTATTCTCTTCTAGGAAAATCCAGCGGAAGTGGAAGTGGGAAGAAAATGATGCGGAAGAGGTGAGACAGCGGAAGTGAATAGCTGTCGATGATGCCAATGGGGACTCTGATCGGACTGTCTAAGTACATTGATTGTTTGAAAACATGATTGCATTATGATTTATTAATTTGATTAATTTAATTTAAAATGTATAGTCGCATCATCGGACACTTCATTAATATAATATTTCGTGTGAAAAATAAAAATCACTCATAAATATTTTGTTACGTTGTAACGTATATAGAATTAGAAATGTGGTGTGCACCTACAATGTAAATTTTGTATAGATAATTTTCTTACATTATTGAAGAGTGACATAGGCATATGATAAGAACACGTCAAGAGAATACATATTTTCTATTTAGATTAAATTTTGACTTTGCCCATATAAAAATATCAATTCAAGTATAGAATTAACAGTAGTTATTTCGGAACATAAAAGTTAAAAAAAGAAAGTTCAAGTGTTTCCAATCTTTTTTGAAATTTACCTTTATCTTTGTATAGATGCAATAACCATGAGTTACAAAGTTAGAAATCAATTTATGACTTATCCGTCTATATATTGTTCTTTTTTTTTTTAATAAACTAACGTGTTCCAAACTAATCAATATGGATATGTATTATTGTTAAGTTGTAATATTTATTGGTGAGTAGTATATCCATTCAATAAATAGTCATTAAATATGAAAAAAACATAATTTTCACGTGCAACGCTTGTGGTTGACAAGTAGTTAATTATACAAACGAATTTATTTCACTGCCTCTTTTTCTTCGCCTACTTAATTAATGTTTTCTTCAAAAGCAATACGTAATAGACAATATGTTTTCCAGATGAACAAGTTTAACTGTTGTTAGAGATATTTCTGGTCAATGGTTGTGGCAACTACTTTAATTTAAAATAGGAAAGAGATGTGCCCCGAATATAGTGAACTATGACATTAGTAACAAATATATGTTTATCTATGCACTTTAGGCTTTTATTAGGTACAAGCAATATCCATGTCGCATAATCATTTCCATCCATCAAAATCGTCAATCATCTAACAGTCTAGATGTTGGGGCCAAAAATATAACCCAGAGGGGATAAATAGGTTATTTGAAACTTTTTGAGTTTATGCGAAGAATAGTAGGTAATATGTGAAAATCAGGTCAAAGCAGATGTTTCACTAAACAATATTTGAATATGTGCAATAATGCATAAAAATCAAGTAAAATGCAAGCACACGAAACGTATAGTGGTGCGGCGTATATGCAAAGCCTACGTCCACTAGTAAACTGTCTCACAAATTACAAATAATATGTTCTAATCTTTTAGATGATAAGTCAGACTATCTGGATTCAGCAACAGTGCTAAATATGTATACTTGACTGTCGCAAGATTACAAAGCAAAAAATGACCTCAAGATCTTTTTGAGTAACATAAGCTTTCAACAAGAAAAACAGCTTGACCGAAGGTTTGGAGTTTGTATATGCTCGTCTCTCTCTTCTGGTCTTCTTGATCATCTCTTATATAGACATTGGCAACATTACCATTGGAAGGTGTCCAGGGGAAACAATGCGCCACTGGAGAGTGATTTGACATGCTATTCCAGAACTAGTGCTGCCCATATAACTCCGTTTTATGAATCGGCACAGTATTTCCAAAAATAGGTGCATAATTGTCGTCCCATGCTGACTCCTTTTGACAGTGTCTGACAGAACTAGATAACTGTTTCTGAGAAGCTACAAGATCTTCCCACTATGCATTCTCGTCAAGCAACGGTTATATTCTTCTTTCTTCAATAAACATCATCAATGTTTAAAGGTCAAACGATGTCGAAGACTTGATCTTTCAGTACTTTATAATAAACATTATCAGTTACCAGATTTTTTTGGTCAGGTGATGTTTTCATAAAAACAATTCGGATGTCACACGATCTTCACATGATGGATATCACGTGATCCTTTTGGTCATATAAACAAACATCTGCATACAATAAGATAAAATAAATACTAATGATAGTTTGGAAATCATCAAAATAGTTTTATGAGATGTTTTTTCAACAACAGATTATAATGTTCTTAAATGGATGAGTAACCACGAGGGGGTACACAGTTCCACGTTCATGCAGAAAATCAACTCTAACAAAACCTACCAACAACAATATTATTAAATATGGAAACGTGTTAAATGCAAATTGTGCGAGTCTATCCATAGTAATAATTAGCATGACTAAGTATTTACCTATTTATATGGCCCTTCAATTTTCGGTACTCCACGCCTTAGCCAGCTGAATTTCTTCTTCTTTCTTTCTAGCCCTTCAAGTGCTTCAAAGCAAGATTTGTGATGCATTCACTTTGAAAACCTTTTTTGACATGCATCCAAAAATCATGTCTCATGTACTCCAACCTTGCATAAACATTAGTGTCGAATCAGTGATCTACCAGAAAAATTATTCCTTGGCAAGATCTCTCTCTCTCAAATGATAATTATGACATCTTGTATTTCTCTTTCTTAATTACAGGATGAGGCACTGAGATGGCGAGGAAACGAGGCACGGAGTGCGCTACTTTATTGCTTGTCAATGCCGTAGAGTCCAACCCAGTATGATGTAGTCGTTGTGCCTGCCATTATCCGCAATTGATGTATATGAAGTCGAGAACTGGGAAGATGTCCCCAGGTCATATCCTCTAGTGGGCATAAGTGTTAGCTTTGCCTAGGTTTCCATATTGTGTCTACATGGAATTCTTTGTCTTGTGAAAAGAAAATTGTCGCCGCCGCTGCCTCTACAGCTATTGTGGATAAAATTATGAAGGAAGAGAACATGGGACCAAGTTAAATAGTCGATAGGCTTCACTTCTCATGTATCTGATGTAAAATTGTATGGGAGTCGGTCATTTTGTATGGTGTGTGAGAGAGCGCCCTCAACTTTTACTACTTATATATACATGAATTAATTACACGTCTTCTTTACCGCTTATGACAGATATTTTGTTGCTTTGCATTTTAACTTACAGGCACGCTTTCGCTTGCGAAGCATATATACCATGTGGTGAGGCCTCGAATAACCAGAGTGATTCTACCTAGGGCTGGTCCCTCATCACTTATGACAAACAAAAAGTATCATTCGTCTAAATAGTGGTCAAAACGGGAGAAAATTTTAGTAATGACTTCCCCTATTTACTAATCTAATTTTAAAATATTTAATTAATGCTAATTCAGTTACATGCCTTAGTCTGTTTTCAACTCTAATGAAGTAATTCACAGAAATTTGCATCATTTAAGAGAGGGAATATTTTCTATTAATTTGATGACTAATTATAGCCACACTTGTATTTTTTCGATTTTGATTTCAAACTTTTGGCTCTACAATGATTATTTTGGGGCTTCAAATTCAACTTCATGTAAGAAATTACAAGTAAATCCTTGCCATAATTCGCCGCTGCCACGGTTAGAGCCTCAAGTCGAGAAGGCCTCTCAATGTTTCCATTACCATTTGAAATTCATGTTCGTCTATTTTCTTTGAAGAAAATAAATTTTCTATGGATCCTTATTTTTTTAATCTCGAAATTTTATGGGACTAACGTATCAAACACTTAATTGGGAAATCATTCAAAAGGGTAAATACAATCCAAACACTGATGCGGAGTTCCTCCTAGTACATGCAATTTTAGTGGATAGAAAAAAAAATATGAAATAGAACAGAGACAGTATAATCCTTTTTTTTTCCCTTATGAGAAGTTTGTGCGATTCCCTTATAGTCTCGGAATTAGGTTGGGTTTTTATGATTTAACATGGATCTCTACATGGTTAGATTCATATAGATTTTGTATTTGGTAGTATTAGTTTCTCTATTTCAAATTGGATCAGCATTAAGGGTACACAAGCGGTAATATAAATTTTTTAAAACCGGCCTCATCTACCATTAATAAAGCTAGCACATTTGAGGGTGTTTTGCATTGCGATCTGAAAATATTCTTGGAAACTCTAAATTTTGAATTGGACATTTTTTTTTAAGAATATTAGAAATTCCTAATTTATTTAAGTTATTGTGGAATAGAAAAGGGTTAATACCATGAAAAACCCTAAACCGGTACACATGTGACAAATTTACCCCAAACTATTTTTTTGACCACGAAAAACCCCAAACTGGTACATATGTGACAAATTTACCTCAAACTATTTTTTTTACCACCAAAAACCCTAAATTGGTATATTTGTGACAAATTTACCCTAAACTAATTATTTTGACCACGAAATACCCTAAACTGGTACACATGTCACAAATTCACCCCTCGTTAAATCGTCACTTTGTTTTTGCTTTTGGTCCGCTACGGTATGGGAGGACACAACCCTTGGTGCTCCACCCATCCGTGCACTATGGATGGTGTCATCGTACAAGAAGAGACTACTGAAGGAAGGAGGTTCACGATTTGACATAAATAGGTAAGCCTTAGGGCAGCCCGGCGGCGAAGATCCCGACCATGGAGATCATGGGGATAACCTGGTAACAATGATACGGAAAGCAAGTCTTCGATCTTACAAAGAAAGGCGATGGCTCGAAGACCTCGTCTCTAATGCTTTTGCCTTCCATGAGACCGCACCTGTCAAATCTGAAGATCGCCTATCTCAAATTGATAAACCTGTAACAAATAGAGGGTTAAAACCCCATATTGGTATACCCGTCAACTATCACATGTCACTAAATCAACAATTTGATAGTTAAATTTAATGAAAATTAACGGAGGGTAAATTTGTCACATGTGTACCAGTTTAGGGTAAATTTGTCACAGGTGTACCAGTTTAGGGTTTTTTGTGGTCAAAAAAATAATTTGGGGTAAATTTGTCACAAGTGTACGGGTTTGGGGTTTTCCATGGTATTAACCCAATAGAAAATGACGAGAATGATTGAGACCCTGTAGGACTTCGATGATCTTTATTTGGTTTTCCGTGATTATGATATATTAATGGATTCCGTCATTTCTGGAAATCCTTTTGATCAATATGTATTGTTACGTTGATATGTAACAAGAAAAACATGCAAGTCATACATTACAATTTATAATTTTTTAGCTAGAAATATTACTCCTTCACTTTTTGTGCTTTGGGTATTTACTGGAGCACCTAATAACCACGTCTGATATTATATTGTCAAATTTTGGTTGGTTATCCGATGAATAGTAATTATCAACAATCTCGTGGATGAATTTTAATTTTCTCATATAGTTAAGTAATTATCTGACATGTACATTGCCATGTTTGTGGAGTAAATCAATTATTACAAAACCTACCAATTATACTGTCTCGTGTATTGAAAATGCGTTATAAACAAAATAGGCGAGTGTATTCACACCAATAATGAGAAGATGTTCTTGAGGTATGCATCCATAATTATATATGGAGACCATTGATTTGAACGGTTCAGATAGACGTAGATACATCTAGGCCACAATAGTTTCGTGCGGAACAACATCATAAAAGCAAACTGTTCCAAGACATGGAAGAAAGGATGTGAGAGCATAATGCAACTTTTTAATGTAATTTATCCTTAATTTTCTCATTCTTGATTGAGAGACATTCATGGTTACCTGGTTTCCTCTTCAATATTTTGATAATATGGGGAGTTTGTTGTACTAATGGGTCAAAGGATGCTGCAAATTCATCATTGGATGACAATCAATTTGCTCAGGTCCCAACCCACATCGTTAAGCCGTTTAACCACATCGTCCTCAAACTCTTCACTAATCATTAACCACACAGTCATGCAGCTCAACCATCATCAATAATCATTCGCATCAGCACAATAATTTTCATTTAAGGTGAGATGATCTCGTGCTTATTGATAAGAGGATGGAGGGCTTGGCCTTTGTAAAGCCAGACGGAAGAAATGTAGCTCTCCTTCCAAACTCAGATGGCGTGTAGACAAGAACAGAAGAGCTCAGTGGGCAATGCTTATAAAGCCGAAGCACATTAAGAGTAGGGATGGAGAGGAAGCTTTCAATAGACGGTGCGGACTCTCGGATACAGATGAAGCTTTAGACACAGGTGTGTGTCGTATCGAAGAAGGGCATCAGAGCTAACCCGTTTTGGGATGTTAACTGGTCTGGTCTTGGAACACTTAGAAGATGCGTTCGAGCCATCTTAACAGAGAAGAAGATCAAGTGTTGATTAAGGATGTTTGGAATGGGAGAGAGAGCTTGAATCTTGATGATCTGTCCTTCGAAGTTCCTGAAGATTTGTTTGGAAGGATCACCGCCACCTCTATTTCTAGGTTTAATGGGTAAGACCAACAAACTCTTGGAATTTCTCTGCCATCAATTGAAGACAACATATCACATGGTTAGAGATAATATGACCAATCATTCCTATGAGAAGCTCGTATAATTCCAAAAGTTGCTTCTTGACTTTTAACGGCATATGTTACGATAGTAGCCGAGGCTGTTGACAGATTACGAAGTAAGTGTGTACGATTCCCCTTGCGAGGAGAGGTAACACTTGGCCCGATTTCTCTCAAATCTTACCTTATCTCAACTTGATTTCTCGATTAATTATTAAAAAAAAATTACTTATGGAGCCACTAATAACCTATTGAAGGCCCCTTTTTTGGGAAAATTTCAAAAAAATACTAGAAGTGCTCTGATTTTTTCAAATAAGAACTTAAAGTAGACTTTGTTTCAAGAAAGGATTTGAAATACCCTCTCTGTTTCAAAGAAGGGACTGGCCGAAGGATATTTTTGTCTTTTACCGTTTTAATTTTCCTTTTTTTTTATTTTTCTATTTTCATTTTATTTTCTTTTTCTTTTCCCTTTTTCTTTCACCTCCCCTACCTGGCCATTGCCGACCTCAGGCGAGGGCTGCCTACGCCGCCATCCGACGACCCTAGCTCGGGCCTGCGTCGAGCGAGGGTTGCCTCACCGGATTGCCGATCTGATCAAGATATTTATCTTCTATTCAAGATCTGAATCGAACGCAGTAGCTTGCATGAACTTCTCTTTCGATCCGAGTGGGTACTCGATTCAATTATGGTCTTTGATCTTGGTGGGTTTCAGTGGAGAAGTTGAAATTCCATCGATCTTTTCTTGAGTGGGAAAACAGGGGAGGGGGTTTCCTCCTGTAGTTGCCCTCTGATTGTTTCTCGGCTCTCACTTTCTCGGAAAATAGTGAGCGAGAGTTGGAATCACATGAGGGGAAGAGAAAGGAAAAGGTTTGAAGAATCTGGGACTTGGGTGTTTAAAGGGTGGATTTGGTCTAGAATATAGGTAATCCGGCAAGGCAACTCTCGTCCAACGCCAGCCCAAGCAAGGGGACACTTGACGCAGGCCCAAGTGAGGGCGAGCCCCGCCCCACAATGGCGTGAGCGTCCCTCAAGCGAGGTCGACATTGGTTGGGGAAGGAAAAAGAAAAAGTAAAAAGACAAAGAGAAAAAGGAAAAAGAAAAGAAGTAAGGAAAGAAATAAAAAAGAAAAGGAAAAAAGACGAAAACGCCCTCTGGTGAGCCCTTTTTTTTTAAAATAAATAAGGTACTTCAGGCCCTTCTTTGAAATAATGTCCACTTCGGACCTTTCTTTGAGAAAATCAGAGCACTTTGGGCTTTTACTTGAAAGTTTTTAAAATTTTTTTTTTGGTCGAATATTGAAGGGAGGTTAGAGGCCAAGTAAAACGTGCTATCCAAGATTAATATGCCAACACCTATATTAACACTAAAAATATACCAAATGCACCATAACTTAAATTAATTTATTGACCTTAAATATTCCCAAGATGTGATTTATAACTAAAAAACCAGGTTATCGCTACAACACAGAATAATTTTCTTGTACTTTGTCGCTCATCTTTTTTGTGCCCATTTTTTATAGCATGATTACACATTGAAATAACAACAAACACTTCGATTAACCACAAGTAGACAACAACACCACCATCACAAATTTCACCATAATATTACATCAACATGCGATTTTGAGCCCGGATATGGGAGAGGAGAGAGACTGACATCACCCATGCATGGGTTTGTCTCCCATGATCTCTCGTAGTACATAGGATGAGGGTTTTGACCATATATGCCATTCTGATTTTCCTATAGTTTAATCTAATTACTTTTTCCCGAATTATTGGACAAGAAACAAAATAGTAATTTAAAGAGGTAAAAACTTGATCTTATTGAATAAATATATGGATCTCCTCAATCGATTGATTCCATATTCAGCAATTTGTTGTGATCGAATCAATTAATAAAAAGTTAAATCAGTTAATGTTATAGAGTTTCTTAGAAAAGGAAGCAGACACCATGGCGTTCCTAAGATGGGGCATATCTTGAGCCATGTGGTAATATGCAGATAACACCTTTTTACGCCCAAACTTAGTTTTTTAGGCTCAGTTCATTTTGCGGAAAATGAAGTGTCTCTAGAAAAAATTTACAAAAAGCCATTTTCTAAGAAAATAATATTTTTCGATGTTCGGTTGAAATTTAAAAATAACCTGAAAAATATTTTATAGCGTTTCTTATTGAAATTCGAATTTTATTTAATAAATTTTATTTTTATCTTTATTTTTTATTTTTATTTTTTTCTCTTTTATTATTTATTATTTTCTCTTTTCTATTTTGTTATGACCGGCAAGGTTGAGCAAGGCAAGCCTCGCTAGATCTAGCATCGCCTGACCTTGCCGGCCTTTGGCGAGGCTCAACCTTGCCGCCGACCGGCCTAAGAAGAAGGGAAAAGAGAGAAAAAAAAAGGACATTTTTTCTAAAAAAAATAAAACAAAAGAAAAAGCAAAGAGATAAAATAAAAATGCCAATTTTTTATAAAAAAAAATTAAAAAATAGAATGGTGAAAGAGTGGAGGAAGGAAAGATGGAGGAAAATATTTTCTTTTTCTCAAAAAGAGGAAATTATTTTCCCTACTTTTGAAAGTGTTTTTTTCTATGAGAAGAAGACTTTTTACTTGACTCGTTATTTTCTGTGAACCGAACGTCGGAAAGTCCTAAAATCATTTTCCTGGAAATTATTTTCTACGAAAGGAATGGAGTTTTAATTTTGTTAATTTTCTCCCATTCATTTTCTTGTTAATGTTGTAGTGACATTGTTTTTATGTTTCACCGTGTTGTGTTGCATCTCTCCTTAACCATTTGAAGCTTTACACATGCATACTTACAATAACGAGAATGCTGACAATATTGTTGAATAGTACAGAGAGCACATGATTTAATGAGGTTATAATTGGAATCCTATTGTGAGCCAACCTCCGGCCAGCTTGTGCCTTGAACTTTAGCTACCACATGTGACGAAATTTCTCGACTTTCGATTTACGAACTCAAATACTTATGAGTGAATTTTTTTTTTGGGTCGAAATAAATTTTTTTAGCAAATCAGGATGGTCTTCATTGGATTCTTAATTTCTTATTACATCACAAAAGAACTCAATAGAGGCATGAAGTAACACCCAAAGAAGTAGCTATCCTGATTGCCCTTTCCTACCGTTTTAACTCATAAAATTACTTTTTTTTTTTTTTTGGCCAAAGTAAAAAGAGGCTCGCAATCAATATATATATATATATATGTATATGTATATGTATATATATAATGATTTTACTTAGTGTAGAACACAATAGACAAGATTATTGGGCAAGCAGCCTGCTTCGCCTAACTTTGGTCCAAATGGGGAGGTTTGAGTCATGGCCTTGCTAAAAGGCCTGATTCATCAACTTTTCATCTTATATATTAAAATGATGGATGGGCCTTGAATGACATATTGGACTTAACTTTTGGGCCCAAATTGATTTGGGCCTAAAAGTGATCACCTATAAACGCCAAGTGCAAGATATCGGCAAAAGGTAAGCTATAGAAGGTATGGTTGGAAAATAATGACCGAATTCCCTCAAAAAACATGAACTTTAGGGTCATGCCCAATTCTGAAAAAGGGAGATCGATTATATGTGTGTAACAAAGAAAAAGAGAGACTTGCATTTGATATTTCACTAATACGATAAACCCCAGTTAAAACATGTAATTACATTGCTAGGTGCTTCAATAACAAAGCATTCTACATGACAAGTAAAAATAAGTCATAGATATTTTATATCTCTATATTAAAAATAGAATTAAATATGTGTCATGCACGTACTACATAGTTTTTGTGTAGATTTTTTTTGTTCATTAGTGAATAGTGAGCTAGGCATATGTTAGGAGTACGTCAAAAGAGTACATATTTTCTGTGGAAAAATGTCTGGATTAAAACTTTGACATTGCTCAAATGAAAAAAAATATCAATACAAGCTTAAAATTAAGATTATTTTTTGAAACATTGAATATAAAGCGTTTAAGTTGTTTCCATTCTCTTTTATAATTACCTTTATCATTTGTATAGATGCAATAACCATGAGATACAATGTTTGAAATCAATTTATGACTTTTCAATATATGTGTGTGCGTGCGCGTGATCGCCCTATAAACTAGACTGCTGGCTCGAGAGAAGGCGGCCTCTCTCGACAAAGATGGCCCGAAAGGGGGTGAGCCGCTCCAAGTCGAAAGCAATAGCGAATCCCGAACTTGCCCACACTTCTCAAATCCATGGAGATTCGGGTAGGGGCTGCAGAGATCTTTCCTCATATTCAAACATGAAAACCTTAACCACCTATGATGCCTTTCTTTTTTCAAGTCGATCTAAGGTTTCAAAATAGAAATTAGGGAAAACAACGGCGAAAAAGCCCATAGCGGGCATGCCATGCGTTTTTCTCCTCCTGTGTTCTAAATGGAAAAGGGGTGGCCACATTTCGTGAACAACTATGCCCGAGAATGAATGAATTGTGCATCGGCAAGGAGTCACCTCTCTCACCAGACTCGTCCCTTGTTTTCTTGTATGGGAAACCCATTCTTTAATGAGAGAAAGAAAAGAGTTTTTGAAAATCAATCCGATTTGTCACTGGTGAAGAATCTTTGATAGTGGCATCCCAATAAGCATCCGATGAGTCGGGATTGCCCTGGTCGGTTGTATTGAGGGTAGCATTTTAACAGCTTACATTGGAACCCGAAAGCCGAACTCAGCAACTTGTTAGGAGTAGGTTTTGGTTGGAACCCTTTTTATGTTATTAGTAAAGTCCTAACACCCTATCTATAGTCAAGGGCCTTTTCAATAAGGCTCAAAGCTGCTCTGCTATGTCACCCATCCGGTGTTGATTGTTAGTGCCTTTCCTTCACTCCGGCTTAGATAGATTCCGTGCCGTATACGCCAGGGTTCTCTCAGCCAGACTTCAAAATGTTCGACGGAAGGGGAGACCCCCTGTGTGTAACTATAAACTAATGTGTTTCAAGTTAATTAATATAACTGCGTCTTCTTGGTAAGAATAATACTTTTCAGTATAATGGAAAACATAATCTCTTGCTCGTGGTTATCTAGTAGTTAATTATATAGACAAATTTGTATCTCCGCTTTCTTTGTTTACTTGCTAAGACAATATTAATCTCTCATTCAGAGACTTATTAGACAATATGTATGCTAGATGAATGAGTTTAACCATTGGTGCAGATCTTTCCAATCAATTTTATGTGCAATTACTTGAATTTATAATAGGAAAATGATGTGAGTCCAATATAACCAACCATAACTTTCAGCAGTAAATAGCAATTTATTTACATACTTTAAGGTTTTGTTAGAAACATGTGATAGGTGCTTTCAATATTGCAAATTTGCCATCGAGATTCCCATCAATCAAAATCATTGACAATCTAAGGGTCTAGATTTTAAATTACTCAAATAGGTAAGTAATCACCGAGGGAGCGTATATGGTCGTGCTCCTTGAGAAAATCACTCCTAATGAACCCTGCCGTTAATAGTATTCCTCAGTATGGGAACATATTAAATGTAAATTGTGCAAGTCTATCCACACCAATAATGAGCATGACTAAGTATTTACCTATTTATGCAACCTTTCATCTCTTGCTGCACCACGCCTTAGCCAGCTGAATTTCTTCTTTCTTGTTAGTCCTTCAACTGATTCAAAGCAAGACCAATGTGATCCCTCATCTTGGAATACCTCTTTTGACATGCATCCAATGATCATGTCTCACATTCTCCAACCTTGCATGTACATAAGTATCGGATCAATGATCTACCAGAAGAATATTGCATCCTTGGTAATCTCTCTCTCTCTCTCTCTCTCTCTCTCTCTCTGTTGATGATAACAACATCTTGGATATCATTTTCTGAATAACAGGAGAAGGCAATGAGATGGCTAATGGACGGAAGAGAACTCTTATAGCAGTGAAGTCTCTATGGAAGCGCTACTCTATTGGCAGACGATTCCCTGGAGTCCAATCCAGTCTGAAGTAGTTGCTATACCCGCCATACTCTGTAACCAAATGCAGATGAAGCCTCTAATCGGGAAGATGTCTCGAGCCATACCCTCAGGAGCTTTCTTGTTTGGAGGTTTGCCTAGGTTTCCATGCTGGTGTTTGTATGGAATTCCTCGTCCTATAAAAGTGATTTGCTGTTCTCCCTCCTTGGAAAATTATGGAGGAAGAGAACATGGGAACAAGTTAAATGGTCGATAGATATAATGTTTCATGTATTCGATATTAAATTGTATGAGAGCCGGTCATTTTGAATTGTGTGTGAGTGAGAGCTTTCCTCGATATTAGGCAAGAATTTAATCTTTGAGTATATAAGCAATGGTAGTTGTAGCTACAGTGCCTTCAATGATAAGCAATTCAATTTGAATTGTAATGAAATAATTCACAAAAATTTGTAACATGATGATGCTTTTTCATAACTTATATCAACCAAACACGATCTAAGTTCAGACGATGGAATATTTTCTCTTAATTCAACCACTAATCAAAATTTTGACCCAAAAAGTATGTTGTTATAAATGTAGAATTTACTTCAGTTGCTTAAATATGGACTTTTAAATGTTCATTATGCAGTTTGAAGATTGGGTGAACATAAGTGGTTATCGTCATAAGCAAACAAAAAACAATTTATGATTTTCAACTATATAACGTATAGGGTGTTAAAGAAGTACTGTTCTTTTTTTTTTAATCAGAAAAGAAGTTCTGTTGGACATGTCAAACATTATCCATAATAATTATTAAGGTAATGTAAATGTACTTGCATTTCATATTAGAAGATTATTTTCCAAAATTAATATATTCTTATTGTTGGAATTAATTGCACACATGTAGTGCAAGAATCGAAATTGCTTTTATTATATGGTACCGGTTACCATATAGAGAGAGACCAAAAAGGTAGGTCTTATTGATCGCAATAATGAGCGATTTGATTCACATTCCAAAAAAGGTGAAGACCATACATTCCCTTTGTCAGAACGTATGACATTTTTAGACAAGCGCTCATACTCTCCCGACTCTCTAAGGAATTCTCTCGAAGAACAAGCGATCGTTGGATCCGGATTCTTTCTCATCTACTTTTGGGTCTTTTAATCTATGGCTATCGAAATATGTCCGTTCTACGTCTCCAACCAGTGATTCAAGTTACATTCATGGGCATGTCAATCTATGGTTTCCGTTGCATGTTAGATCTAGAATAGGGATTATGTGGTTTCCCCTTCACTTATGAATCTGTAAACACTTCTATGGTATAAACAAGAGAGTGTACTATGAAAGATATTGTTGAGTTATTAGTCTCCTTTAATGTTATTCAAAAAGAAGTTTTAATTTTTGTGTAGATTATGTATTGACAAAAATCTCGCATAAATATCCCAGTGGGAAGCACTGTTCTTCTTGTACACAAGATTAGTTTGTCTTTCACAATTACATTGAAGTTGTGTACGCAGGATATAAAAAACGAGCGTTGAATTCAACATTTCACTAACAAGGTAAATCTAGTTTGAGAAATCCGATTATATCATCACGTGCTTCAATAATACAATATTCTGCTACAAAACAAAAACAACTCATAAATATTTTATTACTCTATAATAGAAATAGAATAAAAATGTACTATGCACGTACAACATAATTTGATTTGATTTTTTTTTCCTAATTTTGGCATTGCTCAAATGAAGAGTATATAACTAGGGCGGTCAAAGTGGGTTACAAACTCATATTTTGACTCAAGGTTGTTCAAATGGATTAGATATCGATCACGTCAAAAATGAAATGTGAATAATATACGGGGTCCAAAGATAAAAATCTAGAAAAAAAAACGGGTTTATTGTAGACCCACTTTCAACCAAAATGCTAGAGTTACATAAAACAAGTCTCATAATTTGCGCCTCTTTTCTTCTCTCTCTTCAATTCCACCACTCCAGATAATCCCCATCGTTGGCGAGCAATTCTCCCTCCTCTTTGTCCTCACTGATCGACATTGTCGCCGCCCCCAACTGCCGACAATGTTGGACGAGGTCAGGAAGTTCGAGCTCTCGCGATGGCCATTGCTGTCGCCAGTGCTGATGCTATTGTCGTCAACACTCAGCAAAGCGCAAGCAGCCATGAACAATGATTCTTCGTAGCAAGAAGAGAAACGAAGATGAAGGCAAAATGAGGGGGAGAAACTGGAGAATTCAAAATGCCCGAATTTATTTGTAAATGAATTTGTCAGATACACCCAGGCTCTGTTTGTAAAAATGAATAATTTAAAAAAAATTCTAAAAAATTATTGCTTAGAAAAATGAATGAATGAAAAACCTTTTCATGGTTCACGAAAATATTTAGACATGCAATGTTATTGACAATGACTTTTTTTCATTAGCTAATTATTTCAAGTCATATGAATGACCATTTTTAGGAAAATATTTTTTAGATTATTCATTTTCCGTAAAACAGATGGAGCTCTAATAACCACATCGGATATTGTACTGTCAAATTCTCATTGGTTAATCATTTGGGGGATTGCTCCAGTAGCCACTCTTCCCATTTGGGAAGAGGAAGGTGGGGGATTCGAATTCTCACGTTTTGGGAGAGTGGGGTGGAGAGAGAGAGAGAGAGAGAGAGAGAGAGAGAGAGAGAGAGAGAGAGAGTAGGCTTTCACAACCTATGACGAAAAAAAAAATCCAAGAAGCACAACTATCAGCCTAGCAATAAGTAATTTTTCAAGAGCAACTAGAAAGAGATTCTTACTTTGACAACTTTGAAAGAGGCCCATATTGCAATAGTATTGATCTTTTCGTAATGAACCAGGCTTTTGACCCGTCCAAGCGATACAACTTTTTATGGCCTTGCTTCTTCTTCTTCTTCTTTTGAATATCATGAATTAAATCAAAAATATTATTATGTATAACAATCAAAGAATTCTCACCAATACATGTGTTTTTAGTCACTCAAGTACTTAAGATAACCAAAACTATCTTAGCATGCCTAGCTTCTCTGCTTTACGAATACTATACATAAAGCTCAAAGGGAAATGAAGCTAAGCAACATTGTTCAATTTAACAACACATTTGGTGCGCACATCGTGTGAAAATCTAGGAGTATCGTGCCAAACAAAAAGTCTTCAACAATTCAAGACAAAGAATAGAAAGATTCATGACCAAAATAACCACCCATATGTATCATATATTTTCTAGAATTTGCCATCAAAATGATCACCGATATACAACGTATATTTTCTTCGATTTGTATTTTTTCAATTATATGATGTTTATTTACACTTATAGTGCTCACCCCACAAGGACGCACGTTATGCCCGGAAGCCTTTGTAAAAGATAGGGATGGGCACCGGATTTGTATGCAATATGTAAAACACTTAGAGCCTGAGCCGACCCAAGCCCAAGCTTTCCCGCTTTGCCCCCATGCTGTTTATTCAATCTACAAACCTATGAAAAGAAAAGAAAACAAGCAAACTAAAAAGGAAAATCTTTGACCCAAAATCCAACCTTTCCCGTTTTGCCCCTTTTTTTCGGTTCTGTAGTTGTTATTATCTTCCACGAACATTATGCGAAAGAGGTGCGACAAGGAATTCACGATAAGTGCAACAACTTCAATCATAATAGGAAAGAGACGTGAGCCTGATATATCTCACTATGACTTTTAGCTGTTAACAGAGGCTTATTTATGTGCTATAAGATTTTATCAGACACATGTAATGGAGATTTTGGATATCGTGAAATTGCCATCTGTGTTTCCATCCATCGCAACCATTGACAATCTAAAGGTCTAAATTTTAATTGTCTCAAATGGTTATGTAATCACGAGGGGGTTTACATGATCGTGCTTCTAGAGAAAACCAAATCTAGTGAAATCTGCCATTGATAATATTTCTTACAATGAGAACATGTTAAATGCAAATTGTGCAACTAAATCCACAGCAATAATGAGCATGACTAGATATTTAGCTATATATTTGTACAAATGTATCCACAATAATGATGAGCATGACCAAGTATTTACCTATTTATAGAGTCTTTCATTTTTTGGTGCTCCACGCCATAGCAAATTCAATTTCTTCTTCTTTCTTACTAGTCAAGCCTACAAAATAAAGAATCCAGCATCATATCTCCCTCGCATCTTTACAAAACCTCTTTTGCGCGCATCCAATCATCATGTCTCCGGTAGTCGGACATGTATGTAAATAAGTATCAGATCAATGATTAACCAAAAAAAAAAAATGCTATTAAGACATAATTTTTCTACTTATGGGACGGTGTAGCGAAATTTCAACCACTTGAAATTTCAAACTAATTAATTCGCCTTTTTAGTTTGTTATAATGTATTACTTTCTGAAAAATAAAAATTATTTTGAAAATGATACATATGTCTCAAAATGCCTTATATCTTAAATCATGCACCTTCATGAGTTATCCCACGGTTCTCACATTTGCATGATTTCAAAGAAAAGGGTAAAACTTTCAAAGTACTCATTTGGGTTGTGCATAATATATGAATACAATTGAATTGAAATAAATAAACTTGGATCAATCAAAATGCCAGTCAATTTGGCGAGCTTCACCTTGCCAAATTAGGCAAGCTCGCCCCACGCTTGTGGTAGGTCAACGTCTGTTGCCTCGTCCAGCGACCATGCCATGAAGAAGGATAAAAGAAGATAGAAGAAAAGAAAAAAATTTATAAATAAAAATAGTTAAAAAGTAAAAGAAGATGAAGGAGTATAAGGAGGAAATATAAGGGAAAAGGATTTACTCTTTTCAAAACTGTAGAAATCATTTTCCCACTGTTGAAGGTATTTTTTCTATTGATGAAAAATATGTTTCTTAACTATTTTATTTTCCGTAAATCAAACGTCAAAAAATTCTAAAAACTTTTTCATGATTATTTTTCGTCAAACAAATGAAGCCATCGTTTGGTTACATTTGAGATTGAGCTTGGTGAGGTTAGGCTTGAAAGGGGCTGGATTTAATAAAGCCCATTTATAGGCCACATTCGCGAGGTCCCAGTACAGTCCATATTCGGATTGAGCCTATGTGTCCACTTTAATAAAACATAGTGAACAATAAAGAATTGACTTTATAAAAATAATGAAAATAAAAACTAATTGTGCAGACCTTGTTCAAACACAAGAGGAAAATAAATAAGAATCCATTGAACAATCCTACTTTTTTTGTAGGGAATCTCCTTATTTTGTAGAACGATCCTTCGCAAGTGTAGGAATCCTCTTTATTTTCGGCCATTAAAACAATCAATCACCCCAAATTTAAGCGGAAAAGAAAGCTATGCAAAACATGCCTCTGCACAAGTACGCCTTAACCTGCGACGTCAACCGGTGCTCTCACCCTTTTATAAGGATGGATGGAGATTATTGAATGGCTAAAAACAAAGAGGTCCTTACAAATAAAAAGGATTGTTCTACCAAATAAGAAAGATCGTCTCATGCACGGCTCAAACTCGAGACAATAATTTAGCAGTTCCTTTGGTCAATTTAGGTGGGACAAGATAGATTTTGATGGAGAGCAATCTTTCCTTTCTATTTTTATTGGAAATTGCCTTGAAATTGTCCGCGGTTGGTGTAGTGGAGACTTGCATATATGGCTTTAACTTTTTGGGCTCTTTTTGCACATGGGTTCGCAGCCCCTTCGTACCTTATAGCTGATTTATTTTTTTCTGTAATTCTATCGAAAAGAGAATACCACCATTAGATTCTAGAAGTGATAAGATGAGTGAAATCATGGATAGGAGTTCTAAGATTGAAATGTTTGCTTTTGGCTGTGTTGGAATTGAGCTCTTGTTATCTATCTAATCCACACATTCTTTTTCTAATTATTTTTAGAAACTTTGTTGGATGGAAAATTCTTCATTCATAATTCATATTGTGGGCTCAGTCAGATTTTGATTGTCTCTCGAACTTTTCCTTAGATTGAGGGTGCATTTGGTTTAGCATCTGTGGAAAGTCTTTGACTAAATGCAAACGTCTTTAGTTTCAAGGATTTTGGAGAAACGCAAAACTATTTGATATACTGAAATTGAAAAGGGCTTTGACGAACTCACATCTCTTTCCTATTATAAATTCAAGTAGCTGCCGTTACCATTGGTCGGAAAGATCTCCAAAGATGCTGGATTTTTTTTTATTTTGGAGGCATCACAAGGGTCTTGTTTTGTAACGCTTGAAGGACTAGTAAGAAAGAAGAAGAAATATAGCTGGCTAAGGCGTGGAGCACCAAAAGGTAAAGGGCTTTATAAATAGGTAAATAATTGGTCATGCTCATTATTGTTTGTGGATAGACTTGCAGAAATAAATAGGTAAATATCTAGTCATGCTCATTATTGCTGTGGATTGAGTTGCACAATTTGCATTTAATACGTTCTCATTGTAAGAAACATTCCAATGGCACACCCCTCATGATTACATAACTATTTGAAAAAATTAAAATCTAGACCTTTAGATTGTCGATGGTTGTGATGGATGCAAACACTGAAGGCAATTTCACGATATCAAAAATCCATATTACGTGTCTAATAAAATATTACAGTACGTAACTAAACCAATATCAGCAGCTGAAAGTCATAGTTAGATATATTGGGCTCACATCTCTTTCCTATTATAATTAAAATAGTTGCACTTACCATTGATTTTAAGAATCTCCAACACGCTTAAACTCATTCATCTTGCATACGTATAGTCCGATATGTCTCTATACGAGAGAATCAACATTATCCGAGCAAGCAAGGATATAGATGCGAATAAATAAATTTGTCTATGTAATTAACTACTAGGTAACCATGAGTGTTGCACGTGGAAATTTTGTTTTCCGTATATAACGACTGTTTGTTCAATATAAATTAAAATTATTTAATATTTTAATTTAAGTGAATAGTACTATGAAAATATGCAACTCTTATATGAATAGATACACTATTCGTTAGTAAAATATTATCGTTAACAAGAAGACACGTCTATATTAATTAACTTTGAAAGGCATTACTTTATAAGAAGAAAAGATCAATACATAGACCAAAAAGTCATAAATTGGTTTCAAACATTGTATACCATTGCTATTTCATCTATACAAAAGAAAAAGGTAAATTTCAAAGAAGATTGGAAACATAAAAAACGGTTTTAATTTCCATGATAACAAAAAATATTAATATTAAGCTTGATTTGATATTTTGTTTTGAGCAATGTCAAAATTTTACATAGAAAATATGGATTCTTTTGACATATGTTCCTATTATATGGCCATGTCACTCATCCTTAATGAAGCACTTGATGATGCAATTATATGTTCCAAATCAGATTCATCCCATTAGTGAAATATAATGCATTTATATGTTTCTGTACCATTGGGCTTAACAGTTTGATCAGAATTTGTAACGCCCCCGTCACCGGTCTTTCATTTTCGGGCCAGTCATCGGGCCTCGAAATCAGCCCAACTTCCCTTGAACAGTTGTGTTCTCTCTCTATTTTTTCTAGCCAGCCATTATGGGTCATATAACCCATTTCGTTTACCCCATCAATTTCTCCACGAATACCCACATCATGCTTGACTATAAAAGCCACGTGCAGCCTCAAGTTGTGCAGAATAGGCACTCATTTGCGGCTGTTCGCAGACTCTCTTGGATATATCGTTATCGCGAAGCTTTCCTCCTCCGCCGGCTCGGCTCCTTCGACCGACCAGTCTTCCAGCGGCTTCTTAACGACCAATAGACGTGAGCTCAGCTACAGCAATGTCCAAGGCAAGTCGATCTCTAACCCACCTACTAGGTTGTGTAATGGGTGTCGAGTTTTGGGGTAAAGCGACGGGGGAGTGACGAGTAAGCTTGTTGCGGGGAGATTGGTGATTGAATAGAACCAACTGGTGGTATCGGTACAACCAAAAAAATGGGTCTCAGCTGCGAAATGGGCTGGTATCAAGTTGGGTGATGTTTCCATGAGTTTTCAATGAAGCCGGGCATGGTATCCTCATGTGTGAAGTTCATTTGCAGTTGCTTGTGGAGTTTTACTGCTGAATGGTGGTCGTAATTACTCTATGGGTACAAAATGATGGAGGGCGAACTCGGGTGACGTTGAGCCGAAGGGCTGCAGAGTGTGAGTGGAATCGAGGCGTCGAGTAGGGGTTATGGGGCTACCAAGGGCTTGGCGTTGAAGGCTGTGGGGTTACGGATTATTGCGAGTTGGTTACTCGATCGCGAAAAAAAAATGGTAGCGTGGAGAAGAAAATGAAGTCCAGTTTCTATTGGATTAATATGAACCATTAATCCTTACCGTGGGTCAGTTTGGGAATTATGTGATTGACAAGAATTTTACATTAGCCTTGTCGCGAAGTTTGAACTAAAATGAGAGTTTTGTGGCTATGGTACAAAAGAACCTCATAAGTAGAATGAATAAAAATGAGTGTGGTCGGGTGGTTTGGAATTCTAAGTGGCGCCAATAAGGAGTGTCCAGTTGAGGAATTTCAGGATTTTTTTTTAAAACCAGATTGCTCTGGTCTTAGTACTTGAGTAAAGATTCAAAAAAAAGAAAAAGGGTGGTAGGTGGGATAGAAAAATATGCCAGTCAGTGAGTTCTAGTATCAAGAGCCCTTTGGTGGAGACGTTCCTTTGCTTAAATAATATTGAGTGCATTATGTGGTATAGTCTAATTAATGACAATAGATGCAATCATGGTTAAATTAGATTCGCTATTAGAAGTGTATGCATATGTTAACGTGTGCTACTTGGTAACGTGCCTTGATATGTTGAATGTCGCATAACATAAACATGCATTCATGGAGCGGCATTAAGGAAAACTCAAATTAATGGGCTTCGTGCCCAGTGAAATATCTCCCATGGAGTTTATGGGAAGACCCTGTTGTGTGATGCGGGTAGCCCTGCTATGTGATCTGGGCGGTCCTGTTGTGTAATCTGGACTCGTCTCTGTGGTGGAACGAGACGTTAACAAGAGTGCACGAATACATGACATGCATTAACATCACCCACATGTGAGCGCATGAACGCTGCTCGAGATGAATGAGATGGATACATTGAATGATTTGTTTGGTTGTTCACCGTTATCTGTTCACTTTATTATACAATTTAGTCGATGATTTAGAACTCTGACTTGCTGAGTTTTCTCACTCCCTATCGTTGACATTTTTTTTAGGTGAGTGACATGCACTTATTAAGGTGTCGGGAGCTGGGGTCTAGTCGAGCTGCTACGGGTGGTACCGGAGGAGGAGGATCGTGGTACTGGTCGTTCTGGAATCTCCACCACTAACGTCGACAACCATCCGTAGCTCCCAGGGAGAGAGAGAGAGAGAGAGAGAGAGAGATTATTTGGTGCTTTGGTCTCAATTCATTGTCGCACGTCTTTTGCATAATGTTCCAGGAAGATAATCACAATTACTGAACGAAAGAAGGGCCAAATTGGGAAATGTTGGATTATTAATTATCCGTTTCAGTTTGCTTGTTTTCTTTTCTTTTCATAGATTTGTAAATAAAGATTGAATAAACATCATAGGGGAAAAGCAAGAAAGGTAGGGCCTAGGTCGGCTGAACGCGCCAGGTGTTTTACATAATACATATTTTCTTTCATTAATATCCTCGGCAAGCGGATGGGTGAGGAGGGGAGAGGTTAACGGTTGCCTCTCCCCGCGAAATTTTCCTCTCCTCCGTCCCGTTCTTTGTTTTCCTTCCACAAGCTAGCCCCACCAGGGCAAGCACCACACAAATTCAGCGTCCATCCCTATCTTTTACAAAGACTTTTAGGCATAATGCACTTTCGGGGTTCCATGTCACCAATTTCGGGTCATAAGTCGCCAGATGGACTGAATTGACATAAATACAAAAAATTTAGGACTCAATTGGCCAAAAAAAAAAAATTAAGACTGAATTGACATGATTGCAATTAGTTTAGGATTTTTATGATAATCCTCTTGGTCGTTTTTATGCATAATGACTTGTTATGCGAGGATTGATAGTGAGGCTAATTAACAAGACTAAAGAAGCATCATGCATAAAAAGATGGAGGATTGTACAATTAGGCAAATGTATTAGCCATACTCATTATTACAGTGGATTAACTTGCATATTTGCATTTAGTGCGCAATTCCATAGAAGCAACTGTCATAAATGGTAGGTCTATTAGAATGATTCAATCCAAAAACGGAGATGCACATTCATCAATTGATGAATATTCAAATTTTTAGGAAATTTTGCGAACTCAAGAGAGACATGGCAATTCAATTATAAGATGTATCGGTTCATGCTCAAAAGCGCATGCTTAACCTAAGTGACCGGTGAGGGTCGTGGCCCTTGCTAGTGGCTAGGGAGGGCTTCACTACCCTTGCACAGTGATAGGTGATGGCTCGGTGACCCTCACCGGCCACTTTGACGAAAACAAAAAATAAAAGAAAAGAAAATAATAAAAAATAGAAAAAATTGAAGAATATGTAAATATTATTAGAAAATTATCCACATCAGCTTCTGTCATACCAAGTAAGACAGTTGACATCCACGTCAGCAATTATCGGGCAAAACTGGAATAACAACAAACGCTTCGATTAACCACAAGTAGACAACAACAACACCATCACAAATTCCACCATAGAATTAGCTCAATATGCGATTTTGAGCCGGATATGGGAGAGGAGAGAGACTGACATAACCCATGCATGGGTTTGTCTCCCATGATCTCTCATAGTACATAGGATGAGGGTTTTGACCCTATATGCCAATCTGATTTTCCAATAGCTTAATCTATTTACATTTTTTCCGAATTATTGGAGAAGAAACAATTTTGATCTTATTGAATAAATATATGGATCTCCTCAATCGATTGATTCCATCTTCAGCAATTGTTTTGTGATCCAAACAATTAATCAAAGTTAGCTCAGTTAATGTTATAGAGTTTCTTAGAAAAGGAAGCAGACGCCATCTATGGTGTGGCGTTCCTAAGATGGGGCATATCTTGAGTCATGTGGTAATATGCGGATAACACCTTTTTATGCTCAAACTTAGTTATTTAGGCTTAGATTGTTTCGCGGAAAATGAAGTATTTCAAGAAAATATTTTCCATAAAGCTAAGAAAATAATTTTTTTTATGTTCTGCCGAAACCTAAATATAACCTAAAAAATATTTTTCACCGTTTGGTATTGAAAATCGAATTTCATTTAATAAATTTTATTCTAATCTTTCTCTTTTTATTTTAGTTGTCTTTTTTATTTTTTAATTCTAATTTTATTTTTTCTCTTTTATTTTTTTTATAGCAAGCGAGGTCAACCAAGGCCAAGCCTCACCCGATCCGGCATTGCCTAGCCTTGTCGGCCTCTGGTGAGGCTCAAGCTCGCCGGCGACGGGCCTAAGAAGAAGGGAAAAGAGAAAAAAAAAAAAGACATTTTTTTGTGGAAAAAAAAAGAAAAACAAAGAGACAAAAGAAAATTTTCAATTTTTTTTAAAATAGAATGGTGAAAGAGTGGAGGAAGGAAGGATGGGAAAAATATCTTTCTCTTCTCAAAAAGAGAATTATTTTCCTTACTTTTGAAAGTATTTTTTTTTCATGACAAGAAATGTTTTCCTTGACTCGTTATTTTCCAGGAACCGAACATTGAAAAATCATAAAATCATATTCCAGGAAATTGTTTTCCACAAAACGAATGGAGTTTTAATTTTGTCAATTTGTCCCATTCATTTTCTTGTTAATGTTGTAGTGACATTGTTTTTATGTTTCACTGTGTTGTGTTGCGTCTCTCCTTAACCATTAGAAGCTTTACGCATGCATACTTAAAATGACGAGAATATTGATAATATTTTTTAATAACTAGTTTTTGGCGGTCATCGAGGCTCAATGGTAAAGAGAACACGGTGTTTAATGAGGTTACAAGTTCGAACCCTATTATGAGCGAACCTCTGGCCAGCTTGTGCCTTGAACTTTAGCTACCACATTTGAAGAGATTTCTCGACTTTTGACTTACAAACTCAAATATTTATGAGAGAATTGAATAGTAAAAATTTAAATGTAACATTTTGCATGAAGTAACACCCAAAGAAGTAGCTATCCGGATCGCCCTTTCCTACCGTTTTAACTCATCAAAAGAACTAGTTTTTTTTTTTCAAAATAAAAAGAGGCTTAGAATGGATATATATAATGAGGTTACTTAGTGTAGAACACAATAAAGAAGATTATTGGGCAAGCAACCTGCTTTACCCAAGTTTGGTCCAAATGGACAAGTTTGAGTAATGGCCTTGCTAAAAGGCCCAATCCACCTAACTTTGGGCCTAGCCTTGCTTGGCCACCCAAACTTCTCGTCGTATATATTAAAATGATGGATGTGCCTTGAATGACACCTTTAAATGCTGAGTATTAGATATCGGCAAAAGATAAGCTATAAAAGGCATGGTTGGAAAATAATGACCGAATTTCCCTCAAAAAGCATGAACTTTAGGGTCATGCCCGATTCTGAAGAAGGGAGATCGATTATATGTGTGTAACAAAGAAAAAGAGAGAGTTGTATTTGATATTTCGCTAATACGCTAAACCTAGGTTAAAATATATAATCACATTGCTAGGTGCGTCAATAACAAAACATTCTTCATGACAAATAAAAATAAGTCATAAATATTTTATAACTCTATATTATAAATAGAATTAAAAATGTATCATGCACGTACTGCATAGTTTTCGTGTAGAATTTTTTTTTTCATTAGTGAATAGTGACTTAGGCATATACAAGGACTATGTCAAAAGGACACGTATTTTCTGTGGAAAAATGTCTGGATTAAAACTTTGACATTGCTCAAATGAAAAAAATATCAATACAAGCTTAAAATTAAGATTGATTTTTCAAAACATTGAATATAAAGAGTTTAAGTTGCTTCCTATCTTTTTTACAATTTACCTTTGTCATTTGTATAGATGCATAACCATGAGATACAATGTTTGAAATCAATTTATGACTTTACAATATATATAATATATATGTGTGTATGTGACTATAAACTAATTCGTTTCAAGTTAATTAATATAGTTGTGTCTTCTTGATAAGAATAATACTTTTTAGTAAAATGGAAAACATAATCTTTTGCTCCTGGTTATCTAGTAGTTGATTATACAGACAAATTTGTATCTCCGGTTTCTTTGTTTACTAGCTCAGACAATGTTAATTCTCCCAGTCAAAGACTTATTAGACAATATGTATGCCAGATGAATGAGTTTAACCATTGTTGCATATCTTTCCAATCAATGTTAAGTGCAATTACTTTAATTTATAATAGAAAAATAATGTGAGCCTGATATAATGAACCATGACTTTCAACAGTAAATAGCAATTTATTTACGTACTTTAAGGTTTTATTAGAAGCATGTGATAGGTGCTTTCAATATTGCGAATTTGCAATCGTGATTTCCATCCATCAAAATCATCGATAATCTAAAGGTCTAGATTTTAAATTACTCAAATAGGTAAGTAATCACCAAGTATGTATACTGTTGCGCTTCTAGAGAAAATCACTTCTAACGAACCCTGCCATTAATAGCATTCCTTAGTATGGGAACATATTAAATGCAAATTGTGCAAGTATATCCACAACAATAATGAGCATGACTAATTATTTACCTATTTGTAGAGCCTTTTGTCTCTTGCTGCACTACACCTTAGCCGGTTGAAATTTCTTCTTTCTTGTTAATCCTTCAAGTGCTTCAAAGCAAGACTTATGTGATCCCTCGTCTTGGAATACCTCTTTTGTCGTGCATCCAATGATCATGTCTTTTGACCAAAAGAAAAAAAATGATCCTGTCTAACATACTCCAACCTTGTATGTACATAAGTATCAGATCAGTGATCTACCAGAAAAACATTGCATCCTTGGTAAGATCTCTCTCTCTCTCTCTCTCTCTCTCTCTCTCTCTCTCTCTCATGATGATAATAACATCTTGATTATCATTTTTGAATAACAGGAGGAGGCAATGAGATGGCTAACGGACGGAAGAGAGCTCTTATAGTAGTGAAGTCTCTGTCGAAGCACTACTCTGTTGGCAGATGATTCCCTAGAGTCCAATCTAGTTTGATGTAGTCGCTATACCCGCCAGACTCTGCAACCAAATCTAGATGAAACCTCTAATCGGGAAGAAGTCTCGAGCCATACCCTCAGGAGCTTTCTTGTTGGGAGGTTTGCCTAGGTTTCCATACTGGTGTTTGTATGGAATTCCTCGTCTTATAAAAGTGAGCTGCTGTTCTCCCTCCTCAGAAAATTATAGCGGAGGAGAACATGGGAACAAGTTAAATGGTCGATAGATATAACGTTTCATGTATTCGATATGAAATTGTATGAGAGTCAGTCATTTTTAATGGTGAGTGAGTGAGAGCTTTCCTCGATATTAGGCAAAAATTTAATGTTCGAGTAGTATATAGGCAATGGTAGTTGTAGCTACAGTGCTTTAAATGATAAGCAACTCTATTTCAATTCTAATGAAGTAATTCACAGATATTTGTAACATGATGATGCTTTTGCAATTTTGACTGAAAACGTATGTCGTTATAAATGTAGAATTTACTCTCTCTTTTTTTTTTTGGGGGGGGAGGGGAGGGAGGCGGTCAGATATAAATGTAGAATTTTGCTTCAGTTGCTTAAATATGGACTTTTAAATGTTCAATATCTAGTTTGAAGATTGGGTGAACATAAGTGGTTATCGTTATAAGCAAACAAAAAACAATGTATGATTTTCAACTATATAACGTAAAGGGTTTTAAAAGAGTTCTGTTGGATATGTCAAATATTAGCCACAATAATTATTAAGGTAAGGTCAATGTACTTGCATTTCATATTAGAAGATTAATTTCTAAAATTAATAAATTCTTATGAATCTGTAAACACTTCTATGGAATAAACAAGAGAGTGTACTATGAAAAATATTGTTGAGTTATTAGTCTCATTTAATGTTATTCAAAAAGAAGTTTGATTTTTTTTTTTTTATAGATTATGTATTCACAAAAATCTCACATAAATATCCCAGTAGGAAGCACTCTTCTTCTTGTTCACAAGATTAGTTTGTCTTTCACAATTAGATTGAAGTTATGCATGCAAGATAGAAAAAACGAGCGTTGCATTCAATATTTCACTAACAAGGTAAATCCAGTTTGAGAAATACGATTATATCCCCTAATTTTGGCATGATGACATAATATTCTGCTACAAAAAAAAAACTCATAAATATTTTATTACTCTATAACAGAAATAGAATAAAAATGTACTATGCACGTACAACATAATTTGATTTGATTTTTTTTCCCCTAATTTTGGCATTGCTCAAATGAAGAGTGTACAACTAGGGCCGTCAAAGTGGGTTACAAACTCATTTTTTGACTCTAAGTTTGTTCAAATGGATTAGATATTGGTCACGTCAAAAATGGAACGTGGGTCATAAATGGGTTCAAAGAGAAAAATCTAGAAAAAAAATGGGTTTATTGGAGACCCACTTTCAACCAAAATTCTAGAGTTACATAAAACAAGTTTCATAGTTTGCTCCTCTTCTCTTCTCTTCTCTCTCTTCAATTCCACCGCTCCAGACAATCTCCATCATTGGTGAGCACTCTCCCTCCTCTTTGTCCTCACTGATCGACGTCGTCGTCGCCCCACTGCTGACAATATTGGAGGAGGTCAGGAAGTTCGAGCCCTCGCGATGGCCGTTGCTGTCGCCAGTGTTGATGCCATTGTCGCCACCACTCAGCAAAGTGCAAGCAGCCATGAACTCTATTCTTTGTCTTGAATTATTGAAGATATTTTTTTTTGGCACGATAATCCTAGATTTTCACACGATGCGCGCACAAAATGTGTTTTTATGTTGAACAATGTTGCTTAGCTTCATTTCCCTTTGAGCGTTATGCATAGCATTCGTAAAGCAGAGAAGCTGGGTATGCTAAGATAGTTTTCGTTACCTTAAGTACTTGAGTGACTAAAAAAACATGTGTTGTTGAGAATTCTTTGATTGTTGTACATAATAATATTTTGATTGTTGAGAATTCTTTGATTCTGATGGAGAGCAATCTTTCCTTTCTATTTTTATTGGAAATTGCCTTGAAATTATCCGAGGTTGGTGCGGTGGAGACTTGCATATATGGCTTTAACTTTTTGGGCTCTTTTTGCACATGGGTTCGCAGCCCCTTCGTGCCTTATAGCTGATTTTTTTTTTTTTTCCTGTAATTCTATCGACAAGAGAATACCATCATTAGATTCTAGAATTGATAAGATGAGTGAAATCATGGATAGGAGTTCTAAGATTGAAATGTTTGCTTTTGGCTGTGTTGGAATTGAGCTCTTGTTATCTATCTAATCCACACTTCTCTTTCTAATTACTTTTAAAAACTTTGTTGGATGGAAAATTCTTCATTCATAATTCATATTGTGGGCTCAGTCAGATTTTGATTGTCTTTCGAACTTTCCTTTAGATTGAGGTTCAGCATTTGTGGAATGTCGCTTTGGAGAAATGCAAAACTGTTTGGTATATTGGAATTGACAACGGCTTTGACGAACTCACATCTCTTTCCTATTATAAATTCAAGTAGTTGCCGTTACCATTGGTCGGAAAGATCAAAGATGCTGGATCTTTTATTTTGGAGGCGTCACAAGGGTCTTGTTTTGTAGTGCTTGAAGGACTAGTAAGAAAGAAGAAGAAATTTAGTTGGCTAAGGCATGGAGCACCAAAAGATAAAGGCTCTATAAATAGGTAATAATTGGTCATGCTCATTATTGTTTGTGGATAGACTTGCAGAAATAAATAGGTAAATATCCAGTCATGCTCATTATTGTTGAGTTGCACAATTTGCAACACGTTCTCATAGTAAGAAATATTAAAATGGCAGATTTTGCTAGAATTGATTTTCTCTAGAAGATCAATCATGTACATCCCCTCTTGATTACATAACTATTTGAGAAAATTAAAGTCTGGACCTTTAGATTGTCGATGGTCGTGATGGATGCAAATACTGAAGGCAATTTCACAATATCAAAAATCCCTATTACGTGTCTGATAAAATCATATAGTACGTAAATAAACTACTATCAGCAGCTGAAAGTCATAGTTAGATATATTGGGCTCACATCTCTTTGCTATTACAATTAAAATAGTTGCACTTACCATTGATTTTAAGGATCTCCAACGCGCTTAAACTCATTCATCTTGTATACATCATATAATGCATTTATATGTTTATGTACCATTGTCCTTAACAGTTTGATCAGAATCTCTACCACTAACATCGACAGCCATCTGTTGCTCCCAGAGAGAGAGAGAGAAAGAGAGAGAGAGAGATATATATATATATATATATATATATATATATATGGTGCTTTGGTCTCAATTCATTGTCTCACCTCTTTTGCATAATGTTCCAGGAAGATAATAACAATTACGTAACGAAAAAAGGGGCCAATTGGGAACGGTTCGATTTGGATTATCCCTTTTAGCTTGCTTATTCAAAGGCGCTATTTCTACTCTCATTTTGGTTAAGACACTCCTTTTTGCTCATTAATTCACAAATCTATCTTTATTTTTAATAGATCTTGATAAAAAAGGGAAAAGTAAAATTGACCACATAATGGAAAAGATTGATTTGTTAAAAGCATAATAAAATGTCGAACATATTTGTATTTAGATATGTATTAACAAAGGATAAATACATAAAGGAAAAAACACGAAATTTCGTATTGTTCAACTCTTGATATAAAGAAAGGAATTATTATTGATTGTAAATTCAATTTCATAGCAAGTGGATCAACTTACATGAGCTTGAAAGTGCAAAATGTATAAACAAATTTTCAACTTTATCTTGCAATTCATATTAAAATGTGAAAAAAAAAACACAAATAAGCAATAATTAAAAGCATGAGATCATAAATTAAGAATAACGAACTTCTCTAGGAAAAGTGATAACATGATGCATTATAGAATGATATTTTATTGGGTTTAATTTTTTTTTTGTAGATTTCTAAATAAAGATTGAATAAACATCACAGGGAAAAGCAGGAAAAGTTGGGCTTAGGTCGGGTGAGCACTCCGGGTGTTTTACTTAACACATATTTTCTTTCATTGATATCCTCAGCAAGGCGGATGGGTGAAGAGGGGAGAGGTTAACAGTTGCCTCTCCCCGCGAAATTTTCCTCTCCTCCATCCCGCTCTTTGTTTTCCTTCCACAAGTTGGCCCCACCGAGGCAAGCACCATATAAATCCAGCGCCCATCCCTGTCTTTTATAAAGGATTTTGGGCATAATGCGTTTGCAAGGTTCCATGTCGGTGATTTACAGTCATAAATGGTCGGATGGACTGAATTGCTATAAATACAAAAAGCTTAGAGCTCAATTGAGGCAACAAAAAAAAAAAAAAAGACTGAATTGGCACAACCGCAATAGATTTAGAACTTTTTTGGTAAACTCCCGATTGTTTTTAAGCATAATATCTTGTTATGTAGGGATTGATAGTGAGGGTAATTAACAAGAGTAAACAAGCATCATGCGTGACAAATGAGAAAGGGAAATCGAGAAAACGGAACAAAATTTTTTCTTTGAAAAGTATGTGATGTGTATCGGTGAATAGACCCCCATGATAATCTTATATTCTTGCCCAGTCAATTACTTGCAGTACAGTGAAGGTCAAATTCTCTAAAAGAAGGCACTGTTTGTGTCTTGGAGACAACGTCGTTTCATCGAGCAACGATATAGGGACAAAGGAGAGAGATGCGGTCATTAGAATTTGGGGAAAAAAATTAGGGCTCTTGAGAGTTCTTGATTTGGGGGCAAGAAAAAATTAGGGTTCTTGAGCAAATCAACAGCAATGTCGTCGATGCGAAGCAGCAATTAATTTTTAAAAAAAAAAAGGTGACAAGGCTTCGAAAAGTTTCACCTTTGAAGGAGAAAACGTATCCTGCAAGCATCAGAAGCGTGCTGTGCTGTACACTTGGCGAACACCTAAGAATCCCACGAGGAGGTTTTACGTTGTTCATTGTGGAGGGTAATGCCCTACTGAATTGTTGGAAGCGACTGAGTTGATTGGATTCGCTTCGATTTCGGTTTTTTTGAACTAGAAAGATCAATGTTCAGTAGTTGCACTGAGAGTATCAATTTGGATTGACCAGTGTCGAAAGATCAATGTTCCCTATCGACTTGAATTGCTAGGTTCATGCTCATTTTGCAATTTGATGGATGGGGGGGCTTCATTGATTGGGTCGACCTCCAATTGCCCGAACTACGATGAATTATTGTTGAAGGAGAAGCTGAAATTTGTGGAGAGAATCTGGAGAGAGATGAGGAAAGAATGGCCATTCTGCAATGGCAAATACTGGACGAGAAAGATGAGCTCAAGTTGGCAGAGATTAACAACTTGAACTAAAGCTTGCGGATGGAAATGGAAATTGCAAGAGCGCAAACGAAGGAGAAGATTCGTGCGAGAGTCATCTTAGCACTGATAGGAGCCTTGATTGTATTGAAGATGCCGAAGGTCGATAGGAGGGACTTGCCCTGAACGGTTCGACTCTGAATCGTACGGCAATGTGGAGAAGTGTGAACCCTCTTCCGAGTCCAAGGACCTTGATTCCGCTGGCAAAAAACCAGAAAAGCAAATCAAAATTTACACTCCGAACGAGAATCACCCAGAAACTGACCTAGAGTATGGATTCCATTTCTGTAAACTAGAACATTTTACAGATGATTGATTACAGATTCAGCTCATTGGTTACAACAGTAAGCACAAGACCTAAAAAAACTGACACTGCAACTTCTTTTGCACTAACTATTAACGGCCATAAGGTACCAGGTCTCAACTTCAGATCAAGCTGCCAGTCACACTTATACAACCAGTCATGGGATGGCCTGAGAGTCACAGTTCTCGACTGCATCAGAGTCCCTTGGCTGGTAAAGTATCTGATAAAAAAAATCCTTGTATTTTTTGCTGGAAGTCATCTCGTCCTATATCCTGTCTTCGGCAACCACACTGGATTTTCTTCTCTCGCCATTTTCCTTGTCTGGGGAAGAAAATCTACTTTTCTCGATCTGTTTGCAGTACTCGTCGCATTCCACTCCCTTTTTGATCAGATGGTAAATGTTTACAACCTTCTCCTGGACAATTCTGAACAAGTGGCTGACGGCTTGCCTCTCAACCGAAGGATTCCAAACCATGTCGAGCAAGACAACTCTCGATGCTCCAACTAGACTTATGCCCTACGAGCAAGCCTCTGTTGAAGCTATCATTACTGTCGCTTGGCTCTACTGTTGTTGAATCAAACGCTGATTTTCCTTCATACCGAGGCTCCCATGCATGCGTAGAAACTCTTTTCCTTTGTAGGACCACCGGAAAGTCAATCTCAGCTGGTCACTGATCCAGGATAATGGCTCCTTGTATTGGCAGAAAACAAGAACGTTCTCAGAGAATGCTTCACTGAGCTGGATTAACTACTAGGAAACCATCCTTACCCCGACAATGAGGAGAACGGCAATGAGTGACACAGTTAATTTAGGGAAGTGACAGTCAATATCATCTTAGTATTTTCGAAATGTTGTAAAGCAGTAACAGCAATAAAACTTGGTAAACCAACAGAATTTAGAAAAGATGGCAAGATCTATTTTATCTCGAGCTATATCTGATTACAGCAGAAGCAAATCAAGCCAATTTCCACGTTGAAATGAGCTCATGCTTTCCTCCTGGCAAAGGGTGGCTCGGCTTGTATCAGTTTCCTCCTGAAGAGCATCACAACGACGCTCTTAGGAAAACTAAATATGCAAGAAATGTCTAATGAAATTATGATGTCAGCACTTATTTGCTAGTTTCCTATAGCTATTTGTACTAGAATAAGGGCCAGTTGCAATTGCAAGAAAATCATATATTTGTTTAATGCTCTAGCATGGTCACTGGAAATGATTTCTAATGCAAGAAAGCGGCAAATGTCAATGCATAACAGCAATGCAACAGCAATAAAAGTGACAGTAATAGGAGATGATTGTGTCATGATTACTCCAACTCCCATGAGGCATAGAAAAGTAGATGGGATCAAGCTAAGATAGCCGGGAACAAACTATGCGAGGGTAAGGACCGCATCAGATTGATCATTTAGTTCAAATTGGTCGGAGAACTGTCCAACTTTCTTAGCTACTGAGTTTGGTAGTCTCAGATGTTCAAACCATGTTTGTATTGATCAGTGAGGATCAATTATCAAGTATACAAGAAACTTAGTTTTCATCTTTCTCATGGCTTCTTCTGTTTCTCCTCTATGTGTTCTCAATCCTTTTCTTGTGTTTTACAAGGCATTGATGGGTTGTTATTTTCTAATTTTAAAGAGGTAAATCCTTGATCTCTAATCTACAAAACTCCCTTTAGTCTAAAGAGAATTAATTCAATCAAGCCACACAAATAGACTTTGACATCTGCAAACACAGCAAGAAAATTCCTAAATACAGAGCTGTTATCTAAGCTTTATGCTACGCCTTTTTCGTCATAAGATGGATGAAAAAACAGCAAACAAAAGGATCAATCACTTCACTAGTGATGAATCGGGTATGGAACTCATGATGAGCTGATTACAGCACAAGCAAATTCGGAAAAAAAAAAATTGTCAATGGTCTTATACAGATTTTCGGTAAATTGACTTTTTTGTTCATCCTGAGGTGAGCTCAGCTGTAATACTTGTCACTCAATCATTAACGTGAAGACCATCTTCCCCTTTAAACAATGGTTTGTGCATGCTCTTAAACAACCACTTCACTACTATGATGATTTGATTTGCATTGGTGCCGTAAGCAAAGTATTCGGCAATACACAGAAAATTCAGGGCAGAGGAGCACTGATAAAATCTATATTAAGTGAGTTTTCAGACAACCTATTCATCTTTGAGGTTTTAGAAAACCCATGAGGTGCAAGTTACGTGCAAGTTATGTGCAAGTTTCCCACCGAAAAAAAAAAAATAGTTACGTGCAAGTTACTTGTAAGCTTATTAGGTTTTAGGTGACTCACAAGCTTGTAATGTTATTGACTAAACACTAACCTCGATAAAATTTGTTTATCACATCAATTAAGCATTTGGGTGAATAAATTAATATTTTGTTTAGAAACAATGAAAGGACAATAAATCCTCCATAAAACAGCTTCTGAAAGAAAATTCTTGATACAATTAAAACGAATGCCAATGCAATCCCAAAATGAATATGGATGCATAAAAGTAAAATCATTTTTGCAATCTAGCCCTTCAACTAGTCTACGTGAGGGAAGAGTGGTAACGGTGAGGAGAGAGAGAGAGAGGCAACTAAGGGGAGAAAAGAATCTAAAAAGTGGGTCCAAGAGAAACTTCTCGGTCATTCGTTTGAGTGAAAGTGCATTCTCAAAACTAGCTTTTAGAATTTTCACGCATTTGGTTCGATAAAAATGTCTTAATCAAGAAAAAACACTTTCAGGTCAATGAAAAATTCATGCATAAAATTAGGAGAGTAAATTTCTAAATCTAGAGAGGTAAAAACACTTTCTGAAATTGCTCCTCTTGAATTTTTTTAATTTTTTTATATATTATAATTTATATTTAATTTTTTGATTTTTTTAGTTTTTATTCTCTCTCCACAAGACACTAGGCTTCGGCGATGGCCGGCGAGATAGAGGCTCACCAGTGGCTGCCACCGACCAATCTCGGTGGCCAGTTGCGATGGATAAAGAAGGAAAAAATAAAGAAAATTAGAAAATAAAAAATATGATTATAAAAAAATTGAAAAAATAATTTGACAATTCGATTTTTTTTTTCTTTGCGTGGGATAAAGTGATGAGATTGAAATAGTTTTACAAAGAAGATCCAAATAACAGAAAATATTTTCGGTCACATATCATCAAACAAAAGAAAACTAATCATTTTCCTGAAAAATTATTTCTCGGAAAGTATTTTCAAAGTTTTTCGTGAAACAAACTCATCCCCGACACAATATTCCATGTCGCGTCACATCCTGTCCATCTCCTTCTCTCCTTCAGATTTTGGTGCCGATTCCAGTTCCATGTCTCCCCAAAAAGAACTTCACGGGAAGGAAGTGGAGGCACTTCCGCCCGCGGCTCTATCCTGCTTCCCATTTCCCATACAACTTCCTTCCGAGCGGCATCCTCTTTGTTATCCCTGAACTTCTGAGCAAGACATTTGAAATACTTAAAAGTTCTTTCGGACTACCGGATCTCTCCCAGCGTATTTCATAACCGCGGATGCTCCTACGATCTTTTCTCCTTTTTGCTTGATGCACCTCGACGCCCTCTTCCCATGTCTTAATCAAGATTTCAACCGATTTTCTTCTGTTCGTACATATTATCCGAGCAGTCTTTACCGAGGCCGCCGGAAGTCGTGCCAAAATTCTCAAACTGCTCTGTGCTTTCCTTTCTCTTTGCCTTCGCGTGAACTAGCCCACAGTTTGAGGATTTTGCAAGTTGGGGTTAGTATCATTTGAGATTAATTAGTTAATCCCTAGTTAATTACGATGCGGATGGGTAAAATCGAATTGTATGTCGACATCAATAATGTCGAACAGAATCTGGTCAGGCGATGTGGGATAATACTTCAATATCCCTCTCACGTGCAAATCACGAGCAAGCTCGTGAGGTTTTTAGATAACTCGCAAGCTCATAATAATACTTTGACTAAGCACTCGTGTCAAGAAAATTTATTTATCCCATCAATTAAGCATTTTGTTAAATAAATTAATCTTTTATTTAGGAACAATGGAAGTGTAATTAAGCTTCCATAAAGATAATGCAATCCCAAAGTGAATTGAATGCATAAAAAGCAAAATCGTTTTTGCAAGCTAGCCCTTGAAAGATCTAGCCTCCGTGGGGAGAGGGAGGGTGTTTACATATTGATTGAATTGAAGAAAGCAAGAGAGACTAAGCTTTTTAGGATCAAAGTGGGCAACGAAAGCTTTGTGAATTTCATTAATGTAAAGTTTTTTTGATCGGTGTGTTACGAGAGGTCAACAAGCGTGTAGTATGAAGGATTTGGGTAATTAGTACTTCGAGAACTACGCGACCATAGAAAATTGTAAGTCTGCCTCCGGCGATGGCCGGCTGGCGAGGTTGTCATCTTGCTATGCACCATGTTCTTTTCCTCTGAGGCAAGCGATGCATTTATTGCTGTGGATACACTTGCATATTTGCATCAATGCGCATTTCCATTGTAGCAAATACCGTAACTGGTAAATCTGGTCAGAATTGCTCAATCCAAAAAGGGGGTTCCTCATTAATTCATTGATGAATATTCAAAATCTGGGGAAATTCGGCTACCAACCTCCAATTTCAAGGAATCATTAGATATGGCAATTCAATGATATTCGATATGGTTTATCGGATGCACTGAAACTGTATTTAAAAGTGCATGCTTAACCTACACACTTCGACTATATACATAAGTACCAACTTATTGAATTAGACGCATTTGCAATGCCGATCAAACTCATTGAACTCACGTCATTACTATAAATATTTGGGTTGTTTTCCATATAACATAACAAAGTATGGACCGAGTATACTAAGATAGAGCTCTTTGGAGCGTCTTATTGACGTACGTGGTCGAAAACCCTGCTATTCACAGAGTCCCCTATAAACCAACAGCTTATTTCATTGAAGTTCAATCAAAACTGGAATTTCACCTTTCCATGATAAGCACGTTATATCATCTCCTCTTTGTGCCATTTAAAAGTTTATCCTAATCAATGCTTGACTAAGATCACATCTCCATTTGAAACTTCTAACATATCAGCATTTTCATCATAGGCTGACAAAATCAACGTCCGATATACACGGATGAATTGATACAATTACAATAGGTTTATGACTTTTTATAGTTCTCCATTAAAATAGCTTGCAAAATTGGAACAAAAAAAGAAATGGCTTCCACTATTGAAAGTTGTCAGCTAGTAAACCTTTGGAGTTGTGCTTACGACCTATTCACATATGCGAGAAGCTCTTGCTTCTCCTTTGCAGCAGCCTACTCTTCGACGAGGGAGAGCAGGTATAAGGATTCACTAGGATTCGTCGAGAACGAACCAACCACCGTCGATCTCTCCTCCTCCACTTAAACCTTGCGAGAAACCGATTTTCAAACACAACGGTGAGATCAGTCGAGTCAACAACATCTCCAAGTCCTTCATCTGGTTTTCCCTTTCGTGGTAATTTGAGTGGAAGACTGGATGCACCCGACGCCGACGGAATCGGAAATCTCACATCCACATCCTCTTGGTTGCCGAGGGAACATATGCGAGACCTCTCTAATCATTATGCCATCCAAAGAGAGGCTCTGCCGCTACTACAAGAAGGAGCACATACAATATCCATCCTCGTGCTATAAACTTGAGTCCGAGAGAAAAGATGGAAAAATGAGGTTTCCCTGAGACCATAACCACTGGCTGTCGTGGGTGGCATCTATGTTGATCGTGAAGCCAAGGAAACCGGGCAGGCATTCCCCATATGGGCCATATGGTAATCTGGGCTTTACGAGATCAAGCCTTCTTTGTCGATCATCAGCAAGCAAAAACTTGACTTTGGACCCTGACTCCATTGTCGCACCAAAGAATCCCTGCAAATTGTTTTAAAAAAAATATTATGATCGAATTGGAAGAAATGAAATCAGACTTTGAAGCGTGACAACATTCTCTTTGAGTAATTATTTGCCCCACAATGTTGCTAACGGTTACCAGCAAAAATCCTCCAAGACACATCAAAGTCTCAAATTGAATATCATATTGCAATTTTGATATTTCTACATGAACTCTCAAAGGGAAACAATTGAAATAGTGGCTATATTTCTCTTAAAAGAAAACGAAAATGGAAGTTGAAGTTATCAATTGAACAAAAACGTTTAGAAATTTATAGAAAAATTGTTTGAACAAATACAACCTTTCAAGGATTTTAAGAGCGCTTAGTAGCCATTAGGCAAAAAAAAAAAAATAACCAATTGAACAAATACACACTCGTATCCTTTCGTCAATTGGACAAAATAAAATAACCATCAAGTAGGACAAGGCATCTCTTCATTTGTTTTACAAAAAACCTACCGACAATCTTACCAGGGATGAAGCCTTTCTGGTAGATCACCGATCCAATACTTATGTGCATGCAAGGCTGGAGTATGTGAGACATGATCGGTGGATGCATGTTGAAAAAGGATTTCAAATACGAGGCATCACAATGGTCTTGCTTTGAAGCACCGGAAGGACAAGCAAGAAAGAAGAAGAAATTTTGTCGGCTAAGGCATGGTGCAACAAGAGATGAAGGGCTCTATAAATAGGTAAATACTTAGTCATGCTCATTATTGGTGTGGATAGACTCGAACAATTTGCATTTAACACGTTCCCATACCAAGAAATATTATCAACGGAAGGTTTGTTAGAATTGATTTTCAATAGGAACGCGGCCATATACATTCCCTGAATGTTAATTAAAATGTCAATGATTTTGACGGATGGAAACGTCGATGGTAGTTTCATAATATCAAAAGTACATATTGCATGTTTTTGATAAAGCCTTAAAAAATGTAGATAAACTACTATTTATTGTTGAAATTATTGGAGTGTGGTTCATACTCTCCATCAATAGAAAAGCGTGTGGGTTTCGCTCCGAGGGCTTTTACGATTTAAGCTCATAATTTTTCATTAGTATTTTGGGCTTGGGCTCTCATATATATATATATACACACACACACCCTTTTTCGCTTGTAATTGAGTGATGAAATGAGCGGTACGAGATGGTAATTATAGTGGAATCATTTGCTGGGCGTTGCCCTAATTTAAGGGTGAACTAGAAAAAAATCCCGTGTCTCGATTTCTGTTTCTCACTTTACGTTTTCAATCGCCTTGATTGTATGCTAAATCCTAACAAAAGTTATAGTTCACCATATCAAGCTCACATCTCTTTTCTATTATCAATTAAAGTAGTTGCACTTAGCGTTGATTGGAAAGACCCCTTCATCTAGCATACATATGGTCTGATATTGCCTCTGAATGAGATAATTAACATTGTCTGAGCTAGTAAACAAACAAACGCAGAGAAATAATTTTGTCTTTATAATTACCTACTAGGTAACCACGAGCATTGCACGTGGCAATTATGTTTTCCGTATTTAACAACTGTGTTTTCAAGAAAACATGCAACTCTTATATGAATGGATATGCCGTTCTACTTAAAAAATGTTACCCCTAACAAGACGTCATAATTATATTAACTAACATTGAAAGGCATTAGTTTGTAATTAAAAAAGAACAATATATAGACCGAAAAGTTATAAATTGCTTTCGACATTGTAGCTCATGATTGTTACATCGATACAAAAGATAAAAGGTGCTTTTTAAATAAGATTGGAAACGACTTAAATTGATTGTTAATTCAATGTTTTAAAATCTTATCGTAATTTAAGCTTGTATGTTGTACACAAAAACTAATGGTAGAATGATTCTACACAAAAACTATGTTGTACCTGCATGATACATTTTTAATTCCGGTTATATTATAGAGTAATGAAATATTTATGACTCATTTTATTTATCATGCAGAGTGTCAAATTATTGAAGCACCTTGTAATGCAATTATATATTTTGGAATTAGATTTATTGTATTAGTAAGATAGTGAATGCAACTCTCTTTTTTTCTATCTTACACACTTATATTGGATCTCGCTGTAGAAAACAAACTAGCCTTTTGGACAATAAGAAAATAGCTTTCTACAAAATAATACTCTGAAATTTTGGTCAATCCATACATAAATACGAAATATGAAACAACTTTCTAAATAAATTTAAACATATGGAATTGGGCTGTTATTTTTTTAATTCGGACAAAAACAATTCAGATCAAAATTAAAACATGGCCTTTAAGTTGACGATATTTTAGGGAATTCGGCTTCCAACCATACCTTAATATCTTATGAGTTGGGGATATCTTACAGTTTTCATTTAGAGGTGGTCATTATGCAGGCCCAAAATCCTTGGGTCCCCGGCAATAACTGCTCTAGCATTATGCTTAGGATCAATTAACTCTAGAAACCTAATCCTTGATATGATAATGCGGTCATGAAGTAGGCATATTAATACCATATAATAGTAATTGCAAAAACCCTCTTCGGTTTTGTTTTTCATTTCAAGTACTCTCCTAACTTTTCAAAATCTACATCGGGCATCTCCCAACCCAAATTGACCTATTTGCCCCTATGCACACTTGGGATCTACACCGTGAAAGTGGAAGCCGACATTGAGGATGAGGTAATTCGGGAAATATGATACAAAATAACTCCGAGATTGATAATTGTAGGTTTTGAAATGTGAGAATGGGGTTTTCCAACCAAAAAACAAATGTGAGGATGGGGCGTTTGATATGAGGAGCAAAGTTTAGATTGATAAATGCAACACTTTTTTTTTTTTTCTATCTTGCAGACAAAACTTCAGTATATTGTGAAAAGTGAGTTAATCTTTTGGACAACAAGTGGAGAGCTTCTGATTAAGATATTTCCTTTGAAACGTTTGTCAATACATATAAATGAGCAAAACTAAACTTCCTTCTAAATAGAATTAAAACTTAATTACATATGGAATAAGTGCATTGGAAGTTCTAAAAAACTTATCATGAAAATATATATAATTAAGTCGTAAAGCTTTCAAAAAGTCCAATTAAGTCCTAAAACTTGTCAAGAAACTTACTTAATTATATATGAAATAAGTGCATTAGAACCCTTTTAAGTGATAAATAGTGGAAAAACATGCATTATTTGTCCCTTATGACGAGAACTTTTATCTTAATATTGTCAAGATTGTAATTTATGTCATCTTTCAATATATTTTTTTTATATACCTATGCTTATATTCATTCCTAGAAAATAATTTGTTTGTAGAGCATATTGTGCTTGCTCTGGCAAAGCAGCTTCTACTTTGCTTGCTTCATAAATTATATAGAATTTTCCAACCAAATTTTAAATTTCATTTTCATGTTAAGAGTGATCGAAATGATTGATGAGTTGTACTTCCTTGCCCCCAATGTTCATTGCATGTAACATGTTGTTCACTGGAGTAACAATATAAAACTATATTTAATATTCCAATAATATCACAGTAATTAAAAAAATTTGAATACAACAATTGTTTTTCCATCTTTCAAATATAAGCTCCATCTAATTATAAACAACGATTCACTTATATAAAATGGACGAGAGATTTCTATTTTTATGGGTCCAATTTCCTTAAAAAGCACCAATTGTATGGATCAGGTCCAAAGTTCCGGTTATTTCATAAAGGGAAAAAGCCACCAAAACCCTAAATTATGCATATTGTGACACATTTACCCTAAACTTTTTTTGATGATACAAAAAATCCCAAACTTTTATCCATTTGACACATTTACCCAAAGCTTATACCAATGTGATACATTTATCCCAAACTTTTTAATGACACTAAAAGCCTTAAACGTGTATCTATGTGACACATTTACCTCAACATTTAGGGTAAATGTGTCACATGCCTATAAGTTTGGAATTTTTTGTGTCATAAAAAGATAATTTTGGGTAAATATGTCACATTAGTATAAGTTTGGGACTTTTTGTGTCATAAAAAATTGTTTGAGGTAAATGTGTTGCATGGGTACAAATTAAGATTTTTGGTGCCATAAGAAAAAGTTTAGGGTAAATGTGTCACAGTGGGTATAGTTTAGGATTTTTTATGGTGTTTTCCCTTTCATAATAAAAAGTACCAATTCTTAGTTGGTACCTAAATCTGATCTCACCAAAATTTTGTCCACCAATGCCATAAAGATCCAAGTATGATTGCATATGTACATCTCTCCCCCTCCAAGCATCATTCTTTGAGATGATACTTCTCTAATCATTCAAGAAATAGCATTTCTTTTATTTATAATAGTCTAACCATGTAGAAATTCATACTAAATCATATAAACACATCCTAATTCTAAGACGATTGATGAATTGCACTAACTTCGCATGAGAAAAATGGTTCATATTGACTCCACTCTACTTTTTATATAATTTATTCTCTCTATCAAGATTGCATGTAATTGTTAGAATTTGGTGCACAAATTAAAATGAAGTAAAGAGTAAAACTAAGATAGAGAAATCGAGACACAAAATTTATCCTAATTTACATTAAACTAAGGTTATATCTAGCAGAGGATTCCACTGTAATTAACACATCGCACCGCTCTCATACAACTTTTAATTACAAGAGAAAGAGATTATATGTAGCAGTAGCTATTCATAGGCTCAAGCTCAAACTACAAATAAAATACTAGTTTAAATTATAAAATTCATCTGGCGGTTGGGGAGCACCGCCCCCGCGACACCCTCCAAGCAGCCCCCCGGGCCTTCTCCCGCTCACCCCGAAGCGGAACTCTCGTGCATTTCTATAGATAGAAAGTATGAACCATGCCCCCAATATTATGTGGAGTAACTCTTCGTTATGAGGGTGCGGGAAAAGCCCCCTTCATCCGGGGAGGTCGCCAAGAGATAGCCCAAATCTGAATTCGTTAACATATCCAGTTGAACTTATCTTTACTCAAAAACTTAATTCAATTAGTTACGGGCCAACTACGATACATTAACTGCTCCACTCCATACCAATACTTTGTTGTGGGTCGTATCTAACACAACTCGGACGTGCATTTCAACAATCTCCCCCTCACGTGTGAACACAGTGTTAAGTCTGCTCCTCTTAATGCAAGTATCATTCTATATCAAGATATCTCAACTTGAATCTCCATCAACGCACAACTTCATCCGTGGTCTTTTTCTCCAAACAAAACTATGAAGTATGTTTTTCGAACTCACGTTGCAACACCATAACATGTACCACTTGAAAACCGCCTTAGTCACCATTTTTCTTTTTCTTTTTTTAGATATTCAGCAAACACCGAAACAGATCAATCTACCATCGGCTTTGATACAATTTGTTAGGAGAGTGCGGATGAAGCCCGATGCTTTCATCCTAAGAGATCACCAAGAAGAAGCCTAAATTCGAGCATGTCGCCATATCCAGTTGGACCAACCTTCAATCAAAGGCTTAAGCTAATAAGTTATGGGTCAACTGTGATATATTAATTACTCTAGTTCACACCAATTCTTTGACATGGGACTTCTCTAACACAACTCACACTTGTATCTCAACAATACTATGTGTAACTCTAATTATTGCATGGATTTTTACCCCTTTCACAATGATCCTACAAGGGAATCTTTGATATGTCAATCCCATAGAAAGATGAATTTAAAAGGGGATAACAAACAGAAAGGGCCCCTCAAAACTAATCCACCTTTTCCTTAATTTGATACTAGTGTGTTTAATGTATATTTAAGCACATTAGGTTAACATTTTTCCTATTGCATTTGTTTCCTAAACTCATTTTAGGCTACTATAGACATTAAGGTGCATCTTTGGCTTGAGCATCTAACCATGGCCGTTGTAAACTAAAAGGATGAAAAAAAATTGCTTATATTTTCTAGGATTACGTGCGCTAAAAGTCATGAAACTTATCACGAAAGTACAATTAGTTTTTAAATATTACAAAGGGAAAAGCACGCAACAAACTCCATACTATACCAATTATGACATATTTATCTTGAAATAAACCTCAAAATTGTAATTGTATGACACATTTACTCTAAAATTTTTTAAGTAACATCAAAAATCTTAAACTTGTACCCCATAATATATTTACTCCAAATGTGTACCTGGGAAACATACTTCGTCAAGCCGCTAAAATTCTTATGTAGTTGCCTACATGGATGATAGCAAATGGCGTTGTCGTGGCAAAACATATCAACTTATTCTATTTTCTTTCTTTCTTTCTTTTTCCTTTCTCAACTTTTGTGACATCCCAAATCGAGACACTCGATGGGAAGGCTTTCCAAAACCCGTTGTCTTCTTTGATCTTTTTCATTATTCAGAATATTTGGCGCATGCGGAAGACTAAGAAGTCAAGATAGTCATACAGGCACAAGTGTATGGAATACGAAACATTCAATTGGCAGGCACGACTATACAAAGGGATATGGCCTTTCATGATTTCACTAACTTGATTCACACGCATTTCATTCAATACAAAACAACTCACACAAACTTCGTATGCACATCTCGTTCGATCTATTTACATCATTATTCAACATCATCATCCACTCCATCATGTATATTTATATAGCTGCTCACTTTATTTATAATATTTGCATGGGATGAGTACGATTGAGGGAAAATCTACTTCAGAACACTACTACAACTCCAATCACGTCTACTCCTTCCTTCACTATTCTTCAAACCTGAAGATCAAACTAGTATGAGGGATGAATTCCTCACTATCATCTTCGTCGTTGGCTATTCCAAGCGCATTGAACCGATGAGCCAAAATAGGACCTAAACATCCCGATATACCACGACGATAAACAGCCTTGAACTCGAAGGCGACTAATCTAACTGGTAGTCCTTCCTCAACATAAACCCTAGAGCGGATCTTGTAACAAGTTCTCATAGGCCTGTTGGGTCTCACATGAACATGCTCTCATATAGATCTGTCTATCTACAGAGGCTCACCATAGAAATGTTGTTGCATTGGAATCGGATTATCTGACATACTTTTAATTAGTAAGAGAGTTTTAACTATTAGAGTGAGTGTATTACACCCAACAAGAAGATCCCTAAGCCAAACAACTAATCTATCCATAGGATCGTAAAATTGCAGGAAAATATCACTAACATCATATTCAAACACACCAACGTGTATGACCTAGCCGGCATCACTCATGGGAATTCAACAAGGCCAAATCATCATAACCACAATTATCACAACAAATATCATCGAAATCAAGATCAATTGGTGCTTATCGCTCACAATAATGAAACATAGACAAACTAGTGATAAGGATTAGAAATCAACTTGCCTCGATAAATCAAGAATTCAACAAACGAACGAACAACGATCGGATGAGTGGACGATGAACGGCCAAGCCGTGGCACCAACGGCCAAAGGCACTCGCGAACGTCGACGGTTATGGCAGTGTACGAACGGCACGAATGAACGGTGACGGCTCGACGGACAACAATCAGCCTAGGGCGGTCGAAAAACAAGTAGAGTGACGACGTTCTAATGAATAAACTACGTTCTAACGAATAAACCGACTTAAAGGTGTTTATAGTGGAAGCAGCTGAAAGCCATTCAGCTTAGGCGAACAGCAACTTTTGACGAGTCGGCAGCTTGCAGTCAGACCAGAGAGCGACGTATGGCACCTTTTTGTGACACGTGGCACGTGCACATACCACGTGTCTACCAATCAGCTGCACGCATGATACACGGCCCCCCATGTGCCCACGTGTGGCCTTGTCCCAATTTCTGCCTCTGGTTGTCCCAATTTCATACATACTTGACTCAATGGGACCTAAATCCAACACACGATGTCTCTAATAATAATATTGGGCCCATAATAAATCCTCAAAAATATCCTTGAGTCTAGATAAAAATCTTTTATAGATTATCCAACAATCCGAACTCATTAAATACTAATTCACCACTTAAGTAGGTGAGGGCTTTCGAGTCATCACAATTTCCCCCTTCATTTTTTTTTCCTTGGTTTGGTAACGGTGAGGACAGTGGCTGTATTGTCGAGAAAGGTAGCGGTGGTAGCAAAGACGAAGGAGGAAGAAAAAAAATGTAAAAGGAAAGAAAAAATCTTAACCGAGGGTAAATGTGTACCAAGGGTCTAAGTTTGGATTTTTAGTGTCATAAAAAAAAAGTTTAGGATAACTGTATCACATGATTGCAAGATTGAGGTAAAAATGAAATACGAATATAAGTTTAAGGTTTTAGGTGTAAGGAAAAAAAATTGGGGTAAATTTGCCACTGTAAGCATAATGAGGTTTTTGGCGGCTTACAAAAAAAGCAATCAATTCCTAAAACTTGTCAAATTGGTTCAATCGAATTCTTCCATTAACTCCATCAATTATGCCAATGAAAAATGTTAACAAGGCTTTTTTTCAATAATTTCTCTCTTCTACGTGGAATTATCCTTTACTAAAATATGAAATATAAAACTAAAACTACTTCGATTTGGCCTAAATCCTAATTTTAAACCTAAATCTTAATTAAATTAGACTAACGAATAAAAAATGTAAATTTCAAAAACATGAAAAGGGGGACAATGGAGGTAGGCACTGGCCACCGCTGCCCCAACATCACTTGAAAGGGTTGGCGGCGGCTCGGCCAGGGTCCGTACAATTGGACAAACAGAAAATATTAATGTGGTATTTTTAATATTTTTTCCTCTCCAACATGACATTCAATTTTACTAAAACGTGAAATATAAGACTAAATTGAAGTTGTTATACCCTAAATCTTTATTCTTTTGACAAAAATATTAATTAAGTTAGACTAAAAAACGAAAAGGTAACTTAAAATAAACATGAAAAAAACGCCACGAGCAAAAAGCCACTTGTTGCCCATTGCCAAGCCCCATCTGACCATGTTCGACGATGGTAGGGTGGCGGCAGTGGCTAGCGCTAGTCGTCCTTGCCCTCTTTTTTCATTTAATTATCATAAAAATTCAGGATTTAGGCCAAAATGATGTCATTTAAGTCTTATATTTCATGTTTGGTAAGGTCAACAATGAGAGAGAAGATAATATGAAAAAAATCATCTCATCATTTTCCATTAGTCCGATTGGATGAAGTTAGCATAATGACTCGATTGTACTAATTTAAGCAGTTTAGGACTTAACTGCACTTTTTGTTTGTTTAAGGATTCTATTGCACTTTTCTGACAAGTTTGAGAATTTTCAGTGCACATATTGCTATTTTCTTATATGAGGATGAATTTGAAGGACCAAAATAACTATACTAGAGACAAAGGTTTGAAATCAAAATGAAAACTACACGAATAACCCCTAATGTTCATCCAATCTTGAAATGTGATACCGAACATTTAAAAGTTCATGTTTAAGCATTTGAAATATATTGTATATTATGACCACAGGATTGCAAAATATGTTTTTCTTTTGGTTGAAATTGCAAAATTTTTGTTGGTCGTCGAATTAAAAGCAAATTTTCCATCATCTGAACTTAGATATTCTTCAATTAAAATAAGCTGCGCAAAAGTATTATCATTTTACAAATTGTGTATATTACTTCATTAGAGTTGAAAATAGAGTTGCATCTCATTGAAGGCACGGTAGCTTGAACCATCATTGCTTATTTATTTGAAGATTAACTTTTTGCATAATATCGAGGAATGCTCTCATTCACTCACCATCCAAAGTGATCAGCTCCCGTATAATTTTATATCGAATACATGAAACGTCAAACCTATCGACCATATATCTAACTTGTTCCCATCTTCCCTTCCTCTATGATTTTTTGAGGAGAAAGATCAGCAGCTCGCTTGTATTAGACAAGGAATTCCATAGACAACAACATGGAAACCTAGGCAGACCTCACACCGAGAGCCATTTGCTAGAGATATGGCTCGGGATATCTTCCCGATAAGAGACTTCATGTGGCTTTGGTTGCGGAGTATGGCAGGTATTGCGAGTACATTAGACTAGATAGGGCTCTAGGGCATCATGCAGCAACAGAGTAGCGCCTCGACAGAGGCTTCACTACTACGAGAGTTATCTAGAATCCCATCACCATCTCTGTGCCAGGTCCTGTTATTCAAAAATAGATATCCACGATGTTATAAACATCATTTGTGTGTGTGTGTGTGTGTGTGAGAGAGAGAGAGAGAGAGATCTTACCAAGGATGAATCATTTTTCTGGTGGATCACTGATCTGATATTTATGTATATGTAAGGCTGGAGTATGTGAGATATCATCTTTGAATGCATGTCAAAGATGCATGTCAAAGATGAGGCATCACAAAGGTCTTGCTTTGAAGCACTTGAAGGATTAGTAAGAAAGACTAAATTCAATCGTCTAAAACGTGATGCAGTAATAGATGAAAGGCTCTATAAATAGGTAAATACTTAGTCATGCTTATTATTGTTATGGATAAACATTGACAATTTGCATTTAACATGTTCCCATCCTAAGAAATATTATCAACATCAAGGTTTGTTAGAATTGATTTTCTCTAAGAATACAACCATATACACCCTCTCGGTGATTACTTAACTATTTGAAAATTTTAACATCTATCCGATAGATTGTCCGTGATTTTGATGGCTGAGAACGTCAATGAAACAGTCACAGTATCAAAAGTACCTATTACATATTTCTGATAAAACTTTAAAGTAAATAAATAAACTGCTATTTGCACTAAAAGTTATAGTTGATTAAATTGGACTCCCACTTTTTTCCTATTATAAATAAAAGTTGTTGCAACTATTTGGAAAGATCTCCAACAACGGTTAACCTCATTCATCTAGCTTACATGGTGTCTAATATGTCTCTGAATGAGAGAATTGACATTGTTTGAGCAAGCAAACATACAAATGCACACAAATAAGTTGTCTATATAATTAACTACTAGGTAAATATCAGTGTTCCACGTGGAGATTATGTTCTCCATATTTAACGACTTTTTCTTTCAAAAAAATATGAAACTATTATATGAATAGATATTTTGTTTTTACTATGAAAATATTATCATTAACAACAAGATATTAATTAACTATGAAACGTACTAGTCTACAATTACAAAAAGAAAACCAAAAACTTATAAATTTATTTCAAACATTTTATCTCATGGTTATTGCATCTATACAAAAATTAAAGGTACACTTTAAAGAAGATTGGAAACACTTCTTAATTCGATGTTTTAAAATATAATCGTAATTATAAGCTTGTTTTGATTTTCTTTATTTGAGCAATGTCGAAGTTTTAATCAATTATTCTATCTACGAATGAAATATTTATGACTCGTTTTATTTGTCATGCAGAATATTATATTATTGAAGTACCCTGCATTTGTAAATATGTATCACAAAATTTGATTTTCGTATTAGTAAAATATCGAATGCAACTCTCTTTATTTCTTTCTTAAACATTGTTGACACCTAAATTTTGACTATCTTTTTAGTCATTTATTTTGCATAAAAATTATAAATTAATTTTAATTCCTGCCAAAAATAATCAAATAATTTTTCATATTTATTTTTAGCATCATATTGCATTACATTGCATTTACATTTAATCGGATGGGCGGTGGAAAATGGATTCCAATCGAAGAGCGGCGGACCAAAGCTCAAAGAGCAAAATTCGGCTAGCTAGGGGGCAACTCAGAAAAATTCATTAAGGTCTTGAGGTCTAATTTGAGTTTAAACCAGCCCATTTAATGTTTTATTTGGGAAAAAGCCTTTTAATTAAGGATGCTCATCAATTGAGAAAAAGACTTTATGAAATGGAATATTTTGTCTCTGGATCAAATTGCGATTACCTGAAGTTAAGGGACTACTTCGTAATTAAACGAAAGTCGTGAAACCCTAGTTTGTTCTATAAATAAGGAGCTTGTTCACAACACAATTGAAGAGGGAGAGAGAATCATTCTTTTTCTTTTCTGCTTGGTGGAAGATTCACGGAGGAGCAAGCCCAGGAAGGTCCACTCATTGCAAGACGTCGGGGGCTATACCACTTCTTGATAAACGGCAAAAGTGGGGATTGAATTCTCGTCCTTCTTGGGGGCGTTTTCTGTCTATGGTCTTCATCCATTGTCCAAAGGACTTCAAGATGGACGGCACATTGAGAGCAGAATGTGACACATGTCCAGAGAGCGAATGTGAAGGGAAAAGCTGATTTCCCCTCCATGATGATCTTCTATATGACACCAGTTATTGATGTCATATCTTGGTTCCGTGTGTTCATCCAAATTTTATCTCTACTCATATCTTCGTATTGTAGTCTTTTTGTTTTGTTTGCGAGGTGTCCTTGCTCTCGACTTGCACTGAATTTTTATTAAGCAGACTACCAGATTCGGTGAAATTACCCACGAGCTCGCAGCCAGCCATCAAGTATTCCCGATGACAGGTTAACCAATAACACCTGAATTCTTTCCTTGTTGCAGGTTTTCCTTGGTCAAGGTGCAATATAGTTCCGACGAGCTCCTGGTACCTTGGTGAACTTCAGGCGCGCCCGTGGTTAGGAAATATTTCGCTCAATGCATGGCCGCACAAAACAAACAACAAAATTGGTGAATGATTTAAAGAATGATATGCTGAAGCGGTGGAGTGTCTTTTTCTTGAATGATGAATTCATCCGTGGAAAGAAAAGGAAAAAATTTGCTTTTCCCTTTTCGTTGTTCCCCTTTGTTCTTTACTGCAGGTCCACTCGGTGTCAAGCTGTCGTAACTCAGTTCCTTGGCCGTTACCCTCATCATCAGCTAGCTTAGTCGCGAGCGGCTTTCATCGTCAAGTTGCACCACCAAGAATTGAGTCTCGCCAACAGTTCGCAAGCCACGAGTCCAGCCACGCCAAGCTGTCCTTGTTGCCCGTGATGTCCAACCCGATCGGTCCCTTGGCGTCGAAGTTTGGTCGACGAGCTTGGCGAGAATTCAAATTGGAAAGGCAATCTGGCAAATTTGGAGGGTATAGTTTCTTATCCTAAATTGAATATTGTCCTGCCTATTTTTTGTATGTTGCATATTTGAGCATATCTTGCATAAAAGTGGACATTTTTTTTCAAAAAACAGATTGATTAGGAAAATTTCTTTTCCTAATCCACAACTTGTCATACGATCGAGAACGTCCATCTTTAGGATTATTGATGGAATACTTGATTAGGCAAGGATTTGGGTTCAATCGTTAATCGTAGGATTACGAATTAAAGATTGACTCAAATATTTGCAAAATATTTCAAAACTTGATTGATATATCCACTTTCTTGATTGACATTGATTGGTATATTCACTTTCCTCGTTTGATTGGAATTGTTTGATTGTCATATCTTTTAGAATATATCCGTCGTATGATGTAATCTCGAAGATCCTAAAAGATTTGCATTCATTCACTTTGCATATCTGAAAATTGTATCTTTAAAAAAATAACATCATGTAGATATTGCATATCTAACTTTTTTAAATAATTAGATTAGATTGCATTTTAGGATAGAAATTGCATGTTTAAATAGAATTTTATGCCTAAGATAATCTATCTTAATATATTAGGGTTTAGGTCAATTTAAACTCTAAAATATGCAAGATAAATATTGTTTTGGCATAGTTCTATTTTAGGAAATTAATTCATCCGAAAATAAAAAATTCTTCTTTGCCACGACATCATGCCACGTCGTTCATCTTTGCTATGTCATCTCATACCATGTCATATAGGTTGCATGTTAGTGTGCATTGCATGTAGAATTGTATGCTTAGGTCAATTTAATTGATTCCAACATCACGTAACCAATTTAATTAAACTATAAGCATATCTTTATACATTAGTTTAAAATTGCATATTTAAAATTTTAATTCATATGCCATGAAGTTAATTTTCATTTGCATGTCATCTTTTGCACGTCATTTAGCTTAGTCTTGCATTTGCATCACGACATTGCATCACATATAGTATAGTCTTTCATGCATTCATATAAAAATCGAAAATAAAAATTAATAATAATCTTGTGTGACGCATGCTCCCTTGATTATATTGACTTCTGAATGTTCATTAATTGATTGTGCATCCGCATGATAACCTTTGTTAGTGACTTAGGTTAAAATCAATTAATGTTGCCTTCTCAAATGATTTTTCATGAAATAAAATGGTACCGAAAGGGCGTTAGAGTAATACGGCGTAATCAAGTCCCCGAACTCTTAATCTCTGGTTCGTAGGAATAAAATAGTTCTCCCGCTATTTTATTTAGGTTTCTAATCGACTTACTATAAATGATTAGTGGCGGCTCCAAAATTAAAATACATTGCATGTTAATCAATTGAACCTCAAGTTGCGATTTGGTATAGGCTTGGGAGAGTCCGAGTTAGGTTAGTTAAATAATTAACCTGATAAGCCATTAGCCTGGAATTTTTTTTGAATTTTTAGGTTGCGACAAACATATATTTGATCTTTGTGTACAAAATAAACTGATTTTTTGTACGATAAGAAGAGAGCTTTCTACTAAAATACCGGATATTTTTGTCAATCCGTACGGCGCTTACTTTAATTTCAAAATTTTTCGTACGATTACTTAAGTGCCTCTGACGAGAAATTTCGGCCGAAATATAATGTAACTTTTTTAATTAAACATTTAATATGAGTTGGAATTTAAATATATATATATATATATCAGCCCACGTGGACATCCAAAATGATGTTGCGGGAGTGACGTGGCCCGCCGTCCTTGGCCACCGAATGCCACGCCCATATGGAGGATCTGAAGGCAAACAAACCTCTTTCTCGTCCGAACTTCGTGACCATCCACCGTCCCCGAGAGCAATGGCTCAGGTTACGGCATCTGCAGCGAGGACAGAACCAGCTCGAGACACGACAACAATAACCCCCAGGAAAATCACGTCAACGACGGACGCAGCTATCGTTCCCATCTCCAGCGCAAACGGACTAGCGGAATGACGGTGTATTTGAGGCAAACATGTAAACTACATTGTTTGGGACTATTAATGCTGATTGGGTAAGCCGGCCAGCCACATGGGTCGGAATAAATTAATAAAAAATTTGTTATGTCGGATTTTCAGCGACCCAAATCAGAATTAACACTTAAGTGGTCGTTTTACTTAAGTTATATGAAAAAAAAAAGAAATTGTCTCAAAATTGAGCATTGTACGAAACTTTTGACACTTCTGCTATTCTTCCCCAAAATTAAACATGTTAAATTGGGCTGTTAATTTTCAATTTGGACAAAAGAATTAGGATCAAAATTTTTAGGCGTTACTTACCTACGAATGTTAGACATAAATTATAACTACTCAGTTTCGACCGAAAAAAAAACAATGATAACTTCTCAGTTCACCTATAAGTGTTTGAGTCTGCCACTAGAGCTCCACCTTCGTATCAGAAATCAAGAGATCTCTCCATATAAGATAGATGACATTCGGGGCACAAGCTGGTCAGAGGTTCGTCCTCAATAACGCTCGAACTTGTAGACCACAGGGATGCACCATCTTTTTTTTTTTTTTTAATAGACATTCGGCACAGAAAAGAAAAAAAAAAGAAAAAAAAAATTCCTGGTGGGGTCTCTTCTTTCTTCCCTTTTTGGCCCCTTTTTTTTTTCTCGATCCATTTCTTCTCCCAACCAGATTATGATACAGATTCCTGGTGGGTTCAAGCATCATCATCTTACAGAATTTTTGTGAATTACTTCATTAGAGTTGAAAAGAGAGTTGCATGTCATTGAAGCCACCGTAGCTGAAACCACCATTGCTTGTATATTTGAAGATTCACTTTTTTACTACCATCGAGGAAAGCTCTTGCTCACACAATATTCAAAATGACTAGCTCCCGTACAATTTCGTATCAAATACATGAAACGTCAAGCCTATCCACCATCTAACTTGTTTTCAGGTTCTCTTCGTCTGAGATTTTCTAGCTTATTATTATGTAAGGATTGATCGCCATTCGTAGAGAACGAACGAACGAACAAACAAACCACCATCGATCTTGCCTCCATCAATTAAACCCTGTAAAAATCAATATTCAAATACGACTACAAGATCACACGCCGAATCAACAACATCTCCAAGTCCCTCATCTGGTTTTCCATTTCGTGGTAATTTGCGGGAAGACTGCATGCACCCGGCGCTGACGGTATTGGAAATCTCACATCCACATCCTCCTGGTTGCCGGGGGAATGTATGCATCCTCGTGCTATGTACTTGAGTTCGCCAGAAAAGATGGAACAATGGAGTTTGTCGAAGACCATAACCACTGGCTGTTGGACGAAATATATGTGCGGCATCCATGTTGACCATGTTGACTGCGAAGCCAAGGAAACCGGGCAGGCATTCCCCATGTGGTAATCTGGGCTTTATGAGATCAAGCCTTCTCTGCCCATCGTCAGCAGGCAAAAACTTGACTTTGGACTCTCACTCCATTGCCGCACCAAATGATTCCTTCAAATAGTTGGGAAAAACATGTTAATCGAATGAGAAGAAATGAAATCAAACTTCGAGGCATGATAACACTCTCTTTAAAAAATTATTTACCCCACAACGTTGCTCATGATCACCAGCAAAAATTCTCGACGATACAATAAAGTCTCGGAATGAGAATATCATATATCAATGCTAATATTTCTCTAAGAACTCTCAATGGGAAATAATTTAAAAAAATGGTTGTATTTCTCTTGAAAGAAAACAAAAATAGAAGTTGAAGTTACTAATCGAACAAAAACGTTTAGTAATTTATAGAGAAAATGTTTGAGCAGACACAGCTTTCCAAAAGTTGTAAAAGCGTCTAATAATTGTTAGGCAGAAAATAACCGCCAATTGAATAGATACACACTCGTATCCTTGAAAAAATAAAATAATCGTCAAGTGGGACAAGGCACCTCTTCGTTTTTTTTTTTTTTTACAAACAAACTACTAACAATCTTACCAAGGATGAAGCCTTTTTTCTGGTAGATCACCGATCCGATACTTATGTACATGCAAGGCTGGAGTATGTGAGACATTATCGATGGATGCACGTCAAAAGGGTTTTCAAAGATGAGGCATCACAATGGTCTTGTTTTGAAGCACCGGAAGGACAAGCAAGAAAGAAGAAGAAATTTTGTCGGCTAAGGCGTGGTGCAACAAGAGATGAATGGCCTATAAATAGGTAAATAATTAGTCATGCTCATTATCAGTGCGGATAGACTCGAACAATTTGCATTTATCACGTTCCCATACTAAGAAATATTATCAACGGCAGGTTTGTTAGAATTGATGTTCTCTAGTAAGGCGACCATATACATTCGCTCGGTGTCGCGACCCTTCCTCCGTCGTCGGGATGCGCGCGGGAGGTGGAGTGAGGGTTAACGGAGCCGATCCTTTTTTATATGAAGAAGACCCCGGTTGTCCGCGGGATCTTTTTAGGATCGCGGGTCTCTCCCAAGACCCATTACTCGAATCGCGATGTCGGAGAAAATTTATCAAATATCGATATCGACCTTAGTATGGTCGAGTGGCATGTGCAAATGTGTACATGCAATTTTGGAGTCGCCACCGATCAATTTATTGGAGGGTATGATCGGAAAACCCTACCGAGCGGTCGGGAGAAACCGTTCGGTTCCGCGAAAACCAGAGATTTTTGGGTCCGGGGACTTGGTTACGCCAAGTTTTACATTGACGCCCTTTCGGTTACCGATGTCGAGTGTTTTTCTAACCTAGGAATTCATGCGGATGGACTTTCGGGTGAGGTAGGCCCTAACAATCCTAAGTATTCATGCATATGGGAATTTTCTATCCTAACAATCACAATCAAAAAATTAAAATGCACAATCAAAACAATCAATGTCAAATCAGTCAAACAAATCAAGCCAACGAGCCTAAGAGGGTTCTATAGATTCACAAAAATATCGAATTTTAGTTCCGGGGATGGTTTGGGAAAATTTGGGGCGAAAGGGCCCAGAAGGGTAGAATGGTCATTTTTGGGGGTTCGGGACCCGAAAATCACAAAATTGGGGTTGGGCCAGTTGAATGTGGCCATTTCCCATTTTTTGTGATTTTCTAGAATTTTTCTAATTTTTCTAATTTTTTTGAATTTTTTATTTAATTTCTAAAAATATTGGAAATTTTCCGGATCAACAGAAATCGACCCTCGAAATCTCAAAATTCTCGATCCAGACTTTATGAGTCCCGAATCGATCTAGGAATTTTTAGAAATTTTTTTGTGAAAATCTGGGAATTTTTATGAATTTTCTAAGTATTTTTACAATTTTTTTGGATTTTTGGAAATTTATTTTTATTTTTATTATATTTTTTTAATAATATTTCGGACCGGGTCAAACCGGTCAACCCGGTCCAACCGCCCATAGACCCACTCACGAACCACCTACACACTAAACGGTGCCGTATTCTAATTTCTAATATATTTTTTTGATTTTCCTTATTGATTTTCTAATATTCGAATATACTAAAATAAATGGACGGTTGAGATCAATCTGGGAATCAATCTCAACCATCGACTCGAGTCCGAACGAAACGGCGACGTTCTGGTCTATGTACTCAAAAACGACGCCGCATCTAAAAGAACGACGGACGGACATGATTTGATCTAAAGCTCCATCCGAGCCGTTCACTCGCTACGGCTATGAAACGACGACGCTTTGGCACCTCTTTTAAAAACGGCACCGCATCACCCAATCAAGCGGACGGCCACGATTCAAACTTAAGTCTAATCTGAACCATTGAATCACTTAGACTAAAAACGACATCGTATTCATTAAATGCTCGGACGGTCATGATCTAACCCGGACTCGATATCGGCCGTTCATTCTCTTTGCACATGAAACAACGACGTTCTGGCCTTCTTATCCTAAATGACGTCACTTCATCTAAGTAAACATGACGCCGTTTTTGCATTTTTTATTTTCTGCCTAAGATAAACTAATATTCAAAAATACGAAAAAGCTAATCCGACGGCCTAGAATTAAAACCAACGATTTATGGTGACCGTCCGATCAAGGCTGACTCGGCTCGTCCGCGCCAACGGCCGAGCCGAGTCGGCGCCGAGCTGAGTCGGTGACGAGCTGGACCAACCAGCACTCGACACGTCATAACTTTGACCGCGCTGACCGGCCACGTCATCATCTTCAACCTTTCGCCGGCGGGCGGATGAACGGCTGAAAACGTTCCGGCGAGATCCAACGGCGGAATCTCGCCGGAATGACATGGAACTAAACCTAATCGACTCGCCTTTCCCCGCAGATCAACATATACAAGAATCACACAATTTCATCTACGGGATCGCAGATAATCGAACTCGCACGGTTTCGACATTGTATGGTTCAATCACACAATACAGACCATAACTATTCAATTGGAGCTTCGGGAACATTTAAATCGAGTTCGGGATGCTTACCTTGAGCTCCGATTGAGCTCGCATCGACGGGAATCGCCCGGCCGAAGTTCGACCAAGCCGTGACCGGTTAGAGGTCGGACTCGAGGTTTTCGGACGAGATAATGCAAAACAAATGATGCGAACCGAGTCGGTGATGCTCGGAGAACAAAACGCACACAAGAATTGAAATGATTATGCTCGTAGAGGCAAGACACCATGAATACACAGAGAGAGAGAATCGAGAAGTGGACTTATCGTTTCGGGAGGTCTCAGGTCGATTGGCTTGGCGCGATCGCTTTCTGGAAGTCTAAGGGAGCTTCCGGCGGTGGTCCGGTGCTCCGATTTGGTCTATGGTGGCCGGGCGAACGTCTCACGGTCGAGCTCCGACGAGGCGGCGTTGAAGCTCGCGAGCGCGTCTCTCTCTCTCTTCTCTCTCTTTCTCTCTCTATTATGTTTCTTCACGAGCACGAATGAGCCCCCCTTTTTGATCCAGAACCTTCTACTTTGTTATACTCATTTTTGAAATTTTGGCGCGTCGGTCGTGAGCTGGCCGAGAGATCCTCACGTGCACCCACGTGATTTTAGGTCGCCGGACGGCGACGGAGTTAGTTGCTATTCCGTCCGGGGCCGTTTGGTGTCCGTTTGAGCTTAAGCGAGTGTGAATTTTACTCTAAACTGAACATGTTGACCTTTTCGAGCACCGGAGCTTTGACCGGAGATTCCGGCCACCTCCGACGGCCATTGGCGATGCCGCCGGTGTCATTTAACGGAGAACGACCTAAACGTGAAAACCCCCACATCAATTAGCTTAATCATACACGAATTGGCCTTCAATTTTTCCATTGAAATCTCACTCTCAAACCTGTAATTCGCGCCTCTCATTTGGGGAAGATGACACTGTTTGGACCGGTTCGACCGGTCCGGCCGGTGGTCAGACATTGTACAATGCAATATTTTCGAAATTAAACACAATTGGTGGGGAATTTTTGCAATTAAACCTCAAAATTGGACGTAGGGGTCTGGATATTATCTAGAAATGCAACTTTGCCCAAAAGTTCTTACCAATTTATGCAAAAACCCCAAATTTTTCTAAATTCCCAATTTGGGGATAAGTTCAATTGAGTGTCAATTTGATTAAATTGGATCGTGAGACCTATGCCAATTGATTTAGAATGCATGAAAACATAGGAGGCCAGTCCGATTTTGCCACGAAAGTCCCTCAATTAAAATTAATTTCAAAAATTGGCAAATTGAGGGACTAAATTGCAAATATTTTAGGGGGTTTTTATGCAATTCGTGCAATTCGCGCAATTGAGGGTGCAATTAATCAAATTGAAGTTCAAAGGGACTGCAATTGAATGTCTGGACTTAAGATGTGCGAAAATCTCAAATAAAAAGACTCAATTTGTATTTTTCATGCAAATTCAACCTTAGGCGTTGTGAAGGAACGCCCAAAATTGAACTCAATTTTTGATTTTTCTTGAGGTCAAGATTAAAATGGAATTAAAATAAAAATATTGAACATTTTTGTGTATTTTTGTGACCTCGAAAAGTATTTTCTAGGAATTTTCTAACATTTTCTTATTTTCCAAAAATATTAAAAAATGTGAAAAATATGAAAAATTATTTTTTGTTCCAAATTGGTTCCTTATGCTTGGCCAAGGCTTTCAATGTTGATTTTTTAATTTTTTTGATTTTTTGTGAATTTTTGGGAATTTTTGAAAAATAAAACTGAAAGAAAATTGATTAAAAATCGAGTGTCAACACTCGGTAATTATTTAATTAAAATGTTGATGATTTTGACGGATGGAAAAGTTGATGGTAATTTCATAATATCGAAAGTACCTATTACATGTTTCTGATAGAGCCTAAAAATGTGTAGATAAAATACTATTTACTACCGAAAGTTATAGTTCGCTATATCAGGCTCACATCTCTTTTCTATTTTCAATTAAAGTAGTTGTACTTATCGTTGATTGGAAAGACTCCTTCATCTAGCATACATACGGTCTGATATGTCTCTGAATGAGAGAATTAACATTGTCTAAGCTAGTAAACAAACAAATGCAGAGGAATAATTTTGTCTTTAGAATTATCTACTGGGTAACCATGAGCATCGCACGTGGCAATTATGTTCTCCGCATTTAACAAATGTGTTTTCAAGAAAATATGCAACTCTTATATGAATGGATATGCCGTTCTACTTAAAAAAATGTTACCCTTAACAAGAAGACATAATTATATTAAGGGTTAATACTATGGAAAACTCCAAATTGGTACAACCGTAACAAATTTATCCCAAATTATTTTTTTGACCACCGAAAACTCCAAACTTGTACATATGTGACAAATTTACCCCAAACCGGTATACTTGTGACAAATTTACCATCCATTAGTTTTCGTTAAATCCAACTGTCAAATTGCTAAGTTTGATAGCATGTGACGGTTCACGGGTGTACGGGTTTAGGATTCTTACCCTCTATTTGTCAGAGTTTTATCAAATTAAAATTTTTCATGGTATCAATCCAATTTAATGAATGGTAAATTTGTCACGGGTGTACCAACTTGAGATTTTTTTTTTATAAAAAAAACTATTTTATGATAAATTTATCACAAAAGTACCAATTTAGGGTTTTTGGTAGTCAAAAAAATAGTTTGGGATAAATTTATCACAGGTGTACCAGTTTAAGATTTTTCATGGTATTGAACGTTGTATTAACTAACACTGAAATGCATTAGTTTGTAATTAAAAAGAAACCAATATATAGACCGAAAAGGCATAAATTGCTTTCCACATTGTATCTCATGATTGTTACATCGATACAAAAGATAAAATGTGCTTTTTAAATAAGATCGGAAACGACTTAAATCGCTTGTTAATTCAATGTTTTAAAATTTTACCTCAATTTTAAGCTTGTATGTTGTACACAAAAAATAATGGTAGAATGATTCTACACGAAAGCTATGTTGTACCGGCATGATCCATTTTTAATTCCATTTATATTATAGAGTAACGAAATATTTATGACTCATTTTATTTGTCAAGCAAAGTTTCAAATTATTGAAGCACCTAGTAATGCAATTATATATTTTGGAATTATATTTATTGTATTAGCAAAATAGCGAATGTAACTCTCTTTATTTCTATCTTACACACTTATATTCCATCTCATTGTACAAAATAAACTGGTCTTTCATAGAATAAGAAAAGTGCTTTCTACTAAATAGTATACTGAGATTTTGGTCAATACATACATAAATATGGAATATGAAACATCTTTCTGAATAAAAGTAAACATATGGAATTGAGCTGTTATTTCTTAATTCGGACAAAAAAAATTCGGATCAAAATTACGACATGACCTAGTTGTGTCTTACACTTTTCATTTAGAGGTGGTCATTATGCAGGCCCAAATAGATCCGGGCCCGAAGTTAAGCCCAATGTATTGTCCAAGGCCCATACATAATTTAACACATGATGACGAGTTTCGGGTGGCCGGACAATGCGATGATCGAGTCTTTTAATGGAAGGCCATTGTTCAAACTTTGCCCATTTGGACCAAAGTTGGGTGAAGCGGGCCACTTGTCCGTGGATCTTGTTTCGTATAAAATGTCGAGAAATCTCTCCCCCATGAGGTAGATAATTCAAGGTACAAGCTGATCAAAGGTTTGCCCACAACAAAGATCGAACTTGTAGACCGCATTAAAGACCCTGATCCCTTTTACCATTGTTCACGCATTTGATAGTGACAAAAATTTTTCTCGTGAAACAGATATTCGTTTGCTAACGGTATGAAATTTTTACGGTTAGGCGACCAATGGATAGCGATCGGTGACGGATGAACTGCGTCCAAGGATCGAAGACCAACAGCTGGCAAACAGCGATCAAGGATCGAAGACCGGCGGACAGCGATCGGAGACTAACGACCAACGGTCGGCGATCGGCGATCGGTGGAGGTGACCGGCGGTGGCTACCAACGAGCAGAGACAAGCAATCGAGGGTTGGCGGACGGAGATTGGGGGCTGGAGGGTGGGGACCGGCAAAGGGCAACCAGGGATTGAAAACCGACAACATGGGGATCGGAGATTGATCACCAACGGATGGCGAACGGCGACAAGGATGCGAGAGAGGCGATTAGCAACGGACGGTGACCGATAGCAATCGGTGGTACGAGTGAGCAATAAGAGAAATTCTTATTTTTATTTCTGATTTCTGTTCCAAACCTATGTCCACGCCAAAATTTTGTCTTGAAAATAGAAAAATAAAATTACATTACCAAATGAATTTCTGTTCTAAACATGTTCTCTGAAAAAAATAAAAAATAGAGAAATAGAACCATCATCAATGCGGTGCCCTAAATATGGTAGTCAAAGAGCCAGCCATCCCAACGTACGTTTCTAAGCCTTTGTAAGTGGGCCTAAGCAGGAGAGGAGACGGGAACCGCAATTCTTGTACATAAGAATTCATTCTGATTTTCATTGATTAATATCACACACACGAAAGACAAAAACAAATAATTCTGGAAAAAAATAGGCTTAAATAACTAATTTGGGGTTTTTTCCAATTTAATTTTTTTAAAATAAATATTTACGAAATTATTTTTAAAAAAAAATATTTACGAGTTTGGGCCTCGCTCGGCAGGGGCCACCCCAGCTACTCGGCGGTTAGCAGCCCACTTGCTCGGTAGCCCGATTGCCGAGTGGCCCATTTCCTTTTTAATTTTATTTTTTAATAATTTTAATTATTTATACTTATAATATTTAATTTATTTAGTATTTTTTTAACATGTTTATATTTATTTTATTTATAAAAGGCTCGAATGAGTAAATATTTATTTTTAAAAAATAATTTTGTAAATATTTTATTTTAAAAAAATTATTTTGGAAAAAAACCCGAAACCGCAGCAAAAGAGTTAAAAACCGCATGGAAAGATTAAAAATCGCAGCAAAAGAGTGGAAACGAGTAAAGAAAAGGCAAAACTTTGGAATGGCATATCTCATCGCTCGGGTGTCCGTTTGGGACGAATTTTTTTTTTTTATTTCACGTAATTTTTCGAGATGAATCCATTGCAAACGACCGTAGGCGGTTTGGCCGGACTTTTTCCCAAAAAACGCTGTTTTCCTTGTCAATTTTTCATTTTCTCCCTCCGGTGCCACTTCTCCATATCGAATGAACCCTCCTTTCCCTCTCTCCTCTTTAATTTGGACATGAAAAATCGCTTAGACCCCTTTCCCACTACAAAAGACGTAAAGGAGGGTTCATTCGAATAGAGAAGTGGCACCGGAGGGAGAAAATGCAAAATTGACAAGGAAAACGGCGTTTTTTGGGGAAAAAGTCGGGCCAAACGGACACCCGAGCGATGAGATATGCTCTTCCAAAATTTTTCCCTTTCTTTACTCGTTCCCACTCTTTTTTCTTGTTTTTAATCTTTCCATGAGGTTTTTAATCATTTTTCTGCGATTTCCCATCTATATATTACTGCAGTTTCCAACATATTCCTACGGTTATATTACATTTTATTTTATGAATATTTTAAATTAATTACATAATTACAATATTATTTATTAATTATATATCTTAACAAATTTTTACATTAATTATCGTTAATTATGTTATAAAGATAAGCTTCACAAGAAAAAAATTATAAATATAATAAATATAAACATGTTAAAAAAATACGAAATAAACTAAATATTATAAATATAAATAATTAAAACACTTTAAAAAATGAAATTAAAAAAAGAAGAAGAAGAAGAAGAAGCCCTGCGGCAGCTAGTGGGCTACTCGGCGGTTGGCTGCCGAGCAGTTGGGAGCGGGCCCAACGGGGCTTGCTCGGCAATTGGGCTGCCGAGCTGGCCTCGCTCGGCAACCCAACTGCCGAGCGAGGCCCAAATTCGTAAATACTTATTTTTAAAAAATAATTTCGTAAATATTTATTTTAAAAAATTAAATTGAAAAAAAAACCCAACTAAATTTTACCTTCTGACCAGAAGAAAAAACTAATTTTTACCTTCACGAGGAAAATGAATGGCATAAATTAAAAATTCAATAATAATTTTGGACAAAAAAATTTGGGCATAAAAAGGAGTACTGTACATTAACCGATTTAATTCTGATTAATTTACTCAAATCACAAGAAATTTACTGAAGATGGAATCAAAATCCATATATTTCCATCTTGTTTTTGTCACTTGTATATTTCTAAATCGATAAGTTCAAAGGAACAATAATCTTGAAATTACTATTATTTCTTTTCTTCTCCAATAACTCGATATGCCAATTTCCATTTTCATGTCCGCGACACGATAATTAATTGGGCATGCCAATTTCCATTTTTATTTCCGCGATAACAAAAATTAAAATAAAATTAAAAATATTGGCAATTCTCATAAAAGGGGATGCTCCATCCTTTTTTTTTTTTAATGGACATTCAGCACTGAAAAAAAAAAAAGAGGAGACAATAAAAAGGAAACCAAAAAACAAAATTTTCCTGGTGGGGCCTCTTCTTTCTTCTTTTTTGTCTTTTTGGTCCCCTTTTTTTTTTTTTTTTTCTGACCCTGCCACCGATCTCTTTACACATCGAAGGGCTCTAAGATACAGATCCCCAGGAATTCTCCCTGGGGGATCTTCACAGGGTTTTCAAGAATGGTTCTCATCTCACGCGACCGCCACCGTGCCAGTCCGTACGGCCTTGTTGCTGCTCTTGGCCGACTCTGATTTCCTCGAAGCCCTCGACGAGGAGGAGGAGGAAGACGACGATGGCGAACTCTTCCAGCTCTTCTCTTTCGCCTCGTCCATCTCTATCTGTTCTTGCCTGCACTCTTTGCTACAGAACGCCGTGTCGCCCCTGAAAAAGAGAGAGAGCCGAAAAAGAAAAGCACGTCACGATCCGGATTCCGACCCGTTTAACAAAAGAAGGCGAAAAATGGTCTTTTGCAGGAAAGGAGCCTTTTTGCATGGTGAAAAGATGTCTGGAAGGGAATCAGATCCATGCCCAACAAGAATACGTCGGAACTGGCTAGGGCTACTGACCTGTACATGAAGATGTCGGAGTTGAACCCGAGACGCTTGTTGCAGAGGAAGCAGGACTGGAGGAAGTGGGGCTCGCAGTGGCGATCCTCGCACCCGGCGTAGTACAGCATCGCTGCCCTCGGCGAAGCGGCCATCGATCGCTATCCGAGGCGGCGGCGGCGGGAGGTTAAGCAAGGAGCTGCTTTGAGAAGCTGAGCTGCGGAGGGTTGTCCAGGACTACAAGAGGAAGGAAAAGAGCTCTAGAACCGTGCAGAAGAAGAAGAAGAAGATGGAGGAGAAGGCCGTCGGGAGATTGATTGATTTTGGAGAGCGAGCGGGGGAAGCGTAACGATGGAGGTCGGGTGGATTATATAATGACAGGAGGGTGAGGAGAAGAAGAGCTGAGTGTTGCGATCCTCTGTGTCGCGGACCACGCAAACTCTAGAAAAAGGAGTGCATTACCAACAAAAAAAAAAAGTTACAACCTGCCATCATAGTATTGGAAATTACAATTTTTTCTCATTCAGTTACTTTCTAACGAAATTCTTTTTTTATTAATTAGGACTTTCATGACATTTATTGAGCATATTAAATAAGTGATTATTCGATATTCAAAAGCACGAAGATTTTTCGTGTCAAATTTCGCACCTCAATTTTTTCTATTGATTACGTAATAAGTGCCTCCTTGTACTTATTAATGAAATTCAAAATAAAATGGAAGGTGGTTTTTTTTTTTAATCCCCCGATTCCGAGGGATGGAATCCTATTGGCCCGAGGTTTTGAGGAAGTGCGTCATCCATCTGATTTCCTGGAGAAGTCCTCCAAGAATGTGGTATTTACTGCTAGGTCCTCCGTGTGCTTTGGCACTTTTTGCCAAAAAAATAAAAAGAAAAGTTAGATGGCGCTGTTATATTTTATTTATGTCCCCTTTTTTCGACCACTCGCTTTAATATCGATCCATGCAACCTAGACGCTCGCAGCGGAGCAATTATTGTAGTACTAGCTGTAATGCGTGTGACATAGTCCTAGAATCTAGGATTTAATATATATGCTTTGGAGCTTTTGACTCGATCCGACGTCAAAATGTATCGAGAAAGGTGTCGCCCGTTTTTTTTTTTACATGACTCGGAGACCTTCATCCCATCCGTTTATTGCAATTGCGCGATCGAGACCCTAGTTCGGTTACGCCTGCGTCCGATTTCGGGTCGATCTGAAAAAATTACTGGGGACAAAACGCATTTCGACCGAAACTACAGGGGCTCAAAAGCAAATCGAATCAGGGGTTGGGGTTCAACGGGTTCACGCTGAAATGGCGTGTAGGCGAGAATTTCCCTGGTGGCGGGTTTCTTTCCTCGGGCCAATGGGGGGACCCCACGGAGCCCTGTCGGGGCCCCACAGCAACAAAACCGGGACTCGGAGCTGACGAGGATCAGGGCCCACGCGGCCCCTCCGACAAAAATAAATAAATAAATAAAACAAAAGCGAATCGAGACTCGAAAGTAAGAAAAGTATAAAAGAAGACGGGAGAGGGAGGGGCCCACCTGACGGGCGACCACGGTGTCGCCACTTGCCGAAGGTCCTTGTCCCGCGGGCCCGGGACCGCTGCCCGTGTCCCCGGTCAGTTCCTGCCCGGGACACGTGGGAGCGCCAGCTCGAGAGAGGGGGCGCATGATTTTGTCGCACGTGCGACGTGGCCTCTGGCGAGCTAAGCCTGTTGGGTGCGTTGAGTGAGAGCGACCATGCTGTGGTGTCGCCTACCGGGCTCGCGTGGCGACCTCCAGTCGCGATCGGGAAAGGCCGCTTGAATTGACGGCAGATGATGATGCCACGTCGTCTCAACGTCCATTTAACGTCTTTGTATGTGGTTCAGTTCAGGCACTTATTTTCTTGGCCACCCGTGGAGTTCAATTATTTGCGAGACGACCCTTGACATTAAGGACTCGGCTGATAATTCATTTCGTTGAACCGGGCCAAAAAAGAAAAACACGTATTAAGTAACGTTACGTGTCCATCGTGCATCTCCGATTTATGAAATTAATCAATAAACTAAGGGGGAAATTAAAAATTATAAGATTAATCGATAAATAAAGGCAAAAATTAAAAAATGTATTACGTGTCCTACACCCTCCTTGATCGAGACCGATTTATGGAGTTAATCTATAAATTAAGGAAGGAAATTAAAAATTAAATATTTAAAGAAAGGTGGGTCTTACTTAAAATCTACAAAAAAAAAAAAAGTTTTAACCCAATCACATATCATGTTGGTTTTCATAATTCAATTTTCAGTACACCTCTTTTAAAATATTTCCCTTTGCGCACCCTCCAACTACAAGCCAAAGCAGCCCGACGTCGAAGCACGAGCGGGTCCACACGTGCGGGCTGGGGAACGTGTCAGTGACTCGACGTCGACAAAGCATCACTCTCGGTCTTGGCACGGTTTGCCCAATCAACAGACGCGACGCATTAGTTTATTTTGTCGTATGTTCTCTCAGATTTAATCACCCTTTTTCATTTCGATTTTTTTTTTTTTGGGTGATTTAGACATGTGTAACACCAAAGAAGAAGGCAAATTGGCCTTTGTCAACGAGACGTTTGATTATATGGCGGAGAAATGATTTTTTTTTTAATGGTGACTAACACTAAACGACACGTCTAAGTCTGAATAAACCGAACTACAGAAAACGAAGTTGACTAGAAGTAATACTCTGTAATGATTTCACCGAAAGCGTTCGACTCGACCAATCTTTAATAATGCACGTAATTCATTCCGAGACCAAAAATAGGACCTCTGAAACTACTCTGGCCGAAAGAACTTTATAGTAAGATATATAATGTGATGCATTCACGTGATCGGTCTATAAGAGTGAAGCTAATGAGGTTGAAAATTGTTGATCCTAGGGCTCGAACTTTCAATAACAGCCATAACTTGGAATCCAAACTGTGGAAGTACTCCTTTTTCTGCTTGGTTCGAGCTGCCGCCTTCGTTGAGTTTTTCGACTTTAAGAATTTTGTTTTTGGAAATATGCTTTTACGTTAGTCTTATACTATGCGTTGCTGAATTTGCGCTACTCATTCAAACATCTTGCCAAATTGATCTCAGATATAGCAATTTCAAGGATTTAAAGCTACGTTTGGTAACCATGATAAAAGTTGGACTATTATAAAAATTTATCATATATTGTGTTTGGTTCATGTTCAAGATAGAATATAGTCGGATATAATAGAGATATAGCCCGGAAAAAAATATCTCGTTGTGGAGATAACATAAATGTGGATAAGATTTATTATCTTCATGGCATAAAAGCTATTTTTCTAGAAAAAAAATTATTAAAATAAAAGACTAAAAAAAAATTAATATAATATAGTAATTTAATGTAAAATAATATTTTGATTGTAATATAAAAAATCAAAATAAAAGAAAAATAATAATGGACAGTATCCATTTTTTTTTTCCCTTTTTCGTATATATATTTATTTGAATTTGTTTCTATTCTATGATATATATTCTCTATGTATATAAATATTCAGTATCTATATTAACTACATATTTTAGGTATATTATTATAGTTGCCCCAATTTTAAATAATTTCAAACTTGAAACGACTATTCTAGTAAAAGCTAGTTGCAGAAAAAATTTAAACTCAAATGTGAATAAGATTGATTGCAAAAAAGAATGAATAAGATTGACCGTAAAAAACAAGTTTTGTATGTATGTATGTATGTATGTATGTATGTATGTATGTATGTATTGTAGAGCTCTCAATTGAAGAAGGAAAATTAGCTAGATTGTCCTGATAATTAATATGATTGCGCCCATCATCATGAAATGAATTGTCGATTAAAATGGAATTCATTATGTCAAGTATTATTTTAATCAAATTTTAATCATGAATTAGGCAAAATTTTTTAATTATTTTTCCTCTGGTTCATCTTTATACATCTGTAGAAAATGCACAGTTTTATTTTCACTAGTCAAAATTCAAATAATGCTTGAATATAAACTCACACGAAGCTACGTATTATTAGAGAACTCGGTACATATTTTGGATATACTTTCTTCTCTCACATAATATATAGCTACTAAACGAAAGGGGTCCACACCACATGTGAGAGAGAATGAGTATGGTCCAGGCCACCTAGTTATTTTGTGTTTTATGGCGAATTTCTAATAATTTTTTTTGTTTTTTCTCTGTCTTATATCTGATATTCATCTTTCTGACTTTTAATCTACCTCTTTGCAGAGCACGAGAGTCGAACCCTACACCTATTATGCTAGCGCCCTTACCCTCCCAATCCCTTGCCAGTAGGGCCGCATGCCTATTGGCATCCTTTGAAGTTGGGCATTGAGTGTTTGGCACATTCTCCTACATTTCATTTCATTTCCGAATAATGAAAATAACATTCTTTTTCTAACAAAAAAACATGATAAAATGGCGTTGTAATATTTCCCTTCTCCTTGGTGTATTTTGCACAATCCCTTGCATACACTGTTGTACAGAGCAAGTTGAATGTACTGATGTACCCATATAAGATTTTTCAATAAATAATTCAAGTAGACCACACTATCGAAAGGTAGAAGAGAAGCAATGTATTTATTAATGTTTCATATGTCATTGGAATTGAGCTCCCTGACGAGGGACGGAGAATTGTCACGCTCACCGAAAACTTGTCGGATGCTTAAAGAGCTCTAGACACTTTATTATTGAAAAGGAAAAATGAAACAAATGTTCTATGAACTTTGGCCCAATGTTAATGTGGTCTTCAAAAAAAAAAAAATTGCGGTCCCTAGATTTGAGTCCAATACGCAATGTTGTTCCTAAACTTTTAATTTATTCAATGTGATCCCTAAACTTTTAGTCCATAAAGTATATGAAATTGTTTAAGGTTGTCCTTAAACTTGGATTGCAAAAATGACAATATTGAATATTTTCATAGAGTTTAGAGACTATATTAAACGTGTACCAAAAATCCAATGAACACAGTGAACAAATTAAAATTCCAGAGACCATATTAAATATCGAGATAAATTTCAGGGACCACATTGAGCAATTGGAAGTTCACGGATCATATTGTACATTATGCCAAAGTTTAGAAACCATTTGTGTCATTATCCCTTGTTGAGGCGATGGATCTAGCTTCTTTGTGTAAATGTATGGAATTCACGTACATGAGATTTTATGTCGGATCCTAAATTATGCCTTGTATTTTCGTTAATATAAGTGACCATTGGGAACGACTCAAAATTTTAATGCATGTGTATATTTGCTTTTGAAGTGGCATTTTGGGGTGCACTTGTTTCATTGGAAACTTAACGATGAGGAAAATATATTTCATGAAAATTATTTTCAAGAAAAATAGCTGGCTTTCATTTGTTTGGTGATTTAGCGAAAGCGATTTCAACCTTGCCAAAAGGAGAAGTCGTTTTCCCTTCATTTAAATTTATTGTTTTGAGCTCATGGTCAACTTTTTTCATAAATTAATTAGTTTTTCGTATTCGGAAAGATATTTTCCTAAAATAGTTTTGCTTCAAACAAAGATACTCTCAATTTTTTGTATTTTTATGGTTTGGAGAAAAGCCATAAGTTGAAGGGACATAGGCTCCCAATGTGTGTGTGTGTCTATATATATATATATATATATATATATATATATATATATATATATATATATATATATATATATATATATATATATACACACACACGGGCGAGAATTAGGTAACGTTGTAATTCTAGATCTCTCTCTCTCTCTTTGTTCTTTTTGTTTTTGGTCAAACTATCTCTCCACTGGTTCACTAATTTCCTAAGTTGACATTTTCAAAGTAAACGATCTACCTCTCAATGCTCTCAAAATCATTTTTTTTTCCTTTGCATGTGACCCACTGATTTTTCTTCGGACCGAAAGGATGCCCACCAAGTTTAATTTCACTAGATGGAATTACTCTAGAATTCTTTGCAAAATCAGTTCCACTAGATAGAAGCCAAGTCAACCTTTAAATCAATGAAAGTATTTTTCTTTTGAGATGCATTTTATGAGAATGCCTAGTTTCTTCAATTCCCAACATACAAGAGAAGCAAATGAAGTCCAAAATTGACACTTACACTATATTCGATCAGTTATCTTCATTTTCGAGTCCTGAACGAACTTAGAGTTACTTAAATGCAGAGGATGAGTGTGTAATAAGTCTTCAAAGTCTTTCGAAACTTTAACAATTTTTAATTTTTTTTTTTTGTAAATTCATAAGTAATACTTTTATAGTCTTTTGAAATTTAAATTAAACTTTTTTTAAAGAATTTTCGAAAGAAAATAATATATTTTTTTAATTTTATATTAAAGTATAAATAAACATGCCCATAAAATATATGAAAAAAGATCAAAGAACTGTCACGAATAAATGCCACTTGGATCACGAATACGTCGAACCTTATTTTTTCCTACGAATTCTAGATGAATGGATCAGCTGTATGGGCAATCATGAATGTGCCCACTAGTCTTATTTAATACCACGAAAAAGGAGAAACTTCAATTCTCGACAAATAATAATCATGATAATGATTATTTCTTTAGCAATGATGAAACAATTATAATGATAATAACAACGTAACCACCTACATTCAAAGCTTCAATTTGATCCCCATTTTACTTGCTTATTTTATATTGAATTACGTGATCGATCGTTAAATTTTGGAACTACTTTCAATAAACTGAATTTTCAAAACTCTTTTAAACATGCGATTCAACTTTTGCAATTCCAATCATGTCACTCTATGAATCATCCGTGAAATTTAGATAACACACTACGGGAGCTGTTATGACAATTTATCCCCACGTGACGTGGCATGTCATGTCTCGATCCACAATATACTGACCTCTTAACTAGCCGATGGCATGACTTGATCCAAATCATTTCAAAGCATAGCAGTGTCAAAAGCCCGAAGATCTGATTAAGCAAAATTTGAAGTGTGAATATTAACAAGCTTTACACCCAACACCGCGAATAAAATTGCTTACCTAACATCTACCTACATCTAGTGTCAATGAAGATGGAGACTGTACTGCAGGCAAAGGCGAGCAATAGATCGAACAATTCTAAAACCTCTCGATATTAGGTAGATTTACAATCTATTAGAGAATATGATTACGTCTCGTTTAGTCGTTATTCCCTCTTTCTTTGGTTAGGAGAGTCGTCATGCAAGGAATTAATGCTAGTAAGTACATGAAAGGACTGATTTTTTCTTCTTTTTTTTTTTGCTGAGAAAAAGAACAAGGACATACATACATCGGCAACAATCTATTAATGACTAGTTCTTGCATTAACCCGCGACAGACTAGTAAAAAGCCTAGCGTGCTGTCAGTTTAAGATATTGTCGGCTCGCAATACTTCGTTTTTGCAAATATAATATTGTGGATGACTTGCCTTCAACTAGGATGAGAACGTGAATTTCACTTGATCGAGAAGTTAATATGAGAGAACAAATGGTAAATCATGTCGCGTAGAATGTCAATAAAAACCTCGTAAATACAGCGATGGTTCTTATTACATGAGCATGTGCAGCTGTAATTTTTCTGTTTCATAGGCTGACGAGACTTTTAATTGATTTAGAAAAATCATATCAACCGTTTTTTCATATGAAATCGAGATTGGTTTATACAATCAATCTACAGGTTGGAGAGGCAAATTTGGAGTAAATGTTTTAACAAGTGGGTCGTACTTAAAACCTACTAAAGTTCTCCCAAAACACTTATCATATTAATATTAATAAGTCAATTGTCAGTACACGTTCTTCAAAATATTTCTATTTTCGCCCCTCCAACTGCAAGCCAACAGCCCCCACATTGAAGCGCGAGCGAAGGTGTCCGTGACTCGATAAAGCAATTATCAAATGTTCTATTATTGCCACGCTTTGCCCAATTAATATACGGGGAGCCATTAGTTTATTTTGTAGATGTTCCCTCGATTTGAGCACCTCTTTCCTCTTAACTTTTGCGTTATAGACATGTGGAACAGCAGAGAAGAAGGCAAGTGGGCCTATGTCAACCAGTTGTTTGACAATTATACAAGTCGAGCTGATTTTATACAGAAAAGAAGGGGACTCGATCCCAGTTAAGGTTACATGATCTGCATTTAAAAAGTAATTAGTTACAATCAGGATACAAAAGAAATATAGTTACAAAAACACTCCATAATACATATATACGAAATAAATGACAAATCCAAATAGTACCAACAACACAATGAGCTATGGTACTAAAACAAGCTTCAGTGGGTTTCTCGGCACTCCATGAAACAAGACTTGTGCTTAGAAAAACACAAAAGCTTGAGGTAGACTGTTTGGTATTGGAACACCCGGCCCAGTCTACATGCCCATAAGCCGTCAATGAAGTGGGAGAACACCACTTGATGAGTAATCCTTGGATGGATGTGTAGCTAAATACCAGTCTATACATTGATGGCCTGGAGCTGAGATGTTCTAGGTTGATGAATGAATAGACTAACCAAGTTCATAGCCAAGCTGATATCAAATATCGTTACGGACGCGTACAGTAGCACACCAATTATTTGTCAATAGGATGTCAAGAAGTGAGAAGCTCACCATGTGACGTCCTAGGCAATTCGCCACTCCATTGAGAAGGCTTTCTAAAACCTCGCTCTCTTCGCCACTGTCATGTCCACAATCCAAGCGAGGCTGGCGGAACGTCCCATCTGGAATTGCTCGTGACTAAGGCTTACGTTCTCTACTTTAATCTTTCCTTAATCATAATAACTAGCATATGCAGAAGCTCTAAGTAAAAACAATTAAGCCACCATACCGGCATAAGTGCATGTCAAACAAAAACATCAATACGGCAGACATGCCTAATCAAAGGATATGGCCTTTTCATAGTTCGCTAATCAGATGCAAACATTTCAAACAACGCACTTTTATTCAAAACTCACCATTTACTCCTTATTGCACATTTACATAACTATTCACTTTATTTACGACAATTACATAGGATGAGTACTACGGAGAGTAATCTATCCACGGTCTCCAACATTCCAACCATCTTGGGTTAGCTCATCTGAAAAATGGTTAATCAACGGGAGTAATTCGAAACTCCTCCACAAGTAGAATCCCTAGGCCAAAAGATTAAACCAACCATAACATCACAGCAAATTGAGGATCGTCTAAAACAACCAAACATATCCCACATCAATGGTAGATATTATAATCCTACCAAAGCAAGTATGATCCTCATAAACGGAAGATCTTAGAATCATATCCAAAGCATCATATCCAAATCCTCTATTGCAACTCATCAATCATCGGAATCTAACACTTGCATCCGTAATCATAGAAAGTTTAATAATAAGGATAGAGATCTACTTGCCTCGACTAAGCGAGAATTCAAACGAACGATGAGACGGATGAAAAGACAGATGGACGGAGCGAGATGCTGGATGGCCAAAGGCGGTAATGGTGATGGCGTAGCCACTAAGGCGGTGTATGGACGGTGCGGGTACCACGCGAACAGCGATGGCCTCGGGCGGATGGATGGCAACGGAGTACGGCGATAGCGAGCAGTGACGGGTCTAGGGCGGTTGGACAGCGGCCGGTGGTTCTAACGGAGTAACGACAGAATTTTTTACAATAGTTGCTAAATGAACCGACAGCGATTTTTATTTATAATGGTCCGGTCGGCTTAGACCGATCTGCAACTTGCCGGAGAATCGACTTATGACATGTCATACTTAATCAACTACTTGTAATAGAGTCGGCTTATGACGTGACGTGCTTCTGATCAGTAGCTTGCAGCTGCTTGCGATAGAGTTAGCTTATGACTTGTCATGCTTAATGATTTGTTGTGCTTCTACTTTGTCGTGTTTGATGCTTTGTCGTGCTTACATTAGTTGAATTCCAATTTTCGTGCAAAATGATTCGAAACTATCAAGCACTAACCTGCTCCTACTTTAAGCGGGTAAAAGTTGTGACATGTAGCGGCCATGTGGTAAATCGCCTTGCCGGATGTTGACACGAGGCCCCACGTGTCCTCGTGCAGCCATGTGTCCCAATTCAATCTCCGATTGTCCCAATTTAGTACGTACTTGACCCAATGGGACCTAATTTCAACATATCATATCCTCTAAAATAATACCAGGTCCATAAAAATTCCTTAAAAATCTCATAAAAATACATTGGAGTCCGGATAAAAAAATCCTTATAACTTATCTAATAATCCGAACTCATTAAATGCTAATTCACCCATAAGCTGGTGAGGGTTTTACGGTCATTACGGTTCTCCCCACCTTAGGAAATTTCATCCTCAAAATTTCGATCTTTGTCCTCTCAAAATAGGGAGATTCTTATGGTGAATTTCTATTTACTCAATCATGTGGCTTATTACGCCTCATTGTGCATTCTAATCTCAATTGTCACATCTCGCAATCTTAACCTATAAACAAGCTCATCATCAACCTCAACAATCCGGCAACATGTTCGTGCCACTTTCATCTATCTTTCAATCACAATTCCATAATCACTCTTTTAGATATTTTAATTACTTTTCAATACCATTATCACTTTCTCAACCCGCCAATTCAAATGGCGCCAACAAACATCAATGGACTTACCACTGTCCCATATTTCAAAATATCTAGGCAGGCTATATATCACTCTGGACACAATCTTCTGTCACTCTTGATGTCGTTTCCATATGCCAAGCATGCGATCTATTGGTTACGGTCAAAATATTTCACTCCATTTCACAAAACCAAGTTTGATGAAATCCCCGGATCTCTAGTAAATCAATCTCCGGGCATTCCGTGATACAATCTAGACCTTTGCGGGACACATTACTACAGGCAAATACAAACCATACATCCATCACATAAACATGATCTTTTCCGGCAACAACCTGCGAGGTATCACAAGAGACTTTCACCAATTCCCACCAGGCATTTCTGACATTTCTTGCCAATAGCATCTCAACTCATTCATCATCATTTGCATTTCCATTTTCAATATTCAAGTTGCAATGCCATGTTTATCATTTCCAGTTCATTTGAGTTTATAACTCAATAAATTCATTTCAAACATTGAAATCAATGCAATTTTTATTTCTAGAAACCATTTTGTTTCAAAAAGACAATGCGACTCAAACTCAAAACCATTTCAATTCAAAATCGAGAACGTTCCGAAATCTAAAAATACTTTGGATTTCAAAAGCTTAAAAATTAACTCAAATTTTCAAAATCGTTTCGATAAATAATCGAAAACGACATTAGACCTAACATAATACTTAGACCCACTCTTTCAATATATAACTCGGTTCATACCTGTTCCCCCGCCACTTTGCTCCAAGATGGCAGCCGGGAACCGCCCATTGTACAAGACTTATCTCTACCCCGGCGTACACTCCTAAAGTTGGATACAGGTCGGGTTATGCGATTCATCATGTCCCAACACCACTTGGATTCAAGATGACGATCGAGAGCCACTCATTGCACAAGTCTTATCTCTGCCCCGACATACACTTCTCAAATTGGACACAAGTCGGGTTGCACGGTTTATCCCTAAGTCATACACTTACGGAGCGAATCATGTTTCCACACGTCCCATACCATGTTTTCACGATTTTTAAGTATCTCTTGAGGTACTCATCCCATACCAAGGTGACGGTATTCAAATCCGATATAAAAATAATGATATGATCATGCATGCATGTTTTCAAACTCAATAAATTTGATGCAATTAAATTCGTGCAATGCATGTTATTCAATTTTAGACCAGGTACATCATAAATTCACAACTTAGACTCAACTATATCCATCGAGTGATCATCTCTCAAAGACCCATAGCCTATATTCATCTATACCACTTGATCACTTTCATATCAATCATATTTCACACCACTCAAGATCAATTTCTAAATTCCATCAAATATCCAGCATAGATTCAAGCCTATGATCCATAAAATCATTTATCTTATTCCAATCCTCCTTAATCACATATCCAGAACTAATCCTTAATTTCAACAATTCATACTTAGAAGTGAATCTCAATAACTTCACTAGAGACAAACCATTGCCATCAAAATCTATCTTCCAATTTCTAGTTGATTGCCTTGCTATATTCACAAATAGCCATAACAATCATCAAACTTAAGTAATGATCAACAATATCTTATAAGTAGTATAAACCTATGTAGCACGGACACGACACGGGACACGGGACACGATACGACACGACACGCCGACACGTCCTTTCTCAAAAAATAGAGAATTCCGACACGTTGGGACACGTTGTATATTAAATATATTTTTATATATACATGATGTATTATTATTTTTATAATTTTTTAGAAAATAGAAAATTTACCAAAAGAGTTCTTATAATCAAAAGAAAGCTCATGTCATGAATACTTTCGTAATTTGATCCCAACCAGCCTAGAAAATAAATAAAAAATAAAAAAATAAATCCTGTTATCTGCACGCTTCCTCTCCTCTCTCACGTCTCCTCCCCTTCTCCCTTTACTTTTTAAAAAATCTCTGACACCTTTCTCCTCCTCTCTCTCTCTCTCCCCCTCTTCTCTGTTTTGAAAACACCACCAAGAAAACCTCACTCTCCTCTTTGTTGCCCCCTCTGTCTCTTCATTTCTGAAAAAATCTCACCCCCCTCTCTCTGTCGAGTCCTCTCTGTCTCGCGAAACCAACCGCCGCGTCGACCACCATGATTTTTGCTACTCCTCGTCCTCAGGCGCTCTCTCGCTCTGTCTTCGGCTCGTTCGCTCTCTCTGCTCCAGCGTACACGGAAGGCTGTTCTGCGCTAGGCGCTCGCGTCACCGGCTCCCTCTCTCATCTCTCTCATGGCCCGAAACGCTCTTACTCCTTCCCCCACCGTTCTACGCCCTTCGGATCTACTTTTCCCCGCCCTCTTTCCTCACCGACTCGCGTGTCCCCCGGCGTGTCGCCGGCATTGACTACGTGTCTGACCTCGGACACGCGTTGACCGCGTGTCGAACGCGTGTCGGAGCGTATCAGACGCGTGTCCGAGTCCGATGCGTGTCCGACACCGACACGCCGAGGGGTTTGGCGTGTCGGTGCTTCATAGGTATAAACTACCACTAATTCCCGACAAACACAATTACATGCACTTGTAATTTTAAACGCCTACGTGCCTACCAAATGCTTCATCCACTAGTGCACCTTATCACTCCATAAAACGTTCTGATACCAAAAGAGAATGTGACAACCCGGGTAGTTCGCCACTCCATTGGGAAGGCTTTCCAAAATATCGCTTTCTTAGCCACCGCCACGTCCTCAATCCAAGCGAGGCTGGCGAAATGTCCCATACCGAACCGCCCACAACTAAGGCTTACGTTCTCTACTTTAATCTTTCCTTAATCAAAGTAATCGGCGCATGCAAAAGTCCAAAATAAAAAAAATCAAGCGGCCATACTGGCACAAATGCATGTCAAACAAAAGCATCAATACGGATGACACGCTTAATGTCACGTCCTGCAATCCTCCTCGAACGTACATCCACCTAAGCCGTAAAATACTAACCCAGGATACCACATTACGGCATACAATAAAACATGTAATGCACAAACATAAGGTAAATAAAACCTTGACTAGAGAACAAGTGGACAAAAGAGTAGAACCAAATATTCACGGATATATACAACGTCGGTCAAGCGATAAACATCAGCGAGACCGGATGCAACACCCACAAAAGAACAAAAGTAGGAATAAGAGAACAAGCCCCAAAAGAAAACCCTTGGGCTTCAAAAGATCTAACAAAGCGAACCGGAATATCCAAGCTAGACGGAAGAACTCCCAATAACCCCGCCACTCTCGTCCTCGGCGGTTGTCGATACATAATCTGGGTCCGTCTCTGCAATCTCCTCCTCTGTCTCACCGTCGGTGTCTTCCTCATCCTCCGAATACGAGATCACCACAACATGCCGGTCGTCTACTGGGGTAGGGCTCCTCTCTGACATGTTCCTAGATCCAGTTGCGGATATCTCTATGTCCGTACGTATCTCGGGACGAGTTAGGTGGCACCACTTTGGAACAACCTCCACCGGAACGTCCTCGGGTTGGAGAGGACTCTATAAGTCGCCATCTCCCGGGCGGAGGAACCAAGACTCAAATGGATGAGGATGCATCTGTCCTGCTCCTAAGTCTACCCAAACCTTGGTACACTTTCTAACATTTACTACACCTCTACGACATGTTCCTAGATCCAGCTGCGGATATCTCTATGTCCGTCTGTATCTCGGGACGAGTTAGGTGGCACCACTCTGGAACAACCTCCACCGGAACGTTCTCGGGTTGGAGAGGACTCTGTAAGTCGCCATCTCCCGGGCGGAGGAACCAAGACTCAAATGGATGAGGCTGCATCTATCATGCTCCTAAGTCTACCCAAACCTTGGTACACTTTCTAACATTTACTACACCTTTACTTTTTGGAAACTCCTCAAAAGTTACCGTCTTCTCCTTTGGGTCGCCTAATCTGACTAGAACCATCTTCAATGTCGGGGTTACGAAAAGGGGGGTCCCACAAAGGGGTGAGATTGACATCTCGGCGAGTAAATCCTAACCCTAACTAGACCATCGGTTCAAAGATAAAATAAAAGAAGGAAATGTAATAGCATGGCATAGCAGAAAATTCAACTTTAGTAACCTCACGCAATTCGGAGAACCCGGCATGAATGGCATTCAAATATAACAATTTATCAAAATAAAGATCTAAGTAGTCGCACTAGCATCACACGAATTTCAATAACAAAATCAAGTCACCCGTGTAAGAACGCCTCAAGCATCATATCAATTTCACTCTTATTTGCCCGCGTAAACACGCCTCGGGCATTACATTTCAATTTCAATACCTTAGCTCGCGTAAAAACGCCTCAGGCTTAATTCAAATTCAATACATTAGCCGGCGCCAAAACGCCTCAAGCTATATGATCTCAATGTCAATAAACTCGTCCGCGTAAACACGCCTCAAGCTTAATGATTCGTGGAACATACGCATTCTACGCCTCAAGTCCCCTATGCCACCTCATTAGCCCAAACAATACAGAACTAATCCAGTAATTCCAGTCACAAATCCCATCGTACTGTATTACATTCCAACAATTATTACATCAATGAACATATCTATGTTCTAGGAAGGGTAAGAATTACTCACAATTATTGTTCTAAGTACCCAAGCCAAATGGATTCCCTCTTCCTCTAACTAGCTAGCAACAACTCAAGTCGCGCCTATATAAATCAATCCAAAACTTAATCAAATCGAACTCCATTTGTACCCAATTTTTAACCACACCTTAATCATTATCTTAAGACATCCCACAATTAAATTCAAGACCAAAAGATTTCAATTTGGCCCTTAAACAATTTGGTCTCTCCTGTTCGGAAACAGGGCATTCCCGGTTTTGCATTAATCTGCCAATTTCAATCCATTTAACTATTCTAATCACTCAATCTTCACTAATTGCATTTGCCAAACCCTCATTCTACATGTTAATGAGGTCTACTAAAAATTTGGCAGCAATTCACTTCAATTTGGGACCTTCGACAGTTCAAAAATCGGTAAACATCAACCGGCCAGAAAACTACTGCAGTAATGAGCTCCAATTCAGCTATATAACTCTAATTTTTTCCAACATAACATAGCAGTATTAAATCATCCAGACCTAGTCCTATCAGTCCTTGAGCCATAGCCGAAAATTTCATGCCAAACGGAGCTAAAATGAAGAAATTATGCCACTTACCCTCAGTTGACTCTAAAACCGTTGACCGATTTTCTTTTAGCCGGCCAGAACTGTTCCGGTGACCAAATGAGGTGATTCCGGTTGGAGAAGGTTGGCAAGAGACTGAAATTTCATGGGGTAGTCGACTTGTGGCTAGTGGTTTTCCGGGGAGTGAACAGCGACCGTTTGAAGGAGTAATCAGAAACTGGTTCAGCTGAGGCAGTTTCTAGTTTGTCTGCAACAGCAAAGAGAAGAAGAAGAAGCTGCAATTGGGGGGGAAGGGAGGCTTACGAGAGGTTCTTCAGCTGAAGCAAGCTTTCCTCTTTGATATTATCCCTTAATTTCTTGAATTATTGGCTTCAAGAAAGTATTAGTCAATCACACACCACCTCCATTTGACACTTGGCAATTAAATCCTCCACCACATAAATTACTTCAGCCATTAATAACCCTAATTTTCTGGTAATTTCAGCTGAGATATATTCCCAAAAGACCATATTGCCCTTCCTTGTACTTTAAACAAAATTAATACTCTAGGGGCAAAACGGTCATTTTACTTCCGTCAGCTGAAAATTTGATTTTTCCACCACAAGTTGCTTTCAATGAGGCGACGTCTAATCCAAAACCAAAATTTGAATTCTTCAATTCCTTTGTCCAAATTTTGAGATTTTATTTCCTGATTCATTTTCTATCAATTATAATTTCGGTTTGTTTCAAAGCGACGGGGCGCTTTTGCAGCAACGTTACGCGTATCGACTCGGTGATTTTCATCACTCTTAGGCATACTCTAGTCATGGCTATTTTGGTTGTCATGTAATTGTGAGGGTTTATCACTAGTCCATAGGTTTCGATCTTTAGAAATCGATTTAGGAAAAGCTCGCAAATTATACATTGGTTAAGCGGAATCACTCGAGTACCAATCGTACAATACTAGCAATGAATTCCATAATCATCTTTAGATCGCCCGTTCTTGGCTCTAAATATCCCCCCCGCAATCCTTATGGTCAAAATGTCAATTCTTATTTGAGTTTCCTAGGTCCATGTACCTTGTCGCGTGTTAGCCTTTCCCTTTTTGGTCGGTTAACTCATGATTGATCGGATCTGAGTGAAATATAACTGAAATACACCGATAGATCATTCCTCATTCATACATCTCAAAAAGAACGGAAATTTCAGAATGTCACACTTAATTAAATGGTATGGCCTTTTCATGGTTCACTAACCAGATGCATACATTTCAAACAACACATTTTTATTTAAAACTCGTTCATTCAAACTCACCATGCACTCCTTATTACACATTTACATAACTATTCACTTTATTTTCAACATTTATATGGGAGGAGTACTATATAGAGTAATATACTCCAGATTACCAGAATCATCATCCACGATCTCTAGCACTCCAACCATCTTAGGCTAGCTCATCTAAAAAATAGTTAATCAATGGGAGTAATCCGAAACTCCTCCGCAAATAGAATCCCTAAGCCAAACGACTAAACCAACTATAACATCACAGAATTAATGATCGGCCAAGACAACCAAACATATCTTATATCAACGGTAGATATTAGAATCCTACGAAAGGAAGTATGATCCTCATAAAGAGTAAATCTTAGAATCATATCCAAAGCATCATACCCAAATCCTCTACCACAACTCATCAATCATCGGAATCCAACACTCGCATACGTAATCATAGAAAGCTTAATAATAATGATAGAGATCTACTTGCCTTGACTAAGCGAGAATTCAAACGAATGATCGGAAGGACGAACGGACGGAGTGAGATTCCGGACAGCCGAAGGTGGTCACGGCAGTGGCCCTGCCATTAAGGCGGTGTACGGATAGGGCGGGTACGGCGCGAACAACGACAGCCTCGGGTTGATGAACAATGATGGCTTACGGCGGTTGCGGATGGCACGGGTCAAGGGGCGGTTGGACGGTTTTCAATGGTTCCAGCAGAATAACGACAGAATTTTCGACAATAGCTGCTAGACGAACCGACGACGATTTCTATTTATATTGGTCCGATCGGCTTAGACGACTTATAACGTGTCATTCTTAATCGGCTACTTACAGTAGAGTCAGCTTATGACATGTCGTGCTTATAGTTAGTAGCTTATAGCCGCTTGCGGTGGAGTCAATTTGTGACGTGTCGTGCTTGACGCTTTATCGTGCTTGACCGGTTTGTCATGTTTACATTAGCCGAATTTCAATTTTCGTGCCAAATGATCTTAAACTGCTAAGCACTAACTTGCTCTTATTTTAAGCAAGTGAAAGTTGTAACCTGTGGCTGCTACGTGGCAAATCGCCTTGCCACATGGTGGCATGTAGCCCCACACGTGTCCTCCCGCGACCACGTGTCCTAATTCGATCCTCGGTTGTCCCAATTTCGAACATACTTGACCTGATGGACCTAATTTCAACATATCGTGCCCTCTAAAATAATACTAGGTCCATAAAAATTCCTTAAAAATCTCTTAAAAATACCCTAGAGTTCGGATAAAAATCCTTATAGCTTATCCAATAATCCGAACTTATTAAATGCTAATTCACCCATAAGCAAGTGAGGGTTTTCGAGGTCATCACACACCATCGTTAATGGACAATAGAGTCTTTGAGGCTAAGGTCAAACTTGCGCAAAAAATCCTTGACATACTTGGCTTGGGATAAAAACATACCGTCAAGCTGGTGACGAGCCTCAATGCCAAGGAAATAATGAAGTGTTCTAAGATCCCTTATGGCAAATTCCTATGAGATTCAAGAAACCAAAGACATTTATAAATGAGGAATATCACAAGTAACAAAGATATCATCATCATACACCAAAGATACATACAGCTCGAGAAAAAGCATAGACGAATAATGAAGAACCGATTTTACTCCTTATGAAACCCAAAGATGATAAAAAGCCGCTGAAGCAATGAAACCATGCATGCGGAGCATGTTTCAAACCATGGATGGCTTTCCGGAGATGGCACGCGTGATTCGAGAACTAAATATGAGAGAAATAGGGAGGTTGGCGGATATAAACTTCATTACAAAGGATTTGTGCAAGAAAGTATTCTTGACATTAAGTTGATGTATGGCACATCCTAAAGAAACGGCAATAGAGAGAATAACCCAAATTGTAGTGAGCTTAACAACCAAGCTAAAGGTTTCACCATACTCTAGTTCGACCCGATACTTAAATCCTTGTGCAACAAGGCAAGTTTTGAAGCGTTCGACGGTGCCATCGGATTTTTCTTTGACCTTAAAAACCTATTTGCAATCGACTAAATTCTCATAAGGATCAAGTGGTACAAGATCCCACTTGTGATTGGTACCAACTTATTAAATTTATATGCCATGACTGCTTTCCACCAGGGTCAAGAATGACCTTAGAATAGCCAGCCGATATCTCTTCACGAAAAGAGTGGGAGAATTAAAAAAAAAAAACCTTTGGGTTAGAAATTCCAGATTTGAAACAAGTCTGCATAGGATGAGTGAGAAGAAGAAACGGAAGTGAAGGAGCTGAATAGAGATGTAGAGAGGATTTCCAAGTTTATTGTGGGAGGAATTCTGTCAAAAAGGAGTCAAGTCGGGACCGGACCCGTCAAAATGGGTAGTAAAATTCATTTCTTAACCCATATATGATAAGTTGAGTTGTTATATAAGTTAATTATGTTTAATAAATGGGTCGCATAAATAGGTTTAGACATAATAAGCATGTTAAATGAGTCATGAAGGGGTTGTAAATGGGATCCTGAATCGGTTTACAATTTACTTAGATCAAACTCACCTTTACGGCTCTATTTTCATTCTATCTTGATCTTGTGCCCACTTACACTGCACCTTCACCTTGGTTTGCATATGGGTTTTCCTAAACTGGATTAAACATGGAAGTGCTCTAGGAATACAAATCAAGCCGAGCATAGATCGTCAAATTTGCATGGCAATAAAATGGGTCAAATGAGTCTGTTTGGATTGGACCATTTATGGCCCCAATCCACCCCTGTTTGATATATCTAGTTTTTCCTCTTTTTCTCATCTCAACATATGTGGAAAGTACACGGTTTTGTTGTCATGATTCGAATAATTTCATATTGCAAACATATTCGAGGCTATGAATCATCAAAGAAATCGATATATATTCCGAGATATACTTTATTTGCTCACATAAATTACTACATAAGAGTGGTCCACATCACATGCGAGACAAAATATGTGTCGGGCCACCTAATTGTTTAGTGCATTATTGGCAAAATTCTAGTAGTCTGCCCGTCTTTTGGAGTTGGCTATCAAGTTTGGCAAATTTCTTCTATATTTTTCTTTCATTTCCAAATAATAGAAATTAGTTGGTATTTGTTTAGTCATTCAGATAGTGACTGGGGTTTTTTTAGCTCCCAAAGAAACCAAGCGGAAGAATAATTGGGCGGTGTAAAAAAAAAGCTTATCCTTGGATTTGGAAATGAAACTACTGCCCTCGTTTTCTATAAACCATCCCCCCTGCAAAAAAAATAAAATAAAATAAAAAGAAACATGATGAAAAGGTGTTGCAAATCCTTCCCCTCTCGTGGATGAAATTACAAAATTCCTTACATAGACGGGGCAATTTGAGTACATTGATGTATTTATATACGATTTCTAAATCAATAATTCGAGAAGACAAGACAATGGAAAGGTGGAAAAGAAGCAATGTATTGTTATGTTCAGTGAAAATTAAGAGCTCTAAACACCTTGTTATTGAAACAAAGAATCTAGCTCCTTTGCGTAAATATATGGTATTCAAGTACATGAGATTTTGTGTCGAAACCTTAATTATGCCTTCTATCTTTTATTAAAATAAGTGACTATTTGAAACGACTCAAATTTTCAAAGCATATAAATGTCTGCGTATAAATTGACCGGTAATTTTCATGATTTGGAGCTATTAAAAAAATTAATAAAAATTCAAGTCAAATTTCAAAAGTTTATGAACTTTTTGAATCAATGCTTTTGGAGAGAAGCCATAAGTTGGAAGGGACATAGGCTCCCAAATTTATGTTACATTTGAATTATTCATCAACACAAAAAAGAAAGTATAGGAGAATTAAGTAATTTTGTAATTCTGATATTTATATTTTTCATATCCTTCTTCTGTTATGTTTGCCCAAGAAAATCATAAAGGCGAACCTTCAAGTCACAAGGTCTCTCTCTCTCTCTCTCTCTCTCTCTCTCTCTCTCTCTCTATATATATATATATATATATATATATATATATATATATATATATATATATATATATATATATATATATATATATATATATATATATATATATATATCGACCATTTCAAAGTAAACGGTCAACAACAACAACAACAATGTAATGATGTAAATCAGTAAAATAACCTGTTTAATTTTAGTAAGGTTTCAAGTTAATCACAATTTCACTTGCTTACTTTTTAGTGGATTACATGATCTATCATTCAAATTTGGGACAACTTCGAATTAATTGAACTTTCGTAACTTTCTAATCATTAAGCACAATTTGAAGTGGGAACGTTAACATTTCAATATCTCATACTAACAGTTATGGAATGTTTATATCTTGGGAGCAAATTACCCGCAAAAAGCACCAAGTCTCCCTATAGAAGAAGGGCTGATTACAAATAAGACCACTTATTTTGAGTTCTCAATTCGACCTTAAGTGTTAATTGCACATGAAATGAGGGATAAACATGAACAAGCCTTAGACCCAACGGCGCAAATAGAATTGCTTACCTAACATCTAACTTCTTCGAGGAAGGAAGAAGTCCCGATCTCTACCTCCATCTAGACTCGATGTAGATGGCTACTCTACTATAAACAAAGGCAAGTAATAGACAAAGGCAAGTAATAGATCGAGCAATTCAACCTCTTGATATTATCCGGATATAAAATCTATTAGAAAATCTGATTACATCCCTTTCCATTCCATTTTCAGTCCAAAGGAAGATCCGTCTTTCTTAGGTTAGGAGAGTCGTCATGCAAGGACACACATACATTGAAAAACATTGGCATATTCTAATGATAACATAAATTCGAGATTTTGGATCTTATGTTATAAAGGTTACACGTTTGGATCTTATGGTGCACCGAGATTGAAAGTAGAAATTAAACCCTTCACTTCTGGCCACTTTATATTTTCATGGCTTTTCTTCAAGGGTACAACGATGTTAGGCGAGAATTCATCCGTTGATTTGAGTTCATGCATCAATTCGCCACAATCTATTACTGACTAGATTTCTTTTTGTGGTCGGAGAGTTACTGAAGACTTTGATTTGAACTGTCGCAACCCACGAGAGGTCCGCTTGAACTCTCTTCGTTCAAGTTTCCGCTTGGAGTTGTAAGTTCCGAGACAACAAAGAAGAGCTTGGTATTCATGAACTTGGATAATCTACTCGCTCAATTCACGGATTTGCATGGTGAATTCAAGCCCTAGAGTCGGGTACAACATGAAACGAAGACGACAAAAACAACAGAACCTTACCATACTACTGCTGAAACGGCAAAGGAAAGAGTATCCTCTTACAGCATTTGAGCGTCTGTCTTTATATTCACCATTTCCTAGTTGACATGCTTCAACCATCAGCAACCCATAATAGCCTCACCTCTCATTTATAATGGTGACAGTTCAATTGATAGTCTACATCATTTCCGCGAAACATCCGTGGCGATGTGCGCATGCACACGTCCATAAGTGTGAGAGCCTCAGAAATGCCCTTTTTTAAACTGTGAAAGCTAAAAAAACAATATACTTGAGGATTATTTCATCAAGGAAATTTTCATGCAGGATTAAACAGTCCAAAATGTCAGAAACATCTCTCCTCAAGCCAGATCTAGATGTCAATCAAGCACATAAAACAAAAGGATAAATGCTGAAAATGACCAACCGAGAGCGGCCCTAAGGTTTGAAGCCTTAACCGGTTAGAGCGAAGTTCAGAGCACTATGCACATCCACTCCAATTTGTGCTTCAGCCTTTTCCAAGTCGGTGGAGGCTGAGTTCAACTTCTGGGTGAACTCGGCAAGCCCCTTCTGGACCAGGCTCGCATCAATTCGATCAATCGGCACAGCCTCAACAGCGATAATATCTGCATATGAGTTAGCATGGATGAAAGCAAAGCCACTGCTGACAAAGTACTTTGTCACATCATTTCCATCATGAACCAACATTAGTCCAGGTTTCAGTTCTGCAATAGTTGGCACATGTCCAGGAAGAACACCAAGTTGTCCTGTTGTTGCTGGTACTATGACCATGTCCACCTGAAACAAACAGGCAAGGAAGCTTATTCACAACCACATCCCTGTTAGGAGCGTTTATGCACGTGGAAGTAACAGAAGCTTTGTTGAGTCAACTATTGCTTTGATTTGGCACTTCAAAAATGTATCAACAGCTTGCAGCAGCGCAATATGATGTGTCCAACATTCAACGTTAGTTAAATTTGTCATCCTAGAACCTCACAATAGGAGCTATCCCTCCCCTTTGATACTCCCTACTTGGATTGCCACTCCAAGCTTCACATCTTTATTTTCCTCAGTAAGGTGTCATGGGATTGAACAGGTTAAATGACTATGACCATGACCTCTCAAAGAATGGGCAACAGAGAAGATGGTCCATCTTTGCAGATCATGTTTAGTAGCAGGTGTCATGTAGTCAGTACAAGACAAACAATGGGAAAAAGAATATCAATATCACAGAAAATAAGTTGTTCAAAGGATCCAGACTGACCAAAATAAAAACGGAATCAACTAATGACAGAAACCCATGGAGTCCCTATAACTTTGAAAAATAAGTGCCAATGGCTTGTCCTCAGCCTATAAGTTCGGGGATTATTCAACTTAAGATGAGCAAATAGAATCCAGAGAAGATATATACATAACAGTGCATATGGTGGATTTAATTAGGCAGGAAGAGAGGATATTAAAAGTGATTGGGATTTGATGCAGTGAGCAACATATTCTCATGTAGTTTCTTAAATCCCTCCAACTCCATCCATAAATGGAGGGATTGGGATGGATATAGTGGATAAACAGAACTTTTCTTCTTCTCGCTTATACCCTCATATAATCTCTATTCCTAAATACATACAAGGACATTTAGGTCACGACGAATTTGTTTCTATTCTTTTCCCTTACTAGCCTCCAAACAAATTAATACTTAAATCCATCCATCTCCCCGCTGTACTTTTCTCTAGTAATTATTTCTAATCATCTCTACCAAATACAAGTAAATAAAGAAATAATTCATTGATTGTTCAGGGATAAGTGATAAAGTAAGGGTGAAAATACAGTAGAAGCAGTTTCTAAGCTTCTAGGCAAGGAAGCAGCGCATCTATAAACTGACCTACCACAATGTACTCGCTGAGAAACAATGGAAAGAGTGACATGCAAACAACTCCTGAATTATAAGGCTGAGTTAGAAACCACCAAAGAAGCAACGGCATAGAAAAAGATGGGGGGCAAAGAAGCTATTTCCTCACCACCACCACTAGTTGTGTTGTTTGTGTATTCATATTTATGTTCACAACCTTGTCTCTCACTCACTGGTTTCATTACTTATTTTCATTGGATCATTATAAGCTATTTGAGAATCAATTGATTGGAAAAGGAGATGACATACTTCTACAGAAATGGAGTAAATTAAGGGTTTGTTTTCACAGTGAATTACTTCTGCACAGCTCGATGTTTATTGTCTAATCATGACGCTCACTCACTTCACCCGTGAACTACCTATATTACAAAATTGAAAAACAAAATGCAGCTTACCAGTCACAAAAGCCAAAACTTAGGACAAATTGGACCATAACTATTAAATGTGACATCTAGCTGAATCCTTGGTTAGGGCTAGAGAAACAATTTCACTCTTATTTTCCCTAGAAGGCAATTCGGGAAAAGAAATTTTCCAGCGTAAGTTACTTTCATTGTTTCAAACTGTGTGGGACACATTCTCACTCTGAGCTCCTCCAAGGAAGGGGTAGATTTTTCGGGAAGTGGAGTTCATCGTACATGAAGAGGAAACTGCTACTCATCTCCTTCAATGTTGCCCTTGGATGTGCTGATTCTACAACAACACAAGATTCTGGAATTGATAGGGTCACAGAAGGTTAGGCAAAGCAAGAGAGTGAAATCAGTGTCCCCTCCACCAAAGAGAAAGTCTGTCTTGCTGGACCTTCGAGTATCGTCACCATGTTCAGAAGAAATGAACACATGGGCTTTTGAATGGAAAAGTGCTTCTACTAACATTTTCCAGAGACTTATAGTTTAAAACTTCAACGCTTTTGGTATACTTCAAAAAATTTCCAGGGATGTCAATGCTTTGACCGACATAGGAGATTCTCTCTCTAGTAGATGAGCTTGTTTTCTGGGCTTCATCTCTAGTTTTATATCGGTTACATTCCTTAGCACCTCCATAGTCAAGTTTCCTTTCACTTTGCTCTTAGTGAACAAGAAACAGAATGGAACAAGGATCAACATGGCGAACAGATGCACAAAAAAACAACTATAGAAGAAGAAATCACAACTACAACAAGAGAAAGCACCATTTATATTTATAGTCGTAAGCCAAACAATAGATATTCAATCTTGAAGTATAACTTCAATCTATGACCATATCTCGAGTATGTTTACCCTCGACCACAATGGGAAGTCCTTGAGGAGGGGGGAAAAATTTAACTCGATTACTTACACTAAATCACTCTAATACAAGCTCTCGACATGTAACTCTATGCGTGCCGAATCATGCACTTCTAATTCACAAACCATCCAATCCTATCGCACTGAAAGCAAAGTGAAAGATACAAAAACCTTCCAAAAGCACATGTAAATTGGGGCGGCAATTCAATTCGCCAAACACGAATGCAATAACCCTTAAATCGCCTCAATATACTACAATCAACACAAAGAACGCACTGTAAAAGTATGACCATGGGCATCCTATTCCACTACATAACAAACACCGCCGTAGAACTAACACCAGAAACTCTACTCATCTACAATCCCGCGATCATCCGCACACAACTAATCCACAATCAACCGAGAAAGAGAGCGCGACAAACAGAAATGACAACGGATTCAGCTAAAACGAGCTCCAGAATCGATCGGGAGACGGTACCTCCTTTTGGGACAACTCCGAGGCATATGGGAGGACGAAATTGACCGTGAGCTTGGACGGGATGGAAGACGGAGTGGCAGGCCTTGGTAGCATGAAGGAGAGGGGGGTTTTGGGCGGGTCGATGTTGGGAACCAGCTTCTTCCACGCCTCCACGAACGCAGCGTCCGCCGTCTGCTCCGCCGGGAGATCGGCAGAGAAAGGGCGGGAGGAGGCCCTCATCGCGGAAGGGGTCAGGATGGGCCGGTGGAGGAGCTTCGCGGCCTGCCGGAACATGGCGGAGGAAGGTCGGAGTTCGCTCGGCTCTCGCAAGGTCGGAGAAGCTGAAGCGGAAGCAGCAGAAGACGACGAAGGAGGTGCGATTTGCTAGGGGGAGAGAGACAGGGAGAGCGTGAAAGGTCACAGTGATTTTCTTTTGGGTACAAACATGGATAAATAGTCCTCGTACTCTTGTCAATATTCAATTATGCCCTTAATCTTTTCATTTTGTTCAATTTCATCCTCGTACTCTTTTCAGTGGACACGATTTGGTCCTTCCACTAATCTGATCGATTGGGTTTATGCCGCCACGTCAGCAATTACCCGCTAAGAAAGGTCAGATCGCGCTTGCTTATATGTGCATAATGACGAAATTAATAAAAGTTTAAGGACGAAATGGATCACCAGCAAAAAATTATCTCCTTTGTTTTCCCTATTTCGTCCTGTTTGGGTCATTTTAGTGGTCTCATTTCTGTGCTTTGAATTATCGTAGACACGTTACTAATTAAGTGGCTATTTATCGAGAAACTTGAGGTCATTACACTAACGCAATGGTAGGAAATTAGGAAATGCAAAGATCTCTCCCCAAAGATTAGTGCGATGAGCAAGGTGCAAATGGAGTCATCTCGCATTAAACTAGTCTTGACGAAAGGCTAATAGGCAACAATGACATGGTGCTTAGCTATCCCCATATTCTAAGTAGTGCCGATTGCATGCCAAAGACTTTCCTTTACCGCCGTGGTAGTTGGCAGTCGATCTGTAGCGAAACGGATGTGCCGATTACATTGCGCATTTGAGGTAGCATCATGACGGCATCCTTTGATCTGCCCGGGGTGGCAATTGCTGTCGGAGTACTTGAGGATTATTCTATCCAAGAAAATTCCATGCAACATCAACCAGTACGGAAATGTCACCGACATCTCACCTTAAGTTGGATCAAGATTCGAGCTAATATGTTAAGAACCTAGGACGGCTCTTGAGGACTGAAGCCTTAACCGGTTCGAGCTGAATCGAGAGCACTATGCACATCCACTCCAATCTGTGCATCAGCTTTTTCCAAGACAGTGGAGGCCGAGCTTGGCTTCTGGGTGAACTCGGCAAAGCCCCTTCAGGACCAGGCTTGAATCAATTCGATCGCGGTACAGCCTCAACAGCGACACCATCTGCATATTGAGTTCGCATGAACGAATGCAAAGCCACTGCTAACGAATTACTTTGTCATGTCGTTTCCAACGTGAACCGACAGAACTCCAGGTCCTAGTTCTGCAATAGTCGCCACATGTCCGGGAAGAACACCAAGTTGTCCTGTTGTTGCCCGTACTATGACCAGGTCCACCTGAAAAAAAAGGGGAATGGAGTATTATTATATTACAACAGCTAATGAGACATTGGAGCCTTCACGCGTGCAGCAGCAACAGAAGCTTTCAAAGCAGTCTTTCTGTGATATTGTGTTTCAAACATGCAGTAACAGCTTGCAGCGAGACATTATTAAGCTTGTAGCAATTCAAGATCGGTCAAATTTTTCATCCTAGAACCTATCATACTCCTTCGACAAACCCCCTACTTGGATTGCCACTCCACGCTTCACATCTTTATTTTCCTCATTATGATGTCATGGGATCCAAAGCAGATTAGGTGACCTTGACCTCTCAAAGAATCGGACAGCAGAGAACAGAAGCGGGTTTAAAGGAGTCACTACAATACAAACAATGGGCAAAAACATATTGATATTCACCAGAAAACACATTCTTCTAAAGGATCACCCCTGACCAAAGTAAATATGGAACCAACTATCAAGTTTGTCACAACCATGAGAGAAACCCACGAAGTAGCAGGAACTCAAATATAAAACTGCCAATTGCTTGTCCTAGGACTATAAGTTTGGGCATCATTCCACATAAGGTGAACAAACAGTATGCAGAGGACATAGAATCACATTTCTTTCATACCTCTCTGTGGATCAAGTTGCACGGAGTTCCAGCTAGTAAGTGAAGAAAGAGTCACTGATTTTTAAAAGTGACGCAGTAAACTGTTAAGGTGAAAATACAGTGGAAGCAGGTATCAGCTTCTAGACAAGGCAGCATCCATCCATAAACTGACCTACAGCAATATACCCTGTGACAAACATTTGAATGTGTGACTTGCAAATGAGTGTGGAATTGCAAGTCTAAGTTCAAAACCAACAAAGATCATAAATATGCAACAAATATATGCATCCCCTTAGAAGAAAGAAAAACTAAATTGGAGCTATTTTCCTGACTCCACAACTAGCTGACTCTCTAGTGAACTCTAGGGCCCGTATGGTAACAGTCCCTAGAAAGTGTTTCTGTTTCGAAAGTATTCCCGAAACACTTTCGGAATAGAAACGCATATGGTTGAAAAATGTTCCAAAAGTGTTTCGAGAAACACTTTTGAAACCAAAAAAAAGAAACAAAAAAACTTGTTTTCGAGTTTTGGAACACTTTTTAAAAACAACTCGAGGGCGAGCTCGTGCAAGCTACCACCGCAGACCATCGTTGCCGAGGAGCTGAAGCGGCCGGCGGCGGCCGCTGCCTGTCGCAGGCCCCGCTACCGCCGCCGCCGGCCACCGATTGCGGATCCTTCCTTTTGATGAAAAAAAAAATATATATATATATATTTTTTGTACTTTTACAAACGCGTTTTTGTTCCCAAAAATCGTAGCCGGGAACAGAAACACAAAACAATGTTTTTGTTCCAAATTTGTTTCCAGGAACGGAAACGTTACCATACACAGCCCTAACTTCTGTTCAAAAACTAATCTCTCACTCGCCTTTTCGATCACTTACACAACCACCTTCCAAGTTGCAGCTTTCTGAACTCGCATCTCTTACACAAGCATGCTTGTATCAGCAACACCGGCAGTTAATGGAATCCAAATGAAAATTCTGATAAGAGTTACTTTCGTTTCTCATTTCAAGAAGGGTGAGTGAAACGGGGAAGGTAAAGTTGCGGGGACCCAACTTAACAATATCTCGTGATCCACTTTGAAAGCAATAGGTATTTATGCTACAATTCTGAGAAATCTGACCTTTTAAATTACTTGCTAAGCATTTTACTTGGATTTTTCTTTGGCAATAAAAAAGTGAGTGCCTTCAATGAATTTCAGACAAATCACATAGGTGAAAGATGGTGGCAGCTAAATTCGACTCAGGAGTTGGATGTATCTCAAAAAAAAAAAAAAAAAGAAGATGCCTCATGACCAGGGGGCTTGGAGATGGATTAGAGAAGGCCGAAATGACTTCCCCAATTAAAAATGACACTTAAGTTGTGGGAACGGTTTAAGAAATCAATTCCCTGATTTATTCTGTACAAAAATAAAAATAAAAAGGAGAAGCTTTTTTAGCCGTAATATAACAGCATGTGAGAGTAGGATGTTTTGCTCCATTTATTTTTCCAGACAAGCCATGATCAGGAATTAGAACCACTGACCTATCACTAGACCTTCTCTAAGCTATATGAGAATCAATTAATTGGAAAAGGATGCAACGAACTCCTATCAAAATGGAGTAAATCAAGGTGTTTTCACAGTGAATTACTTTTGTGGAACCTTGATATTCAATGTTGAATCATATGACCCTCACTCACTTCATGCGTGAACTACTTATATTCAAAAAGACAGTACTTAAGGACAATAATATCTAAGTGGATCATCTGTCTGGCCAAAGAAGGAATGTCGCTCGCATTTTCCCTAGAAGCCAACTCGGGGTAGGATGTGCTAATTCTACAAAATTTTCAGATTCTATGCAGATCAGTTGGGTCATAAAAGTTTAGGTAGAGTAAGAGAATTGTAAGAGTGTCCTCTTCAGTTTAAAGGTCTGTAGTTGCTGGACTTCTCTCCGTATTATTGCTAGTTTCAGAAGAAAAGAGTAACAGCCTTTCCACGGGAAAAAATGATTCCATTAGTACCATTGTTTGAAACTTAAAAACTTCGGCATACCCGAAAATTTTTCTGCGTGAAAAGCACTTTTATTAATATATCTAGAAATGGGTTATCTCTGGGCTTGATTTCTACTTGTATGTGTGTTTGCATTCCCTACCACTTTTGGAGAGAAGTTTCCTTTCTCTTTGCTCTTAGTGAACGACCGAGAGAACAAGGATCGGCATGCGGAGACGGCACAAACTCAAACATGAAAGGGAAAACTAGAACTACGAAAAAGCATCACCTATAGCCAAAGCTCATCCAGACAATAGATGTTCAATTTAGAAGTGGAACTCCAATAGTCGAGTCTTTAGCCGAATGATAGAAGTTCAATTCTGAAGTGAACCGTCAATGCAACACTATATATCCAATAAATCGCTTATCCTAGACCAGAACAGCAAGTACTTCAACAGGGAAAAACAATTTCAAGTCGATTACTTGCACAAAATCAGTCTGAAAAACTCTCGGATTTGTGCTACTTGTGCGGGCGAGCACGCATTTCTTATCTTTCTACACTAACAATGCATCGAAAAAGCATAACCACCGTAGAACTAACAGTGGAAACTCAACTCATCTACAACCCCACAATCATCCGCACACAACTAATCTACGATCAACAAGCAAGCAAAGTGCAGCAAACAGAAATGATCAAGAATTCAGCTGATCGAGCTCTATAATCGATGGAGAGACAAACCTCCTTGTGGGACAACTCCGAGGCGCAAGGAAGGACGAAATTAACGGTGAGCTTGGATGGGATCGAGGACGGCGTGGGAGGATTTGTTTGCAGAACTGGGTTTTGGGAGGGTCGATGTTGGGGACCACCTTCTTCCATGCCTCCACGAACGCTGCTGCGCCTGCCGTCTGCGCCACCGGAGATCCGCAGAGAATGGCCGGAACGAGGCCCTGGCGGTGGCGGCGGCGGCTGAGGAGGACGTCAGGATGGACCGGGAGCAGCTTCGTCGTTCGCCGGAGCATGGTGGAGCAAGATCGGAGTTCGCTCGGCTCTCGCTAGGATGGCGGAGAAGAAATGGTATTTAGCGGAGAGAGAGAGAGCCCGAGCGAATCGAAGTTTTGTCTTTGGCCGTCGATATGTTTGTACATTCAACTTTAGAAGATATCATTTATTTATTTATTCGCGAAAAATAAATAATTATTGAAAAACAATTACATTTTGAAAAAATTTTAAATAAAAATCTAAAATCAACCTTATTTCAAATAAAAACTTAAAATGCATTATTCTTCTAAAAAAAACCTAATCGATGGGCATTTTCATCATTTCCTTTTTTATTTTTTTTCTTTCTCTTTTTCTCTCCCCTCGTTTGGCCATCGCCGACCTTCGGCGAGGGCCGCCTCCTCTTGCTTTAAGTGACCCTTGCTAGCATTGAGCAAGGGTGGCCCCAACCTCACTTGGGCTAGGTAGATGAGAGGCGCCCTTGTCGGATCCGGTGAGGATAGCTCTTGCTTGAGTCCGGCAACCTCCGCCGGTGGTCCGAGGAGGGAAGACGGAAAAAAATAAAAATAAAAAATAAAACAAAAAGAAAGAAAGAAATCAAAAAAGTAAATGAGAAGAATGCCCTTGATCGGATCTTTCTTTGAAACAAATTTACACATGTGATAAATTTATCCTAAATTATTTTTTTATCGTAAAAAATCTCGAACTAGTACACTTATAACAAATTTACCCCAAAGTAATATACATATGACAAATTTACCCTCAATTAGTTTTTATTAAATTTTATTATCAAATTGATGAGTTTGATGACGCGTGATAATTAACGAGTGTACCAACTTGGGATTTTTACCATCCATTTGTCACATGTACATCAGTTTGAGTTTTTTCGTGGTGTTAACCCAATTTAACGAAAACTAACATAGAGTTAATTTGTCACAAGTGTACTAGTTTGGGGTAAATTTATCGCATATATATAAGTTTGGGATTTTTTATAGTAAAAAATGCTTTTGGTAAATTTATCACATGTGTATCAATTTGAGATTTTTTGTAGTAAAAAAATAGTTTTTGGTAAATTTGTCACAAGTGCACCCGATTGGGATTTATCGTCATATCATCCTTTGAAATAATGAGAACACTTCGAGCCCTTATTTGAAATAAATTTCACTTTAAGTCTTTATTTGAGAAAATGATGGTACTTCAAGTCCTTATTTGAAATTTTCTCTTATATTTTTTAAAAGAAGGTCGTTGTATTGTTTAAAATAATAAATCAACAAAAAATATTATTAATAAAAATAATTTATACTAACTAATTATTTCAAGCGATATAAATTATTATTTTTAAAAGTATATATTATTTAAATAATTTATTTTTTACGAAATAAATAGAGCTTTTATTTGGTTAGACATGAATGTCTACATGGTTAGATCATATAATATTAAGAAAAGCTGAAGGGAGCTTGAAAGAGACGAAAAGACCATAAAGAACGACACGGGGAAGGGGAGAGATGTAAGCACGGCGGATCTTTAACGGCATCATGATACAAAAATTTGACAAGGTCACATTTGATTGCCGACTGAAAATTGATGCTTTCTTTAGGAGACAAAAGGAAATTCGGGCCATAATTTGGACCCAACCTAAAATTAGTGCCTTTTAAGGAAATTGGACCCATAAAAATAGAAAGCTCTCTTCCATTTTATATAAGTGAATCCCTGTTTATAACTAGATGGAACTTATATTTGCTAGATAGCAAAAAAAATCGTTGCATCCGAATTCTTTAATTTCCGTCGGTCGATTAGTTCCAAACCATTGTTAATTATAACTGACATGATCAGAAAAAATTAAATAGTGTCACATGGTGACTCCAATGACTAATGAGCAACATGTTGTGGGCAACAAAGTACAACTCATTGATTGTATTTATTACTCTAACATAAAACTGAAATTTGAAATTTAAATTGCATGTAGAATATATTCTATGAAGCGAGCAAAGTAGAAGTAACTTTGCCAAGCAAGCACAATATACTCTACAAACAATAATTTTCATGAAAAAAATACTAGCATAGGTACATAACAAGAAATTTTTGAAAAAGACATGCTTTGGAAAAATTCGAAATAGACCATAAAGTGAACATTATTTCAAATAAGGATCTACAGTGCTCTCCTTCTTTCAAAGAAGAGCCTATCTGAGAGCATTTTCTCCATTTGCTTTTTATTTTTATTTTTTTCCTTTTTTACCAAGGGCATATCAAATATTAGGGGAAATTTCCAAAAAAGTGCCCCGAAATCCTTTCATTTTCTCAAATAAGGGTCCCAAATGAACATTGTTTCAAATAAGAGCTTGAAGTGGCATAATATATATTCAAATAACGGCTTGAAATGGCCATAGAGCTTCAAAAAAGGGCCTAACCTAAAGGGCATTTTCATCATTTCTCATTTTGATTATTTATTTATTTTTTCTCTATTTTTTCCTTTCTTCTAGTTTTTAAAAATGAAAAAAAAAAAAATCCACATCGGCGGGAGGGGTGCCCCTCCCGCCTATGGCAGCCGGCCCACCTCCGGTGGTGGGTCAACGGCAACGGCAAAGGCCGACAGGGTTGCCGACTCTTGCTCGAGGAGCGACGACCCCGCCAACCAAAGGCGAGGGCCAGCCTAGCCCTCTCCGGATCCGGGCAAGGGCTAGCGACCCCCACCCAAGTCCGGGTGGGGATCAACGCCCACCGCCCGGGATGGGGTAGAGGTCGATCGCCCTAGCCTTGACCGAGGCGGGCGCTCCTCCCCTTGTCCGAGCGGCGGCGGGCGACCCCGCCGGCGTTCGCCCTCCACCCTCCCCCCGAGTAGTGGGGCCACGACCGAGAGGCTCTGCACTTTTTTTTTATTTATTTTTTGTTAAATTTTAAAGAAACAGAAAAAGAAAAATTTAATAAAAAAGAAAAAAAATCAAATAGAAAGAAAAAGACCGAAATGCCCTTGAAATCAAGCCCTTTTTTGAAATTTCATGGCCGCTTCAGGCTTTTATTTGAAATAACGTTCAATTCAGATCATTATTTGAAAAAATAAGGACACTTTCAGCTCTTATTTGAAATAAAGTTTATTTAGAGTCATTATTTGAGAAAATAAGATAACTTCATGCCATTTTTTGGAATTTTCCCCAAATATTAGCCATGATTTTTATTAAGGTAATATCAATGTAGTTGGATTTCATATTAAAACATTAATTTCTAAGATTAATATATTGGTAGGAAACTGTGCACATTTCTACAAAGAAAACAAGAGAGTGTAGTATTAAAAAGTCTTGTCTTGTCTAATTTTAATTGAAAAAGAAGTTTAAATGTATTGAAAAATCTGAAATTAACATCTTAGCAGGGAGCTCTCTTCATATTGTCCAAAAGATTAGTTTGTTTCTCACAATTAGATTGAAGTTAGGTGAGCAAAATAGAGAAAAAAGCATTGCATTGAATATTTCACTAGCACAACAAATCAAATTTGAGGAATACTATTATGGCATCATGTGCTTAAATAATAAAAATATTTTGCGTTACAAATATAAACGACTCATAAATATTTCATTGCTCTTTAATATAAATAGAATGATTTTGTATCGATCATTTTAAAACTAATGCATTTCAAAGTAAATTAAAATTACTGGATCTTCTTGTTACGGGTAATATTTAATAGTGAAAACAATATTTTCCATTCATATAAGAGTCACATATTTTCTTTGAAAGGTAGTCGTTTAATATGCAAAACGTAATTTTCACGTGCATAATGAGTTTAAACATTGTTGGACATCTTTTCGATCAATGGTAAATGCAAATCTTTCCAATCTATGGTAAATGCAACTACAATATTAACATAGTATATAACTTGTAGCATTTGAATAGTAGATTATCTAATTACTTTAAGATTTGGGAAAACTATCCAAAAAGTCTTAAGGTTATTGTTATTATGCCAATTTAGTCCTAAAACCTTTTTTTTTGCCAACTCAATCCTAAACTATTTCTTTTGTGCCAATTGAGCCCATTTGTCTTGCCAGCACTAACGTAGCGCTGCCGACGCTGACATAACCAATTTTTAAAAAGATTTTAATATTTTTTTACTTTGTTTCTTTTTCTTTTTCTTTTTCTTTTTCTTTTACCTTTTTTCGTTTATTTTTCTTTCTTTCTTTCTTTCTTTTTCTTCCTCCTTCCTCCAACCGGCCAACAAGCCCGACGAGGGTGAGGTGCGACCTTGTGAAATTGCCACTGATGTTCCCATCCATCACAACGAGGTCTAGATTTGAGTTTTCTCAAATAGTTAAGTAGATCATGAGGGGGTGTACATGGTCGCACTTCTAGAGAAAACCAATTTTAACAAAACTTGCCATGGATGATATTCTCTTTGTATGTGAATGTATTAAATGCAAATTATGCGAGTCTATCCACAATAATAATGAGCATGCCTAAGTATTTACCTATTTATAGAGCCTTTCATCTTTGCTGTTCCTCGCCTTAGCCGACGGGATTTCTTCTTTCTTGCTAGTCCTTGTGCTTCAAAGCAAGGCCCTAGTGATGCCTACGAAACACAGCATCAAGCATCATATCTCACTCACGTCTTGGAAAAGCTCTTTTGACGTGCATCCAATGATCATGTCTCGCATATTCAGATCTCGCATGTAAATAAGTTTCGGATCAATGATTTACCAGAAGGAATGCTTCATCCTTGGTAAGATCTCTCTCTCTCTCTCTCTCTCTCAAATGATGATTCTGACATTAGGCATTTCTCTTTATTAAATGACAGCGTGAGGCATTGAGATGGCGGGGGATTGGCAGAGAACTCTTGCAGAAGCGAAATCTGCAACCGCAATGGAAGAGAGTGTGGGAACAATCTAAATGGCTGATAGGTTCAACGATCCATTATCCTATGAAAAATTGCATGAGAGCCAGGTATTTTGGATATTGTGTGTCAGAGGGAGATGTCTCGAGCCCTATCTTAGGTTCCATGGAATACCTTGTCTCATGGTGGCAAGCTACCGTTCTCCCTCCGGAGACAATCACAAGGGAAGAGAACATGGGAACAAGTTAAATGGTCAATAGGTTCGACGATTCATGTATATTATGTAAAACTGTACGAGAGCAGCTCACTTTGAATAGTGTCTTGTGTGGAAGCTTTCCTCGATATTATGCAAAAAGTTAATCTTCAAAAAGACAAGCAATTGTAATTCCAATTAGAGTGACTTCAGTGATATGCAACTCTATCTTCAGCAACTCTAATGAAGTAATTTGAAAAAAAATTCTGACATGATGATGCCTTTACACAAGTTATTTCAACCAAAGACCGCCCAAATTCAAATGATGGTAAACTTTCTCTTAGTTCGACAACTAATCAAAGTTTTGCAATGATCGATGTGATTATATTCGTGTATGAATTCATTTTGATTTCAAACCTTTGGCTCTATGGTACTTAATTTCGTTCCTTCGAATGCAACCTCACGTAAGAAAATATAGGCAGATGCTTGCCATACTTGTAGTTTCTACAGCCACGGTTAGAGCCTCAGGTAGAAAATGCTCTCAATACTCATTATGAATAATGACAATATTCCATTTAAATTTTGAAGACAATGGTTTTCTGTGGTTTCTTATTTTTTTCTACTCTCAAAATTTGGGTGGGTTAACATATCAAACACTCCGTTACAAAATAATGGAAAAGGGGTAAATACAATCTATGCACTGATATGGAGTTACTCTAAGTACATACAATTCTGGTAGACAGAATAAAATATATGAGAAGTAGAACAGATACAACATAATTGATATAATTGTATTTTCTTGTTAAGGGAAATATTTATTTGCGAAACGGTATGTCCATTCATATAGGAGTCGTATCTTTTCTTTAAAAGGCAGTCGTTACATATGCAACACATAATTTTCACGCACGTGCATAATGAGTTTAACCGTTGTTGGAGATCTTTCCGATTAATGGTAAATGCAACTAACGATATTAACGAACTATAACTTCTGGCAATATATAACGGATTGTCCATGTAATTTAAGATTTTATCACACACATGCCATAGGTACTTTCGATACTGTGAAAATTGCCATTGATGTTCCCATCCATTTCAACGATCAACAATCTCATGATCTAGATTTGAGTTTTCTCAAAGAGATAAGTAATCACAAGGGATGCACCTGGTTGCGCTTCTAAAGTAAGTCAATTCTAACAAAACCTATAGGAGAATTGTCAAAAAAGTCCTAAACATTTTACACTTTTGTCAATTTAGTCTTAAGCTTTTTAAGTTTATCGATTTGGTCCTAAACATTTTCACATTTTGTCAATTCAATCCTATTGTCTGGAAATCGCAAACGTCCTAACATGGACAATTTATAATAATATTTTAGTGTTGTACTCTTTCTGAATATTTTTATCTTTTTTTATTTTTTTTTCCTTCTCTCTTTTTTCTATTTTCGTTTTCCTTTTCTTTCCTTTTTTCTTTTCCTTTTTTCCCTCCAGCCTGACCTTCAACTATGTTAGGCGATGATCACCCTCGCCTTTGGCCGGTCACCGGACCTCGATGATTGGCTAGAGGAAGAAAAAAAAGGTAAGAGAAAGAAAAAAATTAAAAAATAAATAAAAATATATTATAAATATTACAAATATCATAAAAATTATCTACGTTAGTACCGGTCGTGCCACGCCAGCAATTTCTAGCCAATTTTGATTGAATGTACTGAATTGATACAAATGCAAAAGGTTTTATATTGAATTGACATAAATGCAAATTTTAATACCGAATTGGTATAATTGTAATAGGTTTAAGACTTTTTCGGTAATTCTTCCTAAGGGAACATGTTAAATGCAAATTGTGCCAGTCTATCCATGACAATAATGAGGATACCTAAGTATTTACCTATTTATAGAGCCCTTCATCTTTGGTGCTCCTCGCCTGAGCCCCATAAATTTCTTCTTCTTTCTTACTAGCCCTTGTTGTGCTTCAAAGCGATACCTCGTGATGCTTACGAAACACAACATCAAGCATCAAAGGCTCACTCGCGTCTTCGAAAAATTCTTTTGATATGCATCCAATGATCATGTCTTACATACTCCGATCTTGCATGTAAATAAGTGTCGGATCAATGATTTACCAAAAAGAATGCTTCATCCTTGGTAAGATCTCTCTCTCTCTCTCTCTCTCTCTCTCTCTCTCTCTCTCTCTCTCTCTCTCTCTCATGATGATTCTAACATCCTAAAATGCATTTTTAAAATAACAGCGTGAGGCACTAAGATGGCGAGGCGATGGCAGAGAACTCTTGCAGAAGCAAAGTCTCCATCAATAAGAAGCGCTGCTTTGTTGCTGGACGATGCAGCAGAGTCTCATCCAGACCCACGTAGTCGCTATACCCACCATCCTCTGCAGCCAACCGCATATGAAGTCGAGGGAGATGTCCTGAGCCCTATCTTAAGTTTCCGTGCTATCGTTTGCACGGAATACCTTGTCTCATGTTTGCAAGCTGTTGATCTCCCTCCTCAGAAAATCACAAAGGAAGAGAGCATGGGAACAATTAAAATGGTCGATAGGTTGAACGTTTTATGTATCTTATGTGAATTGTATGAGAGTCGGTTATTTTGAATATTGTGTGTCTGAGGGAGATGTCTCGAGCTCTGTCCTAGGTTTCCATGCTATTGTCCACTTGGAATACCTTGTCTCATGGTGGCAAGCTACTGTTCTCCCTCCCGTGACAATCGAAAGGGAAGAGAACATGGGAACAAGTTAAATGATCGATAGGTTCGACATTGTACGAGAGCCTCTCACTTTGATTAGTGAGTCACTCTAATTGAAATTACAATTGCTTGTCCTTTTGAAGATTAACTTGTTGCATTTTGTCAAGGAAAGCTTTCACACAAGACACTATTCAAAGTGAGCGGCCCTCGAACAATTTTACAAAAGATACGCAATAAAGTAATTCCAAAAAAAATTCTAACATGATGATGCTTTTACGTAAGTTATTTCGACCAAAGAACACCCAAATTCAAATGACGGTAAATTTTCTCTCAGTTCGACAAGTAAACAAAGTTTTGCAATGATCAATGTGATCTCATATTCGTGTATGTGTTCATTTCAATTTTAACCCTTTGGCTCTACACTAGTTATTTCGTTCCTTCAAGTTCAACCTCAAATAGGAAAATATAAGCAGATGCTTGCCATCCTCGTAGTTCCTACAGCCACGGTTAGAGCCTCAGGCAGAAAATGCTCTCAATATTCCTTGTGAATAGTGTTTATATTCCATTTAATTTTGAAGACAATAATCTTCTGTGGATTCTTACTTATTCGTACTCCCAAAATTTTGGGGGATTAATATATCAAAAACTCCGTTACAAAATCATGGAAAAGAAGTAAGTACAGTCCATGCACTGATGTGGAGTTACTCTCAGTACATAAGAAGTAGAACAGAGATGACATAATTAATCTAATTGTATTATCCTGTTAAGGAAATTATTTAATAGCGAAACCGTATATCCATTCATATAAGAGTCGCATATTTTCTCGAAAAGGCATTCGTTACGTTTGCAAAACGTAATTTTCACGTGCATAATGAGTTTAACCGTTGTTGGAGATCTTTTCGATTAATGATAAATGCAACTAACGATATCAACGAACTATAATCTTTGGCAATAATATAATGAAAAGTCTACATACTTCAAGATCACACTCATGTCGTAAGTACTCTTGATACTGTGCAATTGCCATCACGAGGGGATGTACATGGTTGAGCTTCTAGAGTAAGTCAATTCTAACAAAACCTGCGACAGATGCTATTTCTTTTTGTGGGATGTGTTAAATGTAAATTGTGCGAGTCTATCCATAATAATAATGAGCATGCGTAAGTATTTACCTATATATCGAGCCCTTCATTTATGGTGTGCTCCAAGCCTTAGCCAACGGCAATTCTTCTTCTTTCTAATTAGTCCTTCTTGTGCTTCAAAGCCAGACCCTAATCCCTAGGAAACACAGCATCAAGCACCATATCTCACTCGCATCTTGAACTCTTTTGACATGCATCCATGACCAGGTCTCACATACTCCAAAGATGAGCAATAGCAGTTCCACTTAGAGTGCCTTTAACGATATGCAACTCTATTTTCAACTCTAATGAAGTAATTCACAAAACTTCGTGACATGATGATGCTTTTTCCATAAGTTATTTCAACAAAAGAACACCCAAATTCAAAGGATGGTTGAAAATGGGATAAACATCCAGAAGAGACTATTCGTGCATGTTTTCATTTCGATTTCAAACCTTTGTTCCTTCAAATTCAACTTCATATGTGAAAATATAGGATGCAAAGTTCACGCGATTCGCCAATCGTCTCTGAATTAGTTTATGATTATTTGGTTTAACATGACCCTCTACATGGTTAGACTCATAACACTAAATTATAATATTATTGCAAGATCAATGAGTTTGATGGGTGTTGCAAGCGCGTCTAATTCATTAAGTTGGTCTCATTTATATAATCGAAAAAGGGAATGTGAGTTTAGCGATAACTAAGCGTTTGTGATTTTGGCTGGATGAAGCAACCTTTAGGTGAAGCATGCGCTTTTTAGGCATGATTTCGGTACGTATAATAGATCATTTCGAATACCGTCGAATTTCCACATCCACAGTGATTTCTCGAAATCTTTAGGTTGGTAGTCAAATTTCCTTAAAACCTCAATAATTAATTAATGAATTAATGTGCAACCCTGTTTTTGGACTGAACAATTCTGGCCAGACCTACCATTTGTGATATCTGCTAGTATGGTAATGTGTATTGAATGTAGATATGCAATTGTATCCACAGTAATAATGAGGGGGGCCAACACATTGCCTATTTATACAATCCTTCATCTTTTTATGCACCATGCTTCTTCTTTTTTACTATTGTAATTTATTATATTTACAGTCTCATGAGTAAATTTGGAAAACCCAAAATAAGGACCAAAAAAACAAAAAAAGAGCTTATTATTTCTGCTGTAAAATTCAATCAACACAAAAGTATGTCAGCCACTCAGCTTGAGATGAGAAATCCTTTCACAAACTTTGCCATTGTGAAGGAGTGATCCAATGTTTCATTCATTGTCTCTCCGTATTCGCATATTCTCTTATTCCTTACCCCATTCGATTGGCGGAAAAGGTCGATTTCATCTCCGTTGAAGCTGTGGACTCGGTCGACTAGAGAGTTCTGTAGGCCACTCTAGCCAATCACAATGCCGGGTCGGCGTCACAATTTTGTTCGGCCCCGTCTCTCACCACCCGCTTTCCTGTCGAGCAGACGGTAAGAAAGTGCATCACGAGGGTCGCCACACAAGAACATAACCAGAGCGACGACGATCAATCGAGAGTGAAAGGTTGCAAAATAAGGAAGCAATGTTGCAGGTGACAGATACACCGTGTAAAGAAATGCTGTTCAATACACAGTGATGCATACGCATACGCTTCAAGACTTCAGAATTCTTCAACACATTGGCACTTGCGAACAACTCGAACTCCATTCGATCTCGCGAAATCAGACCGACAAGTCGAGACACTAGTGGGAAAATGATCTAGAAATATCAACATAAAAAGTTTCGTTGATTCCTGTCTCATCCTCGAACTATGCCAGATCAAATTTTCAAATCGGTTTTGTTTTTGAGTTGGCTGCCATCTTTATTGTTGTTTTCCTTCAAAAGCAAGGTTTGACCCTAATGCTTTTATCTATCTGCTGGGACTAGGACCACTTCACCAGCCTCGAGTGCAAAACTAAAATCCTGACGATATATAGAACAGGTGATATTTGCTTTTAGGTTAATTCCTTCTTTTGGCTTAAGAATTTGATCTTTCCTGATACTGATTATACTGATTTTTCCCTTTATGCGTATCGAAATTAAATCAACAATAGAGCACGAGATCGTCGGACAAAGTCTAAGTCCATATAAGTAAATGAACTTGTCCTGTGGCTCTACGCAACTTAATTTCCATAATTCGGATTAGACGTAAGATGCTGAATCGATCGATCGCGATGCAAATAAGGAAAACATCGGGAAAAAAGAAGAAGAAAAAACTTCATTGTAACCTTAAAACCAGTCTGAAAATATTTTGTAGCCCAGAATGGAAAGATTCTGGCTAGAGCTCGCTTTGATCATCTCTCCTCTGTTTCTGTGACTAACCAGTGCCTGTTCATCGCTGCACATTCTCCCTCTCATCTCTCTCAGCCGATTTTCTGTCGTTTTCTTCTCTCTCTCTTAAAGTCTCTGTCTTCTTCCCCCCCCCTCCCCCCTTGCCTAAGGAACGTCCTCCATTCACAGGGATTAAAAAAGAAGTCTTTCTCTCTGTTTTTCACCCTCTTCAAGGTTCTTGCTGTTTGTCATGGCTCCTCAGTTTCCTGTAGCATCAAGAAGCAGAGCTCGAACGAAGAAAGGAGATCCCTATGCCAGATATTTCTCCAAGGCGGAACCTGGAAGAAGGAAAGGCAGTTCAGGAACGGACATCGGTGGCAGCAGAGCTCGGCCAAGAGCCTCCTCTGTTTCGGGTGGCTTGGGAGCCGGAGGCGTGGCTGGGGATGACGGCCATGAGGTCATCATCATTACCGACAATGAAGACGGAAGTGACGAAGCTATTTCGGTGAGTGGGAGTGTTGAGGAGGAAGAAGAGCCCTGCAATTACAGACTTCAGACAGTGCGCAGGTTCGAGCCTAACCAGATTTCACTAAAAGGTAAGGACATTGTTGTTGTTGATGACGTTGGTGGTGATTCTGATAAAGAGGAGAGCACAGACTTTCAGTCTGATGATGACTTGATATGCTGCGGTGAAGGGAGAAGTGTTGGCGAACAGGGTGAGGGAAATGGCAAAAGTTTCGGATCCGAGGGTGACCATTATGCGCAGAATCTGTCCTGGAAGAACACTCCATCAGTGACCAAAGATCCTGAGGCTGTTCTTAGCTCAGGTCATTTGACCTCTTCAACCGAGAGCTCAACTGCAGCTGATGATAGCAGTGATGAGGATTACGTTGCGTACATGTCAGAAAGATTGAGCACAGACGGAGAAACTTCCTTGAGCTCAGAAGAGTATAGCGAGCGTGAGGAAAATATGAAGAGAAGGAAAAAAAGAAAACGTAAGGACAAAGGCGAATCAAGCCGTTTATACAGTGCAAGGAAGAATAATAAGAAGGTTGCTATTGACTGCGTAGATGATCCGATAATTGACGATGTGGGAAGAAAAGAGAATGCGGAACATAGAGTTTCGTGGGTCAATGAATGGTTGCTGGATGATGAGGAGGAGAAAAAAAAGGAAGAAACGATTAATATCAATCGATTGAATGCAGAAATCGACTGTCCTTACAATAACGACAATGGAAAGACTGAGTGGATGGAGGAAGGAGGAAGCTCTAGGGTGTCGGAGCGCAGAAGAGGATCGAGGGAAACAGAAGAAACAGGACGCAGGGGTGAAGATGATGATGAACTGTTGCAGGGGGAAGGCAAAGCAGCAATTGAGTTGGATGGAGTGAATGCTGAAACAGATGTCTCTTTCAGTAATGAGAACGAAAAGACGGGGAAGATGGAAGAAAGAGGAAACTTTAGAGCGCTGGAGGAGGAACAACTGAAGCAGAGCCGAGAGAAGTCAACTTCCCGTAGTAAGGTCTCTGGCATTGACAGAAGAATGGAGGAGAAAAGATGCAGAAAGCATGTACAGTCAGGCTCTGCTCCTGTCATTCGAAATTCGACTTCATCGAAAGTAGAAGGTCGGAAGGAGAGGGATTCAGGCATGTCCTGTAGCAGCCAACATCTGCAAAAGAAGAGGAAGCATGAGGATTGCAGCAGAGAGAAAGCGTCTGCAAATGGAGTTGCCAAGAATGATTGTAGGGCCAATTGGAAATCTAGAACTAGGAGGGAGAGAGCTAGGGAACCATGGTTAAATAAGTTCTTCGTACTCGCCGATTGCCTATGGGGCAAGGATGATCTTCAAGATGATAAAGAGAAAGAAAATGCGGATGAAGACAAACAGTGTGCTGGTGACAGTACCGTGAAGGCGGAGAGAAGAGAAAGCATGGAGTGTGGAATCTTGACTAAGCCGGAAGAGGGTGTTGGGGCGAATCAAGCGGAAGCAAGCAAAGATAGTAGGAGCACCCGAGACTATGGAATCCGCCGGGAGAGATCCAGCAAATCGAAAGAATTCAAATATTTCAAACGTCCTGCTGAGAAGTTCAGCAGCAATTAGGATGATGCTGGTCCAAAGGAAGTTGTACAGGACATAGCCAGTAGGACAGAGCCATGGGCGGATGCGTCTCCGTTTCCTGTGAAGGTCTCCGCTTCCTGTGAAGTTCTCCTGAATAGATGAGGAACCGGAACCGACAGATGGACAAGAAGTGGGGCGACACGGAATTTTATCTTAGGGCTGGTGAAAATTGGATGAACACAAAATGAGGTTGTATCAGGAATTACACACAGTGAATCAAATGTCTATAGTAAGTTGTATCAGGAAGCTGAGTTGTAGTAAAAGTGTACATGGCAACGTACAGAATGAGGTTGAGTAGCATTGTGTTCGAAGAAGTCAATTCACATCAACGGTCCATGATCATGTCAAGTGCATGGCATAAAACTAATCCGGTGAAACCACCAAGATGAATAGTTTAGTGATAAATGATCTTCTATTTTTCACGAGATCACGAGTTCAATTCACTTCTTGGTTCTTCAAGTTGAAGATGTTGCAAGTAACATAACTCGTAGCTTTTATCCGCGGAATGTGACATTCGCGATCATTTAAGCAAAACCAAATGATTCAGAAAAAGGTCAAACAAAGATCTAGGTCCTTTTATTTGTCACTTTAAGGAAAAAGATCAAGGTTACATATCATGTAATCCAGGAAAAAATAATATACTTGAATATAGATCACCCCCAACTCTCATTCACTTGCTTTTCCCTGTTCGCTGACCGCTAAAACGGTGAAACAAGATTATCCTCTTACTAAAATTGGATTACCAATGGTGTATAGAGGTTCTGTTCCATGTCCTAGTTGACATCCTTCAATCATAAGAAACCAGCATCTCCCTTGCTACTGTTTACATCATTCAAGATAAAGTACCCTTCCACTTGCGTGTGTGAGAGAGATATAGAGAGACACAGCCACATAGAGAGAGAGAGAGAGAGAGAGAGAGAGAGAGCTTCAAAGATGTCCATTTTCCCATTCAGAAAGCCAAAAGAATTTCACTTGAGGATTATTTTATCGAAGAAATTACCGTGCAGGATCGACCAGCACAGAATGTCGGAGAAATCTCTTTTCCCGTCAGTTCCAGATGTCAGTCAAGCACATTAAAGGGGGAAAAAAGACGGGTGATGCTGAAAATGACCAACCAAGAACAGGCCCAGGGTTTGAAGACTTAGCCGGTTAGAGCTGAGTTGAGAGCACTATGCACATCCACTCCGATTTGTGCTTCGGCTTTTTCCAAGTCCGTGGAGGCTGAGTTCAGCTTCTGGGTAAAATCAGCAAGCCCCTTCTGGACCAGGCTTGCATCAATTCGATCAAGCGGTACAGCCTCAACAGCAATAATATCCGCATATGAGTTTGCATGGACGAACGCAAAGCCGCTGCTAACAAAGTACTTTGTCACTTCATTTCCATCGTGCACCAACATAATTCCAGGTTTTAGTTCTGCAATTGTGGACACATGCCCAGGAAGAACACCAAGTTGTCCTGTTGTAGCTGGTACTATGACCATGTCCACCTGAAAGAGAGGAAAGGGAGATTATCCACAACAGCAAATGTAAGGATAGCATGATATTCATCCCGCAGCAGCAACAGAAGCTTTATTGATCCAAGCAGTGCTTTAATTTTGTGCTCAAGAAATGCATTAAAAGCTTGTAACGTCATAATACGATATATGTAGCATCAAAAGACCAATTTGTTCCTCCTAGTACTCCAAAATAATAGTAGCTATCACACTCCTTCGATAAATCCCTACTTGTATTGCCACTCCAAGCTTCCAATCTCCATTCTCCTCAGTAGCATTAATATGTCGTGGGAGTGAATCAGATTAAATGAGCATGACCAATCAAACAATGAGACAGGAGAGAATATAAGGTCTATCAGAGCATGAACAATATCAGGTTTAAAGTAGTAACTACTATCAATCAGGAGAAAAATACCAATATCCCAGGGAAAAAAAAAACCATCTTCTAAGGGATTCTACCTGACCAGAGCAAATCTGGAATCAACTACCAAGTCTGCCACAACAGTAAGAAACCCATGAGGTCACTAGAATTCTAGACAACAGAACTGCTAATAGCCCATAGACTTGGGCCATAACTTCAGGGATTATTCTATTCTAGAAAAACAGATCATATAGAGAGGAGATAGAGTTATCTTCTTTTAATAGCTCTCCGTGGACCAAGTTGTACTGAGGTCAAGATACTAATGGAATAAGGGAGGAATTGTATAGCTATTTTGTTGGAATAGAGTAGGAGTGGAATAGTAACTCCAGGACTATTACTTCTTTGGTTCATTAGAATTGCCCGAGATCAAAAAATTAGAGAATCACATCAGAATACCAAAAATTCACTCTAGCCAGTTTTAATCCATAAAAAACTAAAGCCTAATAACCTATAATACTGTTGCAATTTCTTTTGATCACCAATAGCAGCAATCTTTTCTTTCGTAAAGATATTTCTGTCCAAAAGTTAATCTCCCTTTCACCTTTTTCATCACTTATATTTGCACCTTCAAAGCAGCAGTTTCTTGAATTTGCATCTCTTATACAAACATGCTCATATCACCATTACCAGCAATTGATAGAACCGAAATGAAATAGGATATTTTTTATGAGTGACTGGATCAAATCAAACAATACAAATTATATTCCAAAATCTACGCAACACTAAAACTGACTTCTTTTACAGCTTGCAAAGCACTTGACATGGACAACTTCTTTTGCTTTAATAATTTAAATGCTTCCAATGAAATTCATGCAAATCACTTTGGTTACAAGTGGTGGCAGCTAAATTCGGCTCAGGAGTTGGATGCACCCCAAAAATGGAAAGATGTCTAACAACCAGGGGCTTGGAGATGGAAAGAGAAGGCTGGAAGGACTTCCACATTTCCATGGCATGTAAGATGGGGGGAAAGTGGAATGTATTTATATTCCAAGATGGGTGTGGTATTGCACCTCTAAGAAAACAATCCTGATTTATTCGTTTCTACCAAATTACAAGAAGCTTTCCCAAGATAAACCATGCTTGGTAATTATAAACATTAGCTTTTTCCTAAACCTTAAGCTATATCAGAATCATTCAACTGGAAAAAAAAAAAACAACGTATTTCAATGGAAATGCTGTAAATCAAGGGTGTTCACAGTGAAAACTTTTGTTGACCATTGATATTATTGTCTAATCACGATTCTCACTCACTTTGTCCGTGAACTACTTAGATTGGGAAACATAAAAACCAAACATGGTATGCGAGCCACAAAAGCCAAAGTTAACTGTTAAATATGATATCAAATGTATTCCTTGGTTTGGGTCGACGAAGCAATGCCACTCATAGTTCCCAAGAAGACAACTTGGGAAAGGAACTTTCCAGCATAATTTTCTTTCACTGTTTGGAAAAGTGCAGGGCAGATTCTCACCCCCGACTCCTTCAAAAAAGGAGTAGAGTTTCAGAAAGAGGATCTTTCTTACATGGAGACAAAAATGCCTCTATCTAGTTTTACACTACCCTTGAAAGTGCTGATTCTACAACATTTTTAAGATTCTGTGGGGATTAATTGGCTCATGGAATATTGGAAGAGTATTAAAGAGTTAAATCAGTGTACCCTTTGGTTTCGAGCAAGTCTGAATTTGCTGGATTTCTGTTGGCATTATGCTAGTTGAAGAAAAGAGTAGAAAGGCTTTTGACAGGAACAGCGCTTCTATCAATCTTCCCACAGATGGATTATCAGTGCTTTGATGGCCTTTCATATTCTCTCTCTGGTTAATGGTCTCTTTCCAGGGCTTGATCTCTACTTATATATGGGTTTGCATTCCTTAGCACCTCCACAGTGAAGTTTTCTTTCACTTAGTTCTTGATGAACAACAAGCAGACTGAATAAGGATCAGCATGTCAAAGAGATGGCACAAAGGCAAACCTAGAAAATGAAACAGGAACTACAAAAAGCACCACTTATAGTTGAGTCTACAGTCAAACAAATAGGTGTTTAATCTTGAATTGAAACTTCAATGTAGCACTACCTCCCCAGTAGTAAACTATCCTAGAACAGATTAGCAAGTTCTTGAACAGGGGAAAAATAAATTCGCCATTACTTACACTAAATCACTCTACAAACCCTCAGAATTGCGCAACTTGCATGCTTGTCAATGCTTGTCCTTCTAATTCACACACTATCCAATCATATCCCTCCACCATCACCCCTTCCCCACGCCGAGAGCAAAGCACAACACTAGAGAACTATCTGAAACACACGAATAACTAAATAATTGATCTCTTAGACATTGGTCAAGGTGGCAGCTTTCAAGGTATGAGAATTTACACAAAACAGCTATGCCCAAGCCGGCATTAGATCCATGCAACTAGCCCTTAAAACGCCTCAATACCCTACATTCAACACAAAAAACGCATTGCAAAAGCCCGACCTTGGACATCGGAAACACTACATAACCAACTCCACCCTAGAACAAACACCAGAAAACTCAACTCATCCGCCATCCCGCAATCATCCATACACAGCCAATCCAAAATCAACCAAAAAAAAAAAAAAGAAAAGCAATGCATCCAAACAGAAATGACTGATTCAGCCAATCGAGCTCCAGAAACGAACCTCTTTTTGGGACAGCTCCGACGCATAAGGAAGGACGAAATTGACGGTGAGCTTGGAGGGGATCGACGACAGCGTGGGAGGCCTCGGCTGCATGAAGGAGAGAGGGGTTTGGGGAGGGTCGATGTTGGGGATCACCTTCTTCCACCCCTCCACGAAAGCCGCGTCGGCCGTCTGCGCTGCCGTTACATCCGCAGAGAAGGGACGGGAGGGGGCCCACCTCGCAGCGGCGGAGGTCAGGATGGACCGGTGGAGCAGCTTCTTCGTGGCTTGCCGGAACATGGCGGATCGAGGTGGGCAGTTCGCTCGGCTGTCGCGGGGTCGGAGAAGATGAAGAAAAGAGATTTGAGAGAGAGAGAGAGAGAGAGAGAGGTCGCAGTGATTTTGCCTCTCTCACCGGAGATTGACCTTCTTTGACTCAGTATTTACTTTTTTAATCGAGATTATCTTCTAGTAAATGTTTTCGTACGTCGTATATAAATAATTTGTAAAGATTCAAATTTGTTCAAATCAAATGTCAAAAAATTACAATACACAAATTATACATCACATGACATGGTCAAAACGAATTATGTAAGTTACTCACAGAGCACGTAAATTGAGTACGGCAAATTGATTATCCATTTCCCGAACGATTCTAACACCAATACGATGATGGACCCAATATCACTAGTTCCTTATTAATATCTACCGTATTGTACAACGTAAAGATATATAAGCTCGATTGGGCCGATAAACTTCTTTAGTTGTATATTAACGAGTTGGAACTTGACTTGACAAGATATTCAAATAATATCGAACTTAAATTGGATTAGAAATCGAGCGAGTTAGCATGTGATCATCAAGGTAAGCCCGAGTAATTTAATTCGAGTGATCATCGAGCCAAGCCCGAGTTATTTGCGAGTAACTTTGCTCAGCTTTACCCTTACTTTTTTGGTACAAAATAAGTGTCCGTTGGGAATGCCTCCTTCGTTTGCGCAAGGGTTTAATCCTTCTTTTGCATGTTGAATTAAAATTATTATCAACACATATTAAGTATTCAATGGATTTTCGAATTATTAATTGTGCATATAACGAGTACAGTCAGTGCGCTGGAAATTATAATATTTCCTCATTTGATCATGGCAACATTTTTTATAAATTTTTTTTGTCTGATTCTATTATGAAAGTCACATTATGTGCGCTAAGTGTCGTGTCTAGATTGCGAAACCTGTTCCCTCCTCATGCATCCTCATTATATAACTTATAATCTAAAACAAAATCCAATATTATATATATTTTTTTATAAAATTCCAAGTTTTCTTTTGGCCATTTTCCATCTACCTCTCCATGAGCTGCTTCTTCTGTACACCGGACTCGACCTAGACTGTCGCCGGCGATCCACTAGCTCAACACCCCCATGACGAATACCCCGCCGCCGCCCGTCTCGGAGCTCCGGTGGCACGTAGCCGTCGCCACCTGCCTCAAGCTCCTCTTGATCCCCTCCTACCGCAGCACCGACTTCGAGGTCCACCGCCACTGGCTCGCCCTCACCCACTCCCTCCCCCTCTCCCGCTGGTACACCGACGAGACCAGCCCCTGGACCCTCGATTACCCTCCCTTCTTCGCCTTCTTCGAGCTCCTCCTCTCTTACGCCGCCCGCGCCGTCGACCCGGTCATCGTCCACCTCCATCGTGGCCTCAACTGCCGTTCCGACTCCGTCGTCCTCTTCCAGAGGATCACCGTGATCGCCGCCGATTCGTGCCTCTTTTACGCGGTGTACCGCCTGACTAGGAAATGCGAGCCGCGTAAGGGGAGATTGATCTGGGCCTTGGTGATCTGGTCGCCGATGCTGCTGATCGTGGACCACGTGCATTTTCAGTATAATGGGTTCTTGCTGGGGATTTTGCTGCTGTCAATTTCGTACTTGAGCGAAGGGAAGGACTTGGCGGGTGGGTGTTTGTTCGCGATATTGTTGTGCTTTAAGCACTTGTTTGCTGTGGCTGCGCCGGTTTACTTTGTATACCTGTTGAGGCGGTGCTTCCGAGGCACGTTTGTGAGAGGCTTTGGTCGGCTTTCGGCTCTAGGGGTGGCGGTCATTGCGATTTTTGCGGCAGCTTATGGTCCATTCATTTACCATGGCCAGGTTAGTGCCTGCCCTGATTTCCAAAATGCTGAAGTAGTTGTGCAATGCTGCTTTATTTCTGTTTTTTATTTGGGGGCAACTTCTCGTGCAATGTGGAATCACAGAGATCACTAGTTAATTATGTGAACTGTCAGATGGTTTCTTCATTTTATTGGAATGGTACAATTGGTGTAAGATTATAATTTAGAGGTGATGGCTTTTAGGTGATCTTGCTGCTGTGGGCTATTCATTTAGTGGGAAGGACAGGTCCTCTGAGGATTTTTCGGATGAAGGCCATTTTATTTCCGTTTTGAGTGTTATATTGGCTTTTACTTGGTGTTCTGGTCATGAAAGTTCATAATTTCGCCTTTTCTGGCAGTGGAACATGGAGTTCTCTTGAGTTTGAGCGTGAATATTGATGTAGGAAAATGGAGAACTTATCCAGAAAGTCGGGACTATGTTTCGTAGCAACTGCTGTTTTATCTAGAAAAAGGAATACAGGAATGCGGCAATGTTGGGTTCTGAGGGTCATTTGAGCCTGATTGTAGAGCACCTATCATTCTTTTAAGTTTTAACATGTCTATGGGGCTTGAGTTTGGTACTTACTCTTTTTACTTAACTTCCTAGAAGTTACGGTGACAAGATCTACTTGTGTGTTAGGATTTGTAATACACCTTAAAGCGGAACCTTTTCTCTTCCACCTGTGGTTACAGCCATATCTGGTTGCCGATGCAACTATGTTTTCCAGTTCATGATGTTACAAGCACAGTTGCTCCCAAGATTCCATATGGAAAAGCTTGGAAGCTTACTTATGCATAGCTTGCTTATGGTTTAGATTATAGTAAATTATATTGCGGACACTGTGCTGACTAAAGCTTGCTTATGCAGACTTAAAGCTTACTTTTATGTCTGGTAAATATGTTCTTAGAATAGTCAGGATAGAATCATTTATCCATTCAATGTAGGAGCCTCCTCTTTTGTATCAACTTTAACTCCACGGATGATCTCTTGAGCAGACGCTACATGCATTTGGCCTGTGTAATCTGCTTTAAGACAGGCCTGCTATCACATCTTCCTAAAACTTATTTTGTATCATTCGATCCTTCTTGGAGAATCTAGATAGCTTTTATTGACTATATGTGCTTTTCACCATAAGATTTTATGGGTGCCACTCATATTTGACAGCTGATTTTGTGCTTGTGTTTGTTAATGCAGTTGATTAGTGCATAAGTATTGAACTCTATCTGTGCAGATGCAACAAGTCATTCGCCGTATGTTTCCATTTGGCAGGGGGCTTTGTCATGCTTACTGGGCACCAAATATGTGGGTTTTCTACATCGTAATGGACAAGGTGCTGTCTTTTGTGCTAAGAAGATTGGGGTTTGACATTCAAATGCCTGCAGCGTCATTCACTGGTGGGCTCGTGGGAAATTCATCGCCTTTTGCTGTACTTCCACAGGTAATTTCATTAAATTTGCAATTAATCTGGCCTTAAGGCTCTGCCAATCTGATGACTCATGTATAGTCAAGGAGGAGTTGATTAAGTCGCTTTGTTGATTTGTATTTTCCTGGTAATGTTCTTAGCAGTTCAGCTGATTTCTTATTTTCTCCGAAGAAACATATTATGGCAGAGGGTTGCCCAAATTTCATATTCTTAATTCCATGTCTCCCACATTTTTACACTTGGGAAATGCAATTTTTGACAAAAAAAATATGCATTTAGCACACATTGTGGGGACCAGAGTCATTGATCTTTTGAGTTTTCAGATGACCAGTAATTTCCCTGTAGCATTGCCATCTGATGTTGCATATATATTTTAACTACAGATCACCCCCTTGACAACCTTTATCATGGTTCTGCTAGCCCTATCTCCTTGTCTTATCAAGGCCTGGAGAAACCCCCAACCAAAGGACGCTGCAAGATGGATAGCATATGCCTACACAAGCGGATTCCTGTTTGGGTGGCATGTTCATGAAAAAGCATCTCTCCACTTTGTCATCCCCCTAGCACTCACTGCTGTACAAAGTCTGGGAGACGCAAAGCATTATTTCTGGCTATCAATAGGTATGCTCTTCAGCATACTTTTGGCATTGCCTAATCAAGTTATTCAGCTTACATTCAATCTTGTTTATTCTCTTTTGCTACTACGCTCATCGTATAGTGTGCTTGTTGCTCGTTGCTATAATAGCCTTATTTGGTTTGATGAGTTAAATTTCAGCTTTCAATGTGTGTGTGTGTGTGCGAGGAAGGAAGGAAGGAAAATTCCAGATTTTGTCAAAATCCCCTCTTTGGTTGTCTTATTGCCTAAAGGCATGGTGTGAATCAAGTTCTGAGTCAACTACAGATTATGGAGCCAAGTGTGTCTGGTGTGCTATTCCACATTCTGGCCATTTAATTTCTTATTCTCTTGAAGAAGAAGAGGAAAGGCAGTGGAATAATAAAAGGAAAAATTAAATTGAGGGGCATTGAGAGACTTTCCTGGCTAGTGTTCATATGGTCTCTTTAATATTCTTAGATTATGCATAATATCTACATACATTTCTACATACATATACGTACTTTTTCATGTGCATATTTGATCCCCGACCAAACAAAATGTGCATATTTTGATGATTCAGAGCTGGATCATATCATCCCAAGAAAGTTTGTTAGAACACTAACCAGATTGTTGGACAGTAAATCCGTGCACTGTGATACATGTTTCTACTTATTTCCAGTTTAACCTAAATGGGTCAATACTGTTATTATGTCAATTTCGCTTTAATCATGCTCATGCAGTGTTAGTGTTGCCTTCCATTGAATAATTTCTATTAGTCATGACATGTACTATCTGTTTTTTTTTTTGGTCAGATGTACTATCCGGTTGAGTTGTTCTATTGTCTTTGAGTTTGCAAGCCCTTACATATTCGTTTTCTTGATTCTGCATCACTTGTGAATAATCAAATACTTTTTGATGTCGACAAGGGGTAGACGTATCTAATGTCTTTTATGAATTAGCCAAACCTCTCAAATGCCTTGTTCTAACAGTCTTGTGTCTTTGCCATGCAGTATCCTGCTATTCGCTCTTCCCGCTTCTCTATGAAGCCCAAGAGTATCCCATAAAAGTGTTGCTGCTGCTACTGCATTGCATGGCGATGTTCCTTGGCTTCTCTGCGCTATTCAATGAGAGTGCAAGAGCAAAAGCAACTGCTCCTGAGTCTAGAAAAGGAGATCAATCTGGAGAGAAGAGAAGCTCGAGTCTGGCCAAGGGAGGAGGGTTTACCATTGGTTGGATCACAAGGTGTTATTTGTTCGGTATTTTACTCGTCGAGTTATGGGGTCAGTTCTTGCATCCTTACATTCTCGGCAATAAGCTTCCTTTTGTGCCCCTGATGATGATATCCGTATATTGTGCATTCGGCATCATGTACTCATGGATTTGGCAACTGAGATCGATTGTGAGATGTTCTAGTTGATAGCACTAATTCTTCCAAATTTGGTGTTTCTCTATCTTGAGGAACTCTCTGTTGTATTGATCTAATAGTTTGACTCCCAATTGAATGAGAATGGAAAAGCTGTTTTGCCACATCCTTAATGCATTTGACTGGATTAAAAGCTTGGTAGTCCTTCAAGGGATGAATCAGCAAACAAAACCACCACCTTGATTTGTGGTTTCATTGTCTGTTAGAAAGTCAGTAACTTCTCTATGAAGTTGCTTGTGAATGGTGAACATGACATGATGTTATTCTGTTCTAAGAAAATTATTCAAGAAATTGGCTAATCAAAAGAGTGCTGTTTTTTTTTTTTTCATTTGTCTTGTTTCTTCACATTAGTTATAGGAGAAATCCATTAGTCGTAAGTTCGACGATAAATATAAGCAAGTAAGACATCATTATTGGTGATTATGCGGTTGAATAATTGGTAAAATATGTCTTAAGGACAGGCTCCGGAAAACATTGGAATCTTGATGAGCACGACCTGGCGCAATTAACTTGGATTCTCCAATTTGGGACTGTGCATTAACCATTCAACTTGCGAAAAAGATCCGGATCATCTCTTCGCAGATTTCTTCCTTTGCAGAGAAGAGCTTAAGTTTGGAGTGAAGCAGAAGCATGATCAGACCAAATGCTAGCTGCATAGAGTGTGATTCAAATCTCCTCTTTTGAGTCCATTTAAAGACAAACAACCCTAATGGCTGGATTAACTTAATCCGAACTTAACAGAAAAATTTGTGAAAGTTTCTGAAACAGGAGACATGGCCCTGTTTCTGTTCCTTTCTGAGAGAGAGAGGACATGATAGAACTCCAACTCGATCAAAGGAAGAAATGTCAAAAAGCTGATGCACGCTCCAACCCAAGAACACATGTACTTTATCAAGTGACATAAAACATACACGTTCACCAACAAAGAACAGAAACAGAGGTCGTGCATTGCAGGAGCACGCCAAGAGTAAAAAGAAAGGAAGAGAGGACTCTGTGAGAGAGAGACTGCACCGGCCATTCCACCTTGCTATCACCTGATGCCATCTCTCTCCCTCTCTCTCTCTCTCTCTCTGTGGGTGAGTCATTCATGACATTTTGTGCAAGACAGTCTCAGTGTCTGCAAATGTTGTCTTCCTTGGACAGAGAAAGCAATTATGCTTCACCTGTTCCTTGGTACACTGTATTTAATCCCCAAAGGCCCTCTCTGACTCCTTCAAAAGGTTTACAGTTAGCATTTTCTAATTTTTAATTTTCTTTTCTTTTTTGTATTTTCTGAGTATGAACTTCATTTGTTCTTGGTAACCTTTCCAATATCAATTTGCTAGAGCTCTCTGGATGACCCACATAACATGGAGATGAAACTCTCGAGGACCACCGAAGCGATGATATCGAGAACGATTTTCTTCTATTGTCGTGTTTTTGTACGAGTGAAAGAAGTTTTTGTGAATTGATTTTTTCGGACTTTTGCGCGTTTTGTTTGTTGAAAATGATGAGCCGTCGGAAAATCATTTATGATCAAAGAAAATATACATGCTTAAAAATTTTTTAAAAATGAATTACTTAATCTAAAAAAGGGAAAATCATTTTCTCGAAGAATTATTTCTCACAAAGTATTTTCCTTTATCATGCACTTTTCTCCAAAACAAACACATCTTGATTGTACCTTTCCTTCTCGATGATCAACATGTCGACAGGTATTTATTAAATGCATCATCAGAAAAAGTTAGTATCCGGAAAATCGAAAGTTTTTCTTTTTTTGATTTATGAACAAGTGCTCCAAGAATACCCATTAATAAAATCCTTAAATCTTATTTACCCTCGTCTCATCACTTAAAGACAAACACATCACAATTCAAAGTATCTTTCCACAATATATCGTAACGAGTCATTTACACATTATCACGTTCTATCAAAATACTTTTTTAATACCAATTACGACAATCCTGAAACTCCTATTCACCCTTATCCAACCAAATGAAGACAACACATCAAAATTCGATATATCTCGTCGAAATACATCTTCTTCTTTGTGTTATGATCTCTTCGATAACAAGTGCAAACCCCGAGATGCCAAAGTCAAAGCAGCGTTTGGGGTCAACGCAATAATATAGTACCTCGAGCATAGGGCGTGCTCCATATCTGCATGCGATTTGCAACCCTAGAGCTGGAAATCATGTGGGCATGCGATAATAACGCAAATTAAGATTTGTAAAGTAGAGATAATGAGGTTGTCGTGCATATTCCATCTTTATTTTTAAAAAAAATTGCGATTTATCTTTGTGGCTTCGGGAAGATATTATGGTACTTATGTGGGACAAAAATCATTCTCTTTGATCATAAAGAAAGCATAACATTATCCTCATCATTCAGCAAGTACAGCTATGTATCTTTTAAATAAATAAATAAATAAAAGTTTGACTTTTGGAAGCTTTAGGAGGTGGGTTTGACCGTCTTATTCCCTCATATTTGTTTTTGCGCATGTCTGTAACTCTTAAGTAGCCTGGCATTATAAAACTATGCATTATAACCCAATCCTGGACTTCAATTATTCGTTGCATAATTACATGAACATCCAATTCATATTGGGGCACTTTCCTTTTACTAAGTGTATTTTTTTTTCTTTTTTAAATTTTATTCTTGATAGGAGGGTCCATCTGATTGTTTCAAAATCTCTAAAGTTCTAGGTGAAAAATAATAGATTCAAATGATAGAAGCCTGAAATTTGTTGAATCCAATACATCTTTGGTCATATGTAGGAAAGAAGAGTATAGGAGAGGACTTGTGTTTTCTAACTTGAATATTATGTTACAATCTATGTGCGATCCGTTACTTAAAAAAAAATCGGTTGTTAGAGAAGTTGTTGTTGTTGTTAATATGGTGTATCGGAATCCTTCTTTGTAAGAATCGATGAGTTCTTATTGGTATTTTATATGTATAGAGCACTTTGATTCTCGTCTAAAAACCTATATTATCGTCTAAAAATCAGTTGTTAGAGAAGTTGTTGTTGTCGTTGTCATGACCATTCAACGTTTTACCATTGTTGCCTTTGACAAAGGGCAGGAGATGCTACTCAACCTCAGCGACCGCAAGTGTTCTAGAGGGTACGGCGGCAAGTGGCGGCAGCGACAACGAGGTGTTGGTGTGGTTGCTCATGATTTTCTGGGCTAATTCTCTAGAAAAACACCAACTTTAGATTTGATGACGATTCTGGCCAGAACTAATTTTTGTTTCAGAAAAATCAACTTTAACTCAAGTCCTAAATCTAACCCCCTTAATTTGGATAAAATAGTTGTCCAACGTGGCAATTCTAAATTGTCAATAAATCCACGTAACTTGTTGACATGGATTTAAGGCACTATTCATTCTTCTTAGCACGGAATCCCAAGTTGTTCGTCCCTTTCACCTCAGTCACAACTTGAAGGACGATAGTTAAGGATAGGAGGTAATACGCACCCCTTTGGATTTCAGTGAGACAGCGAATCTGCCAAGCTCACGACTAGAGCCTTTATTTATTTATTTATTTATTTATTTTGAACAACCCCCACCCCCCGAAGCTTCGAAATAGTAAGGCAAGGTTTTTTTCAAAGATATTATTTTGAGGAAATTGTTGCTAAGCACCGATGATGATGTGGCCACATCGATGATGAACAGTGACGGAAGTGAAAAAAAAAAAGACAAGGAGAAAACTTGGCTTATTATTTCGAAACTTTAGGGGAGGGCTTGGGCTTGCATCAAAAGAACAAGAAAAAAAAAATTCTAGTCGTGACCTTGGTGGATCTTGTCCTAGCATCTCTCCATGGGTGGTAGTACACAACTTCAAATTCGGAAGACAGCGAAGGCTTGCGGTGACATGAAGGAGACGATGAATAGCTTAACCGCCCGTCCATCAAGCTGTGACCGAGGTAAAGTGAATAAACAACTTTGGATTTCATGCGAAGAAGATGATGAATAGTTGCTTAAACCCACGTCAGCATGCCGCATGAAAAGTTCATATCAGTGAATGAAGGTGGTTAATTTTTATTTTTATTTTTTGTTTTTTGGTCGAAAAAGGGTGGTTGAAAACTTGAAATCTCCATCACGGCAAAAAAGCAAGTGATTGAAAGAAAGAGCAACGAAGGTATTGGAAAAGGAGCTCTCTTTTTTCTTTTTTTTTGACATATTAAATTCCAAAGACAACATAAGAACCCGATATAGTCGAGTATAAGTATAACATATCATTTCTACATGCCATTAAATTGGAATTTCGTCCATTGGCGGCACGATGACAATTCACAAGATAATTCGGTTGATTATCTTTTATAGTCTGGAGAATTTTATAATCGGATAAAGGCGCCGACAATTCTCGAATTTTTTCAATTTTTTCAATCTAATCTTTGAGAGAGAGAGAGAGAACTTTTTTTGTCCGATTCGATCTTGAGTTATGCGATTATTAATTGCAAATTCTTACCTTTGTAAATGTTGTCCCCACCTTCATGGCACACGGAGGGAGAGAAGAGAGACAGTCTGGCCAAAGGTCGGCAAGGATCATTGGACACCGACGAGACCCTTACCGGTGGTTGGGTGGAAAACAACACGGCCCGTAGCCTTTGCCTTCACTTTCCGTCCCCCCCCATCTTGCCGTTCCCTCTCGGAATTTTAATCTTTTTTCTTAGGATTTTCAAACTGATTATTTTCTTAACATCCGCATCAACAATGAGTTAAGCGAGCACGCCGACGACGTCGTATTAACATGATCCATCGCGTCAATACCTTCGTTCTTACATCGAAACCTAAATATAAATTTAAAAAAAAAAAAGGGGGGGATCAATATTTCGAAAAAAAATAAATGATTTTACTCGTTTTATTTATGTCCTAAAAAGATTCAAGTCAAGTCAAGGATACCTCTATCGATCTTCAATTGGTCGTTGTAGGACGGTTCGAAATAATACAACACCTAACCGTCGCAAAAGTAGGGACCCTGCTTTATGTCTTGGAGTTAACAGGACTAAACGTAGGGCACGATTTGAGGCTGGGCAGCATCATTATGCGCAGCTCAAATTACGACATCAGCTAAAAAATAAAATAAAAAAACAGCCGATGTCCTAAGATCAAAAGGAGGAGCTGAAGTTTCACCATCCTAGCACACCGACAGATAGGCCGAATTGGGGTGGAAAGTTTCGGATATAGGTCCCGAGGTGGAGCCGTTTTCTCAAGACTGCACATAATTCCCCGAATGTTTACATCGATGGTTTAGAAAATTCATTATCCAATCGGAGTTTCAGGCGCCGGCATGCCTGTAACTTTATTTATTTTGGCAACTCTACTATATTCCGTCGGTAGTAGACGAGAGTTTCTATTTGAGGATCGTAGGCGTCAAAACTATTTCACACCAAAAGCGTGGGCATAATGTCCTGTCAAAATGACTTCTGACAAGAGAACGTTCCTGCAGAATAGGGGGCGTCGATCAAAATCATTTCGATCGACTCTAGCTAACAGCAAAAGCGCGTGAAGAAAAGTACAGCATCGGAGGCGAGTTACGCTAACGAGTCGGAGCTCGCTCGATTAGAAATCCCGCCTCGGTCTCCAAATCAATCGGTCCCGTGCATCGCCGGGATCATTGATTTCCCGGGGGGAGGGGGGGTGTGTGAATTTTAGTGCCGATTTCCAGTTCGAGAGTTTCGCGGACAAATTGAATCGAAGTGAAGATGTAACGAACTCGAGCGTTCGGAATTTCCTTTTTATGCAATTTTTTTTTCCTTCCTTTTTTTTTTTTGGGGGGCGGGGGAATGTCGATTTTATGAGATGTGATGTGTTGCCTGTTGGTTCGACAACGAGAACAAACTTTTACCTCGTCTGGACTCAAGTCATGAAAGAAACATGTCTGTCGCACCATCTCGCGGTCGCGAAGGGAAAAAAGAAAAAAGAGCATGCACGGACGATCCCTTGTTTTGTCTCCTTCTCTCTCTCTCTCTCTCTCTTTCTCGGCGACGCGGGGACGAGGAGAGAAGGTTGTGGTGCCACGTGCGCCACTCAGCGCACGTTAGCCAGCCCGTCCCCGCCTTCATTCATTTTTCCATCTCCCTCTCTCCCTGTGCAATTCACAGGCGCTTCGAATTTGCTTAGCTGCATTTACTCTCCCTCTCTCTCTCGTTCAACTCGCAACCACAGAGCCATTTATTAGAGCTCTCTCGGAATTCTCTCCTTCGACATCTCATCGTCACCGGGAATTATTGCGCCGCCGCCTCCTCCTCCTCCTCCTCCGCCATAACCTCCGCCGCGCGGGGGCGCTCTCGGCGACAGCTCTCCGTCCTCTCTCCTACGCTCCGTCGCGTGCCACTCACGTGATCCTCCCCCTCCTCTCCTCTCCTCTCTTTCCCATTGCTGTCGTCGTCGTCGTTGTGTGTTCATATATATCTCTCTCTCACTCTCGTACAACTGACCTCCTCTCCCTCCCTCTGTATCTCTCCCCCTCTAGAATAAGATGTCCACAGGGCCGCCGTTTTTCCTCAGCGACGAGACGCGCTCGCCTTCGCCGCCATCTCCTCCTTCGCTGGCCAACCTGAGCCCGAGCATCATCATCACGCTCATGGTCCTCTCCGTCACCATCATCGTCACCACCTGCGTCTGCCTCCTCTTCCGTCACCTTCATCGCCTCCCCCTCCCTCCCTGCCTCCTCCACCGCCACCGCCACCCCTCCCCCTCCGCTCCTCCTCTCCCCACCTCCGCTCCTCCTCCTCCTCCTCTTCATCCGGACACCGCCCATAGCGACTCCTTCATCGACTCGCTCCCTCTCTTCTCATTCTCCTCGGTGACGCGCCGCTCCTCCGGGGCCGCCGACGGCGACTGCGCTGTCTGCCTCTGCAAGTTCAAGCAGCACGACCTGCTCCGGTTGCTTCCCCTGTGCTGCCACGCCTTCCACGCTGAGTGCATCGACACGTGGCTCCAGGCGAACCGCACGTGCCCCCTCTGCCGATCCAACGTCCACGCCTGCGAGGCCGACCTCGAGGCCCTGCTCCAAGCGTCGGCGAGGATCAACGCCGGCGATGGCGGAGGATCAGGGAGCTTCAGGCTCGAGATCGGCTCCGTGAGCCGTGGCCGATCCTCCGTCGACGGCGGCGGAGTCGAGTCGCGGCGGTCCTACTCCATCGGCTCCTTCGACTACGTCGTGGAAGCGGACTCAGAGGTCGCGGTCGCCGGCGATCGGCGGCACCGGAGGAGCGTCTCGGACAAGGAGGACGGCGCGGCCCAGCCGGCCTTCGGTGTGGACGCGAGCCTCGCCGCGGACGTCGCCGCAGGGAGGAGCTGGCTCGGAGAGTACATGGATCGGCTCTCGGCGACGCTCTCTTCGCGGACCGCATCCTTCCGGAGCTCGAGGAGGTTCTTCACGGGCAGCAGCCGCCGGAGCGAGGTCTCGGGCGTCGGCGAGTGGGACCTGGAGGCGAGCCGTGTGGGCGAAGAAATCAGCGAGCTCTTCCGATGGGTCTCAGGAGTATAATCGGTAAGACGGGATTAACACACGCAGACAAATCGCACTTGCTACGTCCCACTCACTTTGGCTGACGTCACTCCCACCTCACTCGGAGCTCATGTAGCGAAACCGGGAGCGGCGATAGCAGAAAGAGAGCCAGAGGGGCTCGTGAATCACGAGCTCCGCCCCTATCGCCGGGGGACCAATTAATTCTTTTTTTAAATATTTTTTCTTGTCAATATGACTCTCCTTTTTTTTCCCTCTATAAAAAAATTTCCTACGAAGGGCCGAGATCCACTCCCTGTAGAGTTCGGACGGCCGAGATCAGATATAGAAGACATGACGTGGCACTACTTACTGTCGCTGGAATTTGCTAGAGGTAAATGAAGGACAACAGCGGTGACCATTAATGGATATGATGGGCGCGCGCAACGGGATAGGTCACCAACCACTTAATAACAAGAAGGGTGCAAAATTGATTGACAATACCAAAAACCGCACGGCCCCAATTTAATTCCGTAATTAAGATTCTGTCCTGTTTCTTTAACACTTTTTTTTTTTTTTTGGGCAATTGGGTCCCTGCCCTCTATGTTATCTTCTATTTTCGGGCTAATCTGGTGAATATAGAAGGAATTGAAATTGGAATTGGAATTGAAATTGCTAGATGCCGTCATGAGGAGAGGGAGAGGGAGATGGGGTTGTTTAATTAGGATTTTTCTCGATTTGTTCAACAAAACGAAACCGAATTGGCACGAATTTAGGTCACCACGTCTGCTTCGAGGGTGATCCGGACACCTGTACTCTCACTTGCTCGAGGCTTGTTAGTTATGATTCTATCTACTGAATCTAAAATGCTGCATCAAAAACGGCAAACGGAAGTCTAACTAAAAAGAAAAATAAATCCCTTTTACTTGTGACGCGAAACATCGGCGCGAAACGCGGGCCCAAACGTTGCGGATCGATTCGTTCTTACGTGCAAATTGTCTTATCGTGCCGTGTCGTCTTTGTGGTTTCAGTCTATACTGGGATTGAAGGGGAGGAGGAAGAAGACGCCTCCTTGCATAAAGTCTTTCTAACTCTTGTGCGGTTTTCCGTCATACGATCGAAACTCCGAGCGACTCACGGATTCACCCCCGTGAATTGTTTGCTTCGGATCCTCCTCTGCTTTCCGCTTTTTAATAACCGAAAGAAGGTTCCGACCGACAAAAAGGGAAAAATAACCGAAAGAAGGAAACGAGGAAAGAAAGAGAGGAAAAAACGCGCGAGCTTGCTTGTGATGCCTCTCGACGAGATCTCGTCATGCTATTGGTTCCGAGTTTGAATCCAAGGTCGACGGGCAGTCCAAAAAAAATAGGCTGTCCAAACTTGCGGATGAACAGTTCAATTAGTCGCGGACCGGGGATCGGAGAAGTTCTCGTTTTATTGTCGATTCGAAGTGCCTCGGTGCATCCGGCCAATGTCTTCCCCGTTCAATGGATTCACCATCGGTCGAATGGCGTTACGGTCCTTGGTTCTTAGCACAGGAAGTGGAACGCGGGCACAGGTCCCTCTGTCTTTTTTTGCCCAAGGATTTCACGTATTGTGCTCGGGTCCGGCTGGTGTGCCGATATCTTTTTTGGCATGCCGGGTTCGACCCAAGAATGCGTATGGAGGGAGGGCCGAGGTTTCGCAGGCTTCCTTCCTTCCTCACAAAGGAAAGCCTTGTGTTTGGTCGGTCCCGGACTGGTGATGTGGGGCGCTAATGCAGGAGTGCTTCTCATAGGTCCGCCCGGGACCATGCGAAGACACAGCTTTTGTTCTCGACTTCGAGTTCTTCTGAAACAGTTAGGACGAAGATGATGCCTCTATAATTAGACAAGAAGTCTCGAACCCTAAATTAGACAGTGGCTCAATCATCAGCTAGCTGCAAATTCTCAAGGGTAAGATCTGGAGTTTGTCGCTTGTCCCTTTTATCTGTCCAGCTCAACATCAGGTAACATTGAAGTGCAAAATCTATTCTGTCCCTTTGATAACAAAATTCGTGCATTCTCTTCTCGGGCGCTCCACATTGCTGTCTGTAAGTAGAGAATACAAGGCATTAGCATTACAAATGCAACAAAAGAATGCACAAACAGTAGAGCGTCGTCATTAAAGTGTTCTTCAGCATTGCGGTTCTCTTCAGACCGCCGCTGCAAGGATTGCTACTCCCGCTGAAGCAGCCCTTCTTTTGTTTGATCCCGACACCTTGATCTTCGAGAACAAACGTGGAATTCGCACGGTCACTGCTGAACAAGACGCACCAGAAGAAGGGGCCCTTGTGAGCCCCGACTAAGCCGACTCCGACCTCTGTGTGCGACTTGTTTCTCAGGAGAGAGAGGCTCGTCTTGTCTTTCACAAGAACCTGTGAGAAGGCCAGCGACGGCTCGAGGTACTTGGAATGACAACCCACGATTTGGCCGGTTAGGGTACCGAAAGTCGGTAGCTCGACGCCGCAATTCGGAGCAAATATCTCGGTGAAGTCGTCTTCTGGTACTTTGCAGTGCGGAATGTTGTTAGTGCAGTTTCCCTTGCATAGCTCGATGTATTGCAAGGCCATGCACCCTATACCCGGGCTGTCATTCAGCACTGGAAGCTTGAGGGCCGTCCTGTTCTTGTTGATCATGTCCACAAGATCATTCGCTGGGTTTCCTGCCAGATCTCCACCGTTAGAAAACTGAGAAAGACATGTGCCTGTGCCCTAACGGCACAAGCTCGATAATATAAAGTTCTTTGTCTATCTTCCAGTGTAGTCGTTCATTTTGCTAGAGCAACATATGGACATTCGGTATCACCTGCACAATCACCCAACTTCAAACCTTATGTAGCTTTTGTTTTTTGTTTGGCAAAATCCTGAACAAAATCAATACGTTGAATAGCTCTTTCCCTTCGTCTTATACTTCTTCAAAGTACACGACATCATCTGAGTCAATCAATAGTTGTATATCGTCCATACTAAACCACTCACAGATTTTCAGTAATAATGCATGTGTGTGCTTTCATGAGATCATTGGAACAACATGTGCTTACATACGTGTAATGAAGCAGATAGAAGGAAGTCTTGACTACTTACAGAAGTTCCCATATAAGAAGAGATGCTTTCAAACTGGGTCATGCATTTAGACTGATGCAGAGATATAAAATTCAGTTTTTACTTTTCTAAGAGCTAAACATGTTAGAGATGAGCAATTCTAACCATCCTGCAAATTAATTCTATCTAATAACTAATCTAGAAATGAGCACACGATCTAATCTATGTCCATCTGAAACACTACAGATGCTGCTTTAGCAATGCTCTGGTCGCCGTGATCGGCCATCAAAGATTTATTCTGTCACCAATCCCCAATCGTTGTTCAGGTACTTATGCCCTGACCTACTCACCAAGTTCATAAACCTCAGTAGCTTCCGGTCAAATATCAGATTCCTCTACTTAATCCTTCGCCAAATGGCAAATGTCGAGAAAATAACAGAAAGCAAATAGCAAATTGTCTCAATGTCCAAGTGCTTAGGGGGAAAAAAGATGCAGGAGGTTTCACTTTTTGAAAATGGAGGCAAGCCTCAAGAGTCGCCTGTGGACGACAACTAAAATCCTTATCGACTTGAGTAGCCTAACATTTGAGGGCCAGCGGACGACAACTAAAATCCTTGTCGACTTGAGTAGCCTAACATTTGAGGATCATGTTCTCTTATCTTAAAACAGAGAAGATGAACAATTAATCGACATGCTAAATAATCACGGCTTGTTTGCTTTTGGGATGAATAGAGATTAAATGATCCCTAAAGCCACTTTCAACTGATCTCGGAAGCTGCATCTGATGCAACTTGGGATAGAGATCAGATATAGAGCTATAAAGCTTGTCCATCCATGGTGGTGAACTACATAGGTCATTGTTTATGAGAATGAATCTCTCGACCAGTGAAGAAAAGTAAGTGTAGACAATATGTAATACAACTCCGTCTCTTCAGACATGGCATATTCATCTACGCAACACCAAAACGCCAAGGACAATTGACTCGGGTATGTTCACCCTCCCCGTTCATGCTACATTCTTTCCACCTGTTTCCGTAAGATTAACTTCTTGAAAGGTCGTTGGCAGTCCCAGAAGAGGCCCTGACTTACAACCAGCAACTCCGAAAAGCGAAGCTGCTCTCCGCTGTCCACAATAGTTAAATAGATAGTGCCCGCAGAAGGCTACTTGCCAAAGCATCCTCACTGTTTATTCTCGGTTGTGAGTATTTCCATTTTTTCCACGACGAAAAGCACATTTTTACTCTTTATTTGCATATTGGGCACCAGTGGACATACTAGTGCTGTGTCTCCTGTCTCCTCAGACGGCGAAAATGAAGAAATCAAACTTTCCATAGCAATTGACAAAACAGGTTCACACTTTTTTACTGGAAAGACCAATTACTTTGGTTATGCCGCCAAGATAACACTATCAGGATACTACCCTTTTACTTCCTCCCAAGAACGACTTCCGTTGCCGACCCCAATCACATTGGAGTATAACTGAGCGTATGCACTTTTATAACCCATCGTATTCCTGCGCACAATCTACTCACATCATCTTCACAATCACGCCAGTACAAAGCAACGGAGGCAATTCAACGGAGCATCAAGCCCAATTGGCCGATAGGCAAAGTCGAAAGAACGCCACGACAGAATCCATTAAACGTGCGATGGTAACAAAGGGGGAAGCTCACCGTGATTCTTGGAGCAGACCAGAGCCGCGGCGAGCAGCGAATGACAAAGCACAGCCCACACGCCCGCACCGCGACTCGGCTTCATCGCCATCTTCCGCCCCCCAAAAAAAAAAGCTCGTCCGGATCAACAAAAAGGGCGGGAGTGAAGTGGAGATGATGCAGGGGGAAAAAAGGCGAAGAAAGAGGAAACCCTAGAGCTTGAGAGAGAAAATGTAAAAGGGGGTTCGATCCCAACTCATATTCTTCAAAGAAACAGAGCGAAAGGTGAGGATTTGATTAGGGTTTGTTTACATTGTTGGATTGCATTACAGGACATGATTGAATGATTGAGCTTCTTTGTTGCAGAGGTCCGGAAAGTGGAGGAGGGAAAGGTGGTCCCTACTAGCCGTTAAGAGGGGAAGGAAGAAATTGTGGGACGCTTTTCCGACCTCCTTTTTGTCCGAAAGTAAAGGAAAATTGGAGCGAATTCCGAGGTTTGAAAAATTGCCGGGTGGGGCCCACGGCAGGACCCGACATTCATTTGACTGCCCAAAATAATCCAATGTTGGAGGGCGAAGCCATGTCCTTGTTGGCACTATTTTGGAAAGGATAATTGATTCTCGGATTTTCAAGTTTCTATATGGTCTCTAAACTATGGTTCAAAGTTTCATATTTAATATCGTTCTTGAAAGTTTTAATTTTTTTAATATGATCCTGAACTTTTGATATATGTTCAATTTAGTCGCTAAGCCGTATGAAAATATTGAAGAAAAAATATATTGTCCCTAAACTTGAATTAGTGAAAGGAACGGTTCGGGGATAAAATTAAATATATACCCAAAATTTGAGAATCACATTGAATAATTTTAAAGTTCAAGAGACTTATTGCACATTAGGTTAAAGTTTATGGATCATTTGTATTCTTATCCTTTTTTGAAAATTGAATATCTTCTTATTAAGAATATTAAATAATCGGTTCGAATGCTCGTTTATTGGAAACACTTTTACCGCCACGGCGTGCACAATCAATGTTTTGGAAATGGAATATTTTCTTATTGACATGTCAAATAAGTGTCTTGGATACTTCTTATCAAGAACATTTTTGTATCGCGGGGTCTTATGTGAACTCCCTACTACCGAATTGTCGAGGTGGCATCCCGAACCCGGACGAATAGACGATGTAGCTTGCGCGCATTTAGCTTTGTATCTACCTTTCATCAACAGGATTATTTGATTCTTGGAGTACAGACGATTTCGACGTAAAAACTCGGTTTTTCCTCGGGGATAAATGAAAATCACAAGTTATAACCGTGGGCTTTTCAGGCTGTCAATATCCACTATATTGGGAATGATCTATTTGGTGTTGTTTGGGAACTAGGATTTGACGAGAATACTGGAAATTCGGGTATAAAATAATGGGAATTCTAAAATCTTTGTGAGTATAGAAATGACAGAAAATCTAAAAATTACTGGAAAACCATGTTGCACGCGTACAAGTCGTGCGTATTCACAGGTGTAGAATTCGATGTGAAACAATGAGAAGCAATACGGTGTTCGGGGATTGAATGGACATGTAAAATTTGACATGGGCTGATGCATATTGGAAACACGACACTCTATGCATTCATACTTGCAACAGGAGAATCAAGTTGTTCTTCGCATCTTGTTGAGCTTCTATTTGGTGTGACACTTGAAGCCATCATCAAGGGTCGTTTCGGTTTGGTACTTCACACGTCCGATTTGGGTTGAGATTCCTTCTAACAAAATTCCATTGATGGATAGAATGAATGTCGCAAACACTGGCCTCAACCATCTATAACTGGTGTACTCACGACAGTCGAACGGTCCTCCAATGCCCTCGAATGCCTCAACTCATCTCTCTCTCTCTCTTCAAGCTTAAGGGAAAAACATAAAAAGAAGAAACTCAGCTACATAAGCGCGCATTAGTGATGTCAAATGGGTGGATTGGGTCGGATTTGGGTCGGGTCGAATATGGTCCGACCCATATTTACCCATATAACCTGTTTTAACCCATTTCTATACAATACAAATTTTATGACCCATACCCGACCCATACCCAACCCCGTATTTCTTAAGCGTTTCCTTTTTTATTTTTTCCTCCTTCCTTCTCCCTCCTCCCCCTCTACAACTCCTCCTCCCTCCTTTGTCTGAGGCCAACGACCTCACGAACACTCGAACAAGCGGCTAACACATTCACCATCGTGACCACCCGATTCAAGTTTAACTTGGACAAGAACATCCGCTCGAACACCGTCAAGACATTATCAAACCTCCTAACCTTCATGTATGCAGTGATGAGGACAGTCCACGACACGACGTCTCTTTGGGGCATTTCGTCGAACATCCGGCGGCAAAGTGTCATGTCACCGCCTCCGAACGCGTAAAGATTGAACAACGAATTCTGGACAAGCTAGACACTTGCGGGTGGGCGTCGCGGCGGAAGTAGTCTCCGTCGAGTGATCTTCCTCTGTGTTCGTTACTCTCGGACTCGGTGAAGAAGAAGGAAACAGAGATGAAGACTCCAATGGCTTCCAAAGCGTGGGGTTCGCCTTTTTCCGAGTGACGTAGAGTTGAAAAATGGGTTAAAATATGGGTCAAAAAGATAACCCATATTTTAACCTGTTTTTTGGACTTTAGTTTTTTCAATCCATTTTATCCCATTTTAGAAAAAAAGTGAGTTACCCATATAGAGTGGGGTCTTCTCAAAATGAGTCAGAAAATGGGCATATGACCCATATTGCCGGCTCTAGCGCGCATATATAGACAAACACACACAAAACAAGGTCGAAAAACTAGCCAAACGGGAACATATTACAAAAAGACTAGCAAACTTCAGAGTGACTTGTCCAAGTGGAAAGGTAAAAAGTAGTCCATGTCTCATCGTTCCCCGCCTCTACCGCCAAAGTGGGTTCCTCTTGCATTTCGTACCACCAAGGAAGTGATTACTTTTTGTCTAACTGAAGGTGAGGGTGTACCTGTCCAGTCGCCCTTTGGTGCTTGAGAGTAAGATGAAGACGAAACTCTAATGCTAACAGTCAAACAAATGTTGAATTGAGTACCATAATGCATCCTTGGTTTTCGGATACTAAATCCAGAAGCGAAAAAACCGAAAACTTCTCGAAATGGTTTCTTCAGCCCAAGGAAAAAAAAAGAGCTAAATCAACGAGCAGTGAGTCATCCTAAGATTTTAAACACAAAGGAGTGAACATTTCAATAGAACTCAAGATGTTGATTCGCTATCATGGTAATAGCGGATGCAGAAGGCCTGAGTTTTGACACGGCTCATCTCATGAGACATGATGGGCAGCTTCAAAACTCGAACCTTAAGCAGCATCATACACAAGATTCCGGAGTCTCCTTCACCACATCCTTTAAAGTGGTTTAAGATGGTGGTTCCTTATAACTTCACAAGCACACAACCCACTTTATGAAAGGACATGACAATGCAGCGCTTGGGCAAAATATAAAACGGAAGCACAACTAGTAAAACACATTTACGAACGAAAAGAGATCCGAAACAATAAAACACATGCAAAGCCATTTTGATGTCGTGTTTTTAGCTTCCTATCCCTCCCATTTTGCTCAATTAGTTTTGCAGCCAGCTCAAAGAATCCAAGAATAGACACAGAAACGATAATGCAGTGCAAAATGGGCTCTGCATTAGGTTGTGTTAACCACACCAATCCAGCAGTCACCCTCAACTGATGGGAAATCTATGCAAATAAAGAAAAAGACCTACACACTCACAAATAGATGGCACGAGGAAGAATTTGATTACAAAAATCAACTCCAAACACATACGATATCCATTCAATCATTCATGTCAACTTTTTATCTTCCTATCCCTCCAATTTCGCTCAATTAGTTTTGCAGCCAGCTCAAAGAATCCAGGAATCGACACAGAAACGATAACGCAGTGCAAAATGGGCTCTGCATTAGGTTGTGCTAACCATACCAATCCAGCAGTTACCCTCAAATGATGGGAAAGCTATGCAAATAAAGAAAAAGATCTAACATTTGCTTTTATCATGCAAGTACATTCACATGCAAGCTAAAAGGACAGTATAAGCCAATCTAAAATTGCAAGTGCAGACAAATGATTAAGTTATTCATCATCATCAATTTCCTGTGAAAGATTGATAGTTTGCACAAAGGCAAAAAGAGGATTTTAGTTCCTAGGTGGCTAATCTTTTATCACAAAAGTTGAGATTATTTTCCATCCAGTACTTCACCTTCAAAAACAAAGCAAGCAAGGAGGAAGCTGAGCAGCTCATTGTCTACACGATACAGGATAGTCAAAAGATGCATCAGCTCGAATTAACCAGCCATAGGATGATTGTAGATGTACTCAATAGCAAGACGACAGGAGTCAATTTTATCAGCTTCCAAATCTGGGATTTCGAGTTTAAACTCTTCTTCCAGTGCCATTACAATCTCTACGTTGTCCAAGCTATCTAGACCCAAATCATTCTGGAAATGAACATCAGGAGACACCTGCAAAGACAGAGAGAATCCTGTCTTATGAAATCCTTGCCAATTTGCAATGTCACTCTTTAATTAATCATCACACGAGATTGGCAGAGCTAAATGTTCTACATACAGCCAACACTTCTATTTTTGTACAGGATTTTCCAGTTGTGCTTTGGCACCCTTTTGGTGCACCAAAACAACAGTTTGTATGGAGAAGAGGAAGATAGTAATCAAGCACAAAACCTCCTTAATAAGAGGATACAAACAAGTAACTTCACCTCAATAGTGTGCTCGAGCTCCACCATCAATTTATATTAGGAAGTAAATATAGTGATAATACAGAAATTGAAAGCACTCAAGGAAATGAGAAACGTGAACATAAAGAAATAAAAAGGAGGGGAAAAGAAAGAGATAGATAACGAATACATATCATCAGCAGCAATACACGAGTATTGAAAGATGAAAATCAACTAACATTCACCAAAAATAGAGTTGTGACAAAAGAAATTAGAAAGCCAATTGCAATGGAATCAATCAGAGGCTCTTGAATTCCATGTGTAAATCCTTTTCAGAAATCAGCCGGACATATTTCAGAAGCTGATAGCAAAAAGCTGATCTTTGCATTTTCAGTGGAACTCCAACATCTTTCAAATAGCAAATCATACACATATTTGAGGATTGTAACTTTCCATGAATTTTCCATTTCTCACTCAACGACGGCTCGTGCAAGTAGGAAACAGAAAATATCTATTCTAGTTCTACCCCTTGGAAATACAAATGATTATCCATTAGAACTGGTCTTATTCAAAATTCCCGGAAGCACCAATCTGTACTAATGTAGTTTAAGGGACATCCAGTCCAACATTCTATACATTTGAAATTTAGGCTCTTTCCTCTTCCTCATTTTAGTTCTTCCTGTGGTTTCTCTTGTATCCAGTGTGTAAGTATGAAAATTTTTACTTTTTCTGACAGATCTTGCATCAAGAAAGAGGGAAATTTCTAACAAACGGGCATCTCCAAGGAACAGGAAAAACAGGTGATTTTTTCAATTGCTGGACAGTTGATATAATTAAGGCTGAGTCATTAATGTCCAGCGCGACGGAGACCTCTGGGACTTTGATAAAAACATAAAAAAAATAAAGAAGCAAGTCATGCTGCTGGTCTTTAACGCAGAGATTCTTGACACTAATGTTATCATGGGTGAGAAAAACAGCACCATAAGAAAGGAGGAAACTAGCTGTACAAGTATTGGAAGGGGAAACACTCAGCCCCTCTTTAGTTTGAACACGCAGATACAGAGGAAAACTAACTTCAGATCACAAATAGAAGCCAGAAGGACCGAGTATGCTTAAGATGAGATTTAAGATTCTATAAAGATAATCATGACAGATCTGTCCGTTTCTGCTTGTTTGCCATAATTGCAATAAACTTCATCACTGAAGCAATCGCCAAGAAAGCTTATCATGGGCCAAAAGAATTGCTTGGTTGGGTTTGCATTGGGACAAGCACAGTCTTTGAAGAAGTGAAGCAAGATGACCGTATGTACCAGGTTTAATGGTCAACATATTTGGGGGTTGCCATAGTTGCAAGAGCTTACACTATGCGGGAAAACGTTTGACTGTTCCTACAAATAATTTTAGGTGCCTGCAAATTAATATCTTTTGGTTAGGATTTCAACTTGAGCATTCTCCCGCCAAAAGTGAACCAGAGAACATGTTAAACTGAAAACAATGATTCCCTCATCAGCTCCTTGCAGGAGCTTGAATTTCACTAGCAAGAAGGATGAAAGATCCTAAGGACATTAATGACGGAATGCACTTGAGATGTATGTGGAAAAAATGTCTCATCGACATGCAAAAGATACCAAGAACTCATCATTCCCTCCTTATTGTATTATAAGAGTTAATCCTCTAGAAGCAAAAGGCATATTGACCATTATAAAAGCACAAAAAAAGAGCACATAAAGACTCTACGGCAATGGACACACATGAAGAATATCCTCTTTATTAAACTTATAAAACCTGCAATGCCAATCCATTCCAAAACAGCAAAAAAATTGACAGATGTTAATGCATTGCAACTAGCCATCGCTTCTCACAGAGCACAATACCCTGCTACTGTCTCATCAGCCTTCTTGCAATCAAGATGCATGAAAAGGAAAGTTTCTAATGCAAGTTTCTGAGATGGGGCTCAGATATTTTGGGGGAAACATGAAATTTTTAGGCTGATTGCATAAACTCACTATCTTATGGCCCCCTTTTCTTTTTAAGGTTGTCTGAGATAAGGAGCCTTATCATGTTGATCCCCAGAAAAGCAAAACAACCTAAGGAATGAATCAATTGAGAATATCTTCAAAGAAAGAGGATTTAAGTCAATAGATTTCACAAGCATAAAACATTGCCACCAAGTCTTAAGTATTTCATTTGTCTGATTTGTCTGACCTAGAATAATTAATCAGTAGCAATGGAAAGGCTTCACTTTCGATCAATCTATCACCGACCATGTCCTCCATGACCTCTCTTTATCTAGCTAGAGGAAACAGACAACAATTGGGTCTGAAAGGAGCATTGCAACACCTCAATTCATGCCAATGAAGTGGCATTGCATTCTCCTAGATGACGTCGCAATGTATAACAGAAGTTATAAAACAATCTGCAGCCTCTGTTCAGACAATACCACCCCTCCTTCCATTGTCCCTCCTCCTATACGCACCCAAGAGAAGAAAGAGCATTGACAATTCCCCTGGAAGCTCTCTGCTGCATGATGCAACTGTTCTGAATATCATTTCAAACGCTACCCCTCTCTTTCCAAAGAGCCAAAGAGAACGAAATAATCCTAGTTTGCGGAAAAAAAATTCCACATTTGTTATGCAATTATTTCAGCGACCGTACCCAGACTTTGTCACCACAAGGCTACGTTCTAGAGTAGCTTTCCCTAGGAAGTATCAAGCGGGATCAGAACAAAGGGCTGCCTACCAACTGACTCCCAAAATGCTACAGAGGAAAAAAAAACTACACTTGCAGGACTTTGGAGACAAGATCAATAATCCAGCTTCAGCAAAAAAGCTACCTGTAGAGGCTGTTCAAACAATCATCACATGAGGGAAGTTTGTCAACAAAAACCTATTCTTTTCTCCAAAATTGCTTTCATGGGAAATTACTTCTTGAGATTTCTGGTGAAAAATTTATTTCTTCCTGAGTAGTACATCTCAAAAGTAATTTGAAGGAACGAAATGACGTCCTCACCTATAATTCACACAAAAAGCAAAACAAAAACACCAAAGACACGGCAGATTTTTCAAATTCGCCATGAAAATAGTAAACTTTCGAACCCCCCCAAAATTCAATAACATTCTACTTATCTACCGAGATGGCAATGATAATGAAAAATGCAGCTCCTCCGAGCTAAGAATTGAATCGCAGCCTCACCGAGATTGAGAGAACCAAAAAAGAATTACACCACAGTATTCGCCTGCAGCATCTTAGGCATCAGAAGGCAATGCGAATTAGCCAACCTCTAAATATAACCCAGGTCAAATAGCTCCATTCACTCGAAGAGTGACAGAAAGCTGACGAAACAATCGAACGTGACCTCAACCCAATCGCTGCAGGAGAAATCAAGCTATCGCGAAAGCTCAGGCTAGAACGAGAGCTGACCGTGGCGGGATCGACTTTGGGGAAGCTCTTGACGACGGCGAGGACTCTCTCGACGACCTCCTCCTTGGTGAGATGGTCGTCGCCGTGCGACGACATGGACCGGGACGCGGAGCTTCCGGGGAGACTCCATTCCCGCGATCTCGGGCCGGCTAGGGTTTGGGCTCGCGCGGGGAGGCGGATGTGGCGGAGAATCGCAGCTCTCATTGCCATCTCTCTCTCTCTCTCTCTCTCTCTCTCTCTCTGTGACGGCAGAGGATGGAGGAGGCAAGCGTAGTAGGATGCTGCAGCAGGAGAAAAAAAAAATAATTTCGAAGATAATTTATTTTTCTTTATAAGAATTACTGGAGACGATCCTACAAAAAAAAAAAATCATAAACATATTTTACCGATACCAATTCAGCCTTAAATCTTTCAATCGTATCAACTGAACCTTAAATATTTTCGTATTGATACTAATTGAATCCCCAATCAATTTAGGCCGGAAATTAGGATATTAACGGTCTTATGTGGCACGGACGACGTTAACGTAAACATTCTTTTTATAATTTTTTATTTTTTTGGTTAAAAATTTTTCCCCACCAAAAAATCAAACGAATCAAATAACTTTTCCTCTTCGACCCAAAAAAAAAAAATAATAATAATAACTTTTCCTCATCAACCCAAAAAAAAAATAATAATAATAACTCGTCCTCACTTGGGTGAATTTTTAACTCGATTAAATATTTTAAATCAGAAATAGTGAAATTTATCAAGCACATTAAAAATTGAAACTTAAGCATTTTAATAGAAGTTACCGATGTTAGGTCTGCTTTCAGTATAATTTTTTTCTAACATTTATGATTGAATGATTGTCATATTTGTTTGGAGCTAGCTTCGTAATCGAATTCTCCCGCGTGCCATTTATTTGAGAGTGGGTAAATAATTTCTTACACGTGCAGTGGACCTAGTAAAAATTATTAATTAAATTTAATAAATTCGAATAATAATAGCTGATTTTTGGTTAAAAGACTCGATTAAGAGCTTGCTTTTTTTAAGCAAAAGAAAAAGAACGTAATTTCTCCATTTCTTGCCAAAATATAAATTATTATTCATATTTCCAAAAATTATAACCTATGTAAATCTCCGGATTGGCATTTAAATCTTGCGAAAGTTTCGTGTGTCGCGAATTTAGAAAAAAAAGTCAAGTTGCATGAATTGCAATTTTTTTATTAAATAAAATGTAATAAGTAAGGAACGATTTATTGTCTAATCAGCTACTTTGTGTGTCTTTTAACCAAATATATATATATGCGCCTGTCTGAAATTTTCTGATTAAGCAAAAAGTAAATACTCATAATTTGTTCCTTACAAAAAAAAAAAAAATACTCATAATTTGTTCCGGAAGGGAGGGGCTACCAATTTATCTAATACATTATTTGGTCCGCACTTTGCACGGTTAATAACTACAACATAAAGATTGAAGCATATGAAAATAGATTTGACTAATTGAATTAGCTTAATACAGTTAAAATATAAACCTTTGATAAATAGGAGGGCAGAAAGACACTCTATTTCAATAAGTTGGGGAAGAATAAAGGGACAACATTGTTGCATATTGACCTAAATTATTTAGAAAAATAATGGTTTTGATTTGCTCATAGATACCGTTAAAACCTTCATTTCTAAACATAGAGCAATCGACTGTGACTCGCCAATTATTTTCTACTTTGATTATTAATTTCTCCCAAGACTGAAGCAACACGATTTATAAGTCACAAATTCTCGCATGGAATTGTAAATTAATTTATTTTGTTATATTCTTTGTTAGATAGCTTGAAGGAAAACAAGCTTCTCAAGTGAAATTCAAAAACAAGAAATCGAATGTATAAAACGATGGAGAAATTATCTCTAAAAAATCTACGTTTATTTAATTCAATTCCATTGTGAATTCACATCAATCTAAATAACTATTCATAATGAATTTATTAAGTGAATTTATTTCAATAATAACTATCGGTATAATCACTTAGACTACTGGTCGGTTGCATTCAAAATAACCTCCGTTGTTTAAAATTTTGTAGCAAGAAGTTTTTTTTTTCTTTTTTAAGTAACAAGGTGATCCGGCAAGTTTTCGCGCTCGTCGACTAGTTTACCTTTTCAAGAGGGTGTCGCGTGGCAGTTGTGCATGCCAAAATATGATGTAAAGTTTCACTTGATAAGCATAACCATTTAAAATTTTCTTAATTTTGGTTTTAGCTATTTGCAGTAGATTATTGACAAATCATTCCGGATGTCGTCAAGCCACTTTTAAACATCTTAAATTAGTGGAAAGCAAATCAAAAAGTCCAAAGCTCAGGGGCATTCAGGGCAATTATCCCAAAGTCGAAGGACACGGATTGCAATTTTCCGGGAAACCTGTGAAGGACAATAAGGGCGAGTAGGAAGATCGCGAGGTTCCCGCTAAAGGTAACCAGACGCTTCACCTGACGTCACCCAGGGGTCGAGCTTCTGCCGTGGTCGACCTATGCTATAACGACCGAGCTCGACGCCGCCGCCGCCAGCCTCTGTGTTCATCGCCCTCGCTCCTGCGGGAGGTAAGAGCATCATCTTCATTTACCTGCGTTTCTCTGCTTTTTGCTTCCACTACGTAGAGAATGAACGGTCGCGACGCTTCTGGGGTTTGTTTAGGCGCGATCAACGAGAACGCACCTTCCATTTAGTGGGGTTTTGGAATCCTGTGGGCCGATTTCGATCTGGGTTTTCATTTGTCTGATGAAAATTTGTTTCTCGTGGACGAAATTGGTGCATAGGATCGTCTTCGGAGCGAGAATGGACCTTAGTTACGTTGCTGTCGCCGGTTGAACGGGAGAGTTTTGGACGAGTAACGGGCTTTTTCTTAGTTTACACGTAGACGGAGCTGTTACAAGGGATTGCGTTGGTTTATACGAACGCCCGTTGTTTCTTCTGATAGTGGCTGAACGTACTTTTAAGAAGACATTGTTTCAAGCCCATGATGTGGAGATTTGCTCTTCCCTATCACCAGTTGCTGATACTTGTTGTGAATTGTGACTAGTCATGGCTTTTCTCTGAAACACGATATACGCAGAAGACCATGGTCTAATATTCGACAATGTCGACTCATTCTTGTTGCACATCCATGATTTAGTCCCGGTCAGTTAACTAGGCTTTTGGTTTTCTTATCAAATTTTGAACATGCAGCAAAAAGTATCTGCACAGCTTCCTAAATTGTACGCTGAGTCTAATTCTCGATCAATGTGGAGGGAAATTTGTCTCAGCCAGAGCCAGTTAATTAGGTTTCTGGTTTATTTTGTCAAATGTCGCACATGCAGCCAAAAGTTTCTGCATGGCTTCCTAAATAGTAAGTTTAAGTTTAGTATATGATCCAAATCACTGTTGAGAGGCGTTCCTCTCGTCTTGGAACTACTGCTTTGCCTGCTTTTTTCTGGGAGAAAAGGAATCTTCTGCTAGTGTTGTATTCATAAGTAATTGGGGACTAAGGAAGTGAGCTAAAGCAATGTGGTTTTTGAGATTTTTGCGATTATGATGACATCTTTGAACAAGTCTCAATCGAGACTGTGGAATTTGGGTCGTAAATTTGTAGTTGCTTTTCTCTGTGAAGCTCATACTTTTCTCCTTCAAGCGATGTAGAGCCCTCCTGTCCCCTCAAACTAAAAAAGAGGTGATGTAGAGCCAAAGTCTCATCCTAAAATTGTAATGAAGCCTTTCAAATATGATGGGGCATGGTCCTGAATTATTCAGGCTATGGGCTTGCTGCAAGGATGGATGACGAATTAACTGTCGAGAGCTATCGTGCGTTGAAACTTGCAACAAATTCTTGCTGGTCTAAACATTTAGAACCGAGGAAGTTGGTGTCTGCTAAGGTTTGATGTGAGAGGCAGAGTTGGGTTGTATTTTGTGGTCATGGTTTCAAAGTGGGGTCAGGTTAAACTTATTATGATGGAAGGATCTGTGTTCAGCACTGTGTATGTTGAAGACAGTGCTGAGGATCCACTTTAATTGCATTTTTGAAGGAAAAAATCAAATAATGATCCGGAAATTAAATGTCCTGTGGGATTTGGTCCTAGGCCCTTTCATGAGGATTACTGAAGGGAATTGATAAGTGAAAGCAGGGCAATATATTGTTAATCGTTCGTTGTTCTCATGAGGTTATGGTCCCCTAGTATATTACCAGATTGGAGAGCAAGATTACTTTTTGTAAACAATGCAGTTTCTTTGAAGCTAGTTTGTGTGAATTTTTTGAGCCAAATTTTACAGCCTTCTCGTTTTGGAGTGTTATAAGGGGTGGAAGAACTCATCCTGAAAAGCAAGCTTGCCAAGACCCAATCCATTTTAAGCCCCATAATATCTCCTTAGTTGCCCAATGTGGGACTTTTTCCCGCATCATCCTCCCCCTCTTCAGGATTCTGTGACCGCACAGAATGGCCCTGAGGACATAGCCTCGAGCCCCCACCAGGAGACTGCAGCCCGAGGATAAACTGCCGGAAGGTGGGCGTCCAAGGAGTGGGTTTGATACCATGTTGATGCGTTACAAGGGGTGGAAGAACTCATCCCAAAAAGCTAAGTTGTCAAGAGAGGGAATCCAACTTTTGTAAGCTGCAGAATATCTCCTTAGTTGCTCGATGTGAGACCTTTGCCGGCATCACCTTTAGTGTATTTGCCTGTGATTATGTGACTTGTTTTAACAACTATGCATATGTTTGACTTTTGGTCATAAATCTAAAGACTGAGAAAAGTAGAAGTACCTAAAACAAAAAGCATATTGAATTTTTAAAATTTAGTATTATAGACCTTTTCTTTTTTCTTATTTTCCTTTCAGATTCCATGGAATTTTCTACAAGTATTCAAAAAGCATTTTCAACAGCGGAAGTCACTGGCGGAGAATATTCAGAAGTTAGAGGTACCAAGTGCCAAAATAGTGAAGTCCTCTTAAGGAAATTAGTTCAAGTTTACCATGGAAAACACAGTGTGAAGGCATGCCGTCACTTACTATCCCATATCCTCTTTAGATCTCTTATCTATTCTAATAGACAGAAAAAGTTCGTGTACATGTGAATTACGGTATTACAGGGCATGGAAGTTCTTTTTGTGACGCAGATGTAGATTAGCTCATGCATGTCCAATGACCAGTTTCCAAAAAATATGAAGGGAAAATCAATTCTGGGAACTGGAAATCAGTGTTTTCTGTGCTCTTCATGGATATCGTGATTTCTAAAAGTGTTGCAAAGTTTCATTTTTGTAGAAAGTTTAAGGGAATATGTATGAGTGCATGAATATTTTTAAAAACTGATTTTTCCTTTTAAGATAATCTATTGGGCTCAAATTTACGTTGACTATAATGATTTGCCGACATTTCTGTGGACATCTTCGTAGTCTTCACAACACTTTCGGACGTTATTAATTTCCCTAGGTCATTTATACATTTTAGTGGAGAATCTTTTATCCCCATGTACAAGCTCCATAATCTGTTAGTTTATATGCCAATCCTGAACTTACCATTAACAAGTCTATCTAATCATCAATACTATCGGAAACTTCTGTCAACATGATACAGCTATACGAAATGGTATTGGGGGATTGGCTTCTATATTCAAGACTTATAAACTATGGGCAGTCATTTCCTTCAGTGGATTCAATTTAAGGAACCAATTTCAAGAATACAGATTCATCTAGTTGCTTGGATTTTCCTCTCGAAAGTTCTCTGGGCTTCTGGGTGTTTTCATTAAGTCGGTCCCCAAGTATTGTTGATTGACTTCCTTTTGGAATTTTTGTAAACTTGACATTCTGTGGACTATCTAGCTTACATTATCATAGGCTGCTGCAAAAACTGAACCGTGTCTTTCAATTTTCACAGATTTCCATTTGTGCACAATCTTTTCACTTGGGGATTATGTGATTCTAAATTTTGTATTCTATATAACTAGTGGGATATATTGTACTTCAGATGGTAGTGATGGGATCTACATCTAGATCTCCTGTATTTTCAATCTTAATTTCTGTGGAGAAGCCAAACAATATTTTTATGTTACGAATAGTGCGTCAAGTAAGACGTTCGTGTCATTTGTTTGCTGTTTAATACATGTTATTGTTCGTTGTCAGATCGCGAGGAACCAATCATGAGTGATGATGGACCACTCACTAATGAACTACATTTATCAAAGCTTGGACGCTCGCAGTGGTGGATTTTAGTCCTCGTCAATATTTTCTTCCTCATCGCAGGACAAGCTGCTGCTGTTCTTCTCGGAAGATTTTACTATGATCAGGGTGGAAATAGTAAATGGTTGGCGACACTTGTTCAGACCGCTGCTTTTCCAATCCTTTTCATCCCATTATACCTTATACCATCATCACAGAAGGCTTCAGCTTCTCCTAGTGCACCTTCTTTCAGAATTCTTGCCTCGGTCTACTTCTTCCTAGGAGTGCTCCTAGCTGGGGATAACATGTTATACTCCACAGGCCTATTATACCTCTCTGCCTCTACATACTCCCTTATCTGTGCTACCCAGTTGGCATTTAATGCAATTTTCTCGTATTTCTTGAACTCTCAGAAGTTTACTGCGCTCATTCTGAACTCTGTGGTTGTTCTTTCTTTATCTGCGGCCCTCATTGGTGTCAATGATCATTCCGAGGGACCATCTGGAGTTTCTAAGTGGAAGTATACCATTGGCTTCTCATGCACCCTTGGAGCTTCTGCAATCTACTCTCTTTTGCTTTCCCTCATGCAACTCTCTTTCCAGAAGGTCCTTAAGAAGGAAACGTTCTCAGTAGTTTTGGAGATGCAGATATGGACATCCCTGGTTGCTACCTGTGTTTCTGTTTTGGCTCTATTTGCGAGTGGGGAATGGAAGACCCTGCATGGAGAGATGGAGAGTTTTGGAGAGGGAAGAGCTTCGTATGTGCTGACTCTGGTTTTCACAGCCGTGTGTTGGCAGGTCTGTTCAGTGGGTGTTGTGGGATTGATATTCATCGTGTCTTCTCTGTTTTCCAATGTCATCAGTACTGTTGGTTTGGCCGTTACTCCGGTTGCTTCAGTGATAGTTTTTCACGACAAGATGAACGGTGTCAAGGTGATTGCCATGCTTCTGGCTCTTTGGGGTTTCGCATCCTACATATATCAAAACTACCTCGATGATTCTAAAGCAAGGAGAATGCAGCGCAACGTGGATGGAACTCGTAATGATTCTGTCCGCAACGTGGACGAAACTCGTAATGATTCTGTGTGCTGATTGTCTTCCTGTTGATTGATCTTGTAAATAACTCTTCAAGTACTGGGATGGTTCCTCATTTCTGCTAGTGAATTGTGGTTGGCAACATTATTGGATTCAAGCATTTTTGTTTCATTCTGTAATTCTGCTATTTTCTGCACCTCACAGTGGGCTCTCATTCCTCTTGGCAAGATTGCCCAGTTGTATTATCTTTAGGGACCTTATGAGTTATGTAAACAATTGGATGGGACGGTTGATATTAAGGGACACGAAGAGCTGGCGATTCACGGTTCAAGAGAACCTTTTGTGCAAACGATATATCTACACTCAGTTGATCTCAAGCAGCTTTTGTTTCTCCAATCGTGTAGGCAAGTAATAGGGGCATATAGAACGTTTTTATATGGTTTAAGTGCTAATTTAAACACGTTCAAAAGTTTAGGGATCACATTGAATAAATTAAAATTTCGGGGGTCACGTTGAACAAATTAAAACTTCAGAGATCACATTGCACAGTGGGTTAAAATTCAGGTGTTATTTGTATCATTATCCCTTTTTAGTCTAATTGCCATTCTTGTGCAAATTGATGGTTGGAGGACTGAAGATCGTGCATCGATATAGCAATCCAAGATGGGCAAAGCGTCTGCTTATCCGCAGATCGCCTACGTTCGGTTCTTACTTCATATATTTTGGCTTCTGCGGAAAATTTTTATGTGGGCTCTTGATGTGAAAGTGAAATTTCGGGCGGAGTAATGTTCCTGTGGCGCTTTAAGAGTACCTAAAAGTTTTCTAGCTATTCATTGCATCGGAAAAATTATTTAAAAAGTCACAAGCCCGTTATACGGATACTAATTCAGTCATAAATTTTTCAATTTGACCAATGTCCTAAACTTTTTGATAATTTATCAATTTAAACCTTATGGGGAAATTGATCGGAATTCGCTGAAGTGGACGGCAATCGTTTTATGTGGCATGGCCGGCATAACTAGTTGGGTCAAGTCACATCAAACTTTTAATGTGGGAGTTAGGACGAAGCCAAGACTCATGGAAAGATTACAGAACAATTAATGAAGGGAGGATATGGAGCTTAGAAAATCTGTGCGGCCTAACAATTCGATTTATTTATACTCACGATAAACAATTGGGTCAAGTTACAAGAAAATAATTCCTTCAGAATTATATAATACAAATTATGGCTGTCAAAAATACCTAAATCAGACCCAACCGAAACGAAAATTTCGTATCTTTTATAGTAGGGTTCCTTCTGATTCAGATAATGGTTAAAAAGAAAGGTGCAAAAGCAATTCCGATCGTGACCGAACTGAATCTAAGCATTTTAAACCATACATTATTCTTCCTCCCGGAGAGCACCCTCCAAAAAAGTCTCGTTCACCGTCACTTTTTGCGCATTGACCCAAACCGACCCGACCCGAGCCGTGTTTTGGGCTTGGGCTCTAGACCATTCAAATCTCAAGCACCGCATGTTCGGGTCGGTTCGGATGCCGTGGGAGTCGGAACTGTCGACACCCCTGGTCACTAACGCAGATCGCTTGCCTTCGATTGGAATAGCGCAATAAAGCTGGGCTATGGTTTTCGACCTTAGTGTCAGATAGAATTCTCCAGCAAATTCCTTATGTGTAGTTATGTTTGTCGTTGGATTGCTTCAATCATTGGTTGAAGGGACTCGGGTAGTAATTAATGATTGCAGTGCCAGCTACTTGAATTAATGTTGTATTTAAGGTGGTTTTTGGGTCCAATATTCAAGCATCAGAGACTAATTAGGTGTCGCTAGTTCAGTCGTGTGGGAATGTGACGTCCATCTTTGGTTCAAGGAGGTCATGGCTGTCTTGATCAGGTTTGAAATCTACATGCAATGCGGCATTACAATCTTTCAGTGGTTATCGAGAAGTTCCCATGTAGAATTTTGATCCAGTCGATTATGTCGATCCGGCCTCAAGAAACATTGCATAAATTACTAGTATTGGTATCAATTTAATCATAAATTTTTTACATTGGCACCGATTCGGTCTATCCGACCAAATTGGATGAAAACCACTGACGTGGACTCCGTGCATCTTATGTGGTATGGCCCAAGAATGACATTGACATTTTCTAAATAATACTTCAATGATTCTTTTGTTTTTCTTTTTTATTATTAATTTATTTTGCTTTGTTCTTTTTTTTGCCCTTTTCATTTGGCTAGTGAGGGCCAACAACCCCTCACCCAGGGCCTTCGCGGTCCTGCTGACCACAGGCGTGGTGCCCCTCGCCCAGGTTTGAAGAGGGCCATCACAACTCCATCGGCCACGAGAGAGATGGCCCTTGCTGAGTAGGTGGCGACCCTCACCGGTCAAAATGAGAGGGAAATAAAAAGAAATAAAAAATAAAGAAAATAAAAAAGGAAGTCTAAAAAAAAATATTAGATTTTATTTAAAAATATCCACATCAGAACCGATCATGCCAAATAGAATTCCCAATGTCTACCGCAACGATTACGAGCAAAATTGGTACATATGCAATAGGTTGAAGGTCGAAAAATTGTGAAAAAAAGTCCTAAATCTATTACACTTCTGCTAATTCAATTCTAAATTTTTTACATTCCCGCCAATTCAGTCCTAAATATATTTTTTTTTGTCAATTCATTCCATTCGACCAACTTTGGCTAGTTGACGTTGAAGTAGACACTAGAGTTTACGTAGACAATTTTTAATAATATTTTATGATATTTTTCTTTCTTTTCTTTCTCTTTTCTTTTTCTTTCTTCTACCTCCAATCGGAGAGATCAACCAACTTTTAGCGTCATACCGGCCAAAATTGGTTAGATGGACTGAAATGGCAAAACAAAAATTTAGGAATGAATTAGTTTAAACGTAAAAGGTTTAAGGCTGAGGAACAAGGACATTGAGATCCAACATGAACCTGTTCGAGTCGGGAGCAGTTGATCATTTTGATGCATACAAGTATTTTTATTGGAACGTTGACACATAATTAATAGAATACTTAAAGTATCTCCATTGCCCAATAAAATGATCTTGTCAGTATTGGTATAAGTGATATTTTCCTTCAACAAACTTAAAAGATTTAAGACTTTTTAGACAATTTTTTTCGGTTTAGAGCTTTTTTCGAAACTTTTTCCTCAGTTTGAATTTCATCAAAATACGCCACTAACACAGTAGTGGACCACGATCTACTCCGTCCACCACGCCATCCGTCGAACGAATCCATCTAAGTGTCTTTTTTCGGACATTGCTTCCTCGTGTCGCGAATCGGGCAATAGTCCAATCCACTAACACATGTTCGATCCCGCACATGGGCAAAAGGAAGAGTATCCAGTCATGACACACACCTCAACTTCCGTTTCAAGCGTTCGAGGATTCATCCCATCCTTTGTTTTCCCCATTTAAAATCATTGCGAGCGTGCTCGGGAGTCGGTAGTGAAAGGTAAATGAAAAGACGGTGAACCAGTCATGACAACCCAAAGTCAAACTTTTCGTTCGTTCACCTTCCGAACGAAGGCTAATTTGGATATTTCCAACTTTTAATTCGTTCGACGTGGTACGTATGGACGCAATTCTTTTCGTTTGATCGAACAGGGGAGGAAGTCGACCGCAAGCCCTCGAGCTATTGCGAGATATGCAATTTAGTCCCTGAAATTTCAGTTTATTCAATCCAGTCTTTAAGTTTTTCGTAACAAAGTCGGATCTCGATTTTCTTTTTGGATACATAGCGAGAGGAAGCCGGGCATGGTGCACTAAAACCGCACACCTACCCACTTAAATCTGTACATGAATATGGTGGATGCTGTCTCACTGCCTCATTTTATTTCTTGCATTAGATCTACCCACCACAAGAAGAACAAAAAAAAAAAATAAACAAAAGTTCGGTACCCCTGCATTAAAACTCCTTACTCTTAACGACCCACCAACCTTTTGAATTGTGTGGGTGAGGGGTGGTGGCAGAGAGGCCGCCATTTGCTCCGCCACTTCCAGCGAATCTGCCGCCACCAGGACGTGGCGGCGCCGGGACGCGCCACCGACAGGGGAGGGGGGAAAAGAATAATTCAACAGCCCATTAAATGAGGCCATGTGATGATGGTGAATGTCGCTCTTAGTTTGAAGACTTTCACACAAAAGAATGAGGTCCTCTCTTTCTCGACGTATTATGCGAGATCTATTCATGTTTACGGCAAGGAAAGCCATCCAATCGGTCTTAAACTTATTGTACGACGACGTAGATTGTTTGCTCTTAATTTAGAATCATTTCCATGCTGGAGCATGGCGAAGTTTTCAGCCCTAGTTTTCCTATCTCGTTAAAGCGTTGTTGCTACTCCCCGTTAAAAGATTTTTAGCCCATTAGCCCATGTACGACAGTTTAACAGCTTAGCCGATGCCGCCTCTTCCCATTCGAGTATCACTACTGATTTTAGTGCGCTGAAAAAGAAGTGGTTTGATTCAACACTGGCATCATAGCAAATTGAGTTTGTTTGGCTTTTTATCGATGGTCAATCTCCTAATTGCTACTATGAATCACAGGGTCAAAGTTTGAACTCGCGATGTCAATTTGTTTCTAAATTTATCGATTTTTGCTAATTCAGTCATAAACCTTCACGCGAAAACCCAATGTAGTCCTTCCAGTCAGTTTTCACAAAAATCACAGCGTGGCACTTTGTCACATAGGACGGCCGGCGATGATTAGGTCGCCACGTAAGCAATTTATAACGGAAATTAGCCGAAATGACTTCCTTGGAACTTCGCACAAAGGCTTAGGACTAAATTGGCAAAAATCGAAAAGTTCAAGACCAAATTGGTATCCGTACAATAGGTCCATGACCGATTGGGTGATTTTCCCCATAAGCAACTCACGGTGAAACAATTGTCGAAAATTCTAAAAGATGTCGTAGCCTCGAAACTTTACATGGGATCGTCGACAGCCGTCCGAAATTTCAAGCTATCAAAAGAAAGTGCAGCTTAATATGTAAAAAACTCTAAAAAAAAATAGCAAAGGGGCGCAATCATAATTAAGCAAGAGGGTTGGTTGTCTGTCTAATTAGACTCCACAATTAACACTATATGCTAAGAGAGCGTGTGCAGTTGACCTTAATCATTTCGAAATCACAAGACATTTTGTTTTAGTAAAGGTCCAACAACTATGCATGTAACATATGTTTAGAAACTTCAATATTCCGCCTTAATTGCAGCATTACTTAGTACGACATTTATACTCTTCCATACCTCATCATTTAAAATAAAATACGCCCTTCATTTGTATTTTTATATCAATAGAAATTCACACTGGTGAAGAGAAATCTCAAACCGGGCGAAGTTGACCTTGAGGGGGTACGATGATGATGATGATGATGATGATGATGATGATGATGATGATGATGGTAAGCTCGTGTTCTTTAACAATACGTTTCCAGCATTCGACACGACCACACTGTGACATGAAGGAACGAGAGAATCCATGCTGCAAAATGGAGGATTAGAAGAAAGATTAGAAGAAAGGAGAGAGAGAGAGATAGAGAGAGGGCAATCGATTTGAGAAGAAATGACAAAACAATTTGCACAAAATCGAAGCTTATGCTATCAGAAACAGCTTTGTCCATCTTTAATTGTTTTATTTTTTTTTGTCAGGTTCTATACTATCCTATTTTATTTTACAAGTCACACTGCATGCGTCATGTGCTGTGTGCAAGTTACGAAATCCTTCTTCCTCACTTAGGCATCCCCACTCCTAACCCCCTGAGAAGGTGGGGAATCGAACCCTCCACCCCCTTCTTAAATGGAAAAACCAACCTTAATTAGATGATTACAATTGTCCGCTTTCTTGAATCAACGGTGTATGATTGAGAAGGTAGGAAATCGAACCCTCTACCCCTTCTTAAATGGAAAGACCAACCTTAATTAGATGATTATAATTGTCCGCTTTCTTAAACCAACGGTGTATGAGATCGCTCGCGTAGGAACAATTTCCCACCGGCCATATTCAGAATACTTTCGAGTTCGTAAACGGGGATGTCTCCTAGACGTTACATCATAGTTGGGAGGTGTGATGAAGTCAAAAAAATTTAGTTAAATCTGACAACCAACTTCACATGGGGCCACCTTAGCCATCTTTGGCAATTGCGAGGGTTGCAAGAGAACTTTGGAGAGAGGAATTCTCATTCTCTCTGTCTCTCTCCATTTCGCCCTCGATGATCCTTTGGTTCGAGCAAGGCTCGATCACCCTTTGCCAGAGCTCCGACAAGTTTGTGCCGACCCCGACTGAAGATTGGGCAGCGTGGCAGCTCCAATGCCCGATAAAAGCGAGATGACCAAATTGCAAAAACGCCATGAGCGAGGAGGATTACAGCTAAATCCGATACCTATATAGACATTTTCAAAAATCCAGTGACGCGGGCAGATGCATATGTAAACGACCCTATGTGAGACCTGGGAATGCCATCAGACGGCAATAACTTCTTCGACATACTAAATCCGTTCTCAAGATATATAAGTCCCTATGATTTTCATAGCCTCGAGAATAATATCTTAGAGTTTCAGTTGTGGATGCTCTCGGAACAATCCCGTTAAAGATTCGAAACACATTGAGAATGATTAGCGTATCGAGAATTGCCAATCGATTACCAAACTAACCTATCGGGGACCATAAAAGGAACCACGGTGAGGATCCTTAATTTTTCCAAATCGAGCGCATCGAGGAACCTTGAAAAAGGCTCTCGGTCAAAGCGGACAACGATGGAGGGAGGAGGGGGGGAAAAAGACGCAGCAAAATCGACGCCCGAGGCTTGAAATCTAATCCAATCCCCATTATCTTGGGGAAAACATGAAACCCCCCCTCTCTCAAGAACTGTTCCCACGACATCTATTTTCCTAATCTCCTAGACCAGTCTTTTTCTAAACATCGTTCTCCCCGAAAAAAAAAAAAACAAGGCTGCAAGAAAAACAAAACGGAAAATTCAAAATTCAAAAGAGCAAGAGGGCATCTCTCGTGGAAGACAACTTTACAGCAAACCCCACATGGTTAACGGTCGAGACAAGTCTAATTCATGCAGTCTGATTCATGCAAAATCAAGTCCAAACGAGTCTCACCCGTGGAATAGGCACGGCTAAATATGGGAATGAGCATGATTCTAAAGTAAAATTGAGAGAATCAGAGAATCGAACTGGTGAAAACATGATATGTTTCAAATTTCAAGATATGCAAAGCATGTTTCAGGTTTCAAAAATTAGAAAATAGATTTTAAAGGACATGTTTCAGGTTCCATCTCCTGAAACGTGAAAACGAACTTGAAATCTGGAACAAGTATTTGTATTTTTCTTGTTCTATATTTTCACGCTATCCCATGGTATTCTATGGCTTTTGATGATGAATGTGTAATTTGGAACCATTAGTCCGAACTTCCATTTTCGGCTATATGCATGACCGATGCTTTTACTTTGTCGATATTTCATATTCTTCATGTGTCTAAACATGATTTATGATCAATGAATTGTAAAAATGAGGTGATAATTCACTACAATCGTTCAATTAAGAATACGAGTGAAATCTGAATAAACCCTGAAGCAAATCTTAAAACCTACGTTAGAGTAAATTTTAGGTTCTAGAGTACCTTGGAAAAAAATCGATTTCTATGGGTGCTTGAAACTCAAAACCGCTCAGCCCCAATTAATCGGCACAAACCTACGACATCCACGGGGGGCCCCAGCCCGTGAGCGAAGCGTGACGTGCGCGCTGCGCAGCGGGACTCGGCACGGCGACAATAAATGGTGAAAGCCTCAAGTCCTCCGGCCATCATTATGACTCAAGTCCCTCACTGGTGACCGTTAGAAGGGCAAACCCAAAAAGGACGACGATCCATGAAAAAACAGAAAAGAAAAAAGAAAGCAATTCAACGCGATGGGAGCGCATCGACTACTCCCCACCCAAGCTGCAGAGCCTACCTTAAATTCGTGGGCCCCTCCCCTTCCTCCTCCCTCCATTGACGACAATAAATGGACGGCTCCGATGCTGCCCACCCTCACCGACCCCGAACCCCACCACCACAACTCCGATCAAAAGGCCTTCCAACCACCGTCGCCCACCCTCCTTTAAAGTGGCGAGCAGCATCATCCGGACGTTGCTTCCCCCATAAGATGTGTCGCTCTTCCCACCACCAATTTCGGAAAAAAAAAAAGACCACCGAAATTCATACCCCCATAGTCTTCGTTTCTTCAATCATAAAAAAGCACGAGAGCGGAAATTATCGAACGAAAGGAAAAAAAAAATTATGGTTTTAGCAAATGGCTTTCGATTTTTTTTTTTTTTTGGGGTCAGAAATTGAATCATCCCTCTATGTAATTTAACGAGTGGGGAATTGTTATTCGGAAACTGAATTGCGTGATCACCTGACACGTGTCCGCCTCCAATTTTTGCCAAGTGTCCCTCGACGTCTTTTCGATGATATTCTGAACGACAGCAACAATGTCAACAGGATGCAGAATTGACGCGACCACCACGTTCCGACAGTAAAATTCACCAGGACTAGAGTCTAGAGCAAGAACATCCGTGTGTACGGAAAAACTTAAATACACAGGAGAAAAGAAAAATGGGTGAAATCTATTAGTTTTTGTATACCTCGTACATGTCATATCGTAAAGGAAGCAAGAAAAAAAGAAGAGGGCAAAATAGAGAAATCATCACGCCAAGGAGAGGTGTAGCTAGCCGGTAATGGAACGATCACTGTACATGAGGTAAGGGCAAATCCCAAAGTATTGCCGTTGTGTGAAAACTGAGCATTTATGCAAGACGGTGGTAAAGGGTAAAAGATTCTCAATCCAACCGGTGTTGAAAACGCAGTAGAAACTCGGGGTCAGAAATCACCGCCGCTGTCGGAGGGGTCAACGTCAACGCCGCGGCCGGACGACGCGTCCTAACGCTTGGGGTTGACCCTCCCGAAGTCCGCTAGCTTCCGGGACCGGTTGCCGCGGTACGACGCCGCCGTCGACAGGTGCGGGTGCGCCGGGCCCCTGATTTCGCCGGAGTACCCCGTCTCCGGCTGGAACCCGCACTTCTGGTGGTTCCACTGCCGCGCGGGGCTCGGCCTCACCAGCGGGCTCAGGCAGAAGCTCAGCCCGGAGACGTTCCTCGAGTGCAGCCCCGTCCGCGCCCGAAGCGGCGGCCCGGCGGGCGGGGGTTCTCCGCGGCCCGCGAGACGACTCCGACGCGTATCCGCTCCCTAGCGGCGATCGGTTCTCGCGGTCCTCGTCGTCGGACTCCTCTCCTCGCTCCGGCGACATCCCGCGGTTCGATACCGGGCGAGGCCGCCGGGATTCGAAGGCGGAGACGCTGTCTTCCGCGGAGAATCCTCGAGGCTGGCTCTTCCCGCGGCGGTGGAGGAACGAGAACCACGACGACGAGGCCGGCGTCGCCCGGCACGAATCCCGATGGCCTCTGTGGCCAGGATCCGAATCCAAAGAGAATCGGGGACCCAATTCGGAATCGAACTTCTCCGATCTGGACTTGCTGAAAAGGATGGCGAGCAAGGAGAACTTGCCTCGCTTCTTCTTGCGCGGCTCGCTCGGGACGAAGCCTCCCACGGCGTCGCTGTACCTGTAAGCCGGCCCTACTTGCGGAGTGCTGTAGAAGCGGTGGTGGCCGCCTCCGCCGCCGCCGCGAGCGCACACGGCGGCATCGGACTTCCGGTGGCTGATGTAGGGGGAGACGGAGTGGGGGAACGCCTGATGCGGCGGGGGCTGCGGGTCGGGTTCCAGGCGATCGTCGGCGGCGCAAGGGCGGGCGCGGGGGCGGGCGTGGGTCAGGGCCTCGGCTTGGGCCTGGGCGGCGATGAGGGCGAAGAGGCGCTCCCGGAGGCAGGTGGCGCAGACGCCGACGGCGCTGCTCAGGTCGACGGGGTGCTTCTTACACTTCATTCCTCGCTCGATCCCCACGCTGACATGCGGTCGCTTCTAGAAGCTTCTGCGTTTCGCCATCGCCTGTGCAAAACCACCGCGAGCTTCGTCCTCCGAAACGAAAACGAAGGTTTGAGAGCGAGCGAGAGAGAAAGAGATACTTTATGGACTTTGTGCTGTCTCTGCCTGTTGGGGGTGGTACTGGTGGCACCTTCTTGATTTAATTGTAGAGAGAGAGAGAGAGAGAGATTTTTTTTTTTTTTGGAGCAAGAAAGATTAGTCGCATCATGGTTATTTTTGCTTTATAAATTATTTAATACATTTCGACATATGCTCTAATTCAAAACTCATTCCCGTTATTCAATTTGGCGATACCCATCGAATTCGATCGGTTTGAGATCCTTCCTCGCATTCGAGTGGTGAATTCGATTCGGAACTGCACTCTCTCGTAAGCTGTCAATTGTCTTAGTCAATATGTCTTGAAAAAAAACAAAAAAAAAAAAGATGTATTTCGAGTTCACTAACAAGTTGGTGGCTAGCCCCTTTTCCCGAATTTAGGTTTGGTTGAATTTTCGCGAGCATTCGTCGAGTTAGCTTAGTAACTTCCGTTTTGCTTGGCGAGTGAAATTTGAATTTGAAAGCTAAATATGGAAGCATTTAGCAAATGGGTCTACTTTATTTACTTTGAAAATTAATTGAATGATGTCGATCCTAGGTTGAACGATGATTTTTGTTATTTATTTGTTTGTTTTTTTTCTTTTGGTGGCAAGTTGACGATGTGACTTTTGTGCGTTGACTTTCTCTTTCGGTTTAGTGGAGTTTGAGGATGATTGCATGACCCCAGCAATAAACAAAGATAAGATTTCTTACCTAAAACAAGCCTTGCTTTCATCAGGTTTTCCTGCCTTTGCCTTCCCTTCTCATTTTTTTTTGTTTTTGCCCAATCGGGGGCTCTCACTTTTAGTTATTTACAACTAAGGACGTCGTCGAAACGCCTTGGCGACTCTCAAAACCAGAACGAAATCTATAACGTTTATGAAGATTAAAGCGACTCTAATAAATGGGATCGCATCTAAAAAAAATTTCGTATGTCCGATACTAAATCTACGCCGACGCTAAATACTAAAAGCATAAGGGAAAAGTAAAAAAAAAAAAAAAGTTGCTTCATAATTTTATGGATGGATTACTTGCAGCATAAAATATCTATCGATTCTTGAAATCGGGACGTGATTTTCTTATGCTCGTCCACTCAATTTGCTAGAATTTGTACGTAAATACCATTTCGAAGCCAAAATGGAGTAATAAGCAGCTTAGAGTTAAAAATGGAAAATTATATTCTCAAATGGGCACGAGTACCACCCTCATTATATTGTATAATGAGGGTTGGAGAGGTTTTCACTTTTCACAGATATCTTTTGAATTATTACGACGATTAGACCTCGGGACCAATAAAGTGCCATACTAATCTCATGGCCTAAGATGAGAAAAGTAATTTTTTTTTTCTAATCGGTGATGGTGGGGAGAATAGAATTACTTTCGTACATTTGATGCTTGGCATGGAAGATGGTTCTTTGGCCACTTTAATTATGCATGCATTAGGTTATGTCATTTTCTCTGTTGCGTGGAGTTGGAAAGTTTATTGCCGTGCTTATTAGCAAGGTTGTTGAAATGCATAAATTTTCAGTTCAGTTTGATTTCATTTTTCAATTCGATTTTGATACCCCCTACTTATTAGTATTGTCGGACCAAACTTAAACCTAGATATAGGGCGACTTGAAAATAAAAAAATAAAGGGCATTTATAAATTAGTGATTCTATTGGGATAACCGGATCAAATCGTCGCGGAGCGCAGCCATATCTTTCAACCGTCGATCAATTAAGCAAACGAATGCTATCGAAGGCATTGTGTTAGTAAGAAAATCAAATAGGTAATGTTTTGAAACCGGGCTCTAACTAGTCGCCCATGGTGGATGGACCGATCGGATTGAAGTTGAAATGCCTAAGCACGATCTCACCATGAGGTCGCAAGTCGAATGAGTTGACGCATTGGATGTGAGTTGCAAAAGAAAGAAAAGAAAAATTACATCCATTATGTTATCTCAAGATAAGAACCCCGACAAGGGTTTCCTATATAGACATTCTTCGTGAATTTTTTTTAGGCTTATGAACAGAAAAAGCGGTTTTTGGTAGTTTTTATCGAAGAAAATCATCGTCTCTTCCACTCTCAAATGCCTACGTATGGTGATCAAGCACAATCTAATTAACTCTTCTTTTTTTTCAATGATATTTGAAATAAACAGGTAAGGAGTTTTTCCGCACCCGAAAACCCTATTTATAGAAAAATAATGTACTAATCATTACGTACATCGTTTGTTTATTTTCAGATTGTACATTAGTATAACAAAAGCATTTGATTTTTGACTTTCACTTTGGATTTCTTATTTTTCGCAAATCTCGCGATGCACATACTTTGCTTAAATCCCAATTTTTTTTTTGACAATATTTAAATGTTAACTTGCACATTTGACCGTAATTATTTCATACATTTTTACAATTTGAGCGTTGTTTTATATTTTAGTGGGGAAGTGAGAAAATTACTTTGTCACTTCGACCAACCTCTTCTGAGGGCTTATTGAACACCTTAACAGAGAAATTTTATTGTTTTCAACTCATTGTCAATTTAGATTTTTGGTGCGAGTATCTTCAGAACACTTGTTAATCATATTTAACGAATAAATCATATTTTTATTGGTAATGTACTTGTAATACTAGATGGATTAATGAATGACTATTTTTATTGTTAATGTGCCTTGAAAATGGAAAATTTTTAATTTTTTTGGGTATTTAACAACCCCAATAAAATCCATAATTACAAAATAATAGTCTCGTTCTAAAATCCGAAGTGAGAAAGTAAAATCCTAAACCCCAACATACCATCTCTATTTTAACCTGGCCCTTAGCCTGTCTCTCCGTCTCTCTTCTCTCCTTTAGCTCGCTGGCAAAGTCGGCAACCCTCAGACTACATCAACTCTCAAAACTCCGCGCCATCGAGATGATTCAATCATATATAAGAATTTCGCGTCCGGACCTCGAGATGATTTGGTCAAATATAATGACTCTTGATTCTTATAGCCTTCGAGATGATTCGATCGTTTATTGACTCTCGAGTCGTAAGACCTCATTAGGTCAATTGGGATCAAACACCCACGGCGCAATGCATTTTCCATACTATTAATTATTAACAAGTGAATATTACAAACACAAGCAAGCTCATCTCAAAGCAAGCAAGTCATCGCCAAATCAAGGCATTCGATTCAATCAATTTCGGGCTTAACAATTCAAACGATTAATTAGCCATTAAGGACATATTAACGGCCAAAAAGGACTTCTCAAGCATTCGATTCTCAAGGCCAATTAAGGCGACTTATCTCAGCAATTTCATCAACGACATCCAAACGTGCGTGCGAGTCGCCACGGTCCTTAATCAAGCCCATTCAAGCTAGCAATGCCTAATCGTTGTTACGACAACCCAAGTTCATTAATTTACAACCTTGAACTAACATGGATTAAGCATAAAAACATTATTTTCAAGCAAGAACAAATCATCAAGCACTTAATCTCAACACGGACAAATTCGGGTCTCTCGGTGTTTCTCATAAAATCAACCATGCATTCATTCAATATCAAACTCAAAATCGGTCCTTTAATAACCTAACATCCTAGGGAAGGTTTAGGATCAACTTACCAAGTCAACCAAGCAAGCAAACTCCTCCAAAAGCAGCAACTAGGTCACGATTTTTCCCGAACAATGCTAATCGATTTTGATTAGTCAAGAACGGCAAGTAATCAGCTCATAAATCCTACTAAAACTCATATTAAACCTCATAAACATGTTGCTAAACATCCTAACTAAGTTCGAGAGGTATTTTATCAAAAGATTGGGGTGAAACAAGCTCGAAAATCCAAATTAGAGCTTCTCAGGTTGGCAATTAAATAGGTTAGTGACCTTCGCTACTTCAAACGACTCTACGGGACAAACAGCTGGGCGGATTTGGGCTATGAGTACGCTATGGAACGGTAAGAGAAAGAGCTTTCCAATGGTGGGTGGCTCGCTTGATTCTGACCACGGACAGCAATGGAAATCGCCGAAAAATGAATTGCGATGGGACTATTTCGGGCAATTGAGCGAGAAATAGAGAGTTTCGAGAGAGAGTGTGTGTTCGATTTTGGAGGAATGAGGAAGAGTGAGGTGGTTCAAGGGTTTTATCTAAGAAGAAGAGTGAGCTAGAGGCGTGGTTGGAGGTATTTTTCCATTCATTGACATGGATGTGGCTCTTGAATGACTAGGTTTGATGGAGTGACAGCTTGGGTGACTACATGGATGGGTTGGTGAAGTGAATAGTTGAGGAATAGTGAGAGTTGTTTAAGGAGATTTGACTTTGGTCTTCTCTTATCTTTTGTCCATAAATTAAGAGCACTTGGACTAACATACCCTTCACAATTTCAACTAACATAGGATCAAACTGAAGACCATCTTGCCCTTGTTCTAAACTAGAGGAATGAGCATTCACTGGGGAGGAAGGTAGCTTGACACTTCCGGTCCGAAATTCGATTTTTCGACTCCCAAGGGACGATCCACAAACTTAATTGATCTCGACGAGGCGACGTCCAAAATTTGATTGTTGGAATCCTCGAATATCTAACATCCAATTTCAAAGTCCAATTCATGCTCAAAATTCATGAATGGTGATTTCAAGTGTACTTCAACCGACGGGCAGCTCTTAGGAGTTACCCTTTTTGACCCGTGATTAATGTCACGTTTAAGAGTTATTCAAGCCATGGCAACCTTGATTGTCATGCAATTGCGTGGGTTAATCGCTAGCTCTAAAGGACGAGATCGTTAGGAATCGATTTATGTTAATTTGCAAATCATACGATGGCCAAACGAAATCACCCGTGAACTATTGGTATAACGCTAGCAAATTGTTCTAAGACCAATCTTAAATCGGCCTTTGCTGGCCCAAAATATTCTCTTAGCAATCCTCCTCGTTAAAGTGTTAGTCCATGGTCGAGTTCTTTAGTTCATGTACTTAAATCCAGATTAGCCTTTTCCTTTTGGTTAGTTACTTCAAGAGCGATCAAGTCTGAGCGAGATTTAATCGAAATACATCAATAGACATTTCATTTATTCATAAGCTTTAAAAAGGGTCGAAATCCAGAATGTCACACCTAAATCCTAAATCCTAAATCTTAAGCCCTAAATCCTAAGTCCCAAGCCCTAAGCCTTAAACCCTAAACCCCAAATCTCAAAACCCTAAATCCTAAATCCGAAATTGCTAAACCCTAAAACCTCTAAGCCCTAAACCCCAAAATGCCTAAACCTCAAAACCCCAAACCCCTAAATCCCAAAACCCCAAATCCTAAAATCCTAGAGAAATATTAATTGCACTTTGAGTGAAGTCGGAGACTAAGACGAAAAAAATTTGTGTATTTAGGTCTTTTTCGTCCAATTGTGTAATTTTTCCAAACATGAGGACTGAATGAGATGCAGGGTATCAAAGTCTCATGTCATAACTTTAAAAGTAAAAAATTTTGGCTAAAATGATTTAAAATGAAATTTTTTAGTTAATCTAAAATTATGTTCAATGAAGAGGTATGTGGTCCCAAATTGAATTTTTAAAAATTTAAGAGATCAAAATGAAAAGGGAATTAAAATAAAAATATAGACTATTTTTGCACATTTTTCTGACCACCAATACTATTTTTCCTGATTTTCGGCTATTTTATAATTAAAATAAATCCGAAAAAGTTAAAAATTACAAAAAATATTTTTTTGTTCAAAATTATTTCTTAAGACAAGGCTAAAGTTTTTAAGGTTGATTTTGTAATTTTATGAATTATTTTGATATTTTTAATTAACTTTTTAAAACAAAATGATAAAAAAAATCAAGTGTCAATATCATGCAAGAATAAAAGGGGAGAGAGTGTGTTCAAAAATAAAATTGTTCTCAATTATTTTTAAAGATGTTGCAAATATGTTTCTAGAAAATATTTTAGAAATATAGTAGTAAGTTTTTTTATTTATTTTTTTTAAAGTATTTTTATTTTCTAAAAGTATTTTCGAAATACTTGAGAATACTTTTTAGCCATGCACGTTTTTGTTCTCAAGTCTTTCGAGAACACTTTGGAATAGAAACACTTTTTCGGAGCGTTACCGTACGCGAGCTTAGTGGGCGGTTCTCTTTCACGAGGATTTCCCCCTCTTCGCGACTCCGTCACCACCGCAGGGTTTCTCACTCTTCGCGACTCTCAGCCACGACCGCCACCACCGCCTGATCCGATTCACTCTTTTCTCGCAGCTTTTTACTCGTCTTCACGCGCATCGACCCTTGTTTTCTATTTCTCTGCTGAAACCATGGCCATTCTAGCCCAGACGCCCGACATTTTAGGTGAACGCCAGTCCGGCCAAGACGTCCGCACTCAAAACGGTACTCCTCCTTTTCTTTTTTCCCCCTTTTCGATCGATCCACTTTTTGTTTTGGCACTTCAATCGGCGAGATTTGTGAATGTTGGGTTGTCTGGAAATTTGAACAGTGGTGGCTTGTCAAGCTGTTGCCAACATTGTGAAGTCCTCGCTCGGTCCTGTTGGCCTTGACAAGGTAAGTTTTGTGGTGATGCGTATTTACTTGTTTGCTTTCATTTTCAGCTTAGGAGCAGTTGGGTTTGGCTGACCTAAGTCTTGTTCAATTAGGTCTGAGATTGTTTTTGGTCTTATTAGTTTGTTGAGATTGATGCCATTGTACATGTTTCAGCTTTGTCAATGTTCTCACAGCTACTGATTTGATTTGACGCAAAAAAGCAAGCAAACATTTGTTATATTAAGTGGTTATCTTTGTTATTTTACACTTGCTGTTGGTTGTACGAGAAGCAAATCTATAATCTATTAGATGAGATTAGTCACCAGAAGTGTTAATGATTCTATCTCTATGCTTTACTCATTTGAACTTTAACTTTAGGGTCAATCTGGTATGGAATGATAATAACCGTTAAGCATTACTGTTGACTGTTGCATTCGGAGTTTATGTAATTTCATCTTTTCCTATGTAGAGACTGGAAATCTAACTCCCCTCTGTTGTCTTGTTCAACGAGTCAGATGTTGGTTGATGACATTGGTGACGTAACAATTACTAACGATGGTGCTACAATACTCAAGATGTTAGAAGTGGAGCACCCAGCTGCTAAGGTGGGTGGATAGCCACCTCGTGTTATGTGACTAGACTCTGAAGCTTGGAGATTTAGGCCCTCATGCTTGCTTCACTTGGGTATACAGGTATTAGTGGAGTTGGCTGAGCTTCAGGACAAAGAGGTCGGAGATGGTACAACTTCAGTGGTCATTGTAGCTGCGGAGTTGCTTAAGGTAATGGTAGCTATTTGAGGTTGGACGCAACTTAGTTTGTGGGTTTTCCCGGTAATTTGTTACTTTAAAGTGATGTGTTGTCTCATCAGTGACTTGATCATTGCTTTTGCAGAGGGCAAATGATCTAGTGAGGAATAAGATTCATCCAACATCGATAATTAGTGGTTTCAGAGTGAGTACTTTTTTTCCCCTTTTTCTATTTATATTTTCATTTTCCCTAGAATATGATGGTAGTTGACAGACGAGCAGTCAGAGCATGCATGCAGTCAGAGCATGCATGCACAGTAAGATAATCTTATTTCTTATGTTTCTCTAGCAAATTTCTCTCATGTTTTATGTGTTTCCCATTATGCAGCTTGCTATGAGGGAAGCTTGTAAATATGTTGATGAAAAATTGGCAGTTAAGGTATGACTTTGTGAGCAAGTATAATTCGGAAAGTTCAAAATTTGATTAGTATTTTTATTTATGGCTAAAGAACAGTTTATGCTTAAGTGCAACTTGAAAAGTGCATTAATCATTTCATTGATATAGGAATGACACAATTACAACAATGTTTCTGTGCTTTATCATGATGTACAATCATTTCTAAGGAAATGATTTGAGCCATTTTATTTTTCCACTTGTTGGTGATAAACTTGTTTGGCTATGATCTATATCTTCATTGAACATTATGCTTTCTGATTTTTCATAGGTTGACAAGCTCGGAAAAGATTCCCTTGTGAACTGTGCCAAAACAAGCATGTCATCAAAGTTTATTGCTGCTGACAGTGACTTTTTTGCAAACTTGGTATGTTGACAGTCGCTAATAGTGGAACTTTTAACCTCTTGATTATGGGTGTGGTTAAAGTGGGGAGGCATCTTGTTTGAGAGGAGAGGTAGGAGCCATGGTGCATGTAACTTGGTATAAACACTGTTGCTTGTTATATTTTCTGGTGAGGCTGTGGATATGGTCGCTATGTATTTTCCATGAGTCAATCATACTGGTCTGTCATCAGCTTTATAAGTCGATCCTGTCCTCCTTAACCTAAAGGTTTCTTCTTGAGTAGAACTCCTGTTGTTATTGGTGCTGGATAAAACTACTTCAAGTTGCCTTAACATATACTTCATAATTGTGTTCAGCATATCCAGGATGATTAAAGCGATGCATCATTTATGGTGCATAAAGTAATTATGTTAATCTGCTAGTTTATTGTTGGCGCATAACAATTTGCTTCCAGGTTGTAGATGCAGTACAATCAGTGAAAATGACCAACGCCCGTGGGGAAGTTAAATATCCTATCAAGGTTAGTAGTTCATATTTACATCTTGTCGTTGTAATACTTTAGGAGGTGTTGACATGGAGCTCTTCTGCTTCTTTATCTTATTCAGTAGTTTAATTGTCAAAAAAGACAACCATGGCATGAGTCTGTTTGTTGTAAAGGCCTATGAGGCTGATTGCTTTACAAGCTTAAATTTTCCTGATCGTTGAGGAATAATAATACCGTTATTTCATGTCCAGGGGATCAATATTCTCAAAGCTCATGGGAAAAGTGCCAGAGAGAGCTACCTTTTGAATGGATATGCATTGAATACTGGTCGTGCTGCCCAAGGAATGCCTGTTAGAGTTTCGCCTGCAAAGATTGCATGCCTTGACTTCAATCTTCAGAAGACTAAAATGCAATTGGGTGTCCAAGTTGTCGTGACTGATCCAAGGGAGCTGGAGAAAATTCGTCAAAGGTAATCAGATGGTCGACTTCCTTTTATTCTGACAGGCTGGTAAATTAGTCTGTCATCTCTTGGTGATTGTATGACTCAAGTCATTTTCCTTAGAACGACGGATGTTTGCATTTCCACTAGAGTGAAGTTTTGTTTCTTTATGTCCTTTATGTGGCTGTAACTTTTTTGGGCGCCCAAAATTGTGCGTATATGTAACAATGGTTATTACTGTTACTACTATTTACTACTGCTGCTGCTGCTACTGCTACTACTACTACTACTATTATAAGGACATATAGATTATAGTTATCATTAGATGATTCTGATGAAAATGGTGTGACATTGATAGCCACAGCATTCTTGCAACAGCTTTTGTCAAAGGCACTAATCATTTGTTGCCATAGTATAGCAGCTTTAAAAGATCTGTTGCCACATGCATGTGCATTGGCACAACATAGCACACCACAACACAACTACAATATGGTTACAGCAAAGCTTCTACTGTACCAAGCACGCTCTAAGTCATCATTGTCAATGGGCATATCTTGCAATGTACTTGGTTTAGGATAGTGAAATTGCTGCAGCAACTGTTCAATACTAATTCTTCATGCAATATGCTCATATAACTTGGGAAGACTCTTTGTGTCTCTTGTTACCTGTTGACTGATTTACCTTCTGACCTTCATAGTTCTTTAGAAATAGTCTTTAAACACAACATAGTTACAGCAAAGCTTCCACTGACCAAGCACGCTCTAAGTCATCATTGTCAATGGGCATATCTTGCGATGTACTTGGTTTAGGAGAGTGAAATTGCTGCCGCAACTGTTCAATACTAACTCTTTCATGCAATATGCTCATATAACTTGGGGAGATTTTTGGTGTCTCTTGTTGCCTGTTGACTGATTTACCTTCTGACCTTCATAGTTCTTTAGACATAGAGTGTTTAAATAGTGGGCCACTCATGTTCCTTTTGTTTGCTGAATGCAGGCACTAATTAAATTTTGCATTTTTGTAGGGAAGCTGACATGACAAAAGAACGTATTGAGAAGATACTGAAGGCTGGGGCCAACGTTGTTCTGACCACCAAAGGGATTGATGACATGGCACTCAAGGCAATCTTCTGCATGATTTGCTTTTTTGTTGTTTTTAATCCTTGGAATAGTGTACCGGATGCTAAACAAGAGCATGCAGACATAAGTTTGAAATCGATGTTCTTTGGTTATTTCTATGAGTCATCTTTTGCTAATTTGTATTTATGTAGATGTTTGTTAAAACATCTCATGTATGAAGTGGTTATACTCGAGTATTCTGTCTTTACTTAAATTGGCTGCACTCAGATGATGTAATGCTATTTGATTTAATTGTCAATAAACAATGATCTAATATGTCATCTGTGTTTTTTGTTTGATTCAGAGTTCATAAATTGCTTCTGTACTTGTTTAATGTTCCAGTATTTTGTGGAGGCTGGTGCAATTGCTGTGAGACGTGTGCGGAAAGAGGATATGCGTCACATTGCCAAAGCAACGGGTGCAACCATGGCAAGTTCACTAATTGTTTCAACAATTTTTCCTCAATATTTGCTGGCATTTCATTCTTTGTTGAAACTTTGCTAATAAGAGCATTAGTAAGATGAGAACTCAAAAGTAATGTGATGCATATGTTGGTAATTTTATTTTAGCAATGACTTGAAATGTTGAAGAAAGATGCAGGATGGCATTTTCGATGGTTTCATACTAATCTTCATTGCTTGCTTTATATTCTGTCTTTTGAAGTCCCATTTAATTCTCTACTTGGTGTCTAATGTACTACATTTTATCATTTCATGTAAGAAGGAACTTATTTTCACCTAAGCAAAAAGCATTTTATTGGACGTTTTGGTACTTGACATGTGCTTTTCAAAACCTAAAACTATCGCACTGTTTTTATTTGCGAGTTATGAGCTTTTTTTTTTTTTATTGGGTTTTCAATGTCGGAATTTAGATAGCTTGACATGACTAAATCTCTTTGTAAAATGCCTGCAAACTGAACAGAAGTCTCATTGTATCAACTGATTAATTCTTCTTGGAGTGAGTAAGATGCCCTCTTCACTTTCCTTGACAATGAATGATTATTGGAATATTGAGTATGGAACGCCTGTATGTGGCTTCTTGTTCTTGTCATCCATCTCACCTGATGTTGCATATGTTGTTCGTTTTGCCTTATAGTGGAGGATTGAGTATACGAGAGGTTGAGCATGAGTCATAACTTTGCTTAGTTTTTGCTTCCAGTCGTCTTTCTTTTTCATGCTGGTACTGCGGGTTAGATTCCTGATTCCGTGGATTTTTCCTAATTCTGTACCTTGGTATTTCCCTGACTATATGCAGGTTTCAACATTTGCGGATATGGAAGGAGAAGAAACATATGATTCATCCTTTCTTGGATGTGCAGAAGAAGTTGTAGAAGAGCGTATTTCTGATGATGATGTGGTTTTGATTAAAGGGACAAAAACAACTAGTGCGGTGAGTTCATGCTCTTTCAGATCGGTCCAAGTCTGGAATTGGATAACTATATGGGATCATGTCCGCTAATCGTATTGGTATGACATAGACCTGGGGAAGTTCGTCATTGTTTCAGTGTTCGTATTATGTTTCATAAGAATTGCTGAGTTTAGTTATCAGAGGATTTCATTAAATCCTCTACTGTACCTGTGTGTTGTGGTGTTTTTTTTTTTTTGGGTGGTAGAAACTAGCTGTTTCATACAAGTTAAGTTGTTTGTTGTAGGTTTCTTTGATCCTTCGAGGTGCGAATGACTATATGCTTGATGAGATGGAGAGAGCTCTTCATGATGCTTTATCAATTGTCAAGAGGACTCTTGAATCCAACACGGTAGGTCTCTTGGCCTTGCTTTGTTTTCCTCAGATGAGCCTTTTGATGCTAGTCTGGATTATTCATTGAACCAACTATGATATGGATGACCTTCAGGATACTGTTCTCATAGCACTGATTACTTATGATACAGCCAGGGCCCAGGAAAATATGTTTTGATGCCTGAAGAATTTTGCGCAGTTTCCTTGGTTTATCTCTTGATATGGCGTTCTTGCTAGACCTGCCTGCCAGATAACGGATTCATGCTGTCTTTGAATTTTATTAAGTTAGACAGGTTTAAGGCACATACTACTTAAGAAGACACCACCTCTGGTGCTCGCCTTTCAGTGCTGAAGTTAGGGATTTTCTTATTCAACTTCTAGCGCAACCCTTTGTCATTTCAAGAAAAATGGAAACCAAAATGAAGTCACGTAAAAGAACCCAAAGAGACATCTCATCCATGATGTTGGGAGTGGCTAGATATTAAGTGATAATATCAGAGCATTTCTTTGTAGAACTGGACCGGCTACCTGTGAATTTGGCTGTACGTAGATTGCTCAATGTTAGCATTTTCCGCACATAATCTAGTGGCAATTCGGCCGTGACCTAACTAACATATGCACTTCTGCACTGTACTTATAAATGTGATTATGATTGCTTTGTTCTTCTTCCATTTTCCCCCCTTTTTATTGTTATGCTGGGATTACAGGTGGTAGCAGGTGGTGGTGCGGTTGAGGCTGCCTTATCTGTCTACTTGGAGTATCCGGCAACGACACTAGGATCCCGTGAACAGTTGGCTATTGCTGAATTTGCTGAGTCATTATTAATTATACCAAAGGTCTTGATTAACATGCATTGATGTTTTCTTTACTTTGATTTTTGTCTGGGCTTAATGGAGCACTGCATCCTATTTTGCAGTACTTTGGAAATTATCTTCCATGCTTTATTAAATTACTTTTCTGCTGAAGGTGCTTGCCGTCAATGCTGCAAAGGATGCAACTGAGTTAGTTGCAAAACTACGGGCTTACCACCACACTGCACAAACTAAGGCTGACAAGAAGCATTTGTCGAGGTAATTCCTTGTTGTGTATTTACAATGTCTTTTGTAGCTGGTCAGCGTTTAGGTAACTTAAGTTTGGCTCCATTGATCTTTGTTTTCAATCCTGCTTATTTTATTCCCTGCAAGGAGTGTATTTTTTGTATTCGAGATCACCTTCCCATACTCATATATAAACACGTGTGGTCATAAGATAGGCAATTTTTTATGGAACATCTAGAATAATCAGAACCCAACAGTTGTGTGACTCTCAGGAAAAGAAAATTTGATCAGCGAAATTACGTAATTTCACCTTAATATTTGTTGGATGTCCAAAAAGCCTGTTGATGTGCTTCCTTATTTCGCGAGAATTTATTCCCTCCGATGCTACTTCCTTAATGAAGTATCCGATTCCTGCGTGTCCTGCGGCACATGCAGTACCAGCTCTTGTTCTTGATGTGGCTCTTTCAGAAGTTGCGGAAGATAGTATAACTGTCTCAAGTTGAGTGTCATAGCAAAAAGCAATAACACCAAGGGATTCAGGAAACTGTTAAAATCTATATTATGTCAACTGGGAAGGGGTAGGTTGACTCAATCATCCGAGTTGGACCAGCATCAATGCAAGACCTTACTCACGAGACCGTTTACCATCTTTGTGTTGTACTCATTATAAGATTACCAAAGCTTTATTCCAATGACTCTTCTAATATAGATACTGTTGGTTTCATGTCAACGCAGCATGGGATTAGATCTATCTAAAGGAACTATCCGGAACAACTTAGAAGCTGGTGTCATCGAACCAGCAATGAGCAAAGTAAAGATAATACAGGTAAAGGAAGAAGCATGAAAATGTGCATTCACTAACTATTGTTGTTGTTCTTCTTCTTGTTCTTGTTATTATTTCATCTGCTATAATTTGTTTTTGGAACCTTTTGCTTCTCAGTTTGCAACTGAAGCAGCTATAACAATTCTTCGAATTGATGATATGATCAAGCTTGTCAAGGATGAAAGTCAGAATGGAGAGGATTAGGAATTTTGGTTTATTTAAATGGTACTGGAATGGCCCCCACCATGGGGTGGAGGAGATATCATCAAGCCTTGTCCTTAGCTTTTTTTGTGATAGGCTCTTTATCTGTGTATGTGGATGTTAGTAGTTGTATCTTAACCTGGGGAATTAACAGAGATGGTTGAGCATTGTTCGTCTTACTTTTCTGCAGCAGAGCGCTGTTTATCCCTTTTTTGGGTAAGCCTATTTTTCCAGGATGATGGACGAAATCCTAGGGTAGGAAGTTTGACTTTCATCCTCTGCTTTTCCAAATGAAACTATCATGCGAGTCATGATTGATTCGGTTTAAGATGTTACCTTTTCCTCTTAAAGTAATTTGAGCCTCTGCCACCCTTATTTCCCCATAAGCTTAACGGGAGGAAGACCTGCTGAAAGTTATTGCATATGGTCAACGTACTTAGATAAACGGCAGGAACCTCTCCTGGTGACGAGCTGCTTTTACAAAGGGATAAGTGCTATTGCAGTTTTAAAACTAATCAAAAAAATTCAATTGAGTTCTAAAATTTTCAAAAGAACAATTAGGTCCTGAAATTTATCAAAAAGTGTAATTGAGGTTTAAAATTTTCAAAAAGTGCAATCACGTCTTAAAACTTGTTAAATTGGTGAAATCAGGTTTTTTTGTTGATGGAATTTTTTTTTTAAGGTTTTAAGATTTTATTGCACTTTCGTAATAAATTTTATCACTCGATTGTAACTTTTGAAAATTTTATGGCTCAATTGTATTTTAATGATAAATTTTAGAATTTGATTGCACTTTTTGAAAATTTCAAGAGGACAGACCAAGCGAATTCCTTTTCTTCAACTTCCAAATTTCTGCCTTGATAAATTCAAAAGTAGGTAAGCATGTTGAAGAATACTGATTGGAGCCCTTCAAAACATAGAAAGCGAATTAATTTTGCCCCAATTCCTAAATTTAGGGTTAGGGTTTGAAAAACATTTTTGATTTATCTAATTTGGGGTAACAAATGCCAAAGCAACGTTGTTTCGCACTATTTTTGCTGACTTCATCTTGTCGGCGAGCCACATCAAACGGTTTAAATAAAAATATTGGCATATTAGATTTTTGGATTACACAAATCGCTTATTGGCAATGAAGTGATTGATAAAAACAATAGCACTCAATTGATCGTCGGAAAAGTTGTTGCACTAAATTTATTGGCATACAAAAGTTATGACATTGTCGGTGTGATTATAGCATATTAAGGATTGTTTTCCCTCTAGAAATGCAATTAATAATTTGTCCATAATTTTTTCTCGACCCTCCAATTTACACTGCTTTTTCTTTAACTTTATTTTGGTTCGGTAGTGGTCTCCCATTCCAATCATACCACATAACATCACTCTTTTTTATTAAAAAAGAAAATCCCAATTGCCAAGAGCGGATGTGGCGGGTAGCCCATTTTGCCTTGCGGGTTTAGGGCACATATGATAACACTTCTGCTTCGTAAATTAACTTCCGGCCAGTAGTTGATTTTTTTACTTTTGCTCCAGAAGTTGATTTCGGAGAAATTCCTTTGATAACGGTTGAAAATTTCTACTTCTGAAATATTACTAACTTAATTTTATAAAAAATTATTGTTGACAACCGAAAAAATTTTACTTCATTTTTAAAATTTTAAAATTTCTTTAAAAAAAATAATTTTTCATAAAATTATGTTAATCATTTTTCATAAGGGAAAAAAGCACCAAAAACCCGGAACTATGCCAACTGTGACACATTTACCCTAAACTTTTTTTTGTGACACCAAAAATCCCAAACTTTTACTCATGTGACACATTTACCCTAAACTTTTTCTTGTGACATTGAAAACCCTAAACTTATATCCATGTGACATATTTACCCCAAAATATTTTTTTGTGACATAAAAAATCCTAAACTTATATTCGTGTGACACATTTATCTCAAAAATTTGAGGTAAATGTGTCACACAAATATAAGTTTGGAGTTTTTAGTGTCAAAATAAAAAGTTTGGGGTAAATGTGTCACACGAGCACAAGTTTGGGGTAAATGTGTCACATGCATATAAGTTTAGGGTTTTTTGTGTCACAAAAAAAAGTTTAGGATAAATGTGTTACAGTGGACATAGTTTAAGGTTTTTGATGGCTTTTTCCCTTTTCATAAATTCTCGCACTTTTCCAAATAAATTGGCACTTAAATGATCCAAAAAAAGTTAGCGCTATATACAAATTTTGGTACTTCTGATGCCTTCCCGCCAAAAATAAAAAACTAGCATGTGTTGTCCTATTAGTGTCAATTACACCAAAAGGTGTTGTTTGTAGAATAAAAGGTGAGACAAAGGGGTGGACGAGCAGCTACACCCTTTCGCCGGCGAATCGCCCCTAGCTTAGGCTTGCCAACCACCAGGTTGCCATGCTCGCCAAACATGATGGCGAGGGCATGACCCTCACCTCTTATTTGACCCAATCTTTCTCTAATTGATTCTCCAAACTTTTCTCTTGTGACAATCGTTATAACTCGGGAGAAGGTAGCCATAGCATCGAGGGAGAAATTTCATTTTTTTTTTAAATTACTTTGGTCATACTTTTTGAACTTTCTTTGTACATGTTTCATTTTAAACGTGAACACAAGTTTTAAGAGATCAAGAGCCCAATAGGCCGCAAAAAAATTTAGGGATTTGAACGGTGGGGCCTTCTCTTACTAGTCATAGATGAACATAGATAATCTTGTGGAGAACAAATAATATTGACCCACGTAACAAATTACCCATAATACATGAGATTAAGTATCCAAAATAGTGTGCTGATATGAATGATATCCATTCGAACATGTTGACTATTGTGGGAAGAAACTCCCGTATCTTAAGCGTCCTCAAATTATTATGGATTAGTGATATTTATCTCGCTTCTTGGATCTTGTATAATTACTTGCGTAACTAAAAGGATTTATGCTCTAAAAGCATTTTTGAAGTAAAAATCTTTCTTCAGAAATGTTGTCATGCACGTCCTTCGTCGCTCCTTCTTGCCATCTCTTTTTTTCTTTTCTTTTCATTTTTTACTTCAAAATTTTCTTTACAAGAAATATACCAAAACTTGGATACGATACACCTTTGGAAAAATGCTCTCCCCCACACGCAGCCTAGAGGATGATGTCAACGGATCGTCCGTGACCCATCCGAGTAACGACCCGAATCCATCAGATCACGGGACCACAGCTCGCGCAGACTGCTCTGCTCTGTTCAGCTGTGTTTGCGCATGCTCCCTCCTTTCAATTTAACTTCTTCTTCTTCTTCTTCTTTAAGACGGTCACGACGTGAGTCCACGAACTCATCTCTATCGATTGCGATCCGCTCTCCGACACCACAATTTGATTACCGAGCGTTAGACCCGCGTTTCTTAGCTTTCGGTTGAGCTCGAAAGTCCGCAAGAATGGGCACTCGACAGTGTCGAGTTTGCAACGAAGCGCAGTCGAGCCCCTCTTGTCTCGTTCCTTAGTAAGTGGAAACAAACTCTCTACTCCTGCCCCTTTTCAGGTCCGATTTTGACAAGCCTGGTGACATCCGCCCTTGAACTGTTTTCTTGTTGCGATCGTTTGCTTTGGGCGCAGTTGTTCTTTGGCCTGTTTCAAGAGACAGAAAGGTATTGGGCTCTTTGATTTCTTTGCATATCTGCATTACCTCCATAGGCTGCATGACAAAGTTTTGAAATTGGGCAAGAATTGGCTGTTTGGTTAAACCCTGGAAGGATCTACCTTCGTGAGGTAGCCGTGTCTCGCTAAGTGAACTAATACACTTTCTATCAACTGGTTTCTGTTCCTTCCAGTTTTTGGGCCTGAGTTGTTTTGTTGCGCAACGTCCCGCAGATTGAATGAAAGACGTGTTGGGTGTCTTAGGGAACAGCAGATGTTCATGTATCCAACCATAGGGTTGTGACCAGAAAATTGCATGTTTAAACCTTGTTGATTGCACTCTTCAATGTCTTGAATGCAAAATACGAGTGCAGCGAAACGTGCTTTTTGCAAGACTGTCGATGAGATGATATTCCCCTTTGCTGCTTCGGTGAATTGATTTTCCTCTTTGCTCTTTTTTGGATTTCATGCCTTGAGCATTCTCTGTTTGGGCTCCTTCTTCAACTTTTGTACATAGGAGCTCAACCATCTAAACTGATGCCTCCTCGTAAGTTAAGATGATTTGGCTGCACATTGCTTGTTATCAAAACGTCTTAGGAGGAGCTTGGATACAACTACTGTGGTCGTCTTGGAATTTGAATGCATCATAGATTGGCTTAGAAGGCAAAATAATAGGTTTTACACAATAAACTTGCAAGAGATCATCAGAGAAAGAGAAGTCGTATCTCTTTTCGGGTCTACTGTTTATAAATGCAAGGTTTTGGAGGGCTCTCTTATCTTCCAAAAATAATGAGATGATGGAACTTCTTTATGGTTGCATAAGCGTTAAGCTGCTTCATTCAACGGGAGCTCTAATTGCCATCGACGACTCACTCCGGCCGTAATCATCAGGCTCCGGCAGCTCACACAAGTTGCCGGCGAAAATTTCTCGACTTGCGATTCCTGGGAAGCAGCACGCATGCCTCAGTACAAAGATGAGCCTCCAGCAGTTCGCGTGTACACGGTCTGTGATGAATCGAGGTTCGTGTTGATACCTCAAATCTTTTTTTATTGTTCTTCATCTGATAGGCCGTTGCAACAGACGAGTCTGATGCTATTCAGTTGATTCTTCCGACATGGTTGATTGGGTCGTTTGCTTTTTGTTAGGGCCGGGTTTGATTTGGTTCTTCTTTGTTTCCTTTGTGTTTCAACAGATACCTGGTCGTGAGGAATGTTCCTGCGTTAGGATGTGGAGATGAGCTGTTGGAGCTCTTCGCCACTTATGGCGACGTTGAAGAGTTAGTACTTTCTCTCTGTGTCCCCGGATTTTTTTTTTTTAAACATTTTTAGCAGATAGGAGTTTGAGTAAAGAGTTAGGAATGATTATCATAAACAGTTTGGTACTCTCTAATATCGAGTTTTATCGATATTCCCAGCGGAATTCTCTAGGTTTGATCTTTGGTTGCTTCTTCAGATGTAAACCAATGGATGAAGAAGACTGTGAGCCGTACACTGATGTTTATTGGATCAAGTTTTGTCTCGACTGCAATGCTAGGTAATTGGATTTTCTTCTTCTCGTGCGGAGTTCCAGTTGTCTTCACATGTATCGTGAAGTTTATTTATTCGGGATTTAGAATGGCTCCTAGCATCCTTAATTTGACACCCTTGTTCCACTTTCCTTGATAGGTTTGCAAAAAAAAAGTTGGATGAGTATGTCTTCTACGGGAATAGACTGCAAGTTTCGTATGCTCCCCATTTTGAGAGCCTCTCTGATACAAGGGAAAAGTTAGAAGCTAGGAGAAAGGAAGTTCTTGCTCGGTCGAACCGTAAGCTTCTACAATTGGGAGCACAATTCTAATGTTGTTCTAGGCACAGGTTTTCATATGATAATAAATTAATGGTCGTTTTATACGTGTTTGGTCTGCTCATGCAGCTGGAAGATTCAAGGGTACTGCCACCTCTAGCAGTGTCGGTCTGGTTAGGTCTTCAGCTAATGCAAGTTCCTCGCAGAGTAGTGTTGTTGGCCAACAGATCTTCAATCCCAATAGGTATGTCAACGAAGCCTTGAAATGCTGGTCTTCAAATGCTTTGAGCATGCATGATTAGCAGTCAACCTTACTTTCCTTTGTGGTGCCAGTGCATCGCAGCTCACTCCTCATGCTGATAATTCTTCATATGCAATGGTTTCCTCAGACCTGGTATGTTACTCTATCACACTGCTAAATATCAACATGGTCGCTCCAATTTAGTTCCACTTAGATCAATTGACGGAATAGTGATTTAAATTGACATTTGGAACTACTTGGAGTTTACCTGTTATACGACAGTTAAGATGATTGCTGAACTTGCTTCATTCATTTTTGGTCATATTAGCTTAAACTGGGTTATAATATGACAAATTTTTCTCCATGCATAATTGGTGATTCTTTTCTGATTTAAAGTATCATTTGCTTGTGTGCTAGCACTACGTGATGTCAGATATGCACATGTATTTAGAAGACAGTAGCCTAATTTGATCAAGAAGTCACTATTTAGAAAAATTATGTACTCAGTAGAATGTGCGTGCTCAACCTAATTAATATGTTTGCTGTTTTTTTAATCATGCTCTACAAGTATAGTTTCTAATATTCACATATTTGATGCAAAAGTTCCTCTGCTCCTTTACATTAGAACCAGTTCAATGAGAGGGCAATTCTTATCATTCCTTACCATTTACTTCAGGAGAAATTAGGTGCTCGCCTTCATCTTGCATTTGATTTTTGATGCATATAGCTTGATATTTTATAAAATCAAGCTCCAACATCCATATGCATACTCATAGTCTCCGATTGTCCTTATGTCCTGGGCCTAACCTGCAATTTTCTTTTATTATGGTGGATCTCAGGATTATTTTCAATCCCACTCGATGAATCAGACGGTGCAGTTGGTCAGAGACAAGCTCAATAAGGTGAAAAGCTAGGTCTTACAGGCTTGGGTTAAAGCAACATTTAATTCTGATCATTCCTCCCAATGCACGTTTTAGATTGAATCAAGTGGTGAGTGTCAGCAATCAGGACCTCCAGTGAAGAAAGCTCGCATCGACAACAGAAGGAGAATTTGACTTTTTGTCGGAACTAAGAATTGCCCTCTGTCAAAGTGTGTCAGCAATCACACACTGCTTTTATCTCACTGGTACGGACTCCCCTCAAGTTGACACTGTTCTTATCTACTCTATGTCGATCAAATCTGTAAGTTATATGTGGTTAAAATCATCTTCGCTCAGTTCTAGATGGCTTTTTCTAATAAATTATTGGATAGAAATCTTTGCCGCCGCCTTGCAAGCAAGGACGCAAAAGGGAAGACTTCAATTGAATTCCATTTGCTGATAAACAAATGTTCAGCTAGGTTAAATTACAACTTTTTGACATAATGCCGACAAATAAAGGTGGTCGCGGATGACATGCTATCTCTGGCGTCAACTTTGATCATTAAGATCTTCTGAGACAAGCTTTTTCCAAATGCAGGACACGACTCTATAATTTGGGCACGGGCTTAAACAACCATCCTCCATTTGAGCAAGTTTCAAGGCCCACAACTTTTGGGGCGGACACCTGTATCAACCCCCTATGAGGTTGATGAACGCATGAGCATCACCGATAAACCAGTATTAGCACGATCCCTGGCTAAGGAAAAGCATGGCGATATCGCGATCCATTTGAACAATGGTGACAGACTGCCTGGTGGGGAAAACTCAACCCTATATTATTTCTGGACTAATGTAGTGGGAGCAGAAAGTTGGAGTTGACTTTGGAGCTTTCTACATCTTGAACCAGATGTCTCGAGAGCCTAATCGAGGAGGTGATGTCCTGTGTATTTATGTTTCTGTTCGGGTAGCATGTTTATAAATATTCAAATGTTTTTACTAGGCTAGTTCATTTCGATTGTATCCGTAAAATTTGAGCAGATGTGCCAGAAGACCACTAAAGACACTAATCTTCAACTCATTAAGTAAGTGAAGGGGAAAAACGACGTCGGAGATTTCAATCTGGCTTGGAAAAGTTGAACCGAAATCTGGTAAAATCAAGGAGTTTTGAATCCAACTTTAGGAGGAACAACTTCACAATTATCTGAACTACTATCAAACAATATAATTATTTAATGGTTGGTACTGAGCAGTAAAAATTCATTTTAGACAACTGGTATGGTTGTAAAAACTTGAGGTTCGGGCGCTAAACTTTGTTTATCCTTACTGTTTTGTAAAAAGGAAAAACACTCAACTGAATCCGGTCTATAGTAGATGGGATCAATTATGAGTCCCAACCTTGTACAGCGGGGTATGGTCCTCAGGTTGCGTCATGTCTTTTAGACCGACTATTTTTCATAGCCCTTCTTTTCTTAAAGACATCAAGCAATTCCCTCGGAACAACAAATAAAGCACCTTTGTACACTACAAAGCTAGGCCGACAGCCATCTTATTTCGCCGCACAAGCGAAGCAATCGGTCCAAGAAATCGCACAACCCAACTCTCCAAGTTGTTAAATGCACCACAGTTACCCACGTGCCATTCCTTTAAGCCTATCTCATGCTAAGGGCCGAATCATCTAATGCGCTATAGCCTCAATTTCCAATTGCCAATCTTACATACCCACTACTCAAGGATGTTATCTAAACTAGATATGGTAATGTGCAACAAGAATCGGCAGTGTACACGCCGAAACTAACAATCCATGAGTTAAACGGATTAGTGGTTTACTTGCCTTATTTTCTTGCACGAAAACCACCCCAAAGCCGAGCTTGTCCGCGCCTCCTTGCACATGACCTAGAGCTCGAGAGATTTGGAGGAATTGAATGGCAGTTAGATACGGCCGAGAGGGAAAAGAGAGAGAGTTTGTGGGTTTCTTGCAACAATTGAGAGAGAAGAGAGGGAAAATGGCTTTTATAGTGAGTGGGTAGCTTCGTGCATACTTGCCAAGTGTCAAGCATGCGTGGCCCCACATGTATTTCGGCCACCATGTGTATTTCCCACCAATTTCTCAAATTTCCACGTAATTGAGCTCTATCGGGACCGAACTATACACAACCAGTCCTTATTTTTCGGACAATGACCTTCCGTGCCACTTATTAAAGTCTCTACGCTGCAATTGCTCAACAATTTCCGCCAAAATAATCTAATTTTGTGCACTAATTAGCTCAGCGATATTCGAGTTATACACGACTCTTTATGTGAGATTATTTGTGCGTTATAATTTAGAGGAGGGACTTGAACTCTATAAATTTGTGTATTATGATTTAGAGAAGAGACTTGAGCTCTATTTATAAAGTTTGTAACCTACTATCTCATTCCGGATAAAGTTTAACTCGGCCAACACTGTCTAGCCCCATATTAAATTAATTAGGAAACTGTATATATTTTATTTATTTGACCAATTAATGATTCTTACGCAACTTGCCAACAAAATTGTCAAGAAATAAATATCTCATATTCATTAATCTCAAAAAGTTAATAAAAAGATTTTTCTATTGACATATTTATTGAAAAGAATAAATAGTTGAAATAGGTAATAAGTGCACACCTGAAAAGAAGGGTCACACCTTACCATGAAATTTAAGATATTAGCCCGAAGTTCTTGGGGGCTAGACTGTATTGACGAGCGAACATAATTGGGTTCAAACCGCCTAACCGAATTGAACTCTCAATTGAGTTCGGTTTAGATTGTTGTTTTTCATAATTTTGGCTCGTAAAAGGTAGTTTGGTTCCTTTGATTTTGATCCAAATCAAACCATAATGTCAAATAGAATTACTTGTAGAGTCTCGACCAAAAAAAAAAAAACCAATTTACTTGTGGAGTCGGTGAGAAAAGTAAGAAGATAAGGGTAGAAGAATACCTCAAAAAAGAGACACGAATAGAATAGCTAAAAGGGAAAATGAAGAAAGAGAGAGGAGACCGATGTTTCTTTCTTATTGATGCTTATGAACGGTTATATACAATTATCCTGTGTTAAGTGCGTTCGCCTCACTCCATTCACGAAATGTTCCATGAACCGACGCTCCAAATACTCGACTTGGCTAACTCCTATCGACTAGAAAAAGCATCAAGCAAATAATCCCAACGAATCGAAGGGAGACCTAACCGGGCCAGTATCCTTGACCGTCAAATGTTCAATGTGATTTTGTTAGTATTTCTTATATATCGTTAGAAGTTTCAAGTCATGGACCATAATGCATGAAAGAACATGCGATTTTTAATTTGGGCAATCCAATTTAACTGTCACAATAACTAATGCGATGGGGCAAACTGAACTAGGAAATAACCTGTGGTTTTGTCAAGATCAATTGTGAGTATTTTAAAGCTCATCAGCAGGTAACTAATGCATGGCGAACCGCCGTGATGAATGTTTGGCGCCCCATCAAAATTGCACCATCAATGCGCCCCATCACACCCTACTTGACCATCATAAACATCAGATCCTCTTTTGACCGAACTCCTTCATTCTCACAACTTCTCCAACTCTCTCCCGCGGACCAAACCAACATCACCATCACTCAGGATCGATCATTGTTGCCCGGCTCGCAACGATCTCTGCAAATTCTTCGGATCCGTTAGGAGCTTCTCCATGATCGGTTAGGAGCTTCTCGATGGAGAAGTATACATTTAAAAACAAGTATCATTTTCAATTACAATTGAAACATTACTATAGATATCACATTGTGACAAAATATTTTAAAGATAATTCACTCAGTCAGTCTAACATCGATTTAGCTGAGAAATTATCTACTCTTTTTATTCCTTCATTTGCAATATTTTACTAAGAAACTAGAGTAGTGTATTTGACATCACTTCCATCTTATGGTATAATGCATTCCTTCCACTAGTAAGACATGTATATATTCGTTAAACATGTATATATTCGTTAATCTAATTCACAATAATTCATGTTGCTTCCCTAAGATTTGCTTATTATACCCGTTTCTTTGCTTAGAAATCTTTGGAAATCTGATACTATTTTGGGGTAAGTAGATAGCATGGTCTCTACACAATTGTAGGAATTACATTGTGGCCTGTGATTTCACAACTCTACTGATGAAGCCTCAGTTCTATGATTTCTTGACCAATAGCCTCAATCCCTTGTAGCACTACTGGCCCACCAGGGCCGACGACAAGTGCCGATCCCACAAATTAGCCATGGACCGGGGCGATAGCCACAAGAAAAAGGTTAATATTTTCTCTAGCAACTACAATTAAATCCCGCGATGAGCGTGTTGGCCTAACGTGCTCGATCCTCGATGATGTGTATGACCCCAGGCTTCACATGATAAATGAATATGCCAAGCTTCTTAAGTCCCAGAAGTGTTGAATTGTGTTTCGAGTTTAAAATTATTTACAGATAAGTACCGATTTGTTAAATCGGTTCATAAAGGAAAACAAATCCTCGCATGGCGTGCAATGAAGATCTTCTTCCTCCTCCAAAATTGTTATTGGCACTACAGGACAAGAAAATGAGGCTCATGACTTGGACTTTAATGTGCTGCAGATTATTTTTATTTTTGAATTAAATGAAAAGCGTACAAATATATTTACTAGTTTTATATATTTTTTTAGCCCTACAAAGTATAAGTTGAAAAGAAGACAAAAGCGTGGTTGTTTTAGTCTTCAACCTAGCTGCAGTCGCAAAAAGGAGGTAGAAGCTATGCGCAATAGACTCTACGAAAAGGACGACAAGAGAGAGAGAGAGAGAGAAAAAAAAAAAAGGGACAACACAATGAAGTTCTCTTGATCGCATAAAGGAGTCTGAACACAAAAAATTTGTGCATGAGTTTTGTATATCCTATCAAGCTATTTTATTTGGAACACTTTCGATTTGGATATAATCTAGATGCAAGAAACACGAGCGTATTGAGCGATTGTCACCGCGATTCTCCGATTATAGTGGATTATTTTTGTTGGCTATCCCGTGGATATAGGTATCGATATTCGAACCGAACCACGTAATCTCCGGTATCATTTATCATTCTTCGTTATTTCTCTGTGCTTACGCATTGACTTATTTGCAAGATCCCGATTAGTTTCTGTGCTTTATATTTCAACAATTGGTATCAGAGCCAGGTTCGGCTATGCTGGATCGCGATTTGAAGTTTTTTCTTATTTGATTATTATCTGGATATCCTGTGATTGCAATTATGTCCGGAGTGAAAGTTGAAATTGAAAAGTTTAACGGGGAGGAACAACTTTGGGTTATAGAGCCTTAAGATGGAGGCGTTATTGACAACTCAAGGTTTAGCAGAAGCAATGGAGGACAAGGCTGAGTTGCTCGAAATGATGACAGATGCTGAAAAGGATATGATAATGAGAAAAGCTAGAAGTTTAATCCCGTTGAATTTATCGGATGAAGTGTTAATAAAGGTAGTGAGGAAAAGGATACCGCAGCATTATGGGCAAAACTTCGGGCACACTATGTAACGAAGGGTTTGAACAATCGGTTATATATGTTGAAGAGGATGTTTCGGTTCAAATATACTGAAGGTACGTCTATCAGAACCCACCTAGATGAATTTAATAAACTCATGATGGATTTGAAGAATGTCGGTAAGACACTTGATGATGAAGAGTAAGGCATGATGTTGTTAGCTTCTTTACCAGAGTCATAGGAGCACTTTACTAATTCATTGTTGCGGGGACGTACTACGATTACCTCGGAAGAGGTAAAGTCCACCTTATTTTCTAAAGAGTGGGAGAGAAAGTTACGAGATGACAGTCTAGCGTAGGATATAGCGCGGGGACTAGTGATTCGAAGTAGAAAGTAATAGCGGGGGTCCAGTAATAGCAAAGGTAAAAGCAGATCTAAATCACGCCATACAAAATCCAAGGGACGTGTAAAATGCTTTGAGTGTCACGAAGAGGGGCACTTCAAGAGAAATTGTCCTAAATTAAGAAATAGAAGTGATAAGCAAAAAGCCACAAGTAGCGTGGCGAACGTTCTTGAGAAGAGCACTAGTGATGCAGAAGTTGTCTTGTGTGCGACTACGGGTTCGTCAAGAGACGAATGGATGCTAGATTCGGGATGTTCTTATCATATGACACCTCATAGGAATTGGTTTACTACTTTCTAGACTGCAGATGATGGTAGAGTTTTCTTGAGGAATAACGCAGCCTGTAAGGTTGTGAGGATAGGGACATTTCGGATTCGGATGCACGATGGTGTGGTGCGCACATTGACGGACGTGAGGCATGTATTGGAGCTCAAGAAGAACCTTATTTCTCTAGGGACACTCAATGATATCGGGTGTAAGTACACCATTGAAGGTGGAGTGCTGAAGATCTCTCGAGATACCATGATAGTAATGAAAGGGAAGAAAGTGTGTTCTCTCTATCATTTCTCGGGAAATACTGTGACAAAAGCAGCTGCAGTTTCATCGGGTGAGTCAGATTCTGATTTAACTCGTTTATGGCATATGCATTTGAGGCACATGAATGAGGAAAGTATGACAATACCGAGTGATAAAGGTTGTTAAAGGGTCAGAAGACAAGTAAGTGAGACTTATATGAGCACTGTATCATTAGGAAGCAGCGCATGATTTAGTTTACTACCGGTATTCATTCGACTAAGCAACCAGTTGAATATATTCATTCGGATGTCCGGGACATGTCTCCGGTTCCTTCGAAAGGAGGTACCCGTTATATGCTGACATTTATTGACGATTATTACAAGAAGGTATGGGTATACTTTCTGAAGCATAAATCTGATGTGATTGATCGGTTCAAGAAATTTAAGGTATTAATTGAGAAGCGATCAGACAAACAAATCAAGTACCCGAGAACGGATAACGACATGGAGTTCTGTGGTAAAGATTTTACCGAGTTTTGCGAAAGAGAAGGGATTGTGAGATATCGCATAGTATCTAGGACACCACAGTAGAATGGCTTGGTAGAACGGAAGAACAGAACTTTACTAGAGCGGGCTCGGAGCATGCTTTCGCATGCTAGAATAGGTAAGGAATTTTGGGCAAAAGCAGTAAACATGGCATGTTACCCGATTAATCGATCTCCATCATTTGCTATCTAGTGGAAGACTCCAAAGGAAGTGTGGTTGGGAAAACCTGTTGATTATTTCGGATTACGAGTATTCGAATGTCCTACGTATGCTCATGCAAATGATGGTGAGCTTGAGCCGAGGTCGAAGAAGTGCATATTTCTGGGTTATGCACATGGGGTGAAAGGCTACCGATTGTGGTGCACCAATCCCGGATTACTCGGATTTCTAATCAGTAGAAATGTGATCTTCGACAAGATTGCAATGCTTCGCCGGAGGAGTTCCGAGACACAACCAGCAGAGTAAACAAATTATGGTGTCAGTAGTGAGGTGGAGCTTTAGGTGGAGACTTTGGAGACCTCGGAGGTAAGAGATGTTGATACTACAGATGAGGCCGCAGTTCCTGAAGTTGGTGATAGTGAACAACCAGTATAGCCGTAGTATAGTATAGCCCCTGACAGACAGAGAAGGCAAATTAAACCACTGGTACGTTATGGTTATACAAATATTGCATATGCTTCGACCGTAGGTGATGAAGTGGAGACATATGAACGTTCGTCTTACTCCGAAGCGATGGCTAGTTTCGAGTCGTTGCGGTAGCTAGGAGCTATGAGTGAAGAGATAGAATCACTCCATCGAAATCATACATGGGAGCTAATTAAAATACCAAAGAGCTAGAAGGTTGTTAGAAGTAAATGGGTCTACAAACGGAAAGAGTGCATTCCCGGTGTTGAGGCAGCGAAGTATAATGCGAGACGTGTTGCAAAGTGGTATACTCAGTGGGAGAGCATTGACTACAACAAGGTGTTTTCTCATGTGGTAAGACATACTTCAATTCGTGTTTTACTTACCTTAGTTGCTGCACATGATCTCGAGTTAGAGCAGCTTGATGTAAAAATGGCGTTTCTTCACGGTGAGATGAAGGAGCAGATTTACATGAGGTAGCCAAACGGATTTGCTATTCTAAGTAAGGAAGATCACGTTTGCTTATTAAAGAAATCTTTATATGGGCTGAAACAGTCTCCTATGCAATGGTATAAGTGATTTGACGCTTTCATGGCTAATTAGGACTATTCGAAAAGTCACATGGATAGCTGTGTTTATTTTAGGAGATTGAAAGACGGGTCTTTGATATATTTGCTGTTATACATTGATGATATGTTGATAGCAGCGAAAAATGTGTCTGATATTGATGTGATGAAGAGGCGGTTGAGTGCTGAGTTTGAGATGAAAGATTTAGATGCTGCAAAGAAAATTTTGGATATGGAGATTTTGCATGACAGGACTGCAGGATTATTACATCTGTCTCAAAAGAAATATATTGAGAAAATTATCGCACGTTTTAATATGCAGTCAACGAAGTCTGTGAGTACACCATTAGCGAAGCACTTTAAACTTTCGGTTAAGTTATCACCGCAGACCGAGGAGGAGGAGGAATATATGTCTCGTGTTCCTTATTCTAATGCCGTGGGTAATATTATGTATGATATGGTATGCACTAGGATTAATATTTCACAAGTTATCAGTGTAGTTAGTCGTTATATGAAGCGTCCAAGTAAAACTCATTGGGAAGCTGTGAAATGGATCCTCGGATATTTGAAGGGAACATTAGACGTTGGTATAGTATACTAGAGGGACAAGAATGGCAATGAAACTACATGTTTTGTGGATTCTGATCATGCAGGTGACTTGGATGAGTGCGGGTCTTTAGCAAGGTACATATTTACGCTTGCAGGTGGCACAATTAGTTGGAAGGCATCCTTACAAGACCACGTAGCTTTGTCGTCGAGCGAGGCGGAGTACATAGCATTGACCTTTATAGCGAAGGAGGCAATATGGTTACGGGGTTTGCTCTTAGACTTTGGGTTGGATCGGAAAAGTGTTGATATGCACTGTGACAACCAATGTACAATTTATCTAGCATATAATCCATCTTATCACGAGTGGACGAAGCATATCAATATCGGGTACCACTTCATCCGAAATGTCTTAGCAAAGGGTAAAGTTGTTGTGAAAAAGATAGCGACAGCGGAGAACCCCGCGAACATAATGACTACGCCTATTCTTTTGGCAAAGCTCAAACTCTGCATGAACACTATTGGCGTATGTAGAGAGTGATCGCCCAAAAGAGTGATGGGAGAGCAGCATGGATGATAAGCATTATTAATTTGGTTTCAAACATCGAGTCAAGGTGAAGAATTGTTTAATTGTGTCTCGAGCTTAAAATTGTTTACGGATAAGTACCGATTTGTTAAATCGATTCATTAAAGGAAAACAAATCCTCGCATGGCGTGCAACGGAGATCTTCCTCCTCCAAAATTGTTATTGGCACTACAAAACAAGAAAAGGGGGCTCATGACTTGAACTTTAATGTGCTGCAGATTATTTTTGTTTTTGAATTAAATGAAAAGGGCACAAATATATTTACTAGTTTTATATATTTTATGGTCCCTACAAAGTCTAGGTTGAAAAGAAGACAAAAGCGTAGTTTGTTTTAGCCTTCAACCTAGCTGCAGTTACAAAAAGGAGGTAGAAGCCGTACGCAATAGACTCTGTGAGAAGGACGATACAAGAGAGAAAACAACAAAAGGTTGACGCAGTGAAGTTCTCTTGATCACGCCATGGAGTCCGAACACAAAAAATTTGTGCGTGAGTTTTATAAATCTGATCAAGTTGTTTTATTTGGAACACTTTAGGTTTGGGTATAATCTAGGTGCGGGAAACACAAGCATATTAAGCGATTGTAATTGCGATGCTTCGATTATAGTGGATTGTTCTTGGTAGCTCTCCCGTGGATGTAGATACCGATATTCGGACCGAACCACGTAATCTACGATGTCCTTTTATCGTTCTTCGGTATTTCTCTATGATTTCGCATTGACTTATTTGCAAAATCCTGATTAGTTTTCGAGCGTTATATTTCAACAAGATGGAGCAATGGAGGTCTGCTGTGAGCTCATAGCTTACCCCGCAAGTAGGGCGGAGTGGGAGTGCATGGTAGACTCTATTGAGAAAACTCTCCTTTGAATATTTTGATTCTGACAAAACTATCCTTATTCGGATAGAATCTATATAATGTTCATAAACTTTTATTGCGGGATGAACGAGTGAACAAAAGCTCATATTGATCCAAATCTATCATTCGGACTCAAGTAGTAGTTGTTATTTATTTGCTTCTGAAGTTGTTCATATGGAAGATGCTATTGTCTCCGAAGACTTGTTCTTCTGAAGATTTACGTAACATGTCGGCAATGACTTTATTGAAGCTCGTAGTCACTATTCAAAATCTATTCAGATTCATAAAGTCTCTACTTCTGAAGGCTGCTTTCGAATAACAATGTTGACACCTAAATTTTGATTTTTATTGTTTTAAAAAAAATCAGGAATTGTTTCTAGTTCCTACCAAAAATAATCTAGCATTCGTGTTCTTTTATTTTTTTTTAAGTCATGCATCACATTCTCTTTTATTTATCGGACCAATGGTGGGCGGACTTAATTGTGCGATTTCTAAGTTTAATAGAATAAGTTAAGACTTAGTGAATTAAGAATTGGTATCCACATTGAGTTTTTGCTCGTATGAACCTTAGTCCCCATTTTATCATAAAGGCCAAGAAAAGGTAATATGAGACAAATATATTCTTGGGCAAGACAAAAAGGAAACATGGGCATGAAGGAATTCAAATCACAAGGGAAATCGGCGCAATATTGAGCCAATATTATACGTCTTGCTGAAGAAGGAAGAGGGCTGAAAAAAAAAAGTAAAAAAAGAGAGAGAAGAGATATCATTACAAAAGGACAATATCCTGGTGTATATTCGGCTAAGTGCAGCTTGCAATAAAGAAGATATACATTTGCATGGTTGAATAATAGTGGAGAATCCACTTGTAATATTCATTGGGAGGAAAGATACGAAGGAGAGGATGGTTTGACTATTCAACCCTTTTTCTTATAACCCTAACTTCATCCTATAAAAGGGGACTCGCATCAGAATTGAAGGGGGGAGGATTCTCAGAAAATTAAGAGCGAGAAAAGGAGAGAGTGATCAAAGAGGTGCTCGACCAAGGAACACCCCATCCGACGACTTGCGCTACCATCCACGCATCACCGAAGCTCTATTCATTATCCACCGCCAAGCACCGCATTTCTTTGCCTCGGTTCACCATTCCGCCCGGCTGTGGAGTCCCGAAGCATGATTCGAATCGATCTCGAGGCATTATTGATACAACACTTTGTTGTCCAGCCCCTGTTCACACTCAAATCAGCCTTATTTGGGTGGTAAATAGCTCGTTCTTTTGTCGTTTTTTGAGATCTAACAAAGCTACGTCTGGTGGTGGAGTCTTGGCTATTTAGAAGCTTGATTTGCTGAAAATTTGAGCTAAAAAGCGGCTATTTTGGACGGATCACGCAGCGCAGATTTTTTTTAGCTTGGAAAAGGTAACATGTTGCAACTTTAGATTGTGGATTTATGCTTATTCAGCCGATAACTTGCACTTATACTATTGTATCTTGCTGAACGTGCATCAATTTATCATCAAAAGTTGATAGAGCAAACCCTTTTTGATCATAAAAGAATGAACTTTTAATTGACTGCCAAAAGACTTTTGAGACGTTGCTTCGATGCATCACCTTCAATCAACCTTGGCTTTTGCATTTTATGTCCTTATGCATATTTATTTATTCGTGTGATTGATTGTTTGTTAAAATTTGCACTTAAATAAACAATCTTGCCCATAACACATGCTCCCCAATTGTGCCTTGTCCCTCGGAAAACATACATCAAAGGCAACATATGACTTCGATCTCGAAATACGATTGTGCCCGTATGTGTGAATTAGATATCAAATCCTCGATCTCGAGGAGCGGATCGCTAATTCCTAAATAGAATTTCAAGCTTAGCCCTATGTATATAAGGATGACGGTAATTCTATAATATATTCACTTGCTAACCCTAATCTCGGGGGATGTTGTGAATATAAATCAGAATTTCGGATTTAAAGGTGTTTTATGGGCAATATTGTTTATTTTTGTTCAAATTTCACTGTTTTCATGGTTTAAATAATTTCCTAAAAAATCCCAAAAAAAATGTCACGTTTTCTGAAGCTTAATCACGTTTCTCTTTACTTCTTGCATGAAAATAATGTCTAATAAAATTAGGACTTTGAGAAATCAATTTCTTAAGTTAAATTAGATGTTACTTCACGTTAGGGTAGTTTTTACCTTTATTTTTTCATGAATCCGAAAATACACAAAAATATACCAAAAAATACCATCCACGTTGCATAGCATTATAGTTTAGTTTGCATTATTATATTTTCCTTGTCATGCATATTTGCCACGTCATTATGCCATGTCACGTATTTTTGCCATGTCATTACATCTCACATGTCATATAGGTAGATTGCATTAACATTGCATTTAATAAAAGAAAACCCCAAAAAAAATTAATTCAAATCATCAAACTAAGGATTTTTCATGAAAATCGGGTACCGAAAGGGCATTAATTGAAAAGTTAATGTAACCAAATCCTCGAATCCATTTAATCTTTGGTTCGTATGAAATAAAGTATTTTCTCTCGAATACTTTATTTAGGTTTCTAATCTACCAACCATAAAATATTAGTGGCGGCTCCAATTTAAAATATTGGCGTGTAATTGAACCTAAGTTGCGATTCGGTAGGACTTGGGAGAGTCTGAATTAGGTTAGTTAATCTAATTAACCTAATAATCCTTTAACCTGAAAAAATCAATTTTTAGGTCGCGACAAATAGTTTTTTTTTTTTTTCAAATTTTCTAAAAGACATGAACTGTCACCTCTTTTAAAAACCTCTATTTATATGCAACTCTCTTTCCTACACTTTTACGAGCCCTAAATCTTTCAATTCTCAGAACAATCCTTCCTTTCTCCAAAAACTTCTCAGTAGTCTCTTTCAAAGTTCGAAACTTTCTTGTCCAATGGCTCCAAAATCATCCTCCTCTGCAAGGAAATCTGCTGAGGAAAGTGGCAGGCGACGAAGGAAATTGTCTCTTCTGAGGAAAGGGTCCAGATCTCGCAATACCATACTAGTTGACATTTCGGGTTCAGAACACGAAGATGATAGAAATGTTGCTCAAAGGGAGTCAGGTTTGTCTAAGTCTGAGTTTGACGAAAGGGTTGCTTTGGCTTTTGTTGTTAAACCTTTATATGACTCTCTTAAGGCGATTAAAGCATAAACCTTTATATGACTCTCTCAAGGCGGTTGAAGTAAATGATAGTATTAAGTTGCTGATGAATATACATAAGTTTGCTAGCGAGAAAGATTTTCTTGAAATTCTAGGATTGTTTTTGCAAACTGTGACACCGCTTGCAGAAGAAATGCTCGAAACTGTGTCACGAAAGGGTAAGGAGAAAGTTGGAGTTTCAGGGTTACCCAAGCCAAAGAAGACACCTCCAAAAGGAATTGCCATTCAGGAACGTACTATAGAGGAAAGTGATGTCGAAATCAGGGGAAGATTTTATGACGATGACGATGTTATTGTGAGTGATTTTAAGAAAAGAAGAGGTTTTATCAGGGACAAGAGTTTCAAGAGCAAACTATTTTTGTCTCAAAAGCATTTAGAGAGGTACGAGTCTCTGAAGGAAGAGGAGTAATGCCTTACAGAGTATTTGATATAAAGTACTTTGATAGTGTTAGCATTCCTATTAGAAAACATCTCGAGGGGATGAAGTTGGGAGATTTTGTGATTGCTAGAAGATCCATATTTCCTGATATGGTGGCATATTTCTATTCATCCTTGTCCTTTCAAGACTTTAATTCTTTGTGTTACTCCATTGGAGATGATCGATATCACCTGCATGTTGCTAAATTGGCTAAGTTGATGGATATTGAAGTTAGAGATTTCAAGCCCATCGATACACAACCTGAAACTGCTTATAGCTTCTTGACTGGAAAAGAAAATTACTCCAGAGATTCAAAGGCTCACATTGCATACAATGACTTTTCCCTGAAGCACATTGTGATGCACAAGGTTGTGATTGAATGTCTGTGACCAAAGGCCTCCTCTAAGACAGATATTTCAAAATATGAGGCTAAGCTAATGTGGGGTTTGCTGACTGTGTATGAATTTTCTCTTGCTCATAATGTCCTTTTGCATTTGTATAGAACTGTGCAGAAATCGAAAGGACAGTTCCCTTATGTAGGGTTAATCTCTCGAATCTTGAGTTACCACAAAGTGCAGATACCGAATGAGTTGGCTCAAAATTAGAGTCAAATCATCGTTGCTGGAGAAACCATGATACAGAAGATGGGGTTCAAATTGACTGACAAAGGATGGGTGAACAAGAACAGAGAGTTAGTGCAGGTGGAACTCGAAGAAAAGGCTGAAGAGCCAAAAAGATCTGCTAAGAGAAGAAAGACAGTTGCAAGGAAAGGTAAAAGGAATGTTGAAGAGGAAGAAACCTTTGAAAAAGAAGAAGTTATTTCAGAGGACTCAGATTCTAAAGCCACTCCATCAGTCTCATATGTAGATCAAACAGATGATGCAAACATTTCTGATAATAGGGAAATAGATGTAGTTGGTGTTGCTGGAAGTTTACGTGAGCAAGAGGTTCCTAAAGACAAAAAAGAAGAAATTTCATAAGACTTATGAACAGGACAAAGTGGTTGGTGAGGAAGAGACTTTTGCTAAGAAAGCAGAAACAGACAGGAAATTGCCTGAAGAATAGTATATTGAGATGTGGCAAGATGATGCTGTAGATGGAGAGTCTGCAAGAAGAGAAGCAGATGTTTCTGCAAATGCTGGGAAAACTCTTTAGTAGAATGATCCTAATGACGAAGAAGAGGATCTTCATAAGATTCAAGGAGAAGACAAGGAGATAACTGAAGGAGCACTTTCTGAGCAAGAAATACAAGCAGACTATGATAGAGAATAATATGATGAGTTATGGGATGATCAGAGGAATGAACTTGAACATGTAACAACTATTGATGAGCCTCTCCCAAGTCCAAAACAGTCTGAAAATGATATGCATGATGATAAGGCAGATGAATCAGTAATTGTTAGCATGGAGATTGATGTGATGATTCCTATCAAATCAGCATAGATTCAAAGAGAGAAGAAAGATCAACCTGAATTCTCGACTCATGTTCAGAGACAAATTGAATCTGTTGCTCAGGTAGTTCAAGCCAATGTTCAGGGGGAGCAACCCTTACAGATAGAATCAAATATTGTTGCTGGTTCTGAAAATGCTGGAGAAGGTGTTTCGAAAGAGAAGAATGTAGTTATCAATGAGCCTGAAAGAGTATCTTCAAACGAAAACCCTACTCAGTTTCAGGAGCAGATTGATCTTTAGAAGGCTTTGGATAACTTTAACAAAGGCAAGGCACCAGCAGTTGACAAAGGTATGAGCACAACTCCTACAAGAAAACTGACTCCAGCTGAGACTCTGAATGCATTTATTGGTGAAGTTCTAGACACAAAGTCTTCTCAGAGTGCAGTTCAGAAAGACATGGAGAAACTTCAGAATGAAGTACTTCAGAGGATGGATGCATTGGAGAACCTGATTGAAAGGAGGTTGAATAGATTCGAGAAAATACTCGATCAATATTGTCATCTTTTCTGTTCAGAGATGGTAGGCCTGTAGACTTACACACTTATTCATGATGACAAGATCGTTCAGGACTTCCCTCACCTACAAGCCTTTCGAGATTATGCTCTCAAAGTTGCTAAGGACTATGAGAAAGAGTTTGCAGAAGGTGCCAAGGAGGGTGATAAAGAGCATACGGATGTTCCCTCTTCTTCAAAACCACCTCCGCCTTCATCTGTTTGACAATGAACTTCAAAAGCCTGTGTTTGAGTTTTTTTTGTTTTAGTTTGAACATCTTATGGTATGTTATAAATAACTCTATCATGTCCTTATTATGGGCTGATAGTCCTGTTTAAATTGAAGTTTGGCTTGCATACTATATTATTTGTTTATCTCTATTGCTGATGACAAAAAGGGGGAGAAGTGGTTAGTACTCATTACAGAATTTCAGGACCAAAATCATACGCAAAAGAATTACGCTCTAGCACATCGTGATATTTTTTCATTTTATCTTTGCACTTGCTAACATCGATATGTATTAGCTTATCTCATCCTTCTTGAAAAGATTCACTCATATTAAAAGTTTACACTCTTGTGAAATCTTTTCCGTGCTTACTTTGAAATTTCAAAAACTTATCTGCTTTTATCGAGGAAGTTTTGTCATCACCAAAAAGGGAGAGATTGTTGAGAAAACCCTCCTTCCGAATATTTTGATTTTGACAAAACTATCATTATTCAGATAGAATTTGTATAATGTTTATAAACTTTTATTGCGGGATGAACGAGTGAACAAAAGCTCATATTGATCCCAATCTGACATTCGGACTCAAATAGTAGTTGTCATGTATTTGCTTCTCAAGTCGTTCGGATGGAAAATGTTACCGCCTCCGAAGACTTGTTCTTTTGAAGATTTACGTGACATGTCAGCAAGGACTTTATTGAAGCTCAAAGTCACTATTTAAAGTCCGTTCGGCTTCAAAGAGTTTCCACTTCTAAATACTGTTTTTGAATAATGTTCGGATTATATAATATCTTTCACACTGATTCTCAAGACCCACATTTGGCGGGTTTCCGATATTGGCGGCATCTTTTAGTTGTATGGGCGATCGAATCCGAAAAGTTTAGACTCAACTCCAATGGCTACCATATCTTCCCAAATACGGTCTCGTTTAATCATAATTGATGACATACAATCTATGATTGAAGAGCGATCCTTTGAAGGCTTGTCCAACGAGTAGTTTGGAAGTAAAGGAGTATAAAGAAGATCCATGGTGACCAGCAGAGAGTGATCGGGACATATAATTTCAAAGTGCTTGAGTTATTCAGATTCACATACTTATTTTCGAGAGTTAAATATATTATCTCGGATAGGTTTTGTAAGAGCGATTGAGAGTGATAATCTCTTATAACCTCTATTATTTCATATAGTGGAATCCAACCATTCGGTTGTCATCGTGGGAGAGTGGACATAGGCCTAACAAGTTGAACCACTATAACATTGCATGCAATCTTCTCTTCCCCGAACTCATATTATTGTGTTTAAATCACTCGCACGCTTTCTTACTAATTCTATTCGGATTGTGTTTTGAAATTGTTTTTATTCCACATTAAGTTTCAAAATTGTTCAGAATCACATATTCACCCTCTTCTAGGTGATATTGCTAGATACAACAGACTCATTATCCATGAGCCCATCTGCTATAAGTCCATGCTCTACCCCCACCATATGAGCCCCAATTGGTTGAGGCCATGTGGAGGAGAAGTGCCAGTGCAATTAGGTGGGTGAAGTGAAGGGAAAATGGGAAGAAGTGTCAAAAAAAAGTTTTCAATCTATTGCATTTGTGTCAATTCAATCTTAAACCATTTTTTATGTCAATTCAATCGTAAATCTTTTTTTGATGTCAATTCATTCCTAAACCTTTTGCATTGATGCTAATTCAATCCTAAACCTTTTGTATTTGTACTAATTCGATTAGCTGGTTTAGGGCTAAATTGGTACCAATGAAAAAAGTTTAGGACCGAATCACGTAAAAAATGATTACTTAAGTGCCTCCGATGAAATATTCTCGCGGGAATGACATTTTAAAAAACATAAGTCCACGTGAACTTCTACACTTTAAAATAAATCAAATTTAAATTTAAAAATTAGCTAAAAAATAAATTTTAAATTACAAACTTTACTTAAAATAAAATTAAAAATAGGCCTAAAAATTTAATAGAAAAGTGTTAAGAAGGGTGGAGAATCATACCACGAGGCCTTGTGCTGCCACTCCACTAGCGCCGGCAATGGTCGGTGGTGGTAGAGCATGACCGGCGGGGTCGCCGAGCCAACGTCGGTTTGGTGCTGCGTTTACCCCTTTTTTTAGTTTTTAGCTTTTTTTTTTGTTAATTTTTAAGCTAAATTTTCAACTTATTTTAAATATAATTTTCATTTTAATTTTTTTTATAATTTTTCTTTTTTAAAATATAATTTAAATAAAACCTATATTACAAATTGAATTTGAACCAAACAGACGTCGTATTAACCACGTCATTGCCATGTAGAAGAGAGAAACTATTAGAAAACGTCATCATTTTTTTGAGTCACACAAAAATACTTGTTTGCACCAATTTGATAAAATTTAGAACTTGATTACATTTTTTTTAATTTTTAGGATTTAATTCCACTTTCTTGATAATTTTTAGGACCTATATTGAACATATCCTTTTTTTAAAAATTTTTACCTTTCTCAATTTTTTTAACTAATTAAGTTTGTATTTTTTTGTTTTTTCAAATTTTTAGCTTTTTTTATTTTGTAAACTAATTTATTTTTTATTTTTAATATTTTTTTCAATTTTTAGCTTTTTTTATTGCTAACTTGGCCTCTAGAAAGCCACGTCCGCTTCAAATATTAGTAAAATAATGTCACGTTGGAATTCCCGTAATACATATCGGAGTTGGCACTCAAACGATCATTTTTCAAAAAAATTGGCACTTAAATAATCCGAATGAAACTTTTGGCACCAAAGTGATCTTCGTACACAACTTTTGGCACTTATAGTGTTCTTTTCTCCAATTTGCTCACACTATGATAAGACAACCGAAAGGCTAGGAAGCAATAGAAATGGCTCGCATAAGTGCCATAGCTTCCGTGGATGCCGAAAAAGTTGAAGTGGTAGCCGAAAAATCTAACGTGGCACCGGCGAACCACTTTTTCGAACATATTAATGTACGAGTGTAATTTTTCATAATTTTCTTATTTTAATTTTTTTTTTTTTGGGTTCTTTCATGGTTTTTGCCCATTGGTCTGCGAGGGTCCCCGGCGACCCTCGTCGGCCACTACCGGCCGGCCCTAAGGCAAGGGCGGGCTTGCCCCGCCAAGGTGAGGCAGCGACGGCCGTGGGCAACGGCCGTCGCGACCTCGGTTGCCCGCGCGAGGGAGCGAAGGCCCTTGCCCGATTTGAGCGAGGGTCCTCATGGCCCTACCGGCCACCACCGGTCGGCACTAAGGCAAGCGCTAGCTCGCCCTACCTCAGCAAAACTGTAACCCGATGATTGAACCCCGAACCCACCTCCTCCCGTAGATCCAAGGAGCAAAAACCAAATCCCAACAACCCTAAAAATCAAGACTTTAGTTCAAGCACCGGCGAAACCGAGTCGATTTTCGCCGCAACCAGCCACAAAGGAACCCTAATTCATAGAATCAACACCAAAGAAGAGGATCGATTCCATGAACCGACACGTAATCCACCAAGGGTGCGACGGCCGCGCCGGGTTTAGGTCCGGGCCCCCTCGCCCGTGGCCGACGGGGCCGCGAGGACCCTCGCCCGGATCCGATGAAGGCATTTGCGCCCTCGCCCGTGGCCACAGATGCTTTGACGGCTGTCGCCTAGAGCGATCATAGCCTCGTCGACCCCGGGTGAGCCGGCCGATGCCCCTAGGCAGGTCGATCGTGGCCGGCGAAGGTCACCGAGGTCCCTAGCCGGCCAAGCCTATGGAAATGCCTCAAAAATATCAAATAGCGCAGGTGGCCCTCTAGAATGGAGTTAGGGCAGTGCTCTCACTTACGGGAAATGAGAGGGGCTCGCGGACTAACCACTTTGGCGGTTCACGGCGGAAAGAACCATTCAAAAATCTGGGATTGCGTGAATGCCGAGACCGGCATAACCTAAAGTAAAGGCTCTTCCCGAGTGTAAGAGTGAAGAGTTTACTAATAGTCTACGATTCACGAAATATCAATAAGAGAAGAAAAGTTCATTCACTATCTCGCAACTTGTTGGTTAGTAAGAAAGTCAACTCGGTTCAACCGTAAAGCAAACCGTTTCAGTTAATAGAATCATTGTTTTCATGATCGTTAATATAGGTTTGAAGTGAATCTCCGAACGAAAGGAAGTCAACGATGGAGACCGATTTCTGCCAATATGTGCAAAGGTGAGGTTTTATTTTAACAATCAATTGTTTGAACAATTGAGGAGCGGAAGCCACCACCCTTCCACATAGAGGGATACTCGACCCTCAATAAAGAGGTTTTGGTTCTATTCGATTGAAAGCGCGACCCACCATGGGAGCTTCGGATGACCATATAAAAAAAAAAGTCTCCGATCTAGCGAAACATTCACTAGTATACAATTCAACCCTACTTAGCCCTACCTAAGACGGAGCAAGCATTTCCCTAGTCCGTCCGGCGTACCCTTAGCCTGATGATGCTATGGTCTCGAGGCAAGGAGTCGATTGCCTTCCTTACGGGGTTGGGGAGGATGCCAGCATATAAATTCTTCTATTTGGTGTTTAACCTTTTCTTGCCTTACAACTAGGTAGTAAAATTCTCTTGCTTTGGAAAGAAAAAAAGTAAAATCAAGTATCTGCTGCAGTGAAAGTCCTTTTTTGAGATTGACTAGAAATATCATAAGAGAAGAAAGATCATAGTCCAAGTCTAAAACGAGAGTCTAGCCCCGGAGCTAGGGATTAAGGTAGGTTTGGGTATAGCAAGAGTTGAACCTGCACATCCAATTTCGGGATAAGGAAAAGCAAGAGCAAGAACCAGTCTACTTATAGATAATAGTAAGCTAATTAAGGAAAGTGGAGGCAGTCTCTGTCTATTAAGAATTCGAGATCTCGGGTTGAGGAAGTAGCAATAGTCGAAGTCACGGTGGAAAGATAACCTAATTCGAGTATTAGGCGAACTTTCACATGCACTTGCTCCGGCTTCTTAAGAAAGATTGAGACTTTTAGACAAGCTTTCAAGTGGCAAAAGCACCATGGGCAAGCACTAGTTCCGGAACTTAAACTCTCGTTTGAGCAAGCGAGTCGAGTCGAGAAATGATGGTGGTAAAAGGAATCGGAACTTCTTCGGTCTTCCTAGCCTTTTGCTTTCGGACTTCGACGCTGTAAATTAACTCCTCACCTTCTTGCCTTACTAACTATAGCGCTAGCTGCACCAACCGAACGAACCAATTGCTTTTAAAATGACTTTGCCGTTCATTATTAAAGGAATCCTAAGGTGACTCTGCAACCTTCACGGGGAGAACAGGAAGAGACCGCAGGCACATGAGTCCGAACGCTATGTTGAATATGCTATCAACACTACATTACGTAGATACCTATGTAGGTAAGGTGTCGGTCGGTCCTAGAAACGGAAAAAAAGAAAGACGAGATAGAAGGGAAAAAGAAAAGCGAAAAACTTTCCGGAGGGAGGAAAGACCTTACAGAGGAGACATGGTAGGCGATTGGGAAGCCGGTATTCTTACTCTAATTTCTAGTTCTAGACACCGAGAATGGAAGACCAACGACCAATAAAGCCGCTGGAGAAGTGTTTGAGGCAGAAGGTATCCATTGATGTACCTTTAGTTTAGCATCCACTTTTGTGCTCTGACGGCTCAACATGAAGATGCTTATGAGACGCTACTCGGAAAACATTAGCGACAAGCAGCCTACTATAGTAGGGCCCCGCTTAACCCATCGCAAACTTCGTTCACTGTGTGATAAAAATAGAAAGTATAGTTTTTACACGGGAACAGAATGAGCCGGAGCGAAGGAGGAATTGTACCACAACTTGCTTCGAGACCGAAAGGAAAAGTGATCATATTCCTCATTGCTCACGAAAGATAGGATTGGAGTTTTCTTACCTTTTCATCTCCGATCGGGTAAGAAAATTTTTACCTTTCTCGGCTTAACGACTCTTCGGCCTAAAGACTGCTCTTTAAAACTTCATCTGCGGCCTCTCTTAAAAAAGACGATATCCTTTATTCAAAGTACCAAAGCCCACCCAAAAGAAAGAACGAGTTGAAGCGGATTCTCGGAATGCCTTTAAGTCCATTCTTGGTCGCTTCGCCTATCTATTCTATGTTGGCCGGCTCGGAGACATCAGAGGAAGACCATCATCTCTATCCGGGTACGATCATAGCTTCATTCATTCGTTGAACCTTGGGGATAACCATTAACATTGAGGTCAATCAAAGGGGGGAAGGAAGAATGGAAAGGGGGATGGGCAAGGTCCGGAAAGCCCTCACTTTATTGATGGGACATTTTGAGCCGCTTTTCCTTTCACTCCCACCCCCCACCCATCCCCCCCTCGGTTCTGGTTCGGGAAAGGGTCAAGGCAATGATCTTACTTCGAAGCAATCTCTGGAGTTTTCCCTTATCCGAACGAGTCTTGCAAGAAAATAGGATTTCATATTGAGCTCCAAATATTCGCTATCGGGATAGGATGGCTCCTACCAGCTCTCCCCCCCTAAGAACCGCATGTGCGAGTTCCCCCGCATACGGCTCAAGTGGCGAAGGCCCTTTCCTTCGCTCTTGGTAAGCGCTTCGCTGGAGCCAAGCTTACTGCTAGCCTATCGGCTAGAGCCAAGCTTCGACCGCGATCGCTTGTCACTTTTGGCCACCTTATTCCGTCACCCGAGATCCAAGTCAGCACCGGCAAAGATCTCTTGATTCCTCGCGGCCGGGCCGCTTGATGAATGACTGCACCACTAGGAATAGAAGCCCGAAGCCGTCTAAAGGCGGTTCGTCTAAGGAGCGGGCCTCTTTCTTTTACTTTGAGTGCCGAGACAAAGATCTCTCTCCAAGATCGTATAAGACGAGAGCCCCTCCCCTTAGTTTGAGTTATAGCCCTTGCTCTTTTGTAGGCTTTTTTTGATTTATTGAACCTCTTAGACCATTCATGGGCGTGAACCTACCTTCAAAGGCGAAGAATTGGGCTCAACTTCAATCCAATAGTCTAAGACTGATTCGATCAAATGGTGAAGGCTCCGTCACCGGTCGGTGAATTGAGTGGTCTCCTCTTTTCTGATCGACCCGAACTCTTTGTCTTCCTCTGATCTAGTCCCGATCAAGGATCCCGAAACGCAAATTCCCAGTGTTCCTTATTTTATTTGTGAAAAAATGAACAAAGAGTTTTTCATCATAATGTAGTATAAGCAAATGGATAGGGCGATGAGTTAACCTCCTTCCATAAGCCTTGTGCCCCGTTTCATTTCATCTTTTATGAAATTCTTCTCAACAAAAGGGGATAGGGACTTCATTCAATTCAGCTAGAAAGAGGGCACTTATCGAACACTAACCCAATCTATAATGGATTGAAGGAAAAAAACGAAATGCATAAAAAAATTCCTTTTCGAAAGAGGGAAAGATTGCTCCTAAATGCGGCCATTCTAATTTCATGTCGTAGAGGTAAAAGATTTAGAAGAAGGTGAAGAAGATAAGTTAGATTTATACTACTATAAGTACTCATGCTTCTCAAATCCAAGGAGATTCGGGTAGGGGCTGCAGAGATCTTTCCTCAAATTCAAACATGAAAACCTTAACCACCTATGATTCCTTTCTTTTTTCAAATTATGCATATACTTTATTTTCCTTTCTTCTTAGACTTTATAGGACCAAGTAATCCCGAGACAGAACATAGCCATCCCTGGACTCAATAAAGTCTCAAGGGAACTCTTAGGTCCTTCTCTTGCCTTAGAATAATCAAGTACTCACTCTCTTCTAAAAAAAATAAGAAAAAATCCAGAAAAAATCCAGAAAAATATCAAAAAAATAAAAAATAAGAAAAATTCTAGAAAATATTTAAAAATTTTAAAAAATCCACGTGTCATTAAAAAATAAATAAATAAAAAGTTGAAGTAGGACGATTTGCCGAAATTGGCACTCAAGTGATCGACTTTCGTCGGAAGTAGCACTCAAGTAATTGATTTTTAAAAGTTATGGCACTCAAGGGAGCGAAAAAAATTATAGCACTCAAGTGAGCGCCGTACAAAAGTTGTGGCATTTGTGATGTACTTACCCCAAAATGGCTCATTGTGATTTAAGTAGTCTATGCTAATAGTTGCAAACAATCCAACCTCAAGAAATGTAGCACCTGGGAAAATGATTGATCTTTTTGCTTCCCTTGTTTCCAAGATGGCTAACGTCCTTATCCATAATTTGTTAAGTTGTCATACTCCCTATCGACATGAAGGTACATGGGTCCCGTTTCACACCGAACGAGCGAAGATCCGAAGGACCCGCGCCTGTGGGAGTCTCAAGAGGGCGGCGTTCCTTGGATATTAGAGGGCTTTTATAGTTTAAGCCTATAATTTTTCATAAGTAGTTTGAGCATGATACCATGAATATCTACGGTTATATATACTCTTTTTTGCTTGTAATTTAGTGATGTAAACGAGATGTGCGAAGCGCTAATTATAATGAAATCATCTGCTGGACGCAGCCTTGATTTAAGTGTGAACCAAGATAAAATCTTGTATCTTGATTTCTTTTTCTTGTTTTTACGATTTACTTCGTTGTGATTATGTGTTGAATGCTAACACTTATGCATACACATCATTAGGCCATTCCTTTCGAAACCCAAACTAGAATTTCAGTGTCACCCATCTAATGTCAGATGTGCACAACTCTTATGCTTCATGTCTTCCTAATGCAATAGGTTTATGATTTTTTTAATACTTTTCTCTCTAAAATTTGATCCACACGATCTTTAAAGCGTCCAAAGCCTCATCAAGATCAAATAGTCATGTCGTGAGTCTCATTCATGAATCTTTAAGATTTTCTTATTCAACATGAGTCAATGGAGAGGTTCTTTTTTTTTTTTTTAGAGAGAGGGGTTCCAAATAAGGTTCCCAAATGTCATCATTTTTTCAAATAAGGGCTTGAAGTTTGTATTATTTGAAATAATGACTTGAAGTGCCATTATTGTTTCAAATAAGGGCCTCCAATGGATATTATTTTGAATAAGGGTCTAAAGTGGCCATATCATTCTCAAAAAAGGACATCTCATTAGTTGGTTAGGGGCATTTTCACCATTTACTCTCTTTTTTCTTAGCTTTTTTTCCTCCTTTTCTTTTTAGAAATTTTAAAAAAAAAATCACAAGCGGGAGGCAATCCTCTCACCTATGGACACTGCCCCTCTGCGATAGCTATTGGCAACCACGCCAACCGGAGACGAGGGCCACCCACCCTCACTAGGGTCCGGCCAAGGGCAGCGGCTCTCATCCGGATCTAGGAGAGGATCGCGGCCCTCTCTAGGCTCTAGTGAGGGCCGGCGGGCCCTCGCCTCTAATCGGCGGTGGGGCGGCGTCCACGACCCTCTCGCCTATGGTTCTTTTTTTTTTTTTGTATTTTAATTTTTAGTTTTTTATTTCTTAATTTATTTAAAAATTAAGTTAAAATAAATTTTGACGAAAATGCCCTTGATTGGTCCGAATATTTGAGTGGCTGGTTGGCCGACGAGATCATACCCTTATTTGAAACAATTGTGCCTACTTCCAGCTCTTTTTTTGAATTTTTTTTCCAATTGAATTGTCAAGTGAGAAAAGAAAATACAAGAGTCAAAAGGAGGAGTCTTCAATTTGTATATTTGGAAAAATACAAGGAGTGTATTATATAATCAAATAATCTCGCCGGCACAGATATCAAGACAAGAGACACAACCATTTTCCAAAGAGAAACAGGGTCGCAGTGTGAGGTGGGAATCAATCCCCCGTCGTCGTCTCTCATGTTATCATGTCAAAGCTTAACCGGCATCGTTGTACCATCGCATTGTTCGCCGGCATCTCCCTCTTCGCGGTCCGGCCGTTTGCCGAGGATGTCTACTCATCCGACGCTTCCTGATCGTCCCCTTCACCTCCTTCTCAAATGCCACGAATTGCCGATTGAGATGGAGTCCTCATCATCATCAGAAAAGCATGATGAGGTCGATGACGATGAGAAACCAGAGCGGGTTGTCCATGCGCCCCGGCAAAAGTTCATCCCTGTCACTAAGGCACAGCTTTTGGACGCCATTTTGATGACCGCGTTCGACAATCAGGATGAAGCCCTTCAATTTCTCAATGTATCTCGGTAAGACTTCCTCTCTACTCCTCATCTTCAACGTCCGCACTGTATCGCGAAAAACTTGATGGTAGTTCCTCACTCGTTTAGGTGTTTGGACGCCATTATTCATGCTGAACATAAAGTGGTTTTGGAAGACATGCGGGCTGATTATTCCATCATTTCGGGTTTCACGGAAAAGGAGGAAACGGTTGATGGGAGGCACGGTGAGCACGTCGCCGATAAGATGAAGTCTGACGCGACCTCGAATGGAGCGGAAGGTAAGATAGAAGTTGAGGAGCAGTTTCCTCTAGTGTCCGCTACTATGTTGAAGAAACTGGTTGGTTCTTCTGGAAACAATAGGAGGAAATGCAGTGGTGATCCATCCAGGTTAGTAATGATGCCATAAAGCGGCAAACATGCTTCAAAATTCAAGTGAATTAAGTATCTCATTGAGTCACCATTAATTTGCTATTCCAGTTCATGCTCAGGAAAATCTGACTCACAACGGCCATTTTTGTTAGAGTTGCTGTGGCCACTCGTTTCCAGCGGGCTTTCATGCAACTTCTCTCTAATGCACAGTTTGAAGAACTATCGGCTAGCGATTTAATGTTGACATCCGCATTGAATACCGACTATCTTCTTACGTTGCCCATATATGTTGACTGGAAGAGAGCTTCAAAGGCCAATGCTATAATATACAGGTAAACATATCCCAAAGGTGTTTGAAGTTTGATACTTCACCAATTTCGGAAATGCCAACTGAAAAGATGTACTTCTGTTGGACAATTTTCATTCAAATAACCTTGTCGCAACGCAATCCACTGTTGCATTATTTTCCTTTGACTCATCATGTACTAGAGTGCCTGCTACATGTCAGCTTATCAAGTGTGTGAAGAAGCTGCTCAGATGAGAGTGCATGCTCTGTTCTTACAAACAAACACTTGGGCAAATTGGGACTGTGGGAACCCGATACAACATACATTGGTAATGCTAAACGCATAACTATAACTACAGAGTGTGTGTTGCTGATCCCACTTAGTGGGATAAGAGGCTAGTTTCCCTTACAGCTAAAGCAACCAAGAAGTTTGGCTATACTTCTATTAAGTTGGGTTTCCATTTCTGAGCTCTGCCACTATATCTCGAGTTATTTAGATTTTTACTCTGCCAGTGTAGAATCATTAAACTCAGATTGTACTGCTAATTGCTTTATATTAATACAGTCCAGTAAATAAGAAGGTGTTTGGATGTCTTACAGACCTTCTTTACTAATATACTGACAGTAAAATTTTATTTGTTGATCTGTCTAATTGTTCTAACTAAGGACATCAGTTGGATATTCTTTTCAGTCAATGGATCTTTACCTTAGTTGTGGGAAAAATTTGTAACTTCTCTGCAGCAGTGAGCTATATGAAGATGCTGTCTTTCTCATTTGCGATCTCTTCAGTGAATCTACATAGATGACTTGCTATTGGCTTACATTTTCTTTCCAGTCTATCATTATCACCTCGTATCATGCAGGCGGGGTTATGCAACTGAGAGGCAGAAGGGCCTACTGTTAGTTGAAAAATTGGATTACATACAGTCCAAACTTCTGCAAGGAATTCTCGTTACCATATCAAAACCATTGGGGAAGCTTGGGGCGTGGGTGATTGAGGTCATTCTTTTCTCTGCAGCATGTTTTTACACCCAAGGGCCTCATCTTTTCTTTGTAATTACCGAATGCTTGTAGATATAAGTGTAGACTGTATTTGTTTAGTTCAGTAGAAACATGCTTTTCATTCTGGAATTCTTTTTTCTACAGAACAATAAAATCTAAAGAACTTTTTGGATAGCAAGAATATAGAGTGAAGGTTTGAAATTTCAAAAGATGAAAGGAGAATTGTGGAGATGGAAGTTCAAGAGCAAAACTAATTTGATAGGAATCTTTTGGCCCCATATGAGTGTAGATTTCTTTTTCCATGGATAAGCTTGTTACGTATCCATGGAAGCTGTTTCGAAATATGATAACGATGTTTTTTTAAGCGATTATAATTGAAATGATAATTTTAGAAGATTTCTGTTAGTTGACAAAATACTTCAAAACAGCTGTTTTGAACAATGACAGCATTTTTTGAAAAGTCTATACATACTTACCTTACCAAAAAAAAAAAACAAAGACAGCATTTCATTTGTTGCAAAATAAATATAATATATATATTGAATTTTTTGTGCTGAAAAATCTAAATTTCCTTAGTGTGTCACAAGCACACTCTGTACTATATTATTTCCCATGAAAAGAGAAAATGATGGTTTGTAATTTTGTGAACCAAACATACTCGAAGGTTTTTTGAGGCTTGCCCTTTGGGTTCTGCAATTTAAGAAATGTGATTCTCTTAGTAATGTGTAAAGTCCACATAATGCAATTCTTCTCTAGGAACTTGCTTCAAAATGCAAAAGAGATGAAGTTAAAATCACGTTTTTACTTGTGTCAAGATGTACTTCCTAACAGAAAGAAAGGACAATATCTGAATACGAATTGCCCTTAACATAAGCATCATCTGCTTTTCTCCCTTTAGAGAATAAGGCTTAATTTTATTGTGTTAAACAGAAACTGAAAGATTCTTATTCAACTGAAGAAATCAGTGATTGGACAAAGAAGTTTAAGCAGTGGGTTTTAGAGGCTTCTGACTTGCAGAACTCAGATTTTCCAGAGATGCTTGATGGTACCTTTGAAGTAGGATCGCAGTTAAATCAGGAGCTCCCTATCTGGCTTGCAGCCCAAAAGGCAGTGACGCGTTATGAAGGCATCTTATCGTCAACTGGACCTCGTGGAAGGCTTTTAAGGAATTTGCTTACATGGACTGGACTTGTGCCACCAATGCCAGAAACCCCATACGAGTTCAAGGGTGATAACAATGAATCTGAACCTTATTTAAGGTTTGTGAACTCAATTTCAGTTTTCTTCCTTTTGTTGATAAAATCCTTCAATATTTATTGATGAAATTTTGATACTAGAAAGCATTTTGTTTAACCTAATAGATTAACTGTTTATGTTCATCCAGACCAGTCTCCATATCCAGGATTTCACTTAGTGACATATGGAGGCCAGTTACGGAGAAATCTTGGGCAAACAATGCTTGGGAAGTGTTGAAGACCGGAGTTTCCATTCTCCTCTCGCAATCTACCCTTCAGGTATTCTTCTGCATGACATGTACTTCTTTTTTAACATCTTAAAACTTTCATTGATCTATCCTTTTAAGTTTTAGGTTGTCGATTAGGTTAATAAACACTTTGTACTGTTGAAAGTGGAGGTGAGCACGATCCTTTTTCATTCTGTTGGACACCAACATAAATAAACTGCATTAATACAGCTTACCAAACCAAACCACACCAAGTTCATTTTGGTAATTTTTATTCTGCCCTATTTTTAAATGCAAGTTGAGCTGCTAACTTCCCTTGTTTTATTCGCAAATTGTGGGGCAAGCCAGACTCTGTTCACTGATCTTCTGCTTAGTGTATTTCTTCCCCTACAACCAAAAGAGATTTCTTCTAAAATCTATGGCATGACCCGCTTGATTTTGAGTAGGTTTTGGTGAACAAAAACAATAAGGCTATAGTGCCCTGCATTTAAGGTTAGAGTTAACCATTTTTTTTTTTTTTTGGGTAAGGTAGAGTTAACCATTTTTGTATCTTGAAAAAATCCCATTTGAATGTGTTCTCATCTTTGGTCTGATTTCCCTGTGGTATGGCTGTACTAATGGACGACTATGTGCACTATTAGGTGGTTTATACTATAACGTAACCAAGCTTTTCCCTATTTGCCATGCTCTACTGTCTTTATTAGGAAGCAGCCTTGTTTTATCATGTAACCAAGCTTTTCCCTATTTGTCATTTTCTACTGTCTTTATTAGGAAGCAGCCTTCCAGGAGTTGGTATTGCTCTACACTGAAGAAGCGAATGATAGTGATGTGCAAGGTGAATCTGAGTTCAAATCATTGCAAGTAAAGATCTATGAGAGAATCCCTATTCCAGATTTGCCGGTAAATACTTTTTATTCTCGACATTACCATGTTTGTCGTTTACTTAATATTTCCACATGAATCAATAAGTTCTGAACTTCTAGAATTGAATTCGCTTCATTTTTTGCAATTGACTAGGTCGTCTTTCCTCACAAAAGGCTATCATTCCGTATCATAGACACGGTATGTAGAAGATCTGCTCTCATCATGTCTCCAATGAACTTCTTTTAATTTCTCTAAATTTAGTTCTTCCTTAAGTGAAGTAGATCTAAAGAAAGTGATCTATGTAAATTACTCCATTCACATCATCCACGGCTTCTTGTTTAATTGCCAAAACCAAAATTCCCTACCAGTTTTACACCATTTCAAGTAACTTCTACGGTTAATTATAATGATAAGAACAAAACTTTCATGGTTAATATATTAAAATAAAGCAAGGTACAAAGGATGGATATCCACTGGATAAGAAGACCTTAAATCCCAATACTCATTAAATAGTGTTAAGTTGCTCGATATTGACGCTCATAATAATCTTTTAATATTTAGGAATGATGTTGAGTTTTGCCGAAATAAGAGCATACAAGTTCCAAATCTATTATTTGATACTCCTGATAATTGCTTACTTATAGGTGGTTTGTGCACACATAAAAGAGTTACCAATTGCTATAGGACTTCAATTCTGGCTTGCTGTTAACTACATGTTATGGGTTGTCACCCTATATTCTTGATATTAGTTAGAGAGTTCGGATTAGCGGTGTGCACCAAGTCCACTTCAAGACAAGAATTGGCTAGAACCATCCTGATCAAGTCTAGTTTCAGGTTGGTCCCCAGAAAAACCGGTCCAGTTCTCAATACTGAAACCATGGAACTGGCCTTCATCTGGTTTGACTCCTGGCTCTTATGTTAGAACCATCTATGTAACCTTGGACTGACCAACCAAGCTGGTTCTAGGCTGTAACCAATCTCGAACCAGTCTTACACCTTATTTGGAAAAAAAAAAAAAAAGGAAAAAGGAAAGCAAGAGCTTACTTGACAACATCTACATAAACTAATGTATGACATCTATGACCTAATTTTCACAAAAGAAACCTGGTTCTCAAGTAGTACTGGAAACCGACCTGAAATCAGCCAAGTGTAATTGATTCAGTTCCCAATTCTAGCCTCGGAAATGAATCGCCCAATTCCTGAGTAGAGTCTCTCTTGTGAAAATCAGGTCACAGATGTTGTAGGTTACTTTGCATTGCTCATATCCAGGCCAGTTGCATATCAAGTGTAGCCAATACCTCCAGGGTCCGTCCTGGGTTCTAGCCTTGAAATTGACATGTCCTGGTACCAATCACCCATAGTCTAGATGTCCAAGCAGCAACATTCTTTATAAATCTGATTTTTCAATCACAATTTTCCCTCCAATGATTCCAGGAACTGATATGCCACCAATTGCTGTAGGGTAACAACACTGTCCTTTTTTCCAGTTATCAGACCCTTTGCCGGATTATTACATATATAATCATAACTGGTTAAGGTACTGGCGGTGTGTGGGGGGGCGTTGACTGTTCTTCCCGCAGGGTGTTGTTGCTGCCCAGTCTCAGTCAGTAATGGATGGGAGAGTTATGCAATAGAAGGGCTCTTGAGAGCGCCTGCTTTCGGCACAGCATATCCCCTGCTGTCAGATCGTTAGCTCCTCCTAAAGAACTTGTGCTATCTGCCATTACCGAACTTGTGCTATCTGCCATTACCTTCACATGGCTTTCTTTTTCCTAGTTGAACGCTAAACCTAGCACTTGTGACTCTTGGACATGGAAAGGCGTTACACCTGACTACAAACGTTAGAATTTTTGTGAATTAGTGAGTAGTTTGTATAGACATGTGTTCCTTGATCATATGAGTCAGTTGTGACATAACAGCATTGTCCAATATCAGGTTTTGTCCCATATCAGGCTATTGATCAGATATACACTTAATTTGTAGGTGCGCTTGGACATTGCCACAGTATTGGGACTTCTGGCCTACATCATAAACTACAAATTTGAAGATATAGTATCCTCACCGTATGGAATTCCTGCCTTTGCACAATTCTTCGCCTGTTTTTGAGCATCCTCCTTTCAGAAGATAGGACGTTGCACGTAGGATAGAACCTACACACTATATTTTGGGCACCCGGTAGTCTTCTATTAAAATGGCAGATCGTATTTTATATGTTTTCTTCTCCAACTAAAGTCTCGAGCTGATGCTTTTCTACTATGTATGATGGCAGTTGTACTTCTAAAATTGCATTATCCTTAGAGATTTCTCTTTTTAAGTTTCCTTGAGAGTTTAAGCAGCAAAGATGCCCTTGCAACATGAACTGAAACCAGCTTTTTGTGTAGAAGAGTCCAGGAGGTCTTGCTGGGGAAGAGATAAAGTGTGAGAGATGTGCATTATATGATATAAGATGGCACTGAAGTTCTAGTCTGGGTTTGGGATGGAATGGATGAAATTCGTTGGAAGAATAGAAGTTCATGAATCAACTGGTTTCAGAGTTCGTACGCAAATAAAAAATGATGTTTATGCATCAGAACTTAACGAATAGTGGATAAGGACACTAGCCATCTTGGAAATAAGGGAAGCAAAAAAAAACACTGATCAACTTTTTAAGTGCTACATTTCTCAAGGTTGGACTGTTTTGTAGCTATGGGCTTAGATTTTAACAATTACTAATGAGATTTTTATTGCTTCTGAGCCTTTCAGTTGTCTTATCATATTGCATGCAGATTGTCCTATAGATTGGTTATATGGAATTTCTATTACTATTCTTTTTCCTTTTTGGCCCAAAGTTTCTATGCCTATTTAAAGATGACAATTATCAAGCTTTAGGGGTATTCTTTTTAACTGGGCTTTGTCCATCATCCCATGATCTTTGATGAGACAAAATGAAAAAGATGGAAGTCTTTCACTATGCTTTGGAAACTGCTGTGCCTTTTCGTTTCTGTGGTGGATGGACTGCAGAATCTCAAGACACATACTGATGCAAATATTAACATATTCCACTGTGTTTCCCTCAATATCAGTTCAATTGGATTTTTGAATTTTTCCATCTAAAGCACTGATGGTTTGTTGTCCTCTGTGTAACAGTACATGTAGTTAAAGAGACACCATAGGAAGTCCAGTTTCCCTGGAAGATCAACGGCAAAATTAGACCGCAGAGATTAGATGCAAAATTTGACTATTAAGGTTGGTTATATAGTGTAATGAAAGCCTTTGGGTCATTGACTAAGATGGAGGTGAAATGCAATTAGTGAAACTCTACTAATATTATGCAAATTTTGTCGTTCATAATACATAGTAAATGGCAGCAAGAAATATTATGTTAAATCGAAACCAACACAAAGTATTAAAGGAGCTTCGGCCTATTCTTGAAAATCTTGACTGGCTTGGCTTGGCTTGGCTGTGTGGTATAGTGGAGCAAAGAAAAAAAGAAGATTAGGGGACTGAAAGGGAACAAGAGGATTCAAGGAAGAAGATTAGTTACCTACTCTTAATGGTCAAAGCAAACCCTTCCATTCTGAGTTCTTTATTTCGAAATAACGTCAATGTTGTTTCGGGATTAAACTTTTGTCTCTATGATGAGTATTTCAGAATTTTCCAATTTTTGACTTTAATATCTCCTTTGCAGAATACTCAATTTTTCCACTAAAACTAATGTAGGTCAGCAATATTTCTGGATGCAATTGCCATTAGCGCCCTTGTTATATTTCTGATTCGTGTAGTGCTGGGTTACAAGCAGACACGAGATAGGTATCAAGTAAGCAAATATAACTTACTTTTATGTGATGAGTTGACTACAGAAGCATGCTTTTTTACTGTTACGGTTAGTTGAGATCATACTAATGATACTTTTAATGATCTGTTATTACAGTTATTGGTAAACAAGACTCTTTACGAGAAAACTCTAGCAAGTGGATTTGGCTCGGTTCATTTTCTTTTGGATGCTTCCGAACAGCAACAGGTAAGAAGATATCTTTTTGCTTTCGAGGCATGAGATTAGCCTATCATCATGGAACTATGGACAAATGGCTTCAGTTTTTAGGCAATCGAATCTTCAACTTTTTGCCATTAACTATGCCACTTGGTCTTCAAGTACATGAACACATTCTTTTTAAAGGACTTAACGCAATAAAGGGAGTAAATACAATTGTCTCAGAAATCAGCCTGGATAGGTTTGTTGGACAGAAAATAATATTAAACTGATCAGTAGCTGGCTCCGTGGAATTGGGAGTAAGCCGAATTAATACTGTCCCCTTCTGGATTACTTTACAAATTTTGTCAGGTTTTCAAATCATTCATATCAGCACTACAGCAATGCAAAGCATTTAAATAGTGAAATAAGAATACTTATTTTACATTACATAATTTACCATCTTTGATTTCTGCGTGCAGTACAAGGAAGCTATTTTGGCCTATGCAATCCTACTAGAAGCAAACCAAGACCAGGTTTTCTCTCTCTCCCTTTAATGTTGGTGTGTTCTACTGAGTGTGCATAAAGCAACTAATCTAAATTCCCCAGTACATGCCGCATTAACATGGTTCTACTAAACACCTGCGAAGTTGCTTTGTGTTAAAGTGTCAAAGTCATTTTTTGTAATCGTGTCAAGTTGACACTATTTTTTCATTAATCATGCTCAAAACAATTCATATATATTAAATTAGTATCAATTCATGTTGCTTTCGTGTTTGCTAAACAATTGTGTTTGATAGTGTTTATTCATGTCGGAAATTGCCAGCCTCTTTTTTTCATTCAATTTTCTAATAAAAAGCTAGGTTCGGAATGAATCGGCATGTGATATAGAGTGATCAGCTAATATGTAAATATAGAGAAAGGGAAACAAATAACTTACTTGAGTTGATTGATGGGGAATGGCTTTGGTAGTGCCAGATCCAGGTGCTGCATGTGGATGAGTGCAACCATAATCGCTCTACCAAATCAGCTATCCAAAGGACTCTTTCTTTACCTTCTGAATCAGCATCACTTGAAAACCTAGGTTCATATTCACCAGTCCTCCTTCATCAGGTGCAATGCCTATATAATTAGGACTTCACTCTTTTCCTTTCTGTTTGTAAAATTGTTGATTGCATGAGGGGGTTTTCTGTAAGCATTGCCAAAAGCATTGCTACTTCTATTACTGGTCCTTTCAATATCTGAGGCTCCTTGAAACTCTGAAAGAGTTTGAGCTGTCGCACAGCCCTTTTCCTGCTTCACGCCTGTGATTTGGAGAGGGCAGTCTACTGTCCTTATCTTCATCTCTTATTTCGAGAGCCACTATGCAATTTTTAATTAGGAAGAAAAGCTCTAAAACCTGTTGCTCGGAAAAATGAGTCTGCTCATGCTTATGGAACACTTGTTACACCTCATGCTTATGCATAGCCAACTTTCAACAAACATCCGACAAGTTTTTACCTATCGCAGCAGCTGTTTTATGAATTTGTAGAGCCCCCATACTCTGAAATACTAGCTGCATTTCCTGAGATTCCTTCGACTATGACATGCTCCAAAATGTGGATCATCCCATTATACTCACTTATATGTGCAATCAGTTGATCTTTGACATCTTTCCTTCAGATTGATAGTATGTATGAATAGCTTTTGGAAGGAATTAATGCATATGTGAAAGTCTCTGTATTTTTTACTTCAATATTACCAACAATTGTGGTAAGTACAGGTAAATGCTCGCCCTTGCATTGGAGACAGATGTGAGAAATTCATGTATAATACATTTAAAGTGAAGGTACGCATGTTTCCTATTCATGCATTATTGTTCACGTCCTGTGGCTTAGGGATGTCAGCCCCATGCAGGTTGACATGCCAGTTGATAAAGCAACGGACACTTTGATGAGGTTTGGTCTAGTTAGGGAAAGACATATCAATGGAAGAGCCTCACTGCAGGCTATTCCCTGTGTAGAAGCATATGGAGCCCTTAAGGTCCGATGGGACAGTATGCTTAGCTAATGTTGTTCGGCTAATTGTCCAAGTCTTCTTATTTTGCCAAATCTATCAAGTCTTTGTAAATTTTTGAATTTTGGTTGTGCAATATCTCAATATTGCTATTTTTTCAGCGTTGCTATCTGTACCATTTTGCAGTTGCTCTCTTTGAATGCTGAACTTAGATTGTTTGGTGGGAAGGAAAGGGTTATAATAAATTGTTCTTCCATGCGTGGTCATCACAATTTGTATCTTGTTATTTGGGCTTGATTGCGGAGATATCTCAACAACGGAGCTTCTCCGTCAGCTGTAGTTTTATTTTTTTTTTCTTTTTGTCTTGAATTCTTGTGTGTTAATTCTACACTACCAATATTGTGTTGGTGAAACCATTAAATGCTGAGTTGGCACGGACATAATGCTGTTAATGTCTATTTTAAAGTGTTTGCACGGTAAAAGAGCTTGAAAGGCCATAGGAGGAGACGATTCGCAATGAAGTCCTATGCTATGGGTACCTTGGTCCCTGCAATGATGCGACAGTTTCTAAGAGGATATATTGGATTTGGGTGGCCATCTAACCTTTGGAAGTATTGTTGTAGGAATTCTTTAATCTGATGAGCATTTCAACCATCGAGCCGGAAGATTGAGAGAGAAGGAAAACACTCTGCAATCATCTGAGAACTCCCGAATTTATCTGAAGGGAGACAAATTTAAGAAAAAGTGCCAATGTAGGCGAATCCTGGTTGGGTAATATACATTAATGGCGGAAGTACATTCAAGCTCTACTTCTGTATTCATGAGCCGAGGATAGAAAAGAAATGAAATGGCAATAAATTTCAAATTAAAATTCACCATCGGCTGCATAAAACCTTGTCATTGTGGTAGCACTTCGCAGATAGTTATCATCTAGGCAAAGTTCGAGTGTAGTTGTCCCCATTAGTCAAGACTCAAGAGGTTGAGCTCTGGTGAAAACAAAAGCTCCTCCACCGCCAACGGCCCGCCCCAAAAGCATGTTGTTATCTAAATATGAAAGATAGTATAATCCGCCAACTGACCGCCTGCAAGTGGATTCACATTCTCATTTTCGTAAGCAAACTGGGAAACACGCGAGGAGTAGGACTGGGGTAACGTGCAATTACCTATCTTGATTCCCTAGAGGAATCCGAGCCTTAAAAGCACGAATAAACTGCAAGATCTGCATTTAAAAATCCTTCAGCTCCCATGAGAAAATCTTGCAATTTTACTGTGGCAAAATATGCAGAAACATGACGTGGGCAGCCTGGTCAGTAGAAACTGCCATTGTAACCAGGAAATGTGCAGGTTCCAAAGTGAGTAGACAATCAAACATTCACTATAGCCAACTTGTTCATAATTTTTGGAACCTTAAACTTGCTCTGTAAGCTCTGGGGACAACCCCAAAAGTTGTGAAATTGTGGTTCAAAGTGCTCTGTACTAGTTTTCCGATCATTCACCAACCAAAATAATCCTGGGCTACCAGGGTACTTGACATAACATGACAGCAAATCACACGATAAAGAACATATGATTCGTCAATATAGGGAGAAGTTACAAAACCGAGAAACGTGGGGATTAGAGAAATAAGTACCGAGAAAGAGAGGTAGAACCACCACCAAAACCTCCATATTTATACGTTTGAATTTCCAAACTCTAAGATTCTAGTGGTTCAACTAGAAGAATATTAAATCGTCATCGAAATACTTGACAATACGTTAATGTAAATATAAAGAATAAGAGATGTATAATTTATTGACAAGTATTTCATAAGATTCTCACTACAAGCTCCTCTCATAGAACAAAGATGTAGGATGGTTACATGGTAGAATGACCTCATACCTTGGAACCTACCATGTAGGTATTGCTAGACCTGATGAACGGATAGGTGACCGACGGCCCAGCTCAGGCACACCTACAAATGGGTGAGCTTGGCTAGATTTCTTAGGCCCCCTGGGCACACAAAAGTTCCAAGCTTGGCCAACCCTTTTTTTTTATTTTTTATTTTTTTGTCTATACTCTTAGTAGTAACCTTAATTTGAAATTGAAATTTATAACACTAATAGAACAAAATAACAAAATATCTAATGTGTGATAGAAATCTAGTATAAAACTCAGATAAAGTAGTAAAGTAAAATAACACAAATCCCTAAAGTTCAGGCATGATGGACAGGCCCTGCCCACCCATGTTTTACCCTGTGCCCTGCTCTAAAGGTTCATGCCCCGAGCAGGCCCGGCCAGAGCCTGCCTATGATTCCAAATTTTAGAATCTTGAACATATCCAGCTCTCAACTAGCCATCCATAGATTTTATGTGCACTGAGATTGGCAAGGACTACAAAAAAAAGAAGAAGAAGAAGAAGAAGCTGCAGGGATTCTTGCACTTATGTTATGGTTGGACATCAATTCAGTCATCTATTTATCCAATAAAAGAAACATGCAGTCATCTAACTGAAGCTTATGCTGGCAAACACAAATAAACTGCATCGAGTTCTCCAGAAAGCATGACAATCAGGAAGCAATCATACACTGACGATAAAAAAATTTGAAAATTGTATGCATCTAGTCTAGGACGAAAAAACAGATTGATAGTAAATCAGCAAAACAAGATACCTGCAAGCTCAAAAATGACCGTGGAAGCAGCGCGGGAGCTATTAGAGCTTGCAGCTCTCCACTGATGTTTATATTTTCCAAAGTTACCTGCACATGCCTTACAAGCTTCATAAATATTTGGTGAAACAAGCATTTTGCATCCATAGAACATTCTGGCATTCCAATAAACCAATCTAGGAAAAGAGGGAGAAGAAGAAAGGAAAGGGAGAAAGAGAAGAAAAAAGAATGCAAAGGAGAAGGAGAAAAATAATAGAACGAAGAGGAGATGGAGGAGGAAAGATTGGTTGTGTTACCAAAGTCCAGGTTCATCGCAGCATCTCCAACTCATACAACCCCCTCCTCCCACACCCAACCCCCCCCAACAAACCAAACCCCACATCCCCCGGAAAAAAAAAAAAATAAAGTAATGAGTCTCTCAGAATAAGAAGTACTGACCTCTTCAAACTGAAGGTAAATGTTCCGAGCAGAAAGGACGGAAAATTTTGCAGAAACAAGCAGAGTGACACCATTGTCTTCCTGTTAGTTAGAGCAAAAGCAGTATGAGAATCTGCTTTTTAAGGACTTCTTCAGTTTCTCTTTCAAGTTACCTTGATCCATCTATAAAGAATTATCCAAGCATTTAGCTTCCCTCTCACCAAACTCCCAAGTTTTAAAAAATGAACTTCGCAATTTCTACATCCGAATCCTTACACCGTAACCACTTCTGATTTGGTGCTTCCCCAATCAACAATGTTTCTGGGAATCTCCTTATTACTCAAGATAAGCATAGTCCGATGTTTCAAATTGGGAACACAAGAGTTGGTTCTGACATTCAGATCATCCCAGCAAACGTTGCAGCACTTGTGCATTAAGAATTTATCCATGAAAGGTTTGTCAAAAATAATCTATAGCGTACCTCAGATTCAGCTTCCAATCAAATTGTCCAAAATTACATCGAGTATGGAAAGTACCATTCAGATAGAAACGTATACCAAATGATAACATTGTCCATAAAGAGGAAAACAACTATAGTTTCAAGGTGGAATTGCCAAAATTTGAAGTTGATGAACATTTTCCTAGCAAGTCAGACAACACAATATTGAAGGTAGAAAGGGCACAAATTTACCTCTAGCAAGGTCGGGATGCTCCATTTGACTACATTGTAGACGACGCCACCATTTGACTGATCCAGGCAATCAAATTTTTGGAATATCTGCCCAACCTAGAATAACGCATTTAGTTAGAAATGACCAAGTAGGAACGATTCTGGACACGATGTGAGAGAAATGTACATTTATCAGGGGACATAAAATCCGAAAGATGCACCTGATCTCTACAGAGAATACAGTTTAAGCCTAGTTGCTGTGATTATTAACATGCACAGAAGGAAAGAAAATGTTCCAAAGACCAGCATAAGCTCTCATCTAAAAACAAAGAGGAGTATATGAACGGCAGTCCACAGCAACACATAGAAGAAGCTAAACCAAGAATAACTGGAAGAAATGAATTGCTCACGGTATGTTATATCGCAAGAGGAAGTAGAAATTTCAATCTTACTACCTGGAAGAAAGGGAGAGTAGCAGCAGACTCAAGAAGAATGAGAACATCACGAGCAGATGTATACTGCAGACGCCATGTCCCATCCAACTTCACCAGATCAATTAGTGCACCGGAACAGTAACACTCTAGGTTCACCTGCCAGCGTTTTATACGGAACAGTGCATCACACACAACCTTCTCTTTGATGATCGAGGACTTAGTTTACAAAAGTTAAGAACCTTGTGAAGGGGGGAAATGAGAGAGAGAGAGAGAGAGAGAGAGTTTGTTTAAATTTAAGAGAAGAGGGGAAGCATGCCATAGCCTCTTCAATGTCAGAACGTTGATGGGCATTGGTAACAAGACCTCGCTGGGTGTCCTGGATAGCTCTTAGAAGATTGTGTTTCTCATTCTCCAACGAAAGCTCTGGCACCTAGAAGCTCAGCAACAGGTAAGCCAAAGATACTGAGATAATCAAAATGCGCAAAAGAAGAAGGGGAGAATCAGGTAACCTGGGCTCTCTGGGTGGCGCAACAAGCCGCTGAACGAGTTCCTCCTTGATGGTGTAGCTTGAACGGGCCATGGCGACTTGCTTGAGAACCATCAGTTTCGCGGGTGTCCGTCTTTGTAGGCCGGAAGGATAACAGAGGTCCAAACGCCAACTCCATTGCTTTACCATATGATGTACAGGCGAGTGGGAGTAGGGAAAAATCTTAAATTTGAGATGAGCAAAACTGGGAAAAGTAACGGAAGAGAGGAACCAAGAGGCAATTACCCGTACCCTCCCTCCTTTCCGACGAGGTCCTCTTCTTCTTTCCTTCCATTCCCTAAGTTCCCTGCCCTTTTTTTTTTTTTTATGGTTGCACCGTATGATGATGATGATGATGATGATGATGTGGATTTTGATACTGAGATAATAAAAGAGGCATCTTTCCTTTCCTTTCCTTCCCTTTGTATTAGATTCGTAGAATTCCGCGCCTTCTTCTTCGAGAAAATTAAGGATTTACCATGAAGTCGTGCGCGTTGCATCACTTCTTCTCGAAATATTTGATCCCAACTCCTCCTTTTGCTGTGAAACCATCAGCTCTCAAAATCACTCCTTTTTCTCCGAGTAATCATTTTCGAAGAAATTGGGTTTCAAGACCCCTACAACCTCTTTTGGATGTTTTTTATTCTTAAGCTCATTTGGGTTGTCATTCTGCATCACACACTTGAAATGAAATGAAGTTATTTTTTGACCAAAAAAAAAAATCATTTTCGACGAAAATTGATTGATTTTTTCTTACTTTGTCTACTTAAAATGTGACTGGAGATATTTTTTTTTTCTCTCATTTATTTTTCATCTTGATTCGACTTTAATAAATAATTCATTTTAAATATAATCGAAATTATTTATGACCAAAATCAACTTAGCTCTTTGCTTGGTTCTTTTTTCCACTTAACGTTATATCAGTCAGGAATACATTGTCCTGCAAAAATAGCTTTACTCCAACCCAACAACGCACATACATCGATCGATCGAGTATAAATAAGAAATTAATAAAAAAACTTCTTCTTGATTTCTTGATTTCGGAGATAGATTGGACCTCAATGCTGGATTATATAGCATCTTCCTCTGTCCCAAGAATACATTATTACCATCTTAGACAATGCATACTACTACTTTGCTTATTCTCTACATCCTGGACTGGACCAGAATGTCCAAGCAACCAGTCAATTACAAGTTATTCATACCCCCAACAACAACAACAAGAACAAAAAATTGATGCAACATCTCCAAAGATTGAATGGGCCACCAGCAGCAACACTTTGCCTATCGCCTCAAGGTGTGAAGAATGTATTCTGCATAAAGATCCCTGCATCATTGACTTTAAATTAGTCTTCGATAAGCGAAAATATGTACATGAAATCTGCCTAACGGGGCGGGGCGCAAAACATCGTGTGATGTCCCCTGTTCTAGTCTGCTGATTTGTGCTCAACTATTTGGTTTCTTGATTGCGTTGAGACATCATCGACTGTTGATTGTGAACTTACATGGAATATTGAATGGCTTCAGTTGCGGTGGACGAGGGTAGAAAATCATTCACAGCAACCTCTTTGTTCTCGTTCTTCTTGTCTGTAACAATCAATCATTAAAGAAAACAGTGGACTTCCAATCACAGACACAAGAAAATCTCAAAGGTGACAAGGATACAATCTTCAAAGAAGCGGCGTATTTCTGAAAGGCGGTGAGGCGCAAGCTGTTTGATGTCGGTATAGTGCTTATATTCGGGATCATCCGCACAGACTGCGATTATTTTGTCATCTTTTTCTCCCTGGATTAAGGCCAAAATAAGTTAACCCAATCTTTACGCAAAAGCAACTGCAGGCATCTCTGTTTCTTTCAGAGAGTCCTTTTTACCCATTTGGAGGAGGGGGAAGTACCTGGTCAATCATGGGCATCAGTCCAATGGCTCTTGCGCGTAGAAAGCAACCGGGAACGACTGGTTCCTGTTGAATTCATTCATCAGAGTTAAACCTAGATTGCCTTTACATCATGTGATTCGTACCATTTAAAGATCATCTGAAAATGTAAACCTAGAGAGGACAGTGTCCTGCTTTCATAGCAATCTATATATTCAGACTAACCAAATACACAATATCAGCGTCCAACATCTGCTCTCCATGGAAGCTCAAATCAGGGTTTTCGCCAATGACTTCCCTTGGAGAATGTCAGCTATGGTAATGCAAATTTACAATATTCATCTTTTTCCTTTCACTCAGAGAGCAAGTTCGCAAGGTTACCGAGGAAGGGCCATATGTTGGTTCATACAAAGAAAAAGTGGAAAAGCCAAAAATTAAAAGCCATATTCCATTTGCTGTTAGCAATTGTCGGTGAACTGGTATGAGTTCACCAAATCAGCCCAACCTTTCTTATCGCAATGCTAGCAATAGAATACATCAACATCACATTTATCCTAAACTAGTTGGGGTCGGCAGTCGATGAACACAAAAATAAATAAAATTGTAATACTTTTGCAATTGAATGACCGAAAGGAAAAATTATTATAGCAGAAGGCCCTTCATCTAGTTTGACAAGCTGAGGAGATATGCTGAACAGCAATCAAGAAGTGAAAGAGATCACCTGCATGAGAACTAACACGTCGAGTGGATCATTGTCTTCACATAACGTTCTGGGAATGAAACCATAGTTATGAGGATAGACTACAGATGAGTATAATATCCTGTCAACCTGCGTGTAATAGTACTGTGATTCAGGAAAGCAATGACGCTTTAAAGAAACAAAAGGGGTAACTGTTTAAGCAGGAGAAAATAAACTCAAATTGTGACAAACGTGATCCTCTTGGCAAGGTTCATCTGTCATTTCTCCTCCATCCGAATTCCAACAATTTCAAATCACGAATGGTAACTACTAAACATGGACAAAATGATGCAGAAACATCTAAGAATTGAAATGGCAGACGACAATCTCCACATAGCTGAGACACTTAGCAGGGCTAGGTCTACGAGAGATTTTGCCTTGGACGAAACTCATACCTTAATGAGACCAGTCTTCTTGTCAAGTTCATACTTGACCTTGCTTCCCTTTGTTATCTCAACAACCTTAATTGTCAGAGGAAGAAAGGTAAGGGAAAAAGATTAGAGAGCACACAAATCTTGTTGCTGGGACCTATGGGTTTGAGGACATAATTCAGAAAAACTAATTGTTTATCCAAGTCTATCAGGAACTAGTTCCGTTTCTGATCGAACAAGCGAAATTCAATCCATCTTGCAGTAGGCCAAGTTAGAAACATAAGGAAAAATAGACTCCTAGAAAGAAAACATTTTGGTTCCTCTTCAACAGTCAAAGTAGAAGCTTATCATAATCAGCACTCGCATTAACATGAGTAAGTTGGGATAGAAACCTACACAATTGAAAATTTGGGGAGCTTCAGGTCCTGGAGAGAAGATTAAAGGAAATATATTAGCGAGTTCATCGTCATCACAAAATCGTATAGATGATAACAATGTATTCAGCAATCAAAGGATGGGGAAACACCAATTTCAAGGTCATGCCAAGGATGAGCAGCAACTGATCTCCTCGACAAGGAGGAAAGAATGCGTTCATTCAGGCGTGGAACCGGTCGATCTGGATGGCTTCCATCACCTTCACTCATTTCGATTTGGTGAGAGAGACTGCAAGCAAAGATAGAGAGAGAAGAGTTGGATCGGAAACTTGAGAAGAAGTGGAGATAATGTCCCATCTCACCATGTCACAAATTCTTACATTCTGTCTAACAAGCAAATAGGCTACACTAAACTGCGCCAGGATCAAAGGAAGGTGCTGTGATTCTATTTAGATGCGGATACGAGACAGCAAGCAAGCAAGAAGGACAGCGTACCTGCAGAGGTAGAAAGTATTGTAAGAGAGGAGGAACATAGGAGAAGAGAGGGGCAAATGTTATATACGCGAGAGGCGGGAGTGGTTCAAACATGAACTTGGCTGTCAGAGCATTAAGCAGAGAGGAGACAGGTGATACTTCCACCTGTTGGGGGGTTGGGGTTTGGTTGGTTATTTTCAGATCCTGGATCCATGGATGCCCTCCTCCCCAGATGCGCAAAACATGGCAATTCCTCCAACACCACTACTATCATTGCCATTGTGTTTGGCAAGACTAATTAAGGGAGAAGAGTAACAACAGAAAATCAGTTTTCCATTCTAGATCATCCTGCTTTTGGAGGGATTTTGTTTAGCAAAATTTAACAGAGATGATCCCAAGGGAAACCCCAATATAGTGCTTGTAACATCTTTTCATGCGTATGTGGATTTTTGTTCATTAATGTCCGTTACAATACATACTAACAAAAGATGAATTGGCAAACATGTTGGATCGGTATTTGCTGAATCATAGTGATTCCTCTGGATGATATGTGATATTACTCGTCTTGAGTTCATGTTGTTTCGTTCGATACCAAGTCGAGTGGCAAGAATGATATCTTATATTAGACTTAGAATTTTTTTTTTTTAGATTGATATGACAACTTCAAGTCCTTATTTGAAACAATGTCCATTCCATGCTCTTATTTGAGAGAATGATGATACTCCAGACCCTTATTTTAAATAAGATCCACTTTAGGTCCTTTTATTTGAAATTTTCCCAAAGTAAAATCAGTGAAAAGTACAATTGCTTCCTGTCAAGAGAATAATCAATCATTTACAAATTATTGAACTCAGAAATACGTGAGGATGCATGACATTTGGTTAGGTGGCACCCCGAACACCTCATCTAATTCATAAAATGCCAATTTCTTAGAATTTGAAGTTGACAAAATGCGTGCTTCACCAGTTGCCACAAACAGGTGACAAAATACATGCCTGTCTGACAAATTTCCACTGCCTCAAGTTCCTCTGTTTTGGAGGAGATTATCTCAAAAGTGCCTCCACTCCACCCACCTAAAGAAAGAATCCTCCATGCTAAGGGACTTGACCGACGAACACAGTAGCCTGCTTCCGGGGTTTGCAGCAAATACACTAGGCAAAGACGGTCAGATGCAAGTTCAGCACATCGATCGGGGACTTGTTTCAGGTCCATTGAAGTGACTGGCTCGACTTGGCTCAATGAGCAAACAGATTCAAGGCTGAGAGGCTTTACAGTCGTCTGTTTCCACAGGAAAAGCTTATGGCTACTGACTTGGTGGCTGTCGTCTCTTTTCAACCATGATATTCTCAATTAAGTGTGGACATTCCCGGCTTGCAGAACTCCCATCTGATTAGATCGGTTTCTGGTCTCAACAGCTTAGCTAAAACTAGGTCAAAGAAAAGATTGCCAACTGATGATATCGACCAAAAATGAAATTCCAGTTGAGCAATTTTGTTGCTAGGAAGATTAGATGAATGCTATAGTTTATTGCTGAAGATAGCCCTTCCTCGTTACATCAGTGCAATAAGACTAGATCATTTCCGGTGCTTGGAATTTACAAATGCCAAAAGTTTACGAATATTGGTGGGGACTATAATAAGAAATATTCGAAGAACGTTACAGGAAATAGCTCTGGTCTAAGGTTGTTGATGCCGAAATGTGCTCTGCTCATTCCAATTGCAGAAACAGGGAATATTGCACCTCTCACCAGCAACCACTGTTTCAGCTGCTTCCAGTAACCTCACTGTATATATCCTTGATTTTCCAAAATAGAGCTTCCCTGGAATGTCATTGACCTGATGTCAGGTCTGAGATGTTTGGAGAGGCTTGTGCTCCCGAAATCAAAACTACAGGATGTCTTGGGAGCGTTAGAGTGAAAATTCTGAAACCAAATACAGCAACTTACCTATCTGGTTTGAAAACAAGGTTCTTGTATGCAAACCACTGCAAAAGTAGACACAAAAGTGCAATATGAGATGAGAGTTACGGATTTTATCACGCTGATGGTTGCCCATTATCAGATGTATATATGAATAAACTGACAAGCGCGCAGTAACTCAGTTGATCGAGGCTGAAAAGGGCATCTAGTAGAATTCATGCAAATGGCATGAATCCACATGTTCACCTGATGTCATAAGCTGTTAGATCGCTCTCAGGACAGTAGCATCACAATCATAAACTGTTCAGAACGAAGGTAATTATGCTCCTTCTGGGGGAAGGGGCAGACTAAAGAAGCAGATTTTGGAAGCCTGATGAACTCACCCCAGTATATCCAATGCCCACCAGCTCAAGAATGCCAGGAATGAGGGGAAGCCTATCGATCGCCTGAAACCAAAATGAATTGATCCCCGCAACAAGCTCAGTCAGAAGTACCAATGACCATCTTTTTTTTTTCTTTCTTTCTTCTTTAGTGAAGAAATGCATAAACAAAGAAAAAGGAGAGCCTCACCGAGATCATTCCGGAAGAGGCCCAGACGGCAACCGCACCAGCGACCGCCAGCGAACTGACGGCGTACTTATCTTCCACTTTGTCCCACTGTTTGTTTGAACAAGGTACAATGCCGACGAATCAATCGACTTTGAAAATTGAACCCTTTTCTTTTGTTGTTGTGACAAGGGCATAAAAATTAACAAGGGCGGAGACGGAGTGGAAGAATTACAGCTTCTTTGGCGGATTTGAGAATCTCAGGGAGCTCGGCGGCGGCGACTTCGGCAGGAACCTCACCAGTAGCCATAGCCGCCACATTGCGCGCAATCTTACGACCTGAAGAAGCGCGCGTTTTATAGCCAAAAAAAGAAAAGAGGGGTCAGCGACAGAGAAGGGAGTACAGTATATGTATGTATGTATGTAGAGAGAGAGAGAGAGAGAGAGAGGAGGAGGAGGAGGAGTGTCCGTACAATAAGCGGAAGCAGAAGAAAGAGGGGGAGAGTGGAGAGCAGGGGGAGGGGGAAGGGAGGTGAGGAGGGCGGTCAAGCTCTTCTGGGGCTGAGGTTGACGAGGGGCCTTGCCGTCCACCACAAGCGTAGACAGTGCGGAGGAGGACGAGGATGTGCTGGTCGACGCCATCTTCTTCTTTTGCCAAGAGTCGAACTCCGCCCCCCTGCTCACGAAAAAGCAAAAAGCAAACGAGAGAGAGAGAGAGAGACGGGTCGAGGTTATGTGTTCGGAGGGGGGGAGAGGGGGAGGGGAGGGAGAGAGCCACCACTGGTTGGCTGCTGTTGCTATGGTGCGGATGGATATTGTTGCTGACATGGCTGCACCAGAGCCTTTTCTCCCCCTCCCCGTGGATTTGGATAGCTTTCTCATTTCTTGAGAGCTGTGTCCCTACTTCCACAGAACCAAACAGGGCACCTCCCAAATATCTTCCCTCCATCATTTTCATCACGGAATCTCTCACTAACTCTCTTGCATTTCCGTTTTACCTCCTCCTTCTGGATCAGGATTCATTCAAGCGTCGAAAATGAACAAAGATAAGATATGGGATTTCTTCCCTGTTCTGACCTTTTTCTTCTCTTTGGATAATTCAACAAATAGAATAGAGAACAGGAAATTCCTTAGGCAATTCATCCCCATTCGGCCAAGTTTAATCCAAATTTGGATCCTTTAGTGTGTTTATGATGAGTTTAGAGGATTAGGCCAAACAACATTATGATGCTCTTCTTTTCAGGCAACGGTAGAGCCGAAAGGAATGGACGGAATGATGGTCTGCATTGACAACGGTTATTCTCTCCCCCTGTTTCTTCCAGCCCCCTTTTCTTTTTACCGTTGCCTCTTGTTTTCTTTCGCCCCGTGCAAAATACTTATTTTATATTTTACATGACATATGACTTTATGCATTGGGGCAAGAGAATCTATTCAAATGTCAACTAAACAATAATTATGGATGATTAAGGCCAAAACTAAGAATGTCAAGCAGTGCCATGGGGCCATCATCACACAATCCTGGTTTAGGTATATGCAGATTGTTACAGAGAAGAGAACTTCTGTGTCTTTTGGAATCGCTGTCATGGATAGGAGAGGCCTCAGGCAGCAGTATGCTGAGCCAACACGTGCACATCCATTAACAAATGATCTCTGACTTCTATCCATCTAGGACATAAGCTTTGATCTGCTGCAAGAACGACAAGTAGCTTACTTAGCTCGATCTGCAACATGGGCAATTGCCTTTCTTGTAAAGGGTTTCGGCAGGTCGAACAAATCGTAGAAGTAGCAACGACTGCCAGTGGCATCATGCAGTTCAAGGTACCCATCACACCCCAATGCATCACCAATGAATTCCCAGGTCATGCAATCTTCCGGAGCAGCGACTCTTTCTCAGGCCCTCTTCTTCACAACGAAGAGCTCCATCCTGGAGAATTGTACTACTTGCTCCCACTTCAGTCACTTAGGGGATCCATATCGGCTACGTCTAGACCCAGCTACCGCATTTCCCTCGATCACCAGGGAATGATGCTTGGAAAGGCAGACCCTGAGGTGCTTCCTAGATGCAACAGCGCTGGAGTGTGGAAGGTGAAGTTACTCATAAGCCCTGAGCAGTTAACCGAGATACTGTCTCAGGAGGCTCGCACAGAGGCACTGATCGAGAGTCTCCGAACTGTGGCCAAGTCTGGTCATGTTGTTGGTAATGGAGCATCTTCCGTGGCCGATTCAGAGTACTGCAGCCTATCCCAGAGTTAAGTGGCGTCCTCCATGTATTGTACTTTGTTCCTATGTTTGTTTGCTCTTCTTCATGTTCCGTTCCTCGAAGTAGTCCATCTTTCAATATGACTGCAGTGTCGGTAACCAATGTCACTAATTAGACAAAGGTCTTTGTGGATATGGGAGATGTCTAGAGGACTGTCTCTCTTTCATAGACCTAGATTGAAGAGCATACCCTGCTGAATCATTGTCCAACACTTGCATTATACATTCTGCTCCTTTTGCACGGTTTGGAAGCTATAGAAGATAAAGATATATGCGTCTTGTTGGCCAAGTTAAGTTTTATGGTGGAACATCTCCAGATTAAATTGAGCGTCCCCATTGAAGAAGCTGAAGGTTAAATGGTATACTTCTGCAATATCTCTTGAACATGAGAAGGGGTGTATGTTCAAGATGGGTTGCTGCAGAGTCAATCTAGACTACTAGAACTACTGACGAGAGCTAATATAATACCTTACGTGGCTTAAATAAAATGATAGAAAGAGTCGTTACAGTTACAGGAAGACAAATGGTGCTGTTAGCAGTTAGTCAACTACTGATATTGGTTTTGACCCAAAAACATGCTAATATTGGGAGCAAGGGTTAATTTTGAAGCGCATGCAAGGATGATTGTTGCTGTTCTAAGATCAACAATCATCCTCATCCAAACTGAACAGGTCTATCTAGGTGAACTCATTCTGGGGTAAGATGCTTGATATACAGATAATTCACAGCAACTATATCAGCAAGTGACTGAGCTCTCCTGCTCTCCCTTATTTTCTGCATGAGCGCGAAAAAATGCTTGAAAGTAAGTTTTTGTTTTTATATCACTGGGGCATCCAACATCAGTTGCCACTGATTAATCCTCAATGGATGTGGCCCAACAAAAGCAAGTTCCGACATGTAAGTATCACGGTCCAGCAAAATCCTCGACCGAGGATGGACCGTGGCACGAGCAATCGACCATGCAGTGATGCATTCAATGAACTAACTCATGGTCGACCACGAGGATCAACCTTGATCAATCCAACTCAGCCAAATGATCGATGCACGAACAATGCTGACAGCCGGATGATTGATGCACAGACCGAGTCATTAATCATGTTGAACCACCAGCTGATCGATCCATGGATGATGCAAAGTCCATGGGCACTCGATGCAAAGTTGGTGGGCGAACAATACAAGATAGCCGGATGGTCGATGCAAGAACGATACAACATAACCGGCTTGAATGATCCTTGGGCAATGCACAGACGACCCCTGAACAATGCTTGAACGATCCTCGCATGATGCATGAACCATGCGACTTGAACGGGCAGCTGATGCACGCATCGTGCAACATCAACCTAGCGGCTGAACGAGCGGCCAATGAGGCAAACGACGTGGCTGCTTCCTTACAGAGCAGAATTGAGCGAGGTGGCCAGCTGCTGTCCAAGCTCACTTCTTGGAACTCCAAGCAAGTCAAGAGTCAATCAAATCATCATAAGCATGATGTCACTTGAGTCAAGAGCACTCCTTGTATTCTTGTATATGCATTGGGCATGAGCCCCAATGTAAGAACATGCTAGAACACTTGAATTCAAGAAAACCTTCTGCACTTCCATCCTTGTATTCTTATTTATGCATCGGGCATGAGCCCCATTACAAGAACATGCTAGAACACTTGAATTCAAGAACACCTTCTGCACTTCCATCTCTCTCTCTCTCTCTCTCTCTCTCTCTCTCTCTCTCTCTCTCTCTCTCGTTTCCTCCTCACCTTGCCACGTTCGAGTGATTCGTGAGTGAGTGAATCGATCCGGGCCAAGGCTTGATTCGGGTGAAACACTCATCTGTGATGCTTAAGTCGTCACACAGTCGTGAGCGAAACACCGGTCCGTGACGTAAGGCTCAAAGTTCACCTTCATAAGCTTTCCTATTCAACTGAACGTCAGGAAAAAAAAAAATCATTTGCTCTGACAACTAAGAAGAACCAGGCAGCATCCTCAATTATGTCGGTTCCAAAGCGTTTCTAAACAATGCCGTTGGCTTCGCAGCAACCTTTCTCCCAATAGGAGAGAAAATGCCGCCAATTTGCTACTCATACCCCTATTCATGATGCAATAAAGTTGGCAGTTGGATCACAGAGGCAAGTAATTTGCAATATTCAAGTCATCGGAAATCCTAAGATATAAATAGAGGGCCTCCATGATGGCATCAATAGCACATTTACCTCTCCTAAAAACTGTCAAACACCGTGATTTTATACAAATCCGTTAAAAATAGTAAACTATATTAAAAAAAGAGCCAAAACCAGAGAGAGAAACGAAAAAGAAATATAAGAACCAAGATAATGTTCAGCAAAGGTTCAATCTCCTTCACTAAAGATAGCTTAAAACCCCGCCTCTGACGCAACCTGCCACATCCTCCACACATCCTTTCTTATGTGGAATGCCAGTGCTCAGATTAAATGTGCACGGGATGAAGACAGACAAAAACTTTAGCAACAGTATCTGATGGTAAGTTTGGTCTGATTTCTGTATCACAAAAACAAGGGTATTAAGAAAGAGTCAGTCCTTTGATACCAGCTGTAAATCCAACATTTGGGCGAGAGAGAGAGAGAGAGAGAGACCTTAAATCAGCAGTTTCGTCAGATTGCCAAACTATATCCTTCAAGCCCGACGAGCAGTTTCATCAGATTGCCAAACTATATCCTTCAAGCCCGATGAGAAGCTCTTATAGAACTGCCATATGGCGCATTACTCAGCATACAAAATACTAGACATCACCACACATAATTTATTCGTCTAATTTGTTGAACAACAGATGAAGTGTCACACTTAAAAACTACTTGATTATGGCTCAAATGTAAGAACTGATATTCTTATCATGGATGCATAAGAATTGAAAGACTCCTCACCTCCTGAATATTATATATATTCAAAACATTAAATTATAGTAACTGGACTACCATCTCATAATTAAATCACCAAAGATGGAATCTTTGGAGTGTTTATAAAGGGCTTGTTTTAGAAAATCAATTTACTATAGTATTAACTCGAGATAAACTTGACTTGTTATTCATGAGGTTAGAATAATGATAACCACGCGTCCTTGAAAATTTATGAAGAGGAAGTACATAACAGATATTTGAATTATTAGAATTCCTCCATGGAAACCCAACTAGTACTAAGTTGCCTCAATCATGCATCAGTTTGTCCACTCATAAAAACAGATGCTCAAAATGAGATCCAAGAGAGAAAAATCAGGATCTGTATGGAAAACTGCCAAACCACTTTATAGAAAATATGCTCTTCTAGAAATTTCCTTTCACAAAAGTGACCTCAAAAGTTTTTTCAAGACATGTGAGAGCTTATAGCGGGATTACTCCTATCAAATTAAAAGTTTGCCACAAAAACTTATCAAGGCAAAAGCAAAAACTAACTTCATGTTTCTGTTTTTGACTTTATTTAGGATAAATATGCATGTCCAATCGACATGATAAGCTGTTTACTTCTATATGTTTCGAGAGCAAACCAAACTGAAAAATAAGTACTCGCCCTATGAAACTCCAACGTGTCGCCACCAATTTTACGAAGCTCAACCATGTGGAGTGAAGGAGCCACCTCAAAGACCTGGAAGCGAAGAAGAGACCATTTCTTTAATTTATAGATCAATACCAAGGATACTACAATGGAAAGTATTGACTAGTCTAAAATTGAGCATAAAACATTAGACGAAAATGGATTACAATAGTCCTTCCTAGCTAATGACAGATTACATTAAAGGCAGAGGCTGCATGAGGTACACCGCCATATCCACTGAGCTTTATAAAGCTAGAATCTCAATGAATCACAGCACAAGTTGAGATTGAAATGGTCACCCCAGAATCTACTCCATCCATCATCTATATGAAGGTGTAAACACCTGCCCTTCCTGAAAACCCTCAAGTGATTAATAATCAGGCTACCCCACGCTTGTGAAACCAAGTCAAGCAGCTCCATAACCATATTGAATGAGGGTGAGCGAAAGAGTTGGTTCCTTCATTACATTTATTTTCACAACCTGTCAGCAGGGGCGAGGGGCCCTCCTGTGAGGGTTTCCACCTAGCTGTCACTTAACCTACCTCCTTTGTTGTGATGATTCACCAACTTGGTTCTTTTAGAGTATTAACTCCTATGATTCTGCATCCAAAAATCACGACAGTTTTTCCTTACAAGTTAATAGGAGACCATACCTCTGTAGCCACGGACAGGTGACCTTTTCTTCCAGTTTTATCACCCCGCAGTTTCATCTGCAATGATTCAAAAAATTAACAATCAGCAACATTATTAAAACAGAAGTACCACAAACAGAGAAAGTTGCAAGACAGTCTTTGCCAAGTGATTGCCTTGTAGTTTCTTTTATCAACATTAAAGCCCAAAGGCTTAGCAGTTTCTTCAATTTTAGACATGATTTCATTTGCAGGGTGCTGAGAAGTAAATCGGGTCTCTCGCTTCACAAGGTCCTACATCAGCATACCCAAGCAAAAGAGAGTTAAACCAAAATCATCCAGCAACAGTAAACAATTACAGAAACTTCAGTGAATGCTGTAAATTGAGCAGAACACCAGACTTTCTCTTCAAGAATCAAGCTTATACCTTCACTAGTCTATAGAGTGCAAATCTCAACTCAAGAATACGCAACCCTCCCTTCGCTCATGACTACGTAGAATCTCCATCTCATATCATACAACGATACCACTGCAGACTTCTCAAAAAATAAAAAAAAACAAGTGCCAAAAGGGTCATCTGTGTAAGTTAGGTCAAGACCCACTCAATGATGAGCACAAACTCAAGACACTATTCAACATGCGCCATGAAGCATAAACACCCGCTCACTCATCTCCCTTTCTGTGACATCTTGGATCCACAGTTAGAAATGAATGCTTTGTTAGATGTGATTTCATCTATGAAGAGATCCATAACACATGAATAGTTTATAGAAATGAACTATGCAATTTAGCAGTTTGGGGCAATACCATAAGCACGTACCATCTGCTTCTCGAATAAACTTTCGAGATTGAATCCTTGTGACCTAGAAATAAGCTCAAACGCATTCATGGATTCAGGCCTCTCTTTCCGCTCTGTTACAAGACGTTCCTGGGGAAGAAAAATGATGGTCAAAATGGAGGTTTCCCTCATGAAGTTTTTTAGACTATCCCTTGTTGTACGTAACGGCATGCTACAAACAAATGGACTCATGCAAGATTTGGATATAATAACATGAGAAAATTTTCGTAGTTATACGTGAGGATATGAAGAGAAAAGAATCACAGTGAAAAGACATCCATTAGCATGGTTAAGAAATAATAAAGTCAGTGAAGTATAAACAGATGAAATAAAATTTTCCTTACCTGTGAATCATTGAAAGCAGCATCAATGTCGTCAAGATTTACCTCCTCTTCCTGCTCGAAGTGAGGTGGCCTGTAACCCTTCTTGAACCATTCATCTTCCCGGATTTCAGGAATTGTTATTCGCTGAACAAGTTCAATTTATTGTTTTAAAGAACGAGCATAATCATCTAGTAAACCAGTCTCCTAAAGTACGAGTGTGAGAAAATGAAAGAGGAAGTCGGAGCTGACCGTGAGAGGACTTGGATTAAGAATACGTTTAATAAGATTCTTTGCAGCAGATGGGAACCATGAAGGACATGCAAAATCATCTAGTAAACCAGTCTCCTAAAGTACGAGTGTGAAAAAATGAAAGAGGAAGTCGGAGCTCACCGTGAGAGGACTTGGATTAAGAATACATTTAATAAGATTCTTTGCACCAGATGAGAACCATGAAGGACATGCAAAATCAGCGTTGCAGATCTGAAAAGATTCTCATGAGTACAAGGACATATTACAAGGTTGGATTTTGAAAAAATTGAATATCCTTACCTTTCTGTACAGAGCAATGACATTGGCTTCATCAAAAGGCAAGTATCCAGCCATTAATACAAAAAGAATTACCCCACAAGACCAAATATCGGATGATGTACCATCATATCCATTATTAGTCAAGACCTGAAAAAGGAAATGTACGTGCAATACATTAAAGAATACATAGAAGGTAAGGAGAACTAGAGATGAAGCCTTCAAGTTTGAGATTCAGACCTCAGGAGCTACATAATTCGGTGTTCCACAGGCAGTATGAAGCAACCCATCCTCCTACATACATACATACATACATACATACATAAATAAATAAATAAAAACGGAGAATATCTTTCCTTAAGCTCATACCCATCTTCTCTAGACATCCAACCCTATATTAGTTTCAGTAGTGCTCACAAAAAATAGACCATGCATCATCATAAATGTAGAGATATTAATTTGTACTGACTGTGCATCATAACATTTTTAAGTACGAACAAGACTGCTTTTTCCTATGGAAGGAAAAGGAAATTTTTAAAGAACAATAATGCTTCAGAAAGGAACACTTATAAAGTCTTAAAGGTGATAGATTTTGGGTACACCAACATCGGGTCCCCATTAGCAAATAAAGAAGAAACAGATTTAGAAAATTGTACCTTAGCCCTGTTTTAACATTGGTATCTCAAATGACCAGTGAAAAGCAATGAATTATGACCTAATACTGTTAAGACATAGAGAAGTGACCACATAAATCTCAAGTTATAGATAAAAGTACTTGCCCTCACTTTCTTTGAGAACGTACTCAATCCAAAATCTGAAACTTTGAGGACTCCATAGGTGTCTAGAAGCAGATTTTCAGGCTGCAACAAGAGCAATATCATACAGAAATGCTTATTATAAGAGAGGAATACAGGACATGTATAAGCAAAATCCCATTAAAAGTGCAAACAAGAAAACAAGGAAGAATCTCGTTGACCTTCAAATCTCTATGGTAAACACCCCTGCTATGACAGTAGTCCACAGCGTCAATTAGTTGCTGAAAATAGCGCCTGGCTTCATCCTCTCTTAGCCTTCCATGTCTTGCCTGGGAGTCAATCATGACACCATTTCAGAAGATGAGGATTTCGTTGATAACAGGCAATGATGGAGGTGCTGCAAGAAATATGAGGCCAAGCATCGCTGCAATTGCTTACTATTTTGTCAAAGAGCTCGCCACCATCAACGAACTCAAGAACAATGTAGATCTTTGTTTTGCTGGCCATGACCTATATATGTGCAGAATGCAAGACATTTGTCAGGCGATATACACAACGAAAGTATCTTAGCTTCAAAGTGGCGACCACTGTGGGCTGAAAAGGACACGCAACTGCATGCTTTAATTCATGATTTGTATGAAGATGAAAGCCACTGGAATCTGTAAAAGCATACGGGGGCAATTGCTCGGAGCAAAAGTAGCATACTTCACTGTGAAGGAAGAGGATGAATACCTCGAAAATTTTAATAACGTTTGGATGCTTGATCAGCTTCATGGTTGCTATTTCTCTCTTTATCTGTCCAAAAGAAACAAAAGCAGCGCAATCAACATTGGAACGAAAAAAGAAGAACATTGGAAGCAAGAAATCGCGGCACAGGCAGGCAGCATGAAGAATTCCTGCGGCAACTCCCCGTCGTCTGGTAATCAGAGACAAAGCAGATGCATCCAACTTCACAGCATATCGGTCAGGGTAAATTCAACTTAACCGCTATCTATCAGAAAGGAAATGCCCCGCAATTCCCTTAGAATGGGTATGGGTGCAGCGGGCCAAAGTAAGGAAGGAATTCTGAAGGTAGCATATTTGGGAATGCCTCAACATCAACCAAGAGACCCAAAAAACAAAAAGCGAAGAAAAGATATAGAGACAGTCTCTGCAGTGGACAAGCATTATGGTTGAGTTAGACATGAAGATATCAAGGTTCCACACAATGAACGCATAAGTCACGAAAGAAGTAAAGGGCACTGGATACATGATGGGTGGTGTAAGAGCTGGACGGATACAGTGCACGATTCGGTACTACAAAGAGAGAGAGAGAGAGAGAGACCTGCTCGACCATCTTATGACGGAGGACGTGATGGCGGTCGATGATCTTGATGGCAAAGGAGTCGCCGGAGTCGAGGTGCTTGGCGAACTTGACCTTGGCAAAGCTGCCTTCCCCGATCGTCTTGCCTAGCTCGTACCTCCCCACGCGGGTCCTCGTCGCAGGTACCTGGACGCTCATTTCTCGTCGAAAGACTCGACCTTGTCGCCTTGTCTCAGATGGGTGGACACCAAAAGAGGGAAGAAGAAGGGCAATTTTTTTTTTTTTCCTTTTTGCAGGGCGGGACGTAGAACGGGAGCGAAAATCTCTCTTGAAAGGTTGGCCTGTGTCCGTGAGATGTACAGATATAGAGGTTAGAGGATGATGAGGATGATGGTGTGGGCCCCGAGGGGGAGAGGTTAGGGTCCCACTCGGTTATTGGTTATGGGAATTGGCGGTCCTAATCCACCTCGAGAAAGAAAGTAATTCCACGACAGTGAACTCTCCCTCTCTCTCGCGCGCGCGCGCGCGCTTAGATTTTGACGAGGATCATCATCAAATAGGACACAAGTACGACAGAGCAAGCCAGTAACAAACGAACGAACGGTCCGCATAACATTAACATCTTCGTACCATTACATCTACATTTGGTGGTGTGGCCGCCCTCAAATGAGTGATGGGACTTGGACCGCACTGTGCAGCGCACCAATAATTGATCAGACGACTCTCTCTCTCTCTCTCTCTCTCAGAGTCAAAAGATAGCACTCACATAGTCACATACGAACAAGCGATGGAAATATCTGTTGTGATGCCATCCATGCCAACCCTTCTTCCACGGTCGCTTTGGCTGCATATGATAACATTTCTATTCTCAAAATAATTTTTAAAACAAAAATATTTTTTTATTTCTATTCCCAACAACGATTTTTTAAAACAAAAACGAGTTTAGAAACTGCAAGAAAATTTCGTTCCAAAAATAAAAAAAGAATAGAAATGCGTTTGATAACTACAACAAAATTATTCCTAACTTTTTCATTTAATTAAGGGGACTATATATATTAAAATTACAATGTGTTTATCTTTTTAAATTACTAAATCAAATTAAATCTCATTTGTTCATTTACTAAATCAAATTAGACCAATTTATGTGTAAATAATTTATGCACGATTTATCAAATTACAATATAGACAAGATCAACTATAAAAAAAAATCTGAAAGAGAAGACGAACTGGAATTGGACAATGAGAACATCAAATATGTTTTCTATAGTTAGGAAAAATTACAATTATGAGTCACACGTAAATGTTCCCAAATAGTTAAAAATATTATTACCTTTAAACGGGAACCCATAGAAAAATATTAATTGCTCTTTAAGTGAAACCAAGGACTAAAAGAAAAATATTTGTGCATTTAGGTTCTTTTAGTCCAATTGTGCAATTTTTCCAAACATGAGGACTGAAATGAGATGCGGGATATCAAAATCTCATGTCATGACTCTAAAAGTAAAAAAATTTGGCTAAAATGATTTAAAATTAAATTTTTCAGTCAATTTAGGATTATGTTCAATGAAGAGGCATATGGTCCCAAACTGAATTTTTAAAATTTAAGAGGCCAAAATGAAAAGTGAATTAAAATAAAAATATGGAATATTTTTTTGCATTTTTTAACCGCGAATACCATTTTTCCTGATTTTCTAGTATTTTTATAATTAAAATAAATCCGAAAAATGTCAAAAATTACGAAAAATATTTTTTGTTCAAAATTGGTTCCTAAGGCTAGGTCAAAGCTTCCAAGGTTGATTTTGTAATTTTATGAATTGTTTTGGTATTTTTAATTAATCTTCTAAAATATAAATGAGCAAAAATCGGGTGTCAACATAATGCAAGTACAAAAGAGAAGAAAGTGTGTTCAAAAATAAAATTGTTCCCAATTGTTTCTAAAAAAATATTCCAAATATATTTCTAAAAAGTGTTTCGGGAATACAGAAGCAAGTTTTTTTTTTTTTTTGTAAAATGTTTCTATTTTTCAAAAGTGTTCCTAGAATACTTTGAGAACACTTTTTACCATACGTGTTTCTGTTCTCAAAGTATTCCTGAAACACTTTTGGAATATAAATACTTTTTTTGAAGCGTTACCATACGTGACCTTTATGACTAATCTAATTATCTGTGGGACTTCACTTTGGGCCTTGGTCCACACTCTGAAGGCCAAAGCCTAGTTTCTCCCATAAAAGAATACATAAAATTACTTTATAACTCAATAAGGATTTAAGCTTTTGAGTGAAAATGAATCTAACTAGATTGTGATAAAGATGATATTAGAATTCTTCTGTAGTAATTCAGGCCCACCTATCCAACTAAATCCCATTCCAGATTGCTCTCTCAACTGTTCTATCCCCCACACCCAGTTAATGGGGACCTCAGTTCCCGAAATTAAAATTAATGGGGTGTTGATGATCATGCTTGCAGATGCCGAGGTTCCAATCTAGCCCTGCAATAACACCTCATCCCTGTCGTTGGGCTGCACAGTGAAGGGAAAGAGTGGGATCGAGCATGAAGCCCCAAGTCTATTGTATGAAGAAACTCTAGTTGGGCTCGACGCTTGTCGATCCTTAGATGGGCTGCCATGACCAAGTACAAACTTGTGGTCTATAATCAGCCAGTCGCTGTCCCATTTCACGTGCACGAGTAGGCAGGGGAAGAGCCGTGTTTTCGCAACACCTCCAGGATGAAGTGCAAAGCAAATTGTACATTTGTTTGTTTGTTGATTTGATTCCAATTCCGTCGCTGTAGTTTGTTATTTGTCTATTTAAGCAGAGCCTCTCGAGAGAGATCGAGAGAGAGATAGAGAGAATTATTGGGTGAAAATAGGTAAGCACTGCAACAATCACAGAACGTTATGGTATAAAAGAAAGATGGAACTTTGCCATCTCGTGAGAAAATTGCCAAATGGGGCTTCTTCTTCTTCTTCTTCTTGTCAGATGCATCAGAAGTGACCTCCACGTCATAAGAACATGTAACATTAGGTAGATAACATAGATATAGATATAGAACATAAACAGGCACAAGGAGAAAACGAGAACAGCTTACGCCAGATAGGTCGCCAAGCATCTCTCCGTGGCCGGGGGGGTGGTTTCAGCAAGAGTTAAAAGCGGGGACGCAATCACTTCACTTGTTTATGCACGTTGTCTTGACAATCCTCAACTTTGATGGAAAGGCACGCTTTGCCCTAGCTGGGTCGCTCAACCCGACAGTTTACATTTTTCTTATTTTTTTGGGCTTTACTAGGTCAGCACGATCCAAGGTCCTTTTGTCTTCCCTTTAACATATCAATATATGTACATTCTTCCTCCTTGCCTTGTTTATATCCCTGGTTTAGCACTGCCAAACAACAACTGCATTCTCTCTCTCTCTCTCTCTCTCTCTCTCTCTCTCTCTCTCTCTCCAGAATACATAGAGGACAACCATCTTCAGCAGCTACAGAACACAAACAAACCCGATATTTCTTCTTCATCGTATCCGCTCTCCCGCACTTGGTATTCATCGTCAGGAAGTGGAAAAAAAGCTAAGGGTGGAGGTAGCATAAGCCGCAATCTCATGGGATCGTCGACATCATATGATGTCAATATCAGTCAAGAAGAAGCTGGGAAGAAGGGGAGGAGGTGGATCGGATGCGGATGCGGATGCGGGTGGGCATTTGCGGCGAGCATGGCCGGAGGATTGATGCTGGGGTGGTGGGAGTACCAGTTCCACCCAAAGAACCGTCAGCTCTGGATGGTGCCCGTCGGCCTCATCCTCTTCCTCACTCCTCTGTTTGCTTGGCTCTCCCTCATCATATCCGACTTATCTTCATCTTCCTCTTCCAAGGATCATCACCGTTCATTAGTACCTCCCCCACATGCCTCCATTGAAGTTGCAGTTGTAGGCAGGGGATTAAGCCCTGCTTGCGTTCGATAACTCCATACAGCTGGGACGTCCAGTCCGCCGAAGGTTTTCACTTTGTGTTGAGAGTGTGCAAGGCAGGCCCTTACAGACTCCCTCTCTTTCTAATTTCTTCACCGGTGAGAGAGAGCCTTCTTCCCGGGTTGCTAAGCGAACAATGTGTTAACCAGGAACAGTGCGTTCTATAGGAGAAAGATGAAGACACGCAGATTGGAGGGAGCCAGCATAAGTCATGTGGAAGCCTGCCGGAGATAGATTTTAATGAGTGTGATTCGGCAAATACCCACGGAAATGTAGGATTTCGATGGGGAGAGCCAGCGATGCTTGTGCTTATGTTATGTAGCCTAGAGAAGGCATGGTTTCATTCCCTCTCTGTATGTACAATAAGAGACTGTAATTGATTCTCCCTAATAGTATATACCAGCTCTCCCCCTTCATTAGTTTCATCATTGAAAACGAAAGTAATACGGGCATTGGGTCATCATAGGCAATAAGAAGGCCTCCCCCTCAACTTGACCACTTTTCCATTAGATATAACAGAGGAAGAAGAAAGAGGAAGGTAGGTTTTATTCTCCATCTAGCTGGAGAAGATGCACACGGAGCCTTCCCTAGTGCAGGTTTTATCTAATGAAAGGTTTTCTGGGGATACCCACCGGTCATACCAATAGAAGATCCCCAGTTGTCATCCAAGTTTTTATATTGTTTACTCTGTCATTTCCTAGAAGCCCACACGGCTTCTCGCCATAACCCCGCCATCTAATTTTATTATCAAGACCGTCTCATATCAAACAATAATCAGATCCGGATCGAATTCCCAGAAAAAAGACACAGTAGCTTACACTGTAGTCGACTATGTTCAGTAATCATTCATAGAATCATTACATAAAAGACACACCCCCACTTTCTTTTCTTTTCCTACAGTGCGCCTCAGCACGAGAATTATCAATCAAAGGAGGCAAAAGTTCATGCATAAAAGTCCTAATGCAGGAAACACATCAACGAGAATTCGCAGCCAAATAGGATTAGGATACCCTGACCGGGTTCTGCTTTGGGAAGTAAAAATTTCCAGAAAACATGTTAATACATCTGCCCTGATCATCTTGCTTAATACAAAGAGAATGCAACATAAAACAGGTCGCGCTCATAAACACGTACGATGGCTGTCCGTCCGTATTCTACACATGACACGATGACACGCACATAGCCATTTCAACATGTTTGCCTCCCTTGTTAAAAACCTGGCTGGCCAGAGAAGATTTTAGTAACCCGTGATTTGCAGGCACCTTAAGTGAACCTCCCGAGGTTCATCCAATTAGAAAGTAGCGAGAAGGATGGGAAAAGAAAGAATGCTCTGAATTCATCCAACCGTATGAGTTGTGCTGAGTTAGTAAAGACCTGCTGTGTCACCGACTGAAGAAGCAATTTTCCTCACTTAACCATTTTCCTTATAAAATACCAGTCACCCTCAACTCAAGTTTTCTCCATGGAATATAATTCGTCAGGATGATGTCACCGCAAACTTAACATAGGAATCAGGAAATTGATTTTTGCCGCTACATCCACAGCTCCTAGGCTTGCTACATCAAATCCAGTTCAAGGGCACATTACTTTCAACGACTGGATAGCCATATTGCACTTGGAATATTAGCCTGTCCTGCTGGGTGCAATCCTGGCAAAGCTGAGACCACTGATTGACTCACGGCTGATCCTTTTTGAAAATATTGAAGTTCAAGTCTCATTGCTTCCTCCCTAGCCTTATGTGACTAAAAGATCACTTAACATCAAGACGAGCTATAGCTAATGCATTATGAATTACAGCATTCAAAGGTACCAGAATCAAGTGGCTAAAATATTACTTTCAGTACATAATTTCCGTTAGTTTCTCACTTTTTCTTCTTCTTCTTCTTTTTCAGCTGACAGCCTGACAGTCATGCATCACCCGTTCAAATGAAAAAATTTGCATTATGGAACCAATATTCAAAGGAAGAATGCACAGGCAAACAAACAACTCACAAGATAGGATTGTCAGCTCCATTCTAGCCATCTAAAGGCAACATCTACCCCTGAAGACTGATTCAGACTTCTACGCCTCAACATCAGAGCGAGTTGGAAACTCTAGGCCCTGAAGTGCTGGTATTTTTCCTAAATCCTCCTCTGAAAGTAAGGGAAAGAACCACAGTGCTTTTTTGGTGCCAAAAACCTTCACACAAACAAAAATCAAGAGTATGAGCCTAAGAACTCAACAAAAAGATCAAGACATAATACGCACACAAGGGAAGCTAAAGAATCCTGGTAGAAGATGGTATCTCATCCTAGAACACAGCATATCAATGAACTTTTAGAAACATTTCCATAGGGGATTTCTTTTGACTTTTTATCTAAGAAGTCAATTCATTCTACCATAAGACACCAGGGAAAAGGAAAATCTATCATCTACCCATGAAAGATACCCTCATAATCGAATCCAATAAGTTGATTACCTCCCTTTAATTTTCATTTTTTGGCCAACATAAAAGAGGATCCAACACTTCTTTTCCAATTTTAAGGAAATCTCACAATGACCAACGGGTAATATTGTTGATCGACAGTTAACAACATTGATAGAATGACTGCAAGTTAAAGGTGAACACATTGAATGTGAGAGGCATATGCACATTGGCACCATTAGACGTAGCACATGATAATTTGCAATCACTAGCCAAGAGAAGATCAGAGTGAAGTGCTATCACCTGTTCGAAATTCTTCCTCCTGCCCAAGTCATACTTCCACCTGACCCCTTTCTTCTTCTCATAAACCTGTAATGTCAATTTCAGAGGGTCATGCACACCCATCGGCAGAGATCAACATTGTGGACATGCTTAATTGTTCTCGTATCAGATTTCCAGCAGAAATAATAAGGTGAATGATTCATTTCTTGCTTTGCCAAATTTCACTGTTCACAGTGCTCCATGATGATTATTCAAATCTTTAGGCAATTGTGTTGATTAGGTTTCTGATGTGTCACCGTCCTGAACTCTTTCCTTTTTCTTAAGTTGGAATAGCTGATCTTCAATTCAAACATTCAGATGCAGGGAAAAGGTGATAAAAACTTCAGACACAGTGACATTAGGCACATTGTTTCCTAATTCCAGAATCTCACTATCTTTGGTAACTTCCCACAAAGCTACATATTTTGCAAATTCATTAACTCTTGATACAATGTTGATCATAAACAACTAGCAGGTAAGCCCTCTTGGTGGCAACCTATTAATATCTCAGTTATTTGCACTAAAGTAGAACAATTTCCATTGCTGCATCCAGGATATACATCTCACCGAAAATGAAGTTAATATTCAACATTATAAATGCATTACGCAAAACTACTAGTCGTAATTTTCTAAGTAGCTCAAGGTCCAGTACAATTTCAAGGACAATAACCTGTATAAATTCAATTTATATGCTAACGCAGCAAACATCACATATTAGCATAACTCAGTTTAACTCATCAGTTATAAACCAGAAGGAAATATAGAATGAGGAAGACAAGAACTTTTCCTCACCTCTATGGAAGTGGTGTTGCTGAAAACAAGAGACCCGTGCATAACAAGGAAACAAAGAAGACTCAGTGCAAAAGCTAGATTAAGAACTGCATCAATATACAAACTGTGTAATTATTATGCAAACTTGAGAAGATGTACGCAAGTATTAGCTACAAATTCAGAATACCAAATCGATCTCGCTACCAAAGCACTTACCAAATGCCACGAAAATAACAGCAAGTTCGCCAGGAGAGCTAGAATGATTCTTGGCTTCACTAAAGAAGTTGATGAAGCTTGGAAGCAGTAGTAAAGTATCCATTGTTGTCTCCAAGAAGGTATACAGCTGATAAGGCCAAATTCAAGTCATGAAATACCAATCTCAATGTTGGAAAAGAGGAACCGTATTGCATATCATAGAGAAATTCCATGAATGCAGAAGACATTTTACAGTGCCACCAGTCTAGGTTACTTGTGCCTAGCATCTGCTTGTTTTATGACAAAGAGATATTCGCCTTCTATAGTATGCTTCACAGATGTAGTGATAACAATCATGAAGGTCACAGCAGTAGACTATCACCAGCAAGATGGACCAGAAATTAAATGCCCTGTACGATCAGCAATTCAACCTCCAGAAAGTTTATTGTAAAATACTTCTCCTGAATTACCTGAATAACCATAATCTTTTCAAATACAAATATATCACAATGACGTCACCACCACAACAATCTAAACCGCATAACCTACCCACGACCCAAATGTTCAGTGAGTCCAGACAATTACAAAGACTAAAAAGCATAAAGTTCTGCCGATCACCTTCTATACATGAAGTAGCAACTATCAACTAACTCTAATTTTCAGCATCGAAAGAAAAACAGCAATACCAGGAAAAGAAGAAAGAACTTGTAGTTGCATGCACCAACGCAATTCACAACCCAAACACAGTGGTGATCCATCTTAAGAACGCATCTCTGGCCTGCAGAAGAATAGAGGCAAGTTACTCAAGACATTGAAAAGTACCTTAGGTAAGATGGAGGCAACCCACAAGCACCATCACAATACACAGCATTCTGGAGCAGGAAGTGATATTATTCAATTGCTTGAATACATCTAGCAACAGAAGCATTCAACTTTTTACCAACTCTTACTCCCAAAATTTCCTAAACCCGAGAGAAAGAAAAATAGGGTAACCAATGTTGAAGATCAAGATGACCAAGAGTGAAACACTCACAAATAGAGCAATGGTGACACCGAGGTGGCTTTCCCATTTGACAACGAACGCAGAATCCCAAAGGTGGTCTTCCTTCCGATCCATTTGAGGAAGGCCAGGTAGACCCTGACCCTGAGGCCTCATGTGGTAAACAAGAACCATCAGCTTCAAAATTCTCTTCATCTCGAACTGGTCTCCAATTCTCCGGGACTGAACCCGGATCCCTCAAAACTACCATAAAATAGCTCCACGATAACAGAAGGAGCTGCAAAAAAAAATGGCCGACTTATTAAGCAAACTGAGTGCTATCAAATGGCAATAGCAGGCAAGCTAAGAAAAGGACACTTCTCCACCTAAGCGAACTCTTTTGGGCACTCCACGTTTCAAGCAATTGAAGCACCCGGCTTGTACTTAAGCTAAGATGCTACCACAATGAACTAACTGGGAATATATCGAACCGTGGCGCTGCTCTAACACACTTAAATTTCCAACTATGTTTATTGTCGTGCCAACGCGTCACTACTAGGACTGGCGAATAGAGAAACAAATAAGCAAGAGAACGGAAGGTGTAAGAAAGAGGGTACCAGGAGGTGGAAGAGGAGGAGGACGAAGAAGGCGAGGAAGGAAGAGAGACCACCGCGGAGCAGGCGGGGACCCCAGGTGAGGACGACGACGGCGTAGTAGGAGACGGCGACGATGGCGAGGACGAGGAGGATCATCAGGTAACCGAGGAACTTGAGGCCAGAGCAGAGCTTGAAGAGGTTGATGTCCATCGCATTTCCACATCCAATTCCAATCGGAGACGGAGGAGGGAGTGCGAACCTGCTGGTCCGGGACGGGAACAGCCGTTTCAAGATATCGCGAGCCAGGGCTTTCCGATTCCGATTCACCAGTCGGAGAAGCTCAAGCTCCAACGATGACTTGCGTATCTCTGCAGCTCCTTTCCCAATTTTGAAGATCTGGGCTACGAGCTTCCAAGCGTTAATCGAAGTTTATTCGATTCCAATCGATGCTTTCTCGATCGTACCTCGAAATTTTCGTTTGCTTCAATGTTCCCCCACACAATTTCTCACATCATTTGACAAATCAAATTTCTAACATTACATGTTCCATCTTTCCCTTTACTTGAAAGGAATTTGGTCCGTGCTTCGTCTAGGTTTTGCACGTAATTTTTTCCGAAAAGCTTTATGCTTATTAACACTGCTTCTCTACTCAGTCGCACGCTCAGCTTACATGAAAAATACTAAGTTTAAACTTGTGTATCTATGGCAGTAATCATGAAATCGTAAAGAAAGAACATTACTTACACATAATTCATTTAATTAATTCGTAGATAATGAATATTATGGGTTCATTAAGTTCGCTCCCCTCTTACCAAACATATCATTACATTTACAAGAGAGATAGGATGATATGATCAAGATGATGGAGGAAGGTTGATTCTCGAAAATGTCTGTGCCGTTTGGATTTGAGATTTATTTTGTTGTATTGACGAGAGAGCTTACCTACTTGTCATTTGCTTTTATATCTGGGCGTTGGCTTACCCCTTTTTTTCAAATGTTGAATCAATTTAGTATTTAGCAAAAAAAAAAAATTATTAGTATAATTTTGACAATAGCAAGTGAGAAGAATTGGGTTGCACCATTTTAAGTTGTCGATTTCTAAGTTGACTTGCCGAACATGAACCAAGTTGTTGATATCCAAGTTATGGATTGTTAATTCGTGGATTCGGTGTTATCAATTTTATTACTTGTGGACTTTCTGATGAATTTACTAATCTTTGATTAAGTTATCATTGGTTACGTGAGAAATTAAGAGAGGGATAAGCATGTCACTATCATTGCCTGCCTACATGATCATTGAAAGGGCAAGGTAATTGTATTTCAGAAATGATTTGCATCGAAAGATGTAGTGCACCAAGTTGTCGATTATTAAATAGTGGATTCAGTGCTATCGATTTTATTACTTGTCAACTTTTTGACGAATTCACAACATTTGATTAAAATATCATTGGTTATATGAGATATAAAAAGAGGTAAGCATATCACTATCATTATCCGCCTATGTGATCATTGAAAGGGCAAGGTAATTTTATTTAGGAAATGATTCCCATCAAGAGATGTTGTGTACCAAATATAGACTCTCAAGAACGAGCGTTAATTTCGTTGTTGATGCAAGGGAGATAATATGGTTGTAATTTTATCATGTAATTTGCTACCATATGATAGTGACGACAACGCCTCATGTGTCGAGATGTCTTAAGAGTGTTTAGAATGCCTCGGAGTTGAGGTGCCCAACTTGTCAAGATGCCCCGGGAGTGAGTGTTAGGGATGAGATGATATGCTAGTAGTTAATGTGATACATGTATATGCCATTTGTTCGTATATGCTACATGTTCGCACGCGTCTATCGACGAACTAATCGGTGGTAGCTATGCATCATAATATGCATGTCATCCTCTTGCAATGAGGATCAATTTTCATTGGCATGTCGTGATAGGAAGAATAGTGCATTTATCCATTCAATTGCCTATTATTGCTATTTTGTACCCATCTTGATTTAACATTATTTTGTGGATATCATGTTGAGCGATGAAAATGATCTCCTAGTTTAAACCTATAGATTTCATTTATTGGGCTTCGGCCCATCGCTTATTTTTCATATTTATAGGATGGATCACCCTCCACCATTGTGGTTCAGAGTTCCTATACATTTCACTACAAATATCGAGATATGCTAGTACCTGAATCAATGGTAGTTTATACTAAGTGTAGCTATGTTGTATGGATCAACGTGAGATACAGCGGGGGATCTCTCATCGACTTGTTGCCCGGTACTCTATTGTCATCGGCGAGTTGGTTGGATTGCTTGGAGACTTTGGTGATCCCCTGGTTTCGACACGATGACGGCATGTCGATGCGTGAGGTTGTCAATCCACAGTTTAGCACGTGACTTTGTGTAGCCAAGTTTTTGGGTGCGTGAGTATGGGATAGTATGGACAAAGAACCGACCTTCTTCCCATAGTTAATACGAGGAAGAGGGAAGACCATGTAAAAATGCATATATTTACGTTTCTCGTGCGATGTGATTTTTGTGCTTCCACATGCTTAATAATGATAATAGTTTCAACAAAAGATCATATATCGTGCGTGACGTTTGGGGGCTTCGCAAGGAAAATGCCACACTGCTAACTAATCGAAAAGTTTAGCGAGAGCGATCGATCGAAAGATTTAATTACACAAATCGAGAAAGTTGGAGGATTTGATCGTACAAAGTAAAACTCAGAAGAACGAATAGAATAAATTAGAGGATTTAGCTGAAGCAACATAAAAACTCAGAGCACCAAATTGTACAAACGCTGAGAATTCGAGGGTTTTATTTTGGTCGATAAGGTAAGAGGATTGAAGACAGGACTTAACCAAACGATTTTCATATCCTCTTTTTTTATTTTTTCCAAGTCTTGTCATCAAACTTATATGATCTTGTGGGTGGAGTTAGCTTTTGATTGAACGAAAGATTTATAAACAATCAAAAGATAGTAGTAGTATTCTAAGGTTTTAAAAAAGAGGGAATTATGATTTGACTCGTCATTATATCTGAGCTTACCATCCCAACGACACTCACCTGAAGCTAAGAGCGAGGGGGTAAAGTTGGACATGTGATGCTTTGACATATGTCTGCATTTCCTACGAGACTTGATGGAAACCTTAAAAACTCAACGCGAGGCAACACGATACAGCAGGTGCGAGAGTTGTTGGCCGTTTGGCGAGTGGGGGGGTGGTGGGCGTGGGGCAATCCGGAAAAGCGTATTTTGCACGAACGGACGAACGCGCCCAATCTCGTACGCTGACGCATTTTCCAGTTTCCTCCACGTGAGAGGAGGGAGGGTGGGAGTGGGGACATGATGGGATATTTTAGGCCATGCGAAAAACGAGGCTCGCTCCATCTTTTTCACATCCGGGTCCACGTCCACCTCCACCTCCAACCTTTGTCCCTTTGTCCCTTTGTCTCCTTCCTCCTCCTCCTCGTCCTCCTCCTCCCTCGATTGATGATGGATGCCTTTCTTTTTGCTCGGTTCGGGCGAATCATCCCAATCCCGGTTCTTCATCATATGCATGGCTTATATGTCCGTCAACTCGGTGAAATCGACAAAAAAAAAAAGGAGATGCTTAGAGAGTGAGGGTCAGTCCCCAAAAACCAAATTAATCAACACAAGCAAAGCAAGCATCACTAAACAAAGCCGAGTTGCGTAGTTGGAAATACTTATTAACTATCAGCTCAGCTCAGGGAAGCTTGGTCCGTGATACATCCTCCTCCTTCTAAATCCTAACTAACGAAAGAGGAGAACAAGTAGTTTTCTTTTCAGCGCCTCTCGTCCATCAATGAGCTGATGATGCCTTCTCTTTTTTTATAACACTAGTTTCCTTTTCAAGGATGGTAAGAAGACTGTCGGAATAACTAAGAAGATACTAAATAATGCACAAGGCCTAGCTGCTGCTGCTGCTGCTGCTGCTGCTGATCTTTGTCTTCTCATGCGACTACAGCTCAGCTACGTAACATTACATTAAGTACACACCCCATTACCGAGCAACAGCAAGCAAGCAAGCATATTTGAAATACCACACGGGATTTAGGCATTCATTAGGCACTAACACGATAGATGATTAAACAGGCAGGGGCCCTTGGGAAAGCCACGCACACTGAGTCAGTCATTGTTCTAGCGCTCGAACAAGTGCAGCTCTGAGATCTTCCTCGCCTCTAAGCCCCTCCGGTACCCTAACCACCACGTCTTGGAGCATCAGGTCGTTCACCGTCGACATGCTCGCGTGGTGTATGTGCAGCTCCAGCTCCCGCATCGCCCCCATCAACCTCGCCGACGGGTAGCTCGCATTCTCCGACTGCACCCTTATCATCGCGTCGCACCCCACGATCTTCACCTCCACCTCCAGCGAAGATCCGCCGCATCCGCACGGGCTGCTGCTATGGTCGACGGACGTGGTGGTGCTCAGGTTGTCGGTCGCGTCCGTCACCTCCTGTTTGACCTTCTTGGAGTCTCTCTGTAGCTGGGACTCCAGGTCGACCATCTTGGACTTGAGCTCGTTGATGTAGGACACCGCGTCGGAGAGCAGCGACGCCTTGTCCATCCTGGACACGTTCGGGACCACCGCTCGCAGGGCATAGAAGCGGTGGTTCAGCTTCTCCCGGCGTTGCCGTTCGGCTTCCACGTGGTTCAGCGGCATGTCGCGGCCGAGGCCCGGCTTCCTCCCTCTCTTCTTGGGGTTCCTCTTCTCTGTCGTCGCCGCCGCCGCCGCCACCGCCGCCATGAAAGGACTGTCGGAATCGGAGTGCTCGGACTCCACCAGGTAGCTGGAGGAACCGAACGGGGCGGCCTCTGGCTTCTTCTTGACCTTCTTCTCGTGGTCATCTTGAGGAGCAAAATCATTCTCTTGAACGCCGGCAATTATTCCAATGTCGGCGAAAGAAATGTCGCTACGGTCCTGGTGGAGCTGGAACGGAGGTGGTGGTGGTGGGTGCTTGGGAAGAAGCAGATCGGAGCCGAAAAGAGACTGGGCTCGCTGAACAAGGGCCCAGTTCTCCGGGATGACGTCGCAAGACCCCAATTCAAGGACTCCGTCACCGGCGGGGATGCAGACGAGGGTGCGGATGCCGTGGAGCTCGGCCTCCTTGGTTCGGTCGCACTTGTACGACTCAAGCTCACGAGCGCCGGTGAGCCAGACCAAGGACCCCGTGCTGAGGGCCTTGCCGGGAATACCATCTCCGGCGGAGAAGGAGCCGGTCAAGGACATGACGTAGAACCACTCGGCATCGGTGACGTCACCGGCGGAGGCATCTGGGCGGGGAGGGGTGTTGGGGTTGGGGTGGAGGAGCTTCCTGTTGCGGTGGGAATGGGAAAGGGAGGAGGGAGTGAGGTTGGTGCCGGTGGAGGAGCCTTGGAAGTGGCCGTCGCCCCAGGAGAGGAGGAGGCGGCCATCGTCGTGGTTGAGGAGTTGCCAGAAGATGGCATAAGACCACCAAAGGGGGAGGGGCTGGATCTGGAGCATCAGCTGAAGCCTCTGCTGGAGGGTGAGACCGGGGGGAGTGGCCGTGGCCGTGGCCGTGGGAGACATGGAGGACTTGGGGGAGACGAGGGAAGAAGAAGATGGAGAGGGAGAGAGAATCAGCTCTTCCATGCCCTGACCTTTTTTTTTTTCCGTACAAAGGGAGGGAGGTACGTGCCGGTGCCACTGCCGAAGAATTACGAGAAATGGCAAAGGAAGTTATGATTTGTGCAAATTTAGGAGGGCGCATGAATTTTGTCCATTTTGTAGACTTGGACACAGACACAGTAGACAACAGTGAAGAAAGGACGAGGACGAGGACGAGGACGAGAGGGGTAGAAGTGGGAAATTTGGGAGGGTGTTGTGGGATCCAGAAGTTTGCAAAATTATGCACAGCCCCCTCTCAATTAATTAAATACAAAATCATAAACTAAAATGGGCACGTGAAATAATGGCCAGACAGCCTCTCCTCCGAATCCATCTAACTTCTTCATCAGCAATTAATGGCCCCCTCCAATTACCCTTCTGATTAGTGAGTCACTACCTTCAAACAAACGACACATACGTCAAAATTTTATGTAATTCTGTGCATGGACGATATCCGCAATGTGCAACTCAAAAATCATAATATAAAGGTTTGTAGGATGATACCGTCCATGTAAAGATAGCGTCTTGTTTTCATATCTAGACAACTTTGTTTGAGCGCGATTACAATCGAGTTTGAAGATGCCGTTATCCGAGAAACCCGAACTGATCGCTAGTGACCGAGTCCAATTGTCGAGGACTCCAATCCAATCCCTTCCGTATTTGATGACCTAGATCGACGGCTGGACAGCAGTGAATGGAGGACGGTGGCGATGTGATCCATCATCGTCGTGGCGGTGCTGAACCTGAGGGAAAATGGTTTTCAGAGCTTTAATGCCCTATCACTCCTATCGCATTATGGAATGGAAAACGTGTGACATTGACATTTTTTTTTGCCGAAGGGCCAAAAGGCGTACTCACTGTGTTAAGCAAATTTTAAATTAACCTGGAGTGACTCCCTCCCCTCCTCCCCCAATGATCAAGTGTGGTCCTGATTAAAGGAATATATGTCTTTAAATATCGTTGCCCATATCTAAAGGAAGGATCAGAAATCGCGATCGTCCTTTTTTATATTCAGCATGGCCGCACCGCATTCTTTTCTTACCTTTTGCTTCTATTTTACTACTTCGTGGTTTGCAGGAAAAAGGGTACAAAAAAGAAAGAGTCACATCTGCTTTGAGGGACCACCCACTTCATCCCAAAAAGCTCACACCCATTCCTCGTGCGGTTTAACGCCACGAAAGTGTGCAATCGACCGATCACGTGCGTGAAATTTATCCAGCTTTGTTTATGATTTCCGGCCAAGTCTAATGCAAAATCCCACCATTTATTTGGCATATAAATATACTTAGGCGCGTTGAAATAAGTCTAGTGTATTAATCATAGCCCTAATTCTTACTTTTGTTGAAGATATATAACAAAAAACGTGAGATCCGGAATAAAACAAGTGTGGTCCACCAAAATATTCGTTCCTCTTCGGTCGTAGTCGCGCGCGTCTTGTCATAATTCCTATGTGCAAAGGACTTAAAATACATTTTATGATTGATAAGCTATGACTTTTCAGCTGAGTTGAAATGACCCATCTCCTAATTTTGTAGGTTTTTTTTTTGAATTTTGAAATTTTTTTCTGATTTTTTTGGTTTTTATTTATTTATGATTTTTCCATTTTTTGGATTTTTAATCATTTTATTTTTTTTAATTAATTTCAGAAATTTTTATTAAAAATGATCATTCAAATTGGGTCCGGTTGACCTGGCCCACGCTTCTCAAATGCCTGATAAAAGTAAAAGAAGACTATCGTTGCCTTTTTTATTATCAAAAGTGTTCTTTCTTTTAAAGAAGTAATTTTTTTTTTTTTTTGGGTCCAAAAGTGTTCTCGGGAGAAGAATCAAAATCAGAATCATTTGCGTTACTAAATATGTTTCATATTCCTTTTTGTTCCATAGAACAGAAATAGAGGAATAGAAACGTTACCGAACCGGCCATTAGAGACCGCACATTCATAAAATTAACTAATCCGTCCTTCTTTTCTCCATAATCTTGGACTAATTCATTTTCTACTAGATCACAAGCAAAGGATCAAACCTTTCCCATCATCTCGCTTTAGATCTATAGTTTGAATAATATCGAGCTCCTATTCACATCATGATTATACACGATTTCAAAACACGTGCTTCAATGACGAATTAAACAATTGCTGGGTTTTCATATAACACCTTATGTAGAAGATGATGCTCTAATAAGATTCAACTATTGCAACTTTTATTAGGTTTCTTCGATTCATTAGTGTTATCGACTTTTATTTGTCCGACTTACCCCGAAGCGTCATTTTTAGATACTCTCTTTAGAAATCAACGACTTTGCTTGGAGCTATTGCCAACTTTTACTCCGATAAGTTTTTACCGACATTTGTTTGCTTTGTTTAAATTATCATTTTTCTTATTTTTGACCAAAAAAAAAAAAAAATCTCCCATCCTTTATAAATTGTTGTTTACAATTTTCACCGACGCGTGCAATTATTACATGCGACTGTTAATTCGTACTTAAGTGATTAACTGCTTTTCTCCCATTATATTATCAATTAATTTTGGCGTTATCGACTATCATTTGAGTTGCTTATTAGCAGCATTTCTTTATCTTTGTTTACCTCATCTGCGTGCCTTTTCAATTACCAACCTTGACTCGATGATTACCATCTTCTTTTCAATTAAGTCACTAGTTGATTTTACATTACCAACTTCTAGTTGAGTTAGTTACCGATGTTGATCGGGTTTTGCTTGAAATACTAACTTCTCTTGTCTATGATAGAAAAGAATTGATAATTAAGATGAACATATCAGTTGACAGATAAACCTTGGCAAAGTTGGTGAGATGAGGACCGACAGGGAGGAAGTCAGCCTGAATCGTAATATGAAAAGGGGGAAATAGTTAAATATTCGAAACCCCGATACACAATGAAATACACGTGCGTGGGATTTGCTTTTTGTTTCTAATGTTGAAAGCAACGGGGGTGCTCCAAAGTAGCCTTAGGTTAGGCCAAGGATAGATAGCATCATTGACAATGGGAAAAGCGATTTCCGGGAATATTGTTCTGACGAAATGCTTTAAGCTCGAATGAATTACTGATTGGCAGCGTCCGGGTTCACGCCGGTGAATTCGAGTCGAATTGGAGAGGGCAAATTGGGTGAGACTCATCCGATATCGACCAGCTTTTATAAGATCTTGTCTGTGGACATGAAGACACTATGCCGTGCTTAGTTCAGCTGTTAAAACTTAAAAAAGAGTGGAAATTGCCCCCCAAGTGAACCCCCCTTCTCTCTCTCTCTCTCTCTCTCTCTCTCTCTCTGGGGGGTGCTTCGGACTTTTGTGGAGGAAAATGGCAGGCACCACCGGCCCCACCTGCACCCCTTGGCCATTCAAAGAACAGTGGACCTTTCTGTATTAGCCTCGTGCTCTATGTAATTTGTCAACTCCAAGCGCAGGAGTTCCGCTATGGAAGAGAAAATCTACACCCACTTCAATCGCACAATCTGTTGATTAAGCTGGGGCCAAGCGTTTGTGGTTTCTGGAACATGAGAAAGCGGGACAACGTAAGGAAACGATGTGATGTGCTACATGTGCGGTTCATCCATTCGTTCTCTGCTCTATTACATCACAGGAACCCCAATAATGTCTTGACAGTACGAGAATTAAAGGCTCGAGAGAGAGAGAGAGAGAGTGACAGAAGCTTCAATGGAGTCGTACACAAACCCCCATCCATTTTCTACGGGTCCCCCACGTGAATCTCGTTAAAATTGGAGACCTTCGCAGATTACAGAGGCGTTTCCCCATCTCATTCATTTACCTAAAAGTCAAGCAACTTGCTGAGTCATTCGGCATGACTCTACTTGCAAGTTTCTGTCGTAATCTCACGACTTACTCAAGAGACAACCCTTTGTTTCTTGTGGACGACGAACGGATATACTCTTTTTAAAACTGATCCCCATTGTAAAACATCGAAAGATCATTCTATCATGGGCCATCCCCCACTGAAGGCCAGGCTCGTCTATTTGGGCCATCCAGTTTTGATTGACTTCCCTGGCCTCACCAGTCACAAAGTCACAGCCATCCATCCATCCCAATTAGCCTTTCAGTTTCAGACATGATAATGGTCAGGGGCCCAGGGGGTAACCCACACAACGAATTTGAGGCACTCACACGGTTACACACAGCTCCTCTCATTACTGCATTCCCACGTTGTCTATCTTTATCTTGAGCTACTCAATACTTACTACTACTTACACAATACAAACGGCCATGAACCGACACACGTACCGACCGCTTACATCTCATGCCCAAGTTTCTCCTTCCCCACCTCCTCTACTATTTACCGTCCCATAACTTCTCGTCTTCTTTGCCGGCTTGCTCATCTGGAACACCGGGCGCCTGCACAACTTCCTCACTCCTTTTCTCAATCTCAGCCAGTCCCCGCTCCCATAATCTCCGTCTCCAGCCTCCGACCTAGCCAGGCTGCTGCTACTTGACGACTCCACCTCCTCCTCCTCTTCGACACTTCTCGTTTGGCATCCCGCAGGTCCCTTCTTTGTTGTTGTTTCCAACTCATCCAAAGCACCGCCGTTCAAGTGTTCCATCGCCACAGGCCCCTCTACTAAACGAGCGCCTGGAGTTTGATAATGAGATCTGTGTCTGTCCGAGATCGTCGCAGGATGCTCAATGATTTCATTGGTCGGACAATTCAAGGACAACAGAGGCAACCTAACCTCGCCAACTGTTTCTTCCCACTCCCTGAGGGTCTTTAAGATGAGCGTCTTGAGGAAGTTCATCACTTGCACCGCGTGAATCAATGCAGTCAAGGGATCGGCCATCTGCAATAGGTAGACACGACGGAGAATGAGATTCCATTGGATGACATGGGGTAAAGCTTGGGTCTTTCAGTAACTGAAAGCTACAAAGTGTCCAATTGTGTGTTCCTCACGTAACATCAAGACCAATACTCCATCCATATAAGGCATGGAAAACTCTAACATTATTACACATCCCGATCACCTGAGTCATGTTGGGTGCAAAAACCATGGCAATGTTCCGCGCGTTCATCTTGTTGTGTGCCTCATGCTGCACCACATCCGCCATCAAGTTGATGGCCCAGTCAAGCAGGGCGGCTTCTGTCGGAGGGAGTAATTTCACTAGCTGACTACACTCTTCTTCTGTGTTGCAGTGCATAACTTGTTCCGGTGTGAGAGAATCAAGAACCCCTGTTGGAAGCTCTCTGAGCCATGCCTGCATCAAATGGCACTTCTGTCACTAACCTCGGTCAATAAACATACACAAAACCTTTCTCTCACATACATTCCAAGAACTTTTTATTCAGCAAAGTGGTCTCATCTATCCATCATATTATGCATTTCTAACAGATTGACTCTGGAGACATATTCCTCTTTGAGAAGCCTCAAATCCACTGCACTTGAAACTGCATCCCACAGTTAAGGAGTACGGACTTTAGGGAAAGCATGTCTAGTCTAAGTCGAGTAGCCGAAAAGGATGCTTGTTTAAGTACGATAATGGACATAGACCATTTTACTTCTTCAAGTAGTTGGTGCCTACAGATGAGGAAACACACACACACACACAAAAGGCTGGCAGAAAATGAGATCAACTTGCCCGGCCAAGAACTCAGAAGGCATGGAAGTCAAGTGGCTAGCTGAGACAAGGTCATATATTCAACCCCATGTGTCAAGCAAATACAAAAGAGACAGTTCAAAGAATTAAAAAAGTGCAAGTAATTTCGACAACGGAACTTTTTACAAGTTCAATGATGATGGTCACTTGCTTACCTTAATCAAACCAGCCAAACAGTGAACATCAATTCCATAAGGCACGGCACCCTTGTTGAGCTGTTCCCTTACGTACTCCTCTTGGCTATTCTCTGCATTTATTCTGAATATTCCTTCTGCCTTCAATGAAGATGGGCATCAGTTAAAATGTCAAAGTCACAGGAAAAAGGAAGTTCCTACCACAATTAAGCAATTATTTCATTCAGAGTGGAAAGAAGATCATACTTTCAACCCTCCTTCCGCATATAGTCGCCTTTGCATCATTAGAAGAATCGTTGGTATGCTGTTCCCTCTCTCATCATATGAACACTGCATTGACTTGGCAGAAACTCCGAATACGCTGGCACTGATAAGATAAGTATTACAATGTAATTTTCAGAAAATCAGAGTTAATTGAAGCAAAGAATACAGAGTACACCATATCAATTGGGGAAGCACTGAATCCAAACCGGACAACATATAATGCTGGATTTCAGAATTCTATGGTCAAACACTATGTTCGTCTGATGAGCGATTCTAGCTAGTTGAGGATATAAGTGTGTCAAACTGTCAATGAATCTCCCTGAAATAAGAGCTGCAGAAGAACTACTGACATTCGTAGCAATTAACAGCCAACCCAGGCATATATAGCTCTGCATGCCAAACATGTGAGGCAAAAATTTGAATAGACTATGTATCAGAAGATGTTTCTTCACTGTACTCTCTGCTATCGACATGTGTATGTCTTTGCAACCACATCTTCCAGGGGAATATTTCACATAGAGTCACCTTCTATGCTATCCATGATGCGATTTGGTATGTGGGTCTATGCTTTGGTCCTTAAGGAAAGGGAAAAAACCACAAAAAAATCCTGAACTATGCCAACTGTGACACATTTATCCTAAACTTTTTTTTTGCGACACCAAAAATCCCAAACTTTTACTCATGTGACATATTTACCCCAAACTTTTTCTCGTGACATTGAAAATCCTAAACTTATACTCGTGTGACATATTTACCCTAAAATATTTTTTTGTGACATCAAAAATCCTAAACTTATATTCGTGTGACACATTTACCTCAAAAATTTGAGGTAAATGTGTCACATGAATATAAGTTTGGAGTTTTTAGTGTCACAACAAAAAGTTTGGAATAAATGTGTCATATAAGCACAAGTTTAGGATTTTTGATGGCTTTTTCCCTTAAGGAAAAGGAGAATCATTATATGCTTGTTTTCTCGAGAAACCTCATTGATCTAGTCTTCTAATGGTTTAAAGAATTCTCGCATCCTCATCAAACGAAACGTAATTTCAACGGATACGTGATCAATAGCACGAAATCCCATGAACGGAGAGTTTTTATGGATGATGAAGAATTAAATCTTCAGCAGCATTCGATGCCAATCTCCCATTAATCAAACTGATAACAAGGTTAGAATGAACTTCAGCATCGAAGGTCGAAACACCCTGCTCTGAATTACAAGAAGCACACAAGCTGAAAAGGGTTCTACTTGTACAAATAAAACCAGTCACCTAAGCTATTGTGACCTGGGGATTCGTATAATGTCGTCATCGAGATTCAGAGCAACTGATAATCCCATTAATGAAAGTGGATCATGCACTGGCTCGCTCTGGGGGTGTTCATCTAATCTGATCAACAAATACGCAGCAGCATCTTCCACTCAACACGGGGTGCTGCGTTCATTCAGAATGTACGGAACGAGAACGGGCAAAGGAATGCAGGGATGAGACTGAGATTCACGTTAACTTAACTCAATGGCAAGAACAGCAATCAAGAGCTTTCCACGAGCGAATTAAAGCAGACACTCACCTGGCACTAGGGACCTTGGGAGGGAGATGGGGCTGGAGCTCGTTGGGGAGGCCGAGGAAGCCATTGAAGCGGTCGAAAGTGACGTGGGAGACGTGGCGGACGTCCGTAGGCCAGCTGATGTCAGTGGAGGAGAGGTCGTCTCTCTCCACGCTGCATGTCACCAGCGACTTCCTCAACACTCCGACCAGAATGTCCAATATCGGCATCTGCTGCTGCTGCCTCTCCCACTTTCTTCCTACTCCGCCGCCTCCTCCCTTCTTTCCCATGGAGTCGTTTTCCTCCTCCGCTTCCTCCTCCCCTTCCTCCTCCTCCTCCTCCTCCTCTTCCTCCTCGTCGTACTCTACCACGTCGAAGCAGTCGTTGGCAGAAGTGGGGAAGAGGGGTCTCTGCTGAGCCCTGTTGAACTCTGTCGTTCCCGGGAGCCCACAAGATTTGGATCGAAAGAGCCTCGTCATCCTCTGACTCTCTCTCTCTCTCTCTCTCTGCCCCGCGGGCGAAGAAAAGAAGGATCCGAACGTGGAAGGAAAGGGAAGGCTTTCGGGATTCTGACGGAGAGATCCAGAGAAAAAGAAGAAGATTACAGGGGGTGGGGGGCAATAAGAAAGTGCAAAGAGAAGAGAGAAAAGCAAAGACGCAAATAAGAGAGACTCTACTAGGGGTGGATTAGAGTTTACTTGACTGGGAAAGAGAAGCAACAAAGAGCTAGGGTGGATTTGGTGGCGAAGCAAAGGGGTTGAATAATACAATCACAAACTATGCACTGCAAGAAAAGCAAGTCTAGAATTTGGAAGCAAAGCAATAGATTAGGGAGAGGGTGGTAATGCTATCATGCTGCAGCAAACATATTTTTGGTTTCTTAAAATATTAAGAAAAGGTGCATATGGGATTTGTTTATTCTTTGTCATTTTCTTCAGGGTCTAGTTTTGGCGATGCAAGGTTGTGAAGGAGAGGAGGAGGGAACGGTGAGAAGCTCTTCTCGTGAATGACGAGGCTCCATGAAAAAGGACTTGGAGCCAGAGCCAGGCAGCCTCCATACAAGTGAGTGAGCCTCTGTCACAGTTAAAAAAAGAATTTAGACAGTAGATTCGGACTCTCTCGAATGGGAGTGTAGTTATATACGTACATGTTCACCATCCTTACACAGATGTTGGTGAAGCGAACGTGGGGGATGCGATGGGTATAACCCAGCTTCTTTCCCTTGTATTTTAACCAAAAGACAAGACACCAAAGTAGAGTCACATGGCCACATGGCCTCTGTTCCCCTCTCTCTGTCTTTCTCTTGCTTCCATCCATGGGGATTCACATACACTTTCTTTTAATCCCCAGCCCCTAGAAAATCTCTAACGGAGGCGATGGGAGTAAATGAGCAATAAATAGGACCATCCGTGGGCAGGACCATTCTCGTTCTGAATCCATCGGTCCATGAATTCCAGAGTTTCTCCAGGAAGAGGTTAAAGCAGAGAGAACATGCTACTAAGTCCAATTGACGCGGACTAGAGACATATCACCCGTCGTCTTCGTCTCTCGTCTTCTTCGTATTGTTATCTGAATAGGAGGAAAAGAACCCGCTGCGACAGTCGCCAACGCCGCTGCTTGATGTCGATCCTACGGCGATTCGTGCTCCCTTTTCGCTCCCCGATTATTAATTAATCTTCACGGGACAAGGCACTCTGTTTAATGTTCACAGCGTGTGTGGCTTGTTCCCTCGAAACGTTTAGTTTAGTCCGCGGGCATATGCGGTCATGCCCAAGTTTCCTTGAGCCTCCAAATGGAAAGCTCATCGCCAAGCTACGGAATCAAATACCGAGAGCTTTCCATATGTCAGCAGCTTCATCAAAATCGCTTAGACCCTTTATACCGTTTCAAGGGGGATGATTTGTTGCCTAACTGACCCAGATCCGTCACAACGGAATCCATCCCTTGAATGTGATCAGATCATAATATGATCAATCCATGGCCATGAGGCGCAACCAACATCACATCATGGTTCCGTGATAATGAATCAACATTCTTGCACGTAAACATCCCAACCAACTAAACACACTCCTCCTCCTCCTCCATCCTAATCTTCTTCTTCTGAGGAGGAGGCCCACACGGGCTGCAGCTTATAAAGACAAGCTACGGCAAATATGCTTGACGTTTTTGGACGTGTGTTGCCGGTGGCGAGTTCCTTTGCAGTCACTCCAAGAATCTGTGCCTTCTTCTTCTTCTTCCTCTTCCTTCTGGAGGATTGCGAGATTAGGTAGAAATCTTGCGTTACCAACTCAGATTAAACCAACCCCACCAACTAAAACAATTCTTTCTCTCCAAGGAATCTGCCACCCGTCACTCATCGCTTTTGCAGCTGTATTGAAACTCGAATCGGATGGCGTCGTGCAGGTCGTCCCGGTCACCATCCCAGGCCAGCGGACATTATACGACATTAGTAAAGGGGAGCCAACAGAGATCAGTCCCCACCCTACTTACAAATAAATGCACTTTGCTATGACCATATCTTACCTCCTCGATTTTAACGGTTCTTTCTTTTCGTAGCGTCAAGCAAGGTGTTTCCAGTCCATCAAATGATATGAACCCGTCAACGCTGAATCTTACCAAGTTTGACTTTGTGGGTCGTATCTTGGCAGATACAGCTGTAGATTTAGAAGCATTGGGCACCCACCTTCGCAAATTAATCAATGTGATTCGGGCCTGCCTGCCTGCCTGCCTGCCTGCCTCGTTTGTTTCCATTCGAGCCATCTCTCTAAAACACTTGATTACTGTTGGGCCTTCATGCCTGGGCTTTTCGTTCTGATCTCACCCTGCTTTGGAATCTAGTGGGCGAGCCCAATTACAACTTAAAGAAGCATCTGGCCGAGCAAACGAAGATGCCAGAGGGCTTGAATGACTTGGCCCTTTCCAAAAAGACACTCTCAGAGAAACTCATTTGGAGTCGTCCAACGTACTTTTGAACAACTTTATCTATCTCATCAGTGTTTTGAAGCGTCAGTTTCCATATCGTGGCCAAATCGAACCGGATACTCCGGTTCGATAATAATAGTACGACAGGTAAGTAGGCCCGGCTTTAAAGGTGACTCTGACCATGTTCGCTTATTTTGTGATGTATAATACAGTCTAATTTAAGAGCAGTAGCAGATTAGGGCTTTGAAGAAATCTGAACATGAAACTTCGTTGCTCACCAAAATGTTCACCTTCTTTCTTTTTCGCTGGGTTGCATTGGATTATAGTGTGCCGGAAAACGACCATAACTTTTGTTTCGGAAGGAGTTAGGAGCCTCATAATACCCAATTTGGAAAAGTTTGTGTCCAACTGCTATGCTATGACCAAAGGCAAAGGGCACCTCTTCACATGAGAAAACGAACTAATTCTATAAGAAAAAATTGGTTATCTAAAAATAGAACTAATTTCTTCAAAACAAAATGACCCTTATGTTCGTATGTAGATAAAACACTAAAAGAGTCGGGAAATTATCATTAGTGATGTTAAGAGAAATAAAAGTTGACGTTCCATAATACATTATTGGAAGCCCAATGAAATGCAAGCTCAAGCCTTTAAGCTCATATGATAATTTACATGAGAAAATTAGTGAGATGTTATATTTGAAAACCCTATTTATGACGTGGAAGAAAAGAACGATCGTTCAAAGACAGTAATAAGATGACGTTGTACGGCTTTCATCAAGTTGATGATCGGAGTTCGATTCGTGGTCCGATAGCTTGCAACACATTGTTCTCGAATATGATCTGTTTGATTTTCATCTGAATCTTCCTTCATCAGGGTTTTTGTGGGAATTTATCCTTGATCTCTTGTGAAATTCATATACATTGCCAAGGTTGATGTTCTTGATGTTGTTGCTGCTGCTATCTACTTCTAGTATTAAGTAGAGAAGAATTTTGTTCGCACAACTTTTTGATAGTGAAGATATTGGGTAGAGTTCGGTCCCATGATTTTTGATCTCTCCTCACACCTGGGACTGGGAGATTCTCCATGTTGCCATGCACCTCTATTGAGTTTTTAATCATACGCCATGCCCATAATGAGAACATTGAGTCTTTTTTGATCTCATGTGTTATTCTCATTGTGCACATACGAGTGAAAGTGCTTTTGGATTCTCTCGTGATCGTGACACCTATTGTGTTTTTGGAATATCTATTTGTTTCTTTTCGATATTTCAGACAACTTTTAACATAGTACTATAGAATACAGATCAAGTTTCCTCTGAGCTGCATCTTGACGGTAATCATCGCTAAATCAGTTGATTGGATGCACTGGTTCCAATAATATTCGACTTGGCTTTTGAATCTTACTACAGTTCGACCGCAATTTCGTATTATATTGCAGGTCAACCCCGCACAGTGCACTGGGGGTCCTTCAACAAGCTCGATTGCCATGGATTTATATAATATGCCACCTTACCCTATATCCTAAATAGCACCTACATCGACAAAAGCGACATGCGATACGACATGTCGACATATCATTTCTACAAAAATAAAGAACTTTGACACGTGGTGTGTTAAATACACACACATATATAAATTATTTTGTATATGTAAAAATATAAGCGGTGAGTTTTTTCTTTTCTTTTCTTATGTTAGGGATTCGTGATTAGACTTTTTTTTTTTTAATGGCCGGGTATATTATTTTTGGGATGGCTGATATATGACTTAAATATTTTATATTATTGATGAATTTTCATTTTAACTCTTAATTTATTAAAAATGCTAAAAATTAACATCCTACTTGTTGAAATAGCATGTCGGGATGCTTGATTCGCGTGTCTTTGGAGTGCTTGGAGGGCTGGCATGTGTCGGTCGCATTTTGGGGAGCATCGGAAAGTGTCGAAGTGTCGGAAAGTGCCATACACAACACGAAAAGCCTCCAGAGAGAATGTCGGTACTTCCTAGCTTGTAACTTAACTCGGACGATTCTTCTCTCTATGTCACAAAATCTTTACAGGATTTACAACCCCGAATAAGGATTGCGAAAAAGGGGAGGATTTTAGTATTGAATTCATTACATGGCCCGCGCATATACTCGTAAATGCATTCCTGTGTATGTTGTTTTTCTTCATGTGCTAAATATTTCATGGGTTTGATAAATTATCTTTTTCACATGTTTTGATTAATAAATTAAAATTCCATCTTTTATCTGAATTCTTTCTCTCTCTCTCTCTCTCTCTCTCTCTCTCTCTTTAAATTTTCAATTAAGTGGAGCCTTGTCATTTTTTTTTTTTTTTTCTAAACAAATATGCTTTAAGTGGTGTAAGTTATATCTAAAATAAGTGGGATTTTGAAAGGAAACAAAACGTGAACATGCATTTCTAAATTTAGTAAATATCTCCGACCGTCGACTCGCTTCTTTCAAATTGTTTCTTTTTATTAAGAGAAGGCAACTAACATATAATACCAGCTTCACTTATAGTAGGTCTCTCGTCGTAAGGCTCGCGTTTACTAAATATTAAGTGAAATTTATCCCCATAATAAAATAAGTTACCCAATCGATATAGCTTCTATTCTATCACAAAGTGAAGATGGCATCTCACTCGGTTAATGCTAATTGATCTAACATGAGCAATTCGGTATACGTACGCCATGTGAAGTATCACAGTTCAATTTCAATCTCATGGTGACAGACAGCATTTCATGTAAGTTACATAAAATCAATCATTTGAGTTTATAAAATGCGTCTATTTGAAGACGAAACAAATAATTAAATTCCTTATATACACACAGAAAGAGAAATTTATGTTTCACCTGAATCCGGACAGCCATAATAAAACAATGCAGCGGATTGGGGAGTTGCCTTGCAGACTGCAAATAAAGGTGCAGTTCTTACGTTGGACCACCACAGAGCTCAACATAGCAAGTAAATAGAATTAATGGGAGCCGGTAAGAAGATAAAGTTGGGATTTTTAAAGAGTGGCCGTGGAGGAAGCAGGCGATCCCAAATCTTGTGGATAAATTGTGGGTATCGGGCAGTTAATGAGGAAGTTGATCCTCCAGATCAATCCCCAAAGGCTCCAGTCCAGCATAAATGGGTTGGTACGTGAATGCAGGAAGGTGCCAGCTAAACCCCAAAAATGTTTACGTCTCTTGGGCTTCAGGAATCAGATGGAATCACGGGCTTACCAGCATATTCAAGCATAATATGCAAAGGTTCAGGAACGAGCACGGGGAATCTGAAGCGGATACGTGAGATGTAACGAACAAAAATAGCGGGCAGAGGGGTCAGTTCGATGCGGTTCTCCCTCTGTGTATCATCTGGATCTGAGCAAATTGCACATCTGTTGGGGGGATGGATTGAGAATGGTGGTGGGAGTTGGGGGTGGGGTTTGCTCTGTTAACTGCGCAAGCGTTTAATGTTGACCGGTGAGGCGGAGAGATTAAAGAAAAGAGACGAAGGAAAGGGTCCGCTGGTTCATGGAGATTGCTGTTATTAAACAAATGGAGAGAGGGGTTGACAACGTCACCACAGGAGGAGGAGGAGGAGGAGGAGGAAAGGAAGAAGATTAAAGAACCAAAATGACGAAACTAAGAAATAATAAACAACACTCCTCCTTGGCTGCATCACATCACTCCTCCATTTTGACCAGCGCCACAGAGAGAGAGAGAGAGAGAGAGAGAGAGAGAGAGAAGTAGAATCACGGTTACACGTGTAAGAAATCTCCCTCGTAGATAATAAGGCGCTCTCTCTCTGTCTCTCTCCCTCCTTCGAATCGGGTCGAGATGCAGCTCATAATTGCCCGACCTGACTGTTACCATTTCCAATTCTCTCTGTCCGTAATGGCGTGAAATGAGTATATGTGCTGGGAAAATGTGAATTGGGAGTGGATGCATGTGGATCCTATTCCATTTTCATTCCTCTTTCCTTTTCTAGCCCAATCACCAACCACAACCGCAGCATTTCCAGCATAACCAGACGAGGAAGAGGAAGAGGAAGAGGAAGAGGAGGAAGAAGGAGGAGGAGATTAAGACAAAAGGGCGGGAGGGAGGGAGAGAGACAGAGAGACAGGGACAGAGGAACAGAGAAGAATCAGAAACAGGGTCCTTTTGGTGTCGTTCCTGTCTTTTTCTCTCTTTCTGTGTGTCACTTCTCTTCTCGCCATCCCCCCCCTCTCCCCCTCTCCTCTCTTCCATTTTGTCTGACTCTGATTCTGCGCCAAAAAAAAAAAAAAAAAAAACGCGGCCTTTTTTCATTCCCCTCGTTTATCGTTTTGCGCCCGTTTTGGGATCTTCCTGGTGTTCGCGGTCAGATCTGCTTCCTTTGCATCTCTTCTCCACCGTCTGATGTAGTCTCTTTGACCCATCCGTCCCCTTCTCTCGTATTTATATCTCTTCTTCCGCCGGAACGGAAGCCATGGGCCAATGCTACGGCAAGACCGCTCCCACCGCCGCCTCCGACAATGACGTCGTCACCATCTCCGTCTCCGGCGATCACAATCCCTCCCAACCTCCTCCTCCTCCTCCTCCTTCCTCCTCTACTCCCTCCCAAGTCCGCCATGGCAGCACCACCCCCGCCAGGCCCTCTAACCCTAGCCCCTGGGCCAGCCCCTATCCCCACGGCGTCGGCGTGTCCCCGTCCCCCGGGAGGGCCACCCCCCGTCGCAAGTTCTTCAGGCGCCCATTCCCTCCGCCGTCCCCCGCCAAGCACATCAAGGCTTCTCTGGCCAAGCGCTTCGCGTACATGTCCCCGAAGCACGGGACGATCCCCGAGGAAGGCCGAGAAGGAGATGGAGGAGGTGGGGCAGCGGCAGCGGCAGCGGAGGCGGAGGCGCAGCAGCTGGATAAGAGCTTCGGGTACAACAAGAACTTCGGGGCCAAATACGAGCTCGGGAAGGAAGTCGGGAGGGGGCATTTTGGTCATACTTGCTCTGCCAAGGGCCGGAAGGGCGACCTCAAGGATCAGCTTCTTGCCGTCAAGATCATCTCCAAAGCTAAGGTACCCACCACTCCCCTTGTGATTCGCATTCGTATTCGAATGGTACGAGCTTTAGATAACTATACCTGTATCCATTTCGTGATCGCTCCTATACCTATCCATGGGTGCTCGAATTGCAAACTTATTGGGACTGAAGTTGATGCTAGTGAATGAACCAGTACCACATTGACTTTTTCCTGATAAAAAATTCAGGCATTGCATGATTCAATCCAGGCATGCATGTTCCATTGGGTTTCCAATCTGTTTACTGCTTTATTCCAACTTCAGAGGTTAATTGTTTACTGCATTCGAGCGTTAAGTGTGGATTCCAGTTCCTGTTTAACAGGATATTACTGACTGCCCTGTTACAGTTTTTCTTGAATGTAGTCACAATAACATTGCCTAATCGTTGTAATGTATGCAATTTCCGAAGTCAAAAATAAATATGTCCTGGCTTTATGAACCTTAAGAAATTTTCTGATTATTGTACTTATGTTACAAATGTGGTATGTGGATTTCAAGATTTGGGCATGATTGATATGATTCAGGGTGAATCCTTGGCATAATAGTGTCTCGAAATCATTAAGCTGTAGTAAAATCGCTGAAACTAGGAGATGCATTGTCAGTTTGGCAAAACTTCTATGTGCCATTCGTTAATTTTGAGTATATATCATGTTGGAAGTTCTTCCCACTTCACTGCATCGTTTTCATCGGGCCTGATTGTGTGGTTGAAGTATCAGTCCTCTTTTGCAGGTGCAAAGTAGTTTAGCACTACTGCATTTTTACGTTCATTTAAATGTTATATAATCATCATCTGAGTCCTATCTGAACTTTTGTGGCAGATGACAACCGCAATATCAATTGAAGATGTCCGCAGGGAGGTGAAAATTTTGAAGGCTCTATCCGGCCACAAGCACCTAGTCAAATTTTATGATGCATGTGAGGATGCCAATAACGTTTACATAGTCATGGAGTATGTCTTTTTCTTTTTGTCCCTATTAGTTACATCGTGGCTAAAGCTGCTTTTGTCTCTAATTTTCGAAAATAGTTCGCCCATGATGGGATTAGGACTTAGGATTCGTACTTTTGCTTTTAGATTGAATTATTATGATGGTTCTATTTAGCTGTTGGACTATGCCTTTGGAAATCATTGAGGACCAAGGGTAATGAGCTGCAGAAGAAACGCTTGCCATAGATGTTCATATGTTTTGTTTTCTTCCTGGTCACATGGAATAAGCTGGAAGAGGGGAAAGAATCTACACAACTACTGAGTTATCAAAATGCTTTTCACTATTGGCTTCTGACAATTTTTGAATTTTGTGTCTTATCAGATTGTGTGAAGGTGGGGAACTTCTTGACAGAATTTTATCGAGGTTGGGATCATTCAATGGACATTTGGTTTTCTTATTTTTTTGCATGGTAGATAAGACCTTGAAAAGTTCTCTCTGTTGTTGCTACAGAGGAGGAAGATATTCCGAGGAAGACGCGAAAGTAATAGTTGTGCAAATTCTTAGCGTCGTTGCATTTTGCCATCTGCAAGGTGTTGTGCATCGTGACTTAAAGCCAGAGGTCTGCTATCGTATTCTTAATCTAATTATGGTATGAAAAGACTATTCAGCTTTTTCTTTTATAATGTGAAGATCCTGCCATGGTTTTAAAGGTGCTCACAGGTTTGCGTGACTATGTTCGATCGCATGTAGGCACCCATGGGGTTTGATTGTGTGTGTCTAATTTTGTCTCCACACACGCGTGCACGCATGCTCGCGCTCGCCCGCGCACACACTCGCTCGCTCGCGCGCGCGCGCGCACACAGAGGAGTATAGTCTAACATAACATGTGCATGCTGTTTTAGCCACCACTACTTACAGGAAAATGCTGCTTGACAGAATTTCCTATTCACATCTAGAAGTGAAGATGCTGATATGAAGCTTATTGATTTTGGTCTTTCTGACTTCATCCGACCAGGTATTCAGAATTTTTTCCTGATTACATGAGTAACATCGATGCACCTGTATATGTGAAAGAAGTAGAATCATTCTTTTAATCGCGGGTTCCATCTTATTAGCATTCCTGTAGTTAAGTGAAGATAATAAAGAACTGTATTTGGCAACAAAGAAAACGTAAAAGAACAACAAAGCAGCTAATGGCTAGCTGTCATGAAGTCTTTCATGTCCTGTTGCATATAGTAACTGCACCCTGTGATGACAAAACTAGCGAATAGTGGTGGATCAATCCAAGTATCAGATTGAGATTCTAGTCATGAATGAAAATTCAATTCTTCAAGTTATGAATTGTATTAAATTGGACCGAGAGTAGCCAGAATCAAATGTTATGCCGGCATTATGAGTGATTTATATATTTTGTTTATCTTACTATCTATGGGGCATGATTGATGGGATGATAAGTTTTGTTTAAAACAGGTCATGGGGATTTCAACCACTTAAATACCGTGTCTTTTTCTTTTTGTGGCACGTATTCATACATGCGTCTATCTACGGAGCATGGTTGATGGGATGATAAGTTTTGTTTAAAACAGGTCATGGGGATTTCAACCACTTAGATACGTGTCTTTTTTTCTTTTTGTGGTACGTATTCATACACGTGTTTGTGGGTGTGCACCCGATGTTTCACGTACAAATTTTTTTCTAGTGTATCTTAGAAAAAGTATTGGAGTAAGTTTCTTTTTGTACTTTTCCTTTCTTTCTTTTTCTCTTGAAATGGGGTGGGCAATTTTATTTTTGATTTTTTAAAAAGCCCTCCCTCTAGGTTAGAATGCTATAAGCACCATCGAAGCTTGAAGGGTAACAAGAGTTTTACCCCCCCGTACAGTCTTTTTCTCAAAATTCCACATAGTCTAAGCAATACTTAGACATAAGTAGTATTGGAGATGTACCATGAGAAACTTGAACTGTACTGTTAACTGTAGAGAATATCCTCTTGTGGTTTGTAAACTTATTGGGGTAAAATCATGCATAGCCAGGTTAACTTAGGGCTTAACCAATGTCAACTATTCTGGCAGTCATGTCCACGTACTCATTTTGGGTTACCGTCGGTATCAGCTCAGGATATTTAATTGTTTTGTTCCAATATGAACAGAGGAAAGACTGAATGATATTGTCGGAAGCGCATATTACGTGGCTCCTGAAGTCCTTCATCGATCTTATAGTCTGGAAGCAGATATTTGGAGCATTGGCGTGATCACATATATTCTGTTATGTGGAAGCCGGCCATTTTGGGCAAGGACAGAATCCGGAATTTTTCGTGCTGTACTACGGGCTGATCCTAATTTTGAGGACTTACCATGGCCTTCTGTCTCTCGTGAGGCCAAGGACTTTGTGAAAAGGCTCTTGAACAAGGACTACAGAAAGAGAATGACTGCTGTACAAGCTTTGAGTAAGTCCCGCTCGTAGCAACTCACTTTTTAATTGCTACGCAAGCTTTGACCCTTTGTTTTTGCCATTACCATTATTAGTGTGTCAGGGGGCCAGACAGTTGCTGAATTGTTATTCCTTGGTTCACACAACCTCAGCGTTGGAACTTTACTGCCTCCCAAGAGTGATCTGCTTATGTGTGTGCAATTATTTGGCAACAATCTTTTTGGGTGCAGAGATAGAATTAATTGTTAAAATACTTTAAGTGGCATTGGGGCCGACCTTCTTGGTTTTCCCTTGCATCAAGATCCTTAAGCTCTCTCTGCTTATTCGGCAACGATCTTTTTGGGTGCAGAGATAGAAGTAAATGTTAAAATGCTATATGTGGCATTGGGGCCGATCTTCTTGGTTCTCCCTTGCATCGAGATCCTTAAGCTCTCTCTGCCACCAACATGAGGAAACCCTTATGCTCATTAAATCTGTCTACCTTCTGTACTTAATTTTGCTTCTATTTGCATGCGCATGTGTGGTTGGGAAGACATGAAACTTCTTCTCCCGCACCCCCCCCTCCTCTTCCTTTCTCCCCTTCTTCTCTCCCTCTCTTAGCCTGTGCACGTCGAGATGTTTATAGCAGTTATTTGGTCTTCGTTGCTTACCAATTTGGCCAATAGCAGTTAGCAGCTAGGTAATTTTCATCAGTTACATGTGGAAAGTTAGAGTACTGTACTGACCTTGGAATTTGGGTATATGGTTGAGTGCTTTAAATATGTTATACTATGTTCTCTTAAGTCACTGGCTTTAACTTGGAAAAACTCAGATTGATGAGCATAGTGGACTGTTGCTTTTGTTTGATAACTAAAATAGTATTTGCGTAATTGCAGCTCACCCTTGGTTGCGGGATGAGAGTCGTCCCATTCCTCTGGACATATTAATCTTTAAGCTAGTTAAATTGTATCTTCATGCAACGCCTTTGAAACGAACAGCTTTGAAGGTGAACTCTCTCTCTCTCTCTCTCTCTCTCTCTCTCTCTCTCTCTCTCTGTGCAATTTTTGGGGCTTCTCTGAATGAGTCAATACTTTGCACTTGTAGTTGCACTCTTGGATGGTATGGTCCCTCCTGTTAAATTGCTAAAATGTGCATACTCTCAAAGTTCAAAGGAGCGGGTCCTTTTCACTCGCCTCTTGACAGTGACTTGAATTTCCTTTTGTTCTTGGGTACTTGCAGGCTCTCTCGAAAGCTTTGACAGAAGGTGAGCTGGTGTATCTTAGGGCTCAGTTCCAGTTGCTGGAACCAAATAAAGATGGGTTTGTCTCTCTCGACAATTTCAGAAGGGTACAAGTGCTGCTTTATCCATTAATGTGTTAATGTGATCATTTGGTCTTTCTGTGGGAAAAAGAGAATTACTGGTTGCACTTCATGTGGTCCTTCTGTTGTGCGATGTGTTTGAAAACTGTGGTTTTGCACCTTTCACTATATTCCATGTCTAGTCGATCTATTGTCATTTTTTGCATGTCCATGGAAATTGGTAGTTCGTGGAGATTCTCTCATTTTTTTCTAGTGTAAAGTCAAACTAATGAGGACAATAATGTGCAGGTTCTTGAGCGAAATGGTACCGATGCTACGAAGGAATCCCGGGTTCCTGAGATTTTGAAAGCAGTAAGGCTCTGAGTCCTGTATAATGTGTCCATCCACATGGTCCAACTGCTATTGCTAGTGAGATTTACTGGTCACAGGCTGATCAAAGCAATGTTTTCTAATGATTCAAGCGGCTCTCTCTCTCTCTGCTTGATGAAAAGAATTACTCTGCTCTCTTTCTTAGCTGCAATGTGGTCAACTATATTGTTTAGGATGCTCTTGTCTTAAAAAGATGGGATTTTAATGAACAACGAATGAATTTAGTATCTTAATATACCTTTCGCCGCTTTGTTTTGATAATTGTTATTTTCAGATGGAGCCTCTTGCTTACAGAAGGATGGGCTTTGAAGAGTTTTGTGCTGCTGCAATCAGTGTACATCAACTGGAGGCTCTTGAAGGGTGGGAGCAGATAGCCTCTGATGCTTTTGATCACTTCGAACGAGAGGGTAACCGAGTCATCTCAGTTGAAGAGTTGGCGCGGGTATGAAATATCAGTCTTTTCAAAGGAAACATTAGTTAATCTTTTGCTTGTGCACTATTTGCTTATATTTGTCGGGATTCTCTTACCAATAACTGCAGGAATTGAATGTTCACCCTTCAGCAGCTCACTTGAACCTAAAAGACTGGATCAGAAACTCGGATGGAAAACTTAATTTGCTTGGATATACCAGATTTTTACATGGTGTGACGCTTCGCAGTTCACATGCCAGACAACATTAGAATCTTGGTTTTTTTGAAGTATTTCTTTTCCTTGGGGGTTTTCTTTAGTTCAACATATATCTTCCAATTCTTATGGTTTCTGAAGGTTTGGAGGTTTTCTTTCGCTTTTCTCTCCGTTGGTGGGCAGGCAGGATTAAAAAAAAAAAATAGAAGAAAATTAAAGGGGCTCTATTAGTTTAAATGCTGTGATTATTGCCTTTAATTCAGGTTGAAGATGACATCCTTGCCGGTGCACTTAGCCCACCTATCTTTTGAATGTTTCATTCTATTTTTGTTATTTTCTTTTGCTGGAAAAGAGAATCACAAGTTGGGAGGAATTGGCGACTGGACATTTACGAACAATCTATTGAGTATTGAGCTTGGTGGTCGGACTTGGGGAGAGAGAGAGAGTTGGATTTCTGGGGGATGCACTTGATCTGTCATTCGACTATCCTGCGTCCACTTTGGTACGTCGTGATGAAGATGACCAAAACATGGAGTGAGTTGGATTAGTGAGTGTCTTGAGAAATTTTATTATGTAATCAAATGTACAGGGTTTGTACTTTTAATACAGTCTTTTCTAGTCGTAGAAACTCTTTTTCGAGACCCTCGTCTTAACGAGTCTTCAAAACTGTGCCATTTCACAGATAAATCACCGAATTGCCATAACTTTATTACAGCGCAGACAACCAAGGCATTTTGTGTGTGAAATAAAGAGTAGCATTTACCAGTGTTCGTGGCTACATAGAAACATAGATAAGTTCCAAATGTTACTGGTAATGCAATACTGACTGGTAACTTGCTCATATGATAACTTGTTAGCTATCAATTATTGAATTTAGATGATTAAAGTTTATTTGATTGTTTTTAATTATCGAAATTCAAGTAAACTAAACATTTTCTATTGCTTAGCTTACAAACGCGTTAAAGATTTCAACTCTTACGTGAATTAACATATCCATAGACGGCTCGGACTTGCTCTGTAACATTCTGTTTTATGGCGACCGTGCAGCTTGGCAATTCAATTGACAAATGTGGGGATCTAGGATAAGTAGTCTGCCAGGTCTTGGTTTTCTGTAAACCAATCTCTGAGGTCTCTTTAGGAGCTTCCCAGGCCACAACCCCTTCAGTGAAATTTGGACAGATCTTGTCTTCTAGTCCAAGCCTGCACCAGTCAAGGCCTTTGAAAACCAGGAAGAAGAATGATTTCACTGAATTCAGGAGGTTTTCTTTGTCTTGCATTATGTCTCTATGTTCTAATTTCTGGGCTTATCGTCATCCGAGATCTTTTTTCTTTAATTTTTACAGGTGAGATGACAATTTGTTTTTACCCACTTCCAAACTGTTTGTCTAAAAGAATATGCTAGGTAGAACGACGGGCTGGTCTTAGTGGTCTGCTTCCACATTCCTGGAGCTGGCTAGGGATGGGTATGTGCCTGATCCACCCGAACATGACCACCAGGCCAAGCAAGCGGGCGTTCCCTAACAACTGACAAGTTCCAAGGAGGACAGCTTCTTTGTATTAACCACTCGAAACGACTGAAGGTGATCGATCATATATTAGTCTTACCTAGCTAGTAAAGGTCACGAGAGAGCTAAAATCTTAACAAAACCCAAGTTGGTAAGACACTTCCAGATGACAGATTCTGGTTTGAGAATAAGCAAAGGAGACGAGGCAATTCCTAGAAGGGCCCTTCCCCGGCTAGGGACCTTAGGCTATGCAGAGAAAGCGACTGCCAGAAGAATAAGTAATATTTAGTCAGCACGAATTGCATTCAGGAGTCCCATGATTTTACTCGTTCCATTAATTGTTTATGTCATGAGTGATGACTATTTGATCTAATAATGGCCATTAAGTTAGTTTCTCTAGTATCAGAAGGGATACTCCTATATGGTTCTTTTTCTGCTGCCTCTGCAATTCACCGTGTCCTTGTTTCGTTGCCTAAAAGACATGTCGTCTTTGCACATCTTTATCGCTCGACTTCATGGAAACTCTCGTGCATCATAAACTCTCTGGAAGACAGTGTTAATTTAGATGAGGAACAGAAGGTCTACCTAGTATCTTCATATCTGGGCCAGTACTGAGCTAGCTTGACTGAAATTTGGGTGGAGTGCGTATTCGAAGGGAAAATTTGGTGAATGCAATGCGACCCTGTTCATTGAGCTAATTCATTTGTTGAATCCCCATGACGTAGGTGATGTCTAGAATAATCTAAGAATCCGACGATTTTGCTGGTGAGGCCAACTGCTGGTGCAGGACCATGCATTGCATGCTGCTCTCAGACAGATACAATTGGACATCGTTGGCAATGGTATCTGTCTGAAAGTACCTGATTTTGTTGTCTGATGCACATGCTTTCCAAATTTTATGATTATTTGGTTGTGACAATTCCAATCCCAGAGGTTGTCAAGAAATGTACTTGAACTCAGTATTTCAAAATTCGACACGGCCTTTTCCATAGCTTACAAGTCTCACCAATGTTTACAACGACGTGCGTCATCGGGGTTATGTTAATTTTAAGGTCCGCTCTTAGATTGGGGGCGTGTAATATCTTACTCCGTTGTTCAGAGTGTTGACTTTCTTCAATGAAACAATTATGAACCCAAGAGACAGAAAATGCAGAAAGCTGATGTTAAGCTAAGCTGGGGGTAGTGGTGGTCCTCGGATTTATGAAGTCCACTCCACAACGTCAGCACGAGAGCAAATCCTCTCCAAGTGATGGGCGTCATGCACTCGTTCATTGACAGTGCTTCTCGCTTAATTTTTTTCCTTACCTTCTATGGTTTATTACTCCATCTTTACATACGATTACGCTTCCCCAATTATAGATTATATACAATGCATTGGACCGATGTCCTTACATTATATATGTACTATATGCTTCGGCTTCTTTGTCTTTAAGACTTGTTACCATTGCCAACTTCCTTCCATTCTTAGCTGAATCCGATAGCGAAACAAACCTGTAAAGCTTCCCTCTCTCCACTCGCCTCTAATGAAAACCGATGTCGATACCACCCTCTGGGCTTTTGCTGTTGCCACCAAACTATCCGGAGCTTTTATGCAACCGCATGTCGCGATGGCATATACGTTTCTCCTCTTCGCCGCTTTAGCTTGGCTGTCAATTTCCCTAGTTTACTGGGCTCATCCTGGTGGTCCTGCTTGGGGCAAGTACTGCTTTTCCAAGGGAAAGCTTTCTTCCTTCAGTAACTTCAAGCCTATTCCAGGTCCTAGAGGATTGCCTTTGTTTGGCAGCATCAAACTGATGGCCAACCAGCTCGCGCATCGCCAGATCGCAGCCGCCGCTCAATCACATGACGCAAGGCGGTTGATGGCCTTCAGCTTGGGCCACACGCGTGTTATTGTCACATGTGATCCCGACGTGGCCAAAGAGATCCTCCACAGCCGTGTGTTTGCAGATCGTCCCGTGAAGGAGTCCGCTTACAGCTTGATGTTTAATCGAGCCATCGGGTTTGCTCCTTGTAGTGAATACTGGAGAGTGCTCAGGAGAATCGCTGCCACCCATTTCTTCTGTCCGAAGCAAATCAAGGCTACCGAGGATCAGAGATGTGCCATTGCTTCTGGGATGGTTTCATCCTTGGGTCGCCACAACCATCGTGAACCTTTCACAGTCCACCAAGTCCTCAAAAGAGCTTCGCTCCACCACATGATGTTCCTGGTGTTTGGACGCAGATATGAACTGGATCATATGAATGAAGAAGCGGAGGAGCTGAAGAGGTTGGTCGATGAAGGGTACGAATTGCTGGGCACGCTCAACTGGTCGGACCACTTCTCTTGGCTGTCTGATTTTGATCCTCAGAACATTCGGGCCAGATGCTGGCGACTCTTACCTAAGGTGAAGGTCTTTGTCAGCCGAATGATCAGGGAACATAGAGAGAAGGCCGGCGACAGAGACTGCATGGACTTCGTTGACGTTTTGCTCTCTCTTCAAGCTTCTGAGAAATTGTCCGACTTGGATATTATTGCTGTTCTTTGGGTACGTAAGCAGAATTTAATTTAGATCTGCACACCTCATCTTACAATTTCTCCCCCTTATCTTGTTATACAAATCTAGTGGCTAATGTTCCTAGCATCCAACTCACAAATATAGAAACAACTGAGTTAAGAATTTGGACATCAAGGAATATAAAGTACATGTGGTCGTGCATTATCAAATCATTGCTGCCTCACAGATGAGAGTTCTACTGTATAAATATATGCAAATTGGTGTAGGAAATGATATTCAGAGGGACGGACACGGTTGCTGTCTTGATCGAGTGGATTCTGGCAAGGATGGTGCTGCATCCTGAGGTGCAATCCAAGGTACAAAATGAGCTCGACCAAGTGGTGGGAAAATACCGCAGTGATGTCGTCGACGAGGGACACACGGCACGTCTGGTTTATCTGCAGGCCGTGGTGAAGGAGGTCCTAAGACTGCACCCACCCGGTCCGCTCCTCTCCTGGGCACGATTGGCAGCAGCGGACACATTGGTCGACGGGCATCACGTGCCCGCAGGGACTACAGCAATGGTCAACATGTGGGCCATATCCAGGGACCCGGAGGTCTGGGAGGACCCTCATCGGTTCATGCCTGAAAGGTTCGTTGCAGGCGAGGAAGGAAGGGTGGAGCTTTCAGTGTTAGGTTCGGATCTGAGGCTTGCCCCCTTCGGATCGGGTAGGAGGAGCTGCCCAGGGAAGAGCTTGGGGCTGATCACCGTCACTCATTGGGCGGCCCATCTGTTGCACGAGTATGAGTGGTTACCCTCCGCCTCGGACTGGGGCACCGGCGTCAACTTGACCGAGGTGCTCAGGCTTTCTTGCGAGATGGCGTATCCACTCACGGTCATTGTGCGCCCACGCCGGAGAGCTCTTAAGTAGTGATGTCTGGATTTCGGGGTAGAAAAGAATGTCGACTGGCACTTGTTGGGGGTTGAAGTAACTTGTACTCGAGTCTGGTTTAGTTGGTTGATCAGACATTAGCTCTTCATGGTCAACCATGCAATTTGTCATAATATCTGAATAGAGATGTGAGTGTCTGTTATCTTACTTCTGTAACAAGAAAACGGACACTAATGAAGAAAGAGTGAGCTTCTTGGTCCACGTATCTCATTGATTTGATTGGTATGAGGTTATCGACAAAAAAGATTTGTTCAAGTCACTTTGCTTCGTTTTGTCCAAGTTACTTCTCTTTTTGTCCAAGCTTCTTCTTTTTTGGTCTCACTTCCTTTTTTTTTTTTTTTTTTTGGGAAAAAACCACCAAAAACCCCGAACTATGTCAATCGTGACACATTTACCCTAAACTTTTTTTTGTGACACCAAAAATCCCAAACTTTTACTCATGTGACACATTTACCCCAAACTTTTTCTTGTGACATTGAAAACCCTAAACTTATACCCGTGTGACATATTTACCCCAAAATATTTTTTTTGTGACATCAAAAACCCTAAACTTATATTCGCGTGACACATTTACCTCAAAATTTTGAGGTAAATGTGTCATACGAATATAAGTTTAGAGTTTTTAGTGTCATAACAAAAAGTTTGGGGTAAATGTGTCACACGAGCACAAGTTTGGGGTAAATGTGTCACATGCATATAAGTTTAGGGTTTTTTGTGTCGCAAAGAAAAGTTTGGGGTAAATGTGTCACAACGGGCATAGTTTAGGGTTTTTGGTGGCTTTTTCCCTTTTTTTTTTTTTATGAGTTTCGGGAATACCCCTATTCATAGATCCGAGATCCACGTCTATGAATTGAAAGGTCCGAATGATCGACTTTGCAACTGGTTGTTAGAATCAATAGGTCTTCAAATCGTTCACTTGAAAAAATGGAAACCATTATTATTGGATGATCATGATACTTCCCAAAAAATCGAAATTATTGATCAATAGAGGAACAATATCACCATTTTTGTTTTTTCAATAAGGTATCAAAGTGGATGATTGACTTATTCCATACTAGAAATAATAGCAGGAAATCTTTTGATAACATGGATTTCTATTTCTCAATGACATCCTACGATCAAGATAATTGGCCAAATCCCATGAAATCAAGAACCGCTTATTGCCTTTTTCTTGGCGAATAACATGTGTAGGTAGCCTAGGAGAATAGAAGCAAGCTACCCTCGCTTACCTCCCATCTATATCTATAAGCCGCAATGGTAAGAGCTAACAATATCGTCGTTCGGGACCGGTGCTCCGCATTCTATTTAGGTTGCGCTCTTACGTAGGCCCCACCTCCAGCATTTATCGAATTCGAAAAAAAAGGTTAGAAGAAACGGTTTGATCCTCTTATTTTTGTTTCTAGAACCGAGAGATCCGTGAATCGGTATCCTAATCTAATGCATATAGATACAAATGGTCCAATGGGAGCAAGATGTGTTTGGAATCAAGTCAAAGTCAACCTCTCGATTAACCTCGCATGAGCATGACATACAATGAAAAATTGGAGGCGAGCATCCACTGATATGGTCGAACAGCAGGTGGCCAAATGTCCCAACCCCTTTTGGCGTTGTTGGTTTAGTAACGTCAGAGGCTAGTAACACAGCAGCATGACATTATCAAAATTTAGATAAGAAACTTGGGATTCCTTTTCAAGTACTTCCACTTTAGAAAGAGTAAGTAGGAAAAATCATTTGCCAAAGTGGATAGTCATACTGATGATGGAAGTATTACTCCCTTAAAGAACCATCACCTTCTCGCTAGCTCGACCGCGATAATTAGGGGTCTCTTTTGAATTTTAACCCGGGAAAAGAGACTCAAAGATGAAAGACTGATGATCTAATCCGACAGTAAGATACACTACCATATAAAGGATCACTAAAGAAGTGTGGCCATGCGCGCCCCCTGAACATCTCATTTCATCCTATATCTATGTGTCCGGAATACCACATAGTGCGCTCTAGAGTATCCACTCGATTAGTTTAACGAACAAAATCACTTGTCTGTATCATTAACAGCAACAGGTCATATTGGAAATTTAGGAGAAGAAGGGCAAATTTAGGAGGGAGGCTACGCATTCGGTCTCCAGGTCAAACCCCCCACTCAGTCTTAACTTCCAGGTAACACAGAATGAAGGAGAGAGCACTAGCAGGTGTCCTTTTTGTTATTGAAGTAAAACTAAATCTAACGTTATTCTCAAGGGTTGACCGATTGGTTATTAATTGTTTAGTCTCATCTTACCTGTCCAACCGAGACAGCTGAACAAGTAAGAAAATACATGAATTCAATGACAAGGTCTGCCTCGCCTCATCAATTGGATACATACAAGTCATTTCATAAACAAGATGAAGAAGACGGCCACGCGAAGCATCCTTGGATAGATCCCTGAACCAGTGGAAGGGGAAAGCCAACAAACAAAGAAGAAAAGAAGGGAGACTTTGCCATGTCTGGATGAGGAAGCAACAATCAATCATGGCTTGCTAATTTCATTTTCTGTTGTCACTTTCAGCGCGGATCATGCCCTTCTTATCTAATCCCTCTCCAGGACGTAATAGATTGCCTACTTGCCTGATGAATTACGTTACCCCTGGTCGTCGAGCTCAGCTCCAACCAGCTCCTTCTCTTGGTTTTATTTGCTATTCCGTGTGCCCGCGACAGCCTCATCTTCTTCGCTTATCTTTCTTGGTAAGATGCTTAGCTTAATCAAACTATAAATGACCCGATATGACATTGATAATGACGCTAACAAATCCAGTCATCCAAATTACCAAGTCTTTGGCCATTCTATATGGAAAATTTAGCCACCAACTATCTAAAACCTCTGTAAGATTCTTTTAGATCATCATGGCTGGGGTGAAGCCTACTCAGATATTCTTGTCTCATCTATCTGTGACTGTCATTTAGATTGCTTATTGGCCACACATTTCTAATCTAGCTCCATAAGACTATCTTCGAGCACACCTTCATAGATCACTCTGTTCTTCAGATCAACACACTCATCATGCCATAACGCTAGAGAGCATTTTCGTGTAGAATAAATGATGCCACAGACGGCACGTATACAACCAAGTCCAAAATCTTGAGGCAACACAGGCTCAAATCCAATCACCAATTCTTGTTTTCACTTTCCTGGAACATAATGTATTGGGGATGTTTTCAGCAAGAATTTTCAATTTCAGGACTGAAGAGACCTTGTGCATGCCCCTAGCAATTTAGGAGATAGGCGGAGGTTACATCTCCCTAAGCGAAAAATATCAAAGGAAAGGAGCTGGGATAGGAAGTAGCCTAAACTGAGGCGAGATGCAATTATTTTACCAGACATAAAGTTACTTTGAGAGTACAATACAGATAGAGAAGCAACGTGTCAAGCTAAGCAGCATTGGCGTCATGATTTTCAGCTGCTAGGCGCATACACATAGCAAGATGATGCATAGTGCAATCTTCTGATGCTATAATAATGGAACGACCTGATCACTGGCAACTCATACATGGCTTCATCTCAACACTCTGATTCTTCAGACTTCTAATTAGTCTGTTTTGCCAAAGTACCTTAGTGCAAATGCGAGGCCCAAGATCAGCAGGGGAACCAAAAACTGCAAGATTTTTATCACAATCCCAGAAGATTGGACCTGGCCAGAAGGCACCTGCGTTGGTGGAGTGTACTCACTCTTTGCTGGAAGAGTGGAGCAGTCAACTTCGCCGATATAATACTTCTCCATCATCTCTCTTGCAGATTCACTATGACCAACATCTTCAAATTCATCAGTTGCATCTTTCCCTACACAACCAAACCAGTGCAATTGATAAATAACAATTTATGTCGTCACATCAGTGTGAAATTTAAGGGACTAATATTCGTTTCACCTGTATTGTTTAGTAAGACTTCATCCCCTCCAGGATGATCCTCCAGAAAAGGAGTTACCTCATAGACCTAAGACAAAGCCACTTGCTGTTTATATAGTCCCAAAAGAAAACCATAAAATTTCCACATGCCATGTACCAGAATATGGCTCATAATGTTTAATGCATTTTTAACAGTGATCAACTAATTCAACATCACATCAAGAAACACATTAGAAGGAGAAAAAATTGGATACAAGGAGTTGTATTTGTATAACGTCCATTATGAATCTGTAAAACCATTCATGTAACTATACAGAAAGCCATCAAAGAATTTTCATTCCGTGTCATTCTCTAACTAAAGTCCCTTTTGCAAAGGAAATGATCTCAAGAATCATGACAGAAAGGAGAACTCGTTGACAAAACAGATATGAAAAATAAAATAAAAAAAAGATATATTTTTCATTTCTATCTCACGTTTTACAACACTATCGACTTGTTAAAGAAGCATCAGTCCATTCTATAGATTATTTAGAAAAGCTTCTGTTGGAACAATAGGCAACTATAACGGGCATGTATGCTCAAACATGGGGTTAGTGAAACTGGAGAACTGAAGGTACTGAGAGGGCCAAGAATTCTCCACGATATCCACATCAGTGAATTAAAACATTCAGGTTTGCAAAGGCCAGTAACACTTGATGCAATATGCTGAAAGGGAAATCTAATCATTGCATTAACAAGTGAACAGGTTAGTCGACCAGAGCAACTAAAAGGAACTCCTCAGGGACATAAATTCTTTTCACTCTCTCAAGCAAAAGTTCCTCCTGGAGTGTTTCAAAAGCTCAGGCCATTACCCAAAGCAGCTTCCTTCATCAGGAGAATATGCAAAAGAACATATAAGAATGAAGAGGCTTGCCGGAAGCCCTTTGACCTCTAGCTGATATATTTGGTCTAGTAATTATAAGATACAAGGAGTTCAGAAAAAAGAAAAATCAAAAACAGAAGCCGAAAATAGAAAAAGGACCATAGCAAAAGAATTGCAAGAAGTAGCTTAGCTTAGCTCAATGGGGCTCGTGCCTCAAGGAGGGAAGATCACCAAGCAATTGAAAGAAAGAAGCTATATAGGCAGATATAGCAACCGCCCAAGATCGTTCTCTACTGACGAGTTGAGAGCATTCTCATCCAAACAGTAAAGGGCTAAGAAAGAGAACCTCAATCATCAGAAAAAGGACAATGCATCTTCAGAACCATAGCCTCTGTAAACATGCATAGAGGGGTTTCCCAACCCAATCCAAGGTACATTAAGCTACATGGACGGCAGATCTAGAACGATTAATACCGATGGCAGTCCAACAATATAGCAAGTAATCCGCAAGCGTGCAAGCTCACTGTAATAGAGCACACACAAACAAGAAACGCCCCAACCGAGACTCCACGGGTGATTTGCTCACGATCTTCCCAATTACACAATACAGGAAAAATGAGAAATAAGAAAAAGAACGGAAGAAGGAAGTGACCTTGCCAGAGATAATAAGCCAGCAATCGTCGCGGCTGTTGTGGTCAGCGACCTCATCAAAGGAATGAACTTTAGGATTGGATCCCATGTCCCTTCAGTTCACTAACTGCTGCTTCCACAGATCACTTCTCAACGCAACCAGACTCAAATCTGTCCAAAAAGAACAGAGACACACTGAGAGAGAGAGAGAGAGAGAGATTGCCAAGGACAATATCAATCGACCCAGAAAATTCTTACACAGTAGAGAGACGGAATGGCCCCTCTGATGAGTTCTTCTTCTTCTTCTTCTTCTCCTTCGTTCCGCCGACGAATTACGACCAACTAGGCAGACTTCATTCTTTCAGGCAGACTTAACCGCTCTGTGGCTGGCTTCTACAGTTCGTGCCCATTCACTGTGTCTGGTCAACGACAAATAACCAACCAATGGCCTGGTCAATCTCGTTGACCAAAAAAAAAGAAGACGGGTCAATTTTGTTAACTCTCATTTACATCCTATCAACATTTTAAATTTTGCCAAACCTTATAGGAAATTGGCAACGTTAACTTAAATAATTTACCGACTTTTCCCTTGTTAATAATACAATCTCTTATTCGATTAACTTAAAATCATTTCAAAATTGCTCACTAATGAGTTACCAACTTTTATCCGTATAACCTATTGAAGTTCTAAATTTATCGATTGTTAGAAGAAATTACCAATCTCCATTTGAGTTACTCATCAATTTTTTCTAAGATTAAATCATCAATTAATTTTAGGTTACCAACTTACATTTGATCACTCACCAAACTCTATTAAATTACCAATTCATACATGAAATTTCCAATGTCTCATATGCCTTTTTTTGGGAATTACAAACTTTTTTTTTTACATAACTTACCAACAATTTAATCTAACAAAATTTTATACCCGATTACCAAAGTTAAGATGAATTGTTGACAACGTTTCTCCCTTTAAGTTACTAACTAAATCTAAGTGACCAACTTTTGTCCGTTACCTCTGTTGATATACCTGGAAATTATCAACTCCTTAAACGAATTACTAATATATATTTGCATTATTTACCAATACTTACCTACTCTTATATGATATTATCCTCGAGTTGTTTGTTAATACCATAAGCTCTTCTTTTCCCTTCACCCATAAAACCTTAGAGGTTATGGGTGGACAAATCCCGTGTCCAAGCACCCGGCAACTCTCTTTTTCATGGTTCGAAAAGTGAATACGTTAAGTATATAAAAAAAAAAACTAGGATTTTGTAGATTCCTTACTTATAAATTGTTGTGCAATCGACACGATCACTAAGCAGAAAAGGAAAGTTCATAAATTATGGTACCAGAGTTTCTTGGAGTTAATGTTGATTCTTGTGTAAAAGTTCACATTCTTTCATTTAATTTCCAATGTCATTTTGGAGTCTGAACACTTCAAAATTGCTTTCTAACTTTTTGCTGATGTCTCAAGATAAGTTTGGGAAATTGCTGAAATATGATTGTGGGGGTATTTGTGAGATTTAAAAGGGGACATTAGATGTCGTTTGAGAAATCGATCGTGTACTAAATGCATGGGAAATTGTTTTACTAGGTGTCTTGCTTATTATTGAGTGATGGCAAAATGAATAAGAAATGTCAAAAATTAAAGGATGTGATTTGAAGTTCTTAAACCTTAGTTGTGATTCATTATCGAAGGATAATGGGTAAGCAAAAGTTGATCTTATCCGAGAAAATTACCCAATCATTCCTAAACCTTTTATATGGATGTCAACTTAGTCTTAAACTTTTCAATTTTGCTAATTCTGTCCTAAACCATTATACCAAATTCCAATGTAATTCTTCTGGCCAATTTTCGATTGCTATCGGCGTGATCTGACACATTATTTGAATATGAGATCAATCCCGAGCGTGAGGAATACCCATCCTTTCGAAAGATCATAGCGATTCACTTCCGGTCTTGAGAAGTGCCGATGTGGCGATCCGGTCATCGTCAATCGTCCATGCCGGTGAAAATTGGCCGGAAGAGCTACATTTGAATTTCGTACAAAGGTTTAGGACTAAATTGATAAAATCTAAAAGTTTAAAATTAAATTGGTGTCCATATAATAAGTTGAAGACTGATTGAAAAATTTCTACCATCCTATTCGGGTTTATTAAAGTACTAGCTTGCCTTGATGTAAAACATATGACCGATTAAATAAAGGGTAGGTAGTTAATTATGTAGGAAGTGACTAAACCTAGTATGATAGAACGCCAACAGACATAGAGCAGTCCTTCAAGTTGGTGGTTCTTGTGGTCGTGGACATGGACAAGAAGTCGATTGTCGTGAGCAAGAAGAGCTTTGAATCCCAAGTTTAGACAAATGAATGACCGAGCACGTTGCTTTGTGCCCTAATCAAGAGGACATAAGTACCCCATCATCACGTTCATCAGCTGGTTGGTATTAAACAAAATAACACAATCACAATCGCTGTTTAGGTCTGACACAAGGCGCCACATCGACGAGTCAATAATTTTCACATGAAATAAAACCCTAGCAGAGGCTGCAACACAAGATAATTCCATTCAGAAGGAAAGCCAAGCGCATCAAACAGCAACAAGAATGGTCGGCAGAGAAGACGTCCGAGTTGTAATCACACCATGGCATCTGCAAAAACAGCCGGCAGACCTGGAAAAATAAGCCAGTACATGTCCATGACCAAGAACAACGAAGAAAGATGACGACGAAGGTTGTACATGCACATGCAATGACCGGTCGATACCGTGATTTCGATAATAATAGCATGATAAAATTTCTTTGGATGTGTAGACAAGTCGACCATCTTGCATGTCTATCTCATTGATCAAAACGAATACATTAAGTTGAATCAATGACCTAACTTCATATGTACATGTATATATGTATTTAACTAGCGGATCTCAACTTTAAGTGGAAAGTAAGACAGAAAAGATAACAACAGGATTAACTGCATAACGCCCATTTAATCTCATTTCAACCTTGGTGTGTGTTTTGGTGGAAAAAATGGGGAAGAAACCATACTTTACCTAGATAATGATACAAATGGTTCATGAACTTTTTTCCAATATATAATGTGATCCCTGAACTTTTGATTTTTTCAATGTGGTTCCTGAACTTTATCCTAATGTGCAATGTCATCTCGGAACTTCTAATTTTTTCAATGTGGTCTATGAACTTTTGGTAAATATTCAAATTAGTCCCTTGATTATATAAAAATATCCGATGTCATCATTTCATTACTTTAAGTTCAGGGTCAATGCTAAATATGTTTATCTAGTCCAATAATTCGTTTGAATATTTATCGAAAGTTCGGAGATCGCATTGCATAGTCAAAGCTGAACGACTATTTGTGTAATTTTTTCAAAGAATAAGGACAAGTTGTCTATGCCTATAGAGTGGCGGACACCTGGCGGCCCACTGGGCCCACCGTCAAAACTTGATCACCAATCAAAGCCACTACCCTGACTTTTTCTTACTTGGATTCATGCTTTGGTACTTTTCTACGAGGGACCCTCTAATCACAGGACTTGTTACTTCAAGTAGGAAAATGATTATATAAGATCAAACCTCTTACAGGACTGCCCTAAAATGACACTCACGGAGTACGTTTTGTTTATCCAATGTAAGTCTTAAAATTTTTTTTTTTCATTTATTTATTACGATTTTCAAAGTTTTCTTGACTTATGTATGTTTTTTTCACTACTTCTTATCAATTTTTTTAAGATAAGCCTATCTCCATAAATTGACTCTGCACTCATACATCAAATTAACATCATGGATGAAATGAGATTGTGCGCCTACTCCGCACCCAACTATGTATTCCTTGACATACTTGTTAGAAAGAACTATGTATTATATCTTATTGATTTGTTTTGAGAGTAACTTACGATAATAGACAACGTTAATCCAAATACACAAACTTGTGGGTCAAAGGTTTGTCGGTTTACTTATGTGAAAGGTCTTAGGAAACAATAAAAAGTTATTCACCTATATTCTACAATTGATGTGGTATATGTAGTCAATTTAGCTTTCAGAACTATGTGAAGTTTATCTAAGTTTGTGGCATTTCAATGGCCACCCCCGTGGAGCCATTCTTATTGTATAACATGTCTTGTAAGACTTGTCTCCAAAGAATATCTTATTGTCGTCTCCTCGTGTCGTCAGCAGCATGACAAGTGAAAACAACCACATTGTAATGTGCACAATTATGCGAGGGACTTGTGTTTTTGGTAGCTTCAAGTATAAATGTGTATGTCACTGGCTTTGTCATGATTTATGATAAAGGGAAGGAAGTAATATGGCAGATTTAGCACTCAGATTTATAATGGTGAATCAAGTCAAGACCATCAAGTGTATTTGCTGAAGGGAAGATGGGTGCCCAATGCCAATGTGCTTTTGTCACAGACAGAACAATTTATGACCACTCATTTGGAAGGTTGGGCATCTTGTACATCAGATCACCATATCATTATCTATCTGTCTCTCCATGGTACAAAAAAGTTCAGTCCTTGTTTTGCACTTTTCTGTCTGTTTTACTTCAACGACAAGAGTTGAAAGCTGGGGACTGCTCCTACTCTCGACATATATTGCTTGGAATTTAACAAGCGTTGATGCCTATGGTATTGCACTGATGCAAATTAAAGAAAGAAGGAAAGCAACTTGCCTTGAGGAGATTGAAGGAGAGAGTGGTACTCGTCCTTCTGCTGATTGTTGTTGGTGACAAGGAGTTGGTGAATACAACCAGGCTTCATCATTTGATCGTCTTTGTCATTTATCTTGCTCCCCAGCTCGGGATGGATCTTCTTCTTCAACATCTTCCTCATCAACTGCATGCATTGGGTTGGCATTCACTACATCTAATAATCTTTACCCTTATTTTGTCATTAGTGTTGTTCGTGTCTCCAAGAACAAAAGTACATACTATTTGAGATTGGGTTTGCTAGCTGCCGGTGTTTACTGTTTACCACCTAAGGAAGTACTTAAGCATGCTAAAAGTGAAAATGAAAAGGAGCTTAAGGATACCACATGTTCGATCCATAATACCTCACACTATTTATGTGTATATTCATCTGAATAACTTCAGCAGAGCCAAAATGAAATAACATTGACCTCTAAAAGTGATATAGAGGCTCTCACTTTGTGGAGATACATACCTTAGCTTGTTGAGAAAAATGACACTCACCCGGTGTAGTTTTCTAGTGGGGCGTGAATCCTCAGACACCATGTGATGAATGAGCTTCTTGGCAAAAGACTGGCCATCTTTCTTGGTTGAAGCAGGGTCTTTTTTCGCCAACGGCTTGGTGGGTTGATCAACTTCACTTGGATATGGTTTTCCTTTGACATCAGAATCTGCTGAGAAGAGGTCGGCCAGGGTCACTCTCTGCCCTTTCTTCTTCTTTTCTTCTTCAAACACCACTCCCTTGGCCAGCTCAACGTTGTCCACCACCATTGACCTGCGAGGTTTAGCAATCTCATCTGTGTATTGATTCAGTAGTCGCAACTCATCATCGAGGACGAGGTCGTTGTTGCAGAATGTTGTCAACATCAGAGGGTTCTGTTCCTCGTCCTCCACATTCGGTTCCTCCCGGTCACCAGGATAGTGATGGAGATCATGCTGATATTCTTCCTCTTCCTGACTCTCATGATGACTCTCCAAGAAGAGCTCATCCTTTTCTTGGTCCAAGGGTTTCAGCGGGTCATAACCAAAAGTTCCAATTGTTAATATCCCGTCTTTCCAACCATCCAGCACGCCCGCGAATGTGAGCCCTTCAAGTAATGCTAGCGCATCCGCAGTGATGGATTCAGGATTTTTCACGCTTCGGCCTAGCTCATGATCTGCACAAACATTTGAAAAAAAAGAAAGAAAGAAAGAAAGAAAGAAACTTTCAAGTAGTGATCCCGCAACCTTCTGTAAAGTTAGTAACCGCTCTAGAACACCGTTCCAACGACATTGATGCGCAAAAGCACTCGACAGATGCACGGGATCTGGCAGAGAAGGAACATCATGTCGTCTTTGGGGTAGGGGAAAAATTAGGAAACTCAAACCTTGGAGGACGTTAGGATTCAACCTCTTCCTCTTTTGCACCCAGTTAAAGATCTGATGAGAGGATGACAGAAAGTGATGAGCAGACTTGGACAGTATTAACAAACAAGCTGAGACATGCAAAAGAAAGTCAGGATCGTAATAATAACGGCAGTGGGGGGTGAATGCAAGAACCTTCATTCTCCCTTTGCAAGTTGGCGGACGGTGAAATGAAACAAAGTGTCAAGAGCGAATGAACGAGGGCAAATCAACGAGGGTGATGAAGAGGGAAGCGAAGAGAAGGGCCGTGGGCAACCCCGGTGGAAGAATGCCGTGAGGACATGTGGCTGGGGGAGCGGGACCACACTGTTTTGGGGTTACATGGCATGTCGGATCAGCAGCAACCCATGTCCATGTTGGGTCTTGCTGGCACGATCGATAGATCGATATTCTTGACGTGATGTTGGTTTTTAACTTTGCTCGATTCAGAAAGACAGGGAGAGGCTCCATTAATCCATTTGAATTAAACGGGTCATTGCATAGCATGAGAGCAAGAAGTTGCATAAAAAAGAGAAGGGCCTCTTTGTGCTTTTTTTTAGCTCATCACAGCAAAATTCTACAAAAATTAGAGTTTAGCTGAAAGCCTATTTTCCTTCAATTGGTTTATCATAGAACTAGTGCCTTAGATTATATCCTTAGGGTTCTTTCTAGGATTTTAGGCTATCTATATGTGCAGTATATTCTTTTTTAAGAAGCTTTTGCATTGAATCGATAATGATATTGATATAGTTTATCTCTCTGCACTTCGAGCTTTGTGGCGCCTTTGTGCGTGTAGCGAGTTTTACTTGTACTGCGAATCGCGATTCGTGTTACCCGCGTTTCCGCTGCGCCGAGCGATACCAGGACAGGTTAGTCCCCGGGAACCCTAGGGTCAATACTAGTTGCTTTGGGACTGCCGTTTGAGATTGAGAGATGAAGGCCGTTTGACGGTAGCTCTGAGAGTATCTTATTCTTGACAAGTTACAGGACAACGACTGAATGAGACGACTGCTCAGTTGGAAGGGCGAACAAAATGTTCGGTTTGAAGCTCTCGGCTTGAAGACAAAACCGGATTAGGGTAACGATGTGGTGCCATTGGGGTGGGAGTCACGCCTATGCCCAACCATTCAGTGAACCTACTTTGTTATGAATAACGATTCGCTAGCTGTTACTTTCTCTTCTTTCTTTTTCTTTTTCTGTTTTTTTGGCTACGTGGGTATGTTTGATAAATTAAAGACAAATCATAGTCAAGTCACATCCATATAAAGATGGATATGATGCGACTTATTTGTTGGCAAACCAAAGCGACAGTCAACAAATAGTAGTGGATAAAGAGATGATACAACAATGGACGGGGCTGGGACAATCCCCATCATATTCAACCAAGTTAGGGGGAAAAAATAAAAATAAAAGACCAAGCAAAGAAGAAAAACCTCCAAACCGAATTGATATTCTAATTGTTTAGCTTGACTTGTTTGTATAGACAGAAGCGTCATCGATACATATGTTTTGAATAAGCACTGGCAAAATGATATTCATGTATCCAGGCATTCAGTACAGAAACTAGCATTCAAGCCCGACTTTACTGTTAATCAAAAAGGAGCGTCAACAGAAAGCTAAGAAGATGTTCGAAGCAGTTGTAGTCGAAGCAAGATGCGTTTCATCTGCAGATGGGAATCATTTGCGGCATTCGTTCTTTCCCATCCTAGAACGAAAACGAAAGGGATTAGGGGATGGCATGTTGAGAATGGAAGAAGAGGTGAGTAGATGTCGAGAAAGAAGATGGCAAATGCCAGAGCTCATTTCGACCAGTAGCCATTTGTCGCGCTGCTCGGGCCTTGGAACATCATCGGGTGGTGCAGCGTTTAACATGGAGCTTCGGATTCTTTCTGGACCTCGTCTTCTTCAATGATGGAGAGGGTTTGGTCGTGGCGGGTCATCTCCGGTCCCCCTCCCAACTCGAAATTCCCACATATCTTTCTCCCTCTTGTTTGATTATGCACAAAACCCACATATGTTTATTCCCTCACACGCCCATAGTAAAAAATTTAGTCTTATTTTTCAATATACAATTGATTAACGTGTAAAATGCAGTATTTATTCCCAGGATGTTTAAGTGACTACTTACCTAATACTTCTTCCAACAAAAAAAAAAAATTTGCACAAAACAAATTGTTAAAGTTAAGAAGAATTTAAAAACTAGATAGTGAATGGTAAAATAACGGGATTAAGTGCACCGAAAGTCCTAAAACTTAATTATGAAGGTGCAAATGAGTTCTAAAACTTTCAAAGAGGTCAATCAAGTCCCAAAAAATTGTCATGAAAGTGCAATTGAATCCTAAAACTTTCAAAAGGTACAATCTAAATTCTAAAACTTAGCACCAAAGTACAGTCGAGTCCTGAACTTTTTAAAAAGTGCAACCAATGGAATGACTTGACTGCATGTTTCTAGGAAATATGTTCCATGTCACAATGCAAAAGTCTCACGATCTTTTGAAAGATGTACGAGGACATTATTTGTCTTTGTCATGAGATTTGACAACATTTAATTGTGGTAATGGCAGTACGTCAAGGATAGTTCTGCAGGGGCTTTATAAGGAAGGCGGATCCGTATCAGGTGCTTTCATTTCTTCCGATGTTTGGTCTACGGTAACTCAAAAAAGATTTAGCGAAATGAAGTCTGATTTTCAATTGATCACCGCTGGCATCTAACCTCGCAAATCTATTTTTATGTTCTAGTTTTCAGAGGATCTGTCTATTAAGACGGAACATAGAAAATCAGAATAATGAGCCCAAAATAAATAGTAACATTGCCATCCGTACAAAGCAGAAACACTTTCATTTTATAAATGCAACATACAAGCGTGTTCCAAATAGGAGTACATGGTAAATGATTGACACACGAGATGCTTCATTTCCAATGGAATCCACGGTGTTTGAATATCTCCATCAAGTATTACATTAGCGGTTAATTCCCCGTGCAGGCATTAACTCGCAATTTCACAAGAACATTGCGTAATCCTCCTCAAGATCCAATTTCGAGATTTGGTCTTTAGCATGTAGAATGAGAGTGGATATTCATATCATGGCCTTCGCTATCTTTGGAGTTGATCGTCCAAAGAAGTGGCCTTAAGAAGAAATGAGATGGGGGAGGCGCGATGGATGCCAGCCAGAACTTTTGTAGGGAATAGGACCCCCCCACCCCCATCATCATCAGATTTGGCATCTCCCCTACCCTTCAATCACACTCCTTCATACGCTAGATGGACCTCCAATTCACTGCTGGACACCACCCACAAGTAAGGGCGTCAGAATTGAACCAAGAACTGAATCCAACAGGACCGAACCGAACCGAAATTTCGTACATTTTTAATTCGGTTCAGTTCTCGGTTCGGTTAATAAAAAAACCGCAATTTTTTTATAGGCTCGGTTCCGTTAACTGAAACAAACTGTTCATATATAAACTCATGTACTCATGGTTCGGTTATGCTCCCGGCTTCTCAAGCTCAAAGGCGTAAAACCCTAAAAAAAAAAGGAAAATCGAAAATCAAATCGAAATCTGAGGCGAACCGAGTTTTCTCGGTTCTATTCTGCTCATGATGAGTTTTGGTTCGGTTCAAGTATATTCCCTAATGGTTCAGTTCAATTCTGTTTTTTGAAAACGGAACTAAACCATTGACATCCCTACCCACAAATTTCCTTTCAAGAGTGACTATTCATCTCCTTGTATTCAAATTAATACGCCCGGGTCGAGAGACGCGTGGGCGGCTTCCCTACTTACTCGGCATGCTTATGGAAACGTGTCAAAATGTCTAGCTCTGTTTCGCACCCGGTGAAAGGCTTTCGTTTGAGTAATCAAGATATGCATCCATGCTCTGCAAACCAAACCACCAAAGAAACATCTCGCAGAGGTCTGTCTATCTCCATGTCTACGCAACCGACTTTGAATGTGTTGATGCATCAAGGCTGCACGATCTATTTTCTGTTGAGTCGGTTTGTTAGAGTCCTATTTTTTAGGGTTGTTTAGTTGCATGTTATCTATTACGTTAGTTTGTTACTGATTTATTCTATTAGTTTGTTGCGGATTTATTTTGTTAGTTTGTTGCAGATTTTTATGGATCAAGCAATTTGTTGCTTAGTGGGTAACGTGTGTTTAGTGGGCAACAAACAAAGTTTTAGTCTGTACTTAAGTATTTTTCAGTTTTCCGAATAAAGAGAAGCAGTTTTTCCTTTCCATACGTTATCTTGCTGTAAATACACAGTTTTTTTTGTCAATTCTTGTTTTTTTTTTTTTGTTCTTTGAAAAAACAACATTAGTATCAGAGCCAGGTTGATCTTAAGGGGTTGTAAGTGACTTGTGAGGTTGATTGAGAGGAGTGTTTGCATCCATAGAAGACGAAGGCAAGATGGAAGCAGGATCGAGTGTTTTTTCAATGGCTCCACCGGTGTTTGATGGAGAAAATTATCAAACCTGGGCGGTGAGAATGCGAGCCTATCTAGAGGGTTGTGATTTTTGGGAAGTCGTGGAACAAGATTATGAAGTTGCTCCCCTTCCCGACAATCCAACCATCAATCGGATCAAGTTTCACAAGGAGAGGACGACAAGGAAGGCAAAGGCAAAGTCTTGTTTATATCTTTGCTGTCTCACCCGCTATTTTCAGCAGAATTATGGCTTGTGAATCGGCGAAAGCTATCCTGGGACTTCCTCACGGTGAGTATCAAGGAGATGAGAGGATCAGAAGCATGAAGGGGCTAAATCTGATCACGTAATTCGAGAGACTGCAGATGAAGGAGTCCGAGACAATTAAGGAGTATTCTGATAAATTGATAAGCATTGCAAATCAAGCAAGAGTTCTAGGCACTCGACCTCTCGATAATAGGCTAGGGCAGAAAATTCTTGTCTCTTTGCCCGAAAGGTTTGAGGCAACCATTGCCTCTTTGGAGAATACTAAGGATTTGTCTCGGATCAAGTTGGCAGAATTGCTTAGTGCTCTACAAGCACAAGAGCAGAGGAGGTTAATGAGTTTGGAAGGAAGTACGGAAGGAGCTTTGTAGGCCAAAGAACAACAGAATGTAGGAGGGAAAGATAAGAAGTGGAAAGGGAAGAAATGGAATAGCAGTAGTGGTTCGGAAGCTGCTGCAAGAGGGAACAGTGCGGGTAACTCCAAGAACAATTGGGGAAGGTATTCCTCATGTCAAGACTGTGGAAAACAAAATCATCCGCACTTTAGGTGTTGGAAGAGGCCGGATGTAAAGTGTAGAAAATGTCATAAACTTGGACACATTGAGAAGTTCTTCAAAGAGAAGGGAGATCAACAGCAAGGTGAGGCACATGCTGCAGCCCAACAAGAGGTAGATCAACTGTTTGTTGCTTCTTGTTTCTCTTCTAGTACTCCATGTGAAAGTTGGCTTGTTGATAGTGGTTGCACAAACCACATGACAAGTGCTGAAAAGTTATTTATAGACCTTGACAAGTCATTGAAGTCAAGAGTGAGGATTGGGAATGGGGAGTACTTAGAAGTGAAAGGTAAAGGGACTGCAGCAATAGAGAGTTGTGCTGGAACTAAACTGGTTTCTGATGTGATGTATGTGCACGAGATTGATCGAATTTGCTGAGTGTGGGACAGTTGGTAGAAAAGGGATTTAAGGTGATATTTGAAGAGGGGAAGTGTTTAATCTTTGACTCCGGTGGTCGGGAGCTGTTCAAGATAAAGATGCAACAGAAGAGTTTTTCTCTGAATCCTCTCAAGAAAGAGCAAGTGGCATTCAAGTGCCAGGCCGGTGATTCGTAGATATGGCACAAGAGGGTGGGGCACTTTCATCACAAAGGCGTCTTGTTCATGCGGAGGAATGAAATGGCAACCGGGTTACCAAGCCTGGAGGAGCAAATCACAAAGTGCAAGGCTTGTTTCTTTGGGCAAACGAGACAAGACTTCCCTTCAAGGAATCCACTTGGAGAGCTACGGAGAAGCTACAGGTGATTCATACAGATCTCTGTGGTCCACAAGTGACTCATTCACTAAATGGCAGCAGGTATTTCATTATTTTCATTGATGATTATACTAGAATGTGATGGATTTACTTCATGAAGCAAAAGTCGGAAGTTGCTGAGGTATTTCTGAAGTTTAAAAGATGGGTTGAGAACCAAAGTGGCTGCAAGATTCAGGTCATCGGATCTAATAATGGAGCAGAATACACCTCACAGAGGTTTAACTCTTTTCGTGAAGAGGCTAGAATTGAGCATCGACTTACCGCTCCTTACTCTCCACAGCAAAATGGAGTAAGTGAGAGGAAGAATAGAACCATTATGGAGATGACTAGGTGTCTGCTGCATGAAAAGAATATGCCAAAAGAATTTTGGGCAGAAGCAGCAAACAAAGCAGTTTTTTTGTTGAATAGGTTGCCTACAAGGGTATTGGAGAAGAAAACTCCCTTTGAAGCTTGGTTTGTTGTCAAGCCAATTCTAAGAAATTTGAAGGTGTTTGGTTGTCTATGTTTTTCTCATATTCCACGAGTCAAGAGAGACAAGCTTGGGGAGAAAGCTGAACCTGGAATCTTTGTTGGCTATAGTTTAGTGTCAAAAGCCTTCAAGATCTATCAACCACAAGCGGGGAAGGTGATCACTAGCGGGGATGTTTAGTTCCTAGAAAATGAGCAATGGGACGGGACGGATGAGTCACAAGGGAAGCACAAGGAGGTCTCACTGGAACCTGACGAGATGGTAGATGATGTTCCAGTTAGAGGTATCGGATCTCTAACCGATATATATCAGAGGTGTAGTGTGGTTGTTTTGGAACCTGCTGGTTATGAGGAAGCTAAAAGTGATCAGAAGTGGATGAATGCAATGAAGGAAGAGTTGGCCATGATAGAAAAGAACCGGACATGGGAGCTAGTGGAGAGGCCTGAAGACGGGAAGGTAATTGGAGTAAAATGGGTTTTCGGGACCAAACTCAATCCCGATGGCTCGGTGAATAAGCATAAGGCCGGGTTCGTGGTGAAGGGATATGCACGGGTTTGGGGAGTTGATTTCTCAGAAACCTTTGCTCTTGTTGCAAGATTAGATACAATTAGAATGACTCTTGCTTTGGCAGCTCAACAAGGATGGAAGGTGTATCAGTTAGATGTGAAATCTGCTTTTTTGAATGGAGTATTGTAGGAGGAGATTTATGTTGAGTAGCTAGAAGGTTTTGTCACACCAGGCCGGGAGGAGAAAGTTTATTTGCTGAAAAAGGTTCTCTATGGCTTGAGGCACGCTCCCAGAGCATGGTATAGTAAGATAGATGAGCACTTGCTGGGTCTAGGTTTCAAGAAAAGTCTTAGTGAATCCACTCTATATGTCAAGAGGTTAGTATCCGACTTAGTGGTGGTGTCTCTTTATGTGGATGATATCTTGGTGACAGGAAATAATAGTGCTCGGATTATTGCATTTAAGCAAGAGATGATGAAGATGTTTGAAATGACTGATCTTGGTGAGATGTCATATTTTTCGGGGATGGAGGTTAGGCGGAATCAGAATGAAGTTTTTATCCGTCGGAAGAAGTACTTGAAGGAGATCCTGAAGAGATTCAACATGGAGGAGTGCAAGAGTGTGAGTACTCCAATGGGTCAGAAGGAAAAGTTTCAAAAGAAGGATGGATCGAACACAGCGGATGAAAGAGTTTATAGAAGTTTGATCGGCTGTCTAATGTATCTCACTACAACTAGGCCAGACATCATGTTTCTTGTAAGTGTCTTGTCTAGATTTCTTAATTGTGCAAGTTAGTTGCGGATGGTAGCCGCAAAGAGGGTGTTGAGGTACTTGAAAGGTACTCTTTCATATGGAATTAAGTTCTACAAAATTCAAGAGTTTAAGTTGCGGGGGTATTCTGATAGTGACTAGGCGGGATCGGTGGATGATATGAGGAGCACTTCAAGTTATTGCTTTACATTTGGGTCGGCATGCTTTTCCTGGTGTTCAAAGAGCGGGATATAGTAGCACAATCAACTGCTGAAGCCGAGTTTATTGTAGCTACTGCGATTGTGAATCAAGCATTATGGTTGAAGAAGCTAATGGATGATCTGCATTTGGAGCAAGAAGAAGGCATAGAAGTATTTGTGGACAATCAAGCTACTCTGGCCATTTCACGTAATCCAGTATTTCATGGAAAAACAAAGCATTTTAAGGTCAGGTATTTCTTCTTGAGAGAAGTGCAAAAGGCTGGAGAGGTGAACCTGGTGTACTGCAGTTCAGAAAATTAAATTGCAAATATATTCACTAAGTCGTTTCATGTTGGTCGATTCGAACTTCTCGGGGCAAAGTTAGGAGTGTGCAAAGACTTGATCCGGAGGAGAGTGTTGATGCATCAAGGCCGCACGATCTATTTTCTGTTGAGTCGGTTTGTTAGAGTCCTATTTTGTAGGGTTGTTTAGTCGCATGTTATCTATTCTGTTAGTTTGTTGCGGATTTATTCTATTAGTTTGTTCTAGATTTATTTTGTTAGTTTGTTGCAGATTTTTATGGATCAAGCAATCTGTTGCTTAGTGGGTAACGTGTGTTTAGTGGGCAACAAACAAAGTTTTAGTCTGTACTTAAGAATTTTTCAGTTTTCTAAATAAAGAGAAGCAGTTTTTCCTTTCCATACGTTCTCTTGCTGCAAATACACAACTTTTGCTGTCAATTCTTTTTTTTTTTTTAGTTCTTTGAAAAACAACAGAATGTCTAAAGCTGTTCGCTTTAGAGGCGCATGTGTTCCCGGGTGGGATTTGGGCCTTGGGGCCTTAACAAACATCCTAAGAAGTGGCCTCAACAACTGATCCCAGATTCAAGGCCTATCACTGCAGAGGCTGAGTCTGACGTCCGATTGTTTTTTTTTTGGTAAGGTCTGACGTCCGATTGTTGATCTCCTATGGAGCGGATAACGCATCTTAGTCATGCTAATTGCCTCGGACCTCTGCTAGTTTCCCACAATGAGGTATTCGGCATCTATTACGCATCCCAAAAGGTCCTCCCCCGTAACAAAGAAAGCCATTGCATGCTAGCCTAGCCAGCTAACAACCTAACATCACCTGGCTGTTATCTTAGTTGTAGAGCGCCTTCCTTCCTTCCTTCTTATATCGGAAAGATTTAGCAGTATTTTTCTATTGACGACATAGTCGGGAGAGCACGGTACACTGGTGTACAAGAATGAGTATGTGAGGCTGGATTTGAATGAGCGGGCTCCAAATGGTGGATTCCTGCAAAAAAAGCATGACCGACAAGCCGACAACTCTCCGCGGGAAGGATAGTGTAGTATGGTAAGGACATAATATTCTGGTTGATTTGTTGCATCCACTATCCACCTAACTCCCACCATTACATTGATCGTGATTCGATATTTTTTTAGTGGAGGAAGGTGATGAATCTTTCTAAGAAAAACTGAGTGTTATATGTGGAAAGAGACATGAAGAGGACTGATGATGGAGGTGGCCCTCTACACGGCCCCCACCCAGCCTATGATGTTGGATACATTGACCCTTGTACAAGTCATGCTAGGATTACTACGATATCTGCATCTTCGCTGGACATTTCGTTTGCTTTTCAATGGACTTTGATTGTTTGATGATTGCCAAAAACAACGCTCAAAGGGACGACTGCAGATGGGAAGACAGCTACACAGATACATGCAGGAACGCAATTTGTACACTTTTTAACTTGGATTCGCTGGTTCGGGGGGTTATTTTTAATACAAGATAGGATCATCATCGCATCTCCAAATCTCAGTAGAAAGGGAAAGCATCTTCGCCAACTAATTTAGTACCCCACCCCACTTCATTAGCAAAAAGCGTAGAATAACAAGGATAAAAAATCAGACATGAAGGGACACAAAAGGTTTTCTTTAGTTGGCTCCTCCTTTTTGACTCTTGTCCCGTGTTTTTTGCCCCTTTCTCTTTTTGACCCTTTGTCTTTATGGGTTTCGGGTTCGTGCTCGAACCTGAAGAACTCCACTCGAGTATCGCCGCTCGTCCTTGATACCCAACTCAGCAGGAGCAGGCGGACGGCTTCTTCAAGTCGCTGACATCTTCCAAAGCACACCCTGAGCCTGAAGGCATGACATGAATCTTCTTGGACGACCCCGTGTACAAGGCGGCATTGCTCGTACCATTAAGGTTGTTCCCAATCAGATCCCCACCGCCACGTTCCAGTGCTTTCCTCTTAGCAATGACGCCGTGGATCTCCTCCAACAGCCTCAGGAAGGCGCCGTCCACGTTGTCGCCGCTGAGCGCGGAGGTCTCTGAGAAGAAGAGGCCTTGGTCTTGCGCGAAGTCCACCGCGTTCTCTATGGGGACCGCCCTCATGTCCCCGGCGAGGTCGGCCTTGTTGCCGATGAGCATGATCACGATGGAGTGGTTCGCGTGGGCACGGAGCTCTTCCACCCACTTGGCCACATGATCGAAGCTCTGCCTCTTGGTGATGTCGTACACCAGCATGGCCCCTAGCGCTCCTCGGTAGTATGCGCTCGTCACTGCCCTGTACCTGTTCAATTCATTGCTGCAATTGATTATATCGAACCACCGACCATTAGTTGCCTTTGCGTATGCATTAAGTACCCAATGCCTGGAAATAAATACAACGTGGGATCTGAGCCATTAATTCAGATGGATCGTACATAAGACGGGCCGTAGTCCGACGTATTTTTAACGGCTCAAATCACTCTGTCCATAATAAGACTAGACGAGTGTAGATAAGAATTTATGGAACGAGAAGGGGACCGGACCTTTCTTGGCCGGCAGTGTCCCAGATCTGGGCCTTGATGACTTTTCCGGCAATGGAAACGGTTCGGGTCTGGAACTCGACGCCGATGGTGGACTTGGAGTCGAAGCGGAACTCGTTCTTGGCGAACCTGGAGAGCAGCTGGGTCTTCCCCACGGCGGAGTCGCCGATCACCACCACCTTGAACACATAGTCGATCCTGTCGTGGCCGTTCTCTCCGTAGCTCTCCGTGTCGATCCCACTCATTTCTTCCCCCATATTCTTTGCTTCCACAAAAATGGTGCCAGCAAGAAGTGAAGTGAAGGACCAACAAGACGAGAATGTCGACTCTCCGACCTCGCTACTACTTACCTAATCTGACACAGATACCGCTAGCTAGTGCTATAATGCTGGGTTAGGTTTGGGCATTAGTTGCCTTTGGTCACGGAGTAAAGTGGGGGCAAGTAGAGAGAGAGAGAGAGAGAGAGAGAGAGAGAGAGAGAGATTACAGAGGTTGATGGGTTCAATTTCAAAGGTAAAAAAGAGAAAAAGGAAGGAGCAAAGGTTACAGGGGCATCACATGAGTTAATAAGTGACAAACTCGGCGTTGCCTCCTTTATCCTTTTCTTGTCAGTGCTTTTGGCATGGCATGGAGGACGTACCCTAACCCTGGAGGCATTATTGCTGTATTATACAGTGACTTGTGTTGGGAGCCGGCGACGACTCAGCAGTGTCTCTACTCCTTTCGCGACTCATGATCTTCTCTTCCACATTTAAAAAGAAAAAGAAAAAGGGAAACACTGTTGTATTGTCGATCAAAGTATGCTGGTATTACCTAAAAGCGAGTGGCAGTGAACACGGTGATTAACTCGGACAGGGAGACATCAATGATTAATACGCAGCCCCTTTTACCTGGAGGGTTGACCTAACTTCCCAGTTGGCATTGATTATCTCTTTGCAGAAGACATCTCATGCTCCCGCGCATAATTGCCATGCATGTTATGGAGGATTCTTTAATGTTGAAGGCTTCTTTCATCTATGACGTCACTCTGGCCCTGTCGCTGGTTAATTTTGCCATGCACGGCAAGAAAAGGTTTCTGTAGCTGTGGATGAACTGAGCTGTGAAGGACCCCAGTGCGTATGAGAAATAAAAGGCTTCGCAGCTACTCACTCGTAATACGAGGGAAGATTCAAAATTGGCAACGTTTATCTTTTTATACGTTAGCACCGACACTTGCTCACGGTACCATGATGTTCCTTGCTTGCATGGAAAAGTGTAATTATGGAGGGAGGGAAGCCCGCAAAATTTGGACAAAAGTTAGCTGTCCACAACACCCCGGACACCTTCATCAGTACAACCGAATCTCAAGGACAGGGCCAGGTCGTTCATTTGTAAATCAAATTCAAATGTAGGGGGCGTGATACGCGAAATGAATTGTACGTCCCCCCGACACGTATGTTTGATTTCCAATGTATGTTCCTCTCACGTTTGAGATGTTTATAAATGTCATAAAATTTGTGTTGCAACAACATGTAGTGCATATTGTAGTATATTTAGTCGATGGCATGATATGATATGTAAACGAAAAAGGGTACATTGTCACTTACTACTGTACAGCTTTCTTTCTTTTGGACTCGTGTCTATCATGAAAATCTTTGACGTGGAGGCACTTCGTGAACTCTATCCATATCATCGTTTCGTTTCATCTTGTGGCTGACTGACCTAATACCGTAATTTCAGGGTTTCATTTGAAACAATCCAATTCATCGGTACAAAATGACAAAACTCAGCTTGCAATATGCACCTATCAATAAAACCCAACCACAAAATGCACCGAGGGGAGTTTATCCTCTTCGTTTGCATCCTTACCTCTCAGTTCTCCCTTCACAGCTTCCAAATGGAGATCTTGTCGAGCTGCCTCTCCTCCACCCTCCACCTCAACAAGCTCCCGACCTCCCTCCATCCCTCCTCCTCCTCCTCCTCCTCTCATCACCTCCACTTCATCTCCCAACGACACCCTGCCGCCGCCCCTAGTTTTCTTTCTTCTTCATCTCTTCACTCCTCCTCACCTTCTAATTCTCTTCATATTACTAGCAGCAACGCCGACGGTCGCCCTATATCTCCGGTCACAGTCCACAGAAAAGCTGCCACTGGCTATGCTGCCGCTCTCATGGACGCGGCTCAGCGTAACCACTCCCTCGGACAAGTCGAGTCCGATGTCCACAGGCTCTCCCTGTCGCTCCGCTCCTTGCAGGATGGAGAAATCTTTAGCGACCCTTACGCGAGCCATGCCGATAAAGGACGGGTGCTCAAGGAAATATCCAAGCAAGGGAGGTTCCACAAGCACCTGGTTGCGCTGTTGAAGATGTTCATACGCAAGAACCAGATTGAAATGGTCAGCGAGGTGTTGGAGGAATTCAAGAGGATCTACCGCGACATGATCAGTGGATCAGAAGCAGTGTTGTCATCGCAGGCAGTAAAAATGCTCAATGCCGCCAGCGTAAGGAGATCATTCACTGTTGATGAGATTGAGACCTCGGTTTCTTTTGTTATGTAATGATATGCGTTGTCCGTTTGTGTCGGCTTGGAACTTCCTTTCACAACCTTGTATTCTGGTACATGAATGGAATCGACTTATGTCGATTTACAACATCATCAACGCACTTTTGGGGACAATGACCTCATCAATCAACTATCCAAGAATCCATATCCAACACCGTAGAAAGGAAGCAAATTTTGCAGCGGACTAGGCTGTCGAAGCCCACGGACGCAATTCGCTACCATCAAATTGGGTTGTTTTACCTCCTCCAGCTTTTTTGGACATTTTAAGTGTAATGCCCACTTACAGATTGGGTTGGTTAGCTGCGGGGATGGCCATGGTTTTTGTTGAAAGAAGATATTTTATGTTTAGTGGTTACTTTTACCCAAATTTAACCAAACTTTCGCTAACTATATCAATTTCCAAGTCTAATTTTCAAGTGACTTGATGTTTGTGCCAACGGAAGCTTGTCACTCGAACTTATAAAAATCTGATTCAATATTTGTAAAACATTTCCAAACTATGTATTTCCGAAAACCTATGGTTAATAGAGCTTGTTTTTTTCCCTTGAGTGAATTCAAACATCATTTGTGAACATTGCTCAAAGCTGATAACTTTGTAAAATTTTATTTAATAAGATAATAAAAGGGTTATTAAACAAAATCAGGATTGTTGATAATAATCGTATCATTTGACAATAGGTATCACAGCATTCCAATTTTCCAAGATACAGCAGATAAAATCGGAAAATGGAATGAATTATTTAAATTTAGATTTAAAAAATCACTATGAAATAAGATCGAAGAAAAGAAAGATGCACTTATAGGTTGATTAGGAAATATAAGAACAAAAGTAGAGTTTTATGCTTATGAAGATGATGAGTTCACGAATGAGAGAACATGATAACTTCCTTTAATTATATTTGTAGAATGATAAAAGAAAAGAGGAAAGGTAAAATAAATCCATATATAAATCTTATGTTTGTCAAATGGAACATAAACGGGGAAAAGATCATATTTGGGGACAATTACCTCGTCAACTGTCCAAGAATCAATCGAAACGCATGCTTTTTTTTTTTATTTTTTTATGGTGAATTTGTCAAAAGCTTATGTAATTAATTCGAACACGTGTGGCTAGTGACTCACTGTGTCCCATTTGCAACGCCCCCCACTCGTGACCGCCCGATGAACGCCGCTCGATTGAAATGTGGAGATGCACCCGCCGCGGCCACCTCAACGGCGGTCGCGCCGCCGTCACCCGCTGTGTCCTCGCCATCCATTCTCTGCCCTCCGCCGAGCTCAGCAGCGTCTCCGCCCTCGATCTCAACTCCTACACCGTGACTCCACCCATCAAGCCCTGGCCCCAGCGCCTCTACCCGAAGCGCCTGGTCTCCATGATCACGCGCCAGCAAAACCTCGACCTTGCCCTCCAAATCTTCGATTATGCCGGCAAATACCACCCGGGCTTCTCCCACAATTACGACACCTACCTCTCCATCATCCAACGCCTCTCTCGCGCCCGCGCCTTCGAGCCCATGGAATCTCTTCTCTCTCAGCTCCGAGCCTCCCGCATCCCCTGCGGCGAGAACGTCTTCATCTTCGTCATCCGCAATTACGGCCTCGCAGGCAAGCCCAGGTTGACACTCCAGACGTTCTTATGCATTGACAGTTTTGGTGTCCAGCGTTCCGTCAGATCTTTGAACACTCTGCTCAACGCTCTGGTCCAAAACAAGCGCTTCGATTTGGTCCACACGATTTTCAAGAACTCCAAGACCAAATTCGGGGTTGTCCCCAACGTGTTCACTTGCAACATTCTGATCAAAGCGCTTTGCAAGAAGAACGATGTGGAGGTCGCGCTCAAGGTGTTGGACGAAATGCCCTCCATGGGTATGATTCCAAATGTGGTCACTTACACCACCATTCTGGGCGGGTACGTGTGTCGCGGAGATATGGAAGGTGCCAAGAGGGTGTTTTCCGAGATTCTGGACCGGGGTTGGCTGCCCGATGCCACTACCTACACCATTCTGATGGATGGGTATTGTAAGTTGGGGAGGTTGGTCGATGCCATCAAGGTTATGGATGATATGGAGGAAAATGGAATTGAACCCAACGATGTGACTTATGGGGTTATGATTGAAGCCTACTGCAAGGAGAAGAAGTCCGGTGAAGCGCTCAACTTGCTTGACGATATGCTCGAGAAGAAGTATGTGCCAAGCTCGGTGCTTTGCTGTAAAGTAATTGATGTTTTGTGTGGGCAAGGGAAGGTAGACGATGCCTATGAACTATGGAAGAGGCTTTTGCACAAGAACTGTATGCCAGATAATGTCATATCGAGCACACTTATATATTGGCTATGTAAGGAAGGGAATATTTGGGAGGCCAAGAAGCTCTTTGACGAATTTGAGAAAGGATCTATTCCCAGTGTGTTGACATATAACACACTTATTGCCGGAATGTGTGAGAGAGGCGAGTTGTGCGAGGCGGGGAAGCTATGGGATGACATGGTTGAGAAAGGGCATGTTCCAAATGCTTTTACGTATAACATGTTAATCAAAGGGTTCTGTGAGTTGGGTAATGTGGACGAAGGTGTAAGAGTTTTCGAGGAGATGGTGGAGAAAAGTTGCATGCCGAATCAATCCACTTACTATATATTGATTGAGAGTCTCTATAATTGCGGAAGAGGAGAAGAAATCTCCAGGATTCTGTCAACCGCCATTTCTTGTCAAGCACTCGATAGTGATGCTTGGGAGTTTTTAGTAGCGAAGTGTACCAGTAATTTGGACAAGGGGGAAGGGCATCTTGAAAGAGCCATATCGGAGATTTCTACTTTTTGATACCAGTCAACACAGAATACCATCAGGAATTTGAGTACCAGGATTCACGTCTCAACTGTCCGACCTCATTACTTGCTGATGCAATGTAAGCTATAGACATGCCAAAGTTTCTAGTGTATATAACTCTAGAGAATTTAGAGCTGATTACTTGCTGATGCAATGTAAGCTATAGACATGCCAAAGTTTCTAGTGTATATAACTCTAGAGAATTTAGAGCTGATAATTGCCGCTTGTCTTCGTGCAGGAGAAAACCGTGATGCCAAGAATGTAGGTCTGATTGCTCAAGCTGCTTGGTTCCAGTGACTGCGTTACTGCTGTGACACATGGATAGCACCTTGGTTAAGCTTTGTAGTACTTTGTACACTACCAGCTTGCAGAGTGATTTCATTGTAATTCAGAAATGAAGTTTCCCACTTGGGGTTCCTGGGCTGCATATTTGGAGTGATTGCCCAGACTTGCCCTGATGCCTGCCTCTTTGACTGATGGAGAGACATTGAAGTGGTTGCCTTGAATTTATGGCGGCAGGAATCATATCCGTGCTCGCTCGTGAAGAGATTTAAATTAGTCTGCTCACCTTTGATAGATGTAAATGTTTGTAAAACAACACACCTGATTTATTTAGATCGAGTTTTTTTCTTTTGGTGAGTGTCGTGTCTGCTTGGTTGCATGGTGACGATAGCCGTATTGCTTTTACAACGAAAGCAATTTCTTTGTAAAAAAAAGTGTCGAAGCAAGCAATGTTCCATCCACGATTGTTCTTGTCCAAAGTAAAACCATGGGCGTGCAATCATTTCAAACGCAGAACAAGATGTATGGTGTGTTTGTTTGAACGAAGAAAATTTCTGCGAATTAATTTTCTGGACTTACACTCGAGAAGATCATTTTCCCCGAAAACCATTTTTCTTTATTGTCAATAATTAGGTGGCTCTAAGACTTATGCTAGGCAAAGCTTGTGGTTAGCTATATAGCTGTTTGGCAAGTTCCCGTGGTCTCTCTTGGGTGATTGGATTTTCAGGCGATAATTAGCAAACTCCTATGAACCGATTGAGACAAATCCATGCCTACACGCTCAGGAATGGCATAGACAACACAAAACTTCTGATCGTGGAGCTCCTTCAGATCCCAAACATCTCCTACGCCCACCGGCTCTTGGACTCCACTCCCCACCCAACTCTCTTCCTCTTCAACAAGCTCATCCAGGCCTACTCCTCTCAACGCCAACCCCTCCAATGCCTCCGCCTCTACTCCCGAATGTGCCTCCGTCGCTGCCCTCCCAACCAACACTCTTTCACTTTCCTCTTCGCCGCCTCCGCTTCCCTTTCCTCGCCTCTGCCGGGCATGACGCTCCATACCCATTTCCTCAAGTCCGGCTTCGACTTCGACGTCTTCGCGTTGACCGCTCTGATCGATATGTATGCTAAGCTTGGCGAACTGGGATCAGCTCGTCAAGTGTTCGACGAAACGCCCATAAGAGATACACCTGTCTGGAACTCCATTGTTTCCGGCTACGCGAAACGTGGGTACATGGAGGAAGCTTTGCAGCTGTTCAGGGCGATGCCTTGTAGGAATGTGATCTCATGGACGTCCATCATATCGGGGCACTCGCAAAACGGGCACAGTGCGGATGCCCTGAAGATGTTTCTGGAGATGGAAGAGGGAGGCTTTAGACCGAATGAAGTTACCCTAGCTAGTGTTCTCCCAGCTTGCGCGAATCTTGGTGCTCTGGAGATTGGGGAAAGGATTGAAACATATGCAAGGGAAAATGGTCTTCTCAAGAACATTTACCTATGTAATGCTTTGTTGGAAATGTACGCCAAATGCGGCAAAATTGATTTCGCAAGGCGGCTGTTTGATGAGATTGGAAGCAGAAGGGGATTGTGCTCCTGGAATACGATGATCACAGGCTTGGCTGCCCACGGAAAGTGCAATGAGGTTCTTGAGCTCTATGACCAGATGCTGGTAAGTTGTCTTCCGCTTTTATTTTCCTCTGTTTTTCTCGAGGGTTATGGAGGTCCAGAAGTCCTATTAATATGTTTGCTTTTTCCAAATTTGTGGTGGCACCAGAGTGAAGGAAACGTACCAGATGACATCACATTTGTGGGACTTCTCTTGGCATGCACCCACGGAGGCTTGGTCGCACAAGGCAGGCGGCTGTTTAAATCAATGGTAAGCGATTATGGCGTATCTCCAAAACTAGAGCATTATGGTTGCATGGTCGATCTTCTTGGTCGTGCTGGCAAGTTGCAAGAAGCTTATGATCTTATCCATAGTATGCCTATGAAGCCAGATTCTGTTATATGGGGGGCTCTTTTAGGAGCCTGCAGTTTCCATGGCAACGTTGAACTTGCCGAGGTGGCAGCAGAATCCCTCATTGAGCTTGAACCATGGAACCCAGGAAATTATGTCATCCTATCTAACATCTATGCATCAGTAGGCCGATGGCATGGAGTCGCAAAGTTAAGGAAGATGATGAAGGGTGAAAGTATGACAAAGGCAGCCGGACATAGCATCATTCAAGAGGGAGGAGAAATCCACAAGTTTATCGTCGAAGATAAGTCGCATGTAAAATCGAGTGAAATTTATGCTATGTTGCGGCGTATTTCAGCTGCGATGAAGATTCGAAAACAGGCAACGGATTTTGAATGTGAACTTGTAGAGTTCTAATTGATGTTGTTCTTTCGGGATTTTGTCTTTTGCAAAAGGCACTCTTCGGATGTGATTACTCCTTGCAATGCCGCCCAAAGTACAATTATACATTTCTTTTTTTCCTTTTTGGGTCAGCGCGCCCGAAGGTTCACAGTCGACATCTTTTGTCTACCTTAACAGAGTGCAATAGTCAACCTCCATGATGGTGCTCAATGCATTCAACATAAAATTCTCAGACCCCCCCCGATAGCACGGGGGACAGCAACAAGTTATTGCTCATGCAAAGCTAGGCAAGAAGGGATACTGAACTGCTAAAACAAAATAGTGGGAAACAAACATTTCCAGATATTTCATCTCTTTCATTAATGGGCAGATTGAACTCTTTCACTTTTCATGTTGTAAGAAATAAATTAATCTTAATTCACACAAGAACTGCTTAAAAGCTCCAAAATGAGTTAGTACAATTGCTGTTCCCTTCGTCACAATGTCTAGTCAGCTGCATCATGCAGTCTTCTCTTTTGTTCTCCATCTTCGACTCCTTCCCACTAACTTAAGAACCTCATCAATGAGGACTACTGGTGCAGAAACCAATATGACCAGCGACCACTCACTCAAACTCAAAGGAACAATTCCAAACACATCAGCGAGGAGTGGAACATAGAGAATAAGACAGTGCAGCCCAAAAGAGATCGACATGGCCATCAAAAGCCAAGGGTTTTTCCAAGGAGGCATTGTGAGTAAGCTGTTGTCTTCTGACAAGGCATTTAGGGAATTGAACATCTCAATTGCCACCAAGACAGAGAGTGATAGAGTCATGGCTTTCACTTTACCAACCGTGAAGTAGTCACAAGGATTGACAAAGGCGATCGTCTGCCCTCCGCTTACCGTGAAAGGAGTCACGGTAAAATTTGACCATGAGGAGCACTCTCCCCAGTTGCGAAGCTGGGAGAGTTCAATTAGTGTATGGCCATCACTGACAAGATTGATACCCAGAAAAGATGGCTGCGTATACCACAGGATGAAGATGCCGACAGTTGCCATGCCCACATACATGCCAATCACCTGTAAAGATTTAAGCATAGAGTGTTGAGTGTAAACTACCATAAAAAAGTAACATTCCATTTTACCTTCCACACGTGGTGGTGGGTCACCTCTAATTATTACAAGGTGCCATACCAATTAAAAAGAGGATTGGCTGGTTTTGTTCTTTGGTGACAATTGCAATTACAGTTAAAATATAGCTAGTTGACTCGTGAAAACTGAAAGTAACGGTACATGAATTAAGATGCTAATCAGTTGTAAGGAATATAGATGCAAAAGGTAGGTTGAATGGTATCGAACAGTACTGACCAAGTAGCGTAAGAGAACCCAAGACGTGATCAATGCATCATCACTTTTGCGGGGTGGCTTCCGCATGATATCAACATCAGCAGGGTTAAAACCAAGAGCTGTAGCAGGCGGGCCATCGGTAACCAAATTTACCCATAGAAGCTGCACAGGTATCATACATTCTGGTATACCCAATGCAGCAGTCAAGAAAATGGAAATTACCTCGCCAACATTTGACGAAATCATATAACTGCACATTGAAGAACGAGCGAGACCGTCATTTTCTATCCACATAGTGGAAGAAATATGGACTACATGTCTATTAGCAAGATACTCACCGGATAAAAGCCTTCATGTTGTCGTAGATAGAGCGACCTTCTGCCACCGCCGATACTATGGTACTAAAATTGTCATCTGCCAAAATCATATCAGAAGCTTCTTTTGCCACCTGTACGTCCACATGTAGGATTATTTATGTCATCTTCTACTTTGCTTGAAAACAAACATTTCATTAGCCCTGGGTATCGGAGGACTTCGAGGAAAACACAAGGATATTGATATTTCGGAGAAATAAGCAACTGCTGTTCCTACAGCACCCTTCAAAAGGCAACGTGTTGCAATTTTATCTTAAAAAAAGGGCACAGGCAAATAACTAGGCAAATTTAAAATCTTCTGAGCTGACCTCTGTTCCTGTTATGCCCATGGCAATACCAATGTCAGCAAGTTTGAGTGCGGGTGCATCATTCACACCATCACCAGTCATTGCAACAACCTGCCCCATCTCCTTCAGCATTCTTACAATTTCTTGCTTATGCCTAGGCTCCGCTCGAGAAAACACAATCCCTCCAGGTCTTTTCAGAATTTCAGTTTGCTTCGAAGGAGAAAAATCCATGAACTCTTTACCCGTGAAACTTCTTCCCTTAAGATCCTCATTTTCAGAGAGCAATCTAATTTCCCGGCAAATGGCCTCAGCTGTGGACTTGTTATCGCCAGTTATCACCATGACCTTAATGCCTGCTCTTCGACAATCCTCAATAGCCTTGTCTATTTCATCACGTGGAGGATCCTGTTGAATGAGATTATGAGTCAACAATCATAAAACTATCACAAGTGTAATATCTAGAGGTGAAGCTGACCAAGTTAGATGTGATGCTTACTCGTAATCCAACAACTCCTACAAAAACTAAGTCACTTTCAACAGAGGAGTAGAAGGCAGGGTCCAGCAACTTCCCATGGGCTGGATGGCTATCATTGTTGTAGTCCGAAAATTCTCCGAGGTCATCCTTATATGCCAATCCCAAGCATCGCAACCCCTTTGAAGACATCTCCATAAGTTTTGAAAGCAGAAGTTCCTTACAAGGTTCATCAATTCGAACAAGAGATCCATCTGCCAGTTGTACGTATGAACTACGATCCAGTAAGCGCTCCACAGCACCCTGCATAGAACACGACAAACAATTCAGGAGCAACACTAGACAAACACAGACAAGTACTTGAAAAGCTAACCTGATATGAATTTCCTTTCAGAGGAATACTTGGTAGTGAATCAAAGAAAGAATACTTCGAGCCAATTCATCACAAGTTAGAGATTGGATGTGAGAATCCTCATGATATTGCTTCAAAGAGTGAAATAAAAACCATGGGTTCCACTTCATCAATATTTTGGCTCCATGCAAAGAATTTTATGTGGGTGACAGCTTCGTGTAAATATACTACTGAAAGCATGGTAGAGACACTCCTTACAAGTTAATTCTAGAATTGACTTTGTACTTAGGAACAAGATAAGAAAGAAGCACGACTTTACCTATCAATGTACCAAATTGTGTTAACTTTGACACATGAATATCGGAAACATGAAATCATGAAATGCATCTATAGAGCCATTCTTCTAAAGTAGTGTATTAAGGATTGATCAAACCAAGAACCAATGGAGAATCAAGGCAAATATGTTATTTCTATGTGTTTGAATTGCAAATCTGGTTGCCTTTACTTGCAAACATAAAGAAAGACGCATCCTGTAGATTAAATCTAGAGGACACTGTTCTGTTATTCACCTTTACAAGAAGGCGATTACGCCCTGTTGGCTCCCGGGCAATGACACTCATTGATTTCCGAATGCGATCAAACTCCAAAGTGGCAATTCGTCTTGATCTTTTGTTCCACCAATCACAACAGCCTATATTGAACCAGACTTGTGAGATATACAGTGCAGTATGTATGCCTTCACAATTGTATACTAAGCAAGAAACAGATCAATCCTCACCTAAATTCACTGATCTGCTGTCAATCAAGTAGTTTGCAGCAAGCCTTGCATCACGGATGTTATTCCTGATCTTAGCATCTGGAACTCCCATCTTTTCAACTAAAACCTTGAGAGCAGCCTCGGTTGGCAATCCTGTGGCTCGGAAAAGACGACCTTCGCTATATATCCCAGAGTCATTGCAAACTGCACAGATTTCTGCTACAGCTTGTAAGTTAGCATCCATGTTGTAGCAGTTCCAATCAACAATACTGCCGTCTTTCGGATCATAGGTCGTGCCTTCTACATAGAAAATCCGTGATGTGGTGGTCTTCCCCCCCAAAGTGAAAAATTCACTAACAGACATCTGATTTGTGGTTAAAGTTCCTGTTTTATCAGAGCAAATCACAGTTGTGCATCCTAAAGTTTCTACACTAGGGAGCTTCCGCACTATTGCGTTCTTTTGTGCCATCTTCCTGGTTCCTAAAGCTAAACTAGTAGTAATAACCGCAGGGAGACCTTCTGGAATTGCAGCAACAGCCAGGGCAACCGCAATTTCAAAATAGTAGGTGCACTTCTGGAATGAAAATTGCACATTTGCAGGCCACCCATCCACAATCTCCCATGAGAGGAAGTTTCTGTAGTTTGTAATCCATACGATGAGACAAACGAGCCCAATTGCAGTGGTAAGCCTGCCCCCAAATTCATCCAGCTTCTTTCTCAAGGGAGTGTCAGTCTCTTCTAGAGAAGCCTCGTGTATTTGCTTTTGAATTTTCCCAATCTCAGTGTTCATTCCGGTGTTCACAACAACACACGTGCAGCTCCCATTGACAACTACAGTACCGGAAAAAACCATATTTTCCTTTGCTTGCAACTCACAGTCGACCATAACAACAGGACCAGTTCCTTTCAGAACAGGCATCGCCTCACCAGTCAATGAGCTCTGCTCAACTCTGAATGTCAATGTCTTCAGAGAAACGACTCTCATATCGGCTGGCACCTTGTCACCAACCCTTAATTCCACTATATCCCCTGGAACAAGCTCCCTTGCAGGCAAATCAGCGACCAAGTGCCCATCCCTCATTACTTTTGCAGATTCACATTGCATCTCCTTGAGGGCATGAAGTGCCTTTTCAGCATTAGTTTCTTGCCACACGCCGACAATCGCGTTAAGCACCAAAATCAACATAATCACAAAGGGTTCAACATATGCCTTGAAACCAGAATCACCCGACTCACTTCCGTGCATATAGGCTAAGATGAACGAAATGGATGCCGCACCCAAAAGTATCTTAACAAGGATATCGTCGAATTGATCTAGGACAAGCCGCCATAAAGGCTTTCCCTTCTCTTTGCAAAGTTCATTCCAACCATATCTCTCACGTAGCTTCTCAACCTCATAAGTGCTAAGACCCTTGTCTAGTTTCACTTTGTATTCCTTTAGGCACTGCTCTACTGACCATGACCATGCTGGAAATAGCCTTTCCTCCATTGACAATTTGGTATGAAGTCAAGAGTTTTGCCCAGAGTATGAAGCTCAGATCGAAGTTACCACGAACCCATCCGAGCACCCCTATGACGACAAAATGAACTCACGATGTTAACATGGACAATCTAAAAGCAAGAGAGCGCACGACAAGTATTTCTTATCATTGTCAAGCAATGTCAAGCCATGCATGAAGAAACTGGCTGTTTCTTCTCAAATTGCGACCGCCATATAGTTCTCTATGACGACTACCAAAAACCAGTGACGAATTGATTTACATCGGATCTACTAAAACATGCAGACACCAAAGGAATTTCTGTGTAAGAGACTAAACTGACTGTATAACTCCCTTCAAAAATAAGGAGCGAGACCGCCAGGCACGAACGCCAAAACTGAAAACAACAGTTAAGAGAAGTAGAACTACAAAACTAAAATACACTCGAGCAGAGTCAGAGCCAGACGTTTAGGATTCTAACTTGAGAACTTACCAAGCCAAAGCACCCAGCAGAAACTTAGCGTCACAAGAGAAGAGGGAAGGCTTAAAAGCACAAAAGGCGACGCGCTGAGCACCGTCGAAGGTGGGATTAGGAGCTTGAAAGGCAAGTCGAAGGAAAAAGAAGCAGGCTTGAGGACAACGCAAATTGGGTCCTCTCAGTTTATTGTCTTCTAGAAACCAGGCGACCGTGATTCGTCGCAAAATTTGAACTTGACACTGAGTCCCGTTTCCTTTTTCTCAGAATCAGAAGAACGAAAGCACTCGGAAGAATTCCTTCCTTTCTTTTGAAGGAGAACAAATTCCCACGACCCAAAGCAGTTAAAGAAAGGATTTTGAACAGGGCGCGTTGTTACGAAAATGCCCTCCGCTCTGGGATCAATTACAAAAATGGATTTTAGTCCCGCAACCGCAAGGTTGACTTTCGGTAGGGCTGCAGGAATGAATATACTAAAATACTTGCTGCAATAACGGAAACTGGTCGCGCGGACCAGATTTGGGGTTAGTGCTTGCAGGCCATGCTCAAATTGTCAATACCTACAACTGAAAACACAATACCTTGGAATCCTAAGAAAACAGAAATTAATTAACCTTCTTTCATGCTCTTATCGCGATAAATCATACTTAACTCGATTCGACTTGACTCTACTCTTGCTACTGTTCAGTTTCTGCACCATTGCTCAACCTCAACAGCATCGTTGGGATAACTTTTTGTTTTTTTACTTCTGTTTTGGCTAGGGTGAATAGCTGTATTAACTTTTTGCGGCTTCTGTCTCCCAAATAAGAGCATTGCTGTACAACGTGTGCTGATGAGTGTTAAACTTGGAGAGGAAGATGATTCGGGGAACATAAAACAGGGGGTTGTTGTTACGGCTGGAACCAGCTCCAATAATCATTGCATCTTCAGCAGAAAGGGGAAAAAGAAATGGGTCAGTGACAGAGGACAGATATGGACCTTCAATGCCTTCTTCCTCGTTAAGTTATTATATCTTTGCTTCTTCTGTTAGGTTGGCAGCGTGAGTGGTCCTATATAATAAAACAACAAAAGGACTATATACTTGGGGACTCAATTCCACGAAGCTACTTAGTTCACCCACCCCTCCAATTCCACACACGTGTCATCTATTCCGTCATCCGATGGCGAATGTCGCCTTTTTCTCTGAAGAATGTACTTTGTAGGCTCCGCTTCTGCTTCTTCGTTCTGACGTTTGAACCGACGCCCTTTTCATAACTCCATTAGTAAATAGCAAGCCCGTTTTGAAAACGAGGGAAGGCGAGCTTGTCGTGCTAGTGGATGGCCATGTTTAAGGTTGGTTGGTGGACGAAGTTTGTCCGCGAGTCTCCTGTTGATGGACTGGACTCAATTGCATTTGCTTTCAGAGTCCTGGAGTGCCCGGAAGTTCAGCACAGCAGGACACGAGTCATAATTCAACTCTCTTGACTTTTCCATTCCGGAAATGATTAGAATAGACATATCGGTAGGACCGCAATGGCTCAAATCTGCCCCTTGCTTTCTTTGTCTGGTCAAAGGGTCTAGGTGGGTAGGAACCACAACAACAGGTAGGAGATTCAAAACAATCTGAGAAAACCAGAGAGAGGAAAGGGAAAAAGGGTGGAGGATGATTCCTGATTTAGGAATGGCTTCCGACTACTCCAAGCAACGAGGGGGACCACGCTAGTCTAAGGAACTTGACTTTCATCGTGCCTCAAGGTTTCCCAGAGAACTGAAAGCTCTCGGTCGACAGAATCGTAGAAGGTCTTTATCGTGCAGCTCACAACTTGTTGGGGGCAAGAACTTTGGTCGTGTTGTAACTATGAAGATAACAGTCGACCGAAGAGTTTGTGTTTGACTAAAAAAATAGAAGCAAGATCTTGGGCCTTTGCTTCAGAACATGGTGGGTCGGGCTTAGCTCGTTGGCCCATTTCGGACTGGGCCCATTGCGACTAGGAAAGAAATAATAAATCATCGACGGATGAAATCCCGCCACGCTAGAGCTGCTCCAAATAATTTGTGCCTCCATTCAGTACACGTATAAATTCCCACCCTCTTCCTTCTCCACCTTCTTCGATCGTTCTCCTCCTCCAGAACCTTCTCCTCGAGCCAGGATCCACCCAAGTGCAAACCCTGCTTCGAAGGTACTATCGTCTTCTCTGTAGATCAACCTCAGGTTCTTCAAGCTTTGATGATACTGGTGAACTCGGTTACTTGTAGCTCTAGGATGACTGTCCTTGCAGTTTAGCTGCGCTATCGTCTGATGTTGCCCTGTTTGATTTCGTAACATCTTTCGTTTGGCGAATACGACAATAGCATTCGCTTTTGTATCTCTGACTTGAAAACAACTGTAGCTGTAATCACCGGAGCGCGGTGCAATTTCCTCCTCTTTCTTCTTAGTTTCCTGTTCCAGGGTGATTCGTTTTGCAAGTCAGCGAGGATGAGGCCGGTTTTCGTTGGCAACTTCGAGTACGATACTCGCCAATATGAGCTGGAGCGTCTCTTCTCCAAGTATGGGAGGGTTGAGCGTGTTGACATGAAATCTGGTAAATCAATTAATTGATTCTGTGACAGACATCACCTTATCACCTATGTATCTTTGCAACATTAGCTTTTCACTTATTGTGATCCTCTTAAAGATGGCAAAGTCTGAACCTTTTTGGGGAGCTCATGATAATGAGATGACATGGAAGGAATCAGGTTTACCAATTTATTACCCCTTCACGTTTTTGAATCCGAAGTCGTCTTAACTATCTTTCCTTGGTTGCAAAATTTTCTCGAGGAATTAAGTTGATACCGTTTGTGATTCCTTTTTATGACCCAATTTGAAAGGTTTCATGAGTTTGGATGCCCATAGAAATCTAGGAATTATTTGCTTCCCTTTTCCCCCTTTCTGATTCCATGTTTTTCTTATTCATGTTTACCTAGTTTTCCTTAAGGCCTTGTGACATGCAATTTTCCAAATATTCAATGCACATGTGGTGGTGACGATTTCCCTCATCGCTGCGTAAGTTAGCTGTGGAAGTCACTTAACATTAACCAACTCTATCTATCATCAATTTAGATTATATGCATACTGGATGTACAACTCATCTTGTCAATATTTTCTGGCACTACTTTAATTTTGATGTTAGGTTCAGAAAATGAATTTTTTTATCTGGGAGAGCGAAAAGAATCGAGTTTCCATGTCCCAAATTGTTTAAAAGTAGAAACTGGTCCTTGGCCCTCTGATGTTTAGCACGTCTTAAGTCAAAAAGGAAAGATGACCCCTAATAATTGAAACCCATTGTAGAGCATTTAACATGCATATTGCAATACCGCATTTTTCAAGTACTCGGACAGCTTGGGAACCAAAATAATATCATTCAAACCTGCATTCTATTTAGGTAAGACCTCAATCTTTTAAGTGTTCTTTTGACGCAGGAAATCTAGTGGAAAATGAGCTGGGCTTCTGTCTGACTCACGATTCTATGCTCACAATTTCTTTTGGAAAGGAAGCCAATCATGCTTCCTTTTATCTTCTGCCACGCATGGGTTCAACATTCTGATTACTAGTAGTATCCTTCACTCTCCCACCTTGCTGCTAAGAGCTTCCAGTAGAAGGAGTGGTCATGGTGGGATCAGTAATATATGCCACATGTACAGATAATAGGACGGTGAATGTGAATGAATCTCGCCACTCATGCCATGCCCTCCATTTCCCCAAGTTGTGCTCTCTGACTGCTGAAGTATGCTTACCAATGACATGTCAGACCCAAGAATTTGGACTGAAATCTTTAGTACGCCCAGTTATCGGGATTTTGTTCCTCTTGCAAGACCTCTACATTCTACAGTGCATCCGGCCATCAGTTATGCACAGGCTTCATGTATATTTAGTTTAAACTGGGTGAAGAAACAAAAGAATTGGCTGATATTCTGGTGACTTAGTGGGATGATGACAATGATAGCAATTCTAGTACTCCCATTGAATTCTGCCATACCTTTGCAGGCTTTGCATTTGTCTATTTTGAGGATGAGCGTGATGCTGAAGATGCTATCCACGGCCTCGATGATGTCCCATTTGGCTATGAAAGGCGCAGATTGTCAGTTGAGTGGGCTAAGGTAGGCACTTCCCGGTCTGTTCATATCTGTTTCTTCGTTGTAGCATCTCGTTTTCTCCATGGTGGCGCAAGTGTCCTTATGTGCCTGCTGTGAACTGGCATGGATACCATTGGGTTTCAATACAATGGGATATATTATTGGTTCCAGGGTGAACGTGGACGGTACGGAGCTGGTTCTAGGTCGATGCCGAACCAGAGGCCCACTAAAACACTGTTTGTTATAAACTTTGATCCCCTTCGCACAAATGCTCGTGATATAGAAAGACACTTTGAGCCCTATGGGAGAATACTTAATGTTCGAATCCGGCGTAACTTTGCATTTGTGCAGTTTGAGACACAAGATGATGCTACAAGAGCTCTCGAATGCACTCACATGAGGTAGTATGATGTTACATCAAGACAGTTTTAGCATGTGTTATTTTCTCTTTTTTGTCTCGATGGTATCTAGCCTGACATATTTGGATGCACTTCTGGTGTTCAGCAAGATGTTAGATAGGGTGGTATCTGTTGAATATGCTTTGAGAGATGATGATGAGCGGGATGACATCAGAGGAAGCTATGGTCGCCGTGGGAGTAGTCCTTATGGGCGGTCACTGAGCCCTGGATATCGCCGTCGGCCTAGCCCTGATTATGGTCGTGGTCGCAGCCCTGGTTATGACCGATACAGTGGCCTAGCTTACAGAAGCCCTGTTTATGATAGAAACAGGAGTTCAGAGTACGGAAGATATCGCAGGTAGAAATTATATTTAGAGATCAGCACGTGATGTTATTTAGTGTGGCTTTCTCCATGCAATCTCTCCGTTAAGACCATTTTCTTTCATGATCTTGTTCAAACAGCCGCACGCCCATTCGAAGATGAAAGAACTTGGTGACCTTTCTGTGAGGATCAGCATCTAGCTTTTCGACCAGGCTTTGCAATGTTGGCTTGAGCAAGAGATGCTCTCTCTGTGCGTGCAATTATGTGCACTCTGAAAGTATACCTGGTTATCGATAGCTGTAGTTATCTTTTCTCGTTTCCTGGTAACCATGGATATAGTTGTAAGTTACAGCACAGGTATCCTTTTTCTATTTGCCCGACTGATGGATTGTGTTGATTTGCTTCAAGTTGGACGTTTTTGGCACATTATCTCGTAGTGTGTTAGCATATATATAGTTGTCAGTTGCAGCATAGGGATCCGTTTCTCTTTGCCCGATTGATGGATTTCGTCGCTTTGCTTTTACTGATAGAGGTTTTGGCACACAATTTCATAGTGTGATGGAAAGACATTGATATCGGCCTGTTGAAACATTCGAACTGCTCTTAGCCTCTCCGTGTCGCGTAAAACGTTCAGACTGCCATCTCAGAAGCTATAGAATCACACCGTGGAATTGAGAAACCAGTCCAAATCAATTTCACCGTGTACCTTTGGATTTCGCATTTCATGAAACAAAACTAAAAACTGAGTAAACTGCAGGAGCTGATACCACTCTTAGGAGCTTCATGAGCTAAAGTCATAGCCTCTCTGGTGAGGGAACTCGGAGGTTTCATCGTTTCATGGCCCGACTTTAGCAAGTAGCAACTCTGCCACTGCCATAGTTGTTGAACTTAGTTCTCTGCAAAACCTGCTGATTGTTTTTATTGGAGATATGAAAGTCCTAGAGTGCTGCAAGTTCTGAAGCACCAATCTGTCTAATAACTTGACAGACGAACTGATCATCCATCTCTTATGTGGATAGCCAATACGTGATATTTACATTTTGGACGATTCTGTACAGAGGAGGAAGAAAGCGGAGAACCGTTTAAATGAATTTCGAAGGACAAGAGAAGTAGCCTCTCTGTTTACTTGGTTACTGCCAGTTATGCTTGACAATCTTGAATTTTTCGAGCACGACTTTCCCCTCCTTATACTTCTCGGATTCCTCGTACGCTCGATCATACTTCCATCCCAAATTCTCCAGGCAATCAACGCAGTATATATCGGAAACCACATGGAGACCGGTTATGAGATTCCTGTTCTCCTTGGGACCTTCTACTATGTTCATGGCGTGTGAGAGCAGAAACGCCCTGCCATGGCTTGCCTATGAAAGAAGCACATTCCCATGATCAGCGATCCCCATCAATTCGACAGCACGGGTAAGGCGACTGAGGGACTATTGCTTAAATCAACCACGAGAGAATCAGCAAGACATGCAGATCTCACCTGGAAATTCTTGGAGACAATGTCGTCGTGGCAACAAACTTGATTCCCACACTTGAAGCAGCTGTACAGACGCTGTCCAGTCGAGTCTGCCATCGCGGGATAAGCTTCCGAGTCAATAGCCGAATGGTTGTGTAGATGGAGGAGGGGCAGAAATTATCACCGAGTCCGAACGGCACTTGTTTGCCAATAGGATTCAACCAAAGATCGTCATCAATCTAAAGGAACAGGAGAAACATCATTTCCATGCCGAAATAAGAATTTGATTTTGAGTGTAGATTCCAAATGGGTTGAAAGAGACGCCCTAATGAATGTAATTAAAGTAATAACAATAACAATAAACAGGTGGGGTTGGCAAAGACCGGATTGGAGAGCGTATCACGCATTACGTACAAGCCACTATATGATAAGGAAAACTAAGGTTGTAGAGAGGACAATCATATGCAGCAACTCACAGATGAGATGAAGATGAGATGTTGCGTTCCCTTCTCTCTTGCCTCTCGTCTTGGCCTGAAGTGAAGCGCAAAGGCCGGTCCTACCCTAGCCTTAACCAGAGCTCCGGTATGATCATGGGGATTACCATGGTTTCTCATTCTTCTTCCCCATTCGGGTTTTTTGTGGCGTCATTTGAATTTGATTCAACCAACCAAATTCAGACGAAGTCGTGATCGTGATCTGCACAAACGTCAGTTCGAGTTCTTTCCGCTACTTCTTTGAAACGTCTCCTTAAAATTCGATACATGTTACATCTTGATAAGGTAAGAAAGAGAGAATAGGAGAATGACCTTCTGTTACGAAAGATTTGCCAAAGATTTATATTGTGTTTTTCTAATATTTAGTGTATCTCTAGGATTTACTTTTTATTTGGATTAGCATATAATTTAGTGGATCCGGCCTAAGATGACCGTCCCTCAAAGTGAGACGGTGGGACGGTCAACTAATGGCTACAAATCTCGCTAGTTGAAACAGGATCACTTGCTGATCCGGTTTCAAAATTTTGACTCTCCGTCCCTTTTTTTTTTTTTTTTTTTTGAACTTTTTATGTGCTTTTATTGCAAGCTAAAATTAGAAGGCAATCAAGGTTCTAATGAAACAAATCCAATTGATAGTATTCAAACAAGAAGTTGCAACTTGTAAAATAGTAGATATTATTCTCCAAATCCAAAAAAAAGATTACGGTGGATATTATTCTCACAATTACGAAAAAATTCTTAATGACTTTACAAGGGTGACACTACCGTCACTCAACGATGCAGCTTGAACTAGACATATCGGACGTGGACTTTTAGCCGACGGGCATATCATGCGGACATGTGATACGTATATGTTAGATATGGACTTGTGGCTAACAAACATATCATGTGAATATGTAGTGTACGTGAGTCCGTCACTCCCACGGACTGTCATATTAGCTTTTCTAAATTCTTAATAACTCAAAAATTAGAAACATAATTATCTTGTATACTTTGTCTTTTATTTTAGCTTATAATAAAAACACATAAAAGTTAAAAAAAATAAAAATGGGTAATCAAAATGATGAAATTGGATCAGCAAGTGATTCGGTTTGAACTAACGAGATTTGTGGCCATTCGCCGACCGTCCCATCGCCTAACTTTGGGGGACGGTCATCTAAGCAATATCCTAATTTAGTATATCTTGTATAATTAGTTAGAGATATTTGGTAGATATTCCCTTTCCCTTTTTTGTTAAGCCGTATGTAGTATAAATAGTCATACTCAAAGTTGAGCAATATAAGCAAATTATGAAGGAAGAGTGTTAGCGTACTTAAATGTTAAAATCATACATTCATCTAACAGTTTAAGTTTTTGCAATAGTTGGCAATGATCCCACAAAATCTAACATAAAGTAGTAGCTTCAATGGGTAGTTTACTCAATCATTACCGGATCTCAATCAAACCAAGTGAAAACTACTTTTACTTGCTTTCTTGGGGAACCTATTGGTGCATGAACTTGCACATTTTTGCGTAGTGTCGAACGTTTGTATTGAGCGTTGCAAAAATGAAACAACAAAATTATAAGAAAAATTACCAAAAAATTCACACATATATTGCAATTGTACCAATTCAATTTTAAATCTTTTGCAATTGTGCTAATTCTATCCATTTGGTCGGCCGGTGCCGATATGGCAAATTTTCAATAATATTTTAATATTTCTTGAATATTTTAATAATTTTTTATGTCCTTTTTTTCTTTTTCTTTTTTTGGGGTTTGAGCTAGCAGCCTCCTAGGGCGAGGGTTGTGAGCCCTTCTCGACAAGCTGTTGGGCGAGAAGGGTCGAGCAAATGAACTAAATTGGTACAATTGCAAAAAAATTTGGGACTTTTTTGATATAATTGCAATATGTTTATGACTTTTTTGGGTAATTCTCCCTAAAATCATGAGAATGTGATGACCACTTCAAGTCCAAAGACATGGATCATGTGAATCTCTCACTTGCAAAACCTGTAAAATTTGGTGAAATTTTTGAATTGTCTGGAGAATGTCATTAAAAAGTAGAAACCCTTCTTTCTTTTAGTTTTCTCTAGACGTTCCATTGGTGACCTTTGAATGAAGGGATGGCAATCTCACAAGGGGACGGCAGGTAGGCCGAGCACGTTTCTCCTCCTTGCTCAAGACCTAAGTTGGACTCATACGTTTGTCCATTCTCTTAGAACTATCCTTAGATTAGAAGCACATCCATGTGTGTCTTCGGTAATTATTCAACAGATACTAGGCAAGACGACCGTCGTATTGAATGATCATTAGCCGGGTATTCAAAAAGTCTCAAGCACCTTATTGATACGGTAAGGGAATATTCTGTTTGTAACTATCTAATCCACGTCAATCATACAATAAATTAACACTAGTGGAACTATGGAGTTGGTTCGGCGGGTTTAAAGGAAACGGGGAAGGGAAGAGGAGAAGAGCAGGGAGGTTCCATTGGAGTGTCTTGGTGTGGTGGTAACTCTACTGTATGGACAACAAGGAAAGCATAAGAGCGTTCAGGTCATGGCTTGAGGAATCTTTGTGAAATGACTTGGGACTCCAGCGAAGGAAAGAATCCGAAGCCATCCTTGATTGGCGCAGATTGTGGGGAAGTGGGCCAGCCACTTCCGACATCATAAAGAGGTTGATGTGGATGCCAGTTGCAATTGGCATGAAACCAACCAATTTGTTTGCATTCGTATTTTGCATCATCTCCTTTTTTTTGATTTGATTATGACTCCCGAACGACCCAAAACCCAAAACTTTTTTTTTTTTCTTTGGGTTTGTCATGTAGGGTCAACCAAAACCCAGTGAGTCAAAAAGACTGGTTTAAGCAGATTCGTCCCATATGATCAGGCTTTCTTCCCTTTTGGTGATGTAAAATCCATGTCGATGGAGTAGAGGAGAGAGCGAAGAAGGAAGAGTGTGAATTGGTATCAGTCGGAGCTGCGGTGTGGGGATGGGGCTCCTGAGCAACCGAGTGGATCGGAGCGAGATACAGCCCGGCGATCACATCTACACTTACCGTGCCGTCTTCACCTACTCTCACCACGGTCTCTCTCTCTCTCTCTCTCTCTCTCTCTCTCTCTCTCTCTCGCTGACGGTGTGTGTGTGTTTGTGCGCGTTTTCTGTCCCAAGTCTTCATCTGCATTGTTTCGGTTGCTTCTCTTTGCTTTCGCCACTACTCCGCTTCAATTGTCTTGTCGACCCTCAATTTGCCTCTGCATTCGGGGATTCTGTTTGCCCCTCTCTTCCATTCCCACGTTTCCGTTTCTGCTTAATGTGGGTCGGGATGCTCCCAAACAATGCTTTTTACCGATTCTCTCATGGATTTGCTCGGGCATCACGTCGTCCTGTTCCGTCATTTGCTTGCGAGTTGTTGGATCTGATACAAGTAGGCAGCTTTAACTTCATCAACTTATCAAGTTATCTACCAAAGACGAATGCAGATGAAGACTTGACATTTGCCAGTTGAATTGTTGATCTAGGCCTTTCCTGGATGAGGATTTTTTTTTCTTTTCCTTTTTGCCCCCTTTGAAGTTGAAGACGATCTCAATTTTTCTCAATTGAGTGGTTCGTAAACTTGTAAATGGAACTTGGAGCTTCCCAGGCTGCATCCTAGCAATTCTCATAATGATGATTAGACAAACTATATTTTGCGGATATGCCACGGTGGGTGTTATAGCAATTTCAACAGGATAGAGCATGTGTTAGACAATAGAGAGACATCGTATGTGGACCAACAAGAAATTGTAAGTATTCAGAAACTCAAACTGGACGGTTCTTTCAATAACAGAGCTTAACAATGCCATTGAGGTATACAATGTACTTCGCTTTACAGATTAAGGGATAGAGAAGGTAGAGCTCAAGAAGATGGCATACAATAGCCATTCGGGACTGCTGATTGAAATAACCGTGCTGCCGCATCAATAGCGTGTCATAGCGATGGCAATGGTTAGGAAGGACTCCCTAATAGCTATGTGCCATAGGAAGATGTAGCTTACTTAAAAATGCCTCCTCCTCCTTACTCAGTTGAGGTTATTTTTGCTGGTGTCCCGCTACAATATGTAGAACTTTTTCTGGTTTGCAACCCTTTGGTTCTGAAAAACATAAGCTGGAAGCATATAAAATTATCTTATATTAGTTGTGTCTCCAGATGCAGGCAGACTGGATTGCCTAGTGATTGTAGTTCAGAACATGGTGTCACTGGAACTTTAGACGAATTAGCACCCTCTAACCCCATCCAAGACAATGGAAAACCGCATGTGCATATTTTCGTCATCCGACGGCATAAGTAACAGAAGAAGGGAGATGTTTGCTTCAGGGATGAAGTACCCCAGATCCTATTTTATGTTGCTAAAATTTCTATCTATGCTGGAGCACTTTTGATATATACCAATTGTTAAATGGAGAACGATTCTGATTGCACTCTGCTCCCAGCTGTAGGCTTTTACTTTGACGACTCTTCGAAGGTAACAAGTATTTTAACTTTTTCATTGAGTTTCCATGATGAGATTTGATGTCTGTCATGCAGGGATCTATGTCGGGGGAAGCAAGGTAGTTCACTTTACACCTGAGCGTAATGCCGATTCAATCGTTGAAGAATCCGACTCCTATGAGTCAATGTCTTCGTCCTGTCCAACCTTCCCTGATTGCGGATTCAAGCTACCCAACAGTGGTGTGACACTCACATGCCTGGATTGCTTCCTCGGGAAGGGATCTCTGTACTGCTTTGAGTATGGGGTTGCCCCCTCAGTGTTCCTGGTCAAAGTCCGCGGAGGCACTTGCACCACTGCCCACTCTGACCCGCCAGAATCTGTCATTCACAGGGCAATGTATCTTCTTCAAAATGGATTTGGCAATTATGATGTCTTTCAGAACAACTGTGAGGACTTTGCGCTGTACTGCAAAACGGGTCTTTTGATAATGGACAAACTTGGGGTCGGAAGAAGTGGTCAAGCTTCTTCTGCCGTTGGTGCTCCCCTGGCTGCCATTCTCTCATCTCCTCTGAAGTTGCTAATGCCAAGTCCTGTTGGGGTGGCTACAGTAACAGCTGGAGTGTATTGTATGAGCCGGTATGCTACCGACATAGGGGTGCGATCAGATGTGATCAAAGTGGCTGTGGAGGACTTGGATGCGAGCCTAGGCTGGGCAGAAGAGCATCATGAGGAAGCAGTGGAGAGGGCACCTTCTGACAGATTGATTACAGGGTGATGTAAATGGATGTCTTTCATGTGAATATACAACGGCATATACCCGTCCATGGAGACTTGTCCTGGCCATGCATTCATACCCATTACCAAAACTACTTTCGGTTCTTTTCCATCCTCCACCCCTCTGGCTTTCGAACTTTGTCACTAAATAATCAGTAACAATTAACTGTAGTTTGGATGTAATTCTTCTTCCTTCTTCTTCTCCTTTTTTTTTTCGGCAGTTGGTCGTATTTAGTCTATTGCACATCGTCATATATTGGAGCTTCTCTCGTTTCTTTTCCGGTTAGTCTGATTAAGAGCAAGGCTTACATGAACTATGACCTTATTATCTTTCCCTTTACTGTCTATTTTGACGTTCAGGTTACTCCAATTATGCCTAATGAGAAAGTTCATGTAAGACCGCTAGTAAGCTATTCTTACAACATTAAGTCTAGTTCCGGATTAGGGCAATAAACATCAAAGGATACTTATTCTGTTTAATAAGAGTTTTATTAACAGTTGCACAAAACTCATTCAGATACAATGTTTGTATTTTTTTTTTTCCTTTTTTGCTTTCCTTGCAATGCATGGTGTTCAATTGCTTTTTCCATTTTCAATTTCTTGGTAGTAAGAAGATGCGAGACTTATTTGCCCTCAAGAATTCTCCTCAGGGACCTGTTGAAATGGGACAAAATGAATGTATTAATCATGACTTAATGGAAAAGCACAAACTTTCACTGTACACCCAAGCCTTATGGGTATGGCCCGCTTGCACCTACCACCCATCACAAATTTCTGCGTAAGTCTCATGCTACACTTCCCCCATAATTAATAGGCAATTTCAAGTTGATTTTTTGCGATTGTGAGTATGACATTATCAACGGACAACCCCTGAGAATTGGTCTGTGATTAGAATTGGTCAGACTTTAAAATCAACGCCAGTTACACGACACATATCATCTTATGACAAGTTGGGGAATGTCCTGCATTCTAAGTCCGATTTGTTCTTTGATCCAGCGGAACATCGGCGCGTCATTTGCTAGTGACACCTGGTCTGCCTAATGCACTGATCAAGAGAACTTCCCATAATCCATTGTCGTGCAGTTATCATCAGTAGGTGATGATTAAACATCATCCTCGATTTCAAACCCCAAAAGCCAGCAAGATTAGAGCCATACAACAACCCCCAACAAAAAGTGCACTTAACACAGTTGGGTATCAAACTTAAGACTTATGCCCATGCTGAAAAGCTCCTGGCACAGCAGCTTAGCACCATAAGGTACATTCACCTTCACAATGTCATCAGCGGACCCGCAAATCCGGCAATAAGGACCTCTAATCTTCCGGCCACCCGGTACCGATCGCTGAATCACGTTGGCCATAGTCTTACATTTTTGGCAGACATGCATTTGGGAGAAATCACTGAGGGTAAACAGGCGCTCGTGTAGATTAGCAGATGCGCCGTGGGCAATTAGGCAATCTCTCTCCATCTCACCGAATTTAATGCCGCCGAAACGCTTTCGATCGGCAACTGGCTGCCGTGTGAGCGGGTGGACAGGTCCTGTGTTTCTGAACTTCACCTTGTCCTCAGCCATGTGGATCAGCCGCTGGTAAAATGTCGGGCCCATAAATATTAAGGAGTGGACCATTTCACCGGTCCGACCATTGTACACTCTTTCGCTCCCCCACCTCGAAAATCCAGCCCTGCAGCATGTAGGCAGCATTTAACAATTTAAAAATTTGTAATTCGAGATTAGGGAGGAGACGCAATGCCCACATACGTCAACAAATGGTAAACACAACAGGATGCGCATATGTTGCAGGATTCAGTAATCACCTATGCAACTGGTTGGTAATGTCCTCCACTGAGGGTGTAGAGAAAGGGGTAGCATATTTCACTGGCCCTCCGAGAGCAATCCCCTTTCCTAAAGCAGCCTCCAGAAGCTGGCCGGGTGTTTGCCGTGAGGGAAAAGCGTGCGGGTTTATGACGACATCTGGGACTATGCCCTGCACGGTGAAGGGGAAATTCTCTTGTGACTCGAGAAAGCCAAGGACACCCTTTTGCCCGTGCATGCTAGCAAACTTGTCTCCAAGGCATGGGGATCGAACCTACAAGGGCGGAATGTTAAAAGCAAACAGACTATTATAAGCAAATTGAATATGGGAGTAACATGACATCTATACTCTGGACAGCAGATTTCACCAATAACTAACAGCAAGTGCAAGCTCAGGTGGTCAATCACAACCTTCACCACAGTAAGCACTACTCAAATCAAATTTAACATAACTTGTGATTAAGTGAGAGAAATGCTTGATTACCTGTCTAAGAGAAACCACGGCAAAGTTCTTTCCATCATCATTTGCAGAGAGCACAACTTTCTGAACCATTCCCCTTTCTGTGTGCTTGAGCTTAATACTGTGATCCACCCCAGATTCTGCACACCTACCAATGACAATGTCGCCGCTCTGCAAGTTGGCACCAACAAATGGGAGGCCATCGTCATCAAGGCTGTCCACACGTCCAATTTTGCTTTGCATTTTTGCAAAATTGACCGAGTCCTCTGATCTGCGCTTCTTTTCAAGAGATTCTCTATTCTCAACGTCAGCCTTGTGACTCCTAATGTGCTCTGATCGGAACATTCCCCGTTCCATTGAAGCACGATTCATCACTAAGGAGTCCTCCTGGTTATAGCCGAGATGAACATTCACTGCCACAATAGCATTCTGGCCATTATAGAACTCTGGCTTTGGTAGCATTCCTTTGTTACCAAGAGAGTTGCCTTGTTTTCCGAGGCAATCAGATATCATTGTCCGGAATAGTGGCCTCTGAGGATAGTACAACTGGTGGGACAGAGTGTCCACCCTGATATTTGGATTTGTCGTGGAGAAACCGATTCCCTGCTGAGAATGCTTCTCAGACTCATAGAGGACTCTCCTTGCATGATCATGATTGGCAAAGGGAATGATACCACAGCTTAAACCTAACAAATATGACATGTCAAGTTCGCAATGCGTATACTTTACAGGGCGGTTTTGATCATCTCCCTTGAAGAGGTTCTTCACACTCCAAGCAGTGCAACAGTCTTCTTCCTCTTCGGCCCCAATAAGTTCAACAATCCCCTTGTCCAACAAAGTCAGGAAATCATACTGGTCCCCTTTCAGTGCTTTGATTCGCTTTAAATTGTTGACCACTAAAAGAGGACGGAGAATTCTTCCGGAATCTGAGAATATCCGCACTTCTCCCTGATGTACATCCCTCTTGATCTCCACCTAAAATTCAATAATTGCAGAATAATTAGAGAAGCAATAAGAAAATTATGATTTGCTGATAAGCCACAATCTGGACTCTACGTATATAAGTTGTCAGATAAAAAAGAGCAAACTAATCACTTCTTCAGTCCTCACCCCATAAAGATATCAACGCAAAATCACTCCCAACAACAAAAGCCCTAGAAATTTCAACTTGCATTGCAGTTGTAATTTTTCTCGGGACATGCACTCATTCTCTAACATAAGATTTTGCCTAGTTAAGTTATACACCTGTAAAAGTGTTTGGTGCGCTCTTACAACTTAACTTGGGAGTACACAGGGTGTGCATTAAGCTGATAAACAGGGGGAGTAAGGAATACTGAATATCACTGGTTAAAGGGTTAAGATGCAATTGGACTGAGCCCTAACTCAGAGATTATAAGATCTCACATAAATTGACCACCCAACTTTCAGCATGGAGTTTCAAAGAAGAATAGAAAATTAAATTCACACCTCGAGCATTAGATCAATCAACAACCTGAAATCAATGCTGAACATGATTATACTGACACATCATCCCATACGTTGTCTATGCTCATGTATAAGCTCCACCCGAGGATTTTATAGGCCAAGCAAGTTGCAATACTTCACAAGCATCTAGTTGAAGGCATACCATTACTGTCACAAATTTTGCAGGTCATGATTTTATCAGGCACTCTCAACTTGAGCAAAATGAACTGACACAAAAAGGAGTATATTGGTGTAGGGTTAATTTCGAGGAACCTGGGAAGGCAGCTCCTTCCGGCGCCGCTTGTTTCTTAGGCTGTTGACAAATGAAAGAGAGTCCTCACAGATGCCGATCCAATCCCCATTCAGGAAAATCTTGATTTTGCCACGAAGTGAAGTAGAAGAGTCATCTGTGACCTTTTCCATTCCACAGTCATGCAGTATGCCATCGAGAGGTTCCAATGTATTGGTGCTCACAAGCCCCGTCGCAGCTAAATTTTTCACAAGCCCACAATTTTCACCATCAGGCGTAGATAGGAAACACACTTTGCCCCAGTGGGAAGGGTGCCTACATAATTAAGAAAGATGTGAGGGCATCTCCAATTACAAAAAATCAACTATTAAAACAAAAAGTCGAATCGATGCCCAATAAACGTCAATTGTAGGATGAAAATAACTATGCAGAGCAAGTGATGATCTGGCCAAACAAAGGAATTTGACCTCAAGGCACCTATTTAAAAATGAATCACCGACCCTGTTGAAATCACATGGCAAGTAGTCTGCTAAATGGGGCAATATCAAGCATTAAACATTCGAGGAGAGATTACTATACTTGTGGTACTTACGGGTATCGGGCATCTCCAACTTTCCCAGTGTAATTGACATGTTGGCGCATTTTTCTCATATCAGAAACTGCTTGCAATGGATTTGTTCGCCGTAGAGTTGCTACAACACCAGATATCCTTTCCGCTTTGAAAGGATGAGACCAGGCTCCAGTTGAAAATGCCCTAGAAAGGCCATTTGTGATAATGGACGCATCTAGGTAGTGTTCAATGTCATGAATACTTCGGTCTGGATATAGATCTCTCTGGATCGCCCTCATCATTCGCCTTCGGGCATTCAAAATTTGCACTCTCAGCTCTCTCTCAAGAAGCTCCCCAGCCAAGTCCAACCTCTTATTCCTAAAGTCATCCTTGTTATCACATTTTCTGCGACCAGTATATGCCTCTAACAGGCATTTCACCATATAAGCAAGATATCTAGCCTTCCTTTTACGGCCAGTCAGACTCGGAAACAAATAGTTGTTAAAGCACTCTTCAATTGATTCTGCTGGTGGAAATTTGCAATTCTTTATGCTTTTATCTACCTCGCTAAGTGCTTTCCCCCCTCTCCGGAAACCATTATATTTCTCATCAGCTTCATGAACGGAGGCAAATAGGATGTTCACAACCCTGGAATCATCATGCCCAAAATCAATTAGCTCCACGACTTCTTTGTCTGAAGACACCCCGAGGGCAAAAAATAATATCCATATAGGAATCTCCGTCGATAAAAAGTATGCTGTGAGAACCTTTTCTTCCCCTCTGATATATTCAACATCACAATTTCCTGCAAGCTTTATATATAGCCTTTTCCTCTTCCACGCCGACCTGTATGCTATTGTCCAACCCTGATTATCAGAAATCCAGAGTTTCTTCAAACTGATCTGTTCTTGTGCAATAAATGTCTGGAAAAAAAAATGCAGTGAGTATAAATCACTATAAGCAATTTCATTGCATGGTAAGAATCTGAAAATTGACAAACCAATGGACAACGGCAGAAGGTGATGCACCGGCATATTTGAATTTCATCTCATTAAGCTTTAACATGAGATGCCTAAGTTTGGATTTGTATTTTAAAGGAACAAAAAGAAGCTGTCAAGACAAAATATGAGGCACTCTGGATTAAAAGAACAAACCAGGAAATCGAAAGTCAAGGACTCTTTCTGTGCACAGTGGCATTTAAATTGAATTCAAGTCCACGTACATCACCTTTCATAATAATCGTGGTAAAACTTGCTCTTAGAAATCCATTAGTTATTTCATTCTTTCCACTCCTCAACAAATTCATTGTTCTTTTATCCTCTGCAAAAAGCCACTCCAAGAAGAGGAATATGGGCCGATGAGAAGAGAAGTAACTCTCAATACAAAATAGCTCTGATATAGAGTATTTGCACACTGAAAAAGGCAAGGACTAGACAGTAGTTCAATTAATCTAGAATTGCTCAGTTCTTCATCAGCAGCACAAAGAACAATTTATAGCAACGTCAACCAACATAAACTAAACCTTCATTGGGAGATTACTTTTTTTTAAGTGAAACCCAGTGTCCTGAAAAGCAAGACAGTTTGGATAAGGGCAGGCCTATTTTCACAACTATATGACTATATCCAAGTGCTTTTCACTAAAGAGACGAATTGCCCTTAATCATTCAATTATGATTTAAAGTGGCTGCCCCAAATTTACTTGCTTTCCTTCTTTCTATGTTTTTTTTCTAATTCTACATAAGATCTAGTTTACATAATTAAGACTATCACATGTTTTCATTTTGTTTAATTGTTAAGTGGGTATTACCATGTATATTACAGACAAGGTGTTTGCTTTTTATTTTTAGATTTTACTTCAGTAAAAATTACCTTTTTTAAGAGAGAAATTTCAAGGAAATCTAATTCTTTTCCATGTTGTCAAGCTAATTTCTGAATTCAAGTAGAATCTTGAAAATTTTTAACATATGCATAATGTATAATGGGATGATCGGATGAAATATATATAAATTTATATATATGTATATATATATATATATATATATGTATAAAGTTTCTTCAAATATTTTCCAAAACAAGATCATAGTTATATTCCCCAATGAAACTTTAAGAGATGAAAGTTGATTAAACCAACGGTTTGTATGAAAGGAGAAATTTATCTTAACATGCCAGTGAAATGTCATTCATTGGATTGACAAAAACTAATACCATTAGTGGAACAATTACAGAAAAAAACTGTCAAGGTGCCTATGTTTTCATCTCGATGCTTTCAATACATTTCTAGATACTTTTACAACGTCTTAAATGCTATGTGTAAAAGTGTCTCGCCGAAAGAACAATTTTTTTTTTCTAATATAGTCAATAAAGAGATTGATTTTTTTAGACTAATGAAATTAAAAATAAAATTCCCCACGGTAGTGAGCTTTTTAGATAGGAGAGACCAAGAGCAGATAAGTGGTTATGAGAGCAAAGATGAAGAAAACAACAAGTCTAAATTTTAATGCAAACCATAAAAGGTAAATACCTAATTTAAAAGAAATTGTGCGAATGTGGCAAACGGTTAAAGGCGATTTTATCTACTAGTGAAAAATGAGTGGATTTAGTCATATGGGAATGGAAAAGAACCCCACCCTTTGGATAATTGAAAGCATACTGTGTACTAGCCTAAGCCAACAAAAGTTCGCACAAAGTCAAACCAAGAATAGCATGCGGGGAGATAATGAAAAAAAAGCTTCGGACTCACTTTTTCGGCACCCTTGACTAGAAAATAACCTCCAAGATCAAAGTCACAATCGCCTTTCTCAGCTTCGCTCATCCAGCATAAATTGGATTTCACCATGATGGGAATCCTCCCAACCACGACATCTTTACTGTCATCATTTATCACCTCCTTCTCCACGAATTGTTCTTTCCCAGTTTTGAATTTGTCACTGCGCGCCAGTTTCTGGGTGTACACCTAATGAAAATGACAAGAAGTAATTGAATTGGTGCTAAAGAACCATATATTTGGAGTTGGTCAAACAGTTGGCAAAACAGACACCGATTGTGCCACAGAATGCACTGAAATGATAAATTTCTCAGGCATCTTCTAGCACAGATCATCTATTCTCTAAGGACGAAGCAAGTGCAAAAGGTTTCTGGTGATATATGTCGAAGCATTAGGAGGTCCAGCGCCACCACCAATATCTAAGATCACTTTTATCCAAGGGCAAAACATATGTGAGATGACAACTATGAAACAAGTCACCTGGTGCTGATGCAAAACTTATCTCAAGGTGCGACAAGGAACTATGACCCACAATACTGGAGGATGGCATGCTGATTAGTAGACACTACCAAGCATCGCAGAGAATCATGCAGAAACAAAAGAACAAACACCTGCATTCTTAGAATTTCAGCACCTGCAACAAACTGCATATTCACCTGAAAATGTATGTTCACTTTCATCCGTGATGAATATGTCATGTTTTGGAGCCTAGCATGCCTCGGCAGTAAATTCAAATATTCCTTCCCGCATTCGGCTAGCTTTTCACCAGAAAACTGCGGTCGATCAAGTGTGACCTTTCCGAACCTCACGAGTGCATAGCGCCAGTCGCTTTCACCCTTTTTTGATGGATCAAAACCGGGCTCCACTATAATATCTCCAAAGGAATCAAAAACATTCTGGATTCCATTTTCGATAAAATCGTTGAAGGAGTTGATCTGGTGACTGATGAGACCGTACTCATGGAAGAATGCAGTGGATGCCTTTCTACAAAAGCCCATCAGAAATGGCTCTCCAAGATCATGCAAGTTTGGAGAGTCAACAAGCTCTTCGTCATCGCTAGAAATGTCCATGTCGTCACCATTAAGTGACACCACGTCACTTCTACCCATTTGTCCCCTGTAAGAAGAAGATTCACCCATGGAGAACAAAATCTGCATACAACATGAAACAACCTAGTGAGTGAATAATCAAGTGAGCGAGGGACAAAATACAACATAAGTAGGAGTGAAGGCATAACTGGATGAATCTAAAATGAAGGAGTTGACAATATTCAAATATAGCCATAAAAGGAAAAAACCCCACAATTTATGACATATCAAGATTCAGAGACGTGCTGCTTCAATGTAAACACATTCATCCAAAATGTCAAACCATACTGAGATCTATTTGCTTCCCCAACCTTTACTCACAGAAATTGTCATAGGATACGAGCAAAGTGGCTCAGTTCTGCTCAAGTGATTTTCTAGCATAATAAAACTAAAAGGGTGACTATATTTTTCAAGGAAAAACTGTACAAGCCAAAGAGAAAGATGTGACGCTTGGCTAAAAATGTTATCACTTGACTTGGAGGATCATGAGCGACTTATTGCCACCCTCTACTGGGTATTCACAAGGCCATAAAGGGCGTTAGTTTTTCGATTTCCTTTTGGTCATCAAGGCCACATAAAAAAACAAGTTGAAGCTATCTAACAAGCGAATCAACTCTCGAACAGAGAAAAGGGGGAACAAGCCCCATCGCAGAAATGATGAAGAATACAACTTTTAGAGGGGAAGACGCAAGGAGCAGCAATGCATCGAAAATTAAAGAGCAAGTATAACCCTGTTTTTTTTTTTTTTCCTTTTTACTTGATGATCACCTCGTATCTCGTGAACTTGTCCCATTCCCATAAATTAAAATGATCAACAATCTATCCTGTTCGTTTCTCGTCTAGCCAATGCAAACAGAAGAGAAATATGCACGAAAGACAGAGATCAGAAGGCACGCAACAGCTCATTTCACACCCTCATACAACAACGGCATACCCATTTCAGGATTTGACCAGAAACAAAAAAGAAATCATCGAACACCAAAGAATCGAGTAGAGAGAAGGTAACCTTGTGCGGATGAGAGTCGGGCAGAGGAAGAGAGACACCTAACTCTGCTGCGAGACTGAAAGACGGAGAGGGGGAGAGAGCACAGCACAGAGCGAGCGAATGAGTGAGGTTCCGAGACCGAGACACGAAAGACGGAGATCAGAAGGCATGCAAGAGCTCATTTCGCGCTCGCTCATACAACAATGCTATACCCATTTCAGAACTTGACCAGGAAAAGGAAAAAAAAAAAAAAAAATCATCGAACACAAGAGAAGCGAGGAGAGGGAAGGTAACCTTGTGCGGAAGAGAGTCGGGCAGACGAAGGGAGAAACCTAGCTCTGCTGCGAGACTCTGAAAGAGAGAGAGGGAGAGAGAGCACAGCACAGAGCGAGCGACTGACGAGTGAGGCTCTTCAATTTGCGTTTTCTTCTCTTTTTTTTTTTTTTTTTTTCTCGGAGAAGGGAAAAAAATGAACATACCTAAAAAAATAAAAATAAAATAAAAACCAAAAATCCTAAGCTATGCTAACGTGACATATTTGCTCTAAACTTTTTTTATGACACCAAAAACTTCAAGCTTGTACTCATATAACACACTTACCCAAAAAAAAAAAATTGAAATCAAAAATCTCAAATTTATACCCATGTGACACATGCGTACAAGTTTGGGGTAAACATGTTCGACGCCTACAAATTTGGAATTTTTGGTATCACAACAAAAAAATTTAGGTAAATGTGTCACATTGATATAAGTTTGGGGTAAACGTGTCACGGTGGATATAATTTATGGTTTTTAGTGGCTTTTTCTCAAAAAAAATAATTATTTATCAATTTTCATCCGTAAAAGGATGTTTATTTGAATGAAAATCGGCTTTTCAAAAACTGTTTTCTTACTTTTCGGTGTTTGGACGACAAAAAGTTAATTAATCAATCGAAAGCGTTTTTCTAATGGACTGAAAATGACAAACTTAAAATGAAGGAAAATGACTTCCCATTCTATCGAGAAAACAATCAATTTTCCTAAACCACCGTACAAATGAAAATTATAATTTGCTTGTTTTAGGGGATTTTTTTTTGTGATAAATGAAAATGTTTTCCAAGAAATTATTTTCCGAGAAAATGTTTCTCTTTAGTATTTTAGGGCATTTACATTCATAACTTTAAGTATGCATATTTTCTTTTACCGTAAATGATTTTCTATTGACTGAGTACTTTCAGTAAACCAAACACGTGGAAGCCCAAAAAACTAATTCACAGAAACTCAAACAAACCCACTGAAAACTAGATGATATAGTAATATTTTTTTCAAAAAAAAAAAATAGTTAGTTTTCATTTATTTAGTGATTTGGAGAAAGTAAATTCCTTGTTTTCAGTTCATGAATATTTTCCTTTTGTAAATCAATTAATTTTTTGTCATCCAAACACCGAAAAGTCGGAAATCAATTTTCTAGAAACAGTTTATCTCCAAACAAGCGGACCCTAAGCATTTTCCTTGAAAATAACTTTTCTCTGTCATGAAGTTTTTGACGAGACAAATCCTTCCTAAAACACTTTTTCAAATTCTTGAATTACTCGAAGGCAAAATTCTTGGATTCTTTTATACTCCCTCACTCAAGAGATTATTTACTTCTTTAAGTCTATCAAAATCTTCATTTATTTATGGCAACACAACTTCTAGTATTGTGATAAAACAACCTCATTATCCTATATCATGATTTAGGCTCTAAATCATTATATGATGGCATATTTTATAAATTTGCTTGGGCGACTCTAAAGCTAATCTTGAGCATCCTTTTTTCATTAACAGGATACTTCTCTTATTAACTATTCTTTTCAACCGATTCATGGATCAAAGTAAAGATCCGTTTATTTCGTGAAAAATAAATAATTTAGAAAAATTCTTTTAAAAACGATCGCTTAGGACACGCATGACAATACTTTTAGAGTATAATTTCTACTCCGTAAGTATTTCTAGAATAGAAATCCGTTTGGTTACGCAATTTCTTTTGTCTACTTCTGAAACATTTTTTTGCCCCGGAAATAAGTTTGGAGCTACTTGAAGAAGTAAAAAAAAAAAAAAAAAAAATCTCTTTAGAAGCAGAAAAAACAACTTATGAATAAAAGTTGATTTCTAGAGCGGAAATGTTGCCATGCATGCTCTTATATTACCTATAAAAATTGAATGAAACGAAAATATTTTTATCGTTCACAAAAATATCTAAACATAAAGTGTCGTAATAAAAATATTTTTTAAAAGATCGATTTTTTATCCACAAACATTGCTTGAATACACCCAAATAAATATTAAATTAAGCCCATAATCACATTAGTGATGTTTCTCTTTTTTCTTATAAAAAAGTCATGCATTCTCAGAAGAAAGATCATCGGAAAGCGCGGTGTTTCATAAGGATGTCATCCCACGGTTCGCCGAGTCGTGTTTTCTCCTTCGTAAATTGACTAAAGAAGAACAGTAACGTACATCGCTACGCCAATTACTGTATTTATGCTGCTCAGAATGTCATCGGCATTAGTCACAATTAGCGCCGTCAAATGGATGGGCCGAGTCGGAAATGGTTCGACCAATTTTATCCGTTTTGACCTATTTTCATGTGATATAAATTTAATGACTCATACCCGAACCGACCCGAGTCGCACATGACCCATATTACCAGAATACATTAACAGATGCTTGAAACTCTTTCAGATGCAATGATAGGCTTTTTCTGAATGAAAAAAAGGCCATTTGATTGTAGTTTTTTTTTCTTGTGATGCCTGGTGTTCAATTGCTTTTTCCATTTTCGATGTCTTGATAATAAGAACATGAGAGACTCGGTATGTGGTCTGATGATTTCATCTATGAAATGGGGCAAAAAGAGTGCAGATGAACATCCGGAGCTACAGCAGTCACAGAAAATATTTTCTGAAGAATTAGTTGCAGACCACTGATCAAAGAATTCTCTGTTCTCTTTTCGTGAATGATGTAGAATCCCATGAAGTCAAGTCAAGGTGGTGCATTGCATGGTGTCTCGCAATATGCCTAAAGAAAGCAAACGGATGTCATCAAAGCACCCACCAGCCACAAGCTGGTGAACTTTGCTTCTTCTAAATTCCCTTCTATCATACATCACCAGGCAAGATATCCAAAAAGTGAAAGTTAGCTTCACCAAGAATTCGGTGAGAAAGTGTCACTAGACTGAGATCTGTACATGGATATTCATTTCCTTATAGACAGATTGTGATCACGAGAAAAAACTATGCCGCTCTCTCTCTTCGACTGAAACTAATTTACAAAAGCCTGAGAAATATCTATCCCTTAAGTGACTTGTGCTGATGAACTCAGGCCTCTGAAAGGGCCTTCGTGGTTCTGTATCACAACTTGGGTGATCTGAACTTTGGTTGTTGCTAGTGGACTGATTTTGTGCTCTTTTCTCCTCATTGGAAGCCTTGAACTCTGCCAACTCCGCCAACTTGACCACTCCATCAACAGTTTCTTCAATTCTTGCTGCGATTTCCGTTAACAAAGACACTAATGTCGCCAGTGGAATTAACCCCAGGACAGGCGGTGCACATTCTTTTTCATTGTTCGACTTATTCTCACTAGACTCGTCGGGAAATGGCTGCTGAAGAATGAGTTGAGTAGGCAGAGATTTCAGGGCATTTTGCAGCTCTTGTAGTGCGAAGTTCATCTCTCCAACTGATGAATGTAACTTGGAAGAATTGGTCGTTGTTTTCACGGACATTGAAAGTTCTCTCAAGACAATACATGAATGAGAGCACACTGCCATGCTGGCGTCCCTGAGATGTACCTTCAAATGCTCGGTTGCCTGATGCTAATAGGAACACACGTTTGAATAATGCTTTAAAATAAATTTCATGAAAACGACGAAAGCTCTAAATTTTAAAGAAGAGCTGCAGTCAAGTTTATGCACCTGCTTTTCAGAGTCAAGACAACCACTGAGAGCATCAATACAGCAAGCACAGCTGCGCAGGACAGCTCCTATCTTGAGGTACTCTTTCCAGGGATGCCGGAAATTGAAAGGGCCATGTGGAGGTTCCCACATCGCGAAATTTGCCTACATCATAGCGGATATGATATCAAACTTTTGAGCATAAAAAGCATTTATTAGACAGTTTTCTGTTTTCCCTGCCGAACAACAAGTCACCATAGATTCCTCGGTGGCCTTTGAGTTTAGCACACATTTATATGCTTGTGTTTTCTTGGAACTGTCTCCTTCGCTTGGATGCCCGCTCTGATTGTCCTTGAAGTAGGTTCCAACACACCCTGTGGATTTTTAAGTGACAGAAATAGAAACATAATATAGTTAACATCTTGCTGCCCCTATTAACTGCACAAAGAGAGAGAGATGCCGAACTTGTGTTGACATGATTACCTTCGAGAGATTCAGCGAGCTTCTCCATGTTCCTATGGATGATCTGGTGAAGCTCATCACCCGCCCAAATGGGAGAGACAAACATACTGATGATAATGCATAAGGATGTGCCAATAGCTATTGTTGATAATCTCTGGTGCGCCATTCCAAACAGTTTGTCAACGCGATAACCGGATACTGAAACTAAGCTGAAGGTGAGTATGAAGATCATGGCCCCGTAATCAAATCGTGCTTTTACAGATGGCATGAACCGAGAAAATGTCGCTGCCGAAGCTGCAAAAGAACTTTTTGCCTTAGTTACTGCTATTAATGTTCACCACTAGAAGATCTCACTGTTTAAGATGTCTTTTTCACCTACTTACCTAGTATAAAAACGGATATTCCAAGAATTATGGGCTCTAACTTTTCACCCGACTGACTTGCCACCCAGTGTACGCCTATGCCAAGCGACCCAGCAAGAAACGTGCCTGTGACTCTATTTAAGCTCTTGCATAGTGTAGCACCTGCATTGCATGCACACGAATAAATGAATCACAACTGGGCACAGGTGAAAACAGCAATGACTTCTTAAACAAGACTTCCATCATAGAATCCGAATACTAACCGACATTGTATTCAAAAACCACCACCACAGTCATGACAGCCCACATAGCATTCCCTCCGACACCATCGTACAAGGGCCTCATGTAGTAGAACAGTGAAACCAGGGATAGAGCAATCCCAACTTTCATGCCATGAATGACTTTCTTAGGCTCCGAAACTCCTAACGCCCACGCCTTCTCCAGAAAGTTCAGGACCCTGGCCATGAGCCCTACGACCAAGAAGCCCTTCAATGCCAAACGAGGTTTCAAATAATAACTACATTCAGGAACCGGTTCCTTGGATGTTCCGTCCGGAACATTGATCCTCCATTCTAGCCCTCCCAACACTTGTTTTTCCATCGCCGGATCAATTTGGATGAAAGCTGGATACTTGTTTTCTAAAGGACACTAAACTGAAGAGCACTAGCTAAGCTTTTCTTCAGGTCAAAATGTTCTTTTCCTGGGCTGTGTTGTCTTGCTCGGACACCAGTCAAGAATATATATATATATACACGACTGTCTCAATGTCTCTGATAGTTAGTAGGAAGTTGGATTGGCTCACTAAAGCGTAAGATATTGCCCTCTAAACTCAGTAGTGGGGCACGTTATACGCAGGTGATATTTTCAATTTTCTTGGCTACGTTACGTACGCTCGGGATTCGGACACACTTATCAGTCACTAAACATTAAAATGCAAATTCTTTTGAGCTCTACCCACGAATGCAGTATCAGCCTCGTTTGGAATGAGAAAAGATGAGATAACACAGCATGCTTTCTGAAAGGCGTCAGGACAACATTGCATGAAATTTTCCTCGTCCGTCCCTTTGATCTCTTGTCCTTTGCGACTAAGTGGTTCTTCTCAAAGACCACTCACGACTCACAGTCCTGTAGATACCCTCATTCAGTTCTCCCGAAAGATAAGGAACAAATTGAAGCGGCACTAACTCGTTCGAATCCAATTCGTGAGAAGGCCTTCTTTGTCTTCTAGATGTCTTGACGCCTCCATTTTATCGGCTAGTATATTAGAGAAAGAAAAGCAACCCCGTTGCTCGGAGAGATCTATCGAAGCTTTTTTTAAGCTTGTCTTAATCCCGTAAAGACGAATCCGCTGATTCGGAGCATTATTATAGAGTTTCGCTTCTGCATCATCCGGGGAAGGTCCTTCTAAGCAAAAAGTGAAATAAACTATTTGTGCTCGCCAATGTGCGTGTGTAGTGACGCAGGAGTGGATTGACCCACCTAACTGAAGCTGTGAAAAAATGTAGATTGATATCGATCTTTTAGGCTAGTGGTGAAGTACAAAAGTGGGATGGTGACCAAAATTTTAGGTACCCTATTAAAAGGTTTAAAGGTCCAATTGAGAGAGAGATGACCTAATTTGTCGGGGCGAGGCCTAAAGTGGAAATGCCACAATGGGGTTTAAAAATTCGAAGGGGATCATGCTGTACCTAATGACTAATGAGTGGTGCTTTTCTCTTTATTCGGTGGTTTTTAGGTTACAAGATATGAGGGATCATAGGTTAGCTTATCGCCATGGTCGTGCGCTTTTCGCGTCATGGTCCTCTATCGATACTATCATCGACTGTCCTTGCTTCACGTGTTCAATTTGATGATTCTACTCACCAGAGTCGCTAATAGAACCTCATCACAACCTTTTTTTTGTGAGGGGTGAGTGATCGGAATAGTGGGAATATTCTTCTTTGGTTGTTATCCTCAACTATCTTTTGGAGTTTCATATTATAAAAACCGTACACAACACTTTTCGTTCCAATATTAATTTGCATCCCGAGTTTGGAAATCTGCAACATGCAAAGGATAGATCCGATTTCAAGTTTCAAGATATGCAGGGTAGGTTCCAAGTTCTAAAAATTTGGGAATTGGTTCCAATTGGTAGGTTTCAAGTTCCAAGTAGGTGAAACTTGGATCATGAAACAAGCTTTTATGTTTTTCTTGGTATATATCTTCGCGTGAACTTGCGGTATTCTATGATTTCCAATGATTTACAACCACTAGCCCGAGCTTCTTTTTTAGTGATATTTATTACTGCGATTTTACTTTGTTAATGTTTCATATTTATTCATGTATATGAATACGAGTTATGATCAGTGGATTGTAGAAGCAAGTGATAGTCATTAAAAGTGATTATTCACTTCAATCTTTCAATTAAGAATACAACTGGAACTTAAGTAGACCCTAGAACTTATGATAAAGTAGGCTTCAGATTTCAAAAAAAATAAGGAAACTGTTCCGAATGGTAGGTTTCGGGTTCCAAGTGAAATCTATATAGAACTTGGAACCGTCACTCTAATCAAGCTCATCCAAACCTAAACTATTCCTTCATTTGCTCTCTCTCTCTCTCTCTCTCTCTCTCTCTCTAGGAGAAAATGAATGTTTTAAAAAATATTTTTCTATCACTCACAAAAACAAATGAACGAAAAAATTATAGAAGCATCCATTTTTGGGTAAAAAACACTTTTGTTTGACTAATTTTGAAAAGTGATAGAAGTGACCATTTTTAGAAAAATATTTTCCAAAACATTCATTTTTCGCTAAACAAATAGAGCCTCGGGTGTGTTTGTTTTATTAAAAATTTCGTGATAAAGAAAAAAAATTTAATTGAAATCATTTTCAAGGAAAATAGTTAATTTTCATTCATTTGGTAGTTTGGAGAAAGTAATTTCCATCTTGCGAGAAGGGGGAGTTATTTTTTCCCAACCTAAGCTTGTTGTTTTCAATCCATGAAAAATGTTTTCCGAAAATCGAGTAGTTGTTTGTCATCTAAACACCGGAAAGTCAAAAAACAACTATCAGAAAACAGTTTTTCCCTAAACAACTCGATCTTAAGATGGATTTTTTTATGTAGAAACATTGCTTGAATACACCCTAATAAAGGGGAAAATGTATTGGAAGTCTTAAAACTTGTTAAGATAGTGCAATTGGGTCCTAAAATTTGTGAAAAGTGCAATCAAGTTCTAAAACTTGTTAAATTGATGCCACGAGTCCTTCCTTTAATTCCACTCAATTTAGCTAACGAAAAATATTAACATGATTAAAACCATGTTGTTTTGGTCAAAAGCTGAATTTTTAATACAAAATGTATGTAAGTTTAATGAAAACATAAGAAAATTTAAAGAAAAACACAAAATGGGAAGGAAAAATAAGAAGAAGATGCAGGCAAAGGCTGGACTACGGCTCTCGCCGCAACCGTCGCTGCCCCACCATCACCAAGAAGGACCGGCAACATTGGGGAAGAGGTCAACGGGGGTCATCGGGCCTTGGGCGAAGGAGGGCCGCGACCCTCCCTAGATCCGGGCGAGGGTCTATAGGCCCTTGCCTGTTATCGACAAGGGTCGCTAGCCCTTAGTCGGGGCCTAACAAACCTCGTTGATCACTCCATCGCCATCGCTGGTCCTTTTCAGCGATGGTGCACCGGCATCGATGAGAGCCCTCACCTCCATTTTCCTTCTTTTTTGTGTTGTTGATATAATTTAAATAAAATTTGTATTAAAAATTAAACTTTGAACTAAACGATGTTGTTTTAGCCATATTATCACCACTTAGGATAGAGAAACTACTAATAAAAGCCATGTCAGTATTTTTCGTTAGCCAAATTGGACGGAGTTAACAAAATGACTCGATTGCACCAATCTAACGAGTTGTAGGACTCAATTGCACTTTCGTGACATATTTTAAAACTTTCGGTGCACTTATCCCCAAATAAATAGTAAGTTAAGCCATGCTGATTGTTTTGTCTGTCAACAGATCAATAGATAGGTAAACAATCACATTCTTGGTGTATCTGTTTTTCCTTATCAAGATGTATTCCGTTGTCTCGTATTTTCGACTAGTTTTTTCACAAGAGAACTTGTCGAAATGCACGTGTTAATTTCTTGACGATGTCTTCCTACGGTTCGCCGCGTCATTGTTTTCCTCTGTGATTAATTAAAAAAAGAACAGTAATGTACATCGCAACGCCAATTGCTCTACTTATGCCGCTCGGAAAGTCACCGGCGATTTTCTGGCAACCTTAATGCAACATCATGCACGATCTCTTCAATCCATTCCAAAGCGCAGTGCACGCAAAACCATGATGCCTCAGAACAACAACAATGCCAAGGGTAATCGGTCAAAACCCAAAAGGTTGCTTGGAAATACGACATCCGTTGTCGGGATTATTCTCGCCAGTCACCACACATATGAAGTTGTAGATTTCCATATATCGATTACCATTATAATATCTTTTCTTAAGTGACTTGTGCTTATGAACTCAGGCGGACCAGTTTTCAGCACGTGGTCTGATGATTTCATCTATGAAATGGAGCAAAAAGAAGGGAGATGAACATCTGGAGCTACCGCTGTCATAGAAAATTACTTTGCTTAATTGTTGCATTAGTTGCAGACAACTGAACAGAGTATCCTCTTTTCCTTTTTCGAAGGAATGATGTGGAACCCATGAAGTCGAGTCAAGGTGGTGCATTGCATTGTGTCGTGCAATAATGCGTAAAGCAAGCAGTGAACCTTTTGTTAGTCTGAATTCCCTTCCATCAACCATCAGCAGGCATGATATTCAAAAAGTGCGAGTTAACTTCACCAAGAATTTGGTGAGAGAGAGTGTTATTAGACTGAGGTTCGAATACGTGAGCGCCGCACGCTGTATGCGGATATTAGTTCCCTTACAAACGGATTATGATCAAGAGAAAAACAATGCCACCCTTTCTTTTCAACTGTTGTTATTCTACGGGAGACGAGAAATATCTATCTCTCAAGTTTGTGAACCCAGGCCTCTGAAAGGGGCCTTCACGGTTATGTTTTGCGGCTCGGGTTATCTGAACTTCGGTTGTTGCTATCGGGCTGATTTTGTGCTGCTTTGTCCTCATTGGAAGCCTTGAACTCTGCCAACTCCGCCAACTTGACCGCTCCGTCGACAGTTTCTTCAATTCTTGCCGCAATTTCTGTCAACAAAGACACTAAGGTTGCCAGTGGAATTACCCCCATGAGAGGAGGTGCGGAGTCTTTCCTAGCGGCGGACTTATTCTCAGTTGATTTGTTGGGAAGTGGCTGGTGAAGATTGAGTTGAGTAGGAAGAGATTTCAGGGCATTTTGCAGTTCCTGTAGTGCAGAGTTCATCTCCGCAACTGATGCACCTAACTTGGATGAATTGGTCATTGTTTTCACCGACATTGAAAGTTCTCTCAAGACATTGCATGAATGAGAGCACACTGCCATGCTGGCGTCCCTGAAATACCCCTTTAAATGCCCAGCTTCCTGATGCCAATAGGAAAGCACTCTTGAATGATGCTTTAAATATGATTCATGAAAACAAAAACAAAAAAAAAAAATCTAGACTTGACAGAAGAGCTGCTGTCTAGTTTATGCACCTGCATTTCAGAGTTGAGACGGCCACCGAGAGCCTCGATACAGCAAGCGCAGTTTCGCAGGAGAGCTCCTATCTTGAGGTACTCTTTCCAGGGATGCAGGAAATTGAAAGGGCCATGTGCAGGTTCCCATCTCGCGAAATTTGCCTACATCGTAGTAGATACTAGCTATAAACTTTTGAGCATTTGAAGTAACGTGACAAGCACTTAGTGGATAGTTTGCCCTTTTCCCTGGTGAACAAGAAGTTACCATAGATTCCTCAGTGGCCTTTGAGTTTAGGACACATTTATATGCTTGTGCTTTCTTGGAATTGTCTTCTTCGCTCGGATTCCCACTCTGATTGTCCTCGAAGTACTCTGCAACACACCCTGTGCGTTTTTAAATGACAGAAGCAGAAGCTTAGTATCGTTAATTATCCTGCTGTCACGATTAATTCCACAGAGAGAGAGAGAGAGAGAGAGAGATGCCGAGCTTGTGTTGACATGATTACCTTCGAGAGATTCAGCGAGCTTTTCCATATTGCGATGGATGAGACGGTGAAGTTCATCACCAGCCCAAACGGGAGAGACGAGCATACTGATGAGAGTGCACAGGGAAGTCCCAATAGCTATCGTTGATAATCTATGATGCGCCATTTCAAACAGTTTCTCGACTCGATAACCGGAGACTGAAACTAAGCTGAAGGTGAGTATGAAGATCATGGCCCCGTAATCAAACCGTGCTTTTACCGGTGGCATGAACCGAGAAAATGTCGCTGCTGCAGCTGCAAAAGAACTTTTTGCGTTAGCTACTGCTATTAGTATTCATCTCTAGAAGATCTGACTATTTAAGATGTCTTTGTCACCTACTTACCTAGCACGAAAACAGATATTCCAAGAATTATGGGCTCGAGCTTTTCTCCTGACTGGCTTGCCATCCATTGCACGCCGATGCCAAGTGACCCAGCAAGAAACGTGCCTGCGGCTCTATTTAAGCTCTTGGATAGTGTAGCACCTGCATTGCATGCGTGCATACAAAAGAATCAGAAATGGACAAACAATATGACTAACAGCAGTAACAGGCAAAAGCAACAATGACCTCGTAAATAAAACTTTTAACGTAGAATACGAATACTCACCAACTGTGTATTCAAAAACAACCACCACAGTCAGGACAGCCCACATAGCATTTCCTCCAACACCATCATGTAAGGGCCTCATGTAATAAAACAGCGAAACCAGGGACAGAGCAATCCCAACTTTGATGCCATGAATGACTTTCTTAGGCTCTGAAACCCCTAATGCCCACGCTTTCTCCAGAAACTTCAGGACCCTCGCCACGAGCCCTCCCACCAATCCCTTCAATGCCAACCAAGGTTTGCAATAAGAACTACATTCAGGAGCTAGTATCTTTGACGTCCCATCCGGAACATTGATCCTCCATTCTAGCCCTCCCGACACAGGTTTCTCCATCACCGGATATATTTTGATGAAAGCTGGCTATTTGCTTTCTGAAAGAACACTAAACTGAAGAACACTAGTTAAGCTGCATCAACTGGGACACAGCCTGTGTTTGGCTTTCTTCAGGTCCAAAATGTGCTTGTCCTGCGCTGTCTTGTCTGCTCCGGCACCGATCAAGCATATATATAGAGGACTGTCTCAATGCCTCTGAAAGTTAGTAGCAAGTTGGCTTGGCTCGTTAAAGCATAAGATATTGCCCCCAGAGTAGTGGGGGCATGTGATATTTTCAAGATTGTCGAGCAGGCAAGCGCAGCGTTTGGACGCACTTATCAGTCGCTCGCATTATTTAGAGTTTCTTTTCAGCTCCATGCAATGGAACGAGAAGAAAGATGAGATAACATGGCCTAAAAGATCACATCACGCTTTTCTGCAAGACGTCATGGCAAATATTGCGTGAAACTTCATGATCTTATGACGTCCCTTTCGATCTCTTGTCCTTTCTTCTTTAGCGACGACGAAGTGGTTCTCCTCAAATGCCACTCGCGTCCTCTACCTCTACATATCCTTACTCAGTTCTCACACGGATAAGGGACGACCCGAAACGGCACTGGCTCAAAGTGAAAGACAACAACCCAGTTGCCCGGAGAGATCTACCTAAGCTTCTTCTTCTTCTTCTTTTTAAGCTTAAGCTTTGTCTTAATCCCACAAATACAAATCTGCAAATTTTGGAGGATTATGTAGTTTCGCTTTTGCATGATCCGGGGAAGTTTCTTCCAAGTAGAAAGTAAAATAAACTGGTGTGCTCGTCAACGCGCATGTTAGTGGGGCAGCAATTCATCGACAGACGTAACTCGTAGCTATGAAAATGTTCGTTCCTATCCATCTTTGGGAAAGTGGCAAAGTGCAAAAGTGAGATAGCGACCTAAATTTAGGTGCCTCCGTAAAACGTTCGAAGGAGCAATTGAGAGAGAGAGATGACCTAATTGGCCGTGGCCTAAAGTGGAAATGGCTACAAAAACAACGGAGTTTGAATATTCAAAGAGATCGTGCTAGACCTAATTAGTGCTTCTTCTTCTTCTTTTTTATCTCTTTAGGTGGTGGTGGTCTTGAGTTTGCAAATTTAACGGGTCATTCGTTAGCTTATCGCCATTGTCGTGCCCTTTTCACGTCATGGTCCTCTATCGATCCTTTTTATCATTTAAGCTTTGCTTCGCATGTTCAATGAGACGATTTTACTCACCGGAGTCGCCGATAAAACCTCGTGACAACCCTTTTCGGGGGAGGTGAGGAGAAAATTATCTAAAAAGTCCTGAATGCATTACATTGTGCCAATTCGGTTCTAAAACTATCAATTGTGCTAATTCAATTTTCAATCTTTTGACGATTTGTCAATATAATCCTTCGACCCCATTTTTATCTCGAAAAAAGTGATGTGACAGTCTAATCAACGCGCGGCTATCCTATGTGGCATTCTAGCATTCACATGAATAATTTTACAAAACTATTTCTGAATATTTTTCTCTTTTTTTTTTTTTCCTTTTTTCCGCCTTTTTTCTTTCTTTTTCTCCCGTGGTCGTGTCGAGGTGATGGCCGGCCACCAGTGATGCTCGGAGAAAGCTGGGTGGGAGTCACCCTCAACGGCCATAGATGACTGTCGTAATCGTTTGGGCAAGGCGACCCTCGCCCATATCTTGTGAGGGGCGCGGCCCTCCCTCACAAGCGACGATGACTTGTAGGCCCTCTCCCACTGGCCGACTAGGGTAGCGAAGCCTTTGCTAGTTATCACCAGTCGCCAACCACAACAAAGAAAAAAAAAGAAAAGAAAAAAATTAAATAAAACAATAATTTGAAATGTAAAAAAGTCAATTCTTTTAAAATTGCAAAACTTATCCAGATCAATGTTGGCGGTGCCACGTAGCGTAGGACGGCCATAGCAATTTTCAGTCGAATTTGGCCGGATGAACTATATTAGCAAATAGTCAACAACATTAAAACTAAATTGGTCATACTAGAAATGTTTAGGACTATCACCATCAACTACCGCAATGGCATGCTGCCACCATTTTTTATAGAGGTCGCATTGCCCCAACCCTAGTTGAGCCCTCTATGCATCTCTCTCTGTCTCTCTACCCATGCGGTGCGCCGGGAAGCGTCGAACTTGGGTTGAGCTTTGTCAACATTGAGCTCGATAGGTCTAGGTCGACAAAGCTTAACACGTCTGAATTAAGTAAGTTCAACGTTGACAGAGCTTGACGGGTCGCAGCTCAGTTGGGGTGGCAGTTGGTGCCTGGCGGCGAGGTGATGCTGAGAGGCACGCATCATAGATAGGACTGGATGTTAGATGCAACGGAATAGTAATTGCAAGTTTTCAAACCTTAATGTGCAAATTGATGAGGATGAAGCATCATGACTATTTTTTTTTTTTGTGTGTGTGTATGTTTTCTCCATTTAGTATACATAAGGTGGGACAAATCAAGGATATTGTCAACCATTTAATTTAAGGAAGTTTGCAATTTCCATGACATTATTTTCCTCGTGTCATGCATGATCAGCATATTGAGAACAACTACAGTTTCTTATTAAGAAATGATTAATCAGTGCCAAGGGCGCTAGATTAACAAGACCAGATAAAAACCAAGAGACATGGGATTCACTTCAATGCCCTCTAAATTTCGATTTAGCTACTCATCTGTTACAAACAATAACCCTTTTAAACTCATCGCATAAGCGATTCATCAGTCAATAACTATATGCACATGATAAATGGAGAATTAAACAAGTAGGATCGCGATTTTCGTCCCTTAACTTCTAATCTATCGAAAATATCTAAAATTGACCCCGTGCATGTCAGAATGACGTGCCTGGATCTTGGACTCGCGTGTGACGGGAGTGGCCGGAGCGTTGATCACGTGTCGGAAATGGAACACTCGTTGACCATGTGTGGATCAACGTGGAGAGTGTCCTTGCTCCTTAGACTGTGGTGAATGAGTGTTTGACGTTTTTCAGCCCTCCAACGGTTTGATTTCTTTCAATGGGGAGAGCTGGACCTAACCCATCTGGTCAAACTCTCTCAACATTGATTGAAATAAGCTGAATTATGCCCAGTCTAAAGCTGGTCCACACCCGATAAAAGAATATCTAACAGATCGGTGGGCGTAGGCATAGCCCATCATCAACGGGCCCATCGTGCCTTATAAGCCCAACAGAAATGGGGAGCGGTGCGTCGTCGTTTGGAGCGTCGTGGCCAGCCCCTCTCTCTCTCTCTCTCTCTCTATCCTCCTTCGACCTGCGAGCGACGGAAGGCAGTTGGGATCGCGAACCGTAATCATCATCGTCATCATCGTTCTCATCACTTTCCTTATAACCTTCCCTCTTCGGCGTCTTTCCCTCAATTCCTGATTTTCCTTTAGCGTCGTCAGCAAGCAAAAGCTCCTCCAATTACCTCCTCGTCTTCTGCAATCTCTCCGCCTTCCTTTTCTCGCGAGGATATCCTGTCTGGTACTGTTGTAGCTGTGGCAGCTGCGAAGAACTAAACCCACGATAGAACAAGCTTCTTCCTTTTTCTTGTTTTATGCCATCGAATTGATTCCTAGCTACTAAGGCCCCGGCTAGGAGTGGATCGTGCTTCGGGTTGTGGAGGGAGGCGGCGACAATGGCGAATTTGTATGTGAAGGCGGTGCCGCCGGCGGATCTGAACAGGAACACCGAGTGGTTCATGTACCCGGGAGTGTGGACCTCCTACATTATCATCCTCTTCTTCTTTTGGCTCCTCGTCCTCTCCCTCACCTCCTGCTCACCCGGCATGGCCTGGACCGTCGTCAACCTCTCCCACTTCCTCGTAAGTCTTCCCCCTTTTCTTCTGCTTTAGATATTTGCTCCCTTCGATGCCTCTCGTTTGTTCCTTCCACATGTGCTGAATGGAGTTCTTGTTCGCTGCTCACTCTTTATTGCTATGCGAACCTTCGTTTTCCCACTGCTTTACTCTGCTTTGATGTTTAGCTGGGCAACAACTCCTGCAAGCTGCATTTTTCTGCCTTCATTATTGTTTGATGACGGAACATTTGCATAGCGCAATCGCATATGATGCACATCTCTCCCTCTGTTTGGCAGGCGTAGGAGTGGGAGGATCATGTGGGGTGACTGCTCAGCATATCTTTAGCCTTCCCTCGTGATCTTCTTAAGAGTCCAGTTGAATTTGGCATTCATGATCGGCAACGTACAATGTCATTATCTGTTTCAAGGAATAATAGAGTTTCCCCACCTATTGCAGCCTAGCGCCTGCTACGTTCTGTCTCTATTGCGCGTTGTTTGAACAATCTGATATTTGCATTTGCAAAAGATCAACTCTTGTACTGTTTGCCCTTTTTGGCATAATGAGCCAGAGATTAAGTCCATCTTTTGTACATGTCTTTCGGTAATCTATTGGCATAAGTGTTGGATACTCTTAAATCACTTCGTGTCACTCATAACGTGATTGTGATTATTCATTTAGTTGTAGCATTTGGTAGATAAGTGGCCATGGCTGGTTTAGGTTTGTTCTCCTCACGCTCTCTTAAGTTGCTTAATGTGGCTATACTTTTTTGGGGTCTCTTCTTTTCATTCTTAGTTACCCTGCTTACACATCCAGATACAAAATTCTAAGCTCTGAACTCCACCTTCAGGTCACCTACCACTTCTTCCATTGGAAGAAAGGAACACCTTTCTCAGAAGATCAAGGAATGTACAATGGCCTGACATGGTGGGAGCAAATGGACAATGGGAAACAGCTCACCCGGAACAGAAAGTTTCTTACTGTTGTACCAGTGGTGCTGTAAGTTCATTTCTGCAAAGTTATCTAGAAAAGATGATGCAAGCATATAAAAAATGTTGCTAGGTAGAATGCTTGACACTATGGTCTTAGTTCTTAAATTACACTTCAGGATCCAGGTTGATGGTTCTCTGTTGCTGCTCCATACTGTTTGTTTGTTTTCTATAGTTATCAGTATATCAATCGAAGCATTTGAGGTAAATAAATGGTTGAAACATTCAAAAATAGGGGCACAATCAGGTTGTCAGGGTTTTCTAAAATAAGTTCGCGTTAAGCAGACTAGTGGGATGTATTAAAACTATCAGCATTCCGGGGTGATGCCTTTAAGAAGAATCTTGATATTTGATGTCTACTTCGGCGGAGTAAAGTTGCACATTTGTAAATTGAATTAGTCTATTATGGATAAAGATTTAAAACTTGACTTAGATGCAATGTTAGAAAGTTGAAAGAAAAAGCTTAAGCTACGAGAGAAAGGATACTCCATGTATATGAGGCCATTATAAATCTCTTAGGTAAGCAATGTGGGATGCTTAAAATGTTTAGTCAAATCAAAAGCGAAGGTTGTGTAATGTTATCTATTAGGCTCGTGTTCCTAAAGTAACTTAATTGTACCTCACCTATGAGGCTATGACCAATGATGCCTCAGAGATGGATGGAACTATTTCATGGAGAAGTATATGGGAAAATGATGAGTTTTTGGTCTACTCGGTCTTGGTAGGCTGAAGTTATTATACTTGTCAATTGTCCTAGTAAAGGCAGTTTATGTCTTGCCGATGCTGTTGATTGTTAAGCTAGACCCATGGTTAGTTTGTGGTCTTCCTGCACTTCATAACAGTTATCTCCATAAGTTAGAGACTTGTGCTTGTCTTAATGAATACGAGAAACTTTGATTTCCTCGTTCAATTCTCAACTCTAAGCAAGAGTCAAGGTTGTATGCTATGTAAGTCGGTCATGCGTTGTTTTTCCTGAAATTACAAGTTGTAACCATTATAAATTTTCCTTCAATAGCTAAAAGCATGGCCTACAAAGATAGATTAGCTAATAATTTGATGAGAAATAGTAGTTAGTTTGGACGATGGTATTGTGAACTTCCTTGATTTCAAATTCTGAGAGTGAGAATCTGTAATACATGATTGCTCAACTCCGTATAGGGCAGTATAATAAGCATGTGCTTGACATTCTCTTGTCTTAAGGTTGAAGGCTTTCGTTCTTGTTAAAAAAAATGTGAATAACCTTATTCAGTTGGGTCATTAGAGTATAAATTTCTCGAATTGTTGCTGCCAGTGTCGATGGCTTTCACTAGTTAAAATCTACAGTGTGTTTGAGGAAGTGAACCTCCTTCTCTCCTGTCATTCATTGTCCTCTTTGCTATGCGAGCGTCATATCTTTGTGAACTGACTTTACTTTTGGCTTTTATTCATCATGCGAGCATTGACTCTTTTGTTCTAATGGTCCTTGACAGTTACTTGATGGCATCTCACACGACCGACTACCAGAATCCTATGCTCTTGTTGAACACACTTGCTGTGATAGTGCTAGTTGTTGCCAAATTTCCTAATATGCACAAGGTCCGAATCTTTGGAATCAATGCAGACAAATGATTGGACTCGCAAGGAACTTTGAGACTAAGATCTAATGAGAGATGAGCTGTTGTTCTGCTTCATCTCTGTGTAGAAGTCCGATTGGACTATGCTCGGAATAGCGTTGTCTTGCTGGACTTCTTTTGCAACCTCTGTCATATAAGTGTAGCAGTTTACTTATGTACAGCAAAGAAACTCCATCATCCAGATAACAGAGCAAGCAGTTGTTGCGTCTGTCAGTTTATAGTGTATATTGTTCTTGTAGTACATCCGTTGCTTTTTATTATGGTTAATTTTCTGTACTCTTTTGCGTTCTAGATGATGACAAGAAGTTTCTGCCAGAAAAAATTAAGAGTCGTAGGGACGGACTGAGGGACTTCACAACTGAACAACCCCAAGGCTTGTTGCCGGCATTTGTTGCTTCTGAAATGGCCGGTGTTAAAGTGCTTGTTGTAGTGCCTTGATTTTGAACGGGTGGTTGGACCTCAGCATTTTCAATCTGTTGTTGAGGTATCCAGTTTGGTAGGAACCACCGATCGGTGAACTCACGTAGCATTGTCACGGTGAAGGACTTTCTGCGAAATTTCCTGATAGGGCTTAGTGAATTGAATTTGGAGCAGCCATAGGGTCTGTGCCTTCTCTTCTAACAACGGATAGAGTGGAGTCTCCATTATAAGGCTGTTGGAGAAGAGAAGGCATCTCCATGTCCAGGATATGGATGGGAATCAAATCGATCCCTACGAATGGACATCAACGGGCCATGTCCAACTTATATGACACTAAATTCCATTTCTAACAAGGAAGTCTCCTCCGTAGGTTGAAGAAAATGGTGAACGCGACCATAGAATATTTGTCAAGACTTCCTTGGCGTAGTGGAGAATAGCTAGTGTTTATTTCAACACGCTTGCCTACTGGGGAATGTTCTGGTGGTCCCGGCACGGGGCCAAAAAAGAAGGGTCGGACTTGCACAAATTTTCCTTCGGTGTTTTTTTACTTTGGTATATTTTAAAGGGGCGGTGGATAACATGCAAGTAATGATCAAATTCAGGCAACGATGCAGAGTTTTTTATTTTTTATTTTTGGGCGGGGTCCTCCAAATCTCAGTGGGTACTTAAAAAAAAGAACATTAGGTGAGCATTTGGTTGAGGCAGGTAAGTCTCTGCCCATGAAAGCTTCGTCTTTTCTCACTGATTTTGAATCACTTTGAAAAGAGAAAAACCCTAATGCCACTCCCCCATTTAGTTTGCACAAAAGTCTCATCTTTTTACCTTCACAAGTCTGAATCACCTATGCCCTCAATCACAGGCTCATGCAACAGCAGCACAACAACTAAGTAGGAGTTTCTGCACATGAAAATCCAGAAAACCGTAGAAACACGAATTCACAGATACTAAGTCTTCGATACCATGCTCTATCGCAACATTACTCGAAACCCTAGCCATCCAACATTTTGTCTATGGACATGCCAGATGGATTGGTACTCGAGAGGCCAACTGAAGGTGGTCTTCACTGATCGGATAGCATGCACCACACGCATACCGTATCTTATGGATAATTGAGAAACCTTCTTTAATAACTTCGTGATATCGTCCAGGGTATTACCAAAAGACTCAGGCAGGAAGATACTCTTAATGATTCTTAGGTATCTGTTAACCTCTGAGTACAACTTTTCCTTTCTTTGTTATGATAAGAAAGCCCATCTCAAATAGGAAAACTCCAAACCGATTAACTTAATCCAACTTTTCGCTTGAGTAGCTAGCAAAAGCAAACCCTTCTAAGATTCCAAAACGCCTAAAATTGTTTAGGAAAGAAAGAAAGAAAGCCATAACATACATGTATTCTATCTGTTAGCTCTGAACAGTTTCAGACATGTAGTAACAACCATGAGAGGAGGAAAAAAAAAAGGTTAACACAAAAGAGAGGAAAAGAGCCAGCACACGCAGCTTCTCCGGTTGAATGATCCCTCTTTACCATGATCCTCCACCTAACATTCCATTCCAATATGCACCCGAACTGCTCTGACCCTTTCCGTTGTGATCTGCTTGATCGCCGCCGCCCGTGCTCGAAAGTTGCTTCATCATTCCTCCAAAAGGGAAGAGTAATTTCCCGCCATTCTCTTGATGAACAACTCCATGGGGACTCGCATACCTGCTATCCACAGAGAAGCTAAGAGAGGGCTTGAGTTCTTGCAAATTAAACCCTGCCGTTGAGTAGAGAGCATTGGAATCGGCCTGTATGTTCGCAGGGAGGAAAGGAAGACTCAAGCCCCTTGAACCCATTCCACTAGAACTATTCCTGAGCAGCTCTAGAGCTGAAGAAGGGGCGCTAGAGTTGTTATCCGGACCGCCGCTACTAGTCTGATGATCAACTTTGGGAAGTTGAACATACTGAGCAATTGTTGCGTGGTATTCTTGGGTAACTGGAAAGCCCAAATTGAGATCTTGACCTTCATACAGTAGTCCCGCCTTAGGGTTTTGAGCAGAGAAGTGAGAGATCACAGCTGATGGATTAAGATCAGGGAGCCTAGAAGAAGCTGACGACGTCGACGAGGTAGATACTTTCTTGTTCTTCCTCGAACCGCCTCCCACTGGGACATTCCTTAGAGACCCGCCGTCGGTCCAGTACCTTCTGCAAGTCTTGCAAAAGTATCTGGGTTGAGTGAGGCTGTAGTTGTTGTAATAGCAGAACTTGGTGTTGTTCGAATTACACCTCGGGCAATTCAGCTGCTCCTGAGGTCTTGCTCTCTTCTCCAACATGGCCCTACTATTGCATGCATTTGGAGATGTCTCTTCCATTCCCCTGACCACCCTTGTGTCCTAGTTCACAATAAGGACTCACAAAAATTAGGGTTTGATAGGATGAGGGAGGTGAGAAAGGTTTTTATTCCCACTACAAGTAAAAGATCGATCTTCACAATTCACCACGGACTTGTATGACAAGAACCATCTCAGGCATGTAGGCTAGAGACATTCAAATCGAACATCGACAATTAGCTAGCGGTTTACAGCTTCTAGATATGAGATATTGTTCTTCTCCCTGGCCGAAGAAGTTTCTGTTAAAGAAACTAAAGAGAAAGAAAGGGAGAGAGAAGAGCTAAAAAGGAACAAAGGCTGATTACAAATGATGCCTTTTCCCCTATTCCTTTATGATCACAGTTAACATAAGCAAAAGAAAAGGGGAAGAAAGGAAAAGTCGCTGTGAGCAATTGCCCTCACGTTTCAAAAAGCAAAAGCTTTCACTTTTGCAAAAGAGAGAACAGCAACATGATGAAAGTAAGATCAACGCCAAAAGAACACCATGCATCTTATGTGCAGGTAGAAAAAGCACACCAAACAAAAAAAACCTCTCAATCCATGGCAGCCCTGAGAGGAAAATGAAAGTTGAGGAGAAAAAAAGAGCTGAGAATTTCCAAAAAAGAAGCAAGCAAGAGGGACAAGCGAGAGACCGGCGTCTCTAGCTACCTGTGATGGCCATTGAGCAGTATCCATGAACAAAACCCCTGATGGAGCAAATTAAGGAAAAAGGCAAAAGGTGACTTGAGAGGGAGAGGGAGAGAGAGAGAGAGGGAGAGGGAGAGAGAGAGAGAGAGAGTCCACCTTCTGTTTGTCTTGAGCTGCACTTGATGCAAGAAAGAATGTTTTAGGTTGTATGTATGATGGCTTTATGCGTTGGCTCTACTTTAAGAGAGAGAGAGAGAGAGAGAGAGGAAGGAGAGGTTTGTTTTGACTACCTTGATGATCTATGTGTGTTTTTTTCTTAGTGCGTGGGAATTTCTGTCTGATGTGTGGATTCAAAACAGTGCGAATGAGTGTTCATTCTTGTCTTTTAAATTCATTGTGGGGGTGGACTAGAGATGGTGGTTCTCTACCTTTTTGACTCGAACAATGAAAAGCTTTTCATTTAATTGCTTGTCTTTCCATGGGCCGTTCAATCTCATTGGCGAGGACGAGATTTTTCAAAACCACAAAGATTTCATTATATCAAAAAGCTCCTTCCATCTCAATGCCATGCATTCCACTTTTGAGGCTTCTAAAAGCATCTCCTCCAATTTCCAGCATAGCTTAGCCTTTTAGCAGTATATCAACCGTCCTTACTTGTTCTATGGTACTCCTATTTTCAAAGATAAACTCCGTGGAAAACTATATTTAGTTTATCTTCTGTGAAATCATTTTCCTCATTCGTGGAAAAATCCATCCAAGGGCAAAGCGAAAGCGATAAGGTTCTTATTTGTTGACTCCGCAAGTGCAAGAATCTGCTTGACTCCTATTTGCATGAGTTGATCAATCTCTAAGCAAAGGAAATAAGGGCATGGGGATGTGCATGCATGGCAAATAGAAGGCTTTGGCCACTTCATATGAAGCTGCAAATAGTGCGCTCTTTTATGTAATCTTTTGTTCCGTTCATACTTTGATATATAATGGAATGGAATAAATCAGAGAGCACAAATATATGTGAAGGGGGAATCAAGCAAATGGAAAACGTAACATAATATAACATAACATAATGTAATATAATATAATCATGGTAGTGGAAAATGGCAAAGGCCGCCGACAGGAGCCGACAAAAGCAACAAGTGGTCGGACCCACTCCACCCCTCGGTTGTGCGGTAGGAGTAGGATTGACTACGATATTCATCCGCCAATGTAGTTTCAAACTGTTGGTGAATACGAAAATGGCCTTTTACGAAATTCAATTCAAAATCTCCAGGTATGTTTGTTCTTGCCTCGCAAAAGCCTCCCAAAATTCAATGCATATAAATATCGTTTCAAAGTCATGAAAAACTCGCAAGTAAAATTACTGAGTCCGAATTCGCATGTCGTCGTCGAATTTCGAATGTTATGAACTAAAGTCAAAGTGTGTCCGTCGAAAAGTAAAGAAAACTTATCTAGACACAACTCTTTGGTATGTATAACAATTTCTAGTAGCATTTGAGATGGATATCTCGCTTGGATGATACAAGAAGAGAGAACAAGGAAGGTCTCTTTCCTCCTTTTTTTCATTGTGAAAGTGACATTGCCACCTTGCAACGACAAGTCACATTACACGGGATGTAACAATAGTTTTCCACCAGAAACGTCCAAAAGCGAAAAAAAAACCCATCGAAGCTGACTCATCATCATCATTCACCATCGCCTTGATCGACGCTACTCCGGCCATGATTGTGGTCAGACACGTCAAAATGAGTTTTAAGCTCATTTCTTAATTCATGCGTGATGAGATGAGTTGTTATATAAGTTAATTTTATTTAACGCACGAGTCACAAATGAGTTTAAACATCATATGAGTGTTAAATGAGTCGTAAATTGATTTTATTAATTAGATTAAATATGAAAGCGATTTAGAAATATTGATCGGATTGGGTATGAGTCACTGAATTTGCATTGGATTAAATGAGTCTATTTGAATCGAATTATTTATGACTGGTCCCGACACATCGGTTTGGCGGATATAATTGTAATCGAAGCATCCATATGAGAGAGTGAACCATCAGTTGCTCTCGTATGGGGGAGAATGGACCGGTCCGGCCTTGAGAAAGAAGCCCACTCTCCATCCAAGCATGATTAGTGCTGCTCCACACAAGTCCCATCCATCCATTCACCTCGCAAGCCTCAACCTGGCTCGCGCCCCCGGATGAATCAATTTTGCTTCCTACATGGTTGGGACCCTCGACGTCAAAGTTTGAGGCTTGTTCGAGTGCGGCGACGGGTGCCTCGGCTCTTGCGGACGGTTAGCTCGAAATGAAAGCGGGCGTCGTCGCGTGCTTTGGGAATTAAAACGGATCTTTTCGAGAGCACTCCCGCTTTGATTTCCTTCATGGATATAGATCAGCCAGTCCAAAGCCTCCATTTAAAGATATAAGAAGGAAAATGTGCAAATTGGAACTTGTTTATGTTTTTCATTCTATCATGACGAGATGCATGCGTCCATGGATGCTTTTCTTAATCAACAGATGCCTACAACCAAAGCCTTCATTAAAGATAAATCATAGTCCAATCCAACATATGTTCATTCATTTCCTAAGTTATTTCCTACACCGTATCGGTAGCTTATTTCACGGTACCTAAAAATAAGGGTTCTTTCTTATGATGAGATGGTAAAGTTTAGTTTCAATTGTGGGGTTTAAGTCCCATGCTCTGCAAAAAAGCAAAGTAAAAGTCTGTGAGAGAGATAGAGAGGGGAGAGTTAGAGCACGACGGACCAAAGAACGAAAATTTCAATAAGTGTTGGCAAGTGTCAAGAAAACTTAGTAATTTCATAATAAAAGTGTCGGTACTAACCTACCAACTTTTAATCGTGTTTACTTTGTCACGGCACCCAAGGCGAAACATTAGATATACCCCGAGATAAGTCAACGGACTACCAAGTAAGCACAAACTATTCCTCTCCCAAGGTGGCGTTCATGTGTGGCTCGGTTACGCCCAAACCTTACCGATCACAACTTAGTTTAACGTGGATAGTTATGAAAATTTCTTTTTGGTTTAGGAGCTGCCACTAGCGTATTGGAGGCCTAGTTAAACGATTAAGGTCATCTTACCATTGCAAACCAGAGATTTGGGCTTGGAGACTTGATTACGCTTGAGGTGAATCTAAAGTTTCGAATTGGTACATTTATTCTTTATAAGAAAACATTTCATGCCATCTTTTCGATTTGTGAATGTCCCTTGCACGAACATCTAAGTGGTCATGCATTATCCACACATATGATTGAATCTAGACACAATAGATTATATGTAATATGATATCATCATGAATAACCCATGATAATAATAAAGCAATAAAGTGGAGGAAAACACAAGTCGGGTAAAGAATATTACACTGCCTTATTATTAAGCATGAATTAGACTACTCTCGAAAATGTCATTTACCACTGATGCTCCGTTTGTTTCGTGAAAAATGAATAATTTGAAAATATTTTTTTACAAATAACCGTTTATATAACTTAAAAATATAATTGAATAAAAAATATTTCCATCACCTGTGAAAATGTTTAGACAAAAAATATTATTGACAATACATATATTTTTCATTGGTTAATTATTTTAAGGGTAATTCCATGAAAAACCCCAAACAGATACACTTGTGACAAATTTACCTCAAACTATTTTTTTGACCACTAATACCCTAAATCGGTATCCATGTAACAAATTTACTCCAAACTAGTACACTTGTGATAAATTTACATCCGTTAATTTTCGTTAAATTGATTTAATACCTCGAAAAACTCGAAATTAATACACATGTGATAAACAAATGGTAAAAACCCTAAATGGGTACATCCGTCAACTGTCGCATGTCATCGAACTCAGTATTTTGACAATAAAATTTAATGGAAACTAACAGAAGGTAAATTTATCACAAGTATACCAGTTTGGGGTAAATTTGTCATATGTGTACTAGTTTAGGATTTTTTGTGGTAAAAAAAATAGTTTTGAATAAATTTATCATAGATATACCAGTTTGAGATTTTTTGTAGTTAAAAAAATAATTTGGGGTAAATTTATCACAAGTGTACGGGTTTGATGTTTTTCGTGGTATTAATCCTTATTTTTAAGTGATACACGTGATCTTTTTAGGAAAATATTTTCCTAATTTTTTTTTTACAAAATAAACAGAGCCTAAATATAAGTACATTTTTTAATATGCAGAAGGAATGTAGTGAAAAATGGATGTAGGGTCATGTATACTGATTATTTTTTTTTAACAGGGTTTAAATACGGTTGTTACTGGTGAGCCCAATCCCTTAGATTTATGAGAATGATAAATGGATGATGGATATAATGGAAAATTTTGGGTGTCAACAAACTAACCAATGCTTCGAATTAGTTATCTCTCATCGGGAAATATCAATGTAAATTAGGGTGATTTACTCACTTTGGTAAATTAAATTACCAACTAATTTGCAGTTACCAATTCTCTTTTGAGTTACTTGCAAACATTTAGTTTTTATCTTAATGTACCAACTTTTCAATGGAGTTACCAATTTTTATATTTAACTTTATCAGTTACCTCTTACATTTACCCACTCTTTTAAAATGTTACCAATGTAAACCAATGTGACTCATCGACTTTTCTCATTGAATTGCCACTTAATATTAGATTACCGACTGTTATTTGACTCGCTTACCGACATTTATTGCGTTCTTTTTGTTTGTCAAATTTTCGTGGGGCTTGCAAACATGGCATTTCTTATCAGTGTCTAAAATATAACCAACATTTTTTTTTTGTAAATTACCAACCTTATTTAGAATGACTTGCCAACTTTTCTCCCTTCAAGTTACTAATTGGTTTTGGGTTAAAAATCTCATTGTTGTTACGTACCTAGTTTATTATTCTTCTAATTACCAACTTTCATTTACCTTTTTCAGTTACGCCTTAAATCTACCAAGCTTTATATGAACTTACTAATTTAATTTACGTGTTTTACCAACTTTTTCCCGATTAAAAAATTATTAGTTTTGAGTTACCAACTCTCATTTGAGTTAGTTACCCACGTTTATTTGGCTATTTTCAATTTAACAAATTCTTCTTTGGGCTTAATTGGTAATAAAATTGGGAAGGAATTACACACCCCCCCCCCGCCCCCCAAGTTTGTCAACTTTCTTGGAAATGCTACAAAGAAAAATTCCTTTGCTGACAAGAGAAAAAATACCCCCTGATGTTAGTCGGTTCCTTCCAAAAGGAATTGTCAAATTTATGGCATAATTAAGAAAGGTAGGTAATCAATATGGTAAGCCACGTAACTCAATGTTGGTAAACTCATGTAAGAGTTGATAAATTCAAAGCATTTGTAAGAGAGACCAAAATGAAAAAGTTCATACTTGAAGAAAAATGAAATAAATAATGGTAAGTAATTGAAATCGAGTTCGTAACCAAAAATAGTTCGTAACTCAATTGTTAAGAAAAAAGTTGGTAAGATGCTCAAATAAATAGGAGTTGAAAAATTTAAGGCGTTAGTAAGAAAGATAAATACAAATAAGTTATCAAGAAATCAGGTGATCAATAATTTTTTTGACCAATAATTTTTTGACACTTATCAACTCTTTCAGAGATCACCGTCCCGAATTTTTTTTTTTCCGTAACATCGCGGTCCGGTTTCTACAGAGACTAAATAGGCTTTAATGGAGAAGATGCTTGTAAATTTGGCAAGAGAGACGGATAATGGCGAATTCGCCAACAAAGTGTTCCATGTAGATAAGAGACAACTTCGTTTGAACGTCTACGAAAAATCATTATGAGCAACTAAAACTAGTAGTCTACAAATCCCATGAAACAACACTATGAACGTAAAAAAGCCTAGATGGAAACCAGAATTAAGAACTAATCAAGGAAACACATATCGATTAGCAACGGTGCTGTGTCCATGATCGATTGAACTACCAATTTCGCAAGTCGCATCTGATTGTAGAAGCCAACAAAGCCAAAGAGATTTCAATGGTAGCATTCATTAGCGAGACTAATGCTAGATCGAAGGATCCGAAGTCCAAGCCTCAATGATTTTGGCTAAAGCTATAATCACTAGCTAAGAAAGAGCACGTATCAAATGGCCTGCACCCATGAACCTTAAGACTGGTCCTGAGAGAAGATCCTATCATTTCACAGTTCTGTCATTGAAACTAGTACGTTCGAGTACAATTTCCCAACTCATCTGGGTCTCGATCATGCAGCATTTAACTCGATTTATCGCATTCGTAAGGGGAATCGCTACAGGTATTCACTGAAAAGTCAAGTTTATTTGAATAAAAATCAAGTGAAACTAATCTTAATGGCGAAACTTATCTGTATAGCTGAAGAAAATGATCAACACTTATCCGAGCACACAATGCTTGGAAGTTCAAGGGCAGATCACCTCCTCAAATCCTGGAAAGCGAGGCCTCCCATGCAAAGCATCTTGCCCTAATGAGCATCCCATTTTTTCACTCTCAACAACGTTGGAAACCAGCACCATGTTGTCGTAAAATGGAATACTCATTTGAGCAAGAGGCCTTCCACCGGAAGGAGCACAACAGCACCACCATAGAAAGCAAAACCAAGAAGGTATCAGAGTGCTGATGACGAGAACGGAGTGATTTTGATGGACAGAGGAAGACGTAGACGGGGGCCTCTTCTGCGTTTATATACGCGCATGGTTCTCTCATCTGCCAAGCTTGGAAGAAGAAAGTAGAACGTTTGAGAGGTGGTTGCAACAGCCTAATTTTCCCTTGTGTGTTTTGCGCAAAATGGGATAGTTGAAAGTATAGTATGGCAAGCCGGCTTCTCGGCATCACTCCCTTTGTTTTAAACTAAGTAAAGGAGTCTGCAGGTGGATGATGAGTTTGGCTGTTAGCTGAAGTCTCGAGCCTAGCTTGTTCAAAGCCCTGGCGGTCAATTCTTGGACATGCATATTGCTTATGCGGTTCGTTTCACCAGCTACTTTTCGTGAATTGTACTGCACATAGATGTCTGTACTTTGCCCTCATGCCCTGAGGTACTTAGCTCTAGCCACCTTGTATTTTTATATTTGGAGCTTTATGTCTGCTTTAAAGCAATAACATACCATTGACCATGAGAGCACTCTCCCTCTCTCGCTGGCTCTCTCTCTCTCTCTCTCACTTCATTCCATGATCTTCAATCGCCTCGAGGTGCATCGTGCGGTGCCGCTTCACTGCGACTGGATTATGCGATCAGCTTAATTTATAAGATGTGAGTGCCTTTTCAGAAGATTTTTTTTTTTGCAGGTATGTGTATATATATGGTGCCGTCTTTTTGCGAGATTCACCATTTTAACTTCATCTTCAAGGGTTTGACCTTCTTCCACCACACGTATACTGCCGTTTTGGCACCACAAGATTGTAACCACCTTTCAAAGGACCCTTCAATTTCATCATCAGCTGATGTTCTTGCTGGTGGGCCTTCCCTTACGATTAGCTAATCAAGTACTTTATATACTGCTACCTACAACCTCGCAGCTGATGAACTCTGGTGAACTCCCTTATTCGATTTTCAACTTCTTTAACCCGCCTTACAATGCACCTAACTGATGGTCCCAAGTCATTCACGCCGTCCCCACACCCCCCCCCCGCGATCTCTTCAATCAAGCAATTTTGTATCCTAACTAGGACTGGTCTAAAGAGGATCTTCGCATTCGGTGGAGCTTAGTTAGACTCATTCAATCAAAGCCAAGCTTTTTTATATGGAAACTAAGATAGATGACCGGCGCAATGCGCAGAATTAGAGTTCGATGCACTGGCTTGAGCTTCTTTCACGGAACCCAACACAAAACCCGTCTGAGCTAACTAGGGAAGATTGTCAAAAAAGCCCTAAACCTTTCATATTTTTGCCAATTCAGTCCTATAGGCCGGAAATCGCTAACGTGAATGCCGGTCGATCAATGTGGTGTCGGCAGCACCGACATGGATAAACTATAAATTTTTTTAACATTTTTAAAAATAATTTCAATTTTTTCGTTTTGTTCGTTTTTTCTCTAATTCAGGATTTGAATGCCGGCGGCCTCACCGGTTTAGGGCCAGCAGGGGTCATCGGCCTTGCCCAAGGCCAACGAAGGATCGGCAAGAGCCCACGACCCCGCCCCTAGGCAAAGGCCACGAAGCCCCCCTCTCTAGCCAGATTTGGCCATGGCGAGGGCCGCAACGCCCTCGTTCATAGCCACAAGGGCTTCGCACGAGAGCGTCGTTGCGCTCGCCCTAAACTAGCAAGGGCCACCTGCCTTAAACCCTAAATCAGAAAAAAAAAAAAAATCAATTTTAAAAAAAAAATATTATAATTTGTTCACATCAATGCCGGCGGTGCTATATTAGCGATTTCCAGTCAATAGGATTGAATCGGCAAAAGGTGAAATGGTTTAGGATTGAATCAACAAACTTGAAAGGTATATGACTGAATTGGCAAAAGTGCGAAATGTTTAGGACTTTTTTGATAATTTTCCCGAGGTAATTGTGAGTTAATATCGATCTCTCTATATCAGCTCCCCCTAAGATTATGTCGGACTATTCTCATCTATCAAACCACTTTCTAGGACAGGACAGATATCTGAGTCATACGAGATATCTTTCCTGCCCTGTCTCTCTCTATCACGCACACAGACGTTATTAAGGGCAAAGCATCATGCAACAACCTGATAACGGCAGGGCTAGGTTCATTAACAGTGACTACAGCACCTTCCTCTACCTGCTTGGATTTCCCAATCTTTTCAATAATGTTCTCACTTTAGATTAGACAAAAATTTGTCCTACTCTGAGGGCAAGCATACATATTTATGGTTTTATTCGGACTTAATTATCTGGATTCCTCCGGTCCGAGTACATCGGCGAATTTCTGAGAGGATGTATAGATATCTAATCCAGCCTAATAGGTCAACTTCATCTCTCGAGAAATGATCATAGTCCCGTTTATTATACATGTCCAATATGATCCCAAATGTCACTTTTTTTTTCTTGTCCAAGATCTCGAAGTGCTTCTTCATGATAGTTTCCATCACAACATTTAATGGGCCACCGCACTTCGAATCAACTGAAAAAAAAAAAAATTCCTCGAAACGATCATATTGGGCAAACTAAAAGTACCATAAGCACCAACAGCACCATAAACCTAATTGGAGACAAAGCTGCAGGAGACTTTCAGTGACTTCACTGAATAGAGTTCGACATTAATGATAAAGAAATAAATAAGGTCACTCTTCATGAGGACAATTATTTGATGAGATAATATTTAAAAATGCAAGTGGTATTGGAAGTGATACTAATAGATGCTATTTTAGCTTTGACATCATGAATGGCTTGGTTAGGTATGTGGGGGTTGCAATTGTCAGCTGGATTGTGTAGTTTTTTGCTTCTCGTGCATGGCGTGATATGCTTAATTGTCCTCATTTAGCATAGGATGCCGACCGAATTAGAAATGTAAACTACATGAAATGTATATTATTTGGTCGAGATCGTCCTTCGTTGCCGGTCAGGAGTCGCATATGCCGACATTGGACATGAAACATCGCATTAGCTAGGAACGAGGAAATGATTAACGGAACGAGCATCCTCATGTTATTCCTGAACATCGATTCTTTGCACTGCCATTTCATTCACTGAACGAGGAGAACAAATCCAGCGTATCACACACTTGATGCCAAAGAATTATTGAGCGGAAACAGCACAGTTAAGCACAAAAGCAAAAGCTCTAGCACCGGGGCAGGTCTGCCGGCGGATGAGGAAGGGTCTCGAGCTCCCCTTTGCCGTTCTTCACTATAAACACTGATCCTAATCCCCATTACATGTGTATATCGATGTGACAATGCATGAACCAAACTCCTGCATATCATTAATTAAACTCGATTTATGCTGTGCATCTCCAAAAGAAATGAACGGAACGCGCTAGCAATCAATTACAAGCCTCGTTCCAATCACATAGGCGACACAATTACAAAGACAAGGAGGATCGGCTCACCTGGATTGTCTGCGACAAATCGAATTGCAGCCCATCCGCCCACGGGAACTCCAATTACGTTCAAGTAAGGCGGATCCACCAAGTTGAATTGTGTGGTTTGGGGATTATAGTTGCCGGAGCCATATCCAACTACATAGAAGCTATATCCATGAAGGTGAATTGGGTGGTTTTCCGTAGTGACCGTCCCTGTGTTCTGTAATATGAGTTGCACCCTAGTTCCATATTCAAGGACAAAGGTTCTAGTTCCGATCATCGATTGGGTGTTGTTAGGAATGTTATTAGGCGCCCCATTGACAAAGTCATAGAACTTCAGAGGCACACCAGGAAAATCCTCAGTGAACTGGCCGTTAATTCTATTGTAATAAGCTTCGAGAAGAGATATCTTGGGTTTGACAAAGCTTATATTGTTCATAGACGCAGCCATCGTCCCATTGTTCAAGCCCTGGCAATTTTGCTGTGGCGTTGGGGAATGGCATTGTTGAACATTTAGTCCTATAGTGTAAAAGAGATTCTGATCTATCTCCTTTGGAACATTACCAGAATTCAGACTCCTAAGCCCATCCATAACAGTCTTAACTGCAAGATTATCATTAAAAGTGGGTAGTCTAGCAGGCAAAGACAGGGAAGTGGGCAAAGCACCAAGGTATTGGAAGTATGCTATGGCCGATATGTTTTGAAAGGGTACACCCTGGGCTGACATGTAAGGACCCATGGCCATAGAATATTTTCCGATGGGCTGATCGGCTGTGACCAGGACATTCATCGTCTGGCCTGGGCCAAGCATCACCCGATCGGTTGTGAATGGCTTCGTGTACTCTCCATCAGCTTCAACAACGGTCATCCTGTGATTTGCAATGGAAAAGAAGTTTTCGGTGTTCAGACCTGCGTTTATCAGCCTCAGCAGGTAGGTCTTTCCTGGGACCACGTCAATCTCGTATACATCTGCAATTTTTGGCAATATGTATAACAGGAAACTAGTGGTGAGTCCATGCAAACACAAGATTATGTGCAGGTTGTCACTCACACTGGAGACTACTTAGGACCTACTGTTTTAAATTTTCCATCAGTCGCAGAATGCTGTAACTGGCAGTAAATTCCTAATCGATATCTAGCGAGAAGGCTTATCAAATAGATGGAGAACTCTAAGGGTCATAATTATTTGAGGTCAGAGTTTTGCTGAGAAGTACCATTGTTTGAGCAATTGTAGTTAGGGCCAGGATGGCCGTTGATCGTAAATGCATCAGCTGGTGGAGGACCTCCTCCGCTAGCTAAAACAGCTTTCTCAAGTTGTACTACATCCTTGAGCCAATATTCTCCTGTAATGTGGAGATTGTGGTTGAGAGATATTGAATAATTGAATTTTCATGCATAACTATGCAACTGTCAGTGCAGTATACCAGATTTAAAGTTGGATGAATTTTGTTCAGAAACATGGTTAAAAAACTAGCAGGCAAAAATTATTTACCTAGAATAATGATGTGCTCTTCATAAGGATATGTAAAGGGATAAGGGACCCCTGTCTTTGGATACATGACTATAGCACCATGGACAGTGGCTCGAAGCCAAGAGACATGGGCATGCCAGAAAAGGGTGCCTTTCTGCTTTACCAATGTGAACTCATACGTAAAACTCTGTCCAGCTTGAATAGGACACTGGGTGATGTACGAGGGTCCATCAGACCAGCAGGATAGCATCTGCCGGATGCCATGCCTTCAATCAGCCGACACAACAGAAGAATACTCAAATTAGCAAATTCTTGTCCTCTGCCATGTACAAAAAGGATTTCCACATTTTCCTTACCAGTGAATTGTGACATTGTATGGACTCTCATTTGTAACTTTGACGATCACTCTATCATCTTCTTGGGCATAAACAACCGGTCCTGGATACATTCCATTGACTGTTACTATGTCCTTGGTGTTGCATAGCTTGGTAATCCTTGTGGTTTGCACCTATTCATTTGGAGTTACATACACAATTGTTAGATACTAGTGTCAAGCATGGAACAATGAGAACTAGAACATAGAGAGTACGAGCAAATCAGGTAAATAAATAGACATCTGACAGATGCAAATCAGCAAGACCTTGAAGTCATAGAACCTGGTCGATCTTCCTCCAGGCCACTGTGCAAGAACATGCAGAGGGCTGAAACAAGATATTAATGCGGTAATGGAGAGCACGAGCCCCATGGTTAGCTTCTCCATCAAGGGTTAGAACAGGAGATTGAGGATGATGAGGCTTATAGGGCAGGGTCATTTAATAGAGAACGAACCTATCTAATCATATTTAAAAAATTCGAGATAAAGAAAAAAGATAGTGACTCTTTATTGTGGTCGTCATCTTTCATGATTCCTTCGTGATGAACTCAACGAAATAAGGCGATGGGGGAGTGATTATTTGAAGAGCTGACCAATCTGCCAAAGAATTTAATTCAGCTACTTCTATCTCTGTGGTTCTTTACTATTAAAGCTGAAACAGTTGGGGTACCTGCTCCGTTGTACCGTGTCAAAACCACAGCAGGACAATTAGCCGCTGCATTCACTTCTTATATCGTCTTTCTCAGTGTACAAGCTTTGGGGGAGCTATGTTTAAGCACGATCACATTGGTATTTGCTTCTCTTGAAAGTTCAAGTGTATTGTCATTTCATAATACGCCATGTGCAAGGAGGATAGGTGAGGGGAAAGAAAATTTGAAATCCTTCAAAAGACAGAGATAAATACTACGTGCTGAGACAAATTCTCTGTGGGGAACTCTTTCTCTTACCTTCATGCTTCGTTTCATGACCTCCTCCTCCTGGCAGTCATATCCTATATTTGTGTTTCTACCAGCATAGTTAGGCCTTGAAGCGCTATCATTACATGCTGTACTTCCGTAAATTTTCTTTGATATCTCTGTCCCTAGCCTTTCCCATGTTTAGTCAATCATCTTATCATGATGAAGTATGAAAGTAGGTAGCTGCATATAAGACCTATTAAACCATGGAAGTATCATCCTTCTTGGTATCCCTCCTATAATCTGGATATATATCCTAGGAATTAGTTAATGTGGCAGTTGTAATATAAAACAATCCAAAACAAACACTAGTCTAAGACAACGAAGCAAAAAGGTTGAAGATTCTAAGTCTGAGCGGCACCTTTTTGCACTATACATATTTTTGTTTGTTTCACATCCTCTAACTTATACGTCAACATCCAAATCCCAGATCAGAATAGCCCGCATCTTTTATGTGCATGCATTGCATGCACAGATATGCATTATATGCAACATCATATGAATACTTCTTGTTCTTGTCGACTGTCTCGACTATTCAAATGCTCAAGCGTGACAGGCAATGACAAAACACTCTCCATTGTTGACCTTATTCTTTTTGAAAACTTTGTTTGAGTACTACACCATAACTAACTCTTTGAAATATGTCAAGTACTCTTCTCAGAATTCAGGGCAAATGGACCCTCCCTATAAGAGCCTTCTTTGACTTATTGTCTGAATAAACTGCGTGACCTGCAGGACTGACCTGAACAAATTGGAGCTACCTGCAGCGCCATAAGTTATTCTATTTCCCAGCAACCCCCCCCAAGAGTCAAGATTATGCATGACAATTTTCACATCTTACATCCAAAGTAGAGGGTTTTAATCAAAATCAAATAATGCACGACTGTTAGTATTCTTGAAGTGATAAAGGGCAAGTTCCTGTGCTTAGCAGGAATTACAGTCCAAACTACAGATAAGCATAACAAAACAGGGCGAAAAACTTACACCCTAGGAGCAAAAGAAGCTCGACTCTAACAAAGTCTTGCTAGTGAGCTTCAGAAAAAAAGGCTGTTTAGGAAGGAGAAAGACTGACTTGCTCTTTGCCATCATTTGCTGAGATTCCTTATGTAATATTGTCTTTATTAAGTAATCCAAACAGAAACACAAACAGGGTTGCTATCATGTTGAATGGATTCATCCTGAGCTGTAACTTTACAGGAGGTGTACACCCCCAAAATGGACTCTTTTGAGAGACCAAGGAGATAACTCATCTTCCAGCCCATTTCCCACCATTTTGTGTGCTAACTGACATCGTTGGCAGAGGAATTAGGAAATTATGAAGATTCGGAGAAATGGTACGTAGAGACATTCAAACACCAGCCTCTGCTCTCCCCCATACAGCTTCTCTTTAATTTAAAAGTGCTTATATTTACTTCACTTTTGTCTCCTACTTCATCCTTAACGCTGTATTTTTCTGTGGATAACACGTAACATGGTGCAACTGACTTGAAAAATAAGCATTCGAGACTTCGTCTTCAAACTGTGAATGAAAGTACCTTAAGGCCATAATCAGGTGAGAATAATGACAAGCATGGCAGCTTGATCATTATTCCACACGACTGAAATACCATGCATGGCGAAGCAATTGAAAAACCAGATTTGCCATTCATGGTAGGCCAAGACATCCCTTGCATAACAAGGAAGAGGATTCCAATAAAAGGAAGCCACAGACCATATTCTTTTCCCCTGTGAGTTTCCTTAATGTACATATTCAGAGAAATGCTGACCATCATTCGTAATGGTATGTGGATTCTGAACAGCTATACAGGCTGAACCTATAAGATAGCAACTACAACTCAAGAAGAAAATAACAAAGATCATTGCACAAACCTGGTATATCACCATACTGCACCCACACAAAAATTCATCAAGAGACAAGTACAACACAGTGGAAGTTGAGTACATAAGCATTTTTTTTGAGTCAATCTAATTGACAAAGCTGGTCAACATGCTTGTGTATCTTGACAAGCTTCGTCTGTTTGATGTTACAGTGAAAGTTTTTATAACCTAACAACAAATTACAATGACAACAAAATAGCATGTTAATTCTCAATGAGAATTGGGGGTCTACCAAGAGCTTCCAGTAGATGCATCTTGGATTCAGAGAAACTAGGTAATACACGTTTGTTTATAAATGGGTAAAACCACTTTTCTCCGTATCCTGGGAATCTCGCTGATAGAAGAAATCCACCTAATATTTCTTCGTTCAAATTAGCCAACATATACCTACAACAAGCTTAAAGCCTTAAACTACATATAGTTGCTTCCATATAGTTCAATTGCACAAAAGTCTACAACCAGGAAGATCCACAATGGATATTTCTTTGGCTACACAGAATCTCAACCATAATCAGCTAAAGAACATGTTGCTTTCATGATACACTCCCTAGCAAACAAAAAAGAGTCGGCTCATACCAGTTACCGCTGACGAGACATATAAATGAGTTCAACCAAACTGGAACTTATGAAACTCCACATAAGAATTTCAATGAAGCAGACCATCACATAGACAGTGGAACATCATCATCATGACCAAAATCACATAGGAGATGGTCTTACCACATAAAATCCTACTAAATAGTTTCGCAGAAACAGATACTGCCCACACTCTAGCCCATTCAAATAGAGTAAGTCCCTAGACATATATTGGAAATCAGTATATTTATTACCAAAATGGCAAATGAATCCCACTGATAACTGATGAACTCAATCAACTCTTTTGTTTTTTTTCCCTCACAGATAGACCTAACATAACACCTTCAATGCATACAGCTTCCCAGCAGACTGCTAGGTAACATGTACGAGCCAAAAGCAAAAACATCACAGCAAGCGATATATGCTAGTGGAGATATAGCCGTAAACTCAGCAGCTGTAGTAAAATTCAAAACCTGAAACAGCAAAAATGTCTGTAATCTACGCCTGAAAATAATTGCTGTGATCAGCTAGAATCAGAACCATGAGAATGTCATTGTCTTCGCCCAGAGAAACTCAACTCTTATCTCACCACGTGATTACGAGGATGTCCATCGGCATGGGATGCCAAAACCAGCCCACGTAGTAATAAATTCAAATGCAGACGGCTACCCATCTGAGAATATTTAGCGAGCATTTAAGCTCAATTGTCATGATTCTGAATATAAACGGTTCAGCTTTCATTCATTTAGGGGCAGAAATCTAGCAGCAACATCCAGTTCCGGTCTGAAAATGGAAAATCGTAACACAGCAAGGACATCTAGCTAGACAGCCCGAAAGCCACAGCTCTCTATCTACACAACACTTGACGACGAGCATCAGACAAAGCAAAATTACATCTTTCTCGTTTATTTGTTCACCAGAATTCAACAGGAAACGACCCTTTGAACGGAGGATGTAAACACAATGGATCGGAGGGGAAACCAAAGCTAATTAGTGAGGCAGGGGGTGGGGGTGGGGGTGGGGATAGGGGTGGAATTGCCGGCGGTGGGAAGGGGCTCGTGAGAGATGGGCTTGTTAAGCATGAGAGGACGGTGGTCCTTGGACTCGTCGTCGTCGTCGAGATCGGTGGTGCTGAGGTTGATGCAGGAGCACCTCTCGAGGGAGGCGAAGAAGGCGGAGGCGACGCTGGTGCCCACCCAATTGGCCATCCTGTCCAGCTTCTCGCACGACATGAATCCGCAACCGTTCTCTTGCTGCATCTTCCTCCTCCTCCTCCTCCTCCTTCTCAGGCGATGTGGGATCAGGGCCCGATCTGAGACTTTGGGGAAAGCGAACCGATTATGGTTGGAGGGAGGGAGAGAGAGAGAGAGATGAAGAAATGAGCGCTTGGCCAGCGGACGGTTGATTGATTCCGAGTCTTTTGTCGTTTTTCCCGGTATAATTTATAATTTGCTTTTCAACGCATTTATGATCAGTATTGCTACGACACTCAATTCATTGGAAATTAGAATGTCTGTTAACAAAACTTTAATAAACAATTATGTAGTGAATCACTTGCATGAATCTGGATTAATTTGGACCATAGTTCTACATTTAAGGCAAGTGAACTCCTTCGTATTGATTAACACAAGATTTTCATTTTTCTGTCTTTAAATTTGAACGTTTTTCTCACTCGAGTTCTTGGACTCAAGTTAACTTTTTCGACCAAGATTTCTCCCTCCCGCTGGCCCCAAACTTGGTTTATCGGTCATGCTGTATCTTTGATGGTCGATAAGAGTATAATGTGGAATGCTTGAGTACAATCCTTCCTTCCAAATCCGAATATGAATAATCATTTATGTCGTGTCTTTTGAAGTTAAGAATCTTAGAAGAACAAAGATGTTCGATTCTTGATCTCAACGTACAATTATTGAGATGATTATCACTATTTAAATATAGGACTTCGCTTTTTTTGCTCTTCGTTTGGCTGAAAAACTCTCAAACAATGTGTTGTGATCATTTTACTCACTATGGGTCCCACCTTTCACCATTTGTTTTTTCGTTTTCTTCTTTTGCGATTCCCACTTTCTTTTATCTTCATCTTTCTCCCTCCTTTTACTTTCTTTTCTTAGATGTTTAAGATGGTTTTTGCATCATATTTCGTAGTGGGTGCTAGATAAATTGATTAAATTTGGAGTTTTGGTTAATGTTGAGTAATGTGGTAATTTTTCCTTGTGATTGGATCGGGGTCAATGAAGAATGAAGGTGTACTTTTTTTAAAAAAAAATTCTTCTATCATCTCTTCTTCTTTTATGTCTGGGAAAAGTGGGTATTAATTCATTCTTTGTTTACTGTTGAAACTGATTAAACTTAATGCTTTTTAGGATCGCTAGTGAGGAATTTTGGCATTCCTGAGTTTTTCTCCTTGTGGGGATTCTATTTTGCTTTCACCAAGTGAAAAAAGAGGTTTATTGTTGTCGCAAATTAGGTGTCAACAATCATCCCACTAACGATTAAACTTATTGTTTTCTTTGATCCTATTAGGATAGAGCATGCATTTGATTTTTTGAGTGGATTTTGATTATTCTTATCATTGAAAATTTCCCCGGACTAATTTGTTTGACATCTTTTTTTTTTTTTTACAATCTATTGCAGAATGATTTCAAGATGCACGTTTGATATCTCCCTATACTAATGGTCTAATTATGGTTCGATTCAAGCACCGGATGAATGTTTTTTTTTTTTTCAAAGAGATGTCGGTGTTCGTCTCATTTGAGTAGGTTAATTGAAACTATTTACCATTTTGTTTTCAGTTCTTGAGAAAGTGAAAAATCAATGGGCACGTCATCATATGCGTTTTCGGATAGTCGCCGGTAAAGTCTATTAGTGGCGGTGCATAATATGGTTGGTCCCCTACTCTATATTGTATTGGGTTGATTTTGAATAGGGAAAGGGCTTCCAATTGTTGCTCAGCCACCAATTAGACCGAGAAAACATCATTCGACTGACATGTGCTTTTACGGAGGTAGTTATGGTAGCATTTTCTCTAAATGAATTGTTGGCATACTTAGGCAGCTTTTTTTCCGTGCATTTTTGCTTTCAATTTACCAACGGCCTACTTTATTGTCTTCTACGTAGGGTTATTCCACGTAGGCAGTTCAGACCAGCATCATACATTCTTGACATGGAACCCCGCAAGAGACATGCTTTTAACCTTAAATCCCATGCAGATGAAAGTGAGGAGATTATCTTTTGTCTTAGTTTTTGTGGACATCGCATTGGTTGCAATCCTCTTTCTCGCATATCTATTTTGTATAATAGACTTCTTTTCACACCTACGTATTGGATTCCCGCACCTGCAATGTCGTCTTGGAGGCGAATCTCAGGTGCGACAATAACTATCTCGACAAGAATCCTCCACTTGGAGGCCACCTCACAACCTTAAATCCCATGGACTCTTGCACTCTACATCGTCCTCAACTCCATGCCATGTTTTTACAAAAAAGCTTGGAAGGGGGAGCTATAAGAGAGAAATAAAATTACGGCAAGAAAGAGAAAGAGAGAACGATGAAAACCAAAGAAAGTGGGACCTGCAGCAATAGAACCAAAAAAAAAAAAAAACACCAAGAATAATAATAAAGAGATCATCATATTACAAAAGTTATAAATCCCTTGATTCTAGCATTTGTAATTTTGATTGATGTATCCAAATTCTTCTACCTTGATACTCCCCCTCAAATTGGCAATGCAAGAATACCAAATTCCCAATTTGCGACATAAGTTTCCAATGTACTCCTAGACAAGGGTTTTGTGAAGACCTCGACACTGGATCGAGCAACTGTTCATCGCTTCTTAGCACTCCATGAGAAACTGTTGCTACCTAAGACAGTACAAACTTCAATAGTTGATCATCGAGTCAAGGGACAACTTGTCCAATTTGCATCACAAAAAGCATTCAAGATTTACATGCCTCGATCCGTTGTGCCGCTGACATAAATAAAATGCGCTCAATTTGAAAATGGCCCACACTAGGTTGATGCATGAATTGATAGACAAAATTGACTCCATATGAAATATTCGGTTATGTAATTGTGAGATATTGAAGAGCTCCAACGATACTTCGTTACAGTGTAGAATTCGAATTAGTGTTGCATCCGCACTAAAATGAGAGCTAGTGGCCATAGGTGTGGAAACCGACTTACAGCCCTCCATTTGTGCACATTTAAGAATTGATAAAGCATATTGTTGTTGGCACAGATAAAGACCACTGAGAATATCTCAACTTCCACACATAGAAAATAGGGTGATGGCCTCATTTCATTCATTGCAATTTCGCTACTCAACTAGAGATGAACCCATCAAGCAATTTTGGATCATCGCATGTAATGATCATGCCCATCCGCGTATGAAAATAAAGTTGGAATGCCACGATCCGATTTTTGAATAAATAATGAAGGATTCGAAATGCTGCAAAAAAAATCGCATGCCAAAAGAATTGAGCTACATTGATCAAACCATGCTCTTGGTACTTGTCTGAGGCCATACAAAGCTCTCTCCAGTTTGCAAACATGAGACAAGTGATTTTCGTCCTCAAAACCGGGCGATTGCTCCATATGAACAAGCTACAATAAGAAAATCCATATAAGAAGGTATTTTTAATATCTAATTCTTTAATGGGCCAACCTTTAACAGCAGCATGGTGAGGACCGCTCTTATGCTTCCTGGTCGAACAACCGGCGAGAATATCTCAAGGAAATCTACTCTTGGTACTTGAATATATCCATTGGCAACCAATCTTGCTTTTAATCATTCTAATGTACCATCGGCCTATAACTTAGACTTAAAACCCATCTACATCCCACAACATTACTATTTGAAGGACATGGAACAAGAGTCCAAGTTTTATTCTGATGTGATGCCTCGAGTTCCTCTTTCTTTACCGCCGACCACCTTGGATGCTTTAAAGCGGGGTGTACATTGTTCGGCTCCTTCGGTATAAACTCCATCATATGAAAATTGGCATATTTTGGATTAGGCTTCACAATCACAACACGTGCTCGAGAAACCATTGAATGATTTTGAGTAAGTGAATGTGCTACTGAAGAGTTATGAAGACCATCCAAGGAGGAATATTCATTTGCCAAATTGCATGGAGAATCAAGCGGAGCACCAGATGAGTCACCAATTTCAACATGATTTTGGCGAACATGTGATTCACTATTGACTTCATGAAAATTATCCCAAGTTGCAGAATTCAATAAGTCATCATACGGTTGATCCGAGTTAGCAGAGAACGCACCTTATTGCAATACAAAGGTGAAAATTTTGAGTCGGATGTTAGAGTGTCTTCATTTGGCCAACTTATAAATTCATATATCCCCACTTTATCACTTTGATCCTGAAATAATGAGATGAGCACAAGATAGGGAAATACGGTCTCATCAAAGACGATGTGCCATCGGATGTAAATTCGACCAGTCGGAGGATAGATACATCATGTTCCTTATGGCGATCACTGTAGCCGAGAAATAGACATGGTAACAACGGAGGATCAAACTTATTCTTAGTGTAGTCCCTAAGATAAGGAAATCACCTACAACCAAAAACTCTCATAAAACTATAATCTGATTTTCTGCCAGATAAGAATTCATAAGGTGATGTTTAACACCCTTGTAGGAAGTTGAGTCAAGAGAAAAATTGCCATTTGAAAGCTTTCGACCGGGTACTTTTTAGGAATTTCGCTTCAATAAGCATCATCAAGCTAATTTCACATATTTTGCCTATGTTTTCACTTGACAACTCCATTATGTTCCGGAGAATTTGGGCAAGTTAATTAACAATCCCATTCTTTTGCAAGTGGATCAAGAAATATGCTCGGATTGAAAGATTTTAATAAGCCCTTCAAAGCGCATTTCCAAATATTTCTCAAATTTGAGAAAACATGCATAAAAATCAGATTGTTGCCATAATGGAAACAACCAAGTATATAGCGTATGATCATCCACAAAGCAAACATAGTACTGAAACCTTTGAAATGAGGTTATCGGAACATTTCCCCACAAATTACAATGTATCTTTTCAAAAGACTTAGTAGTACTAGTTTCGGAAGGCCAAAAAAGAAGTTTAGATGCTCGCCTCCTTTGACAACTACTTCACATGATAGTAGGTTTATTCAAAGTAGTAACGGTAATATCGCCTTTATTTTGCAATCGTCGATTGTGGACGTCCCAACCTTTTATGCCAGGTCCTTTCATCAACTTTCCCGAACCAGTTTGAGAATAGTCCTTCTTTTGGCACCTTTAAGGTACATAAATCATATCCTTTATCACAAAATCAGTGTCAGAAAACTCAAAATTTAGAGGATATCAGTTATAAAATGGCTCACTGATAATAGATTATTTTTCATATGATGAACAAATAGAACATTTTTTAAGTCAACACTCACTTGGCCCAAATTGATTTGAGCATCACTAGTATGGAAATATCAAGTGAATCACCATTTCCAACCATAACACTATCTTTTCCCATATATGGTCATAAGTTGAAAAGGTTACCTTCATCTCCGGTCATATGATTTGAAGCTCTAGTATTAGTGAACCATTTTGAATCCCGACTTTGTTGAGCAATAAGTGTAGCAAATGCTTTTGGCACATATGATTTTGCTTGTTCCTTTCCCAAGCTTATCAATCTTTTTTTGATCGAATTGTGGCTTCCTTGCGAATGCATAAAATCAGCCCGAGAATTTCTTATTCTTGGACTGTTGAGAGAAAACCCCCTCCCATGCAAAGAAAAATTAAGTTGTTGGAATTGTTTTCCCTCCTTATTGCTCTTAAAATTGCTTCTCCGACCAAAGAAAGCCGTCAAAGCATAAGAGAGCTTTTATTTGTCAGCCAACTCTCAAAGCTTGCAATTGTGAAATCAAATCAGAGAATATTGGCATTGGAGGTTTCTAACATGGAGATTGTGAATGAATCATATTGATCACCTAAGCCATTCAAAACAAAGAGACCCTTCTTTTTATCCTCGAGAGGACATCCGATAGCGGATAATTAATTAAAATATTTTTGAAAAGTACCAAGATACTCGTGAAGAGATGAAAAATTATCTTTATGGTTTGGATTTGTAGAGAAATTGAAACTTCACGTGCCTCTCATACCTAGGCAAAATGTTTTGTAAAGCTAACCACACCTTAGCACATGTTTTCAAGTCTACTACTTGAGCAAGAACTTCTTCAGAGAGCGTCGCAATAATCCATCCCCGCATAAGGCGATCCGACCTCTTCTGTAGTAAAAACTTTGGATTTGTCACTTCCTCTAATTTTTCTCCACTAGTAGAGGATGTGATTGTTGGACTCGACATCTAATACTCCCCATCAATGAATCCCACAAGATCCTAACTTTCAATTAGTACAAGCATTCTCCAACGGGAATAGTTTGTTTGTGTCAGGTTTAGCGACACAAAATTGCTAATTTTCAAAGATGAGGGATATGGACATTTGGGGAAGCCATGGTTGTGGATCGATTTCTTTCAAAAATATGCTTTGATACCATAAGAGAACAAAGATGTTTGATTTCTCAACGTATAATTGTTGAGATGATTTTCACCGTATAAAGATATTTCAAATTATATTTCGTAAGAAAATAATACAACAATAAAAAATAACAATAAAGATATCATCATATTACAAAAGTTATCAATCCATTGATTCTAACATCTCCAAAAATCATCGTTTGTGATTTCGATTGATATATTCATATTCTTCTCTCTTGATTGATAATTAATGCCTTTAAATCAAACGTTAAAAACTTGAATGCAATGTTTGTTGGAGTTTGTTTGCAAAACGAATAAAATGTGCCATTTTCCAAGCCCACATAAAATGAAAAGAAGAAAGTCTTTTTATTAGTTAGAAAGCTATTATAGTCTTTCAAAATAAAGAAATGGACAAGTAGGCTATACCCCACTATACTCGCATGCTAGTGCGCGATTATTAGGCACACTTTGTACGCTTTCACGATCGCGGTTCAAAATTGGCACTATTCAGCAATTATTTTTTTATTTCATTTTCAGTATTATTTTTATTAAATTTATTTTCGAATTTTAATTAGTTAATTATATCCAATGGTTGCAACTTTTCAAACATAATTATTCTTTGGACATGAAGAGGTGCATCCGAATTAACTGTTCTTCAGATACGAAGATGTGCGTCCCAATTGATCGTTTTTCGAACACGAAGAGTTGTGTCCGCATTACAGTTTTTAAAACATGAAAAGTTATCTTCTTTCTATTATTATATATTGAGAAATTCTATTCAGTTTTAGTACTTCAATTTTTAGAACTTTCAATTTCCCTTTTTTTTATAAAAAGAAACATAACCTTCTTTTCCAATTGTTTCTTTTGAGAGATCCTAGAGAAATATCATAATTGCTATCTGTTATTCTCATTGAGATTTTGTTATATTAGCAACGTTGTTGGTCAAACAAATCCTTAAAGAGAGTGTTATTACTCGTCAAAGTGTTGTTATCCCATTCTCGACGAAATTTCGCAACAATATTCATGTTGCGAAATCACATTGCTCAATGTCCGATTGCAGTCTTCGTTCTATAAGTCTATAATCTCAAGCGTTAGTTGAGCATAACGGTGTGAGACTCTTAGTAGTTTTAACAAACACATTAATTTTAGCTTACATTATTTGGAGTCAGAAGGACTTCAACAACGCTAGTTTAATATTTTGATTGAATAAATTAAAAGTTAAAGGTTCGGCGAAAATCTTTGATATTTATAATTGACAATGTTTTTATAGGATTTTCATTAGGTCAATTGCTAGTACAAAAGCTTTTTACACATTCACCATTAGATTAGTACAATGTGTACTTGAAGATGATTGAGCAACCAAACCAACCAAGGATGAAAAGTAATTATCATTATTTTCACCTTTTTGAAAGGTTTTAAGCGACAATAGTAAATTTACCCAGGCAAAAAATAATTATCAATCTATCATCGGTCGAATTTTTATTTTTATTTTTACGGATGACATAATATTTGTTAGTTCTTCGATTATAATTAGAAAAGTAATTATGATTACTTTCTACAAGAAATGAGAACTAGTGAAAACCCTTTTTTTTTTGGGTCGAAAAACCCAGTTGAAAAGGTGCTGTAGTTTTCTTTTCCTTTATCCTTTTTTTGTTTTTATTACCGACAGTTGAGTGATGTGAATCCCAGGAAAATACATATGTTTTGGCGCTGCTGGTGCTGGGAGGTGCAGTAGATCATCCTTCACCTTCACCTTCACCTTCACCTGATCCCCGACGGCTGACGACGATGTCGGAGCTGGACTCCGCCGCCACACTCGATCCCATCGACCACCTCCCACTCTCTCTCCTGCGATCCGATGTCATCCCTCCCGCCCCGACCCGTTCTCCCACCGGATCCACCATCGACTGGATCCCCGACCTCGCCGGCTACGCCTGGGTCGCCTACGGAGCCTCCTCTCTCCTGGTGATCTCTCACCTCCCTTCTCCTCTCTCCGAGGCCGAACCGCTCATCGCTCCTTTCTTCAGACAAGTCTTCGACCTCCCCCACCCCGTCTCCTCTGTCTCTTTCTCCTCCGACGGCCGTGTCGCCGCCGCTTCTGGCGATTGCGTCTTCATTCACTCGCTCGAATCCTCCAGATTACTAGGTATGCTTGAATTCGATATAGTTGCCTCTTTTTTCATTTTCGTTATTCCACTTAGGCGTCTCTAGACCATTGGAGTTGAGTCACAGATCATAGAGCAAATCATAGGTGGGCATGTTTTGGCATTTCTGTCGATATTAGTTTACTGGGATAGTTGGGAAAGTGGCGATGAGTTTCTCAAGTTAAAGCTATCCTTATTTTCTCAAACATTCTCGATACTTAGATTCACAGTCTGTGCTTAAGCTCAATTGCTTTCTAAATGGGCCATGTATAGATGGCGAGTTGACTTCCCACGCCGAAGCACTCATTATTCCAAGGACGTGAATACCTAAAATGTGCGATTCTGGCTCATTAGAGTTGTTTAGTGGTAATTGGATTGATTCCTGAAACATGCCTGGTGGATGGTTTTACGGTGTCTCAGTGAAAATAACAAGTCTATTGAAGAGTGGGCATCAAATGGATATCCCCAGCTACAGTCTTCACTTTGTATTGTAGAAAAATCCCAAATTCTATGTTAAGAGTTTTTGAAGTCGCCATCGTGTTAACTTCTTCTCAATATTGCCTTCACTGCTTCTCCTTCTCTAATCTCCATTATCAGATCTCATGTATGAGGTCATTTTAACAATTTGCCTGTGACCTCAACCACTTAGTTGTTCTCCTTCGAGTCACAAGCAATTTTATCAGATGGTTCTGGTTTCTAAGAGCATGTATACATACCTCATTGCCTTCTCTTCCATCTCCATGCACTTAAGCACACATCAAGGAGTAGACAAGGATGCGATATGGCAAACGTGTTATTTATCAGTAGTATGTTCCCCATTGTCATTTTCCTCTTTGGGGCTCTTGTGAACTTATATTCCACTGCAGTTTTAGTTTGCTTTTGAATTTCTTAAATTTAAATGTTTTGTACTCATCAGGTTCTTTTTGTTGGAGCCAGAATGCAGTACTCAGGCAGTCTTCAAAGGTGGAGGCGGTCAAGTGGACCAGATCAGGGGATGGAATTATTGCAGGTGGAATCGAGGTGGTTCTGTGGAAGAACAACAGCATTTCCTGGGAGATTGCTTGGAAGTTTAAAGCTAAACAGCCACAAACTCTGGTTTCTGCAACTTGGTCCATTGAGGGACCATCAGCAGCAGCTCCTTATCTGAATAAGCAGCATCTCGGTGGATCATCGGTCAGCGAGGAGTGCAGACATGTTTTAGTATGTCAAAGCAATCGGAAATCTGAATACATGATGGTTAAGCTACTTCATCCTCAACCTATCCTCATGATTGAATGGAGGCCGTTGGGAGGAAGATGGCTTAAGAGGAATCTGAAAGTAAGACAGGTCCTTTTAACATGCTGCTTGGATGGAGCCGTGAGGTTATGGAGTGAGATGGATTATGGACGAGCAAGAAAAATGGAGAAGGACTTCAAGGATCCCAAGTTCATGCCGCATTCATTTTGTGTTGTTGCTGTAATTGAGACAAACATGGTTCTTGGTGCAACTCTAGGTGAGAACTTTTTTGTTACTTGGGCAGAAGAAAGGAGGGGGTTACATATAATTGGCAAAGAAGGTTGCCAGCTTTTCCCCACAGAGTTTTCTGAGCATGAAAAGAATGGCCAATGTGAATGGGTAGTAGGCATTGGACCAGAGTTGAAAATTACATTCTGGGCAATCCATTTTCTTGATGAATTTTCTCCTCTTAGGCACCCTCGGGTGACGTTATGGAAGTCAAAGGAGCTGCTGTGTCTTGACTCAGCGCATCTTCACAAAGTCTCATATTTGAATGTCAAAGATCTACACCCCGTGAAGAAAGCAATCATCTCAAGGAATAGCTCAGCTGGACCACCTGTTTTATGCTCTTTTATTCACCTTTCACCCTGCAATTCAATGGTGTGGTTGCTTCTGTACACTCAGGTTGCGGATAATGTAAGAGATTTGTCTCTTGGTACTTCCCCAGAAGAGAAGTTTTTATCAGGTTCTGCTGGTTGTGAACTAGGTATAGATGGTCATTCTGGAAAAATCTTACGAGTTGCTGTGCATCCTGATCACTGTGTAGTCAGATTAGCCGCTTCCTTGGATTCTAATGGTTTGCTTTTATTTTGGTCATTTTCCACCTTTACCAATGAGTTTCCTGGGTTTCCAACCATGATTCCCTCGTGGAAGCTCTCTGGAAAACTTGTGACACAAGAAAATGGGCCAAAATATACCAGCTTGGTCTGGGCACCTTTAGCAATGAATGATGACTGCATTGTTCTGTTGGGATACCATGGTGGGATTGATTGCTTTGTGGTTAAAGTTTCTGAAAAGGAAGTGCAAAAAGTAGAATGTCACAAATTATGCACGATTCCTTTTTGTGATAGTGTTCCTCCTGCAGAAGGCCCCACAGATATCTTTTCAATTCCTCTGACCAACAAAGACTTCAGATTTGATGGCTTCATGCTTTTGGCTTCATGGATTAATGGGTTTTATACATTATCATGGGATATTGCTGTACAATACTATGATTTATCTGGGCACAGTCGAGAATGTGACTTTGAGACCAAATACCCAGCTTGGAGCAGCATGTCAAAATTCGAGAGTAATTTTTATGGCAAAGGATATTCTATTTTTGTATCTCCTTGCTCTCCACAATACCCAGATTCACAGAACCATGACGCTATCACCAGTTTCTCCCTAGTATGTCCTGGTCTTTCCTTATCATCTGTACGGCAGGACTGGAGGTGTATTGATAATGAACAGTGCAGCAATTGTCCTGCATTTTTTATGGCAGCAGGCTGCAGAGATGGTAGCTTGAAGTTGTGGAGAAGTAATGGGACTGAAGTATCTGCTGCCACTGTCAGATGGGAGCTTGTGGGTATGGTTGCTGCACATCAAAGTTCAATTAGTAAAGTATGTCTTACTGATTGTGGTCAGAAGATTGCAATCATATGTGGGGCTAGTAATTCTGATACTGTCAGTACTCTAAGTATATGGGGCGCTGTTAATATGATGGGAGCAAGTCACCTATTGTTAGAAGATACGGTATCCCTAGATGGATGTGTCATTGCTATGAAGTGGTTAGCATTAGGTAATGGCCAACAGATTCTTGGAGTATGCATGCAAGATAAATTGCAGGTGTATGCAGAAAGGCGAGCTGGTAGTCATAGTTTGTTGAATTCTGGAAAGCCTTCACATATGCATATTTGGTTTTGCATCGCACATGCTTGCTTATCATCTCCTGCGTATGACTTTATTTGGGGTCCCCAGGCAACAGTTGTGGTTGTTCATGAAAATCACATCTGCTCATTCAGTCAGTTGTTATTCCTTGTATATAGTGGTTATCTGGGTAATTCTCATCTAGCATGTGAAAAGGATATTCCGTGGAATAGTGAAAGAGGCCCTAACATTGGCATTTTTGCTCCAATTTTCACTGATCTTGACATTCATAAGTTTGAAAATATCTCAGTTAAAAGCAGTGGCAAGTCATGCACCTCCGGGACTGCTAAAATTTTGAGCTTGAATTGTGATCTTCTAGCCAGTTGTCTATCTGTAGAAAGGGCTACATCAGAACATTGCTTTCCTACAAAGTTCAAATTGTGGAGCATGTTGGAAATACTGGAGAAGTTGGGTGGATCTCTTCCTTTGTATCATCCACAGGCTCTCCTTTTTAACATATTTTCAGGTACCTTCAATTGCTGCATAGATGATAAAGTAACTTCCAGATGTTCTTTCTGTGACTTGGTATTGTGAGCTTCCATCACATTTTGCACATTTATAGCTATGTCATTTATTACAAGTGGGTCTAGTTTTATAGATAGGGTTAGATAACCTAGTGTTCATGTTGTTAACATGCATATCTTTCTAATCTCTTCTTTCAATTTTCTTTGCTTGCCTGCAATTTTTTAATTTTTGTTGGCTTCTTTCTAATTTGGTAAGTGCTAAGGGTGCTCTATGAGTGGACTGAATAATAGGAAATACTTTTGAATGTTAGGGCTGCTGATTTATTCGGCATGCATTGAATTTTTTGGTTATATATTGTTTTGTTGTCAGCAGTTGTTCTCTTTTATTTCCTTTCATGGACTAGCGTGTGGAAAGAGAAGGGGGTGGTGTATGGATTAGATTTAGGATCAGAAAATAAAAACAGTAATTTGGATAATTTGATCAGAATATGTTCCCTGTTATTTTAGTTCTCTCTCTCTCTCTCTCTCATTCTCATCTGTGACAATCTTAATCTACAGTTTTTTAATGTATAGAATCATGAATTACAACAAGCTTGTAGATTGAGCGACGATTTGCTGTCACCAAAGGGGGTTGTAGAGTTTAGACATCGTTACTTTGGACAAGATCGAGGAGTGTTCCTTCAACTGGTAGGCATACTGCATGAATTTGAAGTGAGGGCTACTTGTAGTGGTTCAAAGCCTGAAAAGAAATGGATGGCTGTTTGAACCTCAAGTAGCGGTTCAGAGCCTGGAAAGAAATGGATGGCTATTTTAACCTTTGAGGTACTGAGAAAAATTTAAGCTGGCTTTGTACCCGTTCAATAACAATGGAAGGAAGTAAAAGACTCGAACCTATGTCTAGTAGCTGCAGGTGCCCTCTGTTTTTGTATTCTAACATGTTTTTCCTTACAAAATGTCTTAGATGTTTTAATTGCTAGCGGCTTTTGTTTTCCTTTATCTATAACACTAAAATATCAACTAGACTTAGTTGGTCTGTAAAAAGCTTCACATTCACTTTGACTTCGTCAGGCAGCAGGCTCTATGGAGAAACGTCGCGTTTGTCATTTCCCTTGCCATCGTCATTTCCTTTAGCTTTTATTTGCAATAATTCTTTCACTTGCGTAGAAGTTATTAATGTGGTGTCTGAAAGTCAATCATGACTGTGACTGTTTTTCTTGGTTTGGACTTCCATCAGTAGTTTGGCATAATTTTGTGGCTGTAGTGATATGTTTATGATAGGCAAAATTGACTTTTTGAAGGAGAACATTGTTAAAAATTTAGAAGATATTTCCCAGAGGAGAAAATTTGATGACTTTAAGTTTTTCTCTTATTGTGACAATAAATTTGGCACTCAGTGCTCTTTGGAAGGGGTACTACCAGTGAATGTTTTCACATGGAACTTATTTAGGGAATAGAATGTGGCTGCATTGCTATTTTTTTCTGAAAATAACCTTGAGAGCAAACTCCTCTAAATTAACTTGTCCTTTTACTACCTTTTTAAGTGCTTTTAATTATTAGCTTTAAATAGATACTTTTAAATATATCTATGTTCCTTTGCTTTGGTTTATCCAGGTAATTGGAGGCGTGCATATCTGGCCTTGCAGCATCTTGTTGCACATTCTGATGCTCATGGGGAGAGAGCCAAATCACTCCAAATTGTTCCCCAAATGGTTCTGTCAAGTTATCTTGAAGGCGTTGTTTCAGAAAGTTCTCCAGCCAGACAAATTCAGTGGAGTGGGGATGCCACTTCAACTACATCATCCTTCAGTTTTGAAAGAGGGTTGACTGATTTGTCTTCTAAGTTTGACTCTGATGCTACCATTAATAGACCTAATTCCTTGTCATTAAAATCTGAACTTAGTGGCTTCATCAACACTCTTGAGAGGGGAGACGAGTTAGAAGCTATGTCGCAAAAAGAGGAGATGGAAATTCTTGCAATTAGTGATCTTCTCAGTGAAGTCAATCATTCGCATTCTACCTCTGTTTATGAAAGTCTTGATGAGCCTGGACAAAGGTAAGCCTCGATATGGTTGATTTGCATTGCTTTCTAGTATAAGTTGCTTTCCAGCTGCTTGGTGTTGTTGGTCATGTAATTATGACATCTTTCCTTCAATTGAGCTAATGCAATGGTCATGGTCGTTTTTTAGGCTTGATTGAAGTGATAAGTTGTTTATGTGACTCTGGAAGCTGATGTAATCAAAATCTTTCTGGTTGGGCACTCCTGAAGTAAATTTTGTTCTCCCTGCCCGTATTGTATAATGAGAACATTGAGTTGTATTAGTGATCTTCTTGTGAAGAATTGCATCATAGTATTTTAGACACCTCTTCTGTGACACGTAGATCTTCTACCCTGTTGTCCACATTTTGATGGAAAGCCGATTTGACCTAAAAAAGTGTTGCCGACTCTAGGATAGGTATGAAAGCCCATTCCTCCAGACAAGCGGGCTATAAAGTTCTGCTTGCAGAACCAGTGCTGGGAAGGAGGAGTTGTTACTTTTAGGGAGCATCGAACATCTGTTTGAGCCCTGAGCAGTTTCTGCGTCTTATTATCCTTAGAGATGGCATGATTAGGACATCCTCTTTGATCTTATTATGTGGCAGTGGAATCTCCTCCCTCTCAGCGCTTTTCCCCAAATTGTGTTTAGAACTGGGGACTTCATGATCTAGAAGAGCCTTTATTTCTAAACACTTATTGAATTTTCATTCCATACTTTCCGCTTCAACTCTGCCTCAGGTTTTGGGTCTCAGTGAGATACAAACAACTTCATTTCCTCCGGAAGTGTGGAAGGATGGCATCCATGGAAGAGTTAGTCATTGATTCTGCATCAATTTGCTGGGCCTTTCACTCTGACTGTCAGGATAATCTATTAGATTCGTTTCTCCCGAATGCATCTTCTTGGCAAGAAATGCGAGCTGTTGGAGTTGGACTTTGGTTAACCGATGCATCACAATTGCGTACAAGGGTGAGGTTTAGTCCTTGACCATTAAGTGCTGTGACTATGTATCGGATGAGCATTGAACTTGGATTCCTCATTTTTATATGGCTTCAAGCCACTTGGTCTATGCATTTCCTGCTTTATTGCCAGGAATTTTTTGGGGGTTGGAGAAGCTCTCTTCCTGGGAGTTCACCTGGCTCCTCTTATTATTTGTAATATTTGGGAAAACCTAGGGATTACTCTGGTAATCTACCATGAAACAAATTGGTTTTAAATCCTTTGTAATCTGATTGTTACGAAAGTTGCAGATATATTTGTTTGTTAAGTGCTGATTAGACTTTCCTGCTTCGAGCCATCTGATGGAGGTTGTTTCATTGCAGATGGAGAAGCTGGCAAGATCACAATATTTAAACAGAAAAGATCCTAAAGACTGTGCACTACTATATGTATCATTAAACAGACTTCAAGTTTTGGCTGGCCTCTTTAAATTAAGCAAGGATGAGAAGGATAAGCCTTTAGTTGGATTTCTCCTACGCAATTTTCAGGTACAGTGTGACAGAACTGATGTGTAGTGTCATGTCACTGATTTATGAATAGATATTGAAACAAAGAGGAAGAAGTTCCTGTAGCGTTACTAATTTTGCAATGTCAGTGAATTTCTCAAGCTCCTATTTGTGTTGTACATTTCATTTGTCTTTTAGCTAATATAGGATTTTTATTCCCTTCTGGTAACCCTTTTAGTTCAATCTGCATTTTCATGACAGGAGGAGAAAAACAAGGCTGCTGCACTTAAAAATGCATATGTCTTGCTAGGGAGGCATCAGCTAGAGCTTGCAATTGCTTTTTTCCTGCTTGGTGGTGATATTTCCTCTGCAGTGGCTGTTTGTATTAAGAATCTTGGGGATGAGCAGCTTGCTCTAGTTATCTGTCGCCTTGTTGAGGGGTGCGGTGGACCAACTGAGCATCAATTAATAACGAAGTCCATGCTTCCTTCTGCAATCGAGAAGGGTGACTACTGGCTTTCCAGTCTTTTGGAGGTGTCCTGTTATCCTAGTTAATTTTTGCCTTATTTCTAGTTTTTGGTTGTGGAGATGAATGCGGCATTAGATGCTTGTAGCCATCATAAATATCTCTTTCTTTTGCAGTGGCAGCTGGGGAACTACTCGAAATCTTTCTTGAGCATGTTTAAGTGCCAAAATGGTCCTATCCCAAATGAATATACTCCGTTGTCCAATCACGCTGCCTTTCTGGACCCAAGTGTTGGCTTATATTGCATTTTGCTAGCGGCTAAGAATCGTATGAAGAATGCTGTTGGGGAGCAGAATGCTGCATTTTTTGGGAGGTGGGCCTGTCTGATCACAGCTACTGCCTTGAAAAAAAGTGGGCTTCCTGTAAGTATTGTTTTCCTTCTAATAATGGGTAATAAGAGGTCAAGAATGTCGTATGTTCGCTTCTCATATGAATATTCATGGTGCTTGGTAAGTTGTCTGCATCTATTGATGATTTGTATTGTTGCAACAATTATCAGTGAGCTCTACTCTTTATTTTTGGTTCTGTTTGTATCAGCTTGAAGCTATGGAGCACTGTTCTTCTCTGAGCTTTGACGGGGGATGTGATCATCAGGGCATGTTCAGTAATGGGCTTTCTGAAGTTCTACTGGGCAGACCCAAAGAATCCACAAATAGTTCCACAAATTGGCTGTCCAATGATGTGTCTACCCATTTGGAGTCCCATTATAAACTTGATTGTGCACTTCAACACTTCTCCAAATTAATTAAAGAACACCCGTCTTGGCCATACTCAAGTAGGGGATCTTTTGGATCTAGGTCACACTTTGAGTATAAGATGCATGAATTGCAGAAACTACTACCAGAGTTCCGAGATAAGCTATATGCTGGCTTGGAGGTTGTTGAGCAGAAGTTCTCTGTGGATGCTGCTTCTCTCCTTAGCAAGGTATATTGACTTTTGAGTCATTACATGTGACACTATATGTTTTCACCGCTTCTCACCCTGTTGACTGTAGATGCTGCTAACATGCTCTTGTTACATGATATATGTTTGCAGATATCAGAGTTTGCATGCTATAAGGGCTCCTTTGGTATTATATTTGACCTATTAGAAGGGTACTATTGTCAGCAAAAGGCTTCTGATGGGAATGATCTGCTTGGCAGTCTAGAACCCTCTCGTTTAAAGCTTACATTGGCAGCAGCTGAAGAAGTTTCTGTCTTGTCTTCACGTTTCATTGCAGCCTGTAGTATATCCTTCTCTCTACTGGATTCACATAATTTCATGAAGACTGAGCGAGATGAAATAGGATCCAAATTTTCAGTTGCTTGGGGGATTCTATTTCAAACTCTTATACATATATTTAGGAAATTAAGAGCTGTTCTCCAGTTATCTTTGAACTCCAATGAGACAGACTTTATCATGAAACCTATTGCCATACTCGATTTATTCGAGTATTTAGCTCATTTTGCTTACATTTGGTTTCAGAGGAACTTAAAAGCTCTCAGTTTGATTTTGCAACCCCTCACAGTTTCTCCTTTCAGTGGCCATACTACATACAATGTCGATATGAAAGATCTAACCAAAGTTCTGTACCAAATGGAAAAAATTTTGTCTGATGCTGCCACTGTTGATACTGTCAAATGGGATCTGCAATCAACTGGAAGTGTGAAAGGCGAACATGGAGGAGACATAGTACACTTGATTCCTGAAGATGAAAGATGGCAAATTTTGGGATGTTCACTATGGGAACATATGTCTCGTTTTACGAACCATAAGCTGAATTTCATATTGGAAACAGTTCAAGACAGTCACCTTTTTGGTGCTTCTCTAAGTGAACTTCAATCAAAATTATGTAGTTCTGCTCATCTTCATGCTGATGACAAGAATATGAGAGAACAGATTGAGCTGCTATCAGTTTTTCTGGTCCAGTCACTGAAGGCAATTTCTGCTCATGTTTCTTCATATCACACTAAACAACTTGCAGCCCTAGTGCAGCAGAAACTTGACAATGGATGGCCAGCTATGACTCTTGTATGGTTGCAAAAGTCTGATCTGACTGAACCCGGATCTCTCCAAACGCATCTGCATGATACTAATACTACTTTGGATCTAGTTAATAGTGATACTGAACTATCAATTTTCGAAAGACTCTGGACTTTATGGGCTGATCCACATATTATATCAGACAGTTTTGCCTTGGAGAAAATAAATTGGTCAGAATATGTCAACACTAAACCTTCTAAAGGTTGGACAGCAGTACATGACGGGATGACATTGGAGGAAAATGAATCGAGAAACAATGGAAGTAGCTGTAGCACTGAATCTACCAGCAGGATCAGTGGGTCTCTTTCTAAGGGATTATTTTCAAATGGAAACTCTTTATTGAGTTCTTGGCATAAAGAACCCAACCTTATGAAGGAGGTTACTCATTTTCAAAATCCTAAAGATATTTTAAAGAGAAATGGGGAGCTCATGGAGGTAATTTTTCCTTTCACTGCTCCGTGTTGTGTTCATGTAGCAGTATGTTTTTGATGGATCAAACTGCCTGAAGGTGGCAGTAGGTCCTTGAAGCTAATATCTAGATCTTAAACATGCACGATGCTGACATAGTTTTGATGGTTTGAACAGGCATTGTGCATTAACTCCATCAACGAGCGGCAAATTGCAGTTTCTAGCAATAGAAAGGTGAGTGATTCCTGCACATAGATACTAATATTAGTACTGATCCTTAAAGCAATCTATGCTGCCGGATTTTTGTGAGCATTTGAATTGTACTGATCACTGGGCAACTAACTGGTAACTGTGACAATTCTTTTGGCTACTTAGACATGTTGCATCCCTTAATGCTAGTTAATGAAAATATTAATTTATCTGCAATAAAAACTACAATCACTTTGGGGTCATAGACATAAATTGAACAGCACAAAATAATTTTTGACAGAAGCTCCTTGTGTTGCAATTTGATGAGTTAAACGTTTCAACTCCTGATGATACCTACCTTCTAACATGTTTGAATAAGCATTGCTGTGGCGACTTCATGGTCTGTCACATTCTTTTACTCTTTATCGGAGATAAATTTTTCTGGCTACTCATAAAGTATTCTTCATGGGTGGTCGCCTTATATAGGGTATAATTTTCTTCAACTTGGAACGAGAATTACCTTATAAAGAAGGAATGGAGCATGTATGGTCAGAAGCTGATTGGCCAGAGCATGGTTGGGCAGACTCTGAATCCACTCTTCAGAGCAAAACAGGGTTACATCTGGGATTTGGTGCAGCAACTACCGGGATGGGATCTTTGGCCATGCCAGGGAGAGACCTGACAGGTGGTGTAGCATTTGGTTTTCCAGGTTATGCAGGCATTGGTGCCTCTGGCTTAGGTTTGGAAACTCAAGATAAATTCGAAGAGTTTGTTGAACAATCAGCTAACTTGGAAACTGTAAGAACTAGGGCTCTTTCTAGTCACCCATCCATGCCGTACTTCTTGGTTGGCTCCAGCAATACGCACATCTACTTATGGAAGGTATGATTTGCTGCAGCGGGCGAATGATCAATTTTACAAAAAGTCAGATATGGGATTGCGTCAGTTGTCATTTGCTAAATCTTTTATTTGGCTGTTTCATCAGTTTTGTTTTGAGGAATTGTTTATACAGAATCGAGCAAGAAGACTCTTTTTCACTTTTATCAATTTGCTCTTTTAGGCATGATGGTCTGCAACTTTGGCTTGGGACAATCGGGAACTTTTTCTCTCTATGAATTTTGCTTTTCTTTTCTAAATTTTTGTCAGCATCATTCTTTCTGTGCCCTTTTGTTCGTGAATTAATGTATATTGATGTGCGCTTAATGAAAAGAGCATGCTGAGAGAAGTCCCCAGCCAAAAGTAAAAGCCAACCTGCAAAAGGAATAATATTGCATGGAGTATCCTTCTGTTCTGCACTTCTCTGTTTCTCTTTCTTGACTTGGAAGTGCGATTTGTGGGTTGTTAACTTGTTACTGCTTTGAACTTCGAATATTACTGTAGAATGATTGTAACATAATTGATAAATGCAGTTTGGTGAGGAAAAAGCTATTGCTACTTATGGAGTGCTGCCTGCTGCAAATAGCCCTCCACCTTATGCTCTTGCATCTATATCAGCCTTGCATTTTGACCCTTGTGGACACAGATTTGCTACAGCCACATTAGATGGGACCATATGCTCATGGCAGCTGGAGGTTGGAGGAAGGAGCAACATTCATCCGACTGAATCATCTCTCTGCTTTAATGGCCATGCCTCGTATGTGTAATCTTCTTAGATTTTTTTTAGCAATCTCTATCTTGTTTAATTTTTCCTGCACGTGGTACTGGAAATTGGGAATAAAAATAACGACACATGGCCTGTCTTTTATTTATTTGGTTGATGCGAGATTTTCCTCTGTGCTTCAGATTAGGATTTTTCACTGAGGGACTTTGTGAAATAATGCAACAAAGAACAGAATGAATGGCTGTGGATAACTTTTAGCAATTTTTTTTGGTGGCCAAAGATTTGGTTCTTCATTTTGGGTCCTCAGACAGCACGTTCCTTCTCATAGTGTTGGTGTCCTATTTTCTTTTGGGTACTTATCCCTGTTTGTTTTTTAAGTGGCACATAGTTGTTTTCTATTCAATGCTGATGACATGCACACCTGTTGATAACGTGGCTTTTCATTATCAATTTGGGAATTTTGTCCACCACCCACCTTTGTCGTGGCGCCATATATTCGCCATATTGAGTTAATTTTGCTTGCAGGGACATTGCCTATGTTAGTTCGAGTGGATCAATAATAGCCGCAGCTGGATGCAGTTCAAATAACATGAATGTGGTTGTATGGGATACACTGGCTCCACCTTCTACTTCCCGAGCCTCTATAATCTGTCATGAAGGTCTGTCCTTTTCCTACAACTGAAAATATGAATTTTGTGCTTGTTTGTACTGTCTAAACACCAGATGTCACCTGCGAGGACATTACATCTAAATGAGGTAGTGTATCTTTTCGAGCCAAATGGGGAGATGAATTCATTGATTCCACATGTTGGTGTGTTCGATTGGAGGAAGCATAAGGTACAGGCAAAAATAATGCCCCAGCATAGAATTCCCCTGCATTTGTGTCAAAAGAGGTCACCGCAGATTAGACAGCTTTGCCCTCTTCACTATGGAGAAGCTCATTTGTGACTTTTACCTATGACTTCCATATCGCCACGAAGCAACTTTACTGTCTATAAGGCTTGCCCCCAAAAGTTAATTGTAGTGGCAGATGATTTAGCTGTTCTCACTTGCTGGAGTTAGTGCAAAGCTACATGATGCATTTTCCAACCTTAAATAAACCAATAGCTGGATAGGTGCTATTGTGTTATCATCGTTGACCATGGATCTTGTCAAACTTTTGTACTTTCTGTGCAGGTGGAGCTCGCTCTGTTTGTGTTTTCGATAATGATGTTGGAAATAGTTCTGTTTCTCCCCTTATAGTGACTGGTGGTAAGGGTGGTGATGTTGGACTCCATGATTTTCGGTATATTGCAACCGGAAGGAGCAAAAGGCACAAGAGCTCTGATAATAGTCAGCGAAGTTCCCAGGCAACTTTGTCTACTGACTTGCCGGTAGGGACTGGTGCTAAGTTTGGGGTTGAGAATGTAGGTGGGATGCTCTGGTACATACCAAAGGCACATTTAGGTAATGTGTACTTTGCCACTGCCATAATCATTAGAATGTGCGTTATGTTCTGATTTTTGTGTATTTCTTGGTGTGAAGGGAGTGTTACGAAAATATGCCCAATTGCTCAGACAAGCTTGTTCTTAACTGGAAGCAAAGATGGTGATGTAAAACTTTGGGATGCCAAAAGTGCCAAGTTACTACGTCATTGGCCAAAATTACACGAAAGGCATACTTTTCTACAACCAAGCACTCGGGGTTTTGGTGGAGTCGTACGGGTAACATTCTTGTAATTAAGCTTGTGATGGGACATCACTATCTATTATTTTTGTAGCTACATATTTATTTTGTACATAGAGCAGTTTGATTCCCTGGGATGCAGAAGAAATTGGCTCGATGCCTCTACTTATTATCTTTACATGCAACAGGCTGGTGTTACGGATGTGCAGCTTGTTTCACAGGGATTTCTTACCTGTGGGGGGGATGGCTCTGTAAAGCTGGTTCAACTGAAAGATTATGTATGAGGGATGTGCTGAAGTTGCACAACTATTTTTGCAAGAGATATGTCGACATCTCTAGATGGGAGGGATGTGCTGAAGTTGCACAACTATTTTTGCAAGAGATATATCGACATCTCTAGATGGGGAGAATACAATTACATCATATGGGCTTTACCATCAACAGTTACGACCACAACTATGCACTGTCTTCCCATTGTTCAGCACCTAAAGGATGGACTGTGGCAACCAAGCTTCCTTTTAGATTATTCTGGGGAAGTCAAGTTTTTACCAAAGCAACCAGTTCATCCAGAATGGGATTCAATTGGAGCGCAGGAGGAGAAAGCCATATTATGTAGATACATTCGCAGTGCTCCGCTTTGATCATCTTTTCCCTCGGCGGCGATGTTCACAAATTGCATTGCCTACGGACAGTAGTTCCTAATTTATATTTGAAGTGTATAGTTTGTTGTTGAACCGTTTTTATTTTATTTTTTTTCCTAGAGAGCAGTGTGCACATGTAACTTTCCTGATAAAGCGACTGTATACGAAGAAAGGACTGTGATGACCTCTCTCGGAGCCCTCTTATGCAGTTACTTCCTAAAGACAAAAACAAAGTAAACTGACTTCAGCGAGGATTCTGAATGTCAGTCATTAACCAAGCAGATTTCTATTCGGAGTCGTCCTACGTACATCCAATGTACGATTTGCAGAAGCGGGTTCACAAGACAAATGCTGGTCTGAAAGACGTGTTCCGGTTGTTGAGAGTCAATTGGGGAAATGCAGCCTGAGAAACTTGTATCTTCTGGGTTTCATCTTTGATCATGGTATAAGGATTACAGATTCTTTTTCAATGGTGTACCATCTGGGTTCATCAATTATATGATTTGTATAAGTATTCTTGATGTGCTTAGCATTCGATCATCACAACTTGTGATGAATGCCTCATTGCATCATCCGCATCTCCTTGATCTGGCTTGGTTCCGAAAACCTTTCAACCGGAGAACGGCACGTGTCAATCACTGACTGGCAGTTGAGCCATGTTAACTCGTGATGACGCTCGTATATAGTGCTGCACTAATGTTATGCGTATGTGCATACGTACGTGTGTGACATATAACGGTAGCGCTATCACTTTTGCAGAAATTAGTTTTTCATTATTGAAATGATTTTTTTTTTCACCGAGTAGGTTCATTTTTATCAAATTAAGGCGAAAGGAATTAATCTGATAAAGAAATTATTCTTTCTTGATTGAATTATTGATAAACTACTCTTTACGACCTTACCCAAAAAAAAAAACTATTCTTTACGAAGTTGATAGACTATCGATTTCTTTTACAAAAATTATCAATTTCATAAGAAATTGTTTTTAAATTTAGTAGATAATTTTAGATTGACTTTACATATAGTAATTCATCTTTAGTTGTGATTTAACATTTTAAAATGAACGTATGAGTAAATTATTTCACTTTGTGCTTTTGCCTAACATGGTATGAAAATAGACATGAGCTATTGTTTCGCCATAGAATATTACAACAGACACATTTTCTTTAGACAAATAATGATATCGAAATAAATTATGTCGGCCGAAAAGTGTTCTACATAAAAAATAAAAAAAAGAAATTCGTTTTTTTCGTGGCATCATACTATTCCTTTCTATTTCACTCGATTTCAATCACTAGGTTATGCTTCATGTATGACTCACCTAAAGTTATTACAAAAACATGCTCATAATAACCATAAAAATTTCTCCAGATACTTTGAAAATGGAAACCACTTACGGTTAAAAAAAAACAAAGGAGCCGTCCCAGTAGAGGATGATCGCTGGTGATTGATTCCTAAACAAGATTTCCTAGAAAAACATCCCTTGAAAGAAATGAAATTAGTGTCTTCTTTAATGATTGATATCATCTTGCTCTTAGTAAATCATCAGGCAGTGGTTGTGGTTTCCCAACAGATGCGCATATTATATTCATCTCGCACACATTGTTTATGTCAAACCCAGTAATATAGTGGCGGGCCAGTTCCTTAATCCTGGGCCCCTCCTGATGACTAGGTCGTCATCTTCTATAAAACGTGGACCCACAGAACAACTAAACCTCTCTGTTTGGACAGAAACTACCCGCTTGGGGAAGCAGACTTACTGCATAAACCCCCCATAAAAAAAAAAAGTCAAGATCGTCCACAACTGTAATTTCTAAATGCAGTTTTCGTCAGCCCTCAGCTCAGGAAAACAAATGTGAAAAAGAGCCCATTTTTTCGTGGAAATTGTTGACCCTGCAATCTAATGCTTGAATAAGATTATTTTATTGTCGGGTAGAGGGTCGTAGATTGCGAGGGTGAGAACTGATAGATTTGCTTGTCTTGAGACAAAAGATTAAAGCGGGGAGACGTGGTAACAGACGGGGGAGACTATGCGGAGCACAAAGAAAAAGGGAAAGATAAAAGAAAGTGAATCAAAATCAACGTGGTAACTGCTAAAGAAAAAGGCAGAAGCTGACACGACCCTTTTAGTGTCTGACAAGCGTCGTCTTCGCCTTTGTTTCAGATTCCCAGTTCAGGGAAGTTCCATCTCAATCTTAATCGGTTTCGCTTCCCCTGACTTCCATCTTTCATCTTCCGTGTCTCCGCTGCGATTCTAGACAGATCTCCACCTTCCCACTTGGGCACGTGAGATCTAATCCACCTCTCCCCCATGTACTCTCTCTCTCTCTCTCTCTCTCTCTCTCTGTTCCTTTTTTTTTTTCATCTGGGTGTTTTTCCTTTGATGGAAGTTTTGTTCTTTTTGATTGGCTATGCTTGGGAACTCAAGTTCGACAGTTGATCTTAGGAATCTGCCGACTGATGGGTGTCACCTGAGTTTTATCATCTGAAGTGTCTGGTTGTGTTCCAGTACATATGCATCTTGCTCTTGCCTTATCCGATGGATGTCGCTTTCCTTTTTCCTCTTGCGGTTAGGATTCGTATCTTGACTTTAGATGGGCATCTCAGACGCGGGATACCGTGTCTACTCTTTTGGACGGCCGTTGCAGATTTTGGATTTGGTTTTCGGTTTGGTATAAACTGATAGGGCGGTGAGCTCATGTGTACACATGCGTTTGTCTGATCAATTCGGGAAGTAAGACTCGCCATAATCTGGAATTTTGATTTGGATCATGAGTTCTCCCTTGTTCAGCTAAATAACCGACTGCTTACTTGAGCTTCGTGATGGATGTTCCCCTTTTTCAATCGGAATCATCTACTTTCAACAGTCGCGTAACATGCCTTTTTTCCTTATGGCTGATTTAACCATTAATTTTCAGTTCTTTTTCGAAAACTACATGCTTTAAGGACACATGTTTCTCGAGTTACTCTCACGAGTGTTCATACGTATATCATGATGGTGCTTTTCCTTGGGGAGCAAATTGCATTTGCATTTGCTTATTCTTTATGTGATCGGTTGAAGTTCTCAGTGCATTTGATGATCTGCTGCACTTGTTGTTCGCTTTATAATCTTGATTTTATTTTTAAGTTTGTGATGTGTTCCACTGGAAGACATGAGACGTGTCTGTATTAGATACTGATCATCATGTTAGCTTTAGAATCATTGATTTGCTATTCTCCACGCTTATTCACAACTTCAGGCGTCAGTCAGCTGGTGCTTCATGTATTTGTAAGCAAGTCTTATATTATCTTTTCTATTTTGGATTTTAGAGAGTTGATACACCATTTATATCCATGTGATATGCATGAACTTGTTTGATGCTTTTGTATATGTCTTCTTTCTTTTCACCTACTCTTTTCTCCTCTTACTCAAGGAGGGGAGTCCGGTTCCACTGCATAGTATGATTTGGTCTACCCTGTGGTACTTATCTTAATACTCCACTACCACCCAAAAAGCTCTGGGTTATGTGTTCATCTCGATCATTTGTTCTTGACTAGAGAGAATCGTCCGAACTAGCTAATTGGCCTATCTACTACATGATACTTATCATTCTGATCTTTGCTCCTTTTATGCTGTTTTTGTTAGCTACAGAGAACTTTTCATTTGTTCAATGGAATGTGGAATAAATTGAGAGAGTATGGCAGCTGCAGAAGCAAGGGCTGCATGGCAGAGAGCTGCTAACCGTTGCTTTGTACAAGAAGATGCCAAAAGAGCTCCTAAGCTAGCATGTTGCCAATCGTCATCTTCAACATCCAAACAAGTGGATGCAGGACCTGCTGGTTCTACTGAGGAGGGAGATCGTTTTGGCTTAGGTTTCATGCCTTTTAACAGGAAACCTTCATTTACCAATTTGCCTCCAGAGGCAAGGTGGTGGCTTCAGCAACAACCTGCCTATAGGTTCCCAAAGGGTCTAGCATGCGAAGGGTTAAATGCATTGGATGCTGATGTCGATCTCCTGAATGCTGGCACGGAAGATATAAAATCTAATTGTGGTGAGATGCAGAAAGATGGAACTTATATGCATGTTGAGAATGAAAAGAATGACAAATTTGAGAACGTCTGCGATGCTGAAGGTTCAAACCCAGGGATAATGGGCCTGGATAGTAAGGATGCAAAAGAAGTTGAGAACATGGATATGATGGAAAGCTTTGAGCTTGTGGAAATGAATCAATCTGGGATGTCAGTTTCCAAGCAGACTAATGAGCTCAGTTTCAATTTGGATTCTGCATGGATCGGAAATGGGAAGCCGGAACCATGGTGGCGCACATCAGATAAGAATGAATTAGCGTCATTTGTTGCTAAGAAGTCACTTGACCACATCGAGAATTGTGACCTTCCCCCACCTCAAAATATGCATGCCAGGAAACATCCTTATTCGTTTATTGGATGCTTAGACTGCGATGAAGTATTTGAGTCATCCTTGGATTGGAAGGTGGATCCGCTTGGTATTTTGGGCGAAACCATCCAGGCAAGAAGTTGTCCTGAATATGATGACCAAATGTTCAGAAGGCAGTGGGCCCCAGATGAAGATGGTCATTTCCCTCGTGGCTCTGACACATCATCCAGGTACTTGAATTTGCCATTATCAAGTGAATATTACTTTGTGCGAGAACCATATGATGCCAGACAACAATGAGGAATGATTCATTTTACTATTTTGTCATGTTAGAGTACAGCTATAAGGCTTACTCGCTAGGTTGTTTTTATGAAACCATGTATTGATTGCAGAAGAGTTAAGCTCCATTTTATTGTGCAAATTTGCAGTGAAAACAGTCATGCCACAGCTCGCAAGGGTAAAACTGAAACATGGGAAGCTGCCGACTGCGATCCTGCTAAGTCTCAGCTACTGGAAGCACTGTGCCATTCTCAAACACGTGCAAGGGAAGCAGAGAAGGCAGCAGAGCAAGCACGTGCAGAGAAGGAGCACATTGTAAAGCTCTTCTTTAGACAAGCCTCTCAGCTTTTTGCCTACAAGCAGTGGTTCCAATTGCTTCAGCTGGAAACAACCCTCTTGCAGATGAAGAACACTGACCGGCCAATTTTCCCGGTGTTCCTTCCTATGGCACCTAGCAAAGGTAGAAAAATGCGGAATAGCTGCGATAAGGCTTCCAAAGTGAGACGGGGAAAACGTAAGCGTCAAAAGCATGACGTGACCAAGTATGCCGTGGTCTTTGCCGTGGGGTTGGGCCTTGTTGGGGCGGGATTGCTTCTTGGATGGACGGTTGGGTGGATGATACCTCTTTTCTAGCCGGCTGCTGTATCTTATGCTTCCTGCATGGATTGCCACGCATGAGAGTGGCATTGGTGTGTGTCTATTCCTAACATTATCGTACCTTCTTACGGTCTTTGGAGCCTTGTATATAATGCCTAGTCCGAAGATAATTTGCATACTGAGGTGTATATCTGTATAAAAGAAGTGCTTCGTGTCAGGTGGAGATCTCTGTATCAGCACATACCTCATTTGGAGATTGTTGCCACACTATTGTTTCCAACATTGTGCTCAAGTAGAGCCGCTTGTAACTAGCAAAATCGGGTGCACTCAAGATTCTCTCTTTACAATTGATGCATGAACTGATCAAAATGCTGGTGTATGCTTAGATCAGAAGAGCTAGTCCTCGTTCTCCAGAGATTAGTGCCTGCGGCCAGAACCGTTTCGAGGGCTGCTGTTACTTACGACTCTTGCTGAAGGCATTGGAGAGGAGATCCCTCCAAGCTGGCTAGATATGTAAGGCTGTGGAGCACTAGAGGATTGTTCTCTTCAAAGCTGCCTCAACTTTTTGTTGGGGTGTTATACCTATGTACCAGGCCAGGCATATAATATGATGATGAAACTTACTCGTGCCTCTTGAAATAATTAGTCGACATAAACTATTCCATTATTGATAATATCTTTTTCATTGATTAATTATATCAAGCGATACGAGCGGATATTTGTAGGAAAATATTTTTCAAATTTATTATTTTCTTACGAAACAAACGAAGTCCAAGAGTATTTCATTCATTCGTCATAAACGCATGCCTATGTAAATATATCATGATAGGATTAGTCGTGGTCTTACAGATTCTACTAGAGGTATGGACGAACTGATTACATTACATAAACGTGCAAAGGATGCCGGGTGTACTTGAAAGCCGAGTACTCCACGGTCGAGTAAACTACTATTGCCCTTGGACCGGATGAAAGAAGGGATATGTATCATGCCATGTCGAAGGATCTGCCCAAAAGGAAGTAAAATTTGGAAAAAGGAAATAAAACGAAAAGGAAAAATAATGCCCGGCTCTTACCTCAAATTGCCTTTACCCCAAAAAAACAAAAAACAAAAAAAATGCCCGACCCGGATCCGGACCCACTGATATGGACCCCCAAGTTCTTAATGAAGCAGAACCCAACACCGAGTGGGATCACGACCGATAGCCGATCCAATTCCGATCGAGGTCAAGGCGGACGAGTTGTGGGAGATTGGCGGGAGCCGGAGAGAGATGGCGGTGATGGAAAAGCTGAAGATGTTCGTGGTGCAGGAGCCCGTTGTTGCTGCTTCCTGCCTCATCGCCGGCGTCGGTAATCTCTTCACTTCTCTCCGACTTCGCCGCTTCTTTCTTTTGCCTGAAGTTTGTGGTCTTGTGTCCGGGGGCTCGCTAATTTGATTACGCGCCGTTAAACTTCGCGATTAACCTTAGGGGCGACTCGAGTTTAGTACTAGATTTCTCCAGATACGAATGTTTGGTTGAGCTGAGCTGAAAGTGGCGCACGCTTTGTCCGTATGGATTTCGTACCATTTCCCTTATTACCTTCAATCTGTATCCTGGAATCATCATCGCTGTGCTTCTCGAGGTTTAATCAGCTGTCTGAGAGCTTGCGGCATCAGTAGGTGCCCGAGTTAATTATCGTCTATGCCGATTTAGGTCCCGCCTTGAATTATTTTGGGGCTACATTTTTGCGTCATTATCTGAATTAGTGAGGCTTAAGTAGACGGTCCTCCTTTTTTCTTTCAACGTGTTAAAGAGTGTTGCCGCGTCCTGTTTTGTGAGTTTTCCTGTAGCTAACCTTTCATCTTGGTTCTGGAACCGCCTTATCATATTCCTTCATTTTGTAATCTCCGAAGGAAAATACTTTTTCATGTATCATGAACGTGCGATGTGATACTTTCACTCGTCTCAATCGTGGTGATTCTTAGCTGGTTTCTGTTGTGCATCGGCATAATATCGGGGTTGACATGCTTCACAGTACCTAACTTGCTTAGAAGAACGGAGAAAGTGGAAGGGAACTTTCAGATAGTAAGCACACTGAAGATGCTAACAATGCTAGGTTTTGTTATAAGGCAGAGGTAATTGAGAGTACTGGTCTCACCTTATGGAGTGTTTTTTAATTTCACTAGAGAACAATCGTGATTTATGTGGAATGAAGTAGTGAATTAATGCCTAATGAGCGGAAGAATGAATTGCTGATCCCTGTTATGCGGTATGAGTTATTTAGTCACTTCCTCCATGAAGAATTGGAGGTGCTTTTCTAGTTACTTTTGAACTGAAGTTGAGAAGCCTCAAGTCTTGAGTCACGGTGTGATTTGTGATGTATCTTTCTCCATGCTAGTATTTAGCCATTTATGCATGCAATTTCCGCTCAGAGACGAATGATATTGGAGTAAACTTGTCAATATGGTCAAGCCACCATATCGTTTGAAGGCTAGGTTTAGTTACATTGAATTGTGCATTCTGCAACGTCTGGTGCTAGGAAAGAGAAACTTTGTGCCGGATAGGAAAATGTGAAAGAGATGTTCTTTGACATGAGCTGAAGGGGTTGTATTATGTTATGCTTCTTCATCATAACTGTGGCATTATCCATACACGTTCGTTTTCAGTGCCAGAGGCTATGTACTATTTTAAATGTGGATTTCAGTTTTATAAAGCAGACTATTTTGACACGCTCCTGTATTAATTTATCGCATGGAAATGTTTGTCTTTTTGCATGCAAAAGAATATCAGTGATTCTGTCTTCTTCGTCTGGCAAATTAAATTTAATGTACTTCAGGCCTCTTCCTTCCTGCTGTGGTGAGGCCCATATTGGATTCTATGGAAACTTCCAAGAAAGTCCCTCAACCTCATATAAGTGATGTAAGTAATGTTTATGCTAGTCTTTCAGATTATCCTTTAGCAGTTTGGGTAGATGTATTGCTGATTTAGTATTACTACATATGTTGTGTGCTTGTATATAAGTTCCTCTTTCATTCGGGAAAAGCCATCGTTTTCTCAACAATATGTTTGTCATTTGGTCCAATAGCTTTCCATTAGATAGAAAAAGATTTGATAAATATTGAAAACTCTCGGATGGAGTATTAGAACGGAAAAATCCATTAGATGATGTACTATTGGTTCTAAGCTATCTCTCGCATTGAATCAACAATTCAAAGTGCTTTTCTTGCGTATTCTTGATAAACTAGCAGTTATATATAGATTTATAGGGATTTGTTTGGGAAGGAAGAAGCTTCTTTGATATCTCTTCATCTGTAAAGGATTCTCGACGTGAAATCACAGAGAGAAAGGGCTGCTCTTTGAATAGGAAAAAGAGTGCATTTGCAGGGTCTCAAATGAACTGGCTTATTCGAAAAAAGCCTTATTCTTTGGAAGATCTATCTCGTGTCTGGTACTGCATGGTTCTACTTTGTAGGAACTCCGAATCATTGTCTTGAAGGTTCTCTTTTTCATCATAAATGATCCACTGGCCCCGAAATGACCCGACCCAATAGGGAAACCTCAATGAATTGGGCCTTTCGATACAATCAAATAGAAAGCCCTAAGGGCGCCATATTTCTAGGATCCCAGACTATATGATTGAATAAGTCCTCTATCTGTTGCTGGTTTAGGACTCCTTATAGTTTCCTTGTGAGTATCAAGTATGAGGTCGGTGGTTGTGTAATATTACATCAGCATATATGTGCAGTTTTGTTGCTGTTAATGGCTGTCTTTGAGGATGCTGAGACCGTGAATTTACCTCCCATTGCCACCTGGTGCTCTTGCATTTATTGTTGCAAAAGTTGCAAGTTTCATTGTAAACTATGCTTCTTAGTCTCGATTTGCAAACTTTATATATCGTTATTGTTAGCCCCTTTTATTGCATCTTCAATATGGCTATTGTGGTTTACTCAAAAGGGAGGAAAAAAAAAAGATGAATTGGGCGTCCTTTGAGCTCACTTAAAGAGTAACTAGTGGCCTACAAATTTGAAAAGCTGGATTATCATTTGAAACTCCTCTTGCCACATTTGAAAGTTTAACCAGAGAAGAGTTCTGTCCAAATGTTGAAAATGGATTTCTCTTGAGGTTTCTGCGTTATCAATCAACTTGTTCTGTTTTTCTCTTTCCGCTAGTGTCATTCTTGCCTATGTTGACAGCTTGGATATGCTTATGGGCTGCTCTGTCAATGCTAATAACCTCTTATGTATTTACAGGTGGTTGCCGGGATGACTGGTAAAAGGTAAGCATGAGGTTGACCATCATGAAGTGCCGTCTCTCTGCTGTATCTTCATCGGCAGCCAAATAAGTGTTTTGTTTCTTTGTTTTGTTGATGCCTCCGCATAAATTTTCTTCAATTGGAGCAGGATTTGTATTGATGATACAGTTCATCTGAAGTTACTATGTGCATGTGGAGACGTATTAGGATAATTAGTTGACCGCTCACTGCAGATTTCTGCATGGTTGTGAAGTTGTGAACACCATGCAATTTTCGGAAGAGGATAAATTGTTATTGGAGAATGCTTGCTGGTTATCCTCTGTAACTTTTCATTGTCGGTGGAGCTGGAGTACATCAGATTTCGTGATGAAATTACCCTTCCACTCACCCACTTTTGGGAAAGGGAATACTTTGGAGAATGCTTGCTGGTTATCCTCTGTAGCTTTTCATTGTCGGTGGAGCTGGAGTCCATCAGATTTCGTGTTTAAGTTGCTCTTCCACGCCCTACTTTTGGCAAAGGGAATATATTGGATCTCGTGAATCATGATGTACTAAAAAGGTTGGGGGTAGGGTCATAGTCCATTAGTTTAGGCAACGTCGTGTGGATTTATCCACCTTAGACAACGTGAAAAGTAATGTAAAATGCGCATGTAAAGCATAGATAGACTTTGAACCGATATGGTCAATTAAAGGCACAACCATGGGCTTGAACCAGTATTATACGCATCTTAAAACCACTAGTTTCACAGGGTGGATTCTCTCGGTGATCCTGTAGACATGCTGTTATTGATCATGACAAGACAACAATGTCGCAACCAAAGAGGCGCTGCTTCTGTTTGTACACGACTAACACGCTCGCAGCTAAAGCGGCCAAGAGAGGCCTTATCAAATGTGCAAACAACTGGCTGGTATCGGGATGACAGGGAGATGATGGAGACGTGGCAGTAGCGAAATGTCGGGACACATATGACGATTCACGATCGCATCTTCCCCGCTTTCCTACTCCTCCTCCTCCAAGGTATCGCCTCCTTCAATCCTCCGTACAGAGTTGCCTGTCATGTAGCCAGACCGATCATTTTAGCCTTGTTGGAACAAAGAAAGATCTTTTGCACCTGCTAAAAGAAAGAAAGGAGGGAGATGGCCATTGCTCACCCAGCTGAAATGAGAGTGTGACGAGTAAGAGAGGAGAGGGAAGCTCCCTGGCCTCCTCATGTTGGTGCTGCTCCTGCATTCACTCCTCAACTCACTGCTCTCTCCGCCCACCACGTAATTACATGAAAATGAAGGGAACACATAGCTGCTCCCGCCCATCTCCCTCTTCTTCCTTCTCCCAGAAGACCCACCAAACCACCACCACCGCCACTCACTTGGCTTGCTCCTCACTAGGACACCCTCTCTTGTCGCACCCACATCAATGCCCTCCTCATCGTCGCCGTCGCCCGCTCTTTCCGCAACCACGTAACTCCGGAACGATCCATAGCACTCCCCTCCCATCCTGAACGATGACGTCTGCTGCCCACCGGCAGGTGTTGGCATCTTGGCTATTATGGCCTCGCTCAGCAGCCTAGGAGGCAGTTCCAAGCACGTCCTGGTGGCCGAGTACGGCTCACCAGGCCCAGGGCTCGGGACTATGGCCAGTGCACTGCAGGGCCTCGGCTTGCCCGGCTCTTCCTCCCACCGGAACGGCACAGCCGCCGTTGTATGGAACGGCGGTGTTCTCATCCCTGATGGGTCCGGCGACTCCGCTGTCTTTGGTGCCACTGAAACTAGCAGCAGCTTTCCTGGTGCTGTGCTTGCGCTCTCTCCTGGTTCCACTGCCTTGGATACCATTTGCTCCCTCTCTCTGGGTGTTTTATTCTTGGTAGGGCAGGTTCGTGTTGTGAATACACATAGCTAGGAGATGAGAGACAGAGAAACAAGGAGGGAAAGGGAGGAAGCTGCTGGGGAGAAGGAAAGTGAGGGGGAGGGGGTACTATATTGTCTCGATCTTTGCATTGAGTTGTAGCACATTAGCAATCACAGTGACACTAGAGGACAAAAGGACTAAAAAGCAGGTGCAGAACCAACCAATAATAACGAGTGGCTGTGGGACGGAACTGACTTCACACCGTCAAGACAGAGAACTTTATATTATAAATTTTGCTACTACTAGTTTAGGCAATTGATGTTAACTCAAATGCCTACTCCCTGGAAAGTTTTTTAATTGTCAATAACGAATGGAGGGTAAACGATTGCCTCTTGAGAAAAGTTTTTCAGATAACACAATATATTTTAGGTTAAAAGAACTTTTTCGAAATAAAAATAGTGTTTGGTAAAATGTAAATAAACATTATCTTGAGAATCGACTTTGGTTTAAATGTTGTTTGAAAAAAAAAAAAACTAAACTTGTGAAGGTATAAAATTTAGATAAATAAATAATACAATCTACTTGCGACCACGGAACTCCAGCGAGCTAGATTTGATACCAACGACTCTTTCCTAAAGTAAAGGTGACCCCCGACGAGGGTCGCCTAGTGTCGTAGACCCTCTCTTAAGGTCGCGCAAGGCTTGCTGGTACTGTATCTAGCTCGACAGCAACGTCACTTGAGATGGAAGACGGTGAGGGTAAAATTGAAATTTCAAAAGTTTAGCGAGAGCAAAATTGAAAGAAAAAATGCATTACTATTCCGGAAATGTTAAAGCTCAAAGTTGGGTAAGATTTGCATTGGACTAAAGGCCTTTAGAAAACTTTAGAATTGCACCTAAAGCTCTCCAAAATAATTTATCAAACACCAATTGTATTTTGCCCAAGTGCCTTTGGGAAAGTGGTTTGAATAAGTCGAAAGGTTTGAATAGCAAAAGTTACTAAAACAGAATGTATTGACAATAACCAGACCCAATGCCTAAAAAAAAGTTACAACTTTAGAATTTGTAATAATTGTATCAAAAACTTTTTTTTTTGTCTTATAAAAAACCTCCAACTTTTACTTTTGTCCCAATTCTACCCCAAACTTTTACTTTTGTCTCAATTCTACAGGCCTAGTACCAAAAAACCACTCAACTTTAGCATATGTCCCATATTACATTCAAAACTTTTTTTGTCTCATAAAAAACTTTAACTTTACTTTTGTTCCAATTTTACCACCATTAGCCTTCCATCGATAATCACCATTAATTAATCTTATGTGGCATTTTCATGTCATTAATGAATTACACCTCAACAAAGCCGATATGAAAAAATCTCAAACGTCTCTTCCGTTGTTTGCTTCCCTTATATATTACCGGGAGATATATAATCACTCAAGATGGCGCGTTTCGTATTCTCTTTGGCACTCAACAGCCCAAAGAATGACTAAACATGGAGATATTCAGATGAATTATCTAAAATCTTGTTCTCCCCGAAATCTACTATGTCTAAATTTCGAAAATTCATTGGTAAGTTTAGTGAGAAAATTCGAGCCACGTATGATTAACTAACGGTGATTATGAACAGAAGGTTGACGATGGTAGAATTGGGATAAAAGTAAAAGTTGGTGGTTTTTTATGAAATTAAAAAAAAAGTTTTGGATATAATTGGGATAGATGTTAAAGTTCAGGTTTTTTTGGGTATTAGACGGGTAAAATCAGGATAAAGATAAGAGTTGGGGTTTTTTTATGAGACCAAAAAAAGTTTTGAATATAATTGTCTCAAACGTTAAAGTTGGAGTTTTTTTTTTTTTTTTTGTATTAGGCCTAAGAACCATGACAGACAGTGAGATGATATGGGATCCAAAAACATGTGGGAACTTAGAGCTCACGAGCATCCAAACGCTGGTCCACAGATCTGTAGCGGGAAGTGCAGATATTGTCGTGCCGCCTCTTCAATCCCAGATGCTTTTCTAAGCTCTCTTGATTTTTCCCGAGCGAGGATGATGGCATTGGATTCCAAGGTCTGCTGCAGAACGGGATTCCCATTTTCACTGTGCTTGGACTTTTGCAGAGTCTGATGGAATGGAACGGAACACAATGCCCTTCCCTACAAGTCAACCTTCCCAACCCCATGCCACCAGCCCAATCTGTTCTCTCTTCTTCCCACTTTCCCAAGCAACTAAACCTGAGCCAATCAATGGAAAATACAACCATGCATGGATGAGAGGTAGCTTGAAAGGGCCACATAGGTAAGGGAATATTCAACGTAGCATGTCGGCAGGTCTCATGTTATGTCTAATGAGACGTATCGATTTAAGTGATCCGTTGACGAAACTCGAAATCAAATAGTCATTCAGATCACCTTCACCATATCAATAGTCTATTATACTCGGGCTCGAGGTCTGATTTCACTTTCTTTCTCAAGCTCCTCCTTCTTCAAGTTAGAAGAACAGGAGTCTGCCGAGAAAGTGTAACAAAAGCTTGGTGGGTCTCACTGTTGAATGTTGATTAAAAAAAGGAGGCATTTAGTCAAAGCGTGCATGCAAGTCTTTTTAGCTGAGGTCGGTCTCACTGTTGGTTCGTGACATTGACTTTTCACCCCCATCTGTCCTTTAACATCAAAAAGTCAGCAAAAGCTAAACCCATAAACATCTGAAGTCCAGTTTCTACCATGTGCTTTGTTTTTATTTATTTATTCCTTTTAATCTTCCTTTGTTGAGAGACTATTAAGAGAGAACAGACCCAACTTTTTGAAGTATAAAACTGGAACGGAATGTCGATTGCGACTCGGAGTTTCCCAGTCACTGTGAATTCGGTATAAGTTTGGGATTACCGGGATCTTCGGAGTGTCCGCGGAGGACTGGAGACGGAGACCGGCAGTTGGAGAGCGCAAGAAGACAGGCCAGCCAAACGCTTGGGAAGAACCAGACAACCAGGCGGGGTATCCGGCCGAGGGGTGGCTGGGTTGCTCGCTGCCAGCCTCAACAATCAAAAGCGTTTCTCGGCGTTGTGGCCCGCTGTTCGAGCCTATTTTGGGCATGATAGCCACCACCGATGCGAACCTGACCTGATGCATCCATACATGTTTTAAAACCTATTTTGTGTGGATCCTAGAGAACCCATTTTGATGCTTGCACCAAATTTATTACGGGAATAAGTGTTACTAGAAGTTTTAAAACTTATCACGAAAGTGCAATGGACTCCTAAAACTTTTAAAAACTGTAATAAGCCTTAAAAGTTGTTAAATTGGTGCAATCGAATCATTCCGTTAACACCGTCAATTTATCTAACACAAAATGCTGACGTGGGAATTTTTTAAATTAATTTAATTTTCTTTTGTGGCATTTTTTATTTTCTTTTCCAAAATCTTATTTCAATTGAGTTAAAAAAAAAAAACCAAGGACAAGGTTAATATTCAATTTTAAAAAGTTAAAACTAAAAAAAAAAAGGGTGAAATTAATAAATGGGATACGTACACCAAAAATCCTAAAATACTGCAAAAAGGACTTACTTTCTCCTCGTGAGATTGTGTATAGATTCCATCATCATTAGATGATATTCTCGCTGATTTAATCTGATCACTTAAGGTTAGATGCTGCCTTTTCAATAATTAAGCACAAACTCATTCTAATACAGAGAGCTGAGTCAATTAACCCCAGCGGACTGATCTTGACAGAGAGTGGATTATCATTTATCACTTTCCTTTCTTTTCATTGGCATAACGGTGGAGAGGGGTGACCAACGCTTAGCAACCTCCTCTTAGTCTTACAACAAAGACCTCATGCCCGTTATGAAATATTTAGTTTAAGATATGACTAGTCAGTACTACCCGAAATTCGAAGTTCCGGGTTAGCTAGCCACTTACCATGTCTCTACTAAGATGCTAGCAACCCCGAAAAATCTCTTCACATGAGGTATGTGGCGACCAAGTAATGCAATGCGAGCCGTTCAGAAGTTAGCTCACGATGCAAATCGCACTCGTCATCTATCGTGAAATATAGATGATTGCTTTATCCTTTGACCAACCCCCTCGAGTAGCTAGTGGACCATTGAATGTTTGACCTCAATGTACAAGAGCTCCCCTTAACACGCGCACGCGTACAGGATTTCTTCTTGTCCGTACCTGTTATGGGTCCCCACGTTGGCCCCATTATAAAGCAAAGAAATCATAGCAAGAAGAAGAAAAATCCAACTCCAAAACTCGAAACTGCTCGAGCCATCCGGACGGTGAAATCACATCGAGCATGAAGGGAATAACAGTAATAATAATAATAATCTAGATAAGACCTCCAGGTAACAAGTCCGATGCAAACACTTGTCGGATCCCTTCATGATTAAAGAAACGGGGTAATCATCTCCCACACAAAGCAAACCCCCTCGAAGAAGGAAGAAAACATGGCACTAATCAGAAGAGGGTCCTGATCAAACATCATTACATGTTAATGATCACACCCGAATTCTAGCAGTAAGTACAGCAGTGGCCAACTAAAGCCTTGTCCACTTAAGTAGGACAGCTGTAAGAAGGCATCGATGTCGGTGGTGACGGAACGGTAGATTGAGATTTTTTTACTTGTGGTTCGGTCGGTAAAAGCTGTTCCAGAAGCAGAACTATTAAGGATACGTCTGTTTGAGGGAAAGAAAATTTAGCGAATTAGTTTTCTTTCGGACTTTCACGCCTTTGATTTGTTAAAAATAATTGGTCGACAGAAAATCACTTATAATTAAAGAAAGCATTTTTCTTTAAGATGAAGCTTTCTTTGAAATAAACATACCCTAAACCCCTAAAACTATCATCAATGGTAACATGAAAATTAAGGCAAGAAAGAAATCACTGGCCACCATTAACTAAAAAAAACCGAGCTCTGATCCAAAGCCCGAAACGAGACCCGGCCCGTTGAAGCCCGCCGAGCACTCTGATTGGAGCCATCCCTTGGATCGGACCTTACCTTTTGCCATCGCTTGCGGGTCAAGCATCAAAAGCCTAGCACCAGTTAAGTCTTCTTGCTTTGGAGTGCAATTCATCCACAGGCCGCAATCAAAGGAAGATTAACATCGCTTCCTTTGTTTATTGTAGTTAACAGGTGGCGGAGGAAGATTAGGCAGTGACGAAACAAAAGTCCAAAGGATGAGAATGATTATGTTACTTTGTCGGCTAATTAATCCCTCGTGATCCTTAGAAAAGAAGCATATATGTTATATTATTTTCACGTCAAGGAATATGATGAGAAAGATTACCCAATTCATCTTAAAACTATTGCATGTATGCCAATTCAAGTCTAAATTTCTCGGTTTGTCAAGTTAATCATAAACCTTTACGAAAGATTACAGTGTAGTCATTATAGTCAATTCTCACCCGAAATCGTCGAAGCGACAATCCAGTCATTATCGGCTGTCCTATGTGGCGGGCCACTACGTTAGCAATTACCGAAAAGAATTAGTCGAATGGATACATTGGTATTTTGCGTGAGAGTTTATGATTGAATTGACAAAATTGAAAAACTTATGACTGAATTGACATCCATACAATAAGTTTTGGATCGATTAAACAATTTTCCGAAATTTGATAAGCCTAGCAAAAAAGCCAATACACCTATTTTTTAGGTCGTATAGAACTCGAGGGTCAAGGAATATGAGAGGAAAATTATCCATTCACTCCTAAATTTATCGTATGGATACCAATTTTAGTCTTAAAATTTTCAATTTTATCAACCTATCCTAAACATTTATGAAAGAATACAATTCAATCGGCGCTAGCTATCCTACATGGCACGCCGCCACATCAGAAATTTTCGGCGAGAATTGACCGAATGGTATTTTACAAAAAAAAAAAAAATATTATAACTAAATTGACAAAATTAAAAGCTTAAAAATAAATCGATATCGGTACAATAAATTTAAGGGTGAATGGATAATTCGTTCATCTATTTTTTGGGGCCATGTAGAACTCGTGGGGTCCCCTCTGTTGAAGTTACACGAAGAGGAAGTACAGGTTATTTTAAAGCCATCTATTCTCCTGTCAATCATTTTCTGTGGATTAATATAACAACCCACACAAACATTTATGGCAATGGCCCATTGTCTTAAAACCACTAGCAGTGTCTAAAACCAGTAGGGTGCAACCCCACAGTCAATTTTCACCCGGCTGCTACATCATCCGAGGTTGTCTAGCATGGAACGGAAGAAAACCATTCGATGCACTCATCCAATTGATGACGTGACAAAAAGAGTCAAATCATAAAAATTTACGTTCACATTGTGGTTTAACTTTAGTGAGATCCATATGAATTATGTTAACCATTTTTTTTCACATGTTATTGATATGATACATTAAACTAAATCTACTCGATTACGTCATGCCTAAACAATCCGTTACAAAATTTTCTCAGCTCATCCTATCTTTCCTCGACAACGGTCTACGCAGTTTGTACATGTTCATGTTGGGAAATAATCAATCGAGAAATATGGAATCGGATTTTGAGGAGTGAGTTCACTATTTTTAAGGAATTATTTACCTCATAATGTTGCTAATCATTATTGGCAAAAATCTTCCAGGATACAATAAAATCTCGAACGAGAAAACCATACACTAATTCTGGTATAGACTTTGCCAGTATAACGATCTTTGGTTGACAGTGAGAATAACAGTATGTTGTGAACTACGAATTTTTAAAAGAGTGGAACTCTAGCATAATTTTTAATTAATTATCATTTATTTTTGTGGCTCAAAATAGATTGTTGGCATAACAATCACCCAAAGATTGTTATATAATCAATTCTCTTATGGTATTTCTCCAAGAATTCTAATAAAGAAACACAATTGAAAAGAGTGACTGCCTTATTTAAGAAAGGAAAATTGAGAAGTTCAAAATAATGAGATGGAAACGACTAATTTATAAATGTGTTTTAGAACATACACAACCTTATCTCTAAAAACGCTGCATACTGAACGGATATTGTTTCAAAAGACAAACGGTAAATTTGGATAATAAATATTATATTTTTATTCATTAGATTTCGAATTTTATAACTTTTAAAAAGATACAACCTTTCAAAGGTCATAAGGCGCCTAAGAACCGTTGATAAAAAAAAAATTACCCTCAATGAAAAAGATAATTACTGCCAATTGTGAAACAAGATGCATGTTTGTTTGCTTTACAAACAAACTACTAACAGTTCGGGCTAATGCAACTTCCGTGGTGTCCTTTCCTTTCCAAGGGGGGCGATTTGGTGGTTAGCAACCAATTGCGATCTGTAAACATGGGCACCCACCCACCCACCCCCACCTTCCCGCTGGTTTTCTGCCTTCTCGTTTAGCTCATAATGTTCCAAAAAATCTAGCCACTAATGCAATGAATTCATTCACCAAACTTCAAATTGGCACATCTGTCGGCGCTTGAACTCTACTCTTAGGCCGCGTCTGTTTCGCAGAAAATGAGTCATTTGTGGAAAATGTTTTCGGGAAGTCAATTTCCAAGGAAAAAAAAACTATATTTGTCGGTGTTTGGTTGAAACTCGAAAATGAATTGAAAAGTACTTTCCACTATTTGGTAAAGAAAATCTAATTTAATTTTCTGCATCGTCTTTTGGTCGGAAATTGTTGCCGCGGACTTCGCCATCCTATGCAGCACGACCATCACTAATGTGGACAATTTTTCTCTCTTTAAAAATGATTGAATCTTTTAATAATTTTTTATTTATGATTATTTTATTGGTCTTAAATTTTTATATTTTTTTCTCTTCATTTTTTTCTTCTTTCTTCTTTAATTTCTTCATCGGCCTATCGCCGGCCACAAGCGAGGCTCATTGAGGTCGCCGGCCTCGGACGAGGCCTATGGCCGGTAGCCGCAGTGGGCGATGATCAGCCGATGAAGAAATTAAAGAAGAAAGAAGAGGAATAAAAATGTAATAAAAAAGAAAATAAATGTGAGGGAGCTGAGGGAAAAAATCTTCTTCTTCTCAAAAAGAGGAAAACATTTTCTTTGCTTTTGAAGGATTTTTTTTTCCATCGGCGAAAAATGTTTTCCTTCACTAAAAACAAATGTAAAAAAATAATTTGAAAATTATTTTTCTGAAAGTGATTTTCGCGACGACGGAGCCTTTCAACGGTACTTTTATTTATTTATAGAGGTCCTAAATACTAAACCTCACGTGGTCGTGCACGAAGAAAATCAGGGTTAGTAGCTCGTACTTGTGAAGTGAATTTGCTCATACTTATCACGTCGCCTGTGGAGAGGAAAGGACAGGAATGTTGTGGGGTTCCCATCCTAGTCCCCTTCCTTTTGGAGTTACGAAAACGTTCGCTTTCCAATCTCGAAAGCAAGGACAAGGAATCCTGCACCATGTATGTTCTTTCCCTGACTCCTTCTTCTTAGGGTTGGGTTTGCCTCTTCACCGCACTTGCATCTGCATGGCTGCATCTTTATGGAGGTGCCTCGTTCGGGCGGGAAGAGATGTTATCAGATTTTTCCTTGATAGACTTACATATTTATCATTAATTTAATACAAATGTTTAAGATTGATTCCGTGCGTGTCGAAATTGTATGTCGAGATGTTGAACTCGCATGTCGTTGGCATGTCCGAAGTGCTGATCACGAGTTGGATGTCCGACACCAGTTGATCACGTATCGGCATCTGACACACGTCAAAGCAAACAAAACGAGAGTTTAACGTGGGTAGCCTACTGCTCATTAAAAGGTGTAATTAGCAACTTCTCCAATTAGAAGCATCCTTTGTAGTTGAGTCCGACTAGTGCAAAGCAGATTTCCAGAGAAAACAATCCGGCAAAACTGCAGTAGCATTACAGAAATTAATTTCGAAGGCAGTCTTTATGTACCGTCGATGCAACCACCGAGTGTACTCACGTCTTGGGGACATGCCAGGGCCACGAAGAGCTCATCGTCGTCGCCTCATCCTCGCCGTCCCTCCACGTGGCATCCGCGATGAAGGCCCACAGACAGGCGTCCGAGTGGCGCTCTCCCTCCTCCATCAGCTCCGGCAACTCTATATCAGCCCAGAAGTCATCGACCTTGATGCCGCCACCCTCCTTTTTTGCAGCCACAGCGTGCGCCGCCTCGGCCGCCGCTGCCTGGATGTCCCGGGCGCTGCAGGTGGCGGGGAGGGGCAAGTGGTTGACCTCGTCGGGAAAGTTGAGCTGAGCCTTCCGTCCCTTCAAGCAGTGTGCGGCGACATCATAGGCCTTGGCTGCCATTTCGGGCACTGGGTACGAGCCGAGCCAAATGCGCGACTTCTTCCGGGGCTCACGGATCTCTGAGACCCATTTGCCCCACCGCCGCTTCCGGACGCCACGGTAAATGGGGTGGTGGCGGGTGCCGCCTACCGGTGGACGCATTGTGTCACCGGGGACAATCTCCGGCGCGGCGTGTTCAGTGAGTGGCGGTTGCTCCATTGATGTGAGAACTGATCGTCCATTTGAGAGTCGGTGTCATCGCATTTGTAGGACAATGCTCTTGGATCCTGGAAGCTTTGGCCAAGTCTGAAGCCGCAATTATGTAGATACCCTCGGATGGGCCCCACATTTCTTGTACTGCGTACGCCATTACAGACAATGATAAGGTCAAATCCGTCCGTTGGAACATATAATCATCTGATATGCAGGTGCTCTTCCATTAGGATTGAGATTTTTCCTGTACAAATATTGTTCGGGTGCAAGTATAATTTATTAAACACAAAAAAAAAAAAAAATCAGGTCAATTGAGGAAAAATATAACATTTGAGTATTTCTTTTGGAAGCCGTTGTCCTAATAGTCTGACAATACCGTCATTATTTCTAACCCCACGATTTTTCAATTAATGAGTATTTTATGCAAAACATGCGGTGACAGTGTGTGGATCTACGGTCAGAAATAAATGACAGAGAAGCATTTTCCATTTCTTTTCTCTCCTTCTTTTGAACATTCCTAATTGAACCATCGAGAGAGAGGAATCGAAATCAAAGCCTAAATTTCATCTTTCTTATTGCCGTTAGTCTTAAATCAACATTATGAAAAAGGTATTTCGTCTCCTTCTCCGCAAGTTAGCAAGTAAGCCGATCACCGTCTTCTTTAAGCCTCAGCATCTCAATCACTGTCTCTGCTGCAATCATCGTCATCTTTGTTCCCATCCTGACGTCTAGGCATCGAGGTTCATTTCAATCTTTGATCACCGTCCGAGAGAGTCATGCCTCGCCGTCATCAGTCACCTCATCCTTCGAAACTTTCCAATCTGTCAACACTCGAGAATGCTAACCATGGAGGGTTATTCACTGAGGGACTCTACATCAATCGCTAGCATCATCGACTTGTGAAGTTATCATCAAGCCTTTAGGTAGCTGTGAGCGCCGAAGTTGAGGACACCTTTGAAGAAAGAAAAACGTACACCACAAATGTTACAACTTTCATATGGTTGAGTGCCATAACTTTTTTCTCGGGTACTTAAGTACCATGACATTTAAAAAACGTTAAGTGCTATAATTTTCAATCAATCGGTTAAATGCCACAACTTGTTAAAAACGCTCGCCCAAGCAGCGAAAATCTGACATGGCATAGGACTTGCGGTGAAGGAGACACTCAAGTGAGTGTTGTATGAGAATTATGTCATTGGAAGCGACTGTTTCCCTTAGGCATATATATGTATATTGCTTCATGTTGCGCCAAAGGAAAGGAACAATGTGCATAGCGAGAACTGCATCAAGAATTGGATCAAACGGGACCTTCTAACTCGGTGGTAAGAAGGCCATGGTGTTGTGTAAGTCATCGGTTCAAATCTGATTGCAGTTGAATCGCCCAAAAGAGAATTTGGTGTCTTCCTGGTCAGTAAAGGAAGCAATCGTCCCCACAGTTAAAAAATAAGATCACGCCTTCGCAAACAAAGTCCAGGGCCATGGGGGTAATGCAGTTTAGCTTACCGCAATTCTCGTTGGATTTTCACACAATTTCATCAAGGTTGTGTGAGAAAGAAGTGTCAATTTTGTGATAATGTGTTTCTTTGGTCCTTGTCAAATCCGGTGATCACAATAACGAATTGGCAACATTATCTTTGGGGAAAATTCCAAAAAAAGGCTCCAAGTGCTTTTATTTTCTCAAATAAGGGACTGAAAGTAAATTTTGTTTCAAATAAAGGCACGAAATGCTATTATTGTCTCAAAGAAGGGTTTGAAGTGGCTATGATTATTTCAAATAAAGGCCTCACCTCGCCGGTCAGCCGGCCGGCCAAATTTTCTTGCTAATCAAGGGCATTTTTGTAAAAGTAAAAATTAATCTAATTTTTGTTAAATTAAATTAAAAGTAAAGAAATAAAAACAAAAATTTTAAAAAAAGGGGGAAAAAAAACAAGCGAGAGGACTAACCTCCCATTGTGGCCGCCGCCCCACCGCCGGGGGGGCAGCGGCTATAGCCGTTGGGGTCACCAAGGACCCCGCTGACCAGAGGTGAGGGCCACGACCCGCTCCTAGATCCGGGCTAGGGTAGGAAAACCTCACCTAGGTCCAGTTGAGACCAAATTGGGGTAGATGACGCCCTCCAACCCACCCTCAATACCCGGTGATAGCCACGACCCTCAATCGGACCTAGGCGAGGGCCACTAACCCTCTCCCCTCACCTCTGGTCGGCGGGGTTGCCAGCCCTCGCCAAAGCGCCGGTGACCCCGACGGCTACGACCAAGGCCTCTCGCTTGTGTGTTTCTTTGTTTTTATTTTTTAAAAAAATCTATAAAAAAATAGAAAAGGAAAAAAAATAAGTTAAAATAGTAAATGACCAAAATGTCCCTAACTAAAGTGATCAAGGCCCTTTTTTGAGGTTAATATAGTCACTTTAGGTCCTTATTTGAAATAATATGCACTTCAGGCTCTTCTTTGACACAATGATGATACTTTAGGTCCTTTTTTGAAATAATATCCACTTCAGATCTTTATTTGAAAAAACGAGAGCACTCGAGAGCCACTTAAATCAAGGACGTGGTCACCACACAAAAGAGCGACAGCAGAGCCTTGTGGAGTTGGGTCGCTTTCTCGCAACGGCTGTGGCGATTGGGCTATCTAAAATTTTAGTGTCTTTTGGGGGGATGGATGGTCACATATCAAGGGTTGGGTTGACAGTTGACATGTGATTCCAGTAAAACCCCGACGTCCCCGACGGTGCCTTTCGGTTGTTAAGATATTTGTTTTCGCATCACTGGGGGTTGTGGACAAGATCGTACGACAATCCCAGCTTCAACAATTAAGCACCCAATGTCCCCATCCCCACACTATGTGTATGATCTTATATCTGCTATTTCTAATCTTGGGTCCGCCATTGGTCTGGACCAGACCATGGGCTTGAATTGTGCTCTTCATGCGCTGTACAGTTTGTCCGTGTCCTGGAATTGGCAAGATATGATTTTGGCTGAGCTGCTAGAAGGTACGCGTCACTTCCAACACGTGCTTGTCCCGAACACCCTTTATTTGAAGACGTCGATGCTTTATATGATGTCTGAAAGAGAATATTGAATGCCTGTCGGTTGTGATTTCCGAGTAAAACTCGCCACTGGGCCGGCGTTCGATGTATGTGGCTTCTGAAATTGGACTGGCCGTATCACCCAGGGCTTCTATCGAAGGCCATGGGCACCGTCCTCGCTAAAGCCTCCTGCACCTTGTTCGCCCATAAAAAAGCGTCATAAGATAGGCCATACTAAGTTCATCTCCCATATCCATTCAAAGATAAAGCCATCCATTCCCCGATTCATTGAATTCATAAGATAGCCCCACTTATCACGTGGAGGATGAATCCAACCAGTTTTTTATTTTATTTTTTGGTTGGGGTGTGTGATTTATACTTCCATTCCACTTCCCAGTAAACGGGCCAGGGCCCGAAAAATCACCCCGACAGGGCAATGCCCTTGAGATGCCAGAAGATTTTTATAGTTTGAATTCATATTTTATTGATAGTTTGAGCTCCGATTCATGAATAGCTATTGTTATATATGATATTTTTCTTTTGTAATTGAGAATTGTAAGAGAGATGTAAGATATACTAATTATAGTGTAATCATTTACTAGATGTAGCCCTGGCTTAAGTGTGAATCAAAATAAATCTCGTATCTCAAATTTCTTTTCTTGCCTTTGCTCTCTATTTTGTTGTGTTTGTGCGCCTAATCACAACATTTTTTTCTTTTAATCTAATGATCTCCCGTTTTGATGCCTCAACATATTATAGTTCAAGTAAAACTCGATTTTATATTCATTGTACCTCGAAGTGGCTTGATTTTTCATGGAATGCGCAAATTATCTCGTTGGCTTGCGTACATGATCAGACACATACGACAAAGCATCTCTTGACATTGTGATTGACGCCTCAACACATAATAATTCAAGTGGAACTCGATTGTATGTTCATCTTACGTCGAAGTGGCTTGATTTTTCACGGAATGCGCGAATTATCTCGTTGGCTTGCGTACATGACCAAGCACATACAACGAGCATCTCTTGACATCGTGAGATGGGGAAGGGAATTGATATCGGGAATGTCAAGCATCTCTTGACAGGCCAAACACCACATGATGTTTTTCTTCTGTCCATCCTTGTTGATGTTACTGTGGATCGACTGGATCATCGAGGAAGACGCTTGGAACCTTGCGTGTCGAGCCCCCACCCCAGAGTTCAAACTGAAGACGCCAAGCACATACCTACTTTTCACGTGCGCCATCCATCTACGAGAGCTGTCTTTGTGTCCAGACATGTCTATGAGAAAGGGGTAAGAACACACGAGTACGATTGTCTTCCCAAATGTAGTACCTTGTAATTATCAGTTGGGGTATGTAAGGGGAAAACCTGTCCTGCTTATTGTCGCCTAATGCAAAATCTCCTAACGAGGCTGCCCAGAACCGTCAATTTTTGATTTTTTCAAGAAGTTCTACATTGGTTTTCACAAGAATGTACGAAAGAATACGAGGATCTAACTGGATTCACATTTGCAAGATTTGTCGACAACGGAAAATAAACTTTGCCCAATCCAAATCAAGCAATAAAAATATCTTATCGTTAAACGAAGCAAAGATACTTTTACAAGCAGGGTGTGTAATTCAGTTTATGCGAATTCACGTGCGCATCAATGGCATTGGCACAATCAATCTTTACTAGATGTGATTTTAATTTATCAAATTGACTCCCGATGTATGTATGCCCTGTTTACGCGGACGACCTAAGTGACATGATGAGACGAAAGCATGATTTTAGGACCCCTAGTCACAAAAAAAACAAGCTTTTCCTCTCTTTCCCAAACATTAAACTTATATTCATTGGAGAATGATGATATGAAAACGCCTTAACCCAGATTGATTCTGCCCTGCGGGTTTATTTTCCTGGGCGAAATGCAAATCGTCCCGAGCCAGTCCATTCAAAAGCTCGAGTTCTCGAATAGCAGCAACCCGGTAAGTTCCGACACCTCTCCACTAAAAAACCTCGGAGCACCAAGACGAAGCGACTTGCTGCTGCTGCTTCTCTCCCCGTTCTCGTCTCGGGTACTAACGGAAAATGAAATACACGTGCGAGGGAGCGTGAAAGGAAAATGTCGAAAAGATCCTAATGACGAAAGAAGAACGAAGCTAAGCGTGGTTTGACTGTTCTACGGAACTGAAATGTCGCCGGACGCGGACGATAGTTTACACCTTTTTCTTTTTTTTCCTTTTTATATATGTTCAAAGATCTAATGGGAGAAGGAAATTCCGTTGACTAACTTAAATCATGCGTCATGTGTTCACCATCAACTTTCAAAGCACGCGATCTCCCCACGACGTGGTATCAGTACAGTCTCACTACAAAGATGCGCGGGCTAGCGGTGTCTACCCGACCCGACCCGACCCGACCTGGACCATTCCAAGTCAGAGGGAGAAAAATATCTTCCCATGTGCAGCGCAACGAAGGTGGCTACGTGCCGTGCGTCAATCACGTGCGCCTGACCAAAGTGAAAAAAAATGAAATTGACAAAAAAAGGAAAAAGAAAAGCCCACCCCAAAAAACAAAAAGGGGGAAAAATCGGAAATCACGCGCGGCTCACGTGACCGCCGAAGCTACAGCGCGTTCTCCTGAGAACCTTTTTGGGGTTAATTGTGGGACGCGCTGGCCCCTGGATTACGTCAAAAACCATGTGCCCTTCACGAGCCTCGCTCTTTCCAGTTCCCATCCCCCAAATCTCGTGTCGCGAGGTTCGTCGGGGTCGATAAGATCGTACCCCCCCACGTGGTAACCGTGCGTCCGGGGAGGCGTAATGGCGATGGCAAACGTGTTCAACTCTTCTCTCGGAAGGTCGGGTGGGCGGGCCCCTCCACGCGACAGGGGGCGATTACCCATCGCGTCATGGGGACGTTAAAAATGGTGCGAAATTATCTTTTCACGTCCGATGAAGTTAATTTCCTCGCGAGAAACAGACAAAAACGAAAAGACGCCAATCGACGAGAAGGAGTCGCGCGAAAACGCGTGAAGGTACGAGGTGGGGCCCCCCACCGCCCCCGACACCCCCTCGGGGGAGCGAAAAAACGAACAAAGGAAGAAGGCGGGGCGGGGCGGGGGGGATAAGGAAACGCCACTTGCGGACACTGGTTCACGAGTCGTACATGTCGCTTCCGTCTCGTCACGTGATTTTTTTGACTTCGTTCACGCTATCACACCCGGCGTTGTAAATGCAACCCAAAACTCCAAAGCACCCCGCGCATGACTTTTGGTCGTTTTAAATGCTACGCAGACTCATCAAAACACTGCCTGCATGAGTTTCCTTTAAATATCCTAGCACTCTTCCTTACACGTGGATTGGTCTTTACCCTGGCTAAGCATTGAAGCATATGCAGCAGATGAAGTAATTAGGGGCCAGAAAAGATTCGACTACCCGAGATTTTGCATGACCGTACGAAATTACTGCTCGAAATATGATATGAACGAGCGGTTTAATATTATTATATTTTAATAAATTTTTTTTTAAGAATTGATTTCACGGGACACGGTTAGGGTATCCTTAATTGTCACCTTAAACTCGACGTGGGATTGCTCGGCCTCATGGGGTCCCATTTTTCTTTTATTGTTTCCCCGAGGTGAGGATGATGCCCCGAAAGCACGAAGCACTGCTCCGCGAAACGACGGCCAGGATTTATTGGATGAGACCAAGCGTCGACACTTTGCCCTTCGCCCCGGGACCCACACAAGGGTACTCTGGTCTTTCTGCAGTCCCGGTGAAGGCCGTTCGGGATTAGTACTCTTTTTTTTTTTTTTTTTGGTCGGAGGATTCGTACTTTTATAGTACCCCGTTTGGTCTAGGTATCTTCGAGGACATTAAGGTATGAATACGCATCATGTGAGCTGCTCCTACTAATATTAGAAAAAGAATCGACTTCCTCTAATTTTCAATGCGCATTTACACGAATTCCTTTTGCCCAGACACGGGGCGCACAGTGCATCACGAACATCCTAATCATGGAGGGAGTGATGCGCAAGAGTTTGCACGAACAGTGTTTGATAGATTGTCTCCTCCCGATACCAACGCCACGTTTAATAATACCATATTTAGGAAAAAAAAAACCCTACTCCTTTTTTTATTCTATCTTTAACTCTTTGACTTTTGTTTTACTTCTTTACGAACACGAGTGAAACCCCATATACATGATACTAGCGTCCCCACCTCCTCAACCTTTTTACCAGGAGGGCCATACTTCCTATTGGCAAAAAAGAAAAAGAAGAACTTACTTGATTAGGAGTTTTATTAACATCGCATATGAACGTGACAAAGGTGGCGAGACGAGATGGATCTGTTAATTTTGCTCGCCCCCATCTTTATTTTTATTTTTTTCGATAATTATTTGGACCTTTACAATGAGTGAATTTCATGGATTTTGTTTTTCTAGTGTTCTCAATATCAATGTAAGTTTTTGCGTGTAAATCCCAAAAAGAAACAAAATATGCTTTTGAAAAAAATGAACTTCCGAAAGAATTATCGATGGCTGATTTATTGTTGAGATATATTTGTGGGTTGTGCATCGTAGAATGGATGGGTGTGAATAAATTAATATATCCCGATTGACTTATAATTCATTCGTTTTTTTACCTCTTTGAGTGAAGGGTTGGGTCTAATAGTATATATTAATGGACTCGAATTTAGGCATTTTTTTTTTTCTTTTTTAAGATCTCAAAATTGAAGGTATCGGAATTTTGTTGCGCACTCTTAATAATACCCAATATTATAAATAAAATGATAAAATATAGAATATTAGTAGGGGTAAGCGGTTTCAAGTTTCAAGGTCTATACGGGTTTTACCTATTATTAATTGAATTGTTATAGTGATCCGTCACATTTAATGACAACTATTTACTGTTATAATTCAACGATCACAATTCATATTTAGACGCATAAGTAAATATGAAAATATTAACCGAATACAAGTCTCATTAATAAATATCGCTGAAAATGAAAGCTTAAACTAGTAGTTTCGAATTACATACTCGTCACACAAAGTCACGGCATACCATATGATCACGCGAAGAGATATACCAAGACAATCGTAAGAACTTGTTACGTATTACCTTACAAGTTCCATGTTCTATCTATTTAGAACCCACTCGTCGGAACAAGTTTCTCAATTTTCGAAATCTGGACAGAATTCCAATCGCTAAAAAAATTTCAGATTTCAAGTTCTAACGTGGAATCATGCCCTAACTATTAGGGGGGCTGTTTAAAAAAAAAAAAAATAGAGGGGAGAGAGGGATTAAGTGCAGTCACAGGTGGTTCATGTGCGGAAAGTAAACGGGGCATGAGGGTCACGCAATCTCATGTGCGTGTGTGTGAACCAGAAAGAAAGAAAGAAAGAGAGAGAGAGAGAGAGAACAAAAAAGCGACATGCAGAAACAGCGAAACAGAACGAACGACACAGGTACATTAAAAAAAAAAAAGAATAATAATTAAGAGAGAGAGTATAAAAATAAAAATAAAAGAGACCGTGCTTAACGTGACATCGTTTACTGCTAACAGCACTGACCTCGTTTTAAGCTTTTATTAAAAAGCAAAACCCCCCGCCCCGAAAAACCCCAAATCCTCCAATGACGTTTTCCCACCTCCTCCTCCCACGAGCTAACCACGGTTACGCTCTAACCCCAGGCCCCCTAACCCCGGTTCTCTCCTCCGGTTTCCTCCCCAATGAGCTCCAAAGCTACAAATCCCCCACCATCATACAACAACATACGCTTTTGCTAGAAAGAGAAAGCTTGAAGCCTCCTGCTTCTTTCCTCATTTTCTCGTGCCCCATTTTAACCGAAACTGTTTGTTTTCCGGGAAAATTCCTTCTGCTTCTCTTGCCCCCATCCCCCAATTGTGTGTGTCCCTCCAGCTTTTAAAAGGGAAAGGAGCAAGTGCAAATTTTTCACTCCGACCGCCCCACTCTCCGCGCCGCCCGGTTGCCCCCCCTCCCCACCACCACCTCCCTTTTGTCTTGTCCTGTGTGGCGATTGTCTCACGATCCCGTTTGACTCCCCCTGTTCCGCTGGTTTGTATCTCGTTTAGATTCTTGGGTTTCGTTTGCGCTTTTGCTTCCTGTTTCTTGGTTTTTTTTTTTCCATGCTTCCTAGTTGGTAATCGAGATCTGTAGTTATAGCCATGGCGGCCAAGTGCGAGGGGAAATTCGGGGCGATTCCTTTTCTAGCTGTCAAATGCGTGGGAATTTGGACTTCTCCTTAGGAAGCAAGGGTTTTGTGTTGCTTTGTGGGTTTCGCAAGCTGAGATTCGATCCGTGTTTTCAAGCTCGAAGAGATTTAGTGGCAAGGGTTGTGGGTTTTTTTTTATTATTATTTTTTATTTTTGTGGGATAGAGATGAAGATAGAGCTAGGTGTTGGGGACGGGCCGTGGAATGATGAAGAGAAAGCTATGGTTGCTGCAGTCTTAGGAACTCGGGCATTCGATTACCTGGTGTCCAGCTCCGTTTCGAATGACAATCTCTTGATGTCCATTGGGAGTGACGAGAATTTGCAAAACAAGCTCTCGGATCTCGTGGACCACCCCAACTCCTCCAACTTTAGCTGGAACTATGCAATTTTCTGGCAAATTTCGAGGTCCAAGTCGGGGGATTGGCTGCTGGGTTGGGGGGATGGGTCCTGTAGAGAGCCGAAAGATGGAGAAGAATCTGAAGCAACTCGGATTCTCAATTTGAGACTCGAGGACGAGGGCCAGCAGAGGATGAGGAAACGGGTGCTGGACAAGTTGCATACCGTCTTTGGTGGGTCGGATGAGGATAATTACGCTCTTGGTTTGGACCGGGTGACGGACATGGAGATGTTCTTTCTGGCGTCCATGTACTTCTTGTTTCCCACAGGAGAAGGTGGTCCAGGCAAATGTTTTGCTTCCGGGAAGCATGTATGGCTGACGGATGCACTCAAGTCATCTTCTGATTATTGTGTTCGGTCGTTTCTAGCAAAGTCTGCGGGGATTCAGACAATAATTTTGGTTCCGACTGACCTTGGGGTTGTAGAGTTGGGTTCAGTTAGATGTGTACCGGAAAGCACGGAGGTGTTGCAGACCATAAGATTGTCTTTCTCGACGAATTCATTCGTGTCGGCTAAGCCAATAGCTGCCTTACCTGCGGCGAACGAAAAGAAGGACGAAAATGCCTCCTACTCTAATTTGGCATTGGCAGGTAAGGGAGAGGGAATCTCCAAGATATTTGGGAAGGAATTAAGCGTAAGTAACAGTCATGGCCATTTTAGGGAGAAACTCGCCGTTAGAAAGATGGACCCCAGGCCATCGTGGGAAGCTTACCATAACGGAAGTAAACTCGCATTTTCAACTCCTAGAAATGGTACCCATGACACGAGCTGGGCTCATGCTCACGGCGTAAAACAGGTGAGTCCTGTTGAATTTTATGGTTCTCAACCCTCGGGCAGTAAGCTAGAGGAGCAGATGAATGGTGGTAGGAATGATATCGGATTGAGCCGCTACCAAACACAAAAGCAGGTGCAAATGCAAATCGACTTTACAGGTGCCACTTCAAGGCCTTCTGTGGTAGCCCGACCATTCACCGCCGACTCTGAGCATTCTGATGTTGAAGCTTCATGCAAAGAAGAGCAGGTTGGTGCAGCGACCGAGAAGAGACCAAGAAAACGAGGCAGGAAGCCTGCAAATGGAAGAGAAGAACCTCTCAATCATGTGGAGGCAGAACGGCAGCGACGTGAGAAGCTGAACCAGAGGTTTTACGCTCTTCGTGCAGTGGTGCCTAATATATCCAAGATGGATAAAGCTTCCTTATTAGGAGATGCCATTGCTTATATAACCGAGCTTCAAGCAAAGCTCAAAATCATGGAAGCAGATCGGGAGAGGTTTGGAAGCACTTCAAGAGATGCATCACTTGTCGAGGTTAATGCCAACGCGGAGCAATCAAACCAAGCTCCAGATGTTGATATCCAAGCTACTGCTGCTAATGAGGTCGTCGTGAGGGTCAGCTGTCCTTTGAATTCCCATCCCGCATCAAGAGTTATCCAGGCTTTCCAGGAGGCGCAGGTCACCGTTCTCGACTCGAAGCTTTCGACAGCCAATGATACCGTGTTTCATACGTTTCTGATAAAGTCGCAAGGGTCAGAACAGATGACAAAGGAGAAGTTAACTGCAGCATTTTCCCGCGAATCGAACTCCTTAGAGCCATTGTCGTCTGTTGGCTAACGGACGATGTTTTGCATATGCTATAGTGGATAGGCGTAATACATAGCGAAAGCCCCTTTGGAAGCTCGATCAGAGTTTTGGATTGCAGCAGAGTTTCCTTAAGGAGTGGTTGAAGCCAAAAGGAGAAAATGACTTCATGTTGACCAATTAGGACAGCAAAATTTACTTTCATTTTTTGTTTTTTTTTTCGTGGTAAACAATCCTCTCATAAGGAAATATTCTTGAAAGTTGAATTGAGTCTGTAACTCTATACCATTTGTGGTTGTTCTGAACATTAATATAGTTTCTCTTTTGATGGTTTACCCTCGTAGTTTTTGTATTCACTTTCTTTTCCTTAGTTCGTGTTCTCCGTCCAAAAATGTGTAGTTTGATGAAGTAATCAAAATGGAAGATGGGGAATCATTTTTGCATTTAACATGTAAACGAAGCAGTTGAGTTCCGAGTTGCCCTTTCTTCCTTTCCGTGCACTTTGTCCAGGCTCATCTTCTTTTTACCAGGCTTGGTTCCTGAAGTGCTCTTCCACTAAAGCAGATAGCTGTCTCTGTCGCCTGGTCAATTTGAAATTCCTTCCAAGTCAGGTGTGACCTGAAAGTACTCGCACGTTTTTCTCGTTGCTCCAAGGAAAATCTTTGTCATGGCCTCCGCTTTCTAGGAGGAATGAACCTGAATCTGGGGACTGAAATGTCCTGGTCACTTTCGCACAAAAGAAACGTGCGCTGAATGTTTGGTTTCATCTAGTGTGTTCCTTGTGGGCTGCATATTTTCCAGACAGTAGCAAGAGGGCCTCGCAGCCAGCATTGCAATGGCATGAATTTAGCTTACTTTTGGATATTGAATTCTGCAGGGCAGCTGCACAAAGAACATGTCGCGGCGCATAGACTTGTCACACACTGTCATTCTAGGCATCTATGACTACAAAACCCGAAATTGGTTCTAGTTTTCTACCTTGCAGCAAATGTAAGATCACGAAAGGTAAACTTGCTTATGACAGGCTACGACATTGTAAAGTTAATAAGGAAAAAACAGAAGGATTGCTGTACGCGCATTATGCGAACAATAGCACAATTCCAGTGCCAATACTTTCCTTCAACATTTTTTTTTTCCTTTTGGAAAGCAAGGCTTTGCTTCAACCTAGTCCAAGAAAAAGTAGAGACTGGATTAGTCGACATGTAATCTGCTTGCTGTCCGACACAAAATTCTCCCTCGGATCTATATTTGTGAATGAAAATGCCTTAGAATGGAAAAGAGTAGCGTCGATGATTTCTTTATGCTATGAATCTCCCTACACTTTCCACAGCAAGTGCCCACACCAAAATCCAATATAATACATAGAATCACCAACTTCATAAGTAAAGGTATTGGATAAATCCAGGCCCTCAGCTGAAAACTTCACAGCAAAGTGATCGCCTAATTCAAGATCTGCTGACATCAGCATCAATCCAGAAAAACAAGCATGTATACGGAGTGCTACTACTTGGAAGGGCTGTATATCCAAAAATTACTCCAGAATTGTCATCAGCAATGTCTCACGTCTGTTTGTGTAGGTAAAGTGAGATCTTCCCTAGGTAAAGTGAGATTTTCCGACTCTTTAATAAGATTGGCTTCCTTGTCAATTTTTCTACTTCGGCAATTCCTTGAAAAGTGTCCCTTCTTACCACAACTATAACAAACTACTGGCTTGCCAACTGTCTCAGATTCTCTCCATTTCAGAGATTTTTCCGAGTTCCTTGTATTGTTATCGCTGGATCTGACTTTACCTGATGGCTGAATTCCATAAATACCATGAGGTTCCTTGGACTTGTATTGATTTTGCATTTCTTCCTCAACCCTTAAATGATTCATCAGCACCTGGAAAGACATATTCTCGTAGTGCATCAACTTCAAGCAGAAATCCTTCCAAGATGGGGGGAGTTTAGATATGATGACACTGACATGGAAATTCTCATCTACAGAAATTCCAGCACCCACAATTGAATCTGCCATGCTGTTCAACTCTTGGACTTGCTCAACGACTGATTTACCATCAACCATCTCAAATTCAATATACCTTTTGACTTGCAATCTCTTAGTCCCATATTCTTCATAAAGATAAACTAGCCTCAGCCGTTCCCAAAGATCTTTTGCACTGTGAGTTTTCTGAGAGTATTTGTAGAAGAGATCATCTGACAGAGAACTCAATATGTTGCGACGGCAAATGTAGTCGTCATTCATCCATCTCTGTTCAGCATCTTTTACACGAGCAATTTCTCCACTGCTTGCTTCTGGTATTAAATTGGCCACTGGGCGTGGATCAGTGAGAACATATGCAATCTTTAATTGCTTCAGGAAAAACTCCATCTGTTGTGCCCAGTGGTGATAATTCTTTCCATCAAAACGATTAATCTCGATGGGAACAAGACCCTGAACTAATGTGGCCCTTGAGTTGGAAACATCATCGAGGGCAACATCAATGGTTTGCGGCCTGCAGCAATCAATTGATAAAAATCATTCAATGGCCAATCGGCAAAATGAGTTTGTAAGAAGAGCGCTCTTCGATAGAGTATGGAAGTATTCACTTATCATTGTGTATTGGTCAGGAAGGAATCACATAACTGTCTGTGGATTACATCCCTGAACTCTGACCATTATGAATATACATCAATAATCGCTTGGATTTCCAACGTGATATTCTCACCTTAAGTTCAACTCCATCTTTTTAATAGCTTCCTCTATTGTAGGGAGACTGCGGCTCAAAGCTGACCACTGGTCTTTTGTTAAGCTAATTCCTAGAATGCATCAGAACAGGCATAAATATTTGCATAGACTCGCTTTATGGCAAAAAAGGGAAAACTACAGATCCAGCAAAAGCATGGAAAAAAAAAAAATTCAGAAAAACATACGGGACTACAAAAATCTAGTGTGACAAAAGAAAAGTAAGTTCGCAATGTACAGCATTGACTCTTAATGACTAGGCCAACAAAGAAGCAAAAACAGTTCTTGGACCTAAAGATAAGCTATAGAAATCTTCTCAGATTTTTCATGGATGTGTCATTCTTCCATATAGGCGTGAGACAGGTAATGGATGTTGGAGGAGAGAGAGAAGCAAAAACACTTCTTGGACCTAAATATAAGCTATAGTAATCTTCTCAGAATTTTCACGGATGTGTCATCCTTCCATATAGGCGTGAGACAGAGGTAATGGATGTTGGAGGAGAGAGATAGAGCATTGACTCTTAATGACTAGGCCAGCAAAGAAGCAAAAACAGTTCTTGGACCTAAAGATAAGCTATAGTAATCTTCTCAGATTTTTCACGGATGTGTCATCCTTCCATATAGGCGTGAGACAGAGGTAATGGACGTTGGAGGAGAGAGAGAGAGAGAGAGATCTGTGTAACAGTGCTTTGATGCTTGAAGATATAGAGAAAAGGTTGAGGAAATGTATATCAAGCACTTCCTTACTTACTATGCCCATCTGACACTCATAACTTCCATGTATCTCTTGCCTCAGTAATATGGTAATATTTGACGTCTTGTTATCTTCTACACACAAAACAAATTCCCAAGCCAATGCAAACCCATAGAAAGCTCCAAAGGAGCTGCCATGCTGTGGGATTTCGATCTCAGCAAATTACAGTAAATATTTATAGTTAGAGGTCGAGAAACCACCACTACACATTTATACAAGTTTACACAGAGCAGCATTATGGAGTCAATACAAGAGAAAGAGAGGCACAATGTTGATTGAACCCAAAGAATTATACTGAGATGTACATACTCTTTTAGCAAAAGCCACTGAAGCAGTTGGAATTGCAGATATTAATGACATAAACACAAGTGTCAACTATATGCAACATCAAACAGTGATCAGATAAACCATTGTCATCAAAGCTTAGGCAAGCTCACAGGCAGCAAAGAGTAAGCAAGCCTATTCACAATTATTACACCTGGACCAGCTAGAATAAAAAGACGAGCATCATTGTAGATTTAGATAGAGGAGAGAATGTTATACATGTGCAATCACCTTTAGCACAGGGAAAATGCTTTCCATCTTTGATATAGTAGTCCCTCATCGATACCATATTTGTGCCTTTATAATCTTGAAGAGTCACATACCTCCTATCTGAAAGCTACACCAACATCAAATGATGATTTCAAAGTTGTTGATGTGGCTTATCCAATCACAGAATGTAAAATAATCAGTCAGCCACGAGAGGAATATAATGAAAATGTTACTAGGCAGTACCAACTGTTCTAACGGCAACACAAGTAGAGCCTTTAGAGGTTCTTGAGCTAAGTCCCAATTGCCAACCAAGGGAAACCATGAAAAATTCAAGGAGAGACATTACCCACCAAGTGAGAATCTAAAATGTTAGATTTAGAACTGCCTATTGCGCTTATCTACTACTGCCAAGTGAGAATCTACAATATTGGATTTGCTACTGCTGATAGGACTTTGTCTAAAACAGTTGGATTTCCTCCAATTATGACTCCTCGCCAGTCTTGTCCCCGTGTTACTTGCAGCCACAGGGCTTCAAAAGTAAGGACTCCTCTTTGATGCTCCCTAAGTTAGTTCTCAGCAAACTAGACAGCCGCAATGTAAATTTGCCTATTTCCCCATTTTCTTCAGCAAACAAAGAGAATGTATCTATTACTTCCCCCAATGTAGAACTGTCCTCTACAGAAGAATGCTGGAAAAAAATCTCCTTTTGACTGTCCGGTACAAGAGATGCTTGCGCGTGCGCAATCTGAACCTTAGAGAGATACATATAGGCACCTCTTCACAAACCCAGACAACCATGGCTTTCGAACACAATTTATGCAGCTGAATTCAATTTCACCATGAATTAGCAGACAAAAACTAAAGCGAGGACGAAGAAGTTCACTTTCTCTACATGCAGTCGATGAACGGAATTTATCCAAAACAGAACGATAGGGTTTCACTCTCAACCTCACAAATGATGCGTTCTCCACTTTCGCCGAGCTCCTTCATCACTCCCCTCACCGGTGCCTCTGCGGCGACGACGTTAACCTCTCCTGGGACATTCGGTTCGCCTTCCTCGCCCCCGTCCTTGTCCGCAGTGTCGGAGAGGAGAAACGACTCCAGGACGCTTCTTACTAGCTTCTTGCTGTCGATGTCGGAGAGATCGAAGCCTAGCTTCTCGGAGGCCTCATTCCGGAGCTTGAACTCGGTCATGGCTTCCATGTCAGCGTTCCGCAGTATCGCTATGACTGTTTCTTCGATCTTCTTTGTCGTCTCCATGCCTCTGGATGGGCGGGAGGAGCTCCTCAATTTGAGCTCTTTGTCCCTTACCAGCCCCGTTATATATCCTGCACTTTTTTAATTTAAAAAGGATGGTTTTCTCATATTTTGTTTATTATTATGTCGGTATGTCTTCGCTATATGTAACGGGACAGCCGGCCAAGAAACAGTTTCTACCTGGCAAGGAAATAAAAGGTTGGACCTTTAACCAATTCAAAGGCTCATAGACATTGAAAGACTTCGACCACTCGTGCAAAAGCTCTCGACAACCTTTAAGTACGACGTCCAGGTGTGTACCTTCGATAACGTTTGAAGACATGCTTTCCTATTCCCTTTTACTTGCGTACAACTTTGTTCACCGGTCACGCCCTCCACCTGTTTGTCAAAATGCTCGACTACTATGAAATATGCTTCTGCTTGCCTGGAGACTCGCATTATATATAGTTTCGTTTAGTTCCTCTCACCGGCTTTTGCATTGTTATATTTCTCCAGCCCAGCTTCCCCGGTAGTTTTAGCTCCTGGGGAATCAAGCTAGCATGTTGCTTCGTCGACTATCCACAAAGTTTGCTGTTTTGGGAAGACCCTTTTGCAGTAACACCAGAAATGATATAGCCACAACCATTGCCGAACTTAATAAGGTAAGGTAATCTATTCCAGAAAATTGAAAGAAAAATAACAGTAGGAAAAAGGTTCGGAGGCCGACAATAATCACAATGATGGAGATTTGGAGTAGATAGCATGCATTTTCCTGCAGCTTAAAATTTAATGTGATCAGCTGCGCTCTTGATTCGTCGTGTTATTTTGTCTGGTGTGACATTTTGTTGGTTGCTAACAGATTTTGGGATACATAATTGTCAATGTCTCGTCAGGAAATGGAAGTTGTTTTCGGTGAGCCACCATCAAATGGATTCGGCGCTTCTGAAGCGAATGGTGTTGGGACACAGGAAACCCAATCTATGTCTCAAGGATCTGAAGAACGTGCAGGCAGCTTGACGCACGTCGGCAATACAGGAGATGCTCAAATGGTTGATGTTTCTCCCAAAGTAATTACCAACCGAACTGCCACTGCCAGCTGCAAAGTCATGCTGGGGAAGACAGTGTTCAATTTGGTGTCCGCCAACCAGATGGCGAAGGGTGATGTCCTGAGCGTGGCCAAGATCGCAGGAATAAGTGGGGCGAAGCATACGAGCAGCCTCATTCCGTTGTGCCACAACATCCCGCTGACTCATGTTCGCGTTGATCTGAAGCTGAACCCTGACGACTTTAGTGTGGAAATAGAAGGGGAGGCCGCGTGTTCCGAGAGAACCGGGGTCGAAATGGAAGCGATGACGGCTGTGACCATTGCTGGTCTTACAGTATATGATATGTGCAAGGCCGGTTCGAAGGATATCCAGATTTCAAACGTACGACTTGAGCATAAAACTGGTGGGAAGAGCGGGGATTGGTTTAGAGGAAAGTGATGGTATTAAGAAGGAGTTTATCAGATATTTCCGGCTAAGGCTTCATTTTGACGCTCATATAATGAACATTGGTAAGATTGCCACCGATTCTCTGTTTCATCCAACCTTCTTTTGTATCATAATCTCGTGGACTGCGAGGATGGAATGAATCATCAAAAAAGCGAGGAGCTGCATAGTGGCCTCATGCTTCTTATGTTTGAAGGGAAGGCAACTCTGTTTTATCCACTCATAGCACATTATAGCTCAGGATCAAGTTTTTGGGTTGTTGGCAATTCAGTCAATTTGTTTCTTTAGATACTAATCCTCCGATAAAGCAAGGGACCAGATTAACTCCAGTTTGAGCACAAAGACCTCCTTTTTTTGGCTAGAAATTCCAAATCTTTTGTAAAAACGTTTGCGTAAATTACATTTCTCGACTTAACACTAATTTTTAGGTGAATCTCTGATTGTGCGACGATTAAACCTATAAGATGTCGAAGTAGGAAGTTTTCTTATCTTCCTTCTGTTCTTACTTATTCTTATATTCTACCTATACATAGGCTTGTTCTATGTTTGTATTTGTTGAGATTTTTATTATAATTTAATTAGATCTTAGTGTAAATGAAATGAATCATAAGTATGGAATCTTATTATACAATATGAAATGGTTGACAAACTGAAAAAAATGAGATAATTTGGAGTTGAATGCTAAGATTATGAATTGAAGTTATGGTAGTAGATCCACAATTTAACAAAAAAAAATGTTTGTGATTGTTCCAAAAGAGATGAAACAAAAGATACGCCAGAGCGAGGACGGTTTTCGTATGAGGTCTATTGTGTTATAGGAAGCTAGAAACTCATACAATTTTTCTCCTTTCATGTATTTTATCGAACTGTACGGATCTAAGCAATATCAATTCACACAAATTTATAGTCAAAATCAACTTGACTCGATCATGCAGGCGAGCATGATTTATCAAGATTGGGCTCAAGTCAACTTAATTTAGTTTTCAACGAACGTGAGCTTGACTTGAATCAGCTCAATCAGCAAGTAAAGTTTAAGCTCAAGCTTAGTTTGAACACGCTCTTGAGCTTGGATTCGTAAAGCACAATACTTTCAATTGAAAGTACTAGTGGTTTATAACATTTACAAATGCATATAGGTGGCTGTAAAAAACAAGTAACCAGATTATTGGATAAAGCTTAATAACGTGCTTGAACTTGCCTTTGACCGAAGAGTCAAATTTGAGCGACTCTCAAACAGCTTTGACTCCTTAATATGTCTTGTCCCTTATAACTAGAGTTGTGCATGGAGATTGACCCTGAAATCGGACCAAACCGTCCGGTTTTGGGCGATTTCCAATTCTGAAACTTTGGAATAAGGAATAATCGGTCCGGTTTCCAATTCCTGCTGTGGAACCGAACCGCTTAGACCAGACCGGATAGATATATTTTTATTTTTTTTCATTTTCCTTTAAGGAGTAAAAAAAGGAAATTGCCAAAATCCTAAATCACACTGGTCTAGTTTTCGGTTCCAAGAACCTGGGAAGTGGCCCTTCCAATCCGGTTCCTGATTTTAGGATGGAATCGACCCAATCCGAAAATGATCACCTCTACGTGTAACCAAGAAAAAGTCAACTAACTTGACTTATTATTATTCCTTATTCTCTCACGTTTATGTTTAGAGCGGAAGACCGAACTCCAAGGTTACACACTTTATCAATGAGTTCAAGAGAGAAGCTGAACTCAAAACGGGAGAACTTTTCTGATAGCTGTTTTTATGTAATTGCAACCGGATTTGATCCCCAACCTAACCTAAACGCTCAAACTCAAGCACTCATTAACCATCGGGTCGGATGCTCGGTGGCAATTTTAATAGCTTTTTGGGAAAACCAAGAACGTGAACAGACCCGAAAATGTAGAAACTACTGCTACAGAAGTGATGAACAACAGAGCTTGCAAAAGGGTCAGCTATTCGAGTAGCTTTTGGGGGATGATTTGAAGCTCAAGACAGGGGCGGCCGAAAAGTGAAAAAAAAAAAGGAGTGCGCTCGCGGCACTTGAAGTAACGTTGAACCCAAGTCTTGGATGATGCCAAAGCCATTATCTTCGGGCGATGCTCATGACAGGAGGGTTAAGTAAAAGATCAGATGAACACGAATCATTCTTCTTTCATTCCCTTTTTTGAAGGCTCTTCGCAACACGAGACCATCAGCAAAATGCAGCAGCTCAACGCCGAGGTGCGATGAATGCACGCACTTTTGCTGCTTTGATGCAGACACTTTCGTAAGACGACCCAATGTCCGAACTTGCTCGTAGATCGGCAAGAACAAGAATCTACCTGGACAAGAAAGGGATGAGAATATTAGCGTTACCTAATTTTTTCAATAATTTAGTGTTTAAGTAATCTAATCCCCTTCACGAATCCTCACGATCACCATCCACCCACTGGGGCCCTTTTATCGGAATCGATCTTTCGCAGACACGCGCGCGCACAACGCAAACGCATGCGAGAGACACACACATGTGCTGGTCTCTCTGCCGTCGGATTTCCCTTCTCTCTCTCTCTCTCTGCCAAGCTGACGAAGAAAAGAACCTTCTTTTGCCAGAAAATGTGTTTCATTTCTGTAAAAATGTCACTCCTCCCCGTTCTTTGAGAGATTTATACTCACTGATTCTCTGACAAGGAGAGCCAAACATACCCATTGTGTACTCGATTCAAAAATCAAAACTTTCCCTTCTTATATCCTCCACCTCTCTTTCCCAGTTCGGGTCGTACACCTGTAAATCCGACAAATTCGGCAACTTTCCCGCATTTCCGAGCTCAGATTTTGTCTGAATTTGGATGGAAACTGATAGTATTGAATGCATAACGTCCCTAGATGGCACGGACGAAGACGAGATCCAGCAAAATCCCCACCACCATCTTCACCAGCAATTCCCTTCCAAGTCGTCTCACGGCAATGGCGTCGTTTCCTCTGCGATTCTTCCCAGCACCACCCGCGTCCACGAATTGCTCGAGTGCCCAGTATGCACCAATTCGATGTACCCTCCAATTTATCAGGTCATTCTCTAATTTTGACACTTTTGGGTCAACGGGTTACTGTGATTCGCTGTGCTGCTTCATTCCTCACCTTTGCGACATTGGTAGGTGAGTATGTTCATCAATTTGTTGGATGGCGTTTGAGTTGATTAGCTGGTTGATTTCAGCTTCAATTTCGACATTAATAGAGTGTTTTGAGGTAATAATGGAAGTTTCTGGAGAATAACTTTGTGAATCATGTGGGGCTGTGGGATAACCCCTCTTGGACTATAGAAATGAGCTGGTGCGATTTTGGTGGATTTGGCTTTAGATATAATGGTGCACTCTTGGGGGAATTGGCTGCTGCTGGGTCATAAGTAACTTCTTGAAAATAAAAGTAGTCCTTTCATGTCTCTAGTGACTTGTCGAAGTTGCTTCTCTGTGATTTGAACTTGGTTATGTCTAAGGTCGATTTGCTTGTTACTCTTGCTGCTCAATATTTTGGTGAGAGAAATGCTTGACTTGAACATCCAGATATGAGTGTCACTCGGTACTATTGTTCACAAAATAGAAAGAATTCCAGATATATCCGCCACCTTTTCAGCTATAATGTGGGAATTCCATGAACCTTTCTTGTTCGTCAGAAATCAGGATAGTAGATGGGGTACTTTTCTTCTTGTATCCCATGCTGAGCAGGAGCATTGTAGGTAATCATCCCTTCTTATGTCTTTCAAGGCAAAGGCATTGAAACGAAACCTTTGTTTTCTTAGTCGTTTATTTTTCATTTTTGTTGGTCATCTTGATTATATCTAGTTTGCTGCCCTTGATATTCTGCCGTTTAGTTATTTAATTAAAGCAATACTTCAAGAGTATGGAAACATGTTATGTTTTTTGGAAGATGCCACTTTTCATGCTATCTAAACTTATGAATTGTCGAGGACGGTTGCAATATTACTTTCACTGTGCTTTCTAGTAACATTTCTGAATATTTCCCCCGGGATGTTGTGAACTTTGAGAAGCAGCTCCTTCATGAATGGAGTTTGTTTGGCTAAACAATCATCACAACTTTCTCCTTGCAGTGCCACAATGGGCATACACTTTGCTCAACCTGTAAAACCAGGGTTCATAATAGGTGTCCCACATGCAGACAGGAGCTTGGTGATATTAGGTGTCTTGCATTGGAGAAGGTGGCAGAATCACTTGAGCTGCCTTGCAAGTACTTCTCTCTTGGGTGCCCAGAGATATTTCCTTACTACAGTAAACTCAAACATGAGGCTCTCTGTAACTTCAGGCCATACAATTGCCCTTACGCCGGTTCAGAGTGCTCTGTCACTGGGGACATTCCCTTCCTAGTTGCTCATCTGAGGGATGACCACAAAGTGGATATGCATTCTGGATGCACTTTCAACCATCGATATGTGAAGTCTAATCCACGTGAAGTAGAAAATGCGACATGGATGTTAACTGTGAGTATCCACTAACCCATGATCTTTGCAAGGAAAAAATTGATAAAAATCATCTTTTCGTAATGAAAAGGTTTCTCAGGGTTGCTATAAGAAGTACAGTTGCTTTATTGGGAATTGATTTCATTTTGGATATTTAATCATCAAAAAATAATCTGGAATTCTCCTTTCTTTCATTGTTTTTTTTATCGTTTCCTTTTAACACGGGAAAGTAAATTATGTGGCCTTGTCAACATCCACAAACTTCAGAATCACTCTGATTTCACCGTGTTTACATTGAGATATGCTTGTCCAGTCAGGTTTTGAACTATTATTGACTACTTTTAAGTGCCACCACTATTCATAACGATAGCACTGAGTCTGTAAGCCATATTTACCTTGACTATGTGAAGTTTCAGTATTTAACTGCAAAATAGATATTAAGAGAGTTAATATGTCCATGAGTAATTCCTGAACTACCTTCCCCTGCATTCTGTGAATTAAAGATGTGACTGAATGACCATGTCCAAAACCTTTTTCGCGTGCCATATGTTCAGGTCTTCCACTGCTTTGGACAATACTTCTGCCTCCACTTTGAAGCATTTCAGCTTGGAGCGGCTCCTGTTTACATGGCATTTCTCCGTTTCATGGGTGATGAGATGGAAGCACGGAACTACAGCTACAGCTTGGAGGTTGGGGGGAATGGTCGGAAACTCATATGGGAGGGCACGCCACGAAGCATAAGAGATAGCCATAGGAAGGTTAGGGATAGCCATGACGGTCTAATTATACAGCGCAACATGGCACTTTTCTTTTCTGGAGGAGACAGAAAAGAGCTGAAACTTCGGGTTACAGGACGGATTTGGAAAGAGCAGCAGAATCCAGAAGGTGGGGCCTGCATACCCAACCTGTGTAGCTAGCATGGTTTGCTCTCTCTCTGCCTCTGTCTCTCTCTCATGCGTGTTCTAAGGTGGTGGAAATGTAGTCTTGCGACAATTTATTCTCAAGATTTCTCTAACTTTGTACGGATGCTGGATGTATCATATCCATGAATTGTTAATAATGTTTTTCGTGATTCTGTGCCATGATGATGCATTAGTCAATGTTGTCATAGCAAGAGATCATAAGGTACATTAAATGCGAATACCGGAACAAACTAGCCACTGCATGCACTGGTATTCCTCAGGACCTATTGCAATTGCCTTGTACCATGGCGTCTTCTCCCTTGAGCTTGGGTTAAGAAAGACTATTCCCGGATCGCAGTTGAAAAATGAGCACTCGTGCTCAAAAGTCCTGCTGGAGGAAGAGTCTCATTGGAGAAAAGTTGTTTTCTTTTCTTGTTTTTTAATCTTTTGGCGAGCCAATCAAACTAGTCCAATACTAGAAGGAGCAGATGAACTGCTTCCACAACCATACAAAAAAGACAGTTGTGATTGCTAGTTCCAATCTGTTTATTTTCTTTACCTTTGACGTACTGAACAGAGGGTCGAAGAAAGCGACTTTCAGGAGCTTACTAAAAAAGAATGAATGACTTACAGGAGCTTATTAAAAAGAATGAAGTGACCGAAACTGCTTCACCGCGTGGCTTGTAGTCGAAGCGACAATCATGAATCAGAAGTAAGTTAAGTAAGGTTTGTCTGTGTGTCCCCAACAGAAATGAAGACAAGCTGTGTCAATTAATGGTTGGGGAGGTTGTTGTACAATGAAAGGCACCTTATCCTTTCTTGAAGTTGCACCCACCGCGCTCTGGCCGTTTTCATTGGTTCCTTTTACTCTCTCCCTCAAGTTACGTAGCCATTCAAGCCAAGTCTCAGCTACACAGACTTGTCGATTTCATCAGGAATCCTTGTCAGATCGTTTCAATCTGGCTCTTCGTCCGAAGGTACGATAATGTGCTTCGAGAGTGGGCAGAGGAGAACAGAGGGAAAGAAAAAACCGTTTTAGTTGTAAAAATTTGACACTTCTGTTGGAGTCCCAAGCTGGTTCTTTCATCTGTTGTTGAAGGAAAACGTACAGCTATTGTTTCCTCCTTCTCAAGTATTGAATTTGTCAATGTGGTAATGATCATGTTAAGGGAATGCATCTTCTTTCCACTATCAATCCCATTCGGTTGCAGGCCGTACTGGGGTGGTGCCCGTAAGTTGTCTGCATCCATCTGTGATTCGACCTCGACAAGTCCCTAAAAACTCTTTCTTTGAAATATCACATGACGTTGCCTGTTTTGGTGGACAATTATGGTTTATATCAGGTGTCAGTTTGGAAGTTCTTCACGAGAACCACCATGGGTTCGTCCATTATATAAAGTTCTCTGGTAATATGATTGTATATTGGCAAAACATCATATAGATATTGATCCCTGGTTATGGCAGTTAAACCTTTCAAATCAAATGCACAGTTATACCGGTCCTACAAGAATTTGTCTGACCCAGACCAGACGAGGAGCAGACATAGGAGAATAAGTTTTTGTGCGATCAGATATGTCGACCGGTGGAGCTTTAACCTATATAACTAGCAAAAGGTAGGGAGGAAATGCATAGCTGTTGCCATTTGGCTCTAATGGGAACCAACCGGACTAGGTGGATGATACAGACAAGGCCTATTGGGGATGTTATTTCGTTTGGTTCGAGAACAAGGCCTAATTAAGGTTTTAAATGTTGTGAGAACTAGCTCCTGAATGAAGGGATGAATTCCCTCTCCAGATTTTCAGCATCTTCTGGAAAAAACAGCGAGCTTTTTCTCAAAAAAAGAGGTGATGCGGTTGGGAGCTACTGCATGCTGTAGCCTACGACTCCTAGTCATGTACTTCACCTTTCAACACAAAGCTGGGAAATGATGCAGTTATGTCCCTGGAAAGGCATTGAAAAGCTAACTTAAGTAAGCCAGTTGCAAATAGCATACTTGTGTTTGGCAACACTATGCATGAGTGAGAGAGTTAATTTCCAACCTCATACCATATATGAGTCCTTCATGACCAGAAGTTAGTGAATTAAGGGCCTTAACAGCAGAAATGGAATTCAACACCTACTAAATCCATTAAAAAGTAGGCCAATTTCTACAATGCAAAGCATGCCAAGATGCTAGTTTTACTCAAAACATTTTCCCTGAAAGATATGAATGAGATAACATTCCAATGATGCGATCAAGCATGTCTAAACCACACAAATGACGTCATAGACATAGATCGGATGAGGAAGGATGCTCCTTCTTATGATAATGGCCAAAAAAAAAACCGGTTCAAGCTCTGTAGAAAGATGTTACTTCTATACGCAAGTCCATAAGATCGGATGAGCAAACTTTTATTGAAAGCGATGTAATTAACGTACATCAAATATGGAAGAGTCATGTTCTTCAGCATCAAGGGGTTCTTGGCCACAAATTCTTTCCACTCTTCTTCATCAATTCTTCCGTCGCCTTTTGCATCTGCTTCCACAAATGTCTGTTTAAAGAGAAGCAATTAAATAAGCATGAAACTAGAAAAGACAGAATACCTGTGATCATACATACTACATAGGGGTCCTTTACCTTGTCCACTATCATTTCTACAACATCATCTGATAGATTCAGCTCAGATTCACTCAAGAGGGCCAACACCATTTCTTTCAACTGTTAATATGCCGAAATATATGCTTAGTAAAAGAACATGAAGATTTATAGTTCACAGGTAACAAGTAATTAATTTCAATCAACTTCTTTCACTGTCTGCTTTTAAGTTTAGAGGCATGCATCGAGTAAGCCAAATCGTTGATAGTTCGGAGTGAATACTTTGTTGAAGCAGGAAATCCATGGTTAACAAGATTATAGAAGAGTACTCTCTCTCTCTCTCTCTCTCTCTATTCAAACTCACGGAGAATCAATCTAGACCCCCTCGACTAATTTTACTGCAGTACAAGTAGCGAAGCAGCATCATATACCTCAGGTTGAAGCATGTTGTATTAATATGCTTACCTCCACCCGTTCGATGTAACCAGTCTGCCTTAGATCATGCAATTTAAAAGCATCTGTCACGAAATACAACCTTCGTTTAGTACTAGTAAATGCATATCGTGAATCGGAAATGTAGAACTAAAGAATACAAGCCAAGGTACGCAATCTTACATGAAGCTTTGACTGGATCAGGAGTTTTTGGGTGGAAAACTGACAATGATTGAACAAATTCCCCAAAGTCAATGTGTCCATTTCTGTTGACATCAAAGAGATCAAACATCTGCAGAAGTGCCAGGGATATGCTGATTATGGAAGGCAAATTCCCAGAAAAAGAAAAAGCATATTCCCCATAAAATGATACGAGAGAGGTAAAGAAAGAATGGTTGTCACATAGATAATCCTCATTAAGAGTGACGTTTGCTCTTTTCTGCATTAGTTGATTAATATACGTACATAACAACTGACACAAAAAGAGGTACCGAGATACTTATTGAGAACACATGCTTAGCTTTTTCACCAACAGAATGAGTTGAAGTTTTAACTTTTGGCTATGTCATGCTATCATTTTCCCTTAATAAGATGACCTAGAAATTACACAGTCCTTCTACTTTATTATCTCTTGGATGCACGTCAAAACCTTCTATAGACCGCAAGCTTCGTAGCAGGTAATTGGCAGCAGAAAAATATGGATTTTCCCCAACGATGTTAGAAATCATACCCTATCCAGAAAAAGGTTATTCTTCTTGCTATTTTGAAAAAGTGCAAGCTGAAGTTCTTCCTAGCACACAGATAAAAAGAAATATTTGGTCAGACTAGGATAGGATACACTGTTGTATAGATACCATTTATTTCTATCCCACATGTGGGAGGGAGCAAGATACCTTGTGTATTAGCCCATCCTTGATCACAGAAGTGCTTAGCTTTTCAAATAGCTCAGACAAAGATTCCACTTCACTAACAGTAACTGCAGGTGACATGGGTTCTGTCAATTACCAGCAGCCTCCAAGAAAAGGCATAACAGAGTCTTAACGTGTAAACTTAACAACTCGTCGCAAGCTAAACTTCCAATCAACTACATCCGTAATATATTGATCGACCAAGGTGAAGCATGTCATCCTCTAAACTAATGCTCATGAATCTACAGTATATTAACAACATCAACTGAAATTTGTTAGCAGGTTTGAAGGAAACTGTCCATGGTCCATGGATTCACCAGTAAAATGAATTGATGAATGAAAAGTACAACATCCCTTTCATAATTTCTCTCTCTTTTGGGATGGGCAGAGAGGTGGTAGTGAGGAGGAGGAGCTTAACAGTGTGCTTTCATGCATTATCGAGTCATGAATGTGGTCACTCGACAAAAATGGTCACAAGATTTCGCCTTTGAAACTCCGAATAGGCAAGCACAACAAGTGGATGAGCTAGGCACTCACAAGGCGTTTTGGAAGCAAGGGAAATATGTTCGGCCGATGCACTTGATGGATTGGCTTCAGGTGTGGCACTCGTGGTGGCGCTCTTGGAGGGGCCACAACCCATTATTTACCAAATTGAGCTCCACTCCAGCTCAATGATTATTTCCTATGTAAAAATGCTCTCTCAATTAAGGCAAAAGAGCTACCTGCAACTACAACAGCAGTCACAGACTGGCCCATTTGGCATTTGCATCAAATGACAAAGTAAAGAGACAACACAGTAGTCAGCTTCACACGGCAAACAATAAGCATCCATGGGAACTCCTAGATTTCCCTTCAAGAAAGCACATAACCAATTTCGCATGAAACTAATCCTCAGGTTAACAAGTAAAAGACGATGAAGCCATAACCGTGGATGAATGGGATCATGGGAATTAACAGCAAGACAGGGAACTTGGGTCCAATCGGTGACAGTCAAGCCATGGTTCCAACTTCATATTCACCACGACTGCAACAAAGCTCGCTCTTTTTCATATATGGGGGTGTTTTTCTTCCAGAGTCTTGAGTACAAGAGCGAAACAGAGAAAACCATACCACTCACTCAGGAACCCGAAAACAATCTCGAACACAAAAACAGCGAAAATCGTTTTTCCGTCGCACGAGCCGACGAGTGATTGCGTTCAACCTGTGTTCATGAAACTCCCAGCAAACATTTCTTTCGTGGGGGTATTAGAAAAATCTCTTTCCAAGTCAAAGGCTCACGAGAGCCGACAAAGGACGAACAGGTGGCGGTATCACCTGCCCGGGACGGCGTCCGGGGAAGTACAAAAGTCAGCGGTCCAAACATAGTGGTGTTCTGACCAAACCAAAAAGGAAAAAAGACATGGTGGTCCGTGCGGGAGTGGTGAGTGAACGTTGATAAGTCGTTCAGATGAAAATCGGTAAATCCGTGTGAGCTATCTTGTGGAAACACGATGATATTTGGTGAATTATAAGAACCGATACTATGCTAATACCATATTAATAAGTAATCAGAAAATTTGATGGTCCGCAAATTTTTCTATCAATAGTTTCTTACCAAGAAAATTGTCAAAAATGTCTTAAATCTCACACTTTTATCAATTCGGTCCTAAACCTTTTAAGTTTGTCAATTCAGCCCTAAACCTTTTCACTTTGTGCCGATTCGGCCTTATTCGCTGGAAATTGCTTACGTGGATGCTAACCGTCATACGTGACACCGGCAGCGATAATATTTAATAATTTTTTAAATTTTTATTTAAAAAAATAGATTTTTTTTTTTGTTTTTTTGGTTTGCTTGTCTTAAGGCCAGCAACCCTCGCTTGATTAGGGCCGACAAGGGTTGCTGGCCCTTGGGCAAGGACTACTAGGAGTCGTTGGCTCCTGGGTGATAGCCGATAGGGGCCGACAGCCCTCTCCGTGGCTAGATCTAGACCTACGGGGGTCGCCACGGCGAGGGTGAGCTAGGGTAGGGTCGCAACCCCTCGCCTTTGGCCGCGAGGAATTCACGACCCATGTCCATGGACTCACAGGGGTCGCCGGCCCCCGCTTGCTCTCACCTAGGGGCCGGCGACCCCCGCCACTCCTTGCCTAGGGGCCGGCAACCTCTAACGGCTCTAATCCGACCGAGGTCATTGGTCGTGGAGCCAGCAAACCAAAAAAACGGAAAATAACAAAAAAATAGACTTTTTCAAATAAAATATTTACAAATTATCCACGTCGGCGTAGACAATGTCACATAGGACGGTCGGCATTCACGTCAACGATTTCCAATGGATAGGATTGAATCGGCATAACGTGAAAAGGTTTAGAATTAAATCAGCAAACTTAAAAAGTTTATAACTGAATTGGCAAAAGTGTGAAAGGTTTATCACTTTTTTGACAATTTTCCCATTTCTTGCCACTGTGAGCACTTCCAAAAATTTATTGGCATAAGATATTTTTTCTTCTCTAACGAAACAAATAGACTTCCCCTAAATATATCTATGAGATGATTGGATATAGATTGCTGTCTCAAATGTTTTGTTTCCTTTCGCCACCCAAAAATTTACTTAGAGAAATCCCAACCTGATATAGTAACTTGATTTTGACACGAATCAAGTCATTTTCATCCATTTTTAATAACAAATTAACGATGACACCATAAGAATCATCTCATTTTTATCTATATTGACCCAATAAAATGCCAAGTCAGGCAATAACACCTGTCACCAAAAATGTCAAAGTTACAATGACACTCCAAATCCCCACTAATGTCCTACAAGTACATCTGCATTGCTAAGATTTGATCTCATTCGCTTTCGGCCATCGCACTATTCATTTTCTTAAGTCTATAATGCCATCAGACTGCAGAGCAACCAACCAGGCTACGTCTTATGAATATTTCCCTTTGAATTGGCTGAGAGGCTGATATACAGTAATACAGTTCTGTTTATGCTGGAGAGATGGCCAACGGTAGCAACATGTGTCTCGAATGGGAGGAAAATACAATATAGCAAAGGACATATCAAGCAAGTTCAACCCAGTTTAGTCCAAAGCAAAATTGTTTCCCATTCCAATGCTCTTCTGATTTATTACCAGTGACAAGCCTCCATCAAATAGGAACAGAAAACAATCGATTTCCATTCATCTTTACCATTATCCACCCATGGAAATGTTGCATTATTTGTTTGATACAAAGGCAGCCTGCAAAACAATCAGGTTGTAACTAAGCAACCCGGACAACAAATGCAGGCGACAAGAATCCCAAGCAGAGCTCCTGCAAAGACTTGTGATGGTGTGTGCCCAAGAAGTTCCTTGAGCTTTCTCTGGCTAATGGGATGCCCTTGAAACAGATCCTCAACGATCATATTCAGAACCTGCAGTGATCAATCCCCATGAGACTTGGAAGAGAACTTAACCAGTTTATGTTGATGGATGGTATTTCAATCATGGTTCATGACTTCATGTATTTCAAATGATTGCCAACAAACTGAAAAATGTTTCATCCAACAGTAGCAGCGTATCGAAAAAATTAACCAAGGACAAAAGGGATAGGCTAATAGCAGGTAAGCGACTAGTGAGAGAAGAGGAAACTTTGAAATGAAGATGGAAACATTATAACAAAAGCTTCTACTAACACTAAAATCCTCCTGCTCCTTCCTTTTGAGGGCTTATACATTCTCTCGTCTCGACTGGGACCATGCTTAAGGCATGCAACTTCAAAGGCACTGACCAACAACTAGAACTGACTGGTAGCGAAGCTCAGATCGTGAAGCAAGTGCATGGCCAGAGCAGTAGCCCCCTGCGGGAGGTGTGATAACTTCTACAGCGAAGGTGAGTTGAACCCCACAGGTCCAAGACCAAAGGTTTGAATGGATAGATGTTCAAAGCAGCAAAGCTTGCAGTCCTATAATTTGAGGGGTGAAGGTGAAGGAGGGGTTTCTAAGACCACAAGTGGCACTGGCAAGCACATATGGAATTCAAAGTTTGGGTTTTCTCATAAGCCCAAGGGATCTACCCTGATCTTTCATTCTAGGCAGGAAGAATAGGGTTTTCTCTATGATGAGGTTTCCTGTTCCGCCAAGGAACTTTTGGTGCCTTATTGATACGACCATCAGGCTTTGTTTTCTTCCTTCAGCTTAGAGAATTCTCAACCAATAAAGATAAAAAAGGAAGGTGGCATAATAACCAAAGGGACTGCAAAGGTCAATACTTAGCCAGCCATTGCAGTTTAATCGAATGCAGACTATAAAACACCCAACAAGACTTCCACAGGCAACAAGCAAACTTCCCATCAGCTTGGCCCCTCAGTAGATCTGTACTGCCTATGGCATCAAATGCAGACTTAAACTCTACTGTCAAAAATGCATCTTCCACTGGCAAATCTTGATAGATGTCAAATCATCCATCCATCACCAGCGCAGCAGAAACTGAATATCACTAGCGTCATTCTTCCTAACGTTAATAAACTGAAAACATCACTGAGAACTAAACTTTGTGCTTCTCTTCATATTAATTTGAACAGCATCAGTTAGGCCAGCTCTACTTACATTTCGAGCACTCCACAAAAAGAAAGGGAACAAATACAAAATTCATAGAAAAACATTATCGCAGGGAACAAATTCCGACACTGTAATAAATCTGCCATGCGAACGCATGACGCATAGCAACAATTCATTAGCTTGACCAGTCCAATCTTTCTATACTTTCTGAACTGACTCTAATAAAACCCATCTTGATTCCCATTCCTACAAATTAGCTCTACAGGACAGCACGTTGACTTCTACTTTAATTTTGTCTGACAACATTAGAGTACACACTTAAGAGACTGCATACTTCTCATATGCCTTCATCAAACACCATCTATCGACCAAATACTAGAACAACCTCTGCATCTATAAGCCTTCAGAAAGACTAGTCAGCTGTTGCAGCACAGATGCAACCTAATGTTTCCAGAATCATTTACAGGGCACTTAATGACATAACTGACAGAACTATATAGAACACCAAATATCCTACATAAACTGCAATTATGCATATTGTTTCCAGATTAAGTCTCCATCAGCATTACATCAAACAAGCTATATGCATTAACTATTGACATCGAGAAAAAATTATCTCTGACATAACGATGCAGAAAAAACCTCATCAAATCCAGTAGCCTAATGTACATAAAACAAACACCCCCTCACCTCAGCTTGCATCCCAGCATGTCGCCGCACACCAATCGCGTCATACATAACAATAGAGCTAAATCCGAGACAAACAGGGAACAATGAATCCGAGATGCCGTGACATAGCGCCACCGACGTCGTCAGTGCAGTACAGAGAGCAGAGTGAGACGAAGGCATCCCTCCCGATGCAAACAGTATCCTCAAATCCCACTTCTTCTCCACGAAGAAGTTCAATATCACCTTAATCGATTGCGCAACAAACCACGAGAACAAACCCGAAACAAACGTGGGATTTGACGCCAATGTCGCCACGAAAGGACTGATCTTGACCTTCGCATTGGACGTTACGCTAAGCAGAGCTACTCCTATTCCTCCGTTCTGTAAGTAATTATCACTATGACTATCCAAAACCTTCTGGGAATCGCTACAGGCTTGTGTGCTGGAAGCCCATCTCTGTGTTCGCGAAAAAATCGAACCTTTGATATTCTGCAAGATTTTAACTAAGCCCCAGAAGTTGTTATTCTGGGTCGTAAGAGAATTTTGGGTCTTTGAAGGTGGTCCGAAAGAAGCTGAAGTGGAAGATCTTCTGAGTTTCCTAAAGTTAGAAAATTTAATGAAGGAACAGCGCGCAGTAGCATGAAGAAGAGGCCTGCCTGAAGGGATCGCGGGGCTACAGGAAACACAGCTAAAGGTGGACTCGAAGGCGACACAATCCATCAGAAGGCCACGTCTTGACTACAGCATGCATTTCAGGACAGTTGAGAGAGACATAGAGAGATGGAGCGCCTACCAGAAACTGATGACAGCCATTTATAGGAGATGAGGACTCCGGGACTTTGTGGCAACGAATGAGGCATCAACAATCACGGGCCCTTTGATGCGGAATTTTGGATGTCCGAAGTTGATTATTTCCCTTCCCACCCCTGTGGCAATTCAAGTCGAGGAACAAAAACACTTGACGTGGTTATATTCATTATATTCCATAGTCAATCATATTGTGATTAACATGATAATTTTGCGGACACTTGTAGGGAGACCAATCAATATAGACCCTAATTCTTAAAAAGTCAGTATCTTTTCGGTGGACTTACATTATACTAATAATCATGCCGCTTAATTCATATTAAGGACGAGAAATCTCAATATGACCAAGATTGTGAGATTATGATAGATGGAGATGGGTTTCTTATGAGCAAAGCTGAATGATCCAAAGTAGAGTTATGATGAGGATCAGTAGACCTAATATACTGGCCAGTAATAAAAGCCCAAAATGCAAGTACACGAACGATCCCTCCATCTTTGAAAGCCCAACCCACCTCAGGCTCAGCTGAGTCGACGGAATGGAAACAGAGTTGCGTTCAACGACGTGTTTGGACCGTCGAAAGTTCAAAAACCAGGGAGAAGGAACGTCGTGATCATACGTGGTGGGAAGTCTTTTTTGTGCGTTTCGGTTTCTATTCCACACCGACCGACTCAGTTCTCCTCTTCCTTCCTAATTCCTTCGCATATCTTTTTGTCTCTCTCTCTCTCTAGCCTCACGCGCATTTCCGTAAGCAACAAACATCAGCAGAAAGCTCTGCGATCCGAGTTCTGAGCTGAGCCCCGACGATGGAGAACCTGATCTCGCTGGTCAACAATATTCAGAGAGCCTGCACGGCCCTCGGTGATCACGGCGAGGAGAGCGCTCTTCCTACTCTCTGGGACTCTTTGCCTTCCATCGCCGTCGTCGGTGGCCAGGTCTCTCTCTCTCTCTCTCTGCTTTGAATCTCATCGCGTTTGCGTGTGCCCATCATTTACGCGACACCCGTTTACGTATATGCACGTCGCGCGCGTCAGAGGTGTCAGGTGCTTCATCAGATATTGGCTTTGGGCGAGGATCGGCTCCCCTTTTTTATATGTCCTAGCGGTTTTGAGTCTTCACGAGACAGGATCGATGGCTTTGCTGGCTTTTCCCTTGTTCACTCGTTGCTTTTTTTTGGGTTGACCGAGACATTTGCATCAGTCGATCAATTCCGTTGTTGCTGTATTGGAACAGTTTGCTGCTCATTCTTTGATGATCAGAGTCTTTGCAAGCATAGATGTTGATTCTAAGCTGCTATTGCAGCTGTTGATTTTTCGGCCTCTCTTATTCTTCCCCTGCATTTTAAATTTGTACTTTCAAATCACTGTAGTCCTAAAGCTGGCCAATCGGATCGATGGATTAGAATATTTTCATTCATCCTCCATGCAAGACGGCAAATCATTATACTGACTCAATGAGATAAGATCTAAGTCGTTCTCCAATGCTTTCTTCACTGCTTGCAGCTTTGAAGTTCAAAGCTTTACACAGTTTCTCAGGTTGACTGTGCTTGCAAACTTGATGAGTAGAAAAGTTATGATGGTAGCTTAGCACTTAAATTGACATAATTTTGCCAAATCACTTGAAAGTCCCGAAGTTTTTCATTTTAGGCAGTTACATTGCCTGATTTTTAGAGGGCAACGTTGGTTTTGATCGAGCTAATTTGCAATTGCTTATAAATATATTCATCGCTGATTATTCATTTCGGAAATTCACTGTCTGCTGATGCTGCATTTCTCAAGTTACCTTTAGTTTCCCTGTTACTGATAAACCTTGAATAAGATTAACATCTCTGGAATACCTCCTCTGTTCTTTCCCTCTTTCTTGGAGGTAGTTGAGCATACATGATAGCTGAAATGCTAGGATTGATAAATGCGCTTGAACGTTTTGTCTAATCTTTTCTTATTGTAGAGCTCTGGGAAATCTTCAGTTCTGGAGAGTGTTGTCGGGAAGGATTTTTTGCCTCGTGGATCAGGTATTTTCTCTTGGGGACCGTGCACCCTGTCTAATGATAGTTTCCTGGTTTCTGGCATGTTTCCCTTTGGTGGTTGGATCTTGGATGTGATAGGAATCCTTTTTTTGCAGGGATTGTTACCCGGCGCCCTCTTGTTCTGCAGCTTCACAAGATTGATGAAGGACGAGAATATGCTGAGTTTATGCACCTCCCAAGGAAGAGGTTCACTGATTTTGGTATACCATCTTCACATATGAGTGAATTTATTTGAGTTTTTCGTTTTCAGCTATCCCTTTCTCTTCTCGTTTTCCTTGTGCTAGCTATTCTTATTAAAATCTTCAAAAGTTGTTCTTCCATTTCTCACTCTTCGTGTATATGACAGAAAACTTGAAGACCAAGTACAACTCTTTCATTTGTTTCCTTTAGCTCATAGATGCTTATCAGTTTTGTCTGTAATATAGCTGCTGTCAGAAAGGAGATCGCTGATGAGACTGATCGAGAGACTGGCCGAAGCAAACAAATTTCCAGTGTTCCAATCCATCTCAGCATCTACTCTCCTAATGGTAAGACATGAGTGATGGCACAATTTATGGTTCTTTTGTTTCGAGGGTTAGACAAGAAAGTGATGGTGTTTGGTCTTTGTGCCATTAAATTGGATAATTTTTCTGAACGACCAAAAGAGGAATGTCCGCTAAAATTTTCCCCAGCAAAAAGAAACTTTTTTGTGTTAAAGCCTAAAGGTCCCAACTTGTGCTTTTTTCCTTTTTGGTTCACAATTACCTCTTCACATGCTCCTTTGCTGGTCAATTTGTCCATTAGATGTTTAAGATTTCCAATGCTTACATCAATTTTTCAACCTTTGCAGTTGTGAATCTGACTTTGATTGACCTTCCTGGGCTTACAAAAGTTGCAGTTGGTAAGTCGTGGTTTCTTTGTTTTTTCATTTTTATTAAGCAGTTGTTTCTCTGTGTTATAAGAGTTTAACAGCCAAAGTTCTTTGTTTTTTTTTTTTTTGTATTGAAGAGGGTCAATCCGATAGCATTGTGCAAGATATTGAGAATATGGTTCGGTCCTATATCGAGAAGGTAAGAATTGTTAATCTCGAAAATTGCTTTTGAAGTTAAATGAGACTGGAAGAAAATAATCTTTTAATTGGTTCAATAAAGAATGATATGAACTCCATTTTTATGCATGAAGGTAGAATAGACTTCGGGCAGCATGCACCAAAAGTACTTGATAATGATCACTGCATACATTTGCCGTCACTTTGCATTTGGTAAATTATACAGTAGAGAATTTTGTCATAACATATTTAGCCATCACGGTGTCTCTAACCACTAATTTGGTGAATCTTTCCATGGACAAACTTAGTTCTTCTTTTTATTTTTTGTTTTCTTGGGTTAAATGTGCATGGATAAACATTATTAAGCTATTTACTTTTCCTGCTTCAGCCCAATTGCATCATTTTGGCAGTATCCCCTGCCAACCAAGATCTTGCTACCTCGGATGCGATTAAGATCTCCCGTGAAGTAGATCCTAGAGGTAAGTTTGCGAGAACTAATAGTGAAATGTGTCACCAATCTTTTCTATAGTGTGTGGATGGATGGACTAACATCTAAGATTACGGAAATAAATGAGCTAAAGGAAAAGGAAGGAAAGAGTAGAGCGGATTTGGTGAATTGAAGTTATCAGTGTTTGCCTTGCAATTTTACTTTGCAACGTGGAATTGGAAGTGTAAGTAGGATGGAAGTTCGATTTGTCAACTGGATTGCGACAATGTCTGATTTATTCAGCTAAGTTATTTAAACATCCTTTTTTATATAACATGTAGAGTTGAACAGATGCAATTGAAGAATGTTATCATAGCTCAAATTTAGTATGGATCTCTTGTCTTAATTCATGGCTGCCTGGGATGCTTGACCAATTGTTACCTTTACCACCTTGAGGCAATTTATCAAATTTGTAGAGGGTGCCTACTGTAGGTTCTACGTTTCTCTTGATGTCAAGAGGCTTCATGTATGCCATTTCTTTTTTACTAGTGGCATGGTATATCTGGTTGGGACTCGGGGTTGTTAAAAACAAGAAATTAAACATCGGGACTTTCATCTAAACTTATTATTCCTGCATATGATTATTTTCTGTTGGAAGATGATCACGTGAATGGTATGTCCTTTTTCTGTTAATGCTCTTAATACATATGGGGCTTGACTTTATCTTTGTTTGCACATTGATTTTAAGGTGAAAGAACTATTGGAGTTTTGACAAAGATTGATCTGATGGACAAGGGCACTGATGCAGTTGATGTAAGCTAGTTCTTCTCAACTTGTTATGATGTTAACATGAGATGAGTGTATGTTAAGTATTCATTGGTGAAGTGGCATATCTCTCCTCTTGTTGGATAGGCGGTGTACTTCATGTTTGAAATCACTTCAATTGATGCATTCAGTTCTAAAAACTTAGTGTACAGTCTTGTTGATTTCCTTTTGACACTTTCTGAATTTTCCTTTCTGACGGAACACAGAAATCAAACACTTGCTGATACCAACAATGACTCAATTCTCTATCTCCTTTTATCAAATAAAGAAGAAGGGATTAGTCAATTCAAGTTTCTACTGTCGAGGAGTTGGAAACATTTTTCTTCTTCTCTTAAGCAAAGTGCTAGCAAAGACATAGGCTAAGTATTTGCTTTGGTATCAGTGAAGGATTTGGTTTTAGACATGGCAAACATTGGGATTTTCCAGAAATAGGCCAAGCTTCATAAGTAACTTCCCCTCTATGTTCTACTTTCGCTTTCCTGAATCCAATGTGACAATTGGAGTGCCGCTGTATTAGGTTAAGATCAGGGATGATATCCAAAAGTTCTGCTGCACTGCACCCGAGTCTTTTGCTTTTGAATTATTTAGCACTCTTGGCCACATGAATGTCTTTTACCAAAGCTCTGCATTTCTCTAGATCCTTGAAGGAAAAGCATACAAGCTCCAGTATCCCTGGATTGGTGTTGTTAATCGCTCTCAAGCTGATATCAACAAAAGCGTAGACATGATCGCTGCGCGACGTAGGGAGAAAGAATATTTTGCTAGTACCCCAGAATACCGGCATCTTGCTAACAGGATGGGTTCTGAGCATCTAGGGAAGGTGCTTTCTAAGGTATGTGAAAACACCGAGCATCAGTTTTATAGTTCCCCCTCCTTGAAAGAATAGTTTGTCTTTTAATTTTTTTACTTCCACAAACAATAATCTTGTGTTTTTTAGCATTTGGAAGGTGTCATCAGGTCAAAAATTCCAGCCCTTCAATCACTTATCAGCAAGACAATAATTGAACTAGAAACAGAACTGACCCGACTCGGGAAGCCTATTGCGACTGATGCTGGAGTAAGTATGCTAAGTTTGTTTACATACCTGTTACTTCTAGAGTTATGCTTTACTGTTCTGATCCTGCTGTCATGTCCTTTTCACTTCTATGGATTTGAACTTCAGAGTTTAAGTCAGCATTCTTTATGTTTAAATTAGATTGTGCCAGCATTAAAGTAATGCGATCTATGGAACGTACTTGTGTTAATGCAGGGAAAACTATACATGATCATGGAAATATGCCGTGCCTTTGATCAGATATTTAAAGAACATCTCGATGGCGTGTATGTACTCTACTTATATATTTTTTTGTAATATGGTCAGTGATCTGCTAAAATTTGTGTTGCTTCCATATTTCTTATGATCTATTGACAACTGATCCCTACAGCCGCTCTGGTGGTGATAAAATATACTTTGTGTTTGATAACCAACTTCCCGCTGCAATGAAGAGACTCCAATTCGACAAAAATCTCTCAATGGATCATGTGCGAAAGCTTATAACAGAAGCTGATGGTTATCAACCACATCTGATAGCGCCGGAACAGGGATATCGTCGCCTTATTGAGTCTTCCTTAGGTACTATCAAAGGTCCTGCTGAGGCTGCTGTCGATGCGGTATGTAATATCATCTAATTTTGTATCACCCAATCATGACACTTCTTTTTCAAAGTGATAATCATTCAAGTCCTAAGGTGTAACCTTTCGGTAAACAAATATGTAAGTGGTTTGTCCAATATATCCTATATGGAACTGCACTCTGCTGCTCAGTCACACATGCCAACAGTCCACTAGTGTTGACACACGCACTTCTAAATACAATTGCGGGGCACAGGTGTGTGCCACCTTAATTGCTCGAGAATTACTGACTAGCATGGTTGCCTTGGCCTTCTTGATAATAATGGCTTCTTTTCTGATTGCTGATTTAGGTTCATGCAATACTGAAGGAGTTGGTTCACAAGGCTATCAGCGAGACAGTGGCAAGTCCCATCACGTTGCAAAACTGTCTTTTATTTTTATTTTTCTGCATGAGAATTGCCCAGAATAAGGCATTGACACCAAGTTGTTATCATTGGTTTTATGTTCAGGGAGCCCAAATATGATTACTAATATATTTGCATTCTATTTTCTGTTTAAACTATATGCTGAAATATTGGTAGAAATGCTCAACATTCTTTTTGTTTGGTGTAGGAATTAAAGCAGTATCCCTCTTTGAAGGTGGAAGTTAGCGCTGCAGCTTGTGAATCTTTAGACAGAATGAAAGAAGAAAGCAGAAAAGCAACACTTCAGCTAGTGGACATGGAGTGTGGTTATCTGACAGTTGAATTCTTCCGCAAGCTTCCCCAAGATAGTGAGAAGGGTGGAAATCCGTCGCACTCGATTTTCGATAGATATAACGATGCATATCTCCGACGAATCGGTAAGTCATATGTTATGCATATATATAGTGGTAGGTCCCACTAGTACAAGGAATTGTGGAGAAAATTTTTAGTTTGTTTGCATTAGAGTTCTGGGTCTAGGCTTTATTTGGCCTCTCACACGTCATGGAGTGAGTGTTTATCTTTGTCGCCGAGTTTTTTTAAGGTTTTAGTTTTGCCATTTTTCTTGGATTCATCCCGAGAGAAAAGCTAGATTCATCTGTTATTTCTGGAGACTGACAGGTTTAGATCCATTGTAAATTTTAAATTAGGGAAGGTTATGGTAGCTTTTTCAATTTATATTGGTAACATCCCTCTGAACAACACAGGGTCGACCGTGCTATCGTACATCAACATGGTTTGCGCAACTTTGAGGAACTCCATTCCAAAGTCCATTGTCTACTGTCAAGTACGAGAGGCCAAACGTAGCTTAATGGATTATTTTTTTGCTGAACTGGGTAAAAAGGAGGTAAAGATGATTGGATCTCCCTCTTTTTCTTCATTGTCCGTCTTTTATCCCCCCACCATTGTCCTCACCCATTTTGTGAATTTTGACTCCCATCCTCGTTTTGGGTTCTCCAATTCGCAGACAAAGCAGTTAGCCTCTTTGCTGAACGAAGATCCAGCTGTCATGCAGCGGCGTACCTCCCTTGCTAAGAGGTTGGAGTTATACAGAAGCGCACAGGCAGAGATTGATGCAGTTTCATGGTCCAAGTAGAGGGGTGCCGATTACGCATTGGAGTTTTGCAAAAGCTGCGATTCAGTTCTTGGGTTTTGGAGATTCCGATTCTTTGCACGCAGATTTTAGTGTAGCGGCAGAGGGCCTATTTGCCACCTGTTTCTTGGTCATTCATTTGAGGGATGTTGGCATATTTGGTTTGCCTGTATCGTGTCCATTCTTTTGTAGGAGACTTCACATTTACTTCATTCTAAATCCTAAAGGACATTTTCCCCCCTCTAGGGGGAACGACCCAGACGCCTACACATGGATCTATAGGACACAAACATTGGCAAGCACTCCTACAGACAAAATGCGGTAATGTGTTTACAAGGTTGATGAGGTTAACAAAGCATAATTCGTATCCTTTCCAACTGAAAATCGAATTTTTGTCGCGGGTTGTCTAGGAATGTCTTCGATGGCAACACATGATTATGTTACCTATACGCTTCAAGATTAAAAGTAGCAGCTGAGCTTCAGCTGGACGTATTCCAGCTTCCACCTAACTATGAATAAAGATATTTTGCAGGAAATGTGTACTTGAAGTGAATGAACTGATCTATTTTGGTGACCCAGCTTCCCTTTTGCGGGGGTTTGGAGGTGAACCCTTTATGCTGTATCGTACATTGCAAGACGAGTGGAGTTGTAAATTTGCAATGGAATGACTAGGCACCTATTCTTCATGTGGCCGGTGGGCCTCAAAAAGGCAGAGTGTTAGGTGACCAAAAAACTTCGCCATAAAAATTCACAGAGAAATGGCCTCTTGCATGCTCTCTTTCTAGAATTAGCATATTTGATTGATCAGTTGTCACAGTATCTGCCTTAACAATAAGAACACACTTTAATACACATACCACAAAGAAGGGAATATATATACATACATACATGCTCGATTCTTGTAGAGTAGTTATGTTCTACAGTTGAGAAGTAATCGCGGTTAACAAACAAAAGATTAGTTTATTGGCTAAATCTATAGGATAGAAAACGTTAATATTCAACACAAAACCCCATAAGATCATTTTCCAAAACTGAACTAGTAGAGCATAAAATCGATAATAAAATTGTTAAAGAGAGTCGCATTTATTTAAATTATGTACCTTGTGGGAAAAGTTTGATCTATCCTCGAGTTGTGAAAAAGATGATGCACAGAAGGAAAGATTAAGCAAGCCCATTCCCGTTGGGTAGTTAGTAGCCCTCAAAAATTTGGAGGGAAACATGATTACTAACCACCATCTTTGCTACCCACCCCTCTCCCTAAGCTTCGCATACAAGAGACTGATACCTCTCAACCGCCAATAGTTCCTTCACATTCCCCAATCACACTTCTTGATCTTGATCTGGTTTCTCTCTTTTCTAGAAACCTTTGATCTAGTTTCAGCTGCACAGTGCTTTCATGGCAGGTTTTGGATCTTGGGTCTCACTTGCAAGGTTCATTTTCGGGCTATGCGTCCTCATTTTTGTGCTGGAACATGAAATGTTTGCAGCAGCTGATGATGCTGGATCAAACGAGAAAGGGCCAGAAGAGTGCAGGACCGATCTCGCAAGCTTGCTTCCTCCACCGTACAGTAACATTTCCCAATCCAAACTGTCCTGCATGACCGTTTGGAATACTTTTGTTCTGAGAGTGAGTAAACTTCAACCACATCGGTGAAATGGAACTTTACATTTGTCAATCATGTTTGGCCGGAAATGACGCACTGCCCGGAAGTTCTGTGTGTTTATTGGTGGTAGAGTAGATAACTGCCGTCATTCTCTTTTTCTATTTATGGTAACCGAGCCAAATAAACTCATACGAAGGCATGAACTTGCACTTGATAGTGGCAGCTAATAGATAGCAGAATTAATCGAAAGGCACCTAAGCATGACCAAAGGAAAACAATTATGTTTGCAGAGATACCTTAGAGCTAGATCCATTTTCACCAAAGCATAGACCTACTCTTTGCTGACTGAAATTCTCATTTGCCACAGCATTACCAGAGTGAAGACGGCACTTTGACCATTATGTTATCTGCTGTATACACCACGGGATGGGTTGGAATCGGTTTCTCAAAGGACGGGTTGATGGTTGGATCCAGTGCAATGGTTGGATGGTTCAACAAAAAGGGCCAACCAAAGATCATGCAATACTACCTGCAAGGTACTGCTGCCTCCAAAGTTATACCAGGCAAAGGCGAATTGCCACTCAGCGGAGTTCCAGCGGCTGTTGCACTTCACTCCTCTAGAATTTACGTGGCTTTCCAGCTGAAGTTGAGCAAACCTCTTGCCAGACAACCAGTCATTTTGGCTTTTGGAACTGCATATCCGAAGCACCACCGACTCACCCATCATGTCGATAAAACAACAATCTATGTCGACTTTGTAGCAGGTTCCTTGCACTCTACTAGAACTTTATCCTCCCTCGATTGTGCTCTTTCCATTTTGAATATCGCAACACCATTTTCAGCTCAAGAGCGACCCGGGGTGGTGAAGGAGTAAACCTGTTTGACTGACGCAATCAATATATATAATCTGAACTAGCTAATGTTGTCTTTCCAAACATATAATGTTAATCTTAAGTTAATTACAATTCATTTTAAAATTACCATCTGTTGCTTTGTTCTGTATCATCTGGCTACAGCACGGATGCTATTATTGTGTTTTTCTTTCAGCCAGATGAGTGACTGAATTTTTACTCTCTGCAGGTTCAACGTCACCAGGGGCAAAATACGTGAGTGAGAGAAAGAGAACCCACGGGGCATTAGCCCTTATTGGATGGGGTCTAATCCTTCCTATTGGGGCGATAGTTGCCAGATACTTTAGGCACAAGGATCCCCAGTGGTACTACATTCATGCAATTACACAGTTCATCGGGTTTATAATCGGGTTAGCTGCTGTAGTAGTCGGAGTGCAACTCTACAATGAAGTTCATCCCGACATACCAAACCACAGAGGAATTGGCATTTTTGTTCTTGTGCTAACTATTCTTCAGGTTCGCTTTAACTTGATCACATTCTATTCTGAAATCGCGTCAAGTATGCTATCATGCAAAATCTGATACCTCATCACTTGGCAAATTTGCCAGTGAATGTGGCTTCTAAAACCAAGTACTCGCTTGACATTTGGTTACCTATCGTGAAAGCTAAGCGATTGAAAGAAAGGTTTCTCTATCCAGCCGATCGTGATCAATCTGACAAGTCATGCGCGGCAATGAAAGGACCCAATATATCTAAGGAGTTGATATGAAGAGTCTCCTTGGATTGGAAAGATTGCTTTATGGTGCTCGCTAATCTGAATGTGTCATTTTATTTTCAGATATTGGCGTTCTTTCTGCGGCCGGACAAGGATGCCAAGATTCGAAGGTACTGGAATTGGTACCACAGCTGGGTAGGAAGACTTACCCTCTTCTTTGGAGCAATAAACATAGTGTTGGGGACAGAAGCAGGGCATGCAGGGAATGAATGGAAGATAGGATATGGGTTTCTAGTCAGCTTGGTTATAGCTGCAGTTATCATTCTGGAAGTGTTATTTCGGATGAAAAGAAGAAATTCAACAAGACTTGAGGTGCCTTCTGCCTTCCAGATGAATCCCATTGAAGAAGCATTGCCAAATAAAGGTCCGTTCTCAGCTTCTATTCACATTACTAATGCATTGTTCTTAAATAGTATATTGACTGGTTGAGATAAAGGTGACTCTGACCAAACTCAAATTTTGCATTGATAAATCATGAGAAAGCACAGAAGTGAGGCTGCCATCACACAGATAGGAACTTTAGACCTACCCACAAGCCGATGTTGATTTTCTCCTGCAAGGATGTCCCAACATGGTACTGAGCCTGCAGGGGTTGTTTCTCAAAGCATACCATTTCGGCTTCAGCTTCCTCATGCAAGCTCTTCACTGTGTTCAATCTCCTTCTCATCTTCAGTGACTTCTTTCAGTATCAGAATATGTAAGTAAAGTTTTGCTGCATTTTTTTCTCATGATGCGGAGTGGCAGGTACTACTTTCATTTTCTTGCCCCTTTGACTTTCGAATGTGTTTGAGAACAGATGCATTGTTGTAAAAACAAGAAAGAACAAAAAAAAAGAACAGAGAATGAGCGTGTCAGGTTTTCTGAGTTTCATTTTCATTTAAATGGTAAATGATTGGAGGAAGCTTTCAAAAGGCAGAATGGTACAAAGTTCATACACTAGTCACATAAGCTGACTTCTACTTCATGAACAAAGAGGATAAACAATATGACCAATTAGAACAGAATGGAATGCGCTCACTGTATTAAAATGTAAATAAGAACGTGTATTTTTCAATCCTCAAACTTCACTTTGCAAAGGCATGACAAGAATGATCCTCGTTTCATTGCTTATGCCCATTTTTCAATACCGGGCTTACATCAATTGTGTTGCTTTCGTTATTCTAGCAATGTAGCTTCATCTTTTTTAGACATTCAAAAGAAATAATAAAAGACATGCGATCATACAAGAGAAACCCACAAGACAAGATAGAAATAAATGAAACTCGCTCTCAAACTGAAAACATAAATTATGCTCCTTCAGTAACAACTTACAAGATGGACTTAGTTTACAATTGCTGTATACATAGACTTACATCAACTAGATAATCAGGATCCACAGGTGCGTAATGCTCTGATACAGTGTCGATCGACATGATTGTAAAAGAAAACAACAGATCTGCTGTGCTGTGGCAACCTGAAGGGACATTCAACTCATTATGCAGCGATGCAACAAATAAAGCCGCGACTGCCACTTAATAGGAATCAATTGAATCACAAAGGTACCTTTCTACTTTGACCTGCACATCAAATACATTAGGGAGATGAGCGTCATTAGAAAAATTCATGATCAACACAACAGGTTAATGACCACCCTGCAAACCTCATAGGCTGAATTATCTGTAAGAAGACACTCTGTCAGACATTTTGTTCGGACTCGCAGAAACATGGCCTATTAACTAGTCACCCCCATTTCTCCTTTAAGCTACATTCAATGCACCAGACTTGAAAAACGCCATAACAGACAGAATGGGCGTAACAGGGGAACGAAGGATCAGTACAAGGATTCTGATCAATGCAGGACGATGTCAGGTGTCGATGAATGTGCCATCGTGTTGGGAGAAGTCTAGGTGAGCATTCCATATTAGAATGCAACCCACGCCTTTTAATCCAACCCACGACCATAATCAACAAGAGGATGTCGAGCATGGCCAGATCAATGTACAAGAGGTTGCGAAAGTCGCTATGCCACAACTTAAGCAAGGACTGGGGCCCTCTTAGTTTTTGATTAAGCTCGACACAATCGTCCTGCTCAGACCTTTTACTTTCAAACATCACATCCAAGTCCCAACATCGAACAATCAACAGAAAACCATAATTCAGGCATCACTAACGACTGATCACTAATTACCAGACACAGCATAAGCAGCATTTTCCTCCACAAACAAGTGACCTTTTAAGCAAATGCAAAAGACCGATTTTTATGAGGAATCTTGAAACCGTGCAAATTGTACCCTATGCGCAAAAAATCAGCTAAAATGAACCAACTGTTACAAGCCCAGAACCATGAAAGTGAGATTGACGATTAAGAAATACTTTCATCAGTTTCCCCGGCTGAATTCCATGAAACAGAGAGCCGCTCCGGAGGATAGTTTGATCCATTAAGCCGCAATCCGACAAACCATCATGCACCAAAACGGCCAAAAATAGCCCAAAAGACAACCCTTTTTTGCAATTGGAGGAAGAACTGGAAGGAAAAAGGGGAGAAATTTCGCCATTTTCCTCTAGGCAAGCCACCATGGCCAGCCCCAGCCCTGTGAAGAATGAAAGTCAACTAGGGTTTTCAAGAGGGTTCATCCGGGACGGGTTTGTCAGCCTTTCTTTTCTAGACCATGATCGTCGGGTCGGGCCGTTTGGGCCCAAGACTGGACCTATGTTTTTTTTTTTTCTTTTCTTGACGAGAAAACCACCTAATTTTGTTTATTTTTTTTCACATGGTAAGCTCTCTCTCTCTCTCTCTCTATATATATAGTCGACATGGTGAGATATTGAATAGTGTAAGAATCGACCAATTGTTTGAATGTACCAGAAACTTGTACATACCCTTTGCACGGGCATTCTCAGTTATACAAAAAAAAAAAAAAACATTTCGCATTCTGATGAAAAAGAAATGTTTGCTTGCAAAGCTTTGGCTGGTTTTAAGCTCTGGCTTCTCGGTAAACATCAACTCCTTGGGGGCTCAGATCCTATGGAATAGTTTATGGAGGCTTGCTTTGATGCAAGACCAAGACAACTCGCCATGAAGTTTGACTTTGGTAATGGTAATATATTAATAGGGACTTGAACTTGATACGAGCAACTTATTTTGTATATATGCCCGTTTCATTCTCAAGGCAAGTCCCTTCAGAATCATGTATATCTTAGCTAATCTCTTTGTTCTCTTCCTCTTCCAGAGCAGAACTGCCGCGCAGAATTGCTCCGTTATGGCTTGCAGCAGCAGCAGCATCCCGGTTCGCTTTCCCTTTCGTTTGGAAGACCGTTGGCAACCCGAGAGCTGTGGGTACCCCGGCTTCAACTTAAGTTGCGATGACCTAGGAAGGACAATCATGAGACTTCCTTATTCTGGTGAATTCTTCGTCCGCGAGATAAATTTTCCTGTGCAACAGATACAGCTCTATGATCCAGGGGATTGCCTCCCTAAACGACTTCTTCAGCTGAATCTCTCAGATTCTCCGTTTTCCACCACTTATTATGAGAACTTCACCTTCCTCGACTGTCCAGTGAATCTCACATCTCGCTATTCCGCCATCGGCTGCCTCAGTAACAGTACTCGCACGGTCCTTGCATCTTCGGATGAGAGCTTCGTGAAGAGTATGGCCACGGTCTGCAGCATAATCGTCAGTCGACCGATCCCAATATCTTGGCCCATTCAATACGATCAGGGCCCTCCAGATTTCCTGAATCAGGATCTTCAGCTCTCCTGGTTTACGCCTGACTGCATAGATTGTGAAATGGAGGGTGGCGTATGTGGTTTTGCAAGTAACAGCAGTCAAAACATCGGTTGTTTCAGAATTCCTGCTAAAGGTAACTCTTTTCTTTTAGATCCTTGAATTCATGACCTGTTAACTTCATCAATCTTAACCATATCTGCGACGAAGCTTTGTTAAAAGTTTCATCAGACGGGGTCAAGATATTCGTGGTGGCTCCAGGGTCCTAGCCCTGGTGAACACCTGTATAGTTTTCTGCAACTCCATTTGGTATTGATAAGGACACCACACAATAATCAGTCTCATATCTATGTGGCGGCACTAGGCTTCAAACTCCGATCGCTATTTTAAGCTTTCGAAGAATTTTCCTACTTCCCATAGAATATAAGTGGCGATGGCTATTGCACGCATTGTCAACCATATTAGAGAATTAAAGAACGAGCGCAGAGATGTCATTTCCTTGCTGTACACGATTCCACAGCTATCAAACCGATTGTATTATTATTGAGTTCTTGTCCATGAGGCCCATAGTCAACGCTCCTCTCTGGGGTTCACCAACAAGTATCATTCAGATCTTATTTCCTTATTATTTATGCCTTCCGTCTTTGATGGTTTCTCCTTTCAGGTCGAATGAGGAAGGGTCTATTGGTTTTCGGGATCGTATGCCTCACAATTACTCTACCAGCAATCTTTAGCTCCCTCGGGATTGGCGTCTTCATATGCTGCACGGACCGAAGACGGAGCACTGATCCAGCCGCCGTGATCCCACAGCCGAGCATCGTAGCAGTTGGCCTGGACGACTCCACCATCGAATCTTTCACAAAGATAGTACTTGGCGAGAGTCTTCGCCTTACAGGACCCAATGACAATATTTGCCCGATATGCTTGGCTGAGTACCGGCCCAAAGAGATCCTGAGGTGCATACCCGCGTGTGGACACTGCTTCCACGCAGAGTGCATCGATGAGTGGCTCAAGATGAGCAGTAAGTGTCCGGTTTGCAGGAACTCTGCGTCGCCAGTCCCTCCTAATGATACTTGATGAAAATTTCTAACTTTTTTCTCGCTGTAATAGTGTCAAACCTCCATGACTGACGGCCATTTTTTTTCCTTTCAAGTTCTCTGCACTTAGTGTCAATCCCCTTAACCACACAAATTGTTTCTCACTAACATAAACGTGCATCTGCATAGAGAATGCATTGAGTCCATAGTTACTTCCGAGAATAGATTTGTTAAGATACTCCTGCTCTTTGATTGGTCGTGATACCGATATCAGGACTCAGGAGAAATGCAACAGCTGAATAATTCCTAAGCAACTCGACGTTACTGTCTCCCTTACAAATGATAATACTTAGTCTATCCTTAAGGCTGAATATAGCTCGATGCACGCCGTATTTTTCTCGAAATTCTGTAAGAGATGTGTGGACAATTGGACATACCTTTTGCTGACTGCTCACATCTTCTTCAGATGAGGCGTGAAGCTGAAGGGATTTTAGGAACCATGAAATGTGCATGACCTAAAACACGAACACCAAAATAGATTACAACCATCCCAGAAGAAATATAATATGAAATCAGCACAAGTAGTGTTTCATCCTCAGGTCATAAGCATCAAACCTGCCTCGAATCAAGAGATCATACTCTCGTATTGCCGGTCTGTTTCAATCAAACCAGGACATGAGATCAGGCAATGCAGACTCGCTTACTCAGCTTCCTCAAATTAACAACAGTACTCGTATTCTCAAAGTCAGCGTTCGGTCATGAATTATCTCCACCACCAAATCCACCACCACCGCTATTATTATTATTGGGGTGTGGTTCATATTCCCCTTCGATAGGACGTGGGTCCTGCGTCACGTTGAGCAAGGTCCGGGAGAGCCGCCTTAGAGGTGTCTCAAGGGGGCAGTATTCCATGGACACTAAGGCTTTTACAAATTTAAGCCCATACTTTTTTATTAGTAGATTCAAGTTTGGGCTTGAACTCATGAATAACCAGTACTACTATATATGCTCCTTTTTTTTTATTGTAATTGAGTGATGTAACAAAAAGTGTAAGGTGCTAATTATAGCGAAATTCTCTACTAGACTTAACACTAGTTTAAGGGCGAACCAAGATATAATCTCGTGCATCGATTTTTTTTCTCGCTGTTTTACGCTTTACTTCGTTGTAATTGTATGCCGAAACCTAATAACCGGTATCGAGCTCAAGGTTACTAACAAGTTTGGACTTAACTATCATATGGGAAAGATACAAGGGTGGTCGGTTTATATGTGTGAGGAAAGCCTCATCCTTTGAGCTAGTTTTTGCGGTGAGAAAGGACCAACATCATCCAAGAGGAATCATAATGGGAGACACTAAAGAAAAAGAAAAAGAAAATAAAAAAAACTCCCAAATTGGCCTCACATTTGACTCTTTACTAGTATAGCATCCTAAATGAGGAAAAAACGAGAGGTAATAGGGTCAATACATTGTGAATGAAGTGTCTAAGACAAATTAGGAGTGGAAGAAGGGCAACCCAATCGGAGTTTAGATAAAGAGAACTATATATGAAATTCTATTAATTTCTATAAATATAGCACATTTTTAATTCCAACATTGATTCATAGTAATATTCTGAATTTTTTATACAATTCGAGATTCCTTGATGGTTTAATTTCAAATTGAATATCACGAAAAATAGCAGAAGAATACCACAAGTGCCAAAGTTTGTGTACGATACTTTCTTTGGTATCAAAATTTTTAGCCAACTCACTTTAATGTAAAATCAGGAAAAAGACGATTAATTAAGTGCTAATAGCGAGAGACTCCGATAAAAAAATATACGTGGCATTTTTATTTAAATCAATTTAGTGCCACGTCATTTATAATTAATAAATAAGTCTACATGGCAATTTTTTAATAAAAAAATTAATCCACAAGGACTCTAGGTGGAAATTTATTTAAAAAAATTTAGTACTAATTTTTAAAAATAAGCTAACTACATTTAAAAAAAATTAAATTAAATTTGAAAAATAAGATAAAAAACTAAAAAAAAAAGGTCAAAAAGTTGAAAGAAAAAGGGGATTGCTTGGAACAAAGGTGCCGGCCGCACCCCACCATCATCGGGAATGGCTGGCAAGGGAGAGGTGGTGCTTTTTTCACTCCTCTTTTGGCTAATACACTCCCCTTTTCTTGTGTTTTGACCATAATATTCATTGTGTGGCCCACCACTCTACAAAATTAATCCTTTTTTCTTTAGTTAACTCTTCTTCTTTTTTACCAAAAAGAAAAATCTCTTCCTTTTTTGTTTATTTTCTTTTTTTGTCCTTGCGGATCCCTCTTCATTCTTCTTGTTTCTTTACATGCCTTTGACGTCTCAATTCTAAGCTTCTTGCAAATGTATCTCCGTTTTCTCTCTTGCAAGTGGACCTGTCAAAATGGGTCTTAAACTCATATATGACCTATTTAAGAAATAAATGGGTCATATATGGGTCACTCTTTCCCCTCCCCTCGCTCGCGAGTCGCCATATTCTCATCCTCTAAGTTCCAACCTAGCTCTGCACGGTCGCGCCTCAGCGTCTCGTTCGACTCTTCGAGCTTTTCGATCCGCCTCATCAAGTTGGCAACGGGGTTCTTGGAGCTAATCATGCCCTTGAGCACCTACCTGGACAGGGGACGCCGTCTCTCGTATGAGCTTGTGCTTGAGAAGCAGCTCGCGCTTGCGGAGTTCCCCAACCAAGCGGAGGAGCTCAGAGATGTCCGACGGGCAGGGCTGGACCTGGGCGAAGGAGTGCGGGAAGTAGGCGCTGAAGGAGTGGCGGAATGCCGCCTTCGGGGAGGAGCACTTGGCGGAGTTAGGCGACGACGACGGCTTCAGAGGATCATTGATGACCAGTCTAACTGTTGTTTGTGGCCATCTTCTCCCTCAATCCATTTTTTAAAAATTATTTTCCATTCGAGCCCAACCACCCCTTATTCAACCCAGAAAAGCAAGAGCTTCGCAAAAATCCCTACAGAGAGAGAGAGAGTGCCATAGAGAGGAGTAGGCCTTTGCACATTGTGTTTCGAGATCACAGAATTCAACGCTTCCTCTTAAAGGTTTGCATCGCTTTTGTTTAACAACAAAGGTGTCCCATTTGAGATTCCAAGTCGAATCTGTTTCTGTTTCTAATTTTGTCCAATTCCCTGAAAATCAACTCTTCTTTAGCATCACACATTCTGGACGCTTTGCTTGCTTCCTGCGGTTGAAGAGGGTGGTGCCGGCAGTGGAGGAAAGGGCAGAGTCGCATGAGGCGAAGGGGAGGGTCGAGCATGAAAATCTGTTGAAATGTTTTTTTTTTTAAATTATATCTTATATTTGCTAAATACTGAGTTTGTATAGTTAAAAAAATAAGTTCGTACTAATTTTTATATGACTCTTTACAATTTATCGAAGCATTGAGTCATCACTTTAATCTCAATTAATTTTACTGGGAAGATTATAGAGTGACCGGGAAGAGAATAGGTAGAATCGTATAAGGAAAAATCAATATGCGTGGCAGGCCGGCTGTGGCGGGGCGGAAGGTGGTGGCGGCCGAGTGGGCGACGGTGGGGGTGGGGGCTCGTCCGTGACGTCGAACCTCGCCTGTGGTCGGTTAGGGTTGGGCAGCCGTTGCTAATTGTAGAAAGGAAAAAAAAGAAAAAATAAATCATATTTTATAAAAGGAAAAAAATCACATTTCTAAAAGAAATAAAAATAAGAAAATTCAAATTTTTTAAAATTATAAAAAAAATATAAAAATTGTCCACTATTACTAAATATAGAAGTATTTTAGTAATATGAGTCGAGTCGGGTATGAATTGGGCATGGGTTCGAGTCGGGTATGGATCAATAAATTTGTACTACACATAAATGAGTTATAAATAGGTTAATAGGTCAATTTGGATCGGACCATTTATGACCCAATTCAAACCCAATCCAATCCACCCCGTTTAACAGGTAGGGGTATGCAACTGGACCGGATTTACCCCGAACCCGGATCGGCCCACCCAAAAAACAAGGTCGGGAATCGGTTCTCGCTTAAACCGATTCGGGAATCGGTTCTAGGTGAAGACCCACCCGGACCGATTTTAGAACCGATTTTTAGTTTTTTTTTAAAAAGAAATCCTAGGTGAAGACCCACCAGTTAGGTCTATCGTCGCTTGCTCTTTAGTTGCCTCACGTCCCTCACCTCCTCTCGGTCCTCTGTTTCTTCCCATCTTGTCGTATTATCTATTATATTTTAGACTGTTGCTTTTGGTGGATTATAATTTTTATTGGTTATTTCATTGATACTCATATTATTTTGATTAAAAAAAAAAGAAAAAATAGGTTTTCGGGTAGACCCTGGAACCGGACCGAAAAACAGGATCGGTTCCAAAACAGGTTTCAAAATAAACGGGGTCGGTTCTCGGTTCTAAAAGCTGAGAACCGGTTATAACAGGGTCGGTTTCGGGGTCTAGATTTAGACCCGGCCCACCCGGCCCATGCTCACCCCCTATTGACAGGTCTACTTGCAAGCCATTCTCTTCTTACACACCCCTAACGGTGACGCCTTTTTGTAGGGGTGAGCATGGTTCCAGGGTAGAAGCGAGAACCTAAACCCGAAACCCGTAGGATCCTGTCTGGTTCCGGGTTCCAAGGAATGCGGGGTAGGTTCCAGGTTCCAAAAATTGAAGAACCTGTCATAACGGGTAGGTTCCGGGTTCCAAGTAGTGGAACCTGGAACCTGGATCTTGAACCCTAGATCCCGAAATAAATTTATCTATTTTTCTTGGTATATATTTTTGCACGATCCTATAATGTTCTATGGCATCCGATGATGAGTGTATAATCTTTTGGTCTCTCACGGTAAGTTTCGGGTTCCAAAAAATTATAAACATGCTCCAATGGATTGGTTTCAGTAACTAAATATAACATGTACGAAATCTAAAATAACTCACCTCTACTTTCTCTTAGATGTTATAGCGTTCACTTTCATTTTGCTTAACTAAAAATGAAAAAAGAAAATAAAATAAAAGAAATTGATAGGTTCTTGGGTACCCTGGAACCGACCCTAGAACTTGTGATAGGGTAGGTTCCAAGTTCTAAAGTATGACGGGTAGGTTTTAGGTTCCAAAAATAAGGAACCTGTTCCGACGGGTAGATTCCGGGTTCCAAGTGGAACCTGTAAGGAACCTGTAACCGCTCACCCCTACCTTTTTGGCTAGAGGAGAGAGAGAGATGCAACTCTTTTATTTAGCCTCTCTCCTTCTGTCGAAAGAATTCTTATTTTCTAGAAAAATAAAAATAATTTTCTTTTAAGAGCAAAAATCGAAAAACACAATTTAAACCATTTAAGTCTTGCAAAGAGGATGGGAATGGAGGATAAATATGTTTCATGTGATTCAGCCACAAGTCGATACAAATCTATATATAAAAAATAAAAAAAATAAAAAAAAAGAGAAGAAGCTCCAAGTGTTTTCGCAGTTGCAATATTACTTAATCTACTCCATTCTAAAATCTATATTTTGTTGCATTGAGGAAATTCAAGCAACTAAAAACTTCATAATTCGCTCTTATTAAAGCATAAGGGACCTCGTTAAGGGCGGTTACTCCATTAAGCTCTGCTCCAAAACCCAAATCCCGAGAAAAAATAACATGAATAGACTACTACTTCGACTAAGACAATTGCTTGGCTGCAGCAACGATAGCCTCGGCAGTAGTGCCAAATTCCAATAGCCTTAACTTTGCTTCCAACGATCTTCTCCCAACCAAAAGTCATTCCGACTTCAATACTAACTACACTTGATCCAATAGTAAGGAAACATACTCTCTTTATACTCGGGAGATTGTTTGTCAAAAAGTTTCCAATAAACCAAGGACACGACCCTCACGGACTTACCTTCCCTCTGAGCTTATTCGCCACTTTCACAGCGAGAACTAAGATGTCAAAAGGTGGAAAGGAAAGGAGAAAAAAAAAAAAGGAAAGTGAGATCCGTAAGGAAAAAATAAATGAAGAAACAAAATAAAAAGAGTTAGAATAAACAAAAAAATATGATCACTTTTTAAAGTGATGGGCCATACGAGAGATAATATGGTAAAAAAAAAAAAAGAGGAGTGTTTTAGCTAAAAGAGAAGTGGAAAAAGCGCGATCCTTACACAAAATATGATTGAAGTATTATATTGGAAAAATTATAATTTTTTTTAAAATTTGGTAAGTTCAAAAGTGTCGATGATATTTAGTCAGATTAGAAAATTTTGCAATACTCATAGTTTAATCGTTTAAAAGTGAGTTGATATTTTTTAGCTTTACTTAGAGAAGATGATTGAAAATTTTGCGATATCCAAAATCAAGGTGCAAAATTATATCTGATTTGAAATGGCTGATATGGGAGATTGTGTGGGACCCGGATCGAAGTTTCCGAATCCCAGTAAAGCTCGTAGAACGCTTACATAATTCCAATCTAAAAATATCACTGGACTCTATTGCTCCTAGGGTTTATGTGTATATATATCTATAGCTCGCTCCAGACGGACAGATTGTCCTCTTGCCCTTTCTTCATCTCTTTCGATTCGGCAATGGCGACGGGGCCAGAAGTGGAGGCCGTGGCGACCTTCGACTGCATGGGCCTGAGCGATGATATCCTCCACGGCATCTATGGCCACGGGTTCGACAAGCCTTCCGCGATTCAACAGCGAGCAGTGGTGCCGATTGTCCAAGGCCGAGACGTTATTGCTCAGGCGCAATCTGGCACTGGCAAAACTTCCACCATTGCCCTCGCGTCTTGCCATATCGTGGACACCTCCACAAGAGAGTACGTGACGTCGTGACCCTCCATTCCAAACCCTTCTGTTGCTTTGTTTCTTTTTTTTTTTGTTTTTACTGGAATTAGGTTAAGGCATGTTATGCGTTTTGCTTTGGAAGGTAAGATGAGTCATTATAGAGCTCAACCTATGACACCAAGGATAAATAAATAAAAAAATTCGCAAACCTTCTCTCTCGAATTTCTAGTGTAACAAAATTTAATCTTTTTGGTTTTCAACTTCGTTAACCGAAGAATTTGAGATGTTCTGATGTTGAGGCATGTTAGTTTTTGGGGAAGCGTAAATTGATATTTGGTGAGGGTGTATTGTTTTGGCTATTTACGACAAGGAGGCAAGATCGGTAGTCAAGGAAACACCTTTTATGAAGTGGAAAATAATTACAAGGCTATTGGGTGTTTGACTAGTTTTTTTTTCTTTTTCTTCTATACTTACAAGAGCACTATCAAGCCTATTTATAGGCAGATTCCACCGACACTACAATCAACATACGGTGAATACATGGCCCACGTGTCTTTATTGCTAACCATGTACACTTTGACTTGTCAACCAAGATTTTTCTACACACTCTAGATTATTCTATACTACTCCTTTGCCGTATGAGGACTAGATATTTTAGGATTTTTCTGGATTTTTCTAGTAAATGGATCAATTCTTAACAAGGCAGAAGTTTGTTTTGAGAAGCTTTCTTTGGAATGTTTAAGTGGGTGCTCTTAACTGAATATGTTGGGCACTTGCTAGGCATAAAAGATTTTCTTCATTATCCCCTGACTCCTTTGCTTGTATTTTGTTGATTTTCAGCCTACCCTTTTTTATTTGGCTCTCTGAAAGTTGCAATTTGTTTTTTTGGTTGCCGCCTTTTGGCCGTCAATTTTGTCCTTCTTCATGTTCCGTGCAGTGTGCAAGTGCTGATTTTGTCACCTACGAGGGATTTGGCGAGTCAGACGGAGAGAGTTGTGCTGGCTATTGGTTATTACAAGAACATACTAGCCCATGCCTGTGTTGGAGGGAAGAGCATGGGCGAAGATACCCGGAAATTGGAGCTCGGAGTTCATGTCGTGTCTGGAACTCCCGGCAGGGTTCTCGACATGATAAAGAGGAGAACTCTTCGTACTAGAGCTATCAAACTCCTAGTCCTTGTGAGTGCACTGCATCACCTCCTTCTCCTTCGACTCCGGATCATTTCAGGTTTCTTTTTTGCTTTCTGCGCAAACAAGTTCTCACTTTTCGCCCACCTTCATTCTTTTTCCAGGACGAAGCTGATGAGATGCTGAGCAGAGGATTTAAGGATCACATCTTTGACGTTTACAGATACCTACCGCCGGAGCTTCAGGTTCCCTGTCCTTTATGTTGAGTTCATGTGTAGTAGTAGTAGTAAAGACGACTTCTTTTGCCCGATAACCGAAGTAATAGTCCCTAGTTTTCTCACCCCTTGGCTTAATTCCATTGCAGGTTGTCTTAGTTTCAGCAACACTCCCCACTGAGATTCTGGAGATGACAGGAAGATTCATGACCGATCCGATACGGATTGTTGTGAAGCGTGATGAGTTGATGCTGGAGGTGAGCTATAGTGGGTTTGTTGCATTCGATGGCGGCTAGGGATTATGATAATTTTTTGACACCCACGTACCTTTTATTCGTATGGTTACAGCGCGTCAAACAGTACTTTGTGTCAGTGGAAAGAGAAGAGTGGAAATTCGACACTCTGTGCGATATATACGACGTCTGCACTATAAGCCAAGGAGTCATATTCTGCAACACCAAGCGGAAGGTACGATCCCAGTCAGGTTCCATTTTGAGGATGACTCAGAGATTGTGAAGAACTCCACTGCTTTATTTCCCTTTGATCTATGTACTTTGTGCTGTGGCTCATCATGTAGTCCATATATTTGTCCTCATCATGCATTCCTTATATTTGTCGAGCAGGTGGAGTGGCTTGCTGAAAAGATGCGTGATTGTAACTTCACTGTGTCTTTCATGCACGGTGACATGCCTCAAAGGGAGAGAGATGCAGTAATGGCTGCATTTCGATGTGGGGCGACTCGGTTGATGATCACTACCGATGTGTGGGCTCGAGGGATTGATGTTGAGCAGGTTAGTCCTAAAAATTTCCATCACTGCTGCATCCTACTGTTTTTTTTTTTTTTTTTTCCGCATTGTGCATTGGCTCATTGGTATGTTGGATGCTTGTTCTTATGGAAGGACAAATTTCTTGTTTTCCCTGTTGGACCACGACCGTTTAATTGGGCGAGTGGACGACTGAATCACTCTCAATACACACTGTAGGTTTGTCTTGTCGTCAACTATGACCTTCCTAACAACAGAGAGCTGTACATCCATCGGGTTGGTCGAGCAGGCCGTTTTGGGCGGAAGGTGACTATTTTGAATATTGTAGTGGAGGCAATCGCATTCCTATTTGCATTTTCTTCAATAGGTGTAACGATAAATGTTTACAAATGCCAATCGCTGTCTGCTTTTGCAGGGCGCTGTGGTAAATCTGGTCAAGGACAAGGAAATCCAGATTCTTAGAGACATAGAACAGTACTATGGCACCACTATAGCTCAATGTCTGGAGGACCTTCCTGATATAATTTGACAAGATAAGAACATTTAGAAAGGCCGTGAAAGGCTTCCTGTTAATAGCCTAAAGCAAAGCGTTACGTTACTCCTCACCCATAAATTATCGCATTCTTTGTTCTTTTCAAAACTTGGGAGGCGGTTGGGTTGTGTTTCGAATGTTTAATTCAAGGATTTTATCTTATGTATTTTGAGTTTCGATCTTTGAACACGGGCTCATACACGAATGGTGTCTTACCACAAAAAATATGGAAACCATTCGACAATTTGGGTAATAACTTATTGACTTATTCCTGACCTTGTCAACTCTTGTGTGCAATTACATGCTCAATTTGACCGGGATCGGAGTTTCCGAATCTCAGTAAAGCTCGTAGAACGCTTACATAATTCCAATCTAAAAATATCTATGAACCCTATTGTTCCTAGGGTTTGCGTGTATATTTCTATTGCTGGCTCCCTCATCTATGCCAAGAGACAGGCAGATTGTTCTCTTGCCCTTTCCTCATCTGTTTCGATTTAGCCAGAGGCGATGGCGGAATTCAAGACGGGGCCCGGCGTGGCGGCTGTGGCGAGCTTCAACTGCATGAGCCTGAGCGAGGATGTCCTCCGCGGCATCTATGGCCACGGGGTTCGACAAGCCTTCGGCGATTCAACAGCGAGCGGTGGTGCCCGATTGTCCAAGCCAAGGCCGAGACGTGATTGCTCCGGTGCAATCCGGCACCGGCAAAGACTTCCACCATTGCCCTCGCGTCTTGCCATACCGTGGACACCTCCACAAGAGTGTACGTGACCCTGCAAACCCTTCTATTACTGTCTGTTTTCTACTCCTTAATTTGCTTGTATTTTGTTGATTTTCAACCTACCCTTTTTTGTTAACAGGAAATCCTTACGCTAAAAACTTTCTGATTAATAAACAATTGTCTTCCATCTACTCTAAACACCGTGAAATAATACTTATTAGAGAAATTTCTTTTTTAATAATTTTTTTCTTGTTATTTCTATCTTTTAAATTAATTTAGTTGCGCCTCATTTATAATTAATAAATTAGTCCAGGTGTCCACATGGACTACACATGGCAATTTATCTAAAAAATTCAGTACAGATTTTAGAAATAAGCTAACAAAAAGTAAAAAAGCTATAAATAAAAATAAATTAATTAATTAATTAAAAAAAAAAAAAAAGGGATGGCTCCGCACAATGGAGAGGGCCTGCATAGCCCTCTTTGCTGGCGATGACCTGCCGCCCGGTCTACTGAGCGGCTTTTTGCAAAAAGATGAGGGGGAAACCATTGTAGCCCCACCATCGCCGGGAATGGCCAGCTAGGGTCCGACGGGGGTGGGGGAGCAGCACCAAAGGATATGCAAAACCACCCCCCCCAGGGCCTGGACCTACCCTTTGTGCAAGAGGTGCTCCACCAACTTCGGGTACGTCATAGGATTAAAAAAATTCCAAGCTATACTAAAACTCGATATGTCTAAGGCCTATGACCATGTTGAATGGGTTTTCTAGAGGACTGTATGCTTAATATGGGCTTCTCCTCGTGATGAGTTTCTTGGATCATGGAATGCATTCGCACAGCTACTTTCAGTATTAAAGTAAATGGCACTCTGCTTCCTTACTTCCAACCAACAAGAGTCTTGCGCCAAGGAGAACCGCTCTCACCATATCCCTTCATCTTGGTATCCAACATCCTTTCTTTTATGTTAACTCAAGCAGTACATGATGGTAGTTTCACAGGTATTACCGTTAATCATCATTGTCAGACTCTTTCGCATCTCCTCTTTGCGGATGATGCTATGTTCTTCCTAAATGGGGTGCCAGAGTTTGGCTTATATCTTGAATCAATACTGATATGCGTCGGGCCAGGAGATCAACCTCAATAAATCAGGCATTTTCGTCAGCTTGGGCTGCCCTCCATCCTTACGTTCTACATTGGCTGCTGAATTACGGGTTCCAGAGATTACTCAAACAGGGAAGTATTTGGGCTTGCCTTCAGATTAGGGCTAGACTAAAAAATAGCTTTTCTCTTGGATACTAGCCAGAGTCCATGGCAAGCTCGAAGGGTGGAAAGAAAATTTGTTCTCAATGGATGGAAAGGAAATATTAATCAAAGCAGTCATTCAGGCCATTCCTCAGTATGCCCTGACAGTGTTCAAAATTCCGCTTTCAGTGTGCCGAGCCATTCATAGACAGATTGGCCTTTTTCGGTGGAAAAATAGCAACGCCAAATCTAGCCTACATTGGGAAAGCTGGGACGTCCTTACTCGTAGTAAGAAAGAGGGAGGCTTGGGGTTTCGAGACCTTATTCACTTTAACAAGGCAATGTTAGGTAAAATCGCATGGCGGCTGCACTCAGCTTCTTCCAACTTATGGGCAACTTTATTTAAAAGTTTATACTTTTCTTGGACATCCTTTTGGGAGGCAGGCAAGGGTAGCCTCCCTTCGTGGGGTTGGCAAAGCATCCTTGCAGGTCGGGACCAAATAGCCCCATAAGTCCATTGGCAAGTCGGTAATGGCCATCATATCCGTATCTATTATGATCGATGGTTACCTTCGGGTCTCATTCAGGGGCAGCCGCACTCAGGAAACCCTTCCTTGGTTATAGCTGCAGCCCTTATAACTTCATCGGTGCAGTGGGATACTACCCTAATTTCATCTATATTCCCTCTTGAAACCGTAGCTGAGATCCTTGCCATTCCCCTAAATCCACTACTGCCCGAAGATAAAATAATTTGGACGCTACATCACACGGGCCTCTATATAGTTAAGTCCTCCTACTAGCGGTCATATCTGGCCTCCCCGTGTCAACCATCGACTGCACCATCTTCCTCCTATCATCGACCCCCCACTTTATGGTCTACTCTTTGGAAACTACCTATCCCCCCAAAAATCAAGCAATTTCTATGGCGAGTTTCCCAGGATGCTTTGCCTACTACTGTGACCTTAATGAAGAGGAAAATCTTACCAAATTCTTCTTGTGCCATATGCCGTCAAGCTCCTGAAACCCTCGAGCATCTTCTGCTCCTATGTCCCTGGATAAAAAAAGGTTTGGCAGGATCAGCAACTTAATCTAAAAATTATCCCACGAACAGTCACAAGAATTGAAGACTGGCTTTCACAGGTGTTGTCTAGCCGCTCTCAATCACCTCGTCCTTCTAACGCTCTCATTGCCCACACCCTTTGGCAAATTTGGAAGGCACGGAACCACTTAATCTTCCGACAGTAGCCTCCCAATCAATGGCATGTTCTTCAAGTAGCAAATGCGAATAATCTCAGCTTCTTGCGATGGAATCCTCAAGCTACTCGGGTCAATGACAGACAAAGTAATCCAACGAATAATGGACAGAGGTGTGTTGATTTACTTGTTTCGTGGAATCCCCCTCCATCGGGAACAAGGAAATTGAATGTGGACTGATCACTCATTCCAGGCAAGAAAACTGGCGCCATGGCTGGCCTCCTACGAGATTCACAAGGCCATTGTTTGGATGGATTCACCCTAACAGTAGCTGCTTCAGATCCAGAGCAAATTGAGACTATTGCCTGCTGCAAGGCCCTTCGTCTTTACGTTGACCACAAACTTCGTGATCCCATTGTTGTAGAATCTGATAGTGGTAATGTGGTTGCTGCTCTTCGACATCTTCAACAATCGCCTTCCTCCTTCGATGACGCCCTCTCTCTTCAGACCTCGTGCACGTCGTCTCCTCTTCTATAGGAATGCATTCTTCTATTGGATCGGGTTATGGCCTCAGTATCTTTTGGCCAATGCCTACGAACTGCAAACTAGGCCGCACACTGGTTGGGCCAGGCCCAGCGGCACGGCGTTCTACCTTGTAACTGGCTTTTGTACCTACCTCCTCTACTTAAGGTCCTCCTATGCTCGGAGGCCCACTCCTCTTGCAACTTGACTTAATGTTTGTTTCTAATAAAATGTGTCTTTCATAAAAAATTAAAAATAAAAGCTATACAAGTATTCTCTGCACTTGGTTAATCTCCTTAGCATCCAGATGACCATCAACACGACCAGACAGAAGAAAATGTAGAGACTCCAACACAAAATTGTGAAGCCATTTTCGAACCGCGGAATGTCTCCATTTGACTGTGCAATATGCAATGTGACGCTTACAAGCATGAAGAGAAGAGCCCGTGATGTAGCACGGATTTCCTTTCGGCACAAGGGGCACTTGAACACTTGGCTTCTGATATGGCAAACTATGAATGAACAGCGATGAGACTTTCAATTGGGAGACGTAGCTACACACTAGCATTTAACATCTCATATTGCTGTTGTGAAGTACTCTGTGTAGATGGAAAGCTTCGCCCCTTGATCTCCATCCAACGACCTTCTCCAAGAAACAAGAAGTCAATTACCTCAGTAACCTCATCCAACCTGGATGATGATATATACATCATGCAAAAAGGATATAAAAAAAACCACATAATATTATAAAAAATGTCACGAAGAAAAAGACTTGCAATTGTATATGAATCGATATCACACAGATATAAAACCACCCGAAGACCCCGGTGTCATAATTCGGACTCGACATGATACAACTATCATTTGGGATGCTAATTCATCCTCACAGCTTCAATCACATTGTGCCAAGCCAGTAGGTCCATATATAGCCATCTCAATCAATAGATATCTTTAATCTTAAGCGCTAATCACAATCAGCTCTAAAAATATATAACAAGACAATCTATTTCACATGAAAACTCTATGAGACAATATTTCAGTATAATCACTCTTCATGAATAGAGTGTTCAATAGACTATTCACATGTATTCTAGTAACTTATAGATTCACCATTAACACAACTTACTAGCATATTGGAACAGAGCGCAAGGCCTTCGCAGAAATTTTTAATTGAATTTCATTCAAAAATGTCAATTCTTAGTTCAATAACAATCATAATCTACAATCAAATGCAACAGAACAATCAATTAAACTGGTCAAGATATAGTAACATTCACTTACATTAAACAAAGCCATAAAATGAGTATTAATTAACAACTAGTATAGAGGAACTGTATTCACGTTCATATTTTCAAAGGATGAATCCCCTGCACAACTCCTTTATTAAGGACATGACTTGAGTAGACATGATTCTAACATGACATGACAAAGAAATGAATTCACTGTTTTAGGAGCATGTTCAAGTTGTCCTGGTGTTTGGTCCAAGCACGACCATCAACCAGAAGCATAAAACCAAAAAACGATGATCAGTGCGGGGTTATCAAAGATGCGTGCAAGATCGGTGGGATTTAATCAGCATGGTTATTGAAGATGCGTACAAGATCGGTGGGATTTAATCAACATTTTTGACTCATGAAAACTCTAAAATCGAATTCAAGATAAATCCAATACAAACGCGAGGGAGAAAGCTCTAACCTCCAGCGTGCGCCAAAGATTGAGGTCGAGCTTCGCAATTGGGAGATTCAGATCAAGGATCGAGCATCGCAAAGAGCTTCGCGGTTAGGACATTCAGATCAAGGGATCGAGCTTTGTAGAAAGCATCACGATAGGGAGATTCAGGTTTAGATTTGCGGCGAGGGCAAGCGAAGAGAGAGAAATAAAAAGTTATTTCTTTCGATAAAAAAAATAAAAAAGTTGTTTCATAACTAAAAATATAAAATTACGAACCAAACGAATTTTTACTTTAGAAATTATGTTACTAAATGAATTTTTATTCCAAAAGTACTTCTAATGCAAAAATTTAACTTCAGAAATGTTACTATACAATCTCTAAATGACTAAAAAGATAGTTAAAATTTAGTGTCAACCTTCTCGCCCGAAAAAGGAAACAAAAATGAAAAAGGAAAAAGAGATCAAGCGCAACCCATTTGCGTTTCAAGATTTCCTCTTCTTTCTCTCTCTCCTTTTTTTTTGTTTTTGGCATATCGTTTCAGGACTTCACTGCTTAGTTCTTTTTTCCTTTTTTGTTTTTTTTTGGGTCAGATGGCATGAACGAAGCTTGACCTCACCTTGGCCATCCGCGAGCTGTTCAAAGGTATCGACTTTCATGAGCACTCTCGCCGTCGCCGTCGCCGTCGCCGACCAGTGTCGATTCTTCAAATTTGCTTGTGCCGCTTTGTTTGCTTTTCCCAGTGTTCGGCCGCCGATGCAATCAAGAATTGCAGGGTCGAAGTTCATCTTTTCCTCTGGAATCGTAACTTGAGCCGAACTGGCGCGCCGTTTGAGTTATCTTTCAGCTGTTATCTTAACGAAGTCAAGTACGAATGCCTCCTTTTTAGTAGTCTGATGAGACCAATTAGCTCGCTTTACTTTGAGTACAACTTCGTGAACGAGACGTGAGTGCACCCAAAATCCGTTCTTTCATCTGTCCAGCGATTTGCAATGACTAAACATTACTGAAAAGGAGGGAAATTTCTTGTTTTTCTGAAGTAGGAGGAGATGGCTTGTAGGCGCAGTTTGTCCACCACCGGAACCTTAATTGCCAGAAGGCTCCGCCTGTCATTCTTTCACATTCACCGTGACAACCGTGATGAAGCAATTTGTTGTTCTCCTGAAAGGGTTTGTTCGTCTCAATCCACTTTAATCAACTCATTGCCCCGAGCTTCTTCTGGGTCAAGGAATCTTCTCGGCCCTCAATCAAAGGCGAGACGGGGTTTGTTGTTCATGCTGCCTCCTGGGATCAGCTCCTCTCTGTGTAGATTTATGTCCAATGCAAGCGGAGATGAAGGCTCGTTTAAGATTGATGATTTTGTTAGGGAAGTAACCACCGAGAAGGTGATGGATGTGGTCACTCCCCAATCTTCTGTTATGAGTGAGGTGGCACTTGCTGCGGCAGACTCTTCTTACCCTGTTGCCGCAATTGAGTACTTGATTGGTGCAGCACATTCATTTACCGGCTTGAATTGGTATGGCATCTTGAGCTGTCATGACAATATTGCTTTCTCATTGTTTGATGCCTAGTGTGGTGCTTTGCTGCTGATCAATGACTGATTGACTCAAGTGTTATCTAAGGTAGACCATGCACGGGAGTTTATGAGACATGCAGTTTCATGTGCTTTGCTTAAGTAATTAGCATAAGACATGTTCTAATTTGGTGTGTAAATGGATCAAAGAAGTGAATGTTGATGCATGATAGGCAAAAGCCCGTTTAAGTTACCACCTACCTATCAGGAAAATGAAAATGTTGCCTCAAGAATATCTTCTAACTTTTTTCCCTTGAATCAGGTGGGCATCTATAGCCTTGACAACTGTATTAATCAGAGGAGCAACAGTTCCACTTCAAATAAATCAAATGCGTTCTACTGCAAAACTCAGTGTAATCTTCTAGCCTCATTGTGTTAGGCATTTGACATATTTAAGTAATTCAGGTATTCCATCCAGGTCTAATAGCCAATAGAAAGATAATTATAATTCTTGTTATGAATTTTTTGGCTTCAAAATCGATTAGTGACTACTTGTATTGGAGTACCCTTGCCAATGAAGCCATTATTCCTACCATTTTAGATTAGCAGCTTTTTTTGTTGTTTTACTAGACCACATGATGCTTCAATTTACTTGATGTCAGAAGATGCAGTACAAGGATCATGTGCCTCTCCATAATTGTTTTTGCCATCTCATGTCATGGTGCATCATACTTAACTTACTGTTGGACGATTCTTGCAACCTAAAGATGTTGCATTGTAAGACCTAAAGATATTGAAATATGACTTCAATGTGGAATAGTTGAATTAACATTGTGCGAATTTCATCAAATCAACTTTTATGTAATTTTAATGTGGAAAACGTGAACCGTACAATCTCTATGCGATGCAATTGGATATTAACATACAGAAAGAGTGGAACATGAAGGTTTAAGCCTTCAAACTTATAACAATTAGGGCAGGACTCTACTTGGACTGAATCATGACATGCAAAGTTAGTAGAAAATTTCATATTTAGCTCTTCTTTAATTTTCCTATGTTCAACATGTCAAACTTTCTAGTCGATGATATAATTTCCAGTCTAGTATATAAGGGGCATGATTGCTTGCTTCTGAAAGTGATAAAAAAGGAGGATCTTCTCTTTGCTGAACCAAGCACAAGGAATTCTGGCTTTTAAGAAGTCATGGGAAGCCTAAAAAAATTTCCAATAGCAGGTTGATTGTTGCGCCATTCCTTGACTGGCTTAAGAATGTGATAACCACCTTGAATAAATAAAAGAAGAAAGAGAAGAGAAGTAGAAAAACGGATAGGACTGATTTTAGAGGTTCTTACTACCATTACTTCATCCACTCCTGTCAATTTCTTCTAGTGTTCAAGGGATAATCGTTATCTGCTTCTCTATGAGCATTTGAGTTGGATAGTTTGGTAGGTCTGTACTTCTGTTTCTAGATGTTCTCAACTTACATTTGGCTTTAGCATCTTGAGCTTCTCGATGGCCCATCTATTTGTATGAATGATGGGTAATCAGTGTTATGCAGTTAATGAGACCGCACGTGGAAGAGTTGAATCGAACAGTGAGAGAGACGGTAAGTTGTTGTCTATATTGGAGTTTATTATACTATTTTGGTAGAAATTGGGGCATCAGAAGCTATCCTGGTAAATGATTGTGAATTCGTGCTTGATGCTTATCGGGAAATGGTCTGCTATGCTGTTGACTGCTAGTCACTGAGATGCTCCAACAATAGCAATTGCTTGATTGTGCTTGATTATATTCGCTGGCACAAAGACAATCTCTTCAAGTAAAAATGCCTTTCTAATCTATAATTTCTAATCCACCATTTTGAGTAGCAGAACTCTCTCATTGAGCACATCTTCCAATGTCTGGTTGTCTTAATAATTAACTTTGAAGACTCATTACTTTTTGGTGCGTGATAATATTTAATATTCTATGAGTGAATGACCTTGGTCACCTTACGCCTGTATTTTGGCTCAGGCAAATGCTCCTGATGCTGCGTCCAAGTACCTGCAAAGATTCACGTCATTATTCAAAGAGTAAGTGTTTCCTATTTCTGTTGAGACAATATGTAAGTCAATTTATCTTCCTCTAGTAAATTTTGGGTTTTGATGATAAAAGGTGTGGAATTCATTTGGGTGTCATATAAGTAATACATACATTAGTTAAAACGGTAGTTGAACAGAGTAGACAAGCACAAGCTTTTGATTCTCATTGTCATCACTTGCAAAAGCGAAGTTGAGCGATCGAACTTTGTTATGGCTTTAATTTGAGGCATTATGAAGCTGATTGCTATGGGCACGAGAAAGAGATGAGGACACAAGCAGTGAAAAATAACTAAGTCAATTAGCCCCAGGAAAGAGCATGAGCTCAGTCTTTTATGTACTAAATAAGCTGAGGGACAAAGAGGTGGAACTTAGAGAGAGAGAGAGAGTGTGTGGTGCTGATGAATTTATCTATAACTTCTGGTTCTAAGGGTATTTGCTGGTATGTCCTCACAAAAGGCTTTTTTCTGTCATGAATTTGCATTAGAATTTTTGGATTGTGACCTTGGTCTCTGCAGATATGGAGTCAGTCCATTCACTCCTCTGAAAGGAATCCTGATTCGAGGTCCCATCTTCATTAGTTTTTTGTTTGCTGTAAGATTCAAGCCTCAGTCCATGCCGTATGTGCAAGATATTAGATTTGCAATTGACATTTACAAGGCTCCTGCACTGACTTGATCTATGTAGATAAGAAACATGGCGGAAAAAATTCCGTCTTTTCAAACTGGTGGAAATCTCTGGTTTGTCAATCTGGCCACTCCAGATAGCCTTTACATCCTACCAATCCTGACAGCTCTGACCTTCTGGATTGCTGTGGAGGTTAGCATTTCAATGTTGTTTAATTAAGTTCTGTAAAGCTAAGGATCTTGGATCATATTATGACGAGGTAGTATAAAGTCTTTAGCATTATGGCTATTCACTTAGCTTGTAGGTTTATCCAATGTGCGTTGACTCCACGTCTCAGCTAGCACCTGGAATTTCACTTGACGATTATTCTTTCATTCGTTCTTTTGCTTGCATGCATAGATGTCCGTCTGATAGACTGACTGAACTGAGATTTTCTTTTATCAGTTCCATTTGGAAGAAGGACTCGAGGGAACTGCTGTGGCTGGTAACCTCAAAAATTTCTTTAGGATCCTCACTGTTCTCTCAGTTCCAGTTATGATGTGTTTCCCAAAGGTATTATTCCTAAGACTGAGTTTTCATGGTTCTTCCCATATATCACTAGTCTTTTGTTCATCTGAATGCAAATCTGAGACAGATCAAGCATATAGCAGCTGAGTTGGTGGTAACCGTTTATTTTTTTATTTTTTTTTATTTTTTTTTTTATTTTTTTTTTTTTTTTTTTTTTGGGGGGGGGGGGGTGGGTGGTGGGGTTTAATCAAGTAAGGGGTTCACGATGCAAGGGAAGACTTCATGTTTAGCTTCAATACTAGGGATACGATGACCTATATGGCTTGAATAATGAATACCTACTTGCCATGGAGTGTCGAATTATGGTCTGCATCTATCACATGAATCATGATTCTCTTTCTGATAGTTCTGACTGGTAGCTTGTATTTCGAGCTGCTCGTTCTTACTGATCAATATATTGATAGTCAATTTTCCTTTCTTCTGGTCACAGATTTTGACTTTATTGATAAATTCTCCTTTTCCTAACTCAATTGCAGGCGATGTTTGGCTATTGGCTTACCTCCAATCTTTTCTCCCTCGCATTTGGGTTAGGTCAGTCTTTCTGACTGTAGCATACACTTTTATACCCTCACCCTAAAAAAGAAGAGACATGAGAATGCAAGAGGTCCAACGGTACTTCACTTTCAGAATTGCCTTTAGAGAATAAGTTGCAAACTTGGTGAAAATATTCATATGTAGGTGCTGCTTTCCAAAGCCTCTGGGAATACAGTTGATATGTTTCTTTCATGTTCCCTAAAAAAGAAGAGACATGAGAATGCAAGAGGTCCAACGGTACTTCACTTTCAGAATTGCCTTTAGAGAATAAGTTGCAAACTTGGTGAAAATATTCATATGTAGGTGCTGCTTTCCAAAGCCTCTGGGAATACAGTTGATATGTTTCTTTCATGTTCCCTATCCTTGTGAAATTAGTCACCAGTTATTCTTGAAATGCTGCGATCAGAACGTTATGTTGGATGCAAGGTAGGGAGCCTTTAGGACAAGTAAATGTGATGGGATTGTCTTCTGGCTTCGCATATGGATTACTGTTCCTGTTCCACTATTGTGCTAAGCTTCTACACGGTGAAGGGCTCGAATCATGTTTGGCGAGTGTTGACCTTCTGATTGCAGTAAATTGGCATTGATCATGCCATAACCACAAAAGTGATGGTGGATATTCATCTAAACATTATTGAATATGCTGACTGAAAAGATATAACACGTTAGACAAGATTGGTCACCTTGCAGCGCTTTAGTACGCACTTCGGTCTTGAGGACAGGAGTTGTCCAATTATGGGATCTCATTCTTTGTTGCAATGACATTGTGTCTATCTCCACCAATTGCAGTGGTAAAACAGCCAGGAGTCAAGAAATTCCTGAAAGTTCCTGAGGCACCGGTTTCACCTGTGTCTGCATCGCAGCAATTCTCTCAAGCCCCTAGCTCAAGAGAAAAAGATGATGGCAATGAAACAAAACTAAGATAGATGAGAGTGAAAGCATTTATTTGCTATGGTGTAACTTTGTCCTTTAGCCCTTTACTGAACGACAGGAGCTCTAATTTTGTTGTAGTCCCCACCCCAAGCCAATTTGTTTTCTGACAAATTTTTAGTGAGGAAAAAGGAAATTGTTAAATAATTTGAGTTTGCTTTGTAGTGTGTACCGTCAACTGAGTCAAGTAAAGTTGTTGCGACTCTTATCTGGAACAATGATGAGCCATTTTGACCCGAGTATTATTGGAAAAAAGATTTTGGAAGGAGAACTTGATAAGAAATACCCTTGGTCATTTATGTGATTTGGTTCGAGCTGTTCTTCTATGTCAATGTGGATTACCTTCAAATAGTCTAAAGTTCATTCTCTATGCGTGTAGAGAAATCTATTGAACTTTTCGCAATCTCTACGGAGCTTATAATCATTCATTTATGAGGTTAATTAATTGAACTTGGGATCAATCTTCTCTTAGATTAGGGAAAAGTGTAAAAAAAAAAAAAGTTCTAAACCTATTACATTGGTGTCAATTCAGTATTAAATTTTTTGCATTGGTGTCAATTTAGTCCTAAACATTTTGCATCGATGCCAATTAAGCCCTAAAACTTTTTGCATCCATGTCAATTAAGTCAATCCGGCTAATTTTAGCCGAAAATCGCTGATGTGGACGTCGGTGGTCTCACGTGACACGACTGGCGTTGACATAGATATTTTTTTAACATTTTAAAATATTTTTAATATTAAAGTTTTTTAATACTATTTATTAAAATTTTGATTATTTTTTTTCTTTTTTTTTTGCATTTCTTTTTTTTTTAATTGGGGGCATGCCCCAATCGTGGGTCGACAACCCTCACAGGCTGCTGGGCTCGGGTTCTTTGAGGGCCAAAAAAGAAGGAAAAAAGAAAAAACCAAAAAAATTATTAAAACAATATCCACGTCGAGCACGACAGTGCTATGTAGAATGATCAACGTCCATGCCAGCTATTTCTGTCCAAAATTGGCCGGATTAGCTCAATTGGCACGAATGTAAAAGGTTTGAATCTCAATTAGCACAAATGCAAAAAGTTTGGGATTGAATTGGCATCAATACAATAGGTTTAAGACTGAATTGGTACAAATGCAATATGATTTTTTATTTTTTTTTACACTTTTCCCCCTAGATTCTTGTGACCCGAGCACGAGTGAGCTAAGAAGCAAAGTCGAAAGCTTTATGTTACGAAAATATTGCTTCAGCAGAATCTTGCACTCCTGAGGTGTATACTTTATTGAGCTACCATTGTTTCAGATGTCATAAGCGCAGAAAGTGCGTGCATTATTCTTTTTGGGGGATAAAAGAAACATCATCTTCATTAAATTGAGACGCACTTTGCTTGGAGATGGTACAATGGGTTCTTGTCTGTTTAAATTGCTGCCTTCGGATTCTTCAATAACTTGTCCTCTCTAATGCTCCCAATTGTGTGATATGCTTGATAAGGTGGTGAACCCGATCATTTCACTGCCTTGTAACATCATGTTGATATTTGAATGGAAGTCAGAGAACATTATGGATACTTCCACAGCAAAGACTCTATAGGGAGGAGACTACTGCGCTCCACTGTTGGTACGATGAGTCTGCGATGATTCGGTATGCGACTCGGTTAAGCTTCTTCGACATGACAAAAGAGAACTCAGCTAAACATCGCGGTAACAGAGGGGCGTGCAAGAAAATTCCTCTTTTTCCGCGGCAGAGGTATGGCGTTTTGCAGCAGAGTCTGAATCACTTACCGAGATCAAGATACTACATCATATTGCTAAGTTATCTATGCGCATATCATATCTGAGTAGAAACGTCTCCAACTATGCCATAATGGAGCAAATGAGTTGAAAGAATCTTTAGTAACAGCCATCGGCTGTGAAATCAGGTTCAGCTGGCTTTTGAGGCATGAGTGGAGGTAACCTCTGCGGCGTCTTTCGGCTACCATTTTTCCTTATATTCCCCAATGCTTTGGCTGCGAATCTCGATGCATATAAAGTAGAAGCAAGGCTCGGCGAAGCGCCTCCATCCTTTGCTAAAGCATTGTGTAATCTGTCTTCTGCTTCTCGCAAGGCCCTATCCTGTTTCCTCTTGCAGTGTCGGTGCCAAGCGGCTTGTATAAAGCAAGCTGCCCATGTTCTCCATTGCTGCGAGTAGAACCTGAATGCAAATATATCCGAAGAATAAGACCAAACGCTTTCTCCTTTATATAATTACGTATGTACCATATGATGGAAAGGAAAGTTCCGTGAGCTTTGCCTGAAAGAATGTTGGAGCTGCTTGCTGTGAAGTCGCCGGAATTGAGAGGCCACAATCTTCAGGTCATAGGCGGTGAGCGCAAAGGCTTCTACCTCCGTGATAGCTTCTACTGTTCTCGTCGAGGTGGGAAGATTGGAGGAGGAATTTGGATCCAAGGCCCAAGTAAGCAACTCCTCTCCACAGAAATCACCTGGCTCTAAATACACTGAGTTGAAGAATCCTGTTCTTCCACCATTTGTGGTCATGGTCACCAACCTGCCTCGTATGATGAAGAGCATCTCATCGACCGGGTCCCCCTCGCGCACGATGGAGCTCTTCTCTGTGTACAGGACTGGCTTGAGGCGATCGCACATTGCGTCCAGCAATTGTTCATCCATTTTCTCAAACAAGGGCACCTGAAAGAAACCACAAGTCAGGCAATGCATCTGAAACTTTTGATCAATATTTCATGTTCAGTATCAAAGAGGTCCATTTGTGTCAGCAGACGAAGAGAAAGTCGAAACGATACTCACTCGCATTAGAAGGTCCAGGCAAAGATGACGCTTTATGTCTCTACGGAGATCTTTCGGGAGGTTCCTGATCAAAGATTCTTCCTCGACACCTCTCGTCTCTTGCCATTTGTACTGTTCGTACCGCCTAATTCGGTCCTTCAAACCCTGAGGAAGCATACGGTGCGACATCCATCGCTCTGCATCTCGCCTCTTCACTCTCATCTCCTCTACTCTGACTGTAGTGGACTGCAGATATTTCTGTGACAGCAACATGGTTTTTCTGGGAACTTTAGCTCAACACACACAAACTAAGGTTCTCAAGTTCATTTCCTGCTTAAGTTCTCGTTCTTATGTATTGAGTTCTCGAATTCAATCATATTGCAGAAGTGGGCTCTAGAATCATTGCAGTAGAGGGCAATAACTGAACCGGAGCAGGATCGTAGAATACCTGCATATTGCCGATGAGCAATGAAAACAAGACCAAGCCAGCGATAGCTATGCTGACAGCAAAGACAATCTCCCCCTCATAGGTGCTTGTTTTCAGGTTTTGACCCAAAGAGCTGCACAAACAGTGGCTTTAGAAGCTAATCCTCTTAACCAAGAAGGAAAGCCGCAGTGAAGTTAAACGTACCTAAGATTGCGCAATCCCCACCAAAAGCAGTAGGATAACTTCTTTGGAAAGTCTTTCGACTCCACCACGCCGGACTGGAGGGCATCGATGAATATGCCAAAGTTGAACACTGTCGAATTTGTAATGTCATCTGGTTCAACCAGAGGACAAGCATCATCAATAAACGTATTATTCTGTTGATTAACTGGTTTGCAGTATAAAGATGAAGAGTCCCAGCCATGTCTTCGGCACTGCCGGTTCCAGCAACTGACTTTTCGATCGATCGAGAATAGGTACCAAAAAGCTCCAAATACCTGGTAATTCAACAAATGACACGACAGTTCCAGCACAAGTTGCACTGGTTGAATAAAAAAAAAGTTTCAGAAAAACTAAAGACAAAAACTTGAAATAGAAACTTACGTGACTGGCTAACATGTAAAGCAGAAGATTGTAGGCAGCCCCAGCCCAGGCTGTTTCATGAAGTATACCAGATGTTCTCGTCACTTCCTTGCGCAGTGGATAGATCCTGATAATTCTGGGCACATACTGGATATAAACGATGAACTTCAGCGACTCCTTTGTCATTAAAGCAACTGGCCCGTGGAGTTTGGGGATGATACCGAATACTACGACCTGCCGATCGAATAGAGGGGCTGTAAAGTGAAGGACTAATAACAACTTCAAGAATGCTCCAAACAAAGTTTCACTAGAGAAATTAAATGGAATCAGAGTATGGTTTTATACCTGCGGGATCGGGAGAATCGCTAGGACATCAAGGAAGAAGTACGATGACAAGTATCTCCGTGATACAGCTGATGGATCATCGATTAACTCCCCTCTTCCAAACACTCTCGAAGAAGGGGCTATGAACCCGGTACGGAATTGGAGGATTATGTGGAAAATGTAAAACGCATCGATTACAGTTCGAAGGATGGATGCAATGATCTCCATTCTTTTGTCTGAATCAAGGCACTTTTTAGCGTCAATCACAGGGATGTAGAAGAACAGCGGGTCCAAAGCCAGTGCGAAAACACACGAGATCAAGAATATCCTGTTCCACTTTTGAAGAAATGGCCCTTGCGGATCAAGAATTTTTTTCTCTAGGTGATGCTTTTTAGCTTTAGCCGTTCTATCGGATACAAGCGAGGAGCTCGATGGCATTCTCAAGCTTTTGATCTTGTCGCAAGAACTCTCGTATCCTCTCTGAACTCCATCCAAAAGTTTGTTCGCAATGGTTCTAAATTTGGTTGGTTGATCCCCATGTGTAGCGGCATATTGCTGCTCCGAGTTCGAGGATGTGTCTGACTTGCAATCGTCGAACCTGACCAAATGATATACACAACAAGGAGATGAAATCAACTTCTGGTGGAGCTTGTTAGAATCTGAAACAACAAAGGCATCTAAACCGCTAGCAGGTTGGTAACTGTAACATCACAAAGTGTAAGTGCAGACAACTAACCATCCGTGAGTATGTTTCTTTACAATAGCAACCCAAAGAACAACAAGCAACTCAGAATCATAGATAGTTCTCGTGATTGTTCACCTTTCATGAGCACAAGTTTTATGTTCTGACAGAACTCGCAGAGAACGACAAGAGTGAAATGCAAGCAAGCGACAAAGACAAGAGTATAATGTTGGGATTATAAAATCACCACTCAGCAGATCATCCGCAGTTCGACTAACCTCACGAACTTGGCTTTCCCGAAACTCATGTTCTTCCAATGAGACAGTGCGCAGTCTCTCCTCAAACTCGAAGAATTCTGTTAACAACTATCGGTCGTCGAAGACTAATAAGCCCTGCAGTCAATATTACCACATGAGTCTCTCTGAAGTCTGATTATTGAATAACTAAAACCTCCACGTACAAGCAAACCATAAAGACTAAAATAAGCAAAATTCACCAATTTAGTATAGTTCATCTGAAGCACACGTGAAACGATTATCGTTAGCGTGCTTCGAACGTTGTAAAGAGCTTTTAAAGACAATTTTGTTTAGCCTCACAGACAGAGAGACCCAGCTACACAAACTCTGGAGAATATGGAGGGAATCCATCCTGTGACATGACTTCACCAAAATCCAAACCGGTGATGTGATGAACAGGTTCAAACACAAGGCCGGGAAGACAACAAAAAAAAGCATGGCCTTTCAATTCTTGTCTGTGAAGAAGAAGGACCAAACAAAAACCCACCTTCCTTCCCAGTTTCAAAGACTCTGGCGACACCTACCACTCTCTGTTCCTTCTTATGAGCTTTCTGCTTCCATCAATGGCGGGAAAACAGAAGGCTGGAGATAGGGAAGAAAAGCGCGACTGCAGGCCTACATGAAACCGCGGAGAATTGTCCGCTCATGCATGTGGGTGAAAAGTCTTTGAGTATGAATCCTCGGCTCCGCTCTATCGGAAGACGAGTCCGAAACCATGAAATTCAGCAGAGTCTACCCATGACCATAAGAAGCGAGAAAAACGAAAAGGAGGAAGCTTTATGCAAAGAGAGAAAGTTCATGGAGCAGAGACTTCAAAATGGCAGCTTCAGGAGAAAGTTCGTGGAAGTCATTGAGTGCGTCTTTGCGTTTAAAAAAAACAGAGATGTTTTAATTATCGGCCCCCATTGATGACGACTCGATACAGCGACCACGAAAGGAGCGTGAAGAAAAGTCGCCCCTTGGGAATTCGTTGCCGTGAACCCGTTTTGTGACCCAAGAAATGGATCAAAGCTCTCGGGGAAATTTACACAAAATGACTTGGTCAAATCGTAATGTTTGATTTTTCTCGAATGACCCCAGTAATTTAATTTAGCGCGATTCTACAGCAATCCATCGGCTCTCGAGAGAGCCGGGAAAAAAATCGGGGGATCGAAGTATTTCTATTAAGCTACCGAATAGGTCATATGATGAAATCTTGAGTGGATCGAAGCATTCGAATTCTAGTAAAGTAAGCTTTGATCTATCACTCGGATACTATCCGTGGCAATTTTGGAGCTCTATATGACCCTAGAAAGGAATGGATGGAGACTCCACTTGCATTGCATGGTTGTTCTACTATGAGTATCTTTTATCAGAGGATTTACTAATCGATGGCGAAAGGGGAATAGGAAAATGTCGCGGTCCTAGAGTTGCGTGTTGTTTAATGCATGAAGCAGCAATTTAATACCATCTTAATGCCGCGAGGTCCATAACTTGCCAGGAGTGTATTGAGACTTGAGAGAGAGAGAGAGAGAGAGAGAGAGAGAGAGAGAGTGGGACGTTTGTCGCCATTGACTTCAGTCAACTCTTTCTCTCTCTCTCTCTCTTTTAAAAAAGGATCATTAGCCATAGAATATTGCTTGCGTAGTTAGTAGCCAAAAGTTAGGACGACGTGTCGGAAAATATCCACGGAAAATTGGAAACCACTCGTGTAGGATCCATTCTCGTGTGGGCGAGTATAGCGTCGGATTTTTACGGAACCGTACTTTTTTCGTACTCAGGTCGAGAAAAAAAAATATCAAAAAAATCTGGACCAGAGCTCATCGCATGCACATTTATCAATTCGATCATAAAACCTTCAATTGTGACAATTTAATCATAAATATTTTGAAGATTTGTCAATATAGTCCATCCGGCTGATTTTGGCCGGAAATCGCCGAAGTCCACTCTGGTCATCCTACGTGACATAACCGACACCGAGGTGGACGATCTTAATTATATTATAATAACTTTTTTTTCGAATTCTTTTCGTTATTTAAACTTTTCTTTGTTATTTTTATTATTTTTTCTCCTTTTTATTTCCTTTCGTTTTGGCTCTCGTCTAGATCCGGCGAGGCCGTGATGGCCCCGGGTGATGGCAACCTCGCCCCGGTGGCCTTCGACGGCCGACGGCCAAAACAAAAGGACAAAAAACTAATAAAAAGAAACTGTAAAAATTATCTATGCCAGCACATGTATGACGGTCGGCATCTATGTCAACAATTTTCATCCATAATTGGACGGAATGACTTGATTGGCGAACCGTGAAAGTGTCTAGGATTTAATTGGTATGGCTAGATTATGCGGGTAGGTTTAGAACTGGGGTAATTTTTCCCGACTCGATCCGTACAGAATCTAAACAAATTCAAAGACGAAAGAGATCATTGTTTCCAATTTGGATTAGTTAGCAAATTGCAATCGAATGAAACGTTACCGATCGAATTCAAGATGAGGGCCTGCCGATGAGTTGGTGGTTGACTCCTTGAGCGTGACTCTAATGTCAACCCAGTGGGAGCCAAGCAGAACATTTCAAAACAAAAAACAAAAAACATTGGCAGGCGAAGTCAATTGAATATGATCTTTCCTGTTCCTATAAATATCGAGAAAATCCATGGGGCCCTGTGCAAGACTCTATTAAACCAAGTCGCGCGGGGGGAATGCACATTCTTAAATTTGACGAAGTCAAAGAAAGGATGCTGGACTTTCTCGCAGGTCACCAGCCACCGATGCTCCACGGAAAGTCTCCCACGTCTTTCATTTTCCCTTGTCTTCTGGTAATTTAATTAGGAGCCAAATCCTAAATTATGTGAGAATTGCTAATGGAGTATAAAGCAGAGCATTGTCTATGGCAAAGTTCACTCGCTTCATGTGAAGTTAGATGACCTTGTAATCTTGCCGAGTTCCTTCTGGCGTTGCTCTTGCAGTAAGTTGAAATCGAGTTTAGCCAAGGCGAGCAAGACCTTGTCATGTGAAGGCTCTTCTTGGTAAAGTGAAATATAATGCCTTGCCTCGAGTCTTGGTAAACCCTTGTGAAGCGGCTGCTTTAGGGCATGACTCGCTTGTTTTCGCAAGATTAGTGCTCGCTTTCGTTGCAACGATCGATTCAAGGCTAGTTATGGCGAAAGGAAGTGCTTCTTCCAAAATAGCGTCGCCATGGCAACTTAAATGGCAAGCGTCATATAAGCCCAGCAATCCGTGCACATCTGTAGCGAGCGATTCCTTGAAGTTGCCTTCACTGTCCTTGAATTTGTTAAAGACCTCTGTTCAACCAACCAACATGGGAAAAAAGACATAAATCAATCAGAAATTAGGAAGATGATACACCTAGTTAATGTTCTATATTTTCTTTCACTAGTTTATCCTGAAATTCGAATGAGTCAATAGTTAATTTTGCGGCATTAATTTTCTGAAGAAGCAATTCTTAATGGTTTTCTTGTCGGATGGTTCATTAAGTTCAAGACTTACCTGATGAAATATTGTGTGACCTTGTTGTCGCAGTAGTCGAAACATAAGAGCAACCACAGGAAGGTCATCTCCCCTGAAATCTCCACGATCAAGTTTAGAACAACTTTTGTGGATTTGTTCCAATTGCTCATCTATTTCTCGTTCGAAATGGTAGTCAATTCCCAAGCGTTGGATTTGATCAATCAAGTGAAGCATTTGTGAAGACTTATTATCCGCGGCATCAGTCACCATCTTCCTCACCTCTCCCTTCAATTCCTCGACTTAGTCTTAACTTATTTTGTTTCACGTGATTGCTTGTTCTATCTTGATTTCACATTGCTACTATCTTTTCAAACCGGTCACAATATTACGAGTCTTTGAGTTTCACGTGGGATCGACATGAATCCTGTAACTTTGAGATCTATTTATAAAAAAAAAAATCACCAAAAAATTGAAAATTGAAAATGGATTGTTTGTTAATTCTGGAGGGGGAAAGTGAATGGCTTAGAAAGTAAAAACTTAAAATACAGGCTCTTAAATACAAGTCTCAAAGGCGCTCTTGTTTTCAGTTCTGTACTAATTACAGGTTCTCAAATAAAAAGAGAATTTTCAGCCAACACTTCCTTCCCTCGATCTAGAATCAGAAATCATGGTAACCACTTTTCCGAAACATGAAAAGCAAAAAGTTTCTACTTCCAAAATAATCCAAGTTAACTGATTTTTTCGATAGTAATTACATTAGTGATTTTGAAAGATAATTTTCTTGCTTTCGAAAGCTAAAAAAAAAAAAAATCACATGGGTTCATTTATTTCGCAAAACTTAAATGATTTGAAAAATGTTATCATGATTGCTCGTGTCGCTTAAAATAATTAGTCAATAAAAAAATATTCTTTTTATCGATTTCAGGATAATATTTTTTAAATTAGTCATTTTTCGATAATGAATTTATTTTATTGAATAATTATTTCAAGCAATAAAAAAGATCAATTTCAGGATAATATTTTAAAAATATTTTATTTTTGGTGAAATAAACGAAACTTAATTCTTAAAATGGGAAAAAAAAAAAAAATCGTAAGCTGACATGCTTCTTTCATGCTGAAAGTAGAAGGCCCAAGCCCTTCTCAATACGAATCTGTTCAAATGCCGAAAGAGAATTAGCGCGCCAAGCCCACTACCCATCCGATTAAACCGAAAAACGGTGCGTAGAATTCGCCTCCTCATTTCATGTCCTTAAGGCTTAAACCCTGGCAGTCTCATCTCTCTCAGTTACACTCCTTATCCTTAAACCCTAAAAATCGCCATATCCGTCCTCCCTTCAAGCTTCCTCCTTTATCCTCATTCGTCGCGATCTGCATGACGCCGGCGAGGCTCCTCACCCACCTCCGTCTCCTCCAGCCTTCTCTTCCTCTCCACTCATCCATGAAGCTCTCTCGGTCCCTCCACTCTTCTCGGTCCGTACCCGTTCCTTTCCGAGCCTTCGCTTTCAGGCCCAGGCACGCCGGCTTGTTAGCCTTCCGAGCCAACAGCCAACTGGATGTGCGGGGGCTCTCGTCCCGGTCTTCTTCCGGTTCGCGGGCATCTCCGAAGAGTTTAATCGACGATGAGGCCGAGCTCAGCGACTGGGTCAGCGGCCTGGGGAAAGACGACTCAGTTGGGGAGGTGAGTTCTAGTAGAGTGCGGGGAAGGAGCTATGCGGATGAGGTTTCATTCGGGGTGAAGCGGCAGAGGTATGGCGACTCGGACGATGTTGTCGGGTCGGGCCGGAGGAAGGGTCGGAGGGATGCAGAGGGGCTTGATTCAAGGGATTCTAGGAGAAGAAATGTGAATGAGTTGGGGGACGGTGAGGAGTTCTCGTCCCCACGTCGGAGGTTTGATGATAGGTCTAACAGCAGAAGCGCGAGACCTTCGACATGGAAGAGGGGCGGCAGAGATTCTGATTCACTACTTGTGCGGAACAGTAGAGGAAATGCAAATTCCATGCGAAGAAATGCGGGTCCGTTGGATAAATCTGAGGATGAGGAGGATGATGTGGAGGAGAGGAAGAGGTCCATGGGGAGGTTTGACGATTTGACTAGTGAGGAGGATAGCGAAGTCGACGACAAAGATGACGATGAAGATGAGTTTTTGAAGAAGAGTGCGAATTCGTTGTTTGGCGAGGAAAAGCAAGCTGTTGTAGAGAATTCAAAGAGAATCTTGCAGCAGAGTTCTGATTCTTACTTGAGTGAAACTAGGTACACTTCTTCATGTCCTCGTACTTCCGTATTAATTTGGCTGCTAGAGTTGATAGAAGGAATAGTTTCTAGTGCCAATTGATCGTCCATTATCGCCAGGGAAAAGAACTTTGGGCACCTAGCAAGAACTTCTAAATGTTCCCTCAACTTTCATTTTGGCTGAGGCATTTTCTTCTGTAGTCACTGTTGTGGAACTTTCTTTTGTGGTTTGAAAAGGCAGGGATAATGAGCTCTGCTTGCCAAGTGACGAGGGGAAATCCTTCTTATACTAGCTTAAGCTTTTTAGAACAGTTGACAGTAGTCTCACAAGATATTGCATGATATCAGAGCAGGAGGTCTTGAGTTTAATTCTTTTCAGGCCCTTATTTGCCTCCTCAATTAAATATGTCCACGCTTAGTACTAGGTGAAAGACCAAACTAAGCATGAGGTAGAGTGTCAGAATATTAAATATTAAATTACGCCTTCATCTAACGGCTTAAGCTTTTAGAACAATCGGCAATGGTCATACAAAATATTACAATTTCTGCAGCACAAATCCAAGTTCTTTACAATTCCAATATGTTAAAACTGAATCCACTTGTATGCGCGCTTCAATTATGCCTTGGCATATTTCTTCGGTACTCATCTTTGTCTTATATAGCTCCTTGTGAAAGATTTCTCTGATTAGATACCATGAGTTCAGCATCGGTGAGAAGAGTATATCCAGCTCTTGCTCCTTTACCCGTAAAGTATGAATATACTTGGATGGGACTCCGAAAAAAGTCTGGTACTTGCGGTTCATATGTCTGCGGATTTGAACTTGGTAAATGTCTCACTTGAGTTCACATTTCTGCAGATTTGACCAATGTTCAATCTCTCCCTTGTCCTTGAAAGCAATTAAGGATGCTGGCTATGAGAAGATGACTGTGGTCCAAGAGGCCACGCTTCCCGTTATACTCAAAGGTATGGTCCTAACCTAACAATTTCTTAGTGTAAGGCATATTAAGATATTGTTACTCAGATACGTCAAGTTTCTTGCTGAAATTTAGTCGAGTCTATAACGATAGTCTTGGTGAGTTTAGTTGATTTTGAAGGCGGTGGAGCTTTTTCTTAGAGTTGTGGCACTATCTAAAAGAGATTGTGGAGGTTTGAGTTGACTATCTTTTTCAAGAAATGCTACTGATAATGCACTGCAATACGAGCCAAGCACTTGGTCTGAGTTAGGAAAGGCCATATGTTGCTGTCCACCTTGTCATGGTTGCTATACTGATGTGAATAATTCCGTCACCATGGCTCCGATGATATAGTGTCATCGTCCATCGCTATTCGTGTTGAGCTCGTTCATCTGGCTTCATTTCTTCCTGGAGCCCAGATGTGCAGACGAAAGTCATTTCTAGATTCTTATCACTCAGCGTTTGCCTATTGTTCTCAATGATTCGTGTGCTAGTCCTGAAAGTGGACTCTGATGTTACCAGATTATGACAGTGGGTTGAGCATGTCACGAGCCACCATCCAAAGATTAGGAAAACCTAAAACTGACCATTCCTGGCCCATGGGCCTATCCGGCCTAGTTTCACCCAGGCAAGCGGCATGAACCCTTTTTCCTACAAGGCCCTTCCTGGGCCCGATTAGGCACAGCAGGGCCCATTGGCTATTCCTAGTCTGTGGAGTAAAATCACACATTTCAAGAAGAGGCTATGACTTTCTCTTTTTATCCTACAGAAATAGGATTTTCCCTTTTTTTTTTAAATATTTACTTTGAGAATTTGTATCTGAGCTTGTGTTCCTATGCTTGGTTGACCATTGCTAATTTGACTTGAGTTCGTAGGTTGATTTTACCTTGTCTCCCCCTCACCCCTTTTTCCATTTTGTGTTTTTTTTTTTCTTTTCAATGCTTGAAGCTATAATTTTCTATTGCCCATTTTCCCCACAGGTAAGGATGTTCTTGCCAAGGCTAAGACAGGCACCGGAAAAACTGTTGCGTTTCTTGTAAGATACTTCAATTGTGCGACATTTTACCTCCTAACCGGGGGCACATTGTTTTTGGCGTCCATGCTTCCCCGAGGATCATGCTTCAGTTTCTACAGAGAGACATGCATTTACATTCTTTCTGTTAATGAGAAGAGAGTTACTTGCTACTTGCTAGTCTCAGGGAGTTCTTTTGTCAGAATTCCCTGTTTTGAGTGTGTGAGGAGAAAATAGTCAGGTTTTTCAATTTCATGCTCTTTCTTATACCTTGCAGAAAAAAGTAAAAGTTTTACCTTTACTCTAAATGTGTGCTGCCGCTTGTTTTAGAAGATTGGATGTCTAATGGATTGCTTGTCCATCTTAGTGTGTTGTGTAACTTTAATCCAGATAGGTATTTAGAGTAGCAAAAACATGAGTCTGTAAGTTGTGATTTATGAACTGGTATTACTTGGCTTTGGAATATGCAACAGTTTCTCTAATAATTTGAAGTTATTTTCAGCTTCCATCGATTGAAGTTGTCATTAAATCACCGGCTCCTGCGCGTGATCAAAAGAGACCACCAATTCTTGTTCTGGTTATCTGTCCGACTAGGGAGCTTGCAGTCCAAGCAGCTGCAGAAGCCAATGCCCTTTTGAAGTATCATCCTTCTATGGGTGTTCAAGTTGTTATAGGAGGGACACGACTTGCTCTAGAACAGAAGCGCATGCAAGCAAATCCTTGCCAGGTTAGTTTCTTTGAGGAAATATGAAAGTGTTTCATTGTCCCTAGTGCGATCTGATATCATTTTCTGTAGTTAGAAAATTTAAACAGTCTGGAGGTAATTGCCATGTAAGAGGCCGAGAACTGCTGGTGAAATTTTCGGAGGACTTGTCCTAAAGAAGAAAATTTGGAAAATCACTTTAGAAGTCGTTTGATGCAATGGAGGATTGGATAAACCAATATCAATCACACTATTCACATCACATAATTTTGCACATGCATCAAAGTGCAAGAACAGGGAATCAGTCAATTTTGACATAATTGTTCAAGGGGCAAAGCTTATCTTACAAAGAAACATAATGGACGGATAATCTGCCAACCCTAGCAGATCGTAGAGAAGCTATAAAATTTAAACTGGGAAATAACATAATTTCTAGAAAGTTCTAGACATATCATCTAAAATTAGCTAAGATATGATCTAAAGCTCTAGAGATAAGAAAAGTAGTCACATTCCAATCTTGGAGGTTATGCAGTCTCACGTCCCATCGAAAAGCTTGACTTCGGCAAACTGTGTTAACTGCACCATCATCATCCCCTGTTTAGACGACAATTGTCATCGAATTTTAAAGGTTGGAAGAATGTTGTAAGTCTACTTAATGCGGGTAATACTTGACTTCGTAGTCGGAAGTTAACTATTTTGGCATCGGTTAGAAGAGAACTTCTTTTGATGAGTGTTGTTTTCTCTACTTTTTTGGGAATGGATCTAAGACTTTTGGATTCATTTTCTTCTACTTCGGGGGTTCTTGAAAAGACTCTCAGGGACTTTAATCATATGATTTAGCTACTGGTCTAGATTAATGGACCAACAAGCTTGTTATGTTATTTCTGTATACACTCTCTCGAGAAGATTTCAATCATAGAATACAGCAAGAAGTTGCTGTCCTCCATCCTTGTAAGTTGACTTGATTTTATCTCTGAAAATGTGAAATTACCTCTGTGGTGTGCCTTCTTGCTAGTGCTGTATAGCTGCCACTGATGACTAAATTTCACTAATTATTCAAAGGTTTTCTCCACACAATGCAGATACTTGTGGCTACACCTGGAAGGCTCAAAGATCATATTGAAAACACTGCAGGATTTGCAACCAGGCTGATGGGCGTGAAAGTTCTTGTACTCGATGAGGCTGATCGTCTGTTAGACATGGGATTTCGCAAAGATATTGAGAAAATAATTGATGCTATCCCAAAGCAGCGGCAGACTCTTCTTTTTTCTGCGACTGTTCCAGCAGAGGTTTACTTCTTTATTCCGAGCTTCTGTTGATTTGTCTTGGAAATATTTTCAAAGTCCTAATAGGTACCTTTTGTTTCTCAGGTTCGACAAATGTGCCACATTGCTTTGAAACGAGATCATGAATTCATTAGCACTGTACAAGAGGGAAGCGAGGAGACACACTCGCAGGTAGTTTCTCTTAATATCTTGAATAATTATCTACAGTTTTCAATTTTTGTCTAACAAGCTTGGTCTCTTAGAATTCTTGATTGGCTGGAAATCTCAGGTCAGACAGATGCATCTAGTGGCTCCTTTAGACAAGCACTTTTCCTTGCTCTATGCTCTTCTAAAAGAGCATGTTGCAGATGATGTCAATTATAAGGTACAGACTTACTCCAGCATTTTCTACTCCATAGATGAAATTTATGCACTGTAGGACAAATATAAGGTTGTTTTTTCGGAAGCACAAAGGCAATTTGCTCCAGCTGAGTGTTATCTATTTTTCATTATTATAGATATTTTTAAATAAACTTGTTTCAATTTTTCGTTAATGGGTGATTACTGCAATTGGTTCTTCAGGTTATTGTGTTCTGCACGACCGCAATGGTGACCAAACTTGTTGCTGATGTCCTTGGTGAGCTGAAATTGAATGTCAGAGAGATTCATTCAAGAAAGTCGCAGTCTTATAGAACAAAGGTTTCTGATGAGTTTCGGAAGTCAAAGGGTCTTATTCTTGTAACTTCAGATGTGTCTGCACGTGGAGTTGATTATCCTGATGTCACCCTTGTCTTACAGGTATCATAATGCCAATTCCTACCTATGCATAGTAAATTACAGTTCTCTTTTCTATAGGTGGCAATATTGAAGCTAGATTGAGCACTATATATTGCTGCAATCTCTCTATCTCACTGGGAAGTTCTATGGTGTTCCTCCCATATTCATCTGTAACTGCTAAGAACCTTATTCTGCATTCATCTGTTAACTGTTATGAACCTTCTTTTCCTTCATTTTTTTTTTTTAATTATTTGATTTAATTTTAATGAAAGTTACTGTCTGTTCTTTCTTAAAAGAGGGTTCTGGACTTCTCATATTGTTTTTTTTGAGCTTGTCGGAAATTTAAAAGCAAAAGTTGGGTGGCTCAGCATGCAGAAGTAATGATTGGATTACTTTGCCTATGGCAGGTGGGATTGCCTGCTGACAGACAACAATACATACATAGACTTGGTAGGACAGGACGGAAGGGCAAAGAAGGGCAGGGTATCTTGTTACTAGCTCCATGGGAGGAATTCTTTCTGTCAACCGTAAAGGATTTACCATTCACGAAGGCCCCAGTGCCTTCAGTAGATCCTGATACAAAGAAAATGGTGAGCTTAGATGAGCCCTCTCTTTATTTACTCTCTCTGTGTAGATCCATCTTTTCATGTCATCGTAGTCTTCTTCTTAGACTTAAGCACAGTAATAGATTTGTAGCCAGATAAAAAAATCATGTTATCTTGTAAGCATATTTAGATTCTTAGGCTAGGGGATGGAGGAATGGAAAAATGCTGACTACAATTATTATGAACAGGTCGAAAGGGCTCTGTCTCATGTGGAGATGAAAAACAAAGAAGCAGCGTATCAGGCTTGGCTTGGCTACTATAATTCGAACAAGAAAATTGGTAGCGACAAGCTCAGGCTTGTGGAGCTGGCGAACGAGTTCAGCCGGAGCATGGGGCTTGATAACCCTCCTGCCATTCCTAAACTCATCCTGGGCAAGATGGGCCTCAGGAATGTGCCCGGCCTTCGATCTAGATAGATTCTTGATTTACATTTGTGCAGCCACATTGATACAACAGACTATCAAGTGCTTTCATAGAAGATGAATGCTGGGGCTGGACTTTCTTCATTGATCTACATGTAACCAGATCATGAAGTGGATGTATTTGTTTTAGTCCCATGGCTTGGAGTTTCAGATGTACTTATGCCCCATTTATTGGAACCAGGTGAACCGGATACACAAAGTGCATAGCGTCCTTCACTTGTTTATAGCTGAATATCTAGACATGTTTGAAAGAACCTAGCGCTTCCAAAACATTTAGTACCTGTTAGATCAATTCACATCGACGTATAGATCGAGTCTGTGATCGGCTTCCTCAATTGCAAAGCCTGGTAAGTGCACTGGGTGTAAGCTGATAATGAACTCCAAGGCAAGTTATTTCATTGTTAAGGGACTCGAGTCTTCATTCAACAAAATAATTTGCTCGGTTGTTGTTGTCGTAGGAGTGTCAACGGGTTGGTTTGGATCGAGCTTTCATCTGAGCTGAACATGTTTGTTGTGTGGTTAGTGCAAACTGAACCTTGTGATACCTGAACCGAAAATATAGCAAGGTGTAAAACAGTCTGATGTGTGTAAAACAGTCGATGGCAGCCTTCCGGTTGCTGGAATTCGAGTTCTCGCTGCCGATGTCAATCTCCGGGTGGCTGGAGTTTGGCTTCTTCTCGCATCTAATGACACGGAGCTTCAAGCTGTCCGACTTTATTGTGGACGACATGCTCTGGATGGTCATCACGGTGCTGGAGTCCCTTGCCCTGGCCGCTACGCGCTGCTTCTTCTTCGTCTTCTACGGGTGCGCTCTCGGATTATCTCCCTCCCTCGTCCGCGAGATTTTTTTTTGTTTGCCATGCGTTTGTGTTTACTTTTGTAGTTGTGAACTGAAATTTCCAATATGTTCACTTGTGAATTAAAATTTGAGGGAGAATTTCTTCATCTACTGTCGAATTGGCTTGAATGATGACTTAGGATTGTGCGACCCTTTGAGTTCGTGGTTTGGTTAGCAGTGTCGCTTAGAGGGCTTCACATTCTCCGTGGACGAGAATGTGTTTCGGTTCGGTTGGATACCCGAATGTAGCCGAACCAAAGCTATTATGATGCTAATTCTTTCATCTATTATCCGAGTCGAATGAGAAGTATGCAATGAGTTGCTTTAGCACCGCAGCACTTGGTATTCTTCTCACGGCTAGATCCAATCTCCTAGTCCTTGCAGATAGGAAAAAGAATTTCACGTTCCCTTTCGGAAGCAGATGATTATTCCTCGCCTTCTCACATGAAAATATCGTAACTTTTTGGGTCGGGTCGGGTCGGGTCGAGTCTGTCACACATCAAAACTGATGATGCCCTTTACTAGTGTTGGATATCTCATTGACATGCATGCATAGTCCCAAACCATGAGGGGATGGGGGTGGTCCAGCAAAGGTGGTTTGACGTCCGCAAGCACTTCCCAATCCCATCACCCTTTTGCCAACTTTTGGGGAAAACTCCCTCTTTTTAAATCCAATTTTCGGCATCTAATAAAAAATATTAACGAGGCTTATCCACCCTATACAGAGGAACCTCATCTTGCTTTGAACGAGTCCGACTTTACCGGAAAAAAGATGAAAGCAAAAGAAAGGCAAAATCCCCAATGACTCGTTTGTCAAATTTCCATTTATGGGGTTGAGCACAGAATAATTGGTGTGATATCTATTTTGGGTTTTTGCCTGATGAGCAGTAGCGTGTAAGGATTCCTATCAACACCTACGGAGTCTAGTCATCGCTGCATGTAAAGGACTAAAGAGAGAGGCCACCGGGGCCACCAAAGTGTCCCTGTTTGAGCAAAAAAATTGGAGAGATTTCCCAATACACGGTAATGTCGGAATTGATCCCACCTTCTCTGAGTCCATGTCATTCGGCACATGCTCCTCCGAACATGAACGGAAGAGAAATAGGATAGGAAAGGAGGGGCTCAGTTTGGTGCGCGAAAACTAAAAGATCATAAGAATGAGAGTTCAAAAACAGAAGAAAGAATCGACCACACTTTTCGCACAACCTGAGATCCTTCAATCGCTGGTCGTTAAAAATAAGCCAGCTAGTTCATAACGGATGTGTTAGGAATCGCGCACCAATTCCAAAATAATAATCCAAGCAAACAATCCACACTAGCAAAATATAATCATAAAAGAACAAAATCGAAAGAACACATCGGAGAATTTGTTGTCAAAGTTCACCCGAACCTGGGGTACGTCTCCGCATAAAGACACTCTGCGAATCCACTAGTTTTCGAAAATAGTAGGAATATAACTGATGATCTTCTCATAAGATTAAGGCAAAAAGGAAATCGAAAACACTCAAGAATGCCGTTACGGCCTCTCTTTTTCTTTTTCTTTCTATTTGCTACTTTGTGCTTCTCTCTCTCTCTCTCTCTCTCTCTCTCTCTCTCTCTCTCCTCTTATGACGGCTACTACTTTTTTCACTTCGCTTATATGAGAGGAATAGCTTTTAACCTCAGAGCAAAAAAGGATAAAAGACAAAAAAGCCATTGATGAAATATCTTGGCTTCACAGGCCAACAATCTCCCACTTGAAGATAAATATATTTGATGCACCAATTAACTTTACATCCATCATCTTCAAAAACTAGTAACTGAAAGTTGTGCCTCTACAATACTCCTCATTAATTAACATGGAGTAATTCCAATAGTAGTAGTACGGAAAGTATGCTTCTCTCTGTCTACTACATTGATAATGTCGGCTGGATTTTTTGAGCCATCAATTTTCTGTAGCTTTAACTTGTTATCTTCCAATGTCGACTCGATGAAGTGATAACGCTTCTTGATATGTATAGTCCTTGAGTGATAAGTTGCATTCTTTGCTAAGTGCACTGCACTTTAACTATCACTCCACAGTATGCTCACTAGCCGCTTTCGATGTAGCTCCTCCAAGTAATCTTGTAACCACATGATTTCCTCGGAGGCTTCCATGATCGCCACGTACTCTGCTTCTATCGTTGATAGAGCCACTATTTTCTGCAATTGAGATATCCAACTCACTGCCGTACCTGTAATCGTAAAGACATATACCACTATATCGATTACCCGAGTGATCCGCATTTATACAACCCCGCAATTCTAGAGATGTACCTCCATAACAAAGAGAGTAATTTGATATACCCGCTAGATATCTCAATATCCATTTTACTGTATGCCAATGCTCTTTGCCCGGGTTTTGCAAATATCGACTCACAACTCCCACTGCCTATGCAATGTTTAGTCTCGTGCTCACCATGGCATACATCAAACTTCCCACCGCCGACATATACGACACTGCCGCCATCTCATCTTTCAAAGCTTGAGCACTCGAACATATATCCTTGGAAAGTTTGAAGTAACTCTCTAGAGGAGTCGCAACCGGCTTTGCTTAATCCATGTTGAATCTCTTCAACACCTTGTTCACATAGTTTTCCTACGACAATCATAATTTCTTATTTTTCCAATCCCTAATGATTTTCATGCCTAAAATCTTTTTAGCCTCTCCCAAGTCTTTCATAGCAAACCGCGATGCTAACATCTTTTTTACTTATGCGATTCTCTTCATATTAAAATTAGCAACTACCATGTCATCAACATATAAAGAGAGATATATAATGTCACCATTGCCATACTTTCGAAAATAAACACAATGATCGGCCTCACAATGTGCGGATCCTTTTCTTCCATAAAACCATCAAATTTTAAGTACTATTGTCGCGAAGCTTGCTTCAAGCTATGCAAGCATTTCTTCAAGCGACACATCATGTGCTCTTTACCTTTGACCACAAAACCTTTAGGTTGCGCCATGTATAACTCTTCATCTAGATTACCATGCAAAAACACTGTTTTTACATCTAACTGCTCGAGATGAAGATCCTCCACTGCAACTATACTTAGTAAAACTCTTCTTGATGTCATCTTCACTATTGGTGAAAATATCTCGGAGTAGTTGATCCCTTCTTTTTTAGAAAAGCCCTTTACTACAAGTCTCGCCTTGTATGTGATACTACCATCTGTTTCACTTTTGATCCCGTACACCCACTTGTTTAAGAAAGACTTTTTACTAGTGGGCAACTCGATCAACTCCCAAATTTTGTTTTGAAGTAATGAGCTCATCTTGTCTTTCATAGCACGCTCTCACTACATGTGAGATATGTCTTTCTTTGCCTTATCATAAGTCTCTGGCTCTCCCGAATCTGTATATAAGACATGGCTCAGAACAGTATTAGCCGATAGATCAAAAATTACCTTTGATGTTCTCACACGTGTAGTCTCCTCAAAACAGATACTTCGGAGTCGTTAGTCTATTCTGAATCACTGCATTCCTCTTGAACTGCCTGCTCATTGATAATATGTTCATCTTGAACCTCCCCTTTTGGTGCATTGTAATCTACTGGAATCATCTTCACAGGAATTGTGTCTAGCTCAATATATTCTGGTTCTATTGCGGTTTCATGCTTTGTCCGACGATCTTTATACATATTTTCTTCATAGAACACCACATTCCGATTGCGAATGACTTTGTCATTCTCACAATCCCAAAGCCTATATCCATATTCATCGCCGCCATATCCAATAAAGACGCACTTTTGGGACTTAGCATCAAGCTTCTTCCTGTCCTCTTTGTCAATCAAAACATATGCAATACAATAAAAAACTTTTAGATATGAATAGTTTCTTTTTACCCGACCACAGTATTCCTCCCTCCAACGCACTAGATGGACTCTTGTTAATCAAATATACATCTGCATCAACTATAGCAGCCCATAAGTGTAATGGGAGACTCGCATGTAATCTCATGCATCTTGCATGCTCTAAAATAGTCTTGTTCATCCTTTTCGTTACACCGTTCTCTTGAGGAGCTCTAGGAGCAGTCTTTAACCCGTGTATCCCTTCCCAGCTCAAATATTTTGCAAATTCATTGCTTGTGTATTCACCACCATTATTAGATTTCAGAGCTTTAATCTGATAACTCCGTCTCTTTTTTTACCATGGTCTTCCATATTTTGAAAATCCCAAATAGTTTTGATTTTTCTCTAAGAGCATAGACCCAAGTCTTTCTTGTCGTATCATCAATGAAAGAGACAAAATACCTCTTACCACCATAAGAGAGTTCCTAAACCGGTCCCCACACATCACTATGAACTAACTCTAGCTTTTGCCCGTTATTCTGTCACCCATTTAATTGAAAACTAACTTGTTTTCCATAAATGCAACTTTCACGTAAATCTAACTCAAACCTTTTGCAAACCTGGAAGTAACTTTCTTGAGTGTAAGCGCTTTGCACCCTTTTCACCAAGATGTCCTAAACAATAATGCCAAAGAGTAGATAAATTACCCGTATCTACCGTAGTTGCAACCATATCACTAATATTGTCTCCCTAAAAGAAGGTAAAGTGTACCCGTACATTTTCTCTTTGCTACTACTCTTGCTCTTGAGGTTATCTTCCACTCTCCGCATCCAAAAGTTGTTACCATGCCTTTTTAATCAAATTTACTAGTTGAAATTATATTTTTCTTCAACTCGAGAATATGTATGGTTTCATGCAAAATTAGACGTCCGCCACCCGAGATGTTCACAATTACATTTCATTTTCCTATAATCGGACACATGTGGCCGTTTCCCACAATCATTTGCCCAAAATCTCCACTAGCATAATCAGCAAATATATCTCTTTGCGAGGTGCAATGAAAAGAAGCGCCAGAGTCAAGAAACCACTTATCCGTTGTCAAGTTAAACCCCGCATATAAATACAAGTTCTCTAGCAATGGTTCATCGCTTACCACATTTGCCCATTGATTCTCATCTCGTTGTTTTTTTTTGTAGGCTTCACATCGAAATCTACGATGCTCTGTCTGATGACAAAACCAGCACTCGTCTTTTGCAACCTCTCTCTCTTCCCCCTGGATTGTGATCGGCCACGCCCGCTGAATTTTCCTCTGCTTTTACTTCTCCCACGGTTCTCTATTGTTAGTGCTGTTGAAGATGCAGATGTCGAAAATTTATCTCCACCCGAGACTTTCCTTCGTATCTCTTCATCCATGATATCGCTCACAGCATCATCCAGAGTCAAATCATCTTTCATGGTGCTTGAAATTCCTTACATCGCTATGTTATAGCTTTTCGGAATGGAACATAAAAAAAGTAGAGCTTGAAGCTTCATATCCGGATTTATGCCTACGGATTCTAACCGACCTGTGACCTGCGTAAAACTGTTAATATGCTATGCAATGGAACCTCTATTAGATAATTTCATATTAACCAACTTCTTTAGCAAAAATATCTGATTTGATGTGGACGGTTTCTTATACATATTCGTTAGAATATCCATGGCTTCTTTTGTAGTCTTCGCTTTTGTGATGCGTTACCCTGTCTTTTCGTCAGCCCCGACGAATTGCACCTAACGCCTTTCGATCAAGAATTTTCCATCCCGATTCTACTGTCGGATCCAGTTCCGCGAGTTCGAGTTTCCAACCCTCAAGTGGTGTATAGAGATCTTTCTAATAAAGATAGTCCTCTATTTAGAGCTTCAACCATCCGAAATCCCGCCCATCGAACTTATCGATTCTGATTTTATCTTCCGCCATATCGTTTACTTTCAATTGAACATCACCAAAAAACCTCGATGTTCTCGATTAGCCAACCCAGGCTCTGATACCAGTTGTTAGGAATCGTGCATCAATTCCAGAATAATAATCCAAGCAAACAATCCATACTAGCAAAATATAATCATAAAAGAAAAGAATCGAAAGAACATACCATAGAATTTGTTATCGAAGTTCTCCTAAACCTGGGGTACGTCTTCGCGTAGAGGCACTCTGCGAATCCACTAGTTTTCAAGAAAAGTAGGAATACAATTGATGATTTTCTCACAAGATCGGGGTAAAAAAGAAATCAAGAACACTCAAGAATATTGTCACGGCCTCTCTTTTTCTTTTTCTTTCTATTCGCTACTTTGCGCTTCTCTCTCTCTCTCTCTCTCTCTCGCTTTTATGACGGCTACTACTTTTTTTATATCGCTAATATAATAAGTATAGCTTTTAACCTAAGAGCAAAAAAGGATAAAAGATTAAAAAAAAGCCCTTAATGAAATATTTTGACTTCACATGCCGACGGGGATGAACATGAGAGTTTCCGAGTTTCAAGCTTGACGTGGGCGGTTGAATGGTAGTATGACCCAGGAGGGCCAAAAGCTAATAATAATGGAGAGAAAGTTCATTTCTTCCTAGTCATTCCCCGGAAACACACGGCTTCCCTTTTCTTCCCTTTTCTTTTTACCTACCATTTAAGGAACGATTAAATAATGTTGGAACCACTGTACTTGGCGCCCCCAAAAAAAAAAAAAAAAAAGGGGGTCCAAGACCCAATCAACTTTGATTTCTTTTAGCAATTGGGGTTTCAAAGGTCATTCTCATCCGATCGCCGCTACCATGTCGATCAGATGAATCGCTCGTCGCGAGTCCGGGCAATTTCTCCCGAAAGGAATCGCTAATCACGCGGCCTCCGTTCGGGGTCCTCCGAAGACTTCAAGCTTTTCCTCCTTAGATTACGAATGAACATGACAGGAAGTAAGAGTAAAGTCTACTTTCGTACGTGCAAGACTCGAAAACGGGTCAATTCCCAAACCCCCCGCCAAAAAAAAAAAACAAAGAACTTACACAGAGACAAAGACTTCTTATCATAATCTAGAAATGATGTATGTGTTAAGCTCGGCGGTACATGACTGCCATCTCCCCAGCCTAAGTATCCCGTCTGCCCATGAAATCACTTTGCTTATATTTAGTGCTATGTTCGATACATATATTTCCCTCAGTATTCCCAAAATTCTTGGTCTTGGTCGGTGAATCGTGTCCTTATCCACTTTGTACTTAACAGAGTACATAGAGATCGAGATGAATGGGCAGACGTGGCCCAATCACAGCCCACGCATCACTGTTTTTTTGGTTGTTGCAGGGGCTTGGAATTGCTTCATCCTCTGCAAAACAGACAGGTGGTCTATCATCAGCTGTTGGTGTCATTTTCATCTAAATACCGATAGAAGACTCAAATATAAGGCAACGCTTTCATATGATATCTCAAACGACTAAAATAGTTGGGACGAGATCTTGAGTTCAAATATTTTCAGGCTTCGTTTGTCGGGATCAATAAAATATTTAAATATTAAATTAAGCTTTCATCTAAACGACTTAAATTTTTAGAACGAATATCAATGATTCCACAAAATATCACACCGGACGAAGGAATTAAAGAGTAAATTTCGAAGTGTGCTCGGGGACATGTTTCGTCCACATTGAAGCATTCTTAACATTTGAAAGATCAAAGAGGACGGTAAGAAATTGAATGAAGTCATGCTCAAATCAGGCTCACTTCATCAATGTCCACAGCTTCGAAACAGGCAACCCCCACCATTGCTAGTGCTCCGCCTACTCCTTCCCACCCCAATTTGACCACAAATATAGAACCTCAAAAAGCTGCCGACTTTTTCCATGCAAGCAGTTCAAAAAAGTAAAAAAAAAAAAAGGGAGGAATTTCATAAGCACCCTTGTCCTCCGTTGATTTGATGATTGGGAAAAGGGTGATTAGTTAAAATCTTCAAATCAAAAGCCGACAACATGGCGGCTTGGGTAATATTTGTCTTGTCATTACAAATCTCGAAACAAATAGGAGGAAAGAAAGTTTTTACCTTTTTACGCAATAATTTTTCCTAAATTCACGGGCAATGCGTTTGGATTATTACCACCTAATTTCACACGAATTTTGTTCTTGTCGGATATTTCAATTATAATAAGCGAGTAAAGTCAAAGGGGGGGGTATCACTTCCGGAGCAGCCGACCGGCGAAAAGCAAGTTGGGATTAGAAGGAGTGATCAATTTTAATTAATCAAGTTTTATTCGTCACAAGATAAGCATTTCTAATGTGAATGAGAGAGAGCGTCGCGATGGTGGGCCCACCCCCCCCACCCACCAATGAGTGCAGCTTCCTAAAGCGACTTTTCAATTTTCTTTTTCCCTTTTTTTTTTTTATAATTATCGCCGATATAAAATTAGATTATGTCGGTGAATTCGGAGATTTTTGAAGGGCTCTCGGCTCGCGAAGCTCGGCTTGAGCTAGCAGCTACAAAGGTCCTCTCTCTCTCTCTCTCTCTCTCTAAGCAGCTTCTTCATCTTCATCTTCATCGTGTTCGTCTTCGTCTTCGTCTTCGTCTTCTTCTACAATTTGCGATTCTAAAGCTCTTCAGCGAGAGAGAGAGAGAGTAGAAATGAACGGCCGCGAGGTGGTTGGGATAATGGAGGCGCAGTACATACAGAGGCACCACCGGCACGATCCCCGTGACGATCAGTGCACTTCGGCTCTTTTCAAGCACGTCAAGGCTCCTGTCAATTTGGTACGCGTTTCTTGTTTTGTGTGTGTGTGTGTCTGTGTCTGTGATCATCGACCGTCTCATTTCCTGTTTCGTTGGAGGATCTTTTGATCTGGTTGACTCGCAGAAGATGGTGTAGATCCGATGAGTTCGAGCATTTTGAACGATTTAGGTTGATCGTAGCTCGATCATTTGGGTCCGCGTAAAGCAACAAGCTTGGGGATAATGTTTGTGAGATCGGAGTGTAGTTGCCATCTCGTTCTAGTGATTCTGCTATTAGCTCGATGAGGGACACGTGGCTTGACATGTTTAGTTTCCGTTGATAAGTATATGAATCCAATGTTCTAACCCTTTGTATCTCGAATTTCGAAAGTGCGAGTAAATTGGCATGTGTGATTGCGGAAATCTTTGTTGATTCTTGTGTTTGTGTATCAGGTGTGGTCTCTCGTGAGGAGATTTGATCGGCCCCAGCAGTACAAGCCGTTTGTTAGCCGATGCATCATGAGAGGCGAACTCGGGATCGGAAGTGTACGAGAAGTTAATGTTAAGTCTGGTCTTCCTGCCACCACGAGCACGGAGAGGTTGGAGCTCCTTGATGATGAGGAGCACATTCTCGGCGTTCGGATTGTTGGGGGTGATCACAGGCTAAGGGTAATAATATTCAAGCTTCTCTTGGGCACTTCATTAATATTGACATTTTCTGAAGTTACTCAGAACGTTCTACAATCAGTGAACTGGGGATCACGATTTTGTGGCAAGCCTTGATTCAAATGCATGGTCTTTTCTCGTCATGTGGTTCAGAGAAGAGATCGCACCGACTTCTCTTTCTTTTTTGTTGGTTCTGTGGCTTTCTAAATCGTATCCCTTTTGTCATTCCTTCATTTTCTTTTTCCCCTCATTTGGTATCCTCTTGAAGAAATCTGATTGTGTATTCTAGGACAATTTTCTGACAGGTTCAAATTGTGAAGTGTGACCTCCTTCCTCTGGTTTCAGCTTCACAGAAAACTGTCTTTTTCCGGGGGCTATGCACTGCAACGTTTTTACGTGGACTATCCTAATTGTTAATCTTTTAGAGGTAGAATTAAATCTATTTGGCCGAAGGGGAGCCTCTTATGAAGGATATGGCGTGGATGAAGTGAATTTGCAGGGCTACTGTCGCGCTCAAATCAATAATAATCTAGGGTACTTGCCTGCATGAAGACAGAAGTGTTTGTTCTAGTGTTATTCCTCATTTTGTATATTGATTCTAGTGATAAAGGAAAATACAAAGGATCGGTTTCATCTTGCACTGTATGAAATTGCTGCTGATAGCTTACAGGTTCTTTGCGCTTTTTTGGCCTTGCAGAATTATTCATCAATAATGACGGTCCATCCAGAGGTCATTGATGGGAGACCAGGGACGCTGGTAATTGAATCTTTTGTGGTAGATGTGCCCGAAGGGAACACCAGGGATGAGACATGCTACTTTGTTGAGGCCTTGATCAGGTGCAATCTGAAATCTCTGGCCGATGTCTCAGAGAGGATGGCTGTGCAGGACCGGACGGAGCCCATTGATCGGTTTTGAACTAGATGGCTACTGCTGTGGTGTTGGGGAGTTTAGATCCTAAGAGCCCCTTAATGTCGAGCCATCCATTCAAGTTGTCAGAAGTTTCGGTTGCGTCAATGGCTGCGATATCTGTCTTTTGGAAACAGTTATGCTATTCATGAGCTTGTGCTTGCCAGTCCGTTCGTCTCACTTTGCAATTATCTGCAAATTAGAGCCCTACAAAGGCTTCTGTATGCATTTGTTAAATGGAGTGGATGGTTCCTTTTTGCCTTGAATATTACTAGGTTTTTTGTTTTCTGTGGTGCTTATGCAATGGTATGTAGATATCAATATCAGATGCTCTTACTTCTGTGGGATTATGTAATTTTGCAACCTCTAGGTTTGGAGGGCACAGTGTAGCTTGTAAATATTTGGGCATGTTTTAGTTACTTGATGTTGTTGCTGTGCGACTTCCCCTTAACGCTCGATAGGCTACAATCAAGAAGCTTTCTCCATGATTTCGAAGGATTAATGTCCTCTACTAGTTTTTTGTTTTTGGAAAATCGAATAAGATTACTTCCAGCAACCAAGTTCCACGATGAAGTTGTTTTGCCATGCTGTATTGAATTATTGATGCGGCAATTATGAGTATTTTAATATTCTGATGCGTAAAGATTCTTTGCGTTAATCTAGACATGTTCCATGTTCTTCTCGACTTAGGTTTCAACCAAAGTGTCCCAAGTAGCAGCATCTTACTTTATTGCCAATCTGCCAGATATTTGTGGTAAGTCAACTCTTTGAGCTCCTTTTGGAGAATGAATGGAGTTGGGAAGTAGAACATCACAAAGGTTCTTTCAATAGATTGCATTACACACTGGAAATTGAGGACAGCTTCTGAAGAAAAGTAGGCATAGCAGAGTTTTGTAGACATTCCTCGATGAAACTCTCCATGATTGTCGTAAGAATCCAGAGATGAATCGATGATTAAGTGTCTTCATGCAGTGCTCCACTTGGCATTGACGTCTCCAGAATCAAACTCGTGATTTTGGGCGACATCTCTCGGTATAAAATATGAAACTAGTCTCCTTGACATGTACAGAGGTTCTGCATAGTTCAATAAGGAAACATGTACGAAGATCCATCGAGAGAGAACCCACCTAATAGCTTTCTAGCATTTGCTCTGGCTGGACTGAATTTATTGGCGGAAAATTTTCCATTCTCATCCTCAGTATTGACTGTTATTATTTATTAACCAGAACATACTATAAATGGCACATCAACAACTGAACTGGCTCAGCCATTGAGAATGTGTAAACTGTTCATTTAGACCATAACCATATATGATTACCACCGATAATAAAGCGAAGCATCTATCGAAAAGACCACTTTCAGGAACTGGGGAAAATTGCTGGCCAGCTGAAGGATTGGGAGCAACACAGTAATTAACAGAAGGAACTTCAGACTAGTTCTTACCAACTGCGCTTGGTCTTCCATAAGAGATTTCAAGTGCGCTCCAAATATGAGCCTCAGAGCTCTAGTTTGAAAGCAAAATGTTAACTGATGCACAGATAGACACACAGAAGGAGGGAAAGAGAGAGAGAAAGAGAGGAGAGAGAGGGAGCAAGGCGCATCGGTTGATTGCACCCCCTCAAGAACTGCCAGCCTGCCTCAGTAGTTGAGCTCTAGAAAAGGGAGGTCAAGTTGGAAGCCCTTGAGGGGGAGTGAACAACCACTGCCTTGGAGACCATGCATTGAGGCAGAATTGTGCCTTCGTCCATGAACAGACTCATCTCACACAACTCAATGAGAGCTACAACCTCTAATACAAACTGTGAAGTTCTCTTGGCCATACCGACTTGGAGGAGGGTCCTCTTTATAGGCCATAAATAAGGATGTGCATGCATATGTCCGTGTATGGAAGTGGGCACGCGAGAGAGAGAGAGGGGGTCGCTAGGGCCTACATATCTGGGGCAATCCATACGGGTGGCATAATCAGATCCTTCCTCCAAAATAGTGGGGGTCACTCCCATTCCACATGGACAAAGCACAGTTTCCACATTGCCATAACAAAGTCAATCCAACTGACGAAAGAATATAGCAGGTTAAGCATCTCAACCAAATCCATTACCTCTTTAAACTCCATGGATGAAGAAACTCTCCATATCCATCACGAACAAATGGCAAGTTGGGACATATTTGATCATCAGTTTCATCCATAATCTGCACATGTTCTTATTCGCCCATTATCCATTGTCATGTTTTCCAGCTCACCTCAACTGCATCAAGTCCAAGATGTACAAGCTTAAAAGAAACGTTAGCATGCGACTACCAGAAGAACAAAGATTGTCTAAGCTCAATTAACTCCCAAAATTTGCAATTTTCCATATAGCTAATCTGATTCGAATTCCTTTTGTACTCTTCCTACCTAACCCTTTCTTACTTCGCAACAATTGTCTTTTTTGCTATTCCACCAGAACGCTGAACTTCAGTAGCGCCAAGTGTCTATGTTGACGTGTCAACTTTTCCCTACATGAAACAATTGCCATAAAACATTTTTGGTCATGTCTCAGTCATGACTATCTCCTAAAAGCCTAAGCAGCCCATGATTATTACTGACCTCCGCAATACTAAATTGTTGTTGGAAACGATCTGCAGCGTCACAAAGCCCTTCCTCTTCCCAGAGAGACCGGACAGAATAACCAAGGATTGAGTTGGTTAGTAAAAATGGACACAGAAAGTGAGCATCCAGCCTCTCTGAATTAGTGATTATCTAGTCACACAACTGTCTTTTCCCCCGGTACTCCTTCCTAATAGTTATAGGTGGTGACTCTACAAGAAAATACTTGAGGCCCAGGTCTTGCAAAATTCATCCACCGGGTTTGGGACATATGACTGTCGCAGAAGCATCTTGACTATTCTAATGATGATCAAGGCAAACAAAGCTTCAATATTTAACATAGTGCAAGTCTAATGGAAAAAGTGAATGAATCAAAGTAGTTGTCGCTGTCGAAAAACTAATAACTTAGGAGCAAAAGTTGTGCCAAACTTAAAAAATAGAAAAAATATCAGATACAAAAAGTTGTATGCATGCTAGTTTTTAATTTGTTTGACAGTGGCCTCATCTTAATGTGGTTTTGAGACTTCCCATTTGATAATGCAGTGGTTTTTAGTGAGGCGTTAGGCACAACATAGGGTGCGTGCACCTCATCAACCATATAACCATCATCAAAATCATTGTGCACAGCCCAGCTAGAATCATAACCCTTGATCAAGATCGGGCAACTATGAACACTTAATAAAATCAATCCCGTTGATGTGCAAATATTCCCACGAGTAGAAAGTCTTTTGTGCCGGACAATCACAAGAGACAGTAGTAAATTTGTACAAAAAACTTGGGTTTATACCTAAAAGATGCACAACGAAAGAGGCCACTTAGCAAGATAACTGTATGTTCATATATTAAATTCTGCAGGGCTTCACCTCATGAAAAACACTTGTAGGAGTACTCAGCTCCACAAGATTTCCTGCCCCTGTGTATTGATCAACACAGAACTACGACGGAGTTATTTTTATTATCAATCGTTATATTACTTCACCAGGCATCATCATAAACTTCCAGGACAAGACAGGCAATGTTCAGAGACTTTTTTCGTGTTCGTTTATGACAAGCACAGACATCCAACTCTTCTCTTCTTTGAGCTCTTGTGGATGCTCTTTAAAGTATGAGATGTTTCTGATTTGATTGAAAAAGTTTTCTGCCCGATAGTACAATCTGTTCATAAGAGACTGTAGTTGATAGTAAGAGCCTCACAAATCACCTGTAGGCGGGAGGACAATGTGGACTGCATCCTTCTTCATAAGACTTAAGGAAACACCTTCTATAAATAGACTCTTCAACCATATATCATCATAGCAATTCTACCAGTGTTCTCAAGGACGACCATCAGAAACATGGGAACAAGAAGCTTTTCTTCACTCTTTGTGGAGCTACCAGTCTGCTGAATTCACTTGCCGATACCAATCTTCACGGCACTGCCATCTTCATCAAAATCTGGCAGTGTATCTTCATCTTCCTTAGTCCAATCATCCTCATAATTGCCATCAAAGTCGTATCCTCATTGTCATCAGCATCTACGCTATCAATCATCGAGTCACCAACATCCGACCAGTCTTCACCACAGTCCCCATCACTTGCATCTTTTCCCTCCGGGATTACCTCTGCTCTATCCCCATCCTGCTTGAAACTCCCATTCTCGCAAATTGAGGCACAGCAGCAACAAGAGAACGAAGCTTCTCCTTGATAAGCAACAGGCGATCTTCTCTACTAAATGGGAGCCATGGTATGCTTCCCTCAGGAATACCGAGTCCCTGTCCCCTTTTAGAGATATATAAAACATAGCCAAATGCATTATCAGCATACGCCTCAGTTGCTGTGAGAATCTAAATTCCTCCCTAAAATGAATGAGTTGATGAACAAGAGTTCTCTTCTCAACAGTGAGGCTCAAAATCTCACGGACAACCCCCGCAAACATGCTTCTCTTTCTCTGGCTTACCTGACTGCCATGCCGAGAAATCAGAGTAAGGGGATATATAAGGCATATCTCTGAATTTATAAATCCTCTTCATCTCACCCCTAGACAAGACCAGACCCTTGGGCAACCTCACTCTATTGAACTTCGGGGGCCTATCAATGGTCAAATTCTTCTCTTCAATCTCTCTACCCAATTCACCTCTTCAGCAAGCTCCGCGGCAGATACCACGAGCTCTGGATCCCAATGAATTAGCTCTAAACCGGGCCACGCAAGGTCGCTATGACTCTAAAGTATTGCGGATACCAGGGGCAGATCATATCACGGAATTCTAATGGAAGCCCCAAATCGGTCCTTAAATGCGCATTCTTTTCGAGTAAAATGCGCTTCTCCAGACACATCATGAGCAATTTCCTCCATTTGACTACCAACAGATCCTCCATCTCACTCGTAACTTCCAACTCCAGAAAAAGCCTTTCTGCTTCAGGGGTCAACTTGAACTTCAAAGAATAAACCCCTTCTTCTATAATTTCAAACACGGCAGGAAACTTCAACAAAGCAATCGATCGTCGTTTTTTATCCAACCCAAGAGCCCTCTTATACCTACACAGTTCCCTCAGCGACATTGTTTGATCAGGTCTGCTTACAAGAATCTTCCTAATCTTGAGAACCAGTTTCAATTTCTTGTCTCTTTGTATTGCATTATCAAGTGGAAGCTCCTTCCTTCTTTTCACTCCAGCCCTTACTGGATAAGAAGTTCTTACTGGGTGTATCAGATTTGCACTGTTCTCTCGCATAATCAAAGTTTTGCCCAAAAATGGAGTCTTTTCCGGAAAATATGGGGATCAAAAGGTACGTGATTTCACAGGCAATGTGGGTCTTTCGAGAAGAGAGAAAGGAAGAAAAGTTAAGGGTTGAAGCAACAGTCTCTGTTCCATATTAGCTTCATCGAAGGAAAGAGACCAAGCAAACACCTCCCAACAGAGGAGCCGGTAATTTCACGAGCAGCAGCTGAGCCGAGCGAACAAAGCGTCGCCGCTAATTTCCTTATAAATAGATTTTTTTTTTCACTGTAGTAATTTCTAAGAATATTTTGATTTCAGCTTTTAATTTTTAGGATGTTTGCCAATGTCTTTAATAATTTTTTAGAGACAATGATAAACTTTCTGAAAGAATGGCTCTTTTAGTTTTATCAAGAGATAATTACAGTAGAAGTCCAGAATTAGTTACAAAAGTACAATTGTGTTCTAAAACTTGCAAAAAATACAATTAAATTCTAAGATTTGTTAAGTTGGTTCATTCGAATCCTTACCGCTGATTTCGTCCAATTTAACTAATGAAAAATATTGATGATAATGTGATTAAATAATAAAATATAAAGTTAAAACGACGTCGTTTTGATAAAAAATTCTATTTTTAACATAAATTTTATTTAAATTAAATTCAAAAAATAAACTAAAAGAAAGAGAGTAGAAACCACGCACAGAGGGCTACAAGCCCTCCATTGCCCCCACCATCACCAAGAAGAGCAAGCGAGGGTGAGGGATGGTCGACAAGAGTCATCAGGCCCTAGCTAGGTATCGATGACCTTCGCCCGAACCCGATCGGTGGTGAGGGCTATTTTAATTTAGCTTATTTCTTAAATTTAATATAAATAAATTTTGAATTAAAAATTAGATTTAGACCAAAATGCCATTGTTTTAGCCACTCCAAGATAAAGAAAATAAAAAAGATAATGTGAACATTAGTTAAATAGGACGGGGTTAATGGACAAGCTTGATTAAATCAATTTGATAAGTTTTAGGATTTGATTATCCTTGTTGTAAAGTCGGCGATGGCGAAGGAAGGGGGAGAGAGAAAAAAAAAGGGAAAAGAGTAAAAATAGAAAAAAAATTCAAAAAAACATAATGAACAAAAAATGCTTCTCAATTAGGTATTTCTTTGAAACCATTTAAGCACTTTGGACCTTTATTTGAAACAAGATTTACTTTAGGTTCTTATTTAAGAAAATGAGGATATTTCGGGTCTTTATTTAAAAATTTTCCTAAATTATAAGAAATTTATTGCACTTATCCTTTTCATTAATAAAACGATAATTGTAGAAATAAAGAATTGCACATGAAAATTTTCCGTTCTTTTGGTCTTTATTAATAGTACGAATTTTCACAATCGCTGAGGAGTCTTGAACTTGAGAGCTCAACTCAGTCGCCGGAGCTAAGAGGTAATAAGAGACGAATGGCGAAGCCGACGAAGAGACGGGATCGTGGCGTTGCATCGAGTTCGGCTGCAGCGCAGAACCGAAAACAGCCCGATGCATCCACTGAACAGGACGTGCTGAGTGACTCGACCTCAGATCGCAAGCTCATTCTCATCTTCGTCGTGTTCTTCGTACTTTCCCCTGCCATCGCCGTTCTTGTGTACCTCAAATACGCTCCGGTTACGGAGACCCCAAGCTCTTCTGCACGAGGAGGAGGGTTTGTCAAGACTGATGTGACTTACCAAGAAGTTCTAGCTGTAAGTACTGCTTTGTGAGGGGGAAAAAGTTTTCATTTTTCTTGTTGAATTTTGCAAAAAGCAGAGAGGGGAGTTTTGAGTTTTCCCATGTCGTAATTTTGTGAAGAAATTCAGGATAACTCTAGGGTCTTCGAGAATGCCTCCCGACGGAATTTCGGGAATCCAGTGCTTGCTTACATCACCCCATGGTAAGTCCTATCGTCAATCCGGATTTGCTTAATCTATTATTTGGTGTTGATAAGTTCCATTAGAGCTGTTTTTGTTTCTAGCGTGGAGCTTGTGTCTGTTGATTTTCAGTTGTTTCTAATGGTTTGATGAATTGGAAGAGATTGGCCTCTGTTCATATAACTTGGACACTTTGGAAATTCTGTGCTTGCGTTTGGTTGACAAATGTAGTTCCCATTAGCATGGGTAGGATATTGTTGTTGTCATTTAGCTTATTTGGTGCACTACACCTACTTCGACTTAGGTTGCCTTTCAAGTTTCGGATTAGATTTTACAGTACTGGTGCTTCAATCTTTTTCTTACGGTGTTTTTGTGAATGTTGAGATGTTGAGATTCTTGTTTGGGGAAGATACTCAATATAGAAAAACCTGAACTTTGCAGGAACTCAAAGGGCTGTGAGATAGCAAAGCGGTTCAACTCCAAATTTACCCATTTGTCACCTGTGTGGTATGAACTCAAGAGGTATGCCCCTTCTCAGATATCGTTCAACCATTAACTATGTCAAGTCTAATCCCTTGTCACTTAAGTATGTGGTTATAATGTGCCTATTCACAGTAATTTGCCTTAACCTAATAGTTTAAGCTTTTGGTTAAACATTCGAATACGGTATCAAAGTTTAGGTCAATACTTGAAGTCCTGGCACTCCTCTCTAAAATCATTGCTTGTGGTGGGTTACAACAACTTCCTCGCGTGATAAGGGTCTTGCCCATTTCACAATAGAGAGCCAAGTTGAGCACATGTGAAGGAGTGGCTTGCACATGAGGAGTGACAAGTATAATCCCGCATCGCTTAAACAAGTGGTTATAATATAATGTGCCTCATATACATGTAGTTTCCTTCCACCTAATAGCTTAAGTTTTTGGTTTAGAGTTTCTAACAAGCTATGTCTGCTAATTTAAGAAGTCTACTCATCTATTGGTCTCTCAACTGCCTATAAAGCAGATTGAGCTTATCTTTCCTCAGAAGAGGCAAGTCCTGAGAGGTTGTGGTGTGGTATTTCTGGTTTTTTGTACCCTTTGATAAGTAACATTGAGAACCGATGTTGGTATTTAGGCATTTTGGAGATACATCATTTGAGGTGTGAATTTTGTTGTTTTCTTTGACATAAATGTCTCCAGAGGCTAGAGTTCTTCTTATGTTGAGAACTTTGGAATCTAGAGTGGCGATACCCACTCACTTGTAACTTCTCAATCCACAGCCAAGGAAGCAGCTTAACCTTGGATGGGAGACATAATGCTGATGCGGAGTGGATCTCAGAGCTCAGAACGAAAGGGGATGCTCTGGTATGGTAACATTTTCATTTAAGACTTCAGGTTAAGGTTGACAAGTTGGATATTTTAATCTCTCAGATTGCTTGCTTGAGAATTTGCTTGGATGTTAACAAATTAGACTTATTGCTGGCAAAGATGTTTTAGTTGAGGTGTCAAAACCGATGTACCTTCTACCTTTTGCCTACTTTCAAGGTGCTACTTTAAGCCGTACTATAATCTGCAGGGGACCTTTGACCAGAGACCTCTCCATAATTTGTGTTTAAGTTGTTATATTCTAAGTTAGGTATTTTACTCCATGCTTTCAACCTAATGAAGCTCTTTGTGATCAGGTTTTACCTAGAGTTGTTCTGGAAGCACTTCCTACAGAGCTGCTTAGGAAGAAGAAGCAGAGGGCCAAAGCTATTCAGCTGATAGTAACAGAGTGCGAGTGAGTTTCCGTCATCCTCAGTGGGTTACTTCTTAAATGACAGTCCTATCGCTTGTTAAGTCTTGAATTAGATATCTGGAAGAAATTTACCTTGCAGTTTGTTTTAGCTTTTCCTAACTGGAAGTTGATTTATATAACATGACGTAGAACGATTTCCCCTCTCTCATCATCATAAGTCAATTCCCTTGTCCACTCTAATACAAAGAAGGGGCCTTTTTGTTAGAAGTTCTTAAATATAGGCGATGCTGATAAAGGTGCCTTCTCATTTATTAACTCTTTAACTGCCCTTTGTCTTTTAGGGAAATGGGTTATGATGGCATTGTGCTGGAATCCTGGTCAAGGTGGGCTGCTTATGGGATCTTACATGATCCAGATTTGCGGACTATGGTATAGAATTGCGCTTGAATCAAGAATTCATTCTCGATTATGCAGTTATTCTGATCTTTCTAAAATTTATCCTAGTGTATTGGGATTTCAAAGTTGTTTTGACCAGAATGTTTATACTCGATTGGTTGTATGATTGGATGTTGATGTAACCTGCTTCAACTCTGGATAGATAAATGTTTCAATATGGTCCCTATGAGCTCCAACAGTATGGTATTCTGATCCTTTTGTCTTACTTGAAGAATCTGCTGTTTTGGATGTAGGCACTCCAATTCATACAGGAACTTGGACGTGCACTTCATTCTGCCAGCTTGGAAAGGAATGTGGGGCAAAAATTGCAGTTGGTCTATGTAATAGGTCCCCCACGTTCAAAAGAGCTAGAAATGCATGACTTCGGGCCAGCAGATCTTCAAAGCTTGGACGGTGCTGTAGATGGCTTTTCTCTTATGACCTATGACTTCTCAGGCCCTAATAATCCAGGTCCTAATGCCCCTTTGAAGTGGATTCATTCCGTAATGCGGCTGCTTCTAGGTAGTGGTGGGGATAAAGGACTTGCCCACAAAGTATTTGTTGGCCTCAACTTCTATGGAAATGATTTTGACCTTTCCGGAGGTACTTAATATTCCTCACTCAATTAGCATACTGTTGCTAATGGTGTTGAAAGAGCTACGTGTTTGACTTTTGTTGAATTCCTGGTTTAGGTGGTGGAGCAATTACCGGAGCAGATTACTTGTCTTTGCTGGAAAAGCACAGTCCTTTACTGCGGTGGGAAAACAATAGCGAGGAGCACTTCTTCGCGTACACTGATCAAAACAATGCCAAGCATGCGGTTTTTTACCCATCATTGATGTCAATATTCCTCCGCCTTGAGGAAGCACGTTATTGGGGAGGTGGCATCTCAATTTGGGAACTAGGGCAAGGTCTTGATTACTTCTATGATCTTCTTTAAAACCTTGGCTTCACGGTGTTCTATCCTGATTCTTGGAAGGTATAGAAATTTGTCAAAATACCTTTCAACAGTTTTTTTATTTGAAAGGAATTGTCTTTTTTCAGTCGAATATCTGGTCTTGTAATTTGCAGAGGTAACAGCTCACAACCACGATATTGCAATCTGAAAGGCACAAATACAGGGAAGAGCTGTGACAGAATCATCAATCTCAACGTGCGAGCTCGTATTGTTACAATGGCTTAAGATTGAGTTCCCCTTAGTCCAGTAATCTTCTTTCCTCATAAAATTTTCCCGTGACTGTTCTAGTTGTGCGACTGCTAAGCGAGTGCTGCTGCTTCGGATAATGCGTAGATGAATGATTTCTGCTAGTGCTATCTATCTAGTGAAAGAGACCAGTTATTGTAACCGAAAAACAAGGAAAGCGAGGAGCCTGGTTACAGCAGGAGCTTACAGCATCAATAATTGACATGTTGCTCTGGATTGCCACAAATATCTCCCTCTTTGTTTTGGGCTGATGACAACATGAATGGACTAGCTAAAGAAAGCCTTCCCGTTTCCTTCTTTTTCTGAAGTTTTAAGGACGGTGCTCCTTTTTCTTTTGTGTCCCCAATTTGCCCTTTCATCTTCTTAAGTGGATTTTTGCAGTAATAACTTGTTCTAGGTTTATGTTGTCTTAAATACATTTTTTTTCCAACCAAGTACGTTATTAATGAAGATGTCAATTTGTACCCATGATTTTGAGACTATTTGCAACCATCAGTTGCCAATGGGAGAGACAGAAACGTACATGTCGAGTTTTACAATTCAATGTACTTCTGTGATACTGTACTGCCACTGATGGCGTTCCCTTTCTCGTGTGTTCCAAAACCTTTCACCAAGTTCTCTCAAATCTCAGCCACACATGCTCAAGACCATTGACATTGATCAGGCCTCCGCATCCTGGGTAATCACATCCTTATTTGCCACGCGTCATCCTGCTATTGGTTGATTCCCACCCCTCTCATGCCACGTCTTTTACTTCCACTCAATGCTCAATCAACCAAATTGCACTCAAAGTGAAGCTAAGGTTTGCCTCAATCCGTCGTCTTCCTCGTTTTCCCGTAGGAAAGACACCATCTGGGCGATGAAGTCCGTGTTTTGATGGTGTCCCAAGCTTTTTCATCAGTTCATTGAGAACCCCATCAAGCATTTCGGTGTCATAAAAGTTATGCCATGGAGGCCCTCAACGCAGCTGGCTTGACACCAATCTCAGACCTTTGTGACAGAAAAAGAGAACCCAGAAAAGCCTTGTACCTCACCACAAGTTCTGCACTCAAATTATCGAATTCCTCTTCTTCAAGCAACACTTCACCGAACTTTCAAGAGCCTTTGTCTTGGGGCTTCCATGGAGGTCTTGTTCTTGCATCGTCTCTTATTAACACTGGCTTGGCCAAGGCCTTGACATATGAAGAGGCACTGCAACAGTCAGTGAGCGCCTCAGCCCCTGAGGGTGGCCTCGACTTTGATGCGCGTGGCGTTCTTGATAATGTCATCAGTTTTGCCAACGAAAACCCGGCTGTCATAGCGGGCGGGGCTGTTATTTTGGCGCTTCCGTTGGTTCTGTCTCAAATTTTCAAGCCACCAAAGCCATTTGGTGTTGATTCTGCTAGGAATGCTTATGCAAAGCTCGGTGATGACACGAGTGCTCAATTGCTTGATATAAGAGCCCCTGTAGAATTCAGACAAGTGGGTAGTCCAGATGTCCGCGGTTTGGGCAAGAAACCAGTTTCAATTGTGTATAGGGGAGATGAGAAGCCAGGTTTCTTGAAGAAGCTGTCCTTGAAGTTCAAGGAGCCAGAAAACATTACCTTGTTCATTCTTGACAAGTAAGATAACAATTACATTAACTGATCAGAATGTCATTATTTATTGCACATAGCTGATCTCTTTGTACACTTGGTTGGAATATTCTCAATTCAATCATGGGACCGCGTGACACCTCTCGCACCTATTAACTTAGTATAACTACCTGGAGTAATCAGATAATTAAATTAATATCTGCTAAGGCTTATTTGCAGCCTCTAGACCTTCACTTGAATGTGATCCTGGGAGCAACCCAGGATTTTCGGGAAAGCAGCATGGTTTGCATAATTAGCAAGTAGGACATGGACATGGCACTATTGAGTTAAAACATGACCGCTAAGTTTGTAAGTTAGCATTCAGCCATTCACTAGACCGGAGACTTACTTGATTGGAGCATAGCAAATGCAAGCATAACTATGACCCAGCAAAATCTGAGATTAGCAAATATCCTGTAATTAAACTAGACTTCGCCATTGTAGAACAAAAGGTGCCTAAAAGAAAATTATTGAATGCTTTTTGTGCTAACCAGTCAAATGTGGCTCGATTCGGTAAAACTTATTGGTATGACCAAATAGTATACTTTTTACTTTTTTCACCCTGGAATGGTTGTGGAAAACCTATCTATGCATGTTTAATCTGTTAGTTCGGGAGAGTGAAATCGATAAATCAGGTTTAAACATTTCTGTTTTCGCAGCAAAGCTATGGAAGCTCACATTGTTTTGTTTTGCTGGAAGCCAGATTCGATGGGAATTCTGAACTTGTTGCAGAGCTGGTCACTGTGAATGGTTTCAAGGCAGCTTATGCAATAAAAGACGGGGCAGAAGGACCCCGAGGATGGATGGTCATTTCCACGTTATACATTTTCTTTAGCTTATCTTTGGATCTTTTGTGTGTGTTCTCATTATGATTTGCATGGACTGTGATGTTGCAGAATAGCAATCTCCCTTGGATACCTCCAAAGAAAGCATTGAGTTTTGATCTTAGCAATCTCACAGAAGCTATTGGCGGAACAATTGAAGTGCGTATTTGAGCTTTTTACTTTACTTTGATGTGCTAGGATTTCACTGATGGCTATGTATAGAATTCTTAAGTAATGGTGCACAAACTGTTATTTCTCATGGATTTTTATAGATATAGCATGTTCAGAGTTGAACACAATCAGAATTAAAAGAAAGATTCTTGCTGAATGTGTTGTATATGTGTGAAGATGGAGGACAAAGTATGCAGCTGACAAATATAATTGCATTGCATCAGTCCGTCACATGTGGAGAACAGCTATAGCATTAACTCTTTTACCTTTGCAGATAGAGAAGAAACTTCCTTTGCTCGGCTTTCTTTTTCCAAAATGTAACAGTTATTGCTTAGTTGACACAGAAACACGTATTTACAGGTTTAAGTTGATATGAATTAATAGTGGAACATGAATAATGTTTGCAGTTGACGTATGTTATACCTGTCCACTGTCGCTTGATGCTGGTTCTGATTTGTGAAGTTGTCTCTCCAGTAAAAATTAGTATGAATATGTGCTTGCAGGATGGCTCAGATGGCTTGTCGGTTGCCCTTGGTGTCGCAGCAGCTACTGGATTAGGTCTGCTGGCATTCTCGGAGGTGGATTTGTTATGTCCCTTTCTCTTGATTCTTCTTTTCGAACCCCATTTTTTTTTTTATCTTTTCCTACAGCACTAATAGACAAGTACTTTGGCTCCACTCAGCATACAATTTAATTCAATTTTCCTTTTAGGTAGAGACAATCCTACAAGTTTTAGGCTCTGCTGCAATTATCCAATTGGTCAGTAAGAAACTTCTTTTTGCTGAGGTAAGGCTCCACTCTCCAGTACATCGTTTTTCTTGTATTGCTATGTTTTAAAGTTGCGAGATGAGAGGCACTTCATAGAAAACATCTCTTTGTCAATGTAAAGTGATTATGAGAGATGCTGTGTCTCGTGCAATTTTTGTTGAACAACCTATTGACACTGCTGAGATTGACGATCTTATTGATGTAAATTGACATTTTCAGTAAGAAATTGCTTTCATGCCTTTCTCAATCGGTGAAATAATTAGTCTTAGTTCCTCATCATTGTCAATCGCAGGACCGGAAGGAGACACTGCTGCAAGTTGATGAGTTCTTGAACACTGAAGTTGGTCCCAACGAGCTGGTCGATGATATGAAGGTACTGTTGTTGACTGCCTAATCTTTTAGCTATAGAGATGATGATAACTTTGCGAGCTATAGTACAAAATGCATTTGTTACTTACAATTCTTGGAGATGGTCGAGTACATGTGATTTCTCAAGCTCATAGGCAGTCCAGTGAGTCGTGCTTATATCCATTTATACTTTATCTGAATATTTCAGCAAATTGGAAAGGCACTTCTTCCAATGACAGCTAGTAGCAAAGCTCTTCCTGCTCTGACAGAAACTAGCTCGGAGCCCGCTTCCACCAATAATACCATGCAGAAGATTGAAATGCCTGCTGCACCAATCACGGAACCGAAAGTAGAAGCAGCTGCAAAACCTCCTATTGAAGTAAACTCAGTACCCAAAGAGGAAGTAAAAGCCGAATCACTTCAAGGATTTGCGAGAGCGCTCTCTCCTTATCCATATGTAAGTCTCACTTCCTTTTGTGTCTAGATTTATCCAGTCTGTTCTATTCTATATGCATTTGGCACAACCTATTTGTGTCCTTCATCCCCCTGAGGTTTCTTAATTAACTCACTCAGTCAGTGCCAAAATTTCTTTTGACATCTCCCGTGTGATTTAATTAGTGCACTAAGTTTTTAACAGGCAACAAAGTGAGGTTTCTCGGGAATTTTTTATTATCTTTTGATCATATATCACTTATTTAAGATTCACATTATCCAACCAATTGTACCGTTAATTTTCTGGTTGCAGTACCCAGATTTTAAGCCTCCAACATCACCTACTCCATCGCAGCCATGAGAAATATTTTCAAGGAAGTCCCACATAGAGCATCCGTGGCTGAGCAACCATAGCCGGTAATTCATATCTTTCGACTTCTCAAGTATAAGTCGAGAGTGATTTTCAAGTTCGGTATGGCATATGGGTTCCCTCTTAGCAAAGCTCCTCCTTGAGTTTGTCATAATTTATAGCTATCGTGTCACCATGTATAATCAATTTGAGGCACTTTCGCTTCGGATTTCTGGTGGATGTCTGTATGCTCTATTCGGAGTGTAAAATTGAGGTTTCGTTGAGGATTTTCATGTGAAAAAAAGTTAGAGATGTGTTGATGTATTGATCCTTTTTCATGTTTCCATCACTAGAAAAGCTAGAGATTGTCAATAAACTCTGTATGTTGCCAACGTAGATCATTTGCTCTTTATTTCCAAGTATTGTGATTCTGCTCTTGGAACTGAATGCACTGCTTGTAGCTAAAACTAATTCTTGTGTATTCTCATTTCTGTCTGTACTAACTGGTTTACTCTTGCATGAGTATTACACTCTTTTCTCCGTTCTTTTTCGACTCCCACCAAATCTTTTACTCCGGCTCTGCCATTTGATGAGAACAGATAAGCATCAGTTTCTGGTACATTTCAACTTTAGAATAGCAGGATAGCTGGTGGGAGTCCTTCATGATTGACTTCTAGATTCATGGGCAGTACACCAGGAGTCATGGTTCATGATTGAATCCAGATCTGAAGAGCATTTCGTGTATAGATTGAAGTCGAATAAATACACTATCTCGGAGTGATGTTGGGTATAGTCTGCACTCGAAAAAGTTCGTATGCCATGTCATGTGTCAAACTTAGGGGTTGACATTTAAACATGTGAACAATATTCATTATCCTATCTACTAGACTGTCGTGTTATTAATCTATCAACTTTGTGAATCGATCTTGGTATATTTGGCATTATTCCACTTGGCGAAGTGCTTGTTCAATGGTTAGGGATACTCAAGGCAACATCAGAGCATGACACTACTAAAAGCTATTAGGAGTAATTAAATATTAAATCTTTCTTTCATCTAATAGTTTATGCTTTTAGAATAGTTGGATGTGGTTCTTCAAAATCTCACATGATATCGGAGTAGGAAGTTCTAAGTTTGAATATTTCCACACCTCTATGTACCTCTCCAATTATATATTTTCACTCATAGTACTAGGCAAAAGATTAGCAATTACATATTTTCACTTTTAGTATTAGGCAAAAAGATTTACGCGTTGCTCGAAACCTCCCAAAAACTAAGAAGTAAATGAAGAAGAAGACGAAGAAAAGGGGGAGGGGGAAGAGAGAGTTAGGTAAGTAATTAAATATAGTGCTCGCATGTCAAGAAGAAGACATGCATACCTATCTGTGATCAGCCATAGAGCAACCCAATCTTGAAAAAAGTCGGTGATGGACTTCAAAAGTGGGCTGCAAAACATCTTGGCAAAAGCTGCCAAACTGTATCGGACGTGCGGCTCTCTTTGGGGCAACTACCCAGGTTGTTCAATCTAAAATATCAATAGGAAAATCAAAAATAGCTTCAAGCATGCATTGGTTACAGAGCAGGACAGGGCAAATGCATATATATTATTGAGTTGTGTGGCCTGGATAAGGTGGGAAAGGGGTCTCACTTACACAAGGGACGGAAAAGCTAATTTGTCCTCTCTTTTTGACCTTGTCGATTCTCATTGTCATACCAAACATTCTTCTCTTTCGTCCATCTTTTTAGCTTTACGAAGACACTTACCAAGTGAAACTGTTTAAGCAGATATCTACATTCACTTCATTATTAATTGGAGAGGAAAAAAAAAAAAAATACCCACAGTAGTCATAGAGATCAGAGTGCCACCCCCATGAGCTTTTCATGGTTTCTCAGATTGGAAATTCTTGTACAAGTTCTATAATTCGAAGTCATTTTCAATTTACAGACAGATTGGCTAGTCATGAGATGTGCAAGAAACGGGGCGATTCATTCGCTCGAGATTGTGATGCGAACTATACTACTCCATACAATCCATAGGCGAAGATCGCATGTGAAGGTAGGCTGCGCGTTGCATTTGCAGGGTCTGGCATCTTAAAAACAAAGGGCAAAATTCACAAGCTCAAGCTTCTTCTCTTTTCTGCACAAATGGATTACTGGGGAAGAGACAAAAAGACGAAGGCTCACATCAAAAGATCCCCCGACGCTGGATGCATTTATCAATCAGAGAGATGTCACTCTCAAACCCCTGCAAGTTAGGGAGAAAAAAAGCGAGCTGATGCTGGGGCTCGACGAGGCGAGCACAAGCATGTGAAGGTGATTAGATTAAGGTGCAAATGCAATTTAAGAGAAAACGACATGCTATCCGCCTCAACAGAGAGCCATTAAAGGGAAATGTCTTCATTCTTGAGTTCTCCACTTAAAAAGGAATCTTTTATTATTATTTTTTTACTGTTTTCATAGAACAGGGCGGAAACAGAGAATGCCCATTTTCTCTGTTTTCACACGTAGAGGAAAAGAACAGGGAAGCAAATGTTTCATTCGAGAGTCAAAGACTGGGTGGGTTGGTTGGGTTTCAAATTCAACTTAATCTGCTTCACGTCAGTCAGGGATTTTCGAAAGAGAAATAATGAAAGGTGAAAGCTGCCAAAAAGGATTCTGATACTTGATTGACAAAAAATGCAGTTTTTCACTTTTCTTGAGCTACCCTTCATGCGAATAATCCCAAACTCTGAAACTTTGTAGTCCAGATGCCATCATCACTAACCTCAAATTAATCAGCCTGGCCATCAACTCTCAGTTGTTAATAGATGCAGGGGTACATAGAACTCAAGCTTTAAATAAATGCATCATCAACAACCTGCGAACTGGTAAAAACTCAGGTCCTAGGCTGCAAAAGTGTACTAAAAATTCTGATTATTAAATGACTAGGATGAACATGATAATGTCCTATTTATAACGAGAACAAGCCCATTTCCCGAGGCATGCAGAAAAACCTACAGAGTCACATAAATTTGCATGCAGGTGTGTGCACACAGCCATCTGGTTTTTGGAATGATGAGAGTAACTCAAGTCTCATGGTCCATAGCCCAAGGAATGTCCGTCTTTGCCGCCCAAGATTTCCGTTTCTAGTCGCACTGTTTGAAAACGCACTTGTTGGTAGGTCGTGTCTTTTAAATCTAGTAGCCAAACTTGACTCAAGAGTCTTTCATCGACTTTCGAAAATGGTTTTCTAACATCGATTGAATTTTCACTGTTGACCAAGTTAGATGCGCGAGTTCCATATTAAATATGTCATTTTTGTCAATAATTTGCTCCGTCGAATTGGTCCCACTACATGAAAATTCTTGCTACGATACTTTGTGATGCCGGGTATCAAGATATTAGATACATGCTTGATCACTGACAATGTTAGCAATGCTAATGAGAACCATGAGCTCTTCCTAACTGGAAGGCCTTCATATTAAGTTGAGCAAGACCTTGTTGAAGTAAGAATGCTGTCACTTGATGCTCTTGAGATGATCAATGGTAATTTACATGTAGAGGTGCCAAAGAGAGGTCTATGTACACAATGACACTTTGCTTTGGGCCAAAAAAGAAACTTATTGATAGCTTTTCTAAATAATAATACTATGAGTGTCATAATTTTTGTTTTTCTCGCTCATTTGAGTGTTAGAAGAAATTCACCTTACAAAATTTGCAATGGGAGTAGAGCAGGAGAAGTGACGTGTGTTTGTATGAACAAAGCCAAGATGAAGGTCTTTTGTATTTTTTGTCAATATTGCGGACTGCAAAGTCCAACAAGATTCGATGAGTACTGAGCATTAATTTTTCTCTCCACGCCGTCGCTTTTTCCCGTGCATTTAGTCTCTGTCGAGTGAGAGAGATCACGCTGAGCAAAGAGAAGTGAGTGAGTGAGTAAAGGAGAAGACAGAGCACGCGCGAGAGAGGGAGAGAGAAGAAGCGTCTTCGTCCATGGGGTCAACAAGTTTCAGAGATAGGGAGCAAGCTTTTAGAGATAGGGAGAGAGAGAGAGAGAGAGACGACATTTGATGAAGCATTTAGAGAAAATCTTTGCCATGTCGGATAAAGATTTTCCAACATCGAAATGAAAAACTAAATAAGAAAAAGCTAATTCCCAACACATATACTTGAGTGAACGATTTTATAGCGATGTAACACTCTAGTACATGAAAAATAAGTTAATTCGCAAATGAGTACCATACGAAATGTATAACATTCATCGTGTTTTTAGCCCGACACTTCCCGTATCTAAAGGTGGGAAGAAAGAGGGGAACGCTGGAACGTGCAACGGAGGGCGAGCAAGGAAATAGTGAGTTTGCCCAAAGAGTACACGTCAACATAGCACAGCAACTACAAGTCAACTCGACCGGTTTTTATATGGTCCGTTTGGTAGGACCTGTCGTTCGCTCCCTGACTCGGCCGGAGACTCAGTGAGTGATACTGACTTGAGTCTGCCGATTTGCAAAGTGTCAAGAAATGGACATCGAGAAACCCGTCAAAACCCACCTCAGGATGTGAATTTCTTTTCATTCCTTTCTTCTTTTTCAATCTCCCCTCCAGCCTCAAAAGCAAATCTCTTTCTTGAGAAACTATTAAATGTCGCTCCCTTCTTCTTCCCCATAACCCACTAACCAGCTCTTGCTCTGCCACTCTCAATCTCTTTCTTATTGTTTCTCTCTCTCTCTCTCTCTCGATGGATAAACAACGCCGCCATAAGCAGGCCAGGACCAGCAGTTGTTGCTCCGACGGTGAGTTCTCTTCCTTCCGTCTTATTTTATTCCCTGCCATTCTCACTTTTTCTTTGCTCTTCATCTTTTTCTTCTTGGTCTCTTCTTTGGCTCTTCACGTTTCTGTATACTTGCTCTGAGCTCTTTCCGTTCGGACTTTTGCATACATGTTTGAAGGCTCTGATTATAATCATTTCCATTTTTCTTGTGAATGTTTTGGCAGAGGTGAGCAGCATTGAGTGGGAGTTCATAAACATGTCAGAGCAAGAAGAAGACCTTATTCACAGAATGTACAAGCTCGTTGGTGACAGGTAAAAAGCACAGCTGAAGTTTGATTTTGCTTTCTTTCTTCCTCTCTCTCGTGTCTCGTAGTTTCACGAAACTAGTGATTAAATAACAGCCATTTTCATTTCTTCAACTTCCATTATTAGTGTGGCGTTAAAGCAAAGCAATGTGGTTTTCTTTTTCTGAGAAGACTTTAGGAGAAAGTATAGTCAGGCCCAACTGATAATCCACATTGTATATCGGCAAGAGTCTCGTGGCAAAAGGCTCCACCAAAGCCGGGTTCCGCAGTGTCTTTAGACATGTCAAGGACCTTGAAGTGAAACCTTGAGTGCCTGTTAGACCAGAAGCCTAAGTATTTGATGTTTCAGGTCACCGTTTAAGAAATAGACCGCCCATCAATCTCTAGAGACTATAAATGCTATTCATTCAGTGATTAACTTCAATGCAGAGTTAGCTTATGGTTGAGTAGACCCTGTTTGTCTTTTCGGTTGCTTATTACATGGGAATAAAAGAAATGGCAATGTGCTTCTCAGGTGGGCGTTGATTGCGGGTCGAATTCCGGGTCGGAAAGCGGAGGAAATCGAGAGGTTTTGGATCATGAGACATGGGGAGGTGTTTGCTGAGAGGAGGAGACAGCTAAGAAGACACAAGTCCTGATGTTAAATTCCAAATTCCTTCTAAAAAAATCAGCTTTTTAGAATTTTTTTTCCCCTGCTCAATCCTCCGTTTTTTAAATTTTGGGGCATGCTAAAATCTGTAGTTTCTCTCCTTTCCCTAGGATTAGATTAGATTAGATCAGATTAGATTAGATTAGACGTGTAAAATGTCACAAGGTTCTTGGAGGTTGGATGAAACTGAAAGCACCAATGGCAGTGACATACCCATTTGGCCAAATTATAAATGAGTCGGACCGTTTGGACTCTCGAAGCTACACAAATTTGCACTATCAGAAGAGGACAGAAGTAGGGACAAAATCCATACCAAAGAAACAAAGATTCGGAGCTTTTTAGATTATTTAGTTTTCATCTCAGTTGGTATGTGGTCCACCAGTTAGCTTTTCAATTCTGGATGGTCGATGGGTCACTTTCTTGAATCTCTCACAAAAGGGAGAGTTGGAGGAAAAAGAAATGGTTCTGGTTAAATTCAAGATGTTCTGCTTCCTTCTGCTATGCCTTAGCCACATGAAACATTTGCTGCTAGACTGCTACGGTATACAGTAATAGAGTCATTTTGCAAGTACACACATGCATCCCTTCATTTTTCCTGGTTCCATGGTCATCCCTCTGAGTTTTTTTCCGATGTAATATCGTAGTCTGGACTCCCAAAATTGCATCTTGAACCTGTCACCAATTAGTATGGCAAATTAAATCGATCACCAATGTGCAGTCAAGGCAAATAGTAGAAGCTTGGCGACATTACTCAAATCTTTCCATTCTCTCTATGGGTTGGAGTTGGGACATTGAAGTTGGTAACTTGTCATTGAGATCTCAGTGGTTTGGGAGAGTGATCTTTTCCTTTCTGAAATGGTAGATAGATTCTTTTGTCGGAAAAGGCAGAGTTGAAGATGATATTGGTCAGATCTGCAAAGGCCCAAAGGGACTTAACAGGTCCCCGCCCAACACATGTTTCAAATGTCCCCCACACGGCTGTGCGTCTTACCAAAGGAATGTGTTTGGTCGAAAACGCCTTCCTTCAACTCGACTTTTGACAGTTCGAGCCCTGTTATTATCGAATGTCGGGTTAAGAAATGCTTGATTGCACACGAATTTCGCATCCGCGATCAGACTCCGCTGCCAGTGCGCACCTTAAAATGCTTGCAATCTCAGTTAATGTTGTTTACAGAAAGCAACAACCTGTCAAACAGGGGCTCCGTCGGTCAAAATGGTAATTGGGGCCTCGACTAGGATCCTTTTGGATCAGCTGCTAAATTGGATCATCTGTCGTTTACCTTCACGTCAAGTCTTTCAATGGTTCTTGGCTTTTTACGTGGTACAGAGCCTACGGACATATCAGAGTCTGCTCGCTCAAATGGCAACGCGAGCGATGGCCGATAGGTCTACGAGATGAGATTAGCATATTTGATGACGTGGCATGTGAGCTCGACACGGGGCGTCCACGTGGGGCCCACATCAATCAAAGATGGTGATGAAGACCAGATCAAGGCCCAATGAAGCCAAGGGCCCAACTGAAGGTCATAAGAGCTTCAAGCTGCCAACCTCACATTACCCATTTTGCAAATAAGAAGCAGAAGCTGCAGCTGAAAGCGCTGGAAAACACAAACAAACAGTGCCTGAAATTGATCGAGACATCGAGAGAGGGAGAGAGAGTGAGGAGGAAGATGATACACCGGAAATGGAGTCTCCTGACTGGTCCCGGCGCTATTCTCGGTGGCATAGTGGCCGCTGTCGTCGTCGCCAACTACATCTTTCTAGGCGTAATCTTCTCTCTCTTTCTCTCTCCCCCTAATTTCAGCACAAAAAAAAAAAAAAGGTTTTTTCCTTTGTTCGTTTTCTAGCTGCATCGTTGCGCGGCTCCCGCCGGATTCTCTGGCTTATCGCTTTGAATTGATGAGCTTTATGCGGGTGGCGATGTTGGATCTGGTTTTTTGCGGATGGCGATTGTGGGGGAGGGACATATGTTGAACTTTGAATGCCTGAACTGACGAGCTCATTGGTATATCGAGCTCGTGTTACGAAATCCTTTTAAGTCGCATGAAATTGGTTTTGACTTAAGGGCTGGGCCCATCACGTGAGCTGACAACAGGTCGATGATATGTTTCTAACTGAATCAGATGAATGATTCTGCTTTTATTTCTTTGGTACTGTCCGTATGTCTGGTGATTACTTGTTCTTCAATACTATAGAAACAGTTGACTGGAAGTCTGTTTTGGCTTCAAAGCTTCATGCCTGATTTTACTGGATTGAAATTACTGGAAATGTACTCGTGAAGGTATAAGTAGCTTGGGAATTCAGTAATGGGAACATTTCCTCTACTTATAAAATTTTGCTAATATATTAGTTGGGTGGTGGTTTTAGAATCATATACTAGGAAAATTCGTTGTTTCATGCCACAATATGCGTTTTCTTGGCATAAGTAGTTGTTCGTAATCCTGACGGTACTCCTTCAGGTTTGCTATCTAGTGGAAGAGGAGGACCAATTGGACTGATGCTCGAAAGAAAGGGATGGTAGGGAGAGAGATGAACTTGTAGGATGAAACTGAAAGACCTACTTTTTTGTTGGGATATTCATGAGAATCCAGTGTTGTCAGATAGACATGGCGCCAGATGGATGCGAGAGTGAAATAAATATATTGTGTGAATTCTTGGACTTTCCTTTTGTCCGGCCTGGCCGGTGTCTTATTGCTTGTTCATAGTTTTGCATTGTCATATTATACAACAACTCGCATTGCCACATCATCTATTAAAACACACTTGTTCTAGGTACATGTACATGACCATTTAATTGAGACTTCAGCTCGTTTGTTATTATCGGTGGCCATGCTATTTCACTTGCCAAGGCTTTTAAGCTAGAATAGGAAGTACATTTTAAAGGCCGGCCACTGACCTTCCACTTAAACACTCGTTGAAAATTTGAGAAAGAGAAGTTGCAGCAACCATTTTAGGGTGCGGTTTACTTCAGTCAGTTCATCAAGCAATTTTTAAGCCGTCCCTTATGTAACGCATCTCTGGCTAAGTATGCAATTGAGTCACAGTGTCATTTTTTGTCACCTTTGTTCTTGATGTTCTTACCTGCTTCATACCTCATTGCTATTTATAGGATCCATTCCGTAAGCCAGAGCCAAAGAAGGAGTACTCACCATCGTCTACCAAGTGATCATGGTGATGTGTAAGCAATCTTCTTTTCCTAAGTTTTGGTCATTGCCTCTGTTGGATTTTCGCTTGGACATGCCAATAACTTGGAATCTCTTATCAGAACTCAAGTGAACGTGAGGACCATGTTTGGGCTGGGTTTTGAGAGTTCTTGAACCTTACGATGGAAACAGAAAGTTGTATCTTGAAATATTAGTTTCGAGAACATTGTTCAACCCTATGTACCTAGCCATTCTCTTTTGTTGTATGCTGCTGTCACATTTTCTGCTTGACTGCCAAAAATAAGGTTCAGTGAACACTGTGGCTAATGCAAATGTTCCCATTGATGGCAGAAGGTAATGAATTGTCATGCTGATATTTCTGAATTAGTCATTTAGAGCTTCAATATTAATGTTACTTTTTAGCGAACTTAAGACCGGCTTTGGTACAATGCTAAACCTTGCTTCGCCAGTTGTGATCAAGGGCGAGCAAAACATCTTTTTTTACTATAGCTAGATTGACCATATCAAATAGAAAAAGGGAAATACATAGGACGGCAACTAAACGTATTTTGGACCTAACTCTATTTTGGACCAAGTTAAAATGAAGTCGATGATCTACGTGACAAGTCTCCAAGCACAAGGCCTGGTCTTTCACTAAATGCACTTGAACATCACTCTGCCAACTTTCCCCATAGGAGAGGTATTTCTGGGGCTAGCTAAGAACTAGAACTAGTTTAACTAGACAAACTGCAAAACACACTTCCACCCCAAACGTATTGCAACCGGGTACCGGGTTAGACTGGTTTGGCGGCGCAAAAAAGCTTGGCGAAGGTTGTTTACAAAACAATCCTATGTATAGCAAGTGAAGCATCAGTGGCGCCAAACGCTGTGGTGTAATTTGTTGACCAGTCAATTTGTGAATTACCTCTGGAGCATGAGAACAATTTCAAAGCAGAACTAAGTATTTTCTCCATTTATGGAGTGATCTCAAAACTTGTAAACGGTCTCCCACATACGAGTAATTTGTGTCACCAAGTGACTTGAAAGAACTTGCAAGAAGGGCTGCCCTGCCGCGGCCAAAGATAGAATAAGTGAATGAACTCCGACAAGCAATCTGCCTTAAAGCAAGACCATCCTGTACCACCCTCAAAAACAATTCAAGAATTGAAGAATGTGTAAGAATGAAGTATTCGTAATTGATCCCTTTACAAGCTTCATCCCAACAGATCAAAAAGGGATGACAATGCTACGACCTTTTCTCCGTATCCTCAGAGATGAAACCATCTCTTCCAAACAATTTATACCGCCAAAATTTCATGTCAATGAAGATTTCCTTTTGAAAGATTCACCAGCATTTCCATTACCAGATCATTCCAAGAATCAATTGGCCCTGGCAAGCACCAATGCAAGCAATCATTCTGGACCTTGGCATTTTTGTCTTGAGCAAATGGTTGGAATTGCCGATACGGACCTGGGTGTGCATCAGGCCGCAACAGCGACATCTGCGTTGTGTCGAGTAATGCCAAAGTGACCCCTTTCTGGGATCCCATTTCCACAGCCGTCCCGACTTCCTCCAATTCAATGTCGCGCATAATTTTGTCCACATCCTTCAGGTCCACCTCTCCGCCTTTGAATGGAATGGTTCTATTGCAAGTCCCCCCACTAAACCATTCCCCATTCTCGAAATGATCCGGGGTGGTGGTTCTAAAGAAAACAAATGCTCGATGTTCAGAATTAGTGACAAAGCTCAGAACTAGCTGAAGAGCTTTTCTGTATGCATAATCGAAACCTAGCTCTGTCAAGTTCTTTCCAGGGCAGTAGTGACATCCCATGACTGTATCATTTTCATGGTAGATGGCAGTTTTCAGAAACCACTTGCCACCGGCAATCACGGCGTAATCATAGTTCTTGTACTGCTCAGTCCATTTCTTGTCAAGTTCGTCAAGATGAAGCTGGATTTCCGATGAGGACACTCCATTTATGTCTTCAAATATATCTGCTTTAACGAGGAAAGGAGTCCATATGACTGCAAGAGTGAAGTTGTGAGCTGGAAAATACCATCTTTTTGATCTGTGCTCTTTGTCATGGTAGACCTCAATGGCTTCCCCAGCCTGCACAACATGATCATAATGTAAAGACTGAAAAAGATTGATCTGCCTCAAGGATCTACACCTTATCCAACTGCTTGGGGACAGCGGGGTTTTTTTATGTTGCAGCTATTATAGGTCCAGTTGATGCTATGTGGAAGAATCTTATAAATGTGCAACCTGATTTACAGGAATGGGGTCTACAATCAGTGCTTCAGTAAAATGTCCGACCATTTTATTGAGTTTCTTGCCTATACGTGCATTGGAAATCTGTCAGGAAAATACCCCAACACTAAAAAGAAGATACTTGCGACAACAAACCAACTTGAAGGATATGCTTGAGTTCAGAAACATCGAATCCAACAAGAAGACCTCGTCTCAATGGGATAAATCCACACCTATGATAATTTAAAGTAACCTTTGGTTGCCTGATGGATGCCACATGGACAGCTGAGTGTGTGCACTCAAAACTAAAGAACTAACATTACCATATGGTGGAAATGGGACTAAGTTTCTAGAAAGAAGTTGACAAAACAGCAAGGCCACCAGAAAAAATGACGAAAATCCCTCACTATTATTTTATTTTGCTCACAACAATGGAAATTGCATTTAAGACCTAATTAGAACTGACAGGTCTTCCTGTGTTAGGGAAAATTACAATAAAACATCACGAAATATTGTATAAGGAGGTGCTTATGATAAGGACAAAGAATCGACTCCCTAGAATGGTGGTGGGCGAACCGGCCAGCTGGGAGAAAGACTTGGTAACCTCTTCAAAAGCAGTAGTCCCACCAAAAAAGTTGCAGATATCCACCACATACAATGAGCTCTTCAAACACCAATTTGTAAGTCATCAAGAAATTAAACCAATTCTGACATCAAACCAAAATAATTGTGTAGCCAAAGCTGCCTGCCAGCCTACCAAAATATACCCTGCCCCACATATAATCAGCAAGAAAAGAGTCCTAGAGGAACAATGGAAAAAGCACAAGGCAATCTCCATCATGAAATTCCACGTGAATAACTCATGATCTTCCACTCGCCTTCGCATCCATGAGTCATTTGATCAAATAATTCTGCGATGGCACTTAAGATGAACATTCATAAACTGTTTCAAACAAATTTCTTTCTCCGTTGGATTTACATTGACTGGCCAAAAGCTCATAGGAAGTGACAGAACAGTTGTGGCAGTAGATATTATGAGGCTGATGCTGAGATCACATACCTGAGAGAGGATGCAGAGCAATGACTGAACATGGTTACGAGAGATGGAATCGCCTATAAACGCCCATGACTTATCCTTCATCGTGTCAAGAAATTTGTCAGGATCAAACTTGGCCAACTCGCAGTCCCGGGGAGTCCACCTCCAGTAGAGGTAACCAGAATCAGGACGTCCATTTTTCATGCAATTTTGATGAGCTTCAATGGCATGGCAACTCTCATTGGTGTACAAGGGACCGGATGGGTCAGGTACCCATTTTCCAACAAAGATATCACAAGTTTCTGCCAAATATTGGGCCAAAGAGCAATTAAAAATACACCACAGCACCACCATCACATTGAAGATCAAAACATGCAAAAGACAAATTAAGTATGATTGCTCTATGCACGGTGCATTATACATATCAGCGCAGAAAAACAAAAATGTTTATATTTTTGGGAAATTTTGAGATTTGTCTTGATTGCATCCAATGACAGAGTAAGCTTCATAACAGATTGTGGAGGACCGATCTTCATCTATCGAAGATGAATACTCACACACACACACACACAAAAGTAAATTTATTACAAACAAGATCCTGAGCAAAATTCCCACCATATATTATTTCCTTATTGAAGGAGGAGTTAACAAAACAGAGGAGGGAGGGAGAGAGAGAGAGAGAGAGATACTACCATGAAAATCAGCAATGCAGTCCCAAAGTAGGATCAGTATGTAAAGCAGAGTGTCACATGTAATTTAATTTTTTCCCACTATTTCATAAACTCAGGTAAGAGAAAGCCAACTTAATGTGAATATACACAACCCCAATAAGAAACATAAAAGCAGGTGTCGTAAAATGAGCTCTTGATCCATCGCCGAACACTTCGTAATAGCTCAGATTTTACTAGCCCAGAGTGATCTAACTTGACCGCATGGTTCACAGCGAATTTTGCAAAACTTTGATAGACAAACCAAATAAAGCAGAAAACACATCAAGTAAAGAACTCTACAGGCTAAAAAAGAATTCAATTTTCTCATTGCATTCGCCAATGCATTTAGTCATTCTTGCAAGCCTTGTATCCCAGAACTTGCAGAGCAAGAACATAGAAACCCACCCACCTGTCCGATTGATCAGGGACTCATTGTTGGACGTGAAAGTAGCGGAAGAATCACCGTCGTCCGGCCTTTGAATAGGCAGAGAGGCAAGAGGCGATTCATTTTCAGTTATTGATTCGGAGACGGGTGGCTCCTGAACGACTGACGACGACAACCTGATGGAATCGGAGACGAAGAGGCGAAAAGCGAGACCTATCAATAGAAACGACAGAGCGAACTTCGCAAAGACGTAATTTTGCTTGAAGAGGGATGATGGGTTGATTTCGGACCTCATTTCCCTCACCTCGTCGTGCCCACGAAAGGATATAGCAAGGTTTGAGAGAGAGAGAGAGAGATTAGTGATTACCGATTGAAGTGTGAGCAAGCTTTTCGCAACAACCCAAGTGGCGTTTAGCCAGGAAGAGTTTAATTGAGATACAGACAGACAGACAGACAGATAGAAGGGAGACGCCACGTGTCATGTCGACTTTTACTCTTCCTCTGAGTAACCTGTTAATGCACTTAAAATCTGTTGACAGACTTAAAATGGCATGCATTGAAGTTCAGACAACACTAACAGAGGAGGGGGGAAAAAGGGATGACCAAAAGAACAGTTGGCATTTAATGGCATATCCAAGTTGCAGCATGGGAAGAGGTTAAGAAATTGAATACATGAAGGTGGAAGATGGTTGCATGAGAGCTCCATCCAAAGCCATGCTAGATAAGGAGTAAGTGAGTACAACTGAATACTGCACATTGAAACTTGTTATTTAATGATAAAGGAGGAGAAAACAGTAAAATTGAATAATGGGTTCTCTGTTTTTGTTTATAGAGGATTGAGGAAGAATGAATGTCACTATGGGGACTGGTTGGACCTGGATATCAAATCTAACTGATAATAACGATTTTCATTTTTTGTTTTGGGTGGTAGAAATAATATGCTTTGATTTGAAGAAAGGTATAATAGGAATTTAGATCTAAGAAGGGTTAATGAGTGGAGAGACTATGAACACAGCTGGCAGGGAACCATCGACAACAACTAGAAAAGCTTGGCAACGTCAGACAGTGAAGAGTGGTCCTGTCAGGGCCCCTCCCCTCTCTCTCTCTCTCTCTCTCTCTCTCTCTCATCTTCTTGGAAGAGTGGCTCAGTCCCAGCCAGTCCCCCAGAGTTTTTCTTTAAGCCGATTAGCCTTTCTCTTTTCTCTTTCTTGATCATGTGCATTTTCTCCTCCCATAGCAACAATTTTTATGCCAGTTATTACGAATTCAAACTGTGACATCCACGAAAGGTTCAATTTGATTTGATTTAGCTTTTCACATCGAACGGCGAATCTCCTCAGTTGACTACCACTTGCTATATAACTCTCTGTCAAACTCTCCTTAATTTGATCAATCGATTTACGACTTTGAAAGAGGTGAAAAAAGGGGTTGTGGCAGAATGATTTTTGATGTTGCTGACCAACCAAAATGAAGCCGTTTCTAACTTCTGGCCATCCTTCTTTTGAATGTTAACGTTAACACCTCTGCGATTTGTTTCTGTCATGTCATCCCACTAGCATGTGCTTCTTTATTGGATAAATTAAGCCATGCCAACGCTGTGAACAGTCAGTTTTGAGGATTCCAGAACGAATTTCCCCCAGAAACAAAAGTGCTGCAACTGATATAACTGCAACGGGTACAATCTCTCTCTCTCCACAGACGAAGGGTACTTTAGTCGAATTGGAATTGGAAGCACTCGATGGCCCACGAGCTAGTCACTCTACAACACTGAAATTCTGATGGCCCAGTGCGAAAAAAAGCACAAGATTTCAAATAAGATCGAGAGTTCAGAGACCCACACTTCATGTGGGGTTGAACTTGTCCCCTCCTTTTTTTTCTAATTAAGGGCCAGGCCATGCGTACACCAGCGGATGGCTTTCTGCTCCTGTACTGAAGAGGTCAATGATTAGCCCAATCTCCTTAGAAGCACGAGCCGGCCCGCCACCTCAAAACTCAGTACTTGGATTATGGTCAACGTCCTATGGAAACGTTAGATGCAAACTGCATATGACATGCTTTAAATTTTGCATTTTGCTACAGGTTTTCACATTCATAGTAAAGCCACTGCGCGTACAGGCAAGAGCATGAGACCAGGGGCAAACGCAAAGAAAAAGACCTTGAATTCAAGCACAATACATACGGAATTAGAATAGTACATGATATACAGTGCAACTATTAAGTACAGCAGTAGAAATAAATCGCCCCCTCATCTGATGTCATATCTCTAAATTCCATTTTAATCAACCCCTGAACTTCTAAGCTCTACAAATAATACACGACATACAGCGTGTCTGCAAGCAAGGTGGAGGTAGAAATCTCAGGACATGCATCAAATCTTCAAGTTCTAAATGAATCACACATTAAGCTTCAAACGACTACCTCCCAGATACCATCAAAGTAAAAATGGTAAAACGAAAAAGAACAACGCAAAACTTTTTCAAGCTCAACTCCCAGCAGTCTGAATACTCGCAGGTACAACTTGATGGCATCATGGTATCGCTTGGGCATTCTGAACTACTCATTATGCAAATCAGTAATCAGCTGCTTTTGGAGCTTTCATACCAAACCCATGCTTCACTTTCTCGATTCTGTATATAAATGAGGAAATCAAACAAGCATTAAGTTTGACAAGTGAGATGCCTTCATTGTCAAGGAAATGGCAGTTTCAACACCGAACAGTGCACATGATAATTTAGATGTGAACTTTTTACTTTCTGTTTTGTCACTCCGCTATAGACCTTGCTATAATAGAGATTTGAAGTAGAAACAAGTAGAAGGTGAAGAAATACATGTGTCCTGGCTATATGAATATAACTAGAAAGGAGAAAAGAAAAGAGCAATTATTGCTATCAAGTTTGTTCATGGCTTTTATACATCATTTCAACCGCAATTTCATTGAAAATTCACAATAATTTCTTTCAGACACTGTATGTGGCCAAATTCAGGCATGCAATTCGTAGGGTGAAACGTGACTAAATAAATTAGACCGTGAAAATCACCAACTACAGCTACTGGCACTCACGTTGGAGCAAGTTTACCGAGGCAATCCAGCTCTTCACCAGTTTCCTCATCCAAGACTCGTCCAGAGATCTCAATGATGTATGACCTATCTCTATCAGTCGGAAGTCCTCTAGAAGCAAGTAAAGCCAAATCCTTTTCATGAAGTTCTCGACCATTAACAAAGACACTTGTATTTCCTCCCGCACAATTCTCAGGCATAGGATGGTTAAATTCTTCAATGAATGGCTGCAGAGAGAGAGAGGGAGAGAGATTCTTTATAACATGTCCAGAAATAAGCCATTCGAGAACGAAAATATGCATAAACATCGGATTTATATTAAGCATTTGGTCAAATAAGTTTGTATTTGCTGCCTCACCGGAATTATGCCAAGACAAGGTCCACCAACGGCCCCCCAAAAACCAGCTTGATAATCATACCTAGGTTAAGTACATTAAGGAAAAAAATTGTGAGGGAAATGTATATAGCTAGAAAATGTGCACGATAGATAATTCCACACATACCAAAAATCCATCAAGCGGAGAACGAGTTTGAAAAAAAAAAAAAAATTCTGTCTAGTCAAATCAAGTATCCCTAGACAAACTAATGGTTAGTCTAAGCTCTAAATGGGAGCTGGATCCATGCATAAAACACTTTGCACTTTCGCCCTTAGGGAAAAGCATGCACAAATAACTCAAAAAGCCAAAAGTCTATAGGCCATTAAACCCTTCCGAATATATGATCCGGAGACTATCTACCAATAGAACAAGAAACCAAGGCCACTTTTGGAGATTGGAAAATTACCAGAAATTTCCAGGCTGTATTGGTCCGGCGAGCTTCTCAGCTTTCCTTATCAAACGATCTGATATGGGATGCCCATTTATTGAGACTTTTGCTTTGCCATGCTCGTCACTTTGATTTGACCTTGAAAGATCCTTGAAGCTCTTCTTGATAATGTTCATGAAAAATGATTCGTTCCCCTTGTTATTTCTTGGTTGATCATGTTCCCTGCTTGCATCTCCAGATTCTTGTGATACCCCAGTATCGGAGCACTCATTGAATGATACTTCCATCTCAGTTGCAAGTGAAGCCTCTTGTAGAGAATTCTGCCGCAAGATGGCCTTATTTGGTAAGACTTTTTCGTGATCTGATCGACTACTGCGATTTCCCTTACCAAACCGGTTAACTGCATGATTATGGGAAGACTGATCAAAATGCTTTTGTAGAGGTGACCCAGGAGGTGGTGGAGACCGTGTGGCATTTATTGGCTGCTGCACCGAGTCTCTCAATCCAATCAAACCATCAGGGGTATGCTCATCATCTGAGATACTAGGGGAGGTAGAATGCAGGCCTTCCATCTCTTGAGAGTTAGAAAGGCTTAAGTTGTGGCATGCTGTCAATGGAGCTTGCTTTCTGTCCAGTGAAAGAAACTCATAAGCAGAATTATCGAAATCATCAGAAGAGAAATTGGTGCTGTCTCTGTTGACATAGCCATGGGATTGCACATAATCGTCTTTCACTACCTCATAAGAGCTGTCTTCATAATCGGCATTAGCTTCTTTTGCCTCCATGTGAGCAGAAAAAACAAGTCTCTTGTTTACAACAGCATACGAAATCATTGTAGAACAGGCCCCGCATCGAACTTTTTGCCGCTTTTTTGTTATGAGCAGAACTTTCTTGGGAAGTTGCAGCAATTCAAAGCAATTGTGACAAGCTATAAATGGGGCAGCACCAGCTATGGGATGCAATCTACGACCACTCCCAGCTAAAACAACCCTTGGAGGTTGGCGTTGCACAAAGCCACCCATTTCATAATTCAAGTCACCTGGCTGTCTAACATGGGACTGTGGCTTGTGAGAAATAAATGGAGGGACAGCAAACCTAGGATTGAGTGAATGATAACCTGGATCCTCATGATGATACAAACCATTAAGTTGTGGGACATCAGAGAATTTCTTATTGTAGAATGCAGTAGGTGGAACTGCTGTAGAAACCTCCCGATGGTTGTCACAGCAATGGTAGCAACGGCAAGTAGACTGATGAAGACTTGAACCATCGTACCGTCCAAAAGGATCTGAAGTAGCATCAGCATACTCTCTCGCATAGAATATGTGAGGAGGCGGTCGATGGTATTCACCTGGAGCTGTCCCCTGTACATGAGAAGCATAATTATCTTTGTATCCAGGGAAATGATTGGGATTCTGCATTGAGCTGTAAAATCTGTGCCCAACATCGTGCTGGTTGGTGTAAGAGAAAGGGTTTTGCTGCTGACTTGTATAAGGGAGCCCAGCAGAATGTCTATAAGGATCAAAGGACCCAAATGGATTTTTATTCAAATCTGAAGAGCCAACAGGAAAGCACACATTTGGACCAGCATAAGCATCTGGAGCAACCATCCCTCTATTTAGAGGAAAACCATCCTTGGCATTATCAACCACATTGCAGGACCGAGCAAGTTGATCCTTAAGTTCATCCAGTTTTCTAAGGAGTTCAGCTCGATCACTTTCAAGGTAATGAACTCTGTTACCTTCATGATGACCATTGTGTTTCCTAAATGGTGCTTCATGACTGCAATGAGAATCTAACTGGTAATTTGAAGGACCCTCATCAGGATACCTAGAAGTCGATAACCTTACACCGTGGAAATCACCATGCATGCTTTTTGGATATCCATCCTTGCTACCCATCTCCCTAGTTTGCCGATCCACCATTTTTCCTGATCTTTGAGGCCCATTTGGGGAACTAATTTCGGGTCTGTATTCTCCATTACCTTCGCAAAGCCCATTACCAGCGTCATCCTGATCGAGTTGACTTTCAACAAGCCAGTTCGGAGTTGCATCTTTGGAATCGTAATTAGCAAATTCACTGCCTACTGTGCCATTTCCCTCTAAAGCCCCGCGATCAGAACTCAAAGATCCCACATTGGGTTTGACATCCGACGCAGAAGAGCTGCACAAGTTGGCTGTTGCTTTTTCTGAGACATTCTCTGATTTTTCACAGATTCCTCCAATCCTCTCGTCATCAGACTTCTCAGATAAGCAATCAGATCCCTGGACCTTAGGTTTTGCTGCATGTCGAGAAAAGAAAGAGTTCAGCTTGAAGATCAACATTTCTTTCATGTGTAAACATAGTTAACTTACCCTCCTTATAATTTCCACATCTATCGACTTCCAAATCTTCTGACTGCAGCAGAAATGACAAGTACCGGGGTTTTGAGTTCGATCAGGTACTTCTAATGTCCTCTAAACCTCCTTACTTTTCCACAATTTGGCTTGTTTTTATTATTTCAAGTGAAAATGTATGTTTTTACTTCTCCGATTCTCCTCCTTTTCAAATCGAATCAATCGCAGGAAGCCCTCTATCAGACCAAAAACCCTGATGAATGAGCATAGGCAAAGCCATCATTTTGAAACCGAGACACGTATCGTAGTTTGTAAAGAAAGAATTCATAATCCCCAAATCACGAATCATCATACTGCGGTACAACATCAAAGTTCCGACCAACGAATCTAACACAATGCCTCGACTTTTTAGCAAATCGCGAACCATTCAAATTGACTCAGCAAACGCGAAACAAAATCAAAGCAAAAATAGAAACTTTACCCCGAAGAACAGCTCCACAACCACCGCACTGATAAACAGAGTAATCGGCGAGCTCCGTCAACAAATTCTCGCACTTAGGACACCGAACCAGCCGAACTTTCTCCGCGTTTTCCATTCAAAGAAAAACCTCTGAGAACCAGAGCGACAAGTCTAAGCAGAAAATAAAAAGTTTCTTCTTTTATTATATGGGAGAAGATCAGGGGGAGAGACGATCGTTGAGCTGGATTCCTGAGGTCTATGGGTGGTTTCTAATGCGAAGAGAAAGGGACACGCAGGTCCGCAAAGAGTCGAGACTCGCAAAGTCTTCGATTTTGTGAGAAATGTCCACTCTAGAGAATTTTCTGCGAACGACCCTCTCAAACTTGTGGGACTCTGCAGAGAAAATTGACGCTTGTGGCTGGGATTTTAGAGAGGGAGCGTTGGGAAGGATCATTTTCCAAAGACCATTGCAGTTGCCGCGGAAAGTTGATGCCGAAAGGAAATGCGAGTGAGGAGAGAGAGAGAGAGAGAGAGAGAGAGAGAGAGAGAGGGGAGACGACGTCGTAAAGAGGGTGGGACAGCGTCGTTGAGCCAATGATGCTCCTCGGAGTCGGGGACTGACTAGGATTCGAACATAAGGAGGACAAATGTGCGAGGACAAGAATTATGCGCTATGTCCACCCCTTGTTGCTTGTTGTTGTTGCTTGTTCAGTACTTGATCTTGCGATGATAAACACCACTCAAGTTCTGTTATTTTATTGATATCAACAAAGGACGTTGAATTTGTGGTGCACCCACGATCCAAAGAGCTTTATTTTCTAAGCTAATCCGCTGTTAAACTCAAAACTTAAAAATGTTCGTTCTATGTAACGATAACAAGCAAACAGCTCACCTCCATTTATTGAATCGAAAAATCAGTGCGAGTCCTTGAACTCGAGGAGATAATTGTGTTATTCGATTTATACGCCGGCTCTTTCTAAATAAAGGAGAAAGCAGGCTGGTTTAACTAACTCCTCAAACGTTTGACTAGATCCTGTAATTCATTGGTTTCGGATTAGCAATGATAAGTAAGGGTGCGACTGCTTTTCCATCACCTGAGAGAGAGAGAGATTCGATGGGTTGATGGGAAGGAAGTGGCGCTTTTGCTTTTTTGCTCAATTTGTTTCCTCATTTTATTATTAAGATTTCAGCTTTATTCGCTCTTTTATCTTACCTGGAGAAATGAAAAGAGGGGAAAAGGAGGAAATGACAGGGGGAGAGAGAAAAGCACTGTTTTGGACTCTCCTGAAAAGAAGCGAAAGTGCAAAAGTCGGAAAGCGAGAGCGACAGACAGAGAGACAGAGGCGCGTAAAATTACAAGTCTGAGACTTTCCTCAGAATTTGACCGGTGCTCACCACCTGTCTAAGATATGTTGGGGCCCACTCAACCAAAGCCCTGCCCCGGGGTGCGGGTGGGGGGGCCCACCTACACACTTGTTGACTTTAAGGTTCGGACAGCGTTGCGATTTCTCGGAACGATGTCCAGGCTGGCAATTCCTCGTTGGAACCCGAAACCAACCGAAAGAGGAGTAAAGGGGTTTGGGGGGGGGTGTGGAAGGGAGCTCACGGACTTAACGAGGTGGTTGAGTTGAACTCGAAGGAGATGAGCATTTGTCTTTACGAGGGGAGTTGAGCGTCATTGATGCAGAGCATTACAAGGCTTCGCCTTTGTGCTGCTTGCGACCCTTTTCTGAGGAGACGCGGCCCACCTCTCCAGACAAAACTTGAACAAGCCTCTTTCGGAGGACCTTCTCTTGCTTCCCTTTCTTTCCTTTTGATCTTGGCTTCTTCTTTGCGAAAACAATGGTTCCTGGTTAGGACGCTTAGCAGCTGATTAAACCTTTGCTGCTATGCGATATTGACAGCAGCTCTCCTGGACAAGCAGAGCATACCAATTCGTGAAAAGCCACAGCGAGAATGTAATTCCTTTCACATTTTCGAACCTCTTTTGCGAGTGATACATCTTTGACCAAACTGTCATGATGAGTTGAATTTAAGTGAACTTAGGAACCCGCGAAATTAGTTGACGTTGACGGGAATTGACGAACGAGGAACCACGAACAGAAGCATTCTATTAAGGAATCTCTGGAGGAGGTTAGGAGGTCTCGGCCTCTTGATGGCATGCACGTTAGGATCAATCAATAAACCAACCTAAATCCACTCAACAATCAACCCCACCCCCATTTTTGTTGCTCCATGACAGACTGTTCCAATTTTTTAGGCTGAGCTCGGGCCAATTTGCCGCCGACCCGAATGATCAACTACCGCGCGCCAGCCGCACAACATAAAGAAAAAAGGTGTTTGCTTGTTGGAAGGAGTCTTTCGAAAGTCCTTATGAAGACTAGCCGCTCTGATAGCAGAGGACTACTTCTTATGCTCAGGCTGTGGAGGGCTGGCTTTTGATCCACCATTGCAAAGATCATTAGAGGTCTCATCACATGCTGTCGCTCTGTTAATCAAAATACTAAAAGACATTGCCGTTTTCCCTAGCCTAGTCATCAGGCAAGAAATGCCCCTAGAACAAAATCCAAACAAAAGGCTCCAAATCCAGCGCAGGTCGCTACACAGCAATCCATGCAAAATAAAGGTCTCGTCTTTATCCCTCTCGTGTCTCTGTCGTTCGCATTGTTCATTGCCCCAGTTTCCGCTTTACCTTTCTTCCAGAACTCGCCAACGTTTAATCAGTAGATTACTTTATTTCAAAAGATGGATAAGCTCAAGGTTGAATCCCGTCACGTTTACGTTATTTGCAAGTCCAGGCATGTTTGTTGTCCGCCTTTGTCTCGTACTACGCTATTATGTGACAGGTTCAGCAGCCAAATCTCAGTATTGACAGTATATTTGACCAGGTCCAATCAAGCAAACTATGTTTTCTGCATCATGAGCCGAATATCTCTCTACCTAAGAAACAGTTGAAACCACAAACTTTAAACAGCCTGAATATCAATCATTCCCAATCAGAAAGCCGTACTGAAGTAACTGTTAGCGACTTCGCCACACAATATCTGCAAGACCATGCTGTTGTTAGGCCCTATACACCTCGGGGTTTTGAATTGGCTAACGGCGGCTCCTAATCCTAAGTAGTAGTCCAGGATCTTCTGGAAAGTACCTCTCCGGACAACTCGGAGTTCGAGGGCCCCTATCGCGCCCACCTTGCGCGCGCCAACGTACCCTGCATCGATGAACGAGCGGTCCAAACAGTTGCAGCATTCTCTCAAGATCTCCTCGCTGGCTTGACCATTCATCTCCCAGAATATCACGTAATGACCTGGGTCCGTGGAGAAATCCACGTGGCTGGTGAAATCTACGACTTCGAGAGTTTCTTTTACCAGCAACTTGGCTGCTGCTTCGACAGCTAACTGCAAGTCTTTCTCGGTGTTCTTGTCAATGTTGACGGTAAGCAAGAGATTTCTTCGGCAGATAAATTGGAGTTCAGGGGTGGAGTTGTGAAATCCTATGACCTTCACCACGTCTCCTAGCCTGTATCGATACAGCCCTGCAAAATTAAAGTCAGAAAATCACCATTCAAGGAACTAACCAGAACAGAGATGATAAAAACAATAAATGGGAAAAAGAACTAGTAGAGAATGTCTCGTATAGAACTTATTTAGCTCAACATCGCTTGTACCAATGCATAACTCTCCTAACAATAGCCAAATTTGTTGCTGGGTAAGGCAATGTAAGTAGGAATAGACACCGGATTACAGCAGTCTAGATGGTATAATTAAAAAAATTTGCATCACATGGTTATCCAAACAAACCATCAAAGAAACATAACAATGACAACAATCATTAAAAATCGCCTGAATCTCGAAGAGAAAAAGGGAAAATGGTAAGAGTGAGCCTTATTTTTTTGTAGATACTAAAATACAGAATCTTATCACAATAGCAGGATGGGAGAATGATAAAATGTTCGAGGAGGACAAGTATGACAAGGTTGCCATGTGCGGGAGCTTAAGAAAGGTTAATTAACATAAAATAAAGCCAAAAAGGTCAACAATGAGATTCTAAAACTGGCCACAAGACACTGGCATTTCCACTAGGCAACAAATTAAGAGAATAAAAAAAAATATCCAATTGGAGGATTGTGGATTTATTACGGTCCGGCAAAATATATTCTATCTATAGAAGCAACGACCTCAGGTCTTATTCTATATTTAATCATAGAGCTTATCTCCATAATTTTAGACCAAAAAAAGAAACTTTTCTCTTTAATGATATAAAATAAGAAAAAGAAGGCATTTACCTAACCTTTGTTTCGTCTTAGACCTTGAATGCGGTCCTGGTGGGGACTGAAATAAATCTTTTAGAGTAAGAAAACAACCGAGAAATTCTTCTGCATCATTTCTCAAAGAAGCAGTCGTGTTTTGATTGTTTTTTCAATCAATTCTTAAAATTTTATTCTACAGAAGCAATTAATGATCATGTACTGTGGTAGATGCATGAATAGTTCTAGGGCATAACCTTAAAGTGAAATTCTGCTCTACTTTTTCTGCAAAAAGAGTGGCCGCTAACCCAACCCGGAAGTGGTGATGGAATAAATTTCTATGTTGCACAATTTCTTGCTGCTCAAGTATGCAACAAATCTTGGACCAAAAAAAAAAAGTATGCAACAAATCGAAATTTATCGGTGGAACGAAATCCTAAACAAAAAATAAAAGACGTAGCCCCTCTCTTCTCTCTTTCTCTTTCTCTCTTGTGTGGAAGCTAGTCCACTGACTTTCTTCTTAGTGCAGCAAAAGTCTCCTCCTTCCTTAATGGAAGCCAGCATATATTCTTCTTTTGGCACTGGTAAAGAGTCTTCCACTCAAGTCACCCCTCACGAGTGACCCAGAGAACCTACCGTCAAGGCAAACAATCATAAGCAGAGACGATATAAGGTACAAGAAGTCTCCGCATGAGGGAAACATTTCACAAAACATCCAAGTCCAACCTCAAAAAGGATCTTTTCGATATCAATGAATGAATGTGGACTTGCAATAAGATAGATGGAGGACTTTGTTTGTGAGGGATAAAACAAGATGAGCCAGCCAAGCACAGAGAAACAGACAACCCCAACGCCAATTAAAGGAACACCCACAAAAACCTGCCGACAGTAACACATGAATTGGAAGAGCCATTGGATTTTCTCTCCCGATATAAATTTTGGGATAAAACAGAAGTGAAAGGATCTAGGAATCTCTGAGGTTGTGCCATGAGAATACCTCAGAACACACCAAAAATACGACCGAATACACATGGATCTTCTAATAAAAGGCCATCTATCTTGTAACAAATACAATGGACCGCTTACGTATGCCGCCTATTCGTCTAAATGGCATCAGATGAAGAAATAAGGCTGATCTCAATGTTCAAATTGCAAATTCTAATCCCACTAATCAAATGATCTAAAATGAAAAGATCACGCTTGCTGGTTTTGTCTTATTAACCGTGAGAACAAATGGTTTGTTTCACTCCTATTAGCACACAGGATTTAACCACCCTAAGTTAGCCTCACACATCTTCCTCCATACACCAGAATACTCAACAAATTAGCATTTGTTTTCCTCTGAAAACAGAAAAAAGGTTTGCATTTTTTTTAAGTTAGAAAGCCAGAGAAGAAATACGGTGGAACACTTAAATGCATGGCCTGGGAGACAAAATTTCATCCATGTGTTGTGTTTATGTGATACTGAAAGATATGACAATAAAGAAAACTTGTCCTCATTATGAGGACACAACCTAGACATTAAATTAACAAACATACCTGCAAAATTGGTGACAATAATCTCATACTCCTCACCAGCCTTGACTTCAGTCAGACCCACTGGCTTTGGATCAACACATAGCAAAGTCGATGATTCTTTGTCTTGCCTTGAGATCTCAGTCATCTCCCTGAGAGGGATAAATTCAAAGTAGCCAATGTTTGGAAGAACGGCAAAAGAGGCCAACTCCGGGGGCAACTTAGGATTTACGTTAGCTCCAATCCATCCTTCAGAAGATCCATAATCTGCACTTAACAAAGGCAGATCCCCAGCGTAGTGCCTCAGTTTCTTTACATACGGCTCCATTGACCCAGTCATGATCCCATAAATGTACTTGGCATTTGGAAAAAGCTCTCGAATTACTCCATACCAATTATCCAACCTGGAGCATTTACTGTATATGAGAGCAGCCAACTCAGGGTCTGGCTTAAGCAATTTTGACATAGCTGCTCGGATCGATGGGACAGTAACTTGACTATTTAGATCCCCATGCCTTATATCACTACACAGTTCCTGCCAAACTGATTCGAAGGTTCGAAATGCATGGACGATGCTATGAGCAAATGTGGAGGACACGAACTGGACTTCGTTGCAGGAGATAAGCCCACACAAGAGATGGCAATATAAGGATTGGTGGAAATCGGGACCGAAAATCACCTCATCTGGACTGCAACAAAGAGACTGCATTGCCCTCATAGTACTTTTAAACTGTGCACTTCGAAAGACATTAGTTGTGGCAGTACCAGCCGCCAGGCCGCCTTTGGTTTTAAACTGCCTGCTGCTATAAATGAACTGCAAAGCCTTTCCGCTCCCAATACGGTACTCTCTGTGCAGGATAATCGACTTTCAAGATAAAACTTTGCAGCACCCATAACAAATTTAAGACAGTGATCAAGATGATATTTAGTGTGCTAAAATTCCACAAAATCTTTGCCTAGAAATATGGGGTTATGTAGATTATAAATTCTGCCCCCAAAATCAAATACAGTATTTGGGGTTCATGTAGATTTATCCTGAGTTATCTATCAAAAGGACTGTGCAGATCACAAACAAAAAGGTTAATTAATGTATATATGCTGAAACTGATTTAAAAATAGTCACACAATCCTGAAACTAGCAAGAGCTCTTCTAAGTCTTCTTGTGTACCTGTTTCGAAAGGCAAAAGAGGTTCTGTATATTTGCATAGTTGACTCTACAAGCTCATCATTGAAGGGTACATATTTCGGCCTTCCCTGAGTGGTACCAGAACTGCAACGTCATGCAAGAATCAATTATGGCTACAAAATCCATTCATTATGGTTTCATAGTGATAGAATCGTCGAAGCTCTATTACCTTAATGATATCGTGGTTATGGGTTTTCCGGTGAGGATTGGGGACGAATCACCGTCTGCAATCCTCTGTATGTAAGGCTCCAATTCCTTGTGAGTAACCAGAGGAACATGAGTCTTGAAGCTCTCGAGATCAGTTTTTCCCTTAAGCCCCAAATTCTGCAAGTACTCCGCCTCAGCATTCTCTTCCAAGATCTTCTTCAAGGTCTCTTCTTGAACCCTTTTGGCGTCTGTAGTCATAGCCTCGAATTCATCTATAACAACGTCAAAATTCATACTCTCCATCCTGTCCAACATCTTCAAAAGCCCCTCAGCTGCAACATAAGCGAAAAAGAACGTCAATATAAGTACCACCAAAGATAAACAGAACAGTGAAAATACTGACGTGATGTAATTCCCTTAAACGTAATCAATTACCTTAAGAGGGCCAAGTAGTACATACTCAGACGCAAAAGAAAAAATAGATTACTTAGGCATTCAACAAGCTGAATTTCTTCAACATAGAAAGTCAAAAATGGTGAATAATGTCAAGGTGAAACAGTGGAAGACAAAATTTTGAATCTTTATAGAAACAAACGTTTGGCATCATGCATGATCATAGAACATCCACTGAGGGAGCTTGTGTCCAAGAAAGACCAAATAAATAAACAGCTGGCGTATTGACTTTCTGGGACTTCCTCAAGCCCAGAAAAGGGAGCTTAATAAGAGCAGGTTCAAATTGCCTATTAAATCTCCAAGTTCAACTGTCACCTTAAATAAACAAAAAAAAAATGAAAAGAAATGCATGGTTTACTTCATAATTTTAAGTCCAGCAGAAGAATATATTCATGCAATGATCAACATGAGAAATCATAGAGTAAAGGCAAACCTTGACTTATTGGGTGAATCTCAAAGAAGCGAAAACTAAAAAATTTCCCAGAGATTAATGAAGCATGAAAAACTTGCATGCCACAAGAAACAGTTCCTCAGCCCAAGTTTGGTACAAGCAAGAATTGTGGTATGAATTCCAACCTTTTTTTTTTTTGGCACTCTGTTCGAAAGTGGTCAACTCAGTCAACCAAACAGAATATTCGCGGAAGCTGCACCTCCATGCGCTTCAGTGAATTGGGGCGGTGCTGAAAAGCAATAAAAACAGAGATCAACAACCAATAGAGCTGGCGAATAATCCAAACTGTACAGTGAGCCCAAGCCGAAAGCAAATATTAGTTTCGAATTGACAACCCGAGATTACAAACAGGGAACTTTGGATAAACAGAAAAGAAAAGGGAAAGAATCAAGGTGAACAAGAGACACCAGCACAAACACATACACAGAGAGACAGAAGGAACTAGCAGCAGAGATGGAAGATGAACTCAAGAACATAAGCAATGGGTGAATGCAAAGGAAGAGGGAGAGGGAGAGGGAGAGGGAGAGTACCCGGAAGGAACCAGAACTCTGAGAGGAGCTAATTGCTGTCGAAGCGAGTGTGTTTTTATTGGGGGGAGGAGAGAGAGGGAGGGGCTGACTTGGGTCTGTCAATCTCGATGCAGACGAGGTAAAACAGGGGACAACAAGGCCGAGGTCTGCAGAATACATCACCGACTCCAACTCCAACTCCGACCCCTGTGCCACTCTTTTGTCTTCTTCTGCATTATTTACCCAAGAGAGAGAAAAAGAGATCATGTTGTTGCAATCGTTCGTTTCTCGTGTCGTGTATGTTTGTTTGTTGGTCTCCATGTCGAGCAGGAGAGAGAGAGAGATTCGTTCGGCTGGCGCTGCCACCATATGAAGCGGAAAATCAGCCAATAGCAAACTGCCTGCACCCTTCAACTCACTCTCTGCATTCTTTTACCCACTTTGAACATTATCTCATCAGACTTGACTAACTGTCTCACCTTCCCCCCCTCCCAAACCACATATAAACATATGTACATTTATATTGCCTATCCATTTAATTTCCATAGTCAATTTTTTTTTATATATTTGTAGCATTATTCATTTGCTTCGAGGAAGAATAAGCAAAACTTTTATACTTGTTGTTTAAAATTACTCCCGAGATCGTAATATCAATTCGAATGTGGGCCTATACAAATCATACATTTAGTACATGGCGAATCATGAAAGATGAGCGAATGCAAATGGTTATATTGTGAGCCACAAATTTCTAAAAGAACAGACCCCACAATAATTTTTAGTAATTGTTATTTATTTTTTGTGACATAAAACGTAATTAGCATAACAGTCGCCCACTTCATCCATTTTATTTAGTGACTATCCAATTTTCTTGCTCTGCATACGCATTGTGTCTAGTGGTTGAGAGAAGGAAATAAAATTACTTAAGGTCATAACATTTAGTCGAAGTCAAATAAATAAGTGATCAAGGATGCGTTTATTTCTCAAAAAATGATTGATTGAAAAATATTTTCCGAAAAATAATTTATTGTACTGCTCACGAAAATGAATAAACGATGAATATATTCATCACCAATGAAAATGTTTTGGACATAAATTTTGTTGTCTATAAGTAAGATGTTTTTTTATGAACTAATAATTGCAAGCGATGTAAACGATTATTTTTAGAATAATAATTTGGGAATCATTTGTTAAGAAACAAACAGTAAAATCACAAATTTCGGGATGGGCGCGCATCAGCACAATTAACTCAAATGGATGTATTTGCCCAAACAAAAGAAAATAAAATGCATCTTTGAAAAGTAAAGTAACAAACTTTGAAATGATTTGGGTGTGCATAAGCAGCGCCGACTCAAATTAATGTAATTATTGCAGACAAAAAAAAAATTAAATGCATCTTTGAAAAGCAAAGTAACAAATTTTGAAATTACTTGGCCGCGCGTCGGCAAAATTGACTCAAATTAATGTAATTGTTGCTCACAAAACAAAATTAAATGCATCTTTGAAAAGTAAAGTAACAAACTTTGGAATTATTTGGCCGCGCATCCGCAGAACCAAACTCAAATTACTGTAACTGCTGCTGACAAAACAAAATAAAATGCATCTTTAAAAAGTAAAGTAACAAACTTTGGAATTATTTGGCCGCGCATCCGCAGAACCAAACTCAGATTAATGTAACTGTTGCTGACAAAAGAAAGCACATCTACAGAGCCAAATTCAAATTAATGTAACTGCTGCTGACAAAACAAAATAAATGCAATTTTTTCATTGGTGTTTTTTTTTACAACCCACGAAGGGGACAGGGATAAGCAGGTCCCTTCTCACGTTGCATCAACAAACTTGAAGAATTTTGTTTTGAAGCTATTAAAACGACAATTATCTTGTTTTCTACTATGGTAAGAACTGCATTGAAGTGAGGAGCTCAAGATATGACCTCATACATCAATATGGGGAAAAATCATGCGTGAGCATGCTTGGAATACATGCAATTTTTTTTTGGTTTTTTTTGGTGAGTGGATCACCCACATATTTGTCTTACCAATTGTAAAGGACAATTATAGGAGGTCCCCCCTCCCCCCAATCAAATCCATTTTCCCTTTTTATATGCCCAGCTTTTAAAATTCTTATCGACCTTGTAGGGGACGCCGCACTTGTTTGATTTATCTATCTCAACTAGAATGCCATGAGGCGAGCCTTGAAAAGTTAAATAGAGGCACATGAGTAGCCATTCGATCCCCGTCAAAGTTTGCATCGAATCCCATTACAAATCAAGGAATGTAAACAAATAGCATGTCCACTGAAATGGGTTAATAGTAGAGTAGTTTAATTCCATAGAAATTGATACATTGATTTTCTTAACTCCATAGCATTGTTTAGGGTCATAATAAAGAAAAATATTTTCACCTTTTTAAGTTATGAAATTCATTTTCTTGATTTTAAACACGCATATTTTTTTTTTATAGCTAAATGATTTTCTGTTGATCAATCATTTTCAGCAAATCAAACCAATGAAAGTGCAAAAAATTAATTCTCAAAAATTGCTTTCACTCAAACAAACACGCCTTTATTGTAAATAACTTTTCTTGCATTTAATCTTGCACCACTGGAAAATTTAGTCGCACGCTCGAGCGGTGACCCAAGAAAGCAAAACCATGATGGGCAATGTCTCTCGTGCATTCATATACTTCTTTCCCAAATACAATGAAAGACTAGAGATTTAAATCTCATTACTCTTTCAATATGATCACATGAAATGATCTCCCTCTCTTCTTTGAATTTGATTGTATCGACGTCATTGGTTCTGTCATAAACACCATTTGCAATATTTAGAAATCCAGAACTCAATGTGAAGGGTGCAATTATTCACTCACTCTTAATGATCGTACCAAGTTGTTGGAGTCTCCAATGTGGACAACCTTGAAATTAGGTCAAATCAATTTTCCCCACGAAGATCGGGAGGATCTTTATGAATAGTAGAACGAAAGGGGGGCATGGTTAATAATGTATACCAAGATGGAAAATGCGATAATGATAGGATGGGCGACAATGTTGTTCACCATTATTTTTCTTCCCAATTCGGGAGCTTTCCTTCATTTGAGAATGACACGAGCCAGAGGCAAATAGCCTTATCAGTGATCCCACCTCTCTATCGTCCTTCATGTTTGTCGCTTTTTCCCTGTGTGTGCTTTACTGGAATTGGGTGGGCAGCATCTAAATCCAGCATGAAGATCTGCCATTACAAGAATCTGTAGTGCTATTCGGAGAAGTTGGGAGCTTTTTCTGGGTGTTTGCATCTTCTGCAATGGAGCCATCCACAGCCATGTTTGGTATCTACATCAACTTTTTTAATCTCGCCACCAATTTCTTTCGTCATCGCGCGTGTCTAATCTCTCTCTTTCTTTTCCCCTCTTCTTCTTGTCGCCTTTCGAATAATGTACGGCATATATCTTTTAAAGGTTGTGCTCCTCTCCATTCACGGCAGGAGAAAATCCTCTCCAGCCAATCTCCTGATCGTTGGGCATCGTCGATGTTTATTTTAAGGTAATGATTTAAGTTTGAATGCGAATGATGCCCATCTTTATATCTCCCCAATAATGAGACGAACAAGTGATCTGGACTAAAAGTCACTGATCGTGTTTTTGACCGATAGATTTTTGACACTCGCCAATATGAATCGAAATCTATCAATATGAAAAATAAAAATATTCGTATATTTCTTCAAGAACGGAAATAGAATTTTACCTCTCTAAAGAGAAAGAAGGTATAATGACAGCACACACGAACCTACAATTGTGTGGGTCACTCTCCATCTCCATCCCCAAAACCCAGATCACATGCCAATGAAGGTTTTCAGCAAAACATGCACCACATGCTAGTGAGGTTTTATAACCAAAATAATAAATAAAAAAAAAGCACGTGTTTTTGCATGCCCTTAAAATCCAAAGCCAAAAAGATATCTATGACCTTAGGCTCTCCAATCCAAAAATCTATATTTATGGTTGCGGACCGATATGACCAATCGAAATGCATGTCTCACACTTTTTTAACTATATAATATCATTAATGACCGCTTCTTATTCCAAAATAACACTAAACTTAAGCACCGATCGATCGGTGATATGCTTGTCTATATGTTTCCTATTATGGACGCTACAATTGATATTACCGCACACAATAATACAATAGAAGCAGTATGGTCTTCATAAAATTACAAGATATATAGAGGTTGGTCCAACCTAGCAAGAACAAACCCTACAAAAGGATAAATTTTCCATCTAAATCCTCGCATGATACCTCTTGGCCCACAAAATATTCCTGGGATTGAACGTTTTCACGAAACATATAAGGTACTGTAGTCTATTTCTAGAAAACAAAATGCTACCTAAGTCTATACTGGCCTATAAAGAAGGTACTATGGTGTAGCAAATATTCTATGCAAGTCACGAAATTGCCTTTGCTCGTCCCAGGCCCCAGTCGCCCATATTCTTTAACTGCATAATTGACCATCGTTTCCAAATATCCATCGCTACAATATGGATAAAATATTTATCTTAAATCGCATCCCTTGACCAATTAATCTTACACCATTTTAAACCGACATATGCTTTTCCCGGTTTAGAGAAAGCTTCACTAAATGGCAATAAGCCTCGACTGTTGTTATTGTCGTACTCGTATTTCACCTTGCAAATTGAAGAATATTTTTCTAAAAAAAACCGGAGTTTTTGAGATATTTTAGACATACTCTAGAGATATACTTTGAAGGAACTCTTAGCTGCCATTTTTTGGAGCATAGATGAGACTAGTCAATCTTTGATCAAGAGTGTCGAAGTTGTCGCCCGACAACGAGTCTTATATGCTTTTTATATTCATGTAATGAATATTTCTTCCCAAATGAAGCGGTGAGATTCATAACCCTAGTTACATATGACCTGAGTAAATAGAAGAGAAGTCGATCTAATGAGATGATCGATGTCCATGACTCTCTCATAAAGTAAGTGGGTAAACTTAATTGGTGATCAAAGTTAAGTTGCTGCTTATTACAACGTGGATCTTTTGTTGTTGTTAAAACCACTTGGAAGATGAGTGATAGGTGGTCATCTGCTTTTTCTGCGATAAACCCTAATCGTGCGTGCATTACGTGCAATTCACTCTTACTTGTGTCCGACTAAACATTGAGGCCACTCGAGACATCCGAGAGGGAAGGCGCAAAACTATTTAATTGGGTTATCTACTCAAAGAAAACGTTTGGATACATTTACACGTTAAAAAAAAAAAAAAAAAGCGCCATATTTCGTATCCAAATGAGCGTGACAGTTATTTTATGTGAAATTTTTTATGCACGCCTACCATTGATGAGACTGGAAAATATTATATTGCATATGTATAATGCATGATAATTTATCTAGACTATGATATGATTATCCCAACAAATTAGAAGATGAAAAGGAATTGTTGGGTTGAGTGAGTGTGTGGGAAGAAACATCAGCAAACACCAAAGGAATGACTCGTTTCCATCAACAAAGTAGTGGTGGTACGACAGTGGACTCTCTTTCCCGAGCATTATACTAAGTTCGTGCCACTTGAATCACAACATTCCAATGACTCCCTTACTTTGGAAGGTGGGAGTCTACTTCATTTCGGATTGCAGCAACAAGTGGACCTAGCAATTCGGCTACCTAGGATACTTTGGAAAGAATAATAATAACAACAATAGTTAAGGAAAAAGAACCTCATCCTTTTAATTGTTAACCAGAATCAGACAATTTATGATGCGTTCCGCTTTGCAGAGAATGGATGATATTTCACTAAATATTGTAGCATCTATCGCTTACTAAAATTATTGAGAGCAAAATATTTTTATCGCCCCCGAAAATGTTCGGGAATATATTGTTGTCGATAATGAAAAAAAAAAATTCATTGACTAATTAATTCAAACAATCATATTAAAGAATTAATTTTTAAAATGGCGAAAAATGAACATAGCCTAAAATAAGAGAGATTTTTCCCTCGACGACTTGCTCTCACTTCGAATTTCTCAAATAGGAAAAGAAAAGCGAGAACAATTTTGCAATTAAACCTCGATTTGACATGTCACAGCAATTTTCACCATGTTCGGAAGTTTTTTTTTTTTTTTATTTCGATAAACTCAATTTCAAGTAAAAAGAAAAATAAATGATCATAGATACTGATATGCCTCAGCCGAAAGCATTTTCTTTTGTTTGGATCATAAACGATCCGGACCGTGGGTACGAAGGTTAATTAGCGGCCTTTTCGTTTGACAAACCCATCCCAAATCAAGTCAATTTGATCTTCAGTTGGGGTGATAGGACTTGAGTTCATAAACAACCCCACTTCTTCTTTCTCTATTTTATCTTGGAAAGTGGATATAGCACTTTTTGGTCCTTATCCATTTAAATCAAGTCCTTATCGTAAAAGTAAGTTTTGAACTGGTAAACTTCAAAGAAAAAGGGCCCCGTGGGGCAATTATTAAGCAACTAAACGGAGGAATATTGCAATTAATTTGTGTGTACCGATTGTCTTCGTGATATTTCAATGCTTTAAAAGTCGAATATTTCCTCAATAAGTACGTTTTAACAAGCGCAAGATGGGGACTGATCTTAAACAAGACCCGCCGGCTATAATTTCTCGAGTTGCAATGGGGGCACTAATCAGGAAAAATTGTCCAAAAAATCGTAAAACTGTTGTACTACGGCCAATTCTCGCCCGAGCCTTTCATTTGTGCCAATTTTATCCTAAACCTTTTGACTATTTGCCAATATAGTCCTTCCAATCAATTTTGATCGGAGATCGATAATATGGACGCCGACAATCCTACGTGACATGTTCGCCGCTAACATGGGGCAATTTTTATAATTTCTATGTGATTTTTTATGAATTACTCTATTTAATTTGATTTTTTTTCGTTTCTTTTCTTTAGTAACTATTAAGGGCTAGCAAGAGCTACGACTCTCACCCATGGCCGGCAGTTAAAAAAAGGAAGATAAAAAAAATATAAAACACAAATCGGAAAAAAATTAAAGAAATTGTAAAAAATATTCACGTTTGTGTTGGTCATATCATGTACGAGTGTAGGGTTTTTTTTTTTTTTTGGGGTCGAAGACTGTAGGAGTTCATATCAGTAATTTCCAGTCAAATTTGGCTAGAATGACTAAATTGACAAATTATCAAAACGTTTAGAACTAAATTTTCACAATTAACATGAATTGATCACCGTATAATAAGTTTATAACTTCGGACAATGATCTCGACATTACTTGCGGTGGGTTTTGATCGCAGAAAACCAGAACAGTAGAGGCAAAGACGATGGGAAAGGTCTTTTTAGCACACTTGTTGGGTGTTAGCATTTCTACTGTTTGTGTCTGAGCAAGGGTAGGACAGTACCATTCAAGTTTTCTTCATGCAATCATGGTTCGGACCTAGAGATCGGCCGAGCAATTCAGCCGTCCAAATGTGAAAGCTTCAGCGCCTACAATCATGAGTAGATCTACCAACTTTTTGGTGGCACCGTGCGTGGACTTTAAAGGAGAGTACGAACAACAACTGCTGCATTTACTAATTGAAGAAGTCTTGATCTTGATCCCGGGGGGCTATAAGATAGCGTGGCACGAGGCGCGCATGAATAAAATCTCTTTGATTAGCACGCACCAAACGACCCGGTTGCCTCTCTTCTTTTCTTCAGCATGCTCTGATTCTAGGTTGCGTTTGATTTCTGTATGCGTACAATGACGAATTTCTGATAGATTGGACTTGCGTAAGGAATTCATGCGTTGAAAAATCGAGTATTCGAGACTGCGATGGGTCCTATGTCGTTCATAACTTGAGTAAAATCAATCCCCCCCGGCCAAAAAAAGAAAAAAGCAATACTAAAATCACGTGTGGAGTTTTTTTTTTTTTTAATAAAGAAGGAACAATACTAACCCGAATGTACCACGTTTTAATGAATCGATAAGTTTGAACTTCCTCGATGCGAAAACGACGCGCCTAACAAAGTCGGTTGGAGGATGCAACACGATTGTTAAATGTGTTGGGTGTTAGCACGACACGATATTGTTAGGGTGAATGAATGAGTGAGTTGTGTTGAAGAAATCCCATGTCAAAAAATTGATGTGGTGCATAGAAGTTAATATATTTTAGTTTGCTCATAACTCAATTAGCTTGAGCTTTTGAGTAGAAATGAGTCCAACTGGATATGTTGACGGGTTCGGACTTGGACTCTTTCTTGCATGGCATTTATAATTAAATTTTTAATATTAAGTGGCATTTTTTTAAAATAATTAAGTGCACGTGGACTTCTAAACTTAAAAAAAATTTAAAAAAATTAAAAATAGATTTAAAAATAAGCTAAAAACTAAATTTTTTACAATATAAATTTTGTTTGAAATAAATTGAAAAATAAGCTTAAAATTCTAACAAAAAAGCTAAAATTTAAATAAATAAAAAAAGAACGAGACAAAGAACCAGGCGATGTGGGCTAGCTTGCACAACCGTCACCCCATTATCGGCGAGGGTTGGCCAAGGCCAATGAGGATCGCTGAGTCCCAGCCAGTAGCTGGCGACCCTCACCAGAGGCACTTAAGTGTTTTATTCATACGTGTATGTTTACGTCGAGTTCAAACATGCTTAATTAGTTGTTGTGATGGCAAATGGATCGTGTCGAGAATTGCTGATCTCAATGAAGAGGTGTCGGCATGCCAAGAGGATGGAGAGAGAGCAATGTTCAACTATCACGTGAAAAGCAAAAGTGGGTGCACTCTTCAACCTTTCTTGTTCTCACTTTGATGCCAGTCTTTCCACGATGCATTCAATCTATTTCTAACACCAACTATTTTATGCTCATGAGCTAGAAGTCACTCTTACATGGGGGGGTCATTCAAAGGTGCTCCTTTTCGTTTTTTTTTTTTAGTGGGGTGTTAAAGAATTTCTTGACCGACTATATACATCAATCTTTGTAAAGTAGACTTTATAGGTCGTCGGGCATTTTCTAGAAGGATAGAGATGGATGCTCTATCCGTTCTTTATCATCTTCTTGGTAGAAGGGTCATTAGGTCTTTTTATTCTTCACTCTGACATTGTTCGAAGTGAGGGAAAGTGATTAATCTAGTAAAAGAGCTTGCACCTGATAAATTATTTTGCACTTGTTTTTGCATTTGAATGCTAATATTAGATGCTTACTTGGACTCGATCGACGTTCTTTTTTTTTTTTCTTTTGTTCGAAGAATACGACACCATGAAGGTTGAATACATGACCGGTTATGTATACAATGGCCTTATAAATAACGTGAAGTGACCGCATGGCTGCTAACGGTCAATCCTAAACGTGCTTCAATTAAAAATGTTAGGGTTCACAAGGCCGGGCCTCAAGGTCAAGCACATTGCCTCCGCACTCGTGTTGGCTGACCAGTCCACGCGACCTTGTATAGAGCTTGGCGACAATCAATGGGACAAAAGAGAGGGCATCGGAGAGGCAAGAAAATACAATACAACAGTCGCCCCTTTCCGAGGAGCGACCTGTTCAGCACGTAAAAACGAAAACGACCATTTTCCTCGACGAAAACGCATGCACGGGGGCATGGGTCAGAATCCTCGGCCTCTGCCCCGTTTTGATTTATGTCGTGTTCTTTATCGAGTCAAGAGTTCATGATGACCCATTTTGGCGAAAGTTAAAGTCTATTTCACGCAACGTTCCCATCAACATTGACCGTTCCTGGAAAAGACCGATTCGGCCGGCCCGCCAGCAGCCAACAAATCCTCGCGCATACTTAGAATCCTCCCCTACTCCCGTTTCCAATCACATCGGCTACTCTTTTTCCGGTCAAATTAAGCTGTATCGACTTATTAGGGAGTCAGGTTAGTCTGGCGGTTTGATGATCAAGTCGCTTCAAAGATTAGAAATGCTTGCATATGCATCGATCGTTTTGTCAATTGATTTAACTTAAAGGGCTAACGTCCCTGGCGAAAAAGTAAATCACTTTTTCTGTTAGTCGGGAGGAGAAATCTCTCCGCTTGTTAGGTTACGGCAGATCTCAGGCTAGTGAAATACCCTACTAATGTCGTCAATTAGGATTGACAGTTTGGATATAGTCATGAGCAGGCTCGAAGATAAGTTGGCACCATCAACAAGAGTTTGATGTTAGAGGAGGAGGGCTTCTTATATGTCGTCAGAAACAGAATCTCGGCTAGTTGAACTAAGTTGAGCCTGTTGAGGTACTACTGAGGCTGGGCTAGTTGAGAGGAGACCAGATTAGAATACATGGTAATGGGCCAAGGCTTGGATTTGGCCCTTTCTTTCTTTTGTTTTTGCCCTTTCGGGGGAGGATTGAGTGCAATTTGATGTACTCTCGCTTTTCTTTTTTTTTTCTTTTGTGTGTGTGTGTGTTAATGAAAATAGCCATTACCATTCAAAGTAAATCTATCGGTATTTCGTTTCATTTTGGGAACTAACCAGGAGTCGGTTTAGTTGACGAAGCAATTGAAACCGTGCATATCTCGGATCCGATTTCTACTCAGCGAGACATTAAAGTTAGGCCTTGTTAAAATAGTTCTTTGCGAATTCTGCGATGTCGATTTAATGCGTGAAAAAACGAATGAAAAAAAATGAAACGGGGTTCATAATCGTCGATATTGTCGCTGGCCTACAATTGGAACTTTGATGGGATCATTTCATTCTGAAGGAGGGAAGGTCTAGAATCAAGACAAATTGATCGAAACACGCATGCGATTTCGTCGGTGAAGGCTGAGGTGGGAGAGATCACCGTGCCTTCGTACCAATCAAAGGGTCCGCAGCAGCACAAAATGAGGCGAGCTGCCCAATCAGCTGCGAGCGATCGTCCACCGTGTGATATAGTGGAGAGCCATGCCGGGTGACCGTGATCGTCCCTTGCCCCCCACGTGCTCGCCCTCCAACTCTCCCGTCTATGTGGCCGAACCCAAGCCCAAAGTAATGTTATCTCAAAAGAGAATAATTGTCTTTGGCAAGACACGTATGACCTCAGCTCCCTCAAGGTTCGGGCAAACAAGACGGATCAATCGAATCGAGAATCATTTAGACCACATCGAATCGTCCATAAAATTGGAATCGGTAATTTTCTATCTGGTTTCAAGAGAAAACGAACCGCTTGGATCGGATCAATTATTTATCTATTTATCTAGTTTTTAAATGTAAATCTAATTTTAATTAATGTATTAAAATTAAAGTATGTGTTGCTTGCCCCTACTAATAATCTACTGTTTCTATTGGATCGTTCGAGAGCCAAACTGGATCGGTTGGTTCGGTCTAGGCCGATTTCGAATTTATGGGTGGGACCGGACCGGATTGGGAATTAGTCACTCCTAACCTCTATCGAGAACTCAATTTCTCGAGAATCTCCTAATTTCGATATGGATGGATGGCCCACAAAGCAAAATTCCGTTTCTCTTAATTTAAAGAAGAAGAAGAAGAAGAAGAAGAAGAAGAAGAAGAAGAAGAAGAAGAGATATCAACTGCTCTAGTGAAAAAAGTAACGACATGCCACTTGAAAAAAAGTAAGATATTGAGCGGACCAAAGATGTTATTACCGTAAATATTTCTTATCGCTATAAATATTACGGATGATTAGGCTTGAATTGCAGTGTGGACAAATCTCAACGCATGCATTTAATGCGAATTGATTATGCCCTTTTTGGGATTTTTATCACCATGACATTATCATATTATTCCATGCATTCTCCCAACTAAATCAGCGACGTGTCTGAACCTCCTCCTCTTATTCAGACAACAAAATAAAGGAATGGCAAAATCTATTGCAATACCACTGATGTTGGCCTTATTTACAGCAGTACCACTTGCTGTATGTGAACTTCACATTACTCACCTGCCTGCATTTTCGATAGGGGAGAGGATGGTTGGAAGCGGAACCTGTGGAAATCAGTCTGATTTCAAGCTTCATGACATGTCGAGTAAATTATTGATTTTAAAAAATGAGGAATTTGTTCTAATGAGTAGGTTTCAGGTTTACCCACCTAGAACCTGGAATATGGATCATGGACCACGAAATAAGTTTTTGTGTTTTTCTTAATATATATATTTTTGAGCGTTCTCGCAATGCTCTAGGCGTCCGACGATGAGTGTATAATTTAGAATCACTAGTTTGAGCTGTCATTTCTGACTATATTTATGATTGAGACTTTTACTTCATTAATATTTCATATTCCTCTCGTGTATAAATATAAGTTGTGGTCAGTAGATTATAACGATAAGTGATGGTCATTAGATATAATAATTCATTGTAATCGTTCAATTAAGAGTATATGTGGAATCCGGGTAGACGTTGAAATCGACTTTGGAACTTGTGACGGGATAGGTTTCTGATTTCAAGTTGCAAAAACATGAAGAACTTGTTTCGACAGGTAGGTATACGTAACCCGAAATAGTTCACCCCTAATTTTCAACCAAGCAAAATACCATGAAGAAACCGTCATGCACTAACCAATGGCCAATCATATAGAACCAATTTGATTCAAAACTCAACTATTAACATTCATTAGTTTCGAAGATTATAAATAATTTTTAGAAAGCATTTTTGTAAAATAATCGCCTACGTCATTTGAAATAATTAATAAAAAAAATTCTATTATATGCAATAAATTTATATTTGAACATTTTTTTGGACAGTGAAAAACATTTAGAATTTTTTGTTTATTTATTTTTTTAAGCAATTCAAGTGATTAACTTTTTGAAAAATATTAAAATATAAATTATTGTCAATTATGAAAATATTTTTTATTAATTGATTATTTTTAAGTGATATAAGCGATTATTATTAATTTTTGAAAATATTTTTTAAATAATTTATTTTTTACGAAACAAATGGAGGCTAAAATTATTTCACTTCACCGTAGGATGCACATGTTGTTTTTTTTTTCACTTTTTGGTCCAATGGGGTACACTGTACACATCTTGAGGAGCCCTTTAACGGATGTGACAGAGAAGAAATGAAAAAGCGCGAGAGAGAGCAGGAAAGGTTTGCTTCCCAAAAAAAAAACCCAGAATACGGCGCCACCGGCATTCATATGATGACGTGTCAGTGACTGACACCGACAAGTTACCCGCTTTCGTACGTTGCAGCAAAGTCGGTTGGCACGCTTCGCGGCGGTCTCTGGGTGGCGCTAAAAGTGAAGCCGCAGCCGCCATTCTTCTCCACCCAAAGAAGCTCTATGCACGACGCTTCGGGGAGCCCAGCGGGCAATCCCCAGAAACTCCAACAACAAAAGCAAAAACGACGACTTGTCCGAACGAAGGCCATCGTGGCGCTTGCGCTTTTCCTTCCCACACCACATACAAAAGGAAAGTCTTTTCTCCGATAGAATTCCTGTTTTGAGAATCTGACCTCAACAGAAGAAACACTTTAAGACGAATTTTTTTAAAATTTAAATAATAGGAACAGGTAATGGGGAAAGGTCATAATGTCTGGGTGATGTGGAGAGACTGGGTTCACTTGGTTGCGAAGGGAGTATATATAAATATCTGAGGCAGCGATGGAGACAGGTCCCTTCTTTTTTGTCTTCTTTTTGCTTTTCATTTTCCGCCCAATCAATCCGAATTTGGGCGGTATACAATTGGTGGCGTGGTAGTTTGTGATGCTTTTGGAGGAAAGTTATCTTTTTCCCATTTCAGGCAAGTTTTTCCTCTCTCTCTTTCCTCTTTCTCCTCTGTCCTCTGGGTTGGTTTTGCTTCTTCTAAATATCTTGGCACTGTTGATGATAATGTTTCTCAATCTGAGTTGAGATTGAGGATAAAGTATTCAGATTCTTGGAGCTGATACACCATCTCAGCATTTTGCACGAGACATGCTGATCTTTGAGGACAGTACTTGGCGGAAAAAATTTGGGAAAAAAAAAAAACCAGCTTGAACCTGCTCTCCTTGGCTTCTGGAGTGTGCTTTCCTGATACAACCATTGGTTTTCAATTCTTTTGAAGGAAAGGAAAAGAGTAATTCGAGGGAACTTGTCTGGAATTTTTTGTGTTCTTCATTCAAGCATGTTAATTATATTGCTTATGCACTTCTACTATAGTTTGCATTATCTTCTTTTGGGTTAACACACTGTTTGGTATTCGACGGTATGTGTGTAAGGATTTCTGATCAGTTCCTTCAAGGCAGATGAATGCATTGTGGTTTTATGTGCTGCATTTCTGTTCCAGTTGTTAGAATTGCTCGAATTTTGAAGTACCAATTCCTGGAATTCCTCCATCACCCAGATTTCTTGCGACTTGTGGTCTTGATAGGTCACTTGCATGAGAAGTCATGTATATCGAATGCAAAAACGGTCAGGCTGAGTAATTGGGCTGTATGGAACCGCGGACTGAGAAAAGATTTGCATTTTCTGTTTCTTGGGATGGAGAACTCGGAAAGAGACAATCTGATGAATTTTTCATACTGGAGGATCGTTGTCTTCGTTCGTTTATGAAAAGCAAGTGGCCAGAGAGCTCTTCGCACTCTTCTGTGTATGGAGGAGAAAGATCCGAGTGCTTGTGTGACCTCCGCCTCATGTTCCGAGCCTCCCGTTACTACTGCAAGTGCCAACTTTAGTGTTCAGGATACGAGACCAGAGGTTAAAGAGTTGACAGTGAAGAATATGCATCAGATAGCTTTGAGTAGCGGCCATAATGTTTTCAGGCAACACCAGTTACAGCATCTTCCTCAATTGCTGAGTAGAAGTCTAGGCTCCCGAGATAGTTCTCCAGCAATGGCAATGGTCAGTGAGGTAAACGTGGGAATGCCTTCACATGTACCGGTTGAACTGATTCAGGCAATTGATGAGCAGATGTTATCCAGTGAACAACCTAGCGAGGCTGAGAAAATCATGAAGGGGAAGGGGACTTTTGGCTGTTCCGCTGACGGGGTTAAAAACTGCGAACCTGAGAAGCTGAGTTCTGAAGCTAAAGTAGCTTCTCCGGCATTATTGGAAGCCATGCCAAGCACCGAAAAGCATTCACTGCGTGACATCGGTAAGTCTGAAATTGAGATTTCACATGATTGGACTAACTTAAGAGACTTGCTCAAACCGGGGTGCCGCAAGATAAACAAACTCGAGAGCTTGCAATTGTTCAGGCAGATAGTGGAGTTGGTGGATTTTGCTCATTCACAAGGTCTTGTTTTGTTAGATTTGAGGCCTTCCCACTTTGTTCTGCTTTCCTTGAACAAAATCAGATATATTGGTTCGTCAGCCAACAGAGAGGCAGCGACTGTCCTTAATCAGGATTTGAAAAGGAAAAGGCCGTGGGAACAGGGTGAGCATGCTTTTTGCATCTTTGGTGAAAAGGACCAACAAAAACTTGGTCAAGACAGAAAAGCTCTTTCATATCCGCAGTTCGGCTCCAGTCCAGGCTTCAGAAGTCCGATAATCGCTGAGTTAGATACAAATGTCACAGGTTTTCCAGGATCAACACATAACATTGAACCATGTAATACAAACTTCAGCCACCAAGACATTCAATCTGTGCTTTCTCAGTTGGAAGAGAGATGGTATACTAGTCCTGAGGAGCTCACTGAAGTAGGCTGCATTGCTGCATCTAACTTATACAGCCTGGGCATCCTACTTTTTGAGGTGAAGATAACAATTTTTCAATTTGAAGCTCGCACACTTTTGATTTCTCGCACATTGGTTCGTATATTTTCATCGAGTCATAATTCATACATCGGGTCATCTTGACACAAACTTCTTTGTCTTGGTTGAACTAATGAAGATTGTTTACCTGTTGGAGATTGCACCGAGTACGGATAATAGTGGTGTCGTTTCACGCAACAAATGATCAGAGATCACCTTGGTTGCTTGGGATCCCATCTATATCGATGCTTGTTATTTCAGTTTTGAGTTTTGAGTATTTGGCTTTTGTAAATGAATGAGCTGCTTTAACAGTTAAAGTGGAAACACATAATATTTGCTCTCCATTAGGAAAAAGATATAACCATTTATTCTCCCTACTAAATTCCTCTATGACCAGCTTACGTATGATCTCAGCCTGACATCAATCAACTGAAATAGTTTTCCTTCTAGTGAAGGAACATCTCCCTGATCTGCTTTTTTAGTCATTATGATTCTTTTCTATGACCAAACTCAGATCGCATCTCTTTTGAGGGCGCTATTTTAGGACATAAGAGTGTGTACTAAATTTAACTGTTTGTCTCAGTTGCTCTGTTGCTTTGAGTCATGGGAAGCTCAGTTTGTGAGAATGTCGGACTTGAGTCAACGGATTCTGCCGCCAAATTTTCTTTCGGAGAACCCAAAGGAAGCTGGGTTTTGTCTTTGGCTTCTTCATCCTGAATACAATTCCCGTCCAAAGACTAGGTAAACTCCGAAAACTGCTTTGTTCTCAGCATAATGAATATGGAGTCTCCTAACTGTTTAACCAATATTTTGACGTATTAAGCAAATGTCATAGGTCCTTACATATGCTGTCCTAGTGACCTTAGCACCCAACACCTGTAGTTCAAATTATGTTGTCATCTAGAGATTCAGAACCAATAAGAATTGTGATCCTGCCCCTAACATAGCAATGCCATTTGCATTTTATTGCTATAGTTCCAAAATGTACTACAGATTAAGTGGTCACAACTGAGTATCTTGCAAGTTCATGAAATGCTCCCATTTTGATTCAAGCAGAGTGTTGCACGTGGTTTTGCGAGCAAGTGATATGAGCTCATATCTCGACACTCTGCATGCCTATTAATGTCTGCCTCTTTGCTTCATTATTCCGTGGCTGGAAGGGGAAGGAAAGGAAGATCGTTTATGCTTTTTTAAAAATGCATTCTTGGTGAATATGTTGATCACCTTCCATTCACCTAATCCTATGCAGAGGTAAATAATTCTGAATCGATCCATGAATTTTCTCAAGAAATTTGCGCTGAGAGATGCAGCTTCTACAGTGGTACATGCAGATTTTAGTCCCAAATTGCTTGACCACTCAAGAAGCTCAATTTTTTTTCATTCTTACCTTCTAGCCGGTGATTTAATTTTTCAATAACCAACTACAAATTGAGAATAAGAAATGTGAGCTTTCTCAATTTTTTTTTTGTTTTGTTTCACCAGGGAAATCTTGCAGTCGGAATTATTATGTTCATCGCAATCGCATGAGTTGCACCAAAACAACCATCTGGGCCGTGAAAATGATGCAGAATCAGAGCTATTACTTCACTTTTTGGTTTCACTGAGAGCTCAAAAGTTGAAGGATGCCACCAAGTTAGCAGAAGATATAGGACACATCGAAGAAGATCTTAAAGACATGGAGAGAAGATTCTGTTCATTAACCTCCTCTTTGCTCAGTGAGACGCGCACAGAGTTCCTTTCAGAAAATCTCACGACTTCCGGATTCCACAGTAGACCGTACTTGCTCCCAACCAGTGAAACGAACTTGTCAAGACATTTAAGGCAGCTTGAGGATGCTTACTTTTTTGTGAGATCTCAGTTACAGACTAGAAAAGGCTCTGTGGCGGCACATCCTGACGAAGGATTGCTAAGCAATCAAGAGAGATGGTCTGGGGTATGGCATGTAAATCAGGACCTCAATGTCAGGCAAAGGCCATCTGATCTTACAGATGACTTTTTCGATGGTTTATGCAAGTTTGCTCGGTATAGTAAGTTTGAAGTACGGGGAGCATTGAGAAGCGGAGATCTTCTGAATTCTGCAAATGTGCTTCGATCTATAGGTTTTGACCGTGACGAGGATTATATTGCAGCTGCTGGTGTGTCGAAGAAGATAAAAATCTACGAGTTTGCTGCTCTTTTAGATGACTCCATCGACCTACATTATCCAGCAGTTGAGATGTCAAACAATTCAAAGCTTAGCTGTGTCTGTTGGAACAGCTACATGAGAAACTACCTGGCTTCAACTGATTATGACGGCATAATTAAGGTGTGTGAAGCATAATGAATTCAGTCTTTGTTGATTCTATGGATCACTGGAGGGTTACTTCTTAATCTTCATGACTAGGAAGTGTATGCATTCGTGCTTCCATCTAAATGAACTCTGGTTTTAAGTACAAATTTAGTGATGAGATATCTGTCTCATGAAAGTTCCCTGCGACCTCAAATTAAACTATCTACAAAGCTGGTATTTACTTTCTTGTTTGTCTAGAGTCTAGAGATTATATCATTAAACAGTTCCTTCTTAATTTTGATGACTAGGAACTGTATGCATTCACGGTCATCTAAATGATCTCCCTCACAGGGAACCCATTTAATGTTGAGTTGTCTGTCTCTTGGGAGTTTGATGAAGCAGCAAATTACTGTTAAAAACCATCTGTGAACCTGGAATTACTTTCTTGATTTTCTAGTTGATTGACTTACAAAACTTAGTGTTGCAAGTTCCAAAAAGATCCGATGTGAACAACAATCAAGATGTTTGTCGTGGTTCTTTGCCATGCTAATTGTGCATATAATTACTTTTACATTGCTTGAACCTAGATATGGGATGTGAGCACTGCTCAAGCATTTTCACAACATATGGAGCACCAGAAGAGGGCTTGGTCTGTTGACTTCTCTCAAGCAGATCCTATGAAGTTTGCAAGCGGTAGTGATGATTGTTCTGTGAAGCTGTGGGCAATCAATGAGGCATGCCATCTCTTGTATCTTTTAACATTCTTGGTTCCATACAGTAGTATAATATCTTCTTGGAAAAGAGACATAATCCTCCCCCTGGTTACAATTTATGCATGCACCAAAGCTTCAATAGAAAAGAAGCTTGGACTGAGTCACATTGGGGGAATCGGATTGGCAAGGAAATTCAGTAGACTTCATGAATTTGGTTGATCATTCTTGGCCTATGAAAGCACCGTTAATATTTACTTAAGCTGTAGCCATAAGTTCAAGCAGCATGGATGCAGATTCTTGGTTTGACTCTTAGTTAATTTATCGTCTTGGAGTCTTATGTTTGGATTTTCTAATTCAGAAAGGAAGAATGAGGTCATAGATGTGATTTTTTTTGCAGAAAAACTCCATTGCCACCATTTGGAACCCAGCCAATGTCTGCTGTGTTCAGTTTTCTCCTCACTCGACTCATCTTGTGGTTTTTGGATGTGCTGATAACAAAATCTATTGCTACGATCTTCGGCACACTCAAATTCCTTGGTGCACTTTAGCTGGCCATGGGAAAACAATCAGCTATATTAAGTTTTTGGATTCTGAAAGCATCGTCTCCGCATCCACTGACAACACCTTAAAGCTATGGGATCTAAAGAAAGCAAACTCAGATGGGTTGTCCTCAAATGCTTGCACCTTAACATATAGGGGTCATACTAACGATAAGGTTGCTATCTCTACACTATATTTATTGAGATTTTCAAGCATACAATTGGTTTGGTTATCTTAAGCGTGAGCTTCTGGTTTTGCAGAATTTTGTAGGTTTGTCCACTTTGGATGGATACATAGCATGTGGCTCAGAGACTAATGAGGTACATTACTTGGGTCTCAGCTTTTGTGTGTACAATAGTGTTTATCCTCAGATAACTAGCGAGTAAATTGGATATGAGTTTGCTTGTTTTGTACTGCCAAATGTAGAGAGAGAAATTGAAAATCAGCAATAAGCTGTTGAAAGTTAGGAGTCAACGGTTACAGTGCTTGAGACTTAGATTATGGTGTTCTAATCTATTTGTGGACCATTGTATAGGCAAAGGGGATGGAAATTTTGGTATTTCATCAATGTTAAGTGGTGTGATTAATCGTGCATGTTCATAGTAAACCTACTAAGATTACCCGAACCTTCTCTTATTGGACCAAGATGCATTTTCTTCAGCTGGACAAAGATATGCCACCTATGAGAAAGTCATCCTTCTTGAAGAGATTTCTTGAAGGAAAAAAAGAACTATATTGACGAACCAATTGGATTCCTTGTTAGAGATCTCTACCGTCTAAACCCAGGTCTTATTTTGATATTTCCATTATTTGTCATTCTCCTGGTAGTTCCAAAGATAATCTTGTGTAAAATTGTGAAGATGAAGGATAAGCTGACTAAATACAATCAGTTGTTTTTATCAGGTTTATAGTTACTATAGATCCCTGCCGATGCCAATCACTTCTCATGCATTTGGATCTTCTGATCCTATTTCTGGAACCAAGATTGGCAATAGTGATGGTAATTTCGTTTCAAGTGTTTGCTGGGGACGAAAGACAAATATGGTTGTCGCTGCCAATTCTGCTGGAAGTTTGAAGATCTTGCAGATGGTTTGAGATAAAAAACAGTTTTGATTCAAGTGTTTGCTGGGGACGGAAGACATATAAGATTGTCACTGTCAATTCTGCTGGAGGTAAAAACTGTAGCAGATGGTTTGAGGGGAACGAATTGATCTTCTCTTGACATTATTCAAGACAAACCTTTTGGATTGACTTGTGAGTTCTGAGACTCTGCTTTGCAAATGTGGCTGTAAGTTCACCTCAAGCAAGCTGTCTCGGGAACACAAAAATAGAGAGAATATAACTGGCCGACCTAGCATCACTTAGGTTTCTGTTAGTATGTACAATGGATGAAGACGAAGCAGGATAGCATGAGGCAATGGATCAGCTGATCCTGGCACAATCACAAGCCATAACTTTCTAGAGGCGGCATGTAGCAGGGCTTCTGTGATGGAGAGAGCAAGCAATATCTGACGACTATGTTTATGCTGCAGTGTCACGAATCTGATCTTGATTGGTCGCTCATGGGCAATCGTGCTTCTTCTACTTCATGAGCAGCAGTAGGGGGTTCACTCAGGTATGAGGTCACTTGGTATCATTTGAGACTTTGATCTAGGTGACATCGCTCTAGTGTCATATCTTCTGATAGATTATGGTTTTTGTTCAAGTAGATGACTGTCTCACTGCTTTTCATTTTAGTAAAGAATTCTATCTTTTCTCATAGCCATACAATCAATTAGTTGCAACCTTTGAGCAGTTTAGAAAGTTCGACATATTACAAGCATTTAATGTGAATAAAGTTCTATCACGAGCCTGACCATATGAACCACTGAAAACTGATGATTGGTTTTTCATGTAGAAATTTCAGCATGGCAGGAGCGGCGAAAGAAACCTGAGTTGTTTCTGAACTTTTACATCTTGTATACTTTTCGTTGGTGACAGTCTATACTCCATAGTTTTTTGTCAAAGTGATGGAACGTTTCCATCGCTGGTTGCTGTTGGCAAAGAGTCATTCATGGCTCTCCGCATCTCAGAAAACGAAGCTTCATTTACTAGGAATTTTAGATCCTCTAATTAAACTTGTCTTGCTTCATCCTCTACTCCATGGACAAACATATGAAATGATTAGAAATGTATAGTGATGGTGGCGTTTCTCGCAGAAAGATGGTTCAGAAAACTTTCAGCTGGGCAACTGGAGGTCGTTCTTCTATGCTCTCAGCTTGAGGTGAAAACAGGGAACCGTCTTAGAGTGTGCAATGTGATCTTTGTTTCTCTTTACATCATTCTGTGGTTTTCATTGCAAAAATTCGCGCTCGTAGCCATTTTGATACTCAAGTTATCTTGATGCATCAAGATTCTTTCCTTGTTCACCGTCTAGAAATTCAGCTGGACCTGCTCTTCAGCTGCAAAATAAGATAAGTGGTCCACGTTGTCAACCCATGCTTCATTTGACGTGTTTCATAAGACCGTAACATGCAATTGGTCGTGTCTGCTTGAACTACGTCAGGGTTACGGTCTCTCGCTCTTGTACCATGTCGTAAAGTTTTTCTCTGTGACGAAATCCCGATCTACACTCGTCCCAAGATTCGCAACTAGCCGACACCCAACTTTGGTGCAAAAACATAACGTCAAGCCACCTCGTGTGGTTCATGCTTTGTTCCTGTTCTTCTTCCTGATCTCCATCACTTACTGGGAATCAACTGCAACTGCTTCAACAGATGGAAATGGAGGCCACTAGGATGGCACAGGTTAGTGCACCTGCTGAATGCTCCTTGATTCATTCCGCATAAGAGAGATGTGTGGTCGACGGCATGAGTAAAGCACAAATTTGGATGGTTGCACTTATTTATGCTGATGTTGATCCTGTCGCCTAGAGATAGCCAGAGACATCTAATTATGTTGCCTTTACATGTGGTGGTGTGCTGATTCAAATTTCGGCGACTGGTGGGTCATGAGTGATAAGTTTTTGGCAGTATATCATAGCAATCCATACCATTGCTCTAGCGAAAAGATTGCCATGAAAGCTCGGGAGTGTCTAACATTAACCCGACGGTTCGACCGTGGACCGAGAGAGGGAAAGCCGCCCAGATAGGGCCGCTTTCGCTGAGCTTTCACATGATCACTTCGTTGTCTATTGGCTCATCATCGACAAGTGGACCCGACCAGGAACCGTACGTTACTCGATGTCGAAACACAGCCACGCTTGCGTTCGCTCGATCACTCCACTCCACTGATCAAAACCCTACCAACATTGAATTGGGTCTGCAAAGATGCAAACGTGTGGTTCAAGTTCCTTTGAGATCTTTCCCTCCATGTCAGTTGGGATCTCGGCAGTAATTGGTGGGGTGTCCAGTGGTGGCCAACCAAATTGCAGGATGCTCTCGAATCCTTATTTGATTCGTTCTCTTCTCTTGCGTTTGCTTGCGCCTCCACGGCAACATATTTGCCTGGACCAGAAACATTGTGTCGTGTACCTACTCATACATTGATGCATTAAATAGATAGATGGAGCGCATGTGCTAGTGGTACTGAATGCTGATGAAGAAACACTAATTTGCAACATAGGTTGCATGTCCACGGAGATACCAACTTTAGCTCATTTCCCAAATCTGGGATGGACCATTTTTTTTTTTTTTTGTGTCTCATGAAAAAGCACAAACTTTCGGTTGATACCAAAATCTGTCCTCCGTCAAGTTTCCAACGAGTACATGCCTGACTCTTCCATGGCATCATTGGGCGAAAACTTGACGGGAGCTAGATTTGGGTACCAACTATAAGTTGGTGCTTTCTGATTAGACAACAAAAAGTTCGAGCTATAATCGGGATTTGGTATAAAATTTGGGTCAAAATTAGTATTGGAGCATGGTTCATATTTCCTTTCGATAAGAAAGCCCGATGGTCCCGAGGATCCGCCCCAGCAGGGATCTTAAGGGGCAATGCCCTTTGGACATCAGAGGATTTTTATAGTTTAGGTCAATATTTTTCCATTGGTAGTTTGCACTTGGGCCATGAATAGCTATCGCTATATATACTTTTTTTTCGTTTGTAATTTTGTGATGTAACAAAAGTGCTAATTATAGTAATATCATTTACTGGATGTAGCCCTAGTTTAAGGGTGAACCAAGATAAAATCTCGTATCTCGATTTCTCTTTCTCGCTTTTACTTCGTTGTGATTATGTGCCGAATCCTAATAATTAGAACCCGACCTGAAATTGGTGCTTTTTAAGGGAATTAGGCAACAAAAAAAGACCGTGCTGCTCATGTGGAGACAAAATGCGGCATACGTTCTTGAATGGGAGAGTCCTAAATCCTAATCCCTCCAAGGAAGGTCCAGGACATAAGAAGATGAGGATACTCTTGCAATTGCTTGTGCCTTTTTGCAATGAAGAGGTCGGCATACTCGATGAGCAACAGCAGCAATAATTCGATTGCAAATCACAACCAGCACCTAACTAGCAGGGTCAAAATATTGAACAAGCACAGATCTGATACCTATAATAGCAAAACCTTCACGAAGTTCCTCTGATATCCTTCGAAACCGGATTTTTTTCGCCAAAAGAAGAAAATCACAAGCAGCACCTGTCTTAGTCTTGTAAATTAAGTGAGACTTCAATGCGGCAGATATTGTTGAAAAACCGAGCACTTGATCAATAGCTCTAAAAGTTTAAGCCGTTCGAAAATTATATTTTAATCCCACTATTATACGCTATCATAAATAAACGGATCCCCTACATACGTGTGAAAGAAGAAGGTGAGGAATCGAACTCGAAACTCTCTCATCGTCAAATTTTGCCGCGCTGCCAATCATTTAATTCGATTTGAGTTGGTGCTGCTTGGTACGATAATCATATGTTAATGGGCAACGTAAGATAATTCCCGTTTCGTGCGATGTGGCGTCGCGACGAAGCTCATTGCAGAAAGGCGTGCATTTCAATAGGCATTCGGTTTGTAATGGCAACTGGCAAGTACGCCAACATCTACATAAAAAATAATGTTCGTTCATGTTGATGTGAACAAGTCCCCAGCACGTACTTTGTACTAAGTACAATTCTCTTTGTTAATAACCAAGCCGGCTCATTTCTTAGTTGAATAAGAACTTGAGATTAAACCCTAAAAAATTCCAATTTGTATTACGTGCTTGCAGGGGATTATAAGTTGTGTTACAAAACCAAATTTCTGTGGAGAAAAAGTGCTGACTCATTCATATTGGGATGCGGATACCTGTCCAAAAAGTCTAGCCAATCTTCATCCTGAATTTTTTGGCGATGTGCCGATGTAGTTCTGTCAATCAACTTTAGTCAGAACTCGTCCCACGTCGGCATCGATCTTGCCATGTGGCACGTACGACGGCGGGCACTAATCGAACCTCCACATCGGCGGATTCTGGCAAATTCGGTTGGAATGACTAAATTGGCAAATCGTCAAAAAGTCTAGGGCTAAACAGGTCGGATTGAAAAGTTTAGAACTAAATTGACTGTCCTACGATGGATCCGGTATTTTATGGACAATTTCTCAGCGATAGATTGAGCGCACACAATGCTTTTTTTCTGAATTTCTGTTTATGTAACTATTGACGATAATATTACCCTTTTCTAGTAGATTGAACCCCGTTCTAATGAAATTCCTTGGGGTTTACAGTAAGGGAAGGTGATAATTCTCATGAATATTCTACGAAGAAATCGAAGTTTCACGATATACATTTTCCCCACTAGTATTGACCTCGACAAGGCGAATATTTGCCAAGCAATCTCTCTCTAAATTCTATATAAAGGTCATCAAGGAAGTCGTAGTGCTATTAATACGGAACCTCCACAGCATCACGCACACATTTATTCAAGTCCCGCAGGAGCTCGGAAGGGGCTAAAGCAGATACGAGCAGACGACTGGGGATGGAGTCCGTGGCAGCCACGCCTGCCCCCGCCTTAGGAGGCGGCAGCGCCGGAGCGAGAGCGAACGGCGGGCACCAGCACGCGACCGACCGGTGCAAGAACTTCCAGATGCCGCTCCACTATCCGAGATTCACCCGAGCCGACTACGAGGCCATGCCCGAGTGGAAGCTCGACTCCCTGTTCCAGGAGTATGGCCTCCCGACTGCCGGCGACCTCCACTACAAGCGGAACTTCGCCATCGGGTGCTTCCTCTGGCCCAACTAGCGGCTCCCCTGGCCTTCTTCAGTCCCCGTTGCATTCTGCGAAGAATGGTTTGGCAAACATCAGCCATCGCTTTGTTTATAGGACAGTAGTGTGTCGTTATGTGTGCGTATGGTCGGGTCATGTAATCTTGCTAATACTTCGAATTTCAGTTCGAAGTTAACGTCTAATTTCACTTGTGCTTTCCAAATTGAATAACAACCGTCGTGTTCCGGTGAAATATTTCCGCTCACTAGTCACAACCTCCGGCGCTCTATGGGCCGCGCGCTTCCGTTGTACCGATGCGATTTCGACCCGTGTGATTAGCATTCATGTGTCTCGTTTAATTTAGCAATTTCATCTGGAATTGGCTCTTTTCATAAGTGAATGTTGACCAGATCAACCCAACCGGAACAAAGTTTTTTTTTTTTTTTTTAAAGATACTTTTATTTCTCTCATGAACTGGGCTTATCGAGCAGAGCCCAAAGCAGGGGCGTCGTTCCAAAGAAGAGCCCAATCGGAACAAAGTTACTTCAACAAATTGAAACTGGGCTCGCGATTACCGGGACTTTAATGATTATTGGGCTCCCTCTACGACGAAAGGCCCAAGCTGCTTAAAGGACGCGGAAGGCGCACGGTAGCATTGGCCGCGCAGGATAGCGAGTGCCGGCACACCGAGTCACTGAGTCGACACAGTAGTTTGACGCTCGAAGACCTGCTCATTTTCCTTCCCACGCGAAAAATTTCCCACTTTCCCTCATTTTCTCGCTCTCTCTGCCCTGCATTTTCCCTCTTCTTTTTTTGAAATGATTCGGCGCTGCAATACCCAAATCGATCCCTAGCTCTCGATTCTGCCTTCGATCCGAGCGCCGCTATCTTTAACTCTCCAGCAGAAGCGAGAGGAAAACGAAAGGAAAAATGCCGAGAGAAATCATAACGTTGCAGGTGGGACAATGCGGGAACCAGATTGGAATGGAGTTCTGGAAGCAGCTCTGCCTCGAGCACGGAATCAGTAAGGATGGCATGCTCGAGGACTTCGCTACTCAGGTTCGAAACTCCACAAAGTCGCGGTTTGTTGTAGACTAATTTTACTCGGGAAGCATTGTGAGGTCGTAGTCGTTATTGGTAAGAAATTTGTGAAGATATCGAGCTTAGGAAGCGGAATATCGTTTGGTCACTAGGCAATGCGCAATTTTGCCTTTTGCGAGTGGAAAGTGGGATTTTCTTTTTTCCCCGTGAAACTCACGATACAGTTTGTAGAGTAACTGTGTATAGTTATGGGCTGATTGGGGTTTCGGGTGCTGTCAGTTGATCTCTAGCTCGTGAAGCTTAGGTTGGAATTGAACTTGTCATGACATAGGCTGATGATCAGCCTATTCCCGGGTAATGTTCGTTAAAAGGATTTTAAGATATGTATCATTAGCACATGTACTAGTTATGATTTCATGGTGTAGACATCGTGTTTGCAGCTGATCACTAACTTGTGAAACTTTCGCTATTGCGATGCTTTAGGGAGGTGACAGAAAAGATGTGTTTTTTTATCAAGCTGATGATCAGCACTATATTCCGAGGGCTATATTGATGGATTTGGAGCCAAGAGTGATAAATGGTATTCAGAATAGCGAATATCGTAATCTCTACAATCATGAGAACATATTTGTGTCTGATCATGGAGGAGGTGCTGGGAATAATTGGGCCAGTGGATATCATCAGGTTTGCTATCTTATCGTTTCTGCACTGTTTTTGCTAAACTTTAATAATAAGAAAGGTGCCTGAGAATTGGTTTTTCAAGATGGTATCAGAGGTCCAGTACGTAGTTTTCTTATCAGGCTGCCTAAGTCTGTACTACGTCTATAATGAAAGTCATCTCAACCAGCCCACTGCATCAGTTTCCATTTCATTTCTCTAATGTCTTCAGATTCTTGTTGTGCCATTTACTAAAGTTGACTATATTGAATTGTGGTTATTGTTACTTAAATAAAAACCTTTTTTGCCCATGATTCCATCCCACTTAATGATTGGACGTACTGAGAAAGAAAATCTCCTAGTCATTAATTGCTCTTGCATATCATGTAAAGTAATGTCCTTCTGTTACCTTGTAATCACTTAATTTTGAGTGACAGAACTAAATGATAATTAACGTATTATCAACTCCTGCGTGATGTGTGTACCAATTCTTTTAGGATAATCATAATTACCAGACTTTCTTACTACCCCTTTTCATACCATTGTGATAGGGGAAGGGTGTCGAAGAGGATATAATGGACATGATCGATAGAGAAGCAGATGGTAGCGATAGTCTTGAGGGTTTTGTTCTCTGCCACTCTATTGCTGGAGGGACAGGCTCAGGTTGCTTCCATGCTCTTCTATTTACATTTTTCATTTTTTTGTAGTTAAGGTTGATGGACTTATTGAAAACTGATATAATTCATAGTCATTCCCACTTGTTGAGGCCTGGCATTCTTTCTGAGTGTGCAGGCCTATATTATGCTTAATTTGCACCAACCGTAGGATGGTCTAGTTTATAAGAGTTATTCATCTTGTAGCCACTTTGTGAAGTATTTTTCTGTAAGCTACGGAATGCAGATCTTTACTTTCTATTGCTACCTTCTAAATTGATTTTCACCATCCAAACATGCTCGACATACCAAAACACCTATATGTATAGTGTTATCGCTTTTTACACAACGCATATGTCGGTTATTTTTCTCAAAAGCAAAACAATGCAGGTATGGGCTCATATCTATTGGAAACTCTGAATGATCGCTACAGCAAAAAATTGGTTCAAACATACAGCGTGTTTCCTAACCAGATGGAGACGAGCGACGTGGTGGTGCAGCCGTACAACTCACTTTTGACCCTCAAGCGTCTAACCCTCAATGCTGATTGTGTTGTTGTTCTTGATAATACTGCACTGAATAGGATAGCTGTGGAGCGCCTTCATCTGAGTAATCCTACCTTTGCTCAAACAAATTCATTGGTCTCAACTGTGATGTCTGCGAGCACAACCACCCTTCGCTATCCTGGGTACATGAACAATGACTTAGTTGGCCTTCTTGCTTCTTTAATTCCAACACCAAGATGCCATTTCCTGATGACAGGATATACACCTCTCACTGTAGAGCGTCAGGTAACATATTTGATATTCCTTTCCTTTCTCTTAAAAACGTTGTTTATAGGTTTACGTGGCCATCTAGGTAAGCATAATGTGTTGGCATGAAACTTCGTCTTTAATGCGGCATCGATGGATGCCTTGTTGTGAGAGGGGGGAATAACATGGACTTATTTTCGAGTTCTTTTGGTTATTTCTTGGAGGGACCTAGCTTGGTTTTAATCTTGATTGATTCGCCTAAACCTTGTTCAAATGGCTGAAACTTGCATCCCTAAATGACTAAAGTGGGTAATGCAAATAGTTCTCATCTTTGCAGGCAAATGTAATTCGGAAGACTACTGTTCTGGATGTCATGAGAAGACTTTTGCAGGCGAGAAATTTATTGTGTATATTTTGATTGTGCATGTTGAGAGATTCTTTGATCATTCTTTTCTCTCCCTAATTCTTTTTCTGTATGAATGTGTTTCAGTCAAAGAATATTATGGTTTCATCTTATGCTCGAACAAAAGAAGCTAGTCAAGCAAAGTACATATCCATATTGAACATCATTCAAGGAGAAGTGGATCCCACTCAGGTATATTTTGCCACTGCATGAATTCCTTATATTTAGTCACGCATGGAGGAATAGGCCATGTCTGATTCTTCAGTCTGGTTATGTGACCAACAATTAATCGTCTTGTTTTGAGGCACCGGTGTTAATCTTTTATTTGCAACATGAAAACCACAAAGTTTTTATGTTTGTAATGCTCAATTTTCTTTCTGGACAATATTTTCCCAGGAGTCATCCGGATATAATTTACATTTCATCGTCTTGGATGGAGTAAATGATTTACTAGTAACTCTTGCAAAACCAATTCCATCGTACTAACCTCATCTTTTCCTCATAAAAATTCTCAACATAGATTTTATTGTTGTGAAATGACCAACATAAGTAAGTTTAGGACATCTCTTCTATCATTTCCTTTTAAAATAACGGTCTTTAACTTTAAGATACACTACATAATTCCTGTAAACTTGGTTGATGTACTTGAAATTTTCCTTTTCTTGTAATCAGGTTCATGAAAGTTTACAGAGGATACGCGAAAGAAAGCTTGTTAATTTCATTGAGTGGGGCCCGGCGAGTATTCAGGTCTTGTTATACAATAAAAGCAATTTAGATCATGCTAGACTATTTTCCGGAGCTATTTGATGTTATAACATATCTTATGCATTCTTGTTCTTTCTATTTTTTAGGTTGCTCTATCAAGAAAGTCTCCATATGTTCAAACCGCCCATAGGGTATGGATGAAGCTTTGTGGCAATTTTTGCTTCTAGAAATTTGGTAGCAATGGCACATGTGACATTTGTTTGAGAATCTACTAGGATAATGATGAAAACTTACGAATGTTGCATTTGTCAGGTCAGTGGTCTTATGTTAGCAAGCCACACTAGCATACGGCATCTTTTTAGCAAGTGTTTGAATCAGTACGAGAAGTTGAGAAAGAAGCAAGCCTTCCTTGACAATTACCGGAAATTCCCAATGTTTGCTGTAAGTTGTCAATAGATAGAATTCATACAACTAATATTATCTTATAGACCTTTAATGTGAACTTTTGCTTGTGTTGTAGAGCTTGTTCAAGTGATCATGCATTTGTGAGTAGTGTATTGATCTTTTGACGTCCTGTTGAGAAGGCTGTCTAAGCAACTGTTGTCGTTATTATTTTTTTAACACAAATTAACCATTTTGAGAATAATTCCTACTCCAGATGGTGTTTCTAATATGCCAAGGCATCATGTTGACACAATCAATCACATGAACAGGATAATGATCTCTCGGAGTTTGACGAATCTAGAGACATAATTGAGAGCTTGGTTGACGAATATAAAGCATGTGAATCTCCTGATTACATTAAGTGGGGAATGGAGGTATATGCTCTACTTTGCCTCGTTGATCTATCTCAACTTTTGAGCATACATCAGATCTTACCTGTTAAGTTTCTCTGAAGCAGGATCCCGATCACATCCTAACGGGAGAGGGAAATGCTACGGGAACTGTAGATCCAAAATTAGCCGTCTGAACTGAATAAAAGTATGTATGAAAACATAGGTAAGCCGCAATGGTTTTTACTTCCAGTGTATACCGTATCAACTACTTGCCTCTGCTTTGGAGTCATATGCAGTTCATGTCTGTAAGTTATAGTCAGTAACAGCTGACAAGTCAATAACAATTTATATGTGCTACGTCATTTTGGAATCTAAACACTGCATGTATTTACACGCTTATGCTGACATGATTTGGCTTCATGTGAATTAGCATTTCAGAAAGAAAAGAGCTGGGTGTTCAATTGACAGTCTTAATTCTGTCTTATTCATCCATTCTACTGATTCCCTGATAATGTTAAACAGCATTCTCCGTGATGCTGGGATAGTTGGATCTCGCCCATGACTCAACTCATTTACTTGATCTGTTGAATTTATCAACATTCCTGCGCATATCTAGTACTAGTTGGTGAGCTATAACTTTTTTGTTGCAGGAAAATTTACCAGCTTGGATTGGAGAGGCGACTATGGCGACCTATCAATTGCAGGTTTGAGTAGCATCAGAGTGAGGATTGTAAGTGAAGTCTCTGGCAGGATTCTTACTGTGTGAAACGTTCAGTTGTTTGTGGTGAGAATTTTTGGGTATGTAATTGCTTTTCCTTTCTAAGGATTCACCTTCTAAAGAATGCAGAATCTCACTGCATGCTTAGTCACCAAATCCTTGGGGTTCTAATTGTTCAAACTTGAGATGTGTCAGCTATGTGCGAGTTGTATTTAAGGATTTATTGTCATTGACGTGAAGCTTTAATTGATTTCAAGAATGCACTTCCAGTGTACATGGGAATTGCTGCAAGATTTGAATCGGAAATTTGTTTCACCAGCAGAGAATTTAGATGTGTTGCAGACTGTCGTACTGATTGTTCTTGTCTACTCAACCGCAATTGATTCCAGGACAAGGCGAGTATGGATTTTTTTTTTCACTTGCGTGACTCGCTATACATCCACTAATCTCTACTCCTATGGTTGCTGCTTGTTTACATTTTGGCGCTCGTATGCATGCTCATTCCTTTGAGTCGAAAGCCAAAGTCCAACTAATGGAATGATAAATGTATAGGAGATTGGCCCGATGGATGTCATAAGAGAGTTGATAGTGAACGTGAGGCAACTTTCTTTATGACCTCTTTTTCTCTGAAAGAACTAGAGTCGGCAGTTGAGGCGTGATTGAATGTTTGAGCTCTCGGACATTACTGTCAACCACTTGCTCTGTAGAAGAAACCTATCCACATGGTGGAAATCGTTAGACCATTTTGGCACCCGACACATGATCAACTCAATCGGGGCCAAGATTCAAATGTGTCAAACTGTTGTTGCTAATTGTCTCCTCAGCGAAGGTACTCAGTTCACAACTAAATTAGTAAGTTCTCTTTTGCCCTGTTGCTCTGCCAGCGTATTGTGTCCGAATGGTGCCTAATCAGTTGACCGTTTGCAGTCCGACTGTGTGAACGAGAATTTAGCACGTGTCATCTTAGAAAATTTAATAGGGGTTTGCAACATGAAGCTTCTTTTTTGGCCAAGGGAGAAGTGGCCTGTTGACGCCATGCAGATTGCACGTCTCTCTCCGTGGCCATCTTTTCTACTTAGATCACGCAAAATGCGGATAGATGGCGTGTTCCTCTCTTTCCATATTCCTAAGATAGGCAGCCACAATTCTTGGTCTCCAAGAAGAGATTGAAGAACCAGATTTCCATCCTCACCAGCCACCACACCACCCTCGAAGATTCCTTTATAGTTTAATAGATTAAATAGAACATACAACACATGAGAGATCTCCGTATCATCGACAGGCCAAATATAACAAATAGGAGAAGAGCTCGCTATGTGCAGTAAATTACATCAGAAGGAGACGAAGGGCCGAGACGCATAACCCCACCACCTTCGACTCTTCCTTCAACCCTTGTGTGGGGAGCCATCTGACTTCTGTTTTCCTTTTTTTTCTTTTTTTTTTCCCTTGTATGTATGGAGAAAAAACATTTGAAAAGGAAAACATAAAACGGCTGCGTTATGGTTAATGCGGTCAAAAGTAACATCAGAATCAGCGGCATGTGCAGCAAGGGTCACCAAATGTCGTCGTTCAAATTCTATCAGGTCTTGTTTCTTCCTTCTTTTATCTTCACGTGACAGTAATCATCATGTCAATATAAGGGGATCCTGCATTCCAACACGAGGAAAAAAACAGAAATCAAAGGTGTCAGATAAGTCAACCCGGATCTAGACACGGCACTCTACCAATAGCGACGCGTCGAGGCAGAATAGAGCATGAAACTAGGGTCGTTGCCTTCTTTAAGGACATGGAGAACATTTAACAATGCAATGAAAGATCGAAATGGCCTCGGCTCTTAGATCGGAATCTCTTGCAATAATCTACAATGACGAGGCTATCGAATTTCAAAAAGAAGACGCGCCCTTTTCGGATCTCATGAAAATTGAACCCTAATTACTCATGAACCTGTCGTTTCGTGAACTAGTAGATGGTACTGCAAATGATCAAAACTACGAGATATATGCTACACTCTTGCTTAGACGTCGTGAAGGCTAAGCAACCCCCTCCTAATTACAACTTTGTCTTAACTAAGCTTTTTGCTCATTAATGCATCATGTACCAAGCATTTGACATACGGTCCAATTCACAGTACTAAGAGGGATGAACCAACAAAATGCATTGAACCGCCGAAACTAACACAACTAAAACTTACCAATAGAGCAACTTAATTTTGCATTTGGGCATGTCCCCACCCTCCACATCCTTCACCGTCACATCCCCACACTCGACGTTTACCCCAACCCTCCCCACCTTCCACCCCTCTATAATCGCCCCCACGCTCGTCCGAACCGCCACCTTCACCACCAAACTCTTGCTTCGCTGCCCCGACCTCAGATCCGCGCCCGCCCCGTCCTCCAACGGCTGGTCCCGCACCTCCGTCCCCACTTTCAAACTCGTCACGTTCTTCTTCCCCTGGATGAACCCGGGCAGGCTCTCAGACCCCAATGCGATCCCCCCGTCCTGCCCTAGGCCGATGTCCACGCTGGTCCTGCCATAGTACAACCCCAGCTTCTCGTTCGGATTCTTGACCTCAACCCTCGTTACGGTCCGGGCGTTGAGGTAAGTGCCGTCCGCCTTGACCGTCACATTGAACCGGGGGATCTCAAACGACTGGAGGTGGAAAACCGGGATTCTCGGGCTGAACCAGACATAAAATGCCGCACCAGCTAATACGAGGACGCAGGAGATGAGGAATATAAAGACGCACAAGCAGCAGCAACACGCGCGGCAACAGCCACGGCGCTTCTTCTTCGGGTACAATGAAGGTGGCATGACCGGTTTGCTAACCGGATATCTTGGGGGCGGTTGGACCGGTACGCTCGGATCTTTGTAGCCCGGTGGCTTCTGGAGTACCGGCATTTGCGGTGGTTCGGCCATTTGGCGGCTCTCCGGTTCGATGCTCTGTTTCTGCATTGAAAACAGAGAAGCGGAATCAGCCGAAAAAATGAGCAATTTACGATGGCGCTGCACGCGACCAAAAAATACTAACTTTAAAGATGTAAAATAATTCATTGAGAAGGAGAAAACAACAATGCAAATGCCCCGATGAACGAAATCGTGTCAACTAGAGAAGCTAAGATCAAATCCTCCTCCTTGCTCTGCAATCGAAAGCAACCGTTGAAATCCATTGAATGATGGTCGACGCTAAATTACTTTCATCTTTTATATATAAACAAAAGGGTAAATGGACGAGCTCACTCAGAAAAAGAAGAACAGCTTTGTGTACGATCCATTGGAAAGGAACAGAGACACAAACTTCACATAGGCACATGCCTGCCTTGCTTAAATTCTTGAAAGAATTCGATAATGTGATTTCCTTTCCGAAGAATAGGGATGGAACGTCTACGAACCACAAAAGAAAAATGGCAAGCAGAGAGATTATTCAGACCTTTTGGAAGACTCGACCCGGAACAGTGCCGAATTCTGCAGAAACAACGAAACCAATGAAACGCAAGTTGGTATGGGAGAATTCAATGGGGGGAAAGATCTCGATCCGATGAAAAGGTGGTGAACTTCACAAGATAATCAATAACGAATATGAAAATTAAAGAGAGAGAGAGAGAGAGAGGAAGCTAAAGGAAAAATCTAATGGGGGTGGTGAATAAATATGAGGGTGAAGGGGCAGAGGAAAACAGGGGATGTCATAGTCGGGGAAGGAGCAGTGGCAGGAATTCGTTCGCGAAATCCACGCGCGGCGCCCTCCTGCTGACTTGGCGCAAACACCTTGTTCTAACGCCCAACTTTTTGCACCCTTCTTGTTTGATCAATTTTCTATTATGATCTTCTTCTTGTTATTTGGTTTTCTTTTCCGTTGAGTTAACAAAAATTTCTTCAGATTCTATTAATCCTTGTTAAATAACTCATAATCGAAATTTTGATGCTTCTTGTACCGCATCAATTGTGCTTTGTTACTATGTACAGCCACTACTTTCAAAATCGGATTATTTCAAATTAATTATGTTTCGACAAGTGCCCTCGAGACGATCCTTAACATGCCTTGATGGGAACAACAATCTTTAATGAAGGAGCGAGAAATGCGAAGTTCATAAATTACCTTCTTAGCGAACAAATGAAAGACATTTCCATCGTTCCCGAGCATCTTTGGACATTAACTGTTGCCGACAACAAAAATATTTTTCATTAGCTAATTATTTCTAATTACAAACGGTCACTTTTAGGAACACGTTTTCCAAATCATTCATTTTTAGCGAAGCAAACGGAATTAAAATCACCTACGAGCCAAAGTCATGAGGGTTTTGTTTTCTTTTTTCCTTGTACTTTGTTTGCCAAAGTCAAAGATAAAAACATGAAAAATGCACAAATGGGTGATGAGAAAAGTTGGAAGCAGTCTGAACTCTGAACCACCTATTCTACAGAAAAGGAAAGGCTTGAACCTGGACGAAAGGATACTTACAGAAGCCCTTCAATCATAATATGGTAATACTGACATCTATATGACTATTCCAAGTATGCTAAAAGTTGCAATTCCGATTTTATTCGATGCAGATTTTCCGACGAATCCACTCTCGCAAAATTATTGCAATTCTTTCTGCACCGACCGCGTCCAAAGTCAAAACTACTTAATCTACCAGCCTCACCAACAGTGTCCCCACAGTAAGGTGAAACACTTCATGAGGTATGGGACTCCTATCTCTATAGCATGCCCGGAATAGTGTACTAACACTGGCGAGTCGGGTATGGGACTGTCAACTGTCCCAGGCTTACCGGTTGAGCACTGGTCCAAAGCGATGCCTTGGGTTGGTTCTCTGCCATCAGAAACAGGACAGGAAAAAGATAAATATGGCCACGACGACTTCGGTGGTCTTCAGAGGCCTCTGGTTTGGAAATCAAGGTGGTCACTGCAGAAAGTTGAGCGGACCACCGAGAGATCCAATCTTCCTGTCCACTCCTCGCCTGGCTTCAATGTGATTGGCTTTTCTATCAATGCACCGTTGACGCATACCATCTGTTTGTACTCCTCATCGCCAAAATCCACCATCGCCCTCGATTTCTTCTCCCAAGGATTCCATACAACTGCATAATCAAACAAGATAACCCTATATAATTCTACTTGGAGTGATTAATATCATGCACTCACATCTGTTTCTCTGCAACCTCTCAGGTTTGAGTATCCCACTTGATGTTTTAGGAGTACGTAATAGAAACTTGAGTGACTAATATCATGCACTCGCACCCGTTTCTCTGCAACCTCTCGGGTTCGGGTATCCCACTTAATGTTTTAGGAGTGTGTAACAGAATGCAAAGACATTTTTCTTAATTGAAAGGGCTCTTACCGACATCTGGCAGACCTTCCTTTCTGATCACAAAAGTTCGCTTCCGCTCATGGTCAAGCACCGCGATTACATTTGGAGAACTCAAGTAGATTCGATCCACCTGCCAGAATTGGGTGAGGCAGAGAAAACGTACTAATTATGGGCTGTATAAAGGCAAGGTCATGGAAATCCATGTAGAGGCACAAATAGAATACTTCGACATGCAGGCGTCATCACTCTTCCTCATTCTTTCTGCAGAAATTACTATAAATGCGTCCTTCTCACTGAGAACCAAAAAATTCATAGAAAAGGCCCTCTCTCTAGGTTCTTCAGAACCATTGAAGAGGATGCTCCTTCATTTCTTGCTTTTTGGGAAATTCAGAACTCCAGTGAATATGAAGCTCTGTACTCCATTGCACGAAGTTGGCTATAATGAATTGAATCACACAAAAACTTCGATGTTTACCTCTGACTCAAAAGTTATGGCATCCCCCTGTTCTGTGAAGCGTTCCCTTTGGCAAAGGTTGTCTAGATAGTCAAGCGTCTCCAATCCTTCAATTCTCACTTCACTGCGACAGATGCACATTCAATTGCTTTATTACGTGGAGAATGAACTTTCTGTTATCATTTCAGCTGCATTTTGTAGTGTGTTATAAACTTTTGTGCATTTCAAGTCTAAACAGTGTGTTGCAGCAAAACGTGCTTGCTTGAACTCCAAACATCACGATATTATAGGTCTCCACACCCATAATTGCCTAGATGTCATGGCTATTTCATATATGACATCCAGTTTTGATTGCTTTGTGGTAAAACTTCTCGGTGACCCCAGATAGCAGCCTCAAACTCATAAGATCACAGCATATTCCAGAAAAATGTTGATGGAAAATGATAGTAAAAAATTATAGAAAAAAAGATGTTACCCTGCAAAATCAGCTTAGAAAACCTGAAGCCCATATGCCATGCCGGTTCTTCAGAATATCATATTTACCGACGGTAATAAAAGTGTAAGATTTGATGGGACCACAGCTAACTGCTCTAAAAGCTTAAGCTCATAGAAGAAGGCGTGGTTTAATATTTATATATTCTAACACTCCCCCTCACGCTTAGTCCGGTCTTTTTGCCTAGTACTAAGGGTGGAAATATTCATTTGGGGAGGCAAATAGGGGCCTGGAAAGATTTGAACTCGGGACCACCCGCTCCGATACCATGTAAGATTTGATGGGACCACGCCTAACCGCTCTAAAAGCTTAAGCTCATAGAAGAAGGCGTGGTTTAATATTTATATATTCTAACAAAAAGCATATCTATGGCCAATGACAAGATGATCAGCAAATAATGGTCCATACCTGATGTCAGAAACTGATAAATATGTGTGATACGCAAATGAGAAACTAAATGGCTTTCCATTGATGTTTCTGACTCGCGATATTAAGCTCGGATCACCATTGATTGCAAGGCAAACCCGAAGGCGAAGCTCAAAACTGCAACAAGAGATCTGAAAACGATCAGCAGGAGCCTTTGAACAATAATGTTTCATGCCATAGATTTAATTAAGAAGAAAGAAAGCATCGCAAGGCATTGTTATTGGCGGTGGAGTTTGGAGATAATTACAATTGAGATTATACCTATGAGGCCAACCCTTTACGTCTTCTTCAATAGGCTTAAGCAATAGGTCAATGAAGGATTTGCCTTGAGAATCAGTCAAGGGCAGGGGTGGAGGATTATCATCAACTGTCCAAATTTTGTTCCTGGCAAAACCATGCTGCTCCAGCAATCCACAATTGCCAAACTTCGAAAGTTCAAAAAGAAGTTGAGTAAAATATTTTCAACGTCGAGTTCTTTATAAATATTGGATCAAAATATGCAGAGTACCTGAGGGAAACACACGGGAATTCCTCCCCTCACTGCTTTGGGAGGCTTAAAAATTGCCTGTAGTGGAAGATAATACACAAGCTAATCAGTCTGAGATTATAGTTGGAGACATTGACATCCCTGCCTCTTAGCAGCAATTCTTGCTGAAGCTTAGCCCAGAAAACAAAGAAAAAGCAACAATCCATATTGAACTCAGTTGAATTGGGTCATTCTCAAATTACCTCAAACGGCACGAGTTGAAGAATGGAAAGCATTAATCTACAACAACCTAACACATTAAATGTTGATGAGCACAACCACTATATTGATGTTCTAAGCTCACATTGCTACGCCCACTGTACAAGCAGAGTGCTTTACAGGCAAGTAGATAACGAAAACTAACACATTAATTTCTGCAACTTATAAGAGTGGAATTAGCATCGAGCTCAAAGATTCCAACAAATACAATGAGTAAGCCGCACCTTACTACTAGTGAATAGGAGCTCTTCGCCTTGCTCATTCCTCCATGATGTCACCTGCCCTCCGTGCATACTAACCTGCATGGACAAAAATGGGAGCACTCAACAGGATTGAAAAAAGTCGAGCACGACCAAGCACACAAAATGCAATACTCAAGTGCAAAAATTCAATATCCCAGCACAATCATCCCATAGTGAAATGCACAATCCCTACCCGCAATGAAGCCCCTTGTGGACTCCGAAGCACGACATGGTCAATCCCATTCCAGTCCTTTGTCATTTCGACTGCGGTTTTGTAATCCCACACAGCAGCAGAATGCTCCATTTGGATTGGAAGATGAGCTTCTGTTGCTAGAGTTCTAAACAATTCAGAGGAAACTGGCACGTATGGACAGTGAAGAATCACAGAATTCACCCCATCACAGAAACATTAGAGTTGCACCAGAGGCTTCTCTAAGCAAAACCTGTGAACACGTGAACTAAAAGCTAATTTCCAACAACCATTTGCTTCCTCAGCATTTACCCTCAGATCCAATTAAAAAAAAGCCCCATATCCCCAGAACCCTCAATTGCTTAAACATAAAACATAGAGAAGCTCCAGTAGGATGAGAACATTTGGCAAAGGCCTTCTAGACCCAAACCACTATCTATCCCAGGAGTCTTGAACAAGTGCCCACATATGTCAACACACCATTAATAGCTGACACCGAAAGGAGAGAGAGCCATCAGATGAGCTGTTAGCATCGGTGAAACTTTAGTTCCTTCAAGCTTCAAACTCTCTATGACAAGATTGAAACTTGACATAAAAAAAAAAAAAGCAGCAAATCCACGGCCCAAAAGCAGATCAAGGAGAGATTTTTAACGCAAAAAGAGTTGAAGCACTCGGTTCAGGAGCATGGATCTATAGTTCCTCCGAACAGCCCAAGAAAATAACAAATCAGAGAGAGCGAGCGAGAGAGAGAGAGACGGGAAGGGGGGGTTGAATGCAGGAATTTCATCAGAGAAAGCCCTTCTCTGTATACATAGAGATGAATATAAAAGTCACGAAATTTAATGGAAAAGCAATGGCCATTCAGAACTGAAATGAAACGCCAAAGAACACATGCACCGAATGAAATGGCTTTTTGGACGAAGAATTAAATATGTTCAAGGAGCTCCTACTAAATACCGAAACTGCAATCTGAAGGAACGAGAGGAGGAGGAAAGGAAAAAGAAAAAGGGCTGAAGAAGTGGACGGTTGGGAGGGAGGGAAGGGACCTGGGCATTTTTGTGGAAGCAAGAGAAGGAACGTGCAGATACGAGGTACATGGTACGTTGTACAAGCAGCCAAAGTTTTTGAATTTCGGGGGATTTTTTTAGATGGAGACAACTCGACTTTTTTATATCGTCTTGTGAACAGTGGATATCTTCTCATTTTCTCTCCCCCCAACCATAGCTCAGATAAAAATACTAAAGAAGAAAAATCCTTAATTCGACGGGGGATGGGACTGCCCCGCATTGTCGTTTTCATGCATGGATCACCGCAAGGAAGAAGAAAAAAGGAAAATTGTTCAAATGGATGATTGTTAGGTTGAATTGGGCCATGAAAGAGACTCTACTTTACCCAGAAACTGTAGTGGGCACAGTATTAAGCTTACTGTCACTCATTACTCATTTAAGCATTTGTCACTCATTACTACTTTAAGCATTCAAAGTTGTTGAACAAGAACCTATCGCTAGGCATAACATCTAGCTAGACCACAATCTTGTCTAATACTTACGAAACCAGTGAGTTTCGGCTTACTGAGACAGCTTCTCGACCCTGGTTTTATTCTCCGAAAACTCTTGTTAAGACTGCTTAAATTCAGTATTGAGGACAAATTCTCTCTAAAGCACGAATCACGAGTCGCGAAAAATGGGGGACTAGTGCGAGCTTGATCCTAATTCCCAGCTTTCCGGGCTAATATTTTGGATGCACCCGAGCTCAAGACCGCCATGTCCTGGAAACGTCAATGACTTCCATCCAATGAGAGCATCCTAACTCGTGGGAGAAGCTGACATGTGAAGCAGAGCAAGTGGAGGGAACAAAGGTGGGACACACTGGTGAAGCACGAACCAAGAAACCTAGGAAAAGCCAAGTTGGAGGAGGAGAAAACTGGAACACCCCTCCACTTATGGTGGACGCACGTGAGGTGAGGTTGGTTTCTCCAACTGGAATTTGGTTGAATTCATCATGAAAGCAAAGTGGGGGGAGTCAAAGATTGACTAGCTTTTTCCTTGGGGGGTGGGAGTGTTAGGAAGATCACGTGCAATGGTGATTAAATTAATGGAATAATGGAGAGAAATTCAGAGGAAAGACGAAGGAAACTGGGGATCTTTCAACGTGAATCATGAGCGAAAATCTGCATCATGTGGCTGAGACGGATCTTCAAAGTTGCAAAATCTTTTTGCCATTGGATAAGCTCTTCTTGTTACTGCTCAAGAACGTGGGGGCAAATCCCATTGCAAGCCCAGCAAGAGCAAATCTTCTTGCTCAACTCCATGGAACAGACAGTGAACAACATAATACTCGTCCCGAGGACAGTTGACCACCACAGCAATCAAAGAATGCGCTAGCTAACATCTCGAAATATTTCCAGCCCAGGGAAACGACGATGGCACGACCCAAACTACATTAGGCTAGAAACCACTCAACTAAAGTATATAATCCGATTCGCGCAAATCTGGGACAGAGAAGCAGTAACAATTTTGCTTTAATAGCCAATCTCACATTATGGAGAACTTGAACCCCAGGTGTTACAAATTGTGAATGCAAAAGGTATTTTTTTTTTTTTTGTTAATACCACGGAAAACCCTAAATTTATTACACTAGTAACAAATTTACCCCAAATTATTTTTTTAACCATGAAAAACCTCAAACTGGTACACTTGTGACAAATTTACCCCAACCTGGTACACCAGTGACAAATTTGCTCTCGATTAATTTTCCTTAAATTTAACCGTTAAATTGTGAAGTTAGATGGCACATGGCAGACCACTTTACGGTTTTCACCATCTATTTGTCACAGGTGTATCAATTTGAGATTTTTCGTTATATTAACCCAATTTAACGAAAGGTAAATTTGTTATAGATGTATCAGTTTAAAATTTTTAATGGTCAAAAAAATTAATTTGGGGTAAATTTATCACTAGTTTATCAATTTAAGGTTTTTGATTGTCAAAAAAATAATTTTGGGTAAATTTATCATAAATGTATTAGTTTGTGATTTTTCATGATTAAAAAAATAATTTAGGATAAATTAGAAAAGTAAATCAGAAAAGTAATAACACTAGCTTCCATAGCCATAGATCTGCTCTTGACCCAGTCAAACTCAGAATCCAACTACCAGGCTGCCTGTCAATCAAACAAAGAAGCAACAATGCTCCAAAGTCCAAACGGTGGAGGATCTCGGGAGAACATTAGCGGAACCAGTCCTAGTTATCTCGTCAGCAACAGTAAGTATAGTCTTATGAACTCTTTTCGTTCCTCGCATGAATTCACCGTGGCATGAAGCCCTGCCTTCAAAGGTCCAAGATTGATGGATGAGCACGCAAAAATGGAGTCTTTCCTGCGAAATAAAACCCTTTTTTTGCTCTCTCTTCGGGATGCGAAATAAAACTTGGGAAGAACAAAATGCATTTGACTAGAAAGAGATGACGATTATGAAGGAAGATGAGAAGGGCCAGGCAGCGACACGTGGCCACACTCTGTATATGTTCCTTTTGCTTTTGAATCGAAAGTAAAGAAATGGCTTTTTGAGCCGTGCTTGGCCCAAGCAGTCAAAGGAAGCTAACCTCAAGAATCCTGCATCGACATAGGCCACCGTAAAAACGAGTCATGGTGCAACCGCAAGTCAAAACTTTGAGGTAGAACCGGCACGAGAGTCAAGTAAACATTGTCAAGTTGCCTTTAAAATCAAGTAGATAACAAGCTTACTCACAAGTTGTACGAACTTAATTACAAGACAGTGGTCCACTTCACTGTAATAACCGTTACAAACACCCAAGTACGAACCAAATCCTGTTTCAAATGTACATAGCCTCTGGGACCATCATGGCATTCCGAACATGATTAAAAAAAAAGCCATCAGTTCTGCCATGAGAGATCTATACTACAATAAAAATTAAGAGTCCTCGTATTCTTGGATGCTAGCTCTTTGCCCAGCTACCCCATCCTTCTCCCGTTAGCTGTGACATTGATTTCGAAATTTTCCGAAGCTCAATAAGTAAGGCAAACTATCTAACAGAAATTAGAATGAGCTGTTAGCCAGCAGCCACCGCATCGGTTCTGGGTTTTGAATCCAAGAGCTGGTGAAGCTTGGCACCAGCATTCGACTTCCTTTCATAAATTTCTCCCTCATCTTCACTTCTTCGATCAATGGCACCGGAGTTGTTTACCCTTGAAAGTAAGTTCTCTGTTTTGTCCGAGAGAAGCCCGTTGTCATTGAATTTACCTAGTGATTCAACCTCCTTTTCCCCTCCCCGTGCATTTCCAAGTCTTTCCTGTAAGTAGAAACAGCTTCTATTCATTAAAACTAGCAAATTACATGTATGACTCAGCACGAACGCTGAAGCTAAGTATGCAAGAGGTACCATCAATGTGGTATTTTCTAGCCTCAATTTATCCGAGTTCTCGGTTAGTCGACTAATTTCAGATTTAAGAGCCACATTGTCTGCAGTCAGAGCGTCCACTTTTTTGGCAAGTTCTTCAGTCTCAGCCTGAACATAAAGAGAAAAAGCCGTTCCCTTTAAATGACACACACGTTGGTGAAAATGAAAAGCAGAAAGACCGAAAAGAGCACAACACTTTCTATCACACATCATCTATACCTGCTTCCTCAGTCTTGATCTTCTAGCAGATTCACGATTCGACTGTTTCCTCCTCTCCCTTTTCAGTTCTCTTTCATTCTGCATGAAGAGAATTTTGGAGAAGAGAAGAGAAGTCTATGATATTGTAGCCAGCAACTTGAAGAAACAGCTGAAAGAACAAAAGTACTGGACTTGCAGTGAAAACATTTTACGTAAAATACCACACAGTGACATTACCTGTAACCAGGATTCAGATGGCACTACTGCACCAGGTTGCAAAATGCTAACAGGGTTGGCATCTGCATCCATGCAAGAATTTTTTAGCTCTAATGATGCAGATATGCTGGGCGAGATTACAGGTGCAACCAATTTTCCTGTGGCACTGGGATGACAAATGGCTCCACCTGACACATTCTCAGAAGCAGCATCCACCTTCCCAGCACCCTTGGCTTGAACTTCAGATTTTCCATCGCCTGCAGATATGAGGCTCCAAATTCAGACCTAATTGCATTGTTGCATCCCAAAGTAACAAGAAATTCAACTCCAGGAATGTATGATTTCTCCTGACGGAGGTATCCACCACCAACAAATTTATTTGCTGCCACCTACATAAACTAAGCCCATCTGTTTTCACCTCCATGGAGTTTCTCATGCAAGAAAGAGTATATGACTACCAACTCAGTTACTAGTGCCCACGGAAGCAACGGCACAGAGTAGTTCCACAAGGGTAGAGAGAGAACTTTCTAGGTAAGTTCATAGCATATCTCATAGAAGTTCATCCTCATCACTGCAAGAATCTACAGGTTCTACATCAGAAGCCACTTACAAGAAATGGACAGTCTTTGAAGTAGTAGGGTAGGGACTCTAGAAACACCCCTCGAGCCCCCACCACCCACCCAAAAAGAAAAATGCATTAGGGTGAATGGTGAGATCAAATAGAATTATCTCACAATCAAGATAATTTAGTCGATGAAGGCTGATGCTATACCAATGGATGAAATTCCTTCACGACTTCTTTTCCTCCCAGCTTTATCTGCCTGACACATTGAGTGCACAATTTAGTACCGCTTACTGTCATGACTACAATATTCCCAGAAACAGGAAAGATGAGGCAATAAAGGAGTAATAGAGTTTTAGTTCTCACCCCTGATTGATCCCCATCACTTGAGCCTCCTGTGTACGCACTGCTTACAAATCACAACATTGAAGAATTAGCAAGATAGCAGTTAGGGAAATAATAGCAATGGGATGACTAAGATAAAGAAATCTTCCAGAATCATAAGTGTAAGCACAATGGTTTCAATTTGGAGCTACAAAAAGTTTCTTGCTCGACAAACCTCTGTGATGACCTCTTATCAGATGCATCGTCAGCACTGTCTGCATCCGCACTGCCTATTGACATTGCAAGCCCTTCAAAACTTTTCAACTTCTTCACCAGTCCATTATCAGAATTAGGAGATGATTTTTTAGGAGTTTCCGCAGCCAAGGGAGTCGGTGTCTGAATAGTTGCAAGAACGTCAGAACCATCATTCAAGCATATGCCCAGAAAACATGCAGGGGATTATATAGTTCAGGAAGAATCAGAGAAGTAGCTCAGCATAGTAACAAATTGTGGAGTAAAAAGAAGATGAAATGGGAACCAGGATATTTACAAAAACAGTGGGTTAAACCTTTTCTCTCTTACTTTTTGCTTTTTCAAAAAAGGCACTAGATGCAGACGGTGATGACAGGGAATTAGAACACTGCAATCATCAGAAGCAGTCTTCACTTGCAGCAACTTAAGCACAGAGCTTGCATCACCAAGAGCAAAGCACTCTAAGACAAAGAAGAATACGCACAACACAGCACGTCTCCCAGTGTGCACAAGTTTTGGTCACTCTCCTACTATATATTGATCCAATTGTTGGGTAAAGAAAGGTAAAAAAAATATACTTACAATAGGAATTGCAGGATGTCCATAAACACCTCCATGTGAGTATATTGCAGCATAAGGTGGCCCATATGGTGGCATCATAGGCTGGAGATCAACATAACAGTAAGTTGCAAGCCGAAACTATATAAAAAATTTGAATTTATGGTTAGTTCGATGTTTTCAACACTACCTGTGGAGGCCCCCACATGTAGGGATGAGGACCATGACCAGATGATACAGCAGAATTATAATAAGGTGGAAGAGCAACTCTTGGACCATAGTATGCCTGAAAAGATGGAGGGGCAACGGATCTTGTCAACATTTTTATTGACCTACGATTCTGCTCCAAAGCATTCAGCCAAAGCAATAAACTTACGTGCATAGCTGCCCAATCAGGATACACATGAATACCCGTCTGATCCTGTAGCACAAGGAACAAATATTTAATTGAAAACAGGACCTCAACATATTTTCAGCTTTAGTATCAGGAAGGAGATCCTACTCTAGAATTCCCCATGGTATTTATTAGGAATAGAAAAGATGCTTTCAGAATTAATAAGCACAAAATGTATGTGGTTCCTCATCTCACCGGTGTTACTGGTGAAGACGGTTTCTCAGATTTGGATGACTTTGTCTCTTCATTGTTCCCCATTATGGAGCAAGTAAATAATACAGATGATTCCTCTCTTGGCAATGATAGTATGCAATCAGCTGCATCAGGAAAGGTGATGTAAAGTTTCTATAGCCAAGGAAAATTCATAGAGCCTACTTGGAATATAACTAACAGCTTCCAATTGCACCAAATAACAACCAAGTCACTCAAGCTCAAAAGTAGTTGGAGAAGGTCATTTTTGTCTATAAATCACCAAGAAACTAACAACCACTAAAAGGCAGAAGTCAGATCATTTAAGAGATTCACAGAACCTTCCAACTGCAGAGAAGAAATTCATTATAACCTCGTGCAGCAATGGCATGTACACAATGACACTTGTTGCAGAATGGTCTTCCTCAGATATATTTTCCTAAACATCTGGCACCCTTCTATGAATGACAAAGCCAATTATAATCAAAAACAAAATTTGGCGGTACACTCTGGTAAGCCTGTGGCTCTTCATCAGAACCTCGAATACACCTCAAACTCGACGAGAAAATCTCATGTAATAATTCATTTGACGCCGAATCAAACTATTTATTCGGCAACTAATAAGTATCAGCAAAGAAAAATCAGATCCGCCATGAGAGGCAGCTTTCACCCAAGGCGTGAAGAAAAAATTCGTAGTTAACCACTACCCATTTTACTCGAAGAAAGTGAACAAAAGGGAAGAAGCAACTTTGAGGGCCCATAATTCACACAGAGAAGGTCACTTTTGAGATCTTAAAAACCTTAGCTTCTCAGATGGTTCGTCAAAAGGGAGTTGTAAGGTGAAGATACAACGAAACCTTTACAAGAAAATATAAGAACAAGCCTAGCCAGTGAAGATAAGTTACCACCCTTTCAGATTTTTAAAGCGAAATCGACATGGAATCACAGTATTAAGTTAAAACTGCTCGTTTGGCTAGAGTTATACTGATTACTGAGAAAACAAAATTCCAAAAAGAGGGAAAAGGCAACAAACAAACAAGCAAGCAGAACTTTCAAGATCCTGTCGTCTTTACACATTCCAAAATCATGGTCCTGACTCCTAATTCATGCTCAGAATCCCCAGATCTAAAATTACAACTACACAGTCACCTACTATCACACTAAAATCAACAATTTATGCAAACTATATCCCATGCAAGAAAGTTCTTTGCTGGATTGTAACAACTCATTACCTCCATGCAACACAAATTCTAGGAAGAACAGAGAAATAAAAACAAAATCGAAATTCTAGAGGTTGCCCTCCTCTCTTGCTGTTATTCCCTTCAAACAGAGCATGAAATATGTATTCGACAGAGAAATTTGTACACAATTCGTCTACAAAAAAAATTTCATTATATCGGCACTACATACTAAAAATCTCGATGATGCTCGCTGCAATCAACGTCTCTTACAAAGCACATCACGATTATATTTTCCACATACACTTCTGACTCAACTCAGCACGCATTCGTCGGTCATCCTCGCTTTTCAGCAGCCAGGAGCATTTTTCCAAGTACGGAAGGAATATTCAACTCACACAAATCAAAACAGCAGCTTAACGCACCTTCTACTGCACAACTGGAGTCCTGCTCCTTTCCGTCGCCAAACCCAGAAAGAAGAATTTTGGGAAAAACGAAACGACGACAGAATTTGGACGCTTGGATTTACAGAGACTCGAAGCTCAAATTATCTCGACGGAGAGAGAGAGGGAGAGAGAGAGAAAAAAGGAGTTCAGCAGAAGACGGAAAAGCTCGACGCTCAGCAGTCAAAGAAAGCTCAATTCTCGAAACTGCATTTTCTGTCTCTGAGACCGGACGAACGAATCGAGCTCTGTCGGAGCCAAGAAGAGGGGAGAGAGAGAGAGAGAGAGAGAGAGAGGGAGAATGGAGGAGCAGGGAGACGGAGCACGGTGGGGGGAGGGGAGAGAGAGAGAGAGAAGGCAACATCCACGTCACCACACACGTGTCGTATCGATACGAGGGCGTACGCATACGGCGTATATACGAGGGCAGGAGGGGAGGGAGAGGGTGGTTGTTGAGCTGGCCAATTCGACGATCGTGCTGGTCAATTTTTTTAATTTTACAGAATTTTATTCCAGCGTCACCGCTGGCCGTACACGTGGTCGCCTGCGGATCCGTCTCGCCTCGCCTCGAGAGCGTCCACCCCATGCCACCCCGTCATGTGGCTTACGTGGTCCATGCTGTGCACAAGATAATCGGATTAATTTAATTAAACTTTTGATTAAAATAAATTGACGGGGCGAAAAAGGAGAAGGGGGCGAAAGTTCTCAATTAACGGTAATGAATAGCCGCTTTGGAGTCCAGTCCACGACGGCCCTCCCCTGCTTCGCCACATAATTCTGACGTCCCCGATGATGTTTTAAATCCCTTAGTCAAATCCAAGACGAGGTCCGATATTTTGGCCCTTCATTAAAAATTGGAAAAGGAAAAATATTTTTCATTTGATTAATTAAATAAACCCCGATTTTTGTTGCATTGATCAAGGGATTAGCCAACGTGTACATGCCATTTGGATTAATCTCTCTCTCTCTCTCTCTCTCTACAACTTTACAGGGCACATATTCTGAGTGACGGAAGAGTTGCGGAACGAGCCTCGTTTTTCAGCTACGCCGAACTAAAGAAATATAGATTAACGAAAGATGGATGAACTTACTTGTCTCCTCGTCGCGGTTCGGTATGAATTTCTCGATGTGTTCTTATTTTCAAGAAAATGTTATTTCCCATTGGAAATTCATTTCCGTAGGCCAATCATTCATAACAACCAAACCCGTGAACGTCCGGAAACTCAATTAACTTCGGTCGAACAAACGCACCTTTTTAAATTCTCAGAATTCTACTCGAGCACTATACTCTTAATAAATATGTCTCCGAATGAGAAGCATTACAAATTCCCCGAAACACAAATTAAACATTGTTGGCCAAAATACGTAAGTATATTACCTGAATGTTCTCGCCCGGAGAATAGAACAATTTAGTAGGAACACATCGTCCATTGAAAGAGTTTTTAGGTGGTGATGGTGCTCGTCTGGCTGATCAAACACAAAGAGCTCGCTCGATCAAGCCATCTTTCCTGTTGCCCCAGTCGTTCAATGCGACGCGAGGCGGCCGACGATTTTTGACTCCCGGTCTTGCGCTTGTGATTACGCCATTTAAAGACGGGTTGACCTATGGGATTCATTGCCACTTCGGACAAGCACGCATGGGATGTTGGCGAACGGGAAAAGGTTTCTTGCCGTGGAAAATGGGGGAAAAAGTACCCAAAAAATAAGGCTTAGACCTACTGCTTCAGTATCAATTCACTCCTGACCATTTTAACTTGAACAATTTAATCCTAATTTTTTTCACATTTGTACCAATTCAATCAATCCGGACAATTTAGATTAAAAATTGTTGATTTAGACGTCGGTCGTCCTACATGACACGATCAATACCGACGTGAATAATTTTTATTAATATTTTTACTATTATTATTTCTTCTTTCTCTTTTTTTTCCATTTCTCTCTCTTTTATGACCTTTGCCACCGGCATAGGCCTGTGCCAACCCATGGCCGACGAGGGTTGGCCTCGCCTAAGCAAGGGTCACCCTCGCCAAGCGAGGTGAATCCTACCAAGGCGACATTGGACGAGGCCTCCCTAGCTTGGGCATGGGTCAGCAAAGGCCATAGAAGAGAGAGAAAGTGAAAAAAAATGAATAAATACTATAAAATTATTTTTAAAATATCTACATCGGCACCTGTCGTCCTACGTAACATGGCCGGTATTCAAGTCAACAATTTCTAGTTCAAATTGGTCAAATAGATTGAATTGGTACCAATGTGAAAATGTTTAAGTTTTTTTTTTTTTTGTCCGATTGCTGAATTTATATCAATGTAATTGGTTTATGATTTTTTTAGCGTCTTTCCCAAAAAAATGCATCTAATTGGGACAAACACACGAGCACCGTATTCCGCTGCCTCAACTATTGATATCTTGTCTTCTTTGGACGTACCGTATGGTATTATGACGTGACGTTGGAATCAAGTACAAAAAGTTTGTAAAGTGTCATAAAAACTACTTATAACGTTAAGACGATTCGTCGTAATCAAATGCAAAATGACGGTAAAAAAAGCGGTAATACGGTCACCTCAAGATTTGGGAATTACAGTCATATATTATGTGGCAAACTATTATATGCCTTGGCAATATATTCCATTTGTCTCTGTACAGTGAATGATCTTAATTAGGAAAACATACGACCTCAAAATACTATGTTTTATCGAGTATTTGTAATGCGACCTAATGAACATTATCAAGATTTGATATTTCAAATTAGTAATAATAAAATTACAAATGCCTCGTACTTTCGTTATTTTATAGTGGGTTTCCTCATTTGAATTAAATTAGCAAATTCAGCTAGTGATCTCCCAATTGAAACCCGGATGCAAATCAAGTTATCACACAAGACAATTTTGACCGCCGATATAGACGTCGATTATCCTACATGGTATGATCATAGGACGATCATCACCGACATAAACAGTTTATGTAATTTATGTTGATTTTTTTTTTTTTACTTATTTCCCACTGCTAGCTAGTGGCCTTGACGGTGGTCAAATTGCAAAAATCGTCTACTTTAACGTCGGTCGTACCATGTAGGGTGTCTAGCGTTTATGTTAGAGATTTCTCGTCAAAACCGCCCTAAATAACTGCATTGGCAAATTATTAAAATATTTAATACTAAACGAATTAAATTGAAAGATTTTAGATCGAATTAACATGCCCATAACAAGTTTAAGACTTTTGTTTTTATAATCATCCTGACGAATTTTTATGTTCCAAATTCTCAAATGTCTTGCATCGACCACACTAGAAATGTCCAAACACGGTCATCCTCACGCTCGATTCTAAATAGAAAAAATGGAACAGATAAGATGTTCCAAGCACGCAAGAGGAAGTTAACCCTTTCTTCCTGCCCTACCAATTTGTGGTTTTTGCTGCTTCTACAATCAATTTGCTTTCCTGCACGAATCGAGCGACTTGCGAACAAAACACTATTGCTTGACGTGACTGTTCACTGCATCGTCTCCTCAGTTTCACGCGGATCATTCAACGACGATTTCCATATTCATCTTTTGTTATGTTCGGTCTCTTTATTACCGGAAGTCAACATGGGGATACTAATGAATTCTCTAACATACTCCTCCACCGTTTCTCTGCATCACCATTCGCAGTATAGTCACCTCTCAATCAAAGCTCAATTTCTCATTTTCTATCCGCAAACCGACCGATACGAAACCGTTCGGTACGTCTTTTTTTTTTTTTTCCGTTCAATCACTTGAAAATTCGAAAATGGTCGTTACGGTCTTCAAAAAACTATCTCCTCGAATTGTTAGGTGCTGCGATCTCAAAATACCCAAAGCGCCGACAAAATAAGTTGCAATATTTGACAACGTGATCTTATCGTATCGAAAATTACAACCGAATCTATCAAAATAAGTCACAAATCCGAATGTTAATCCACATTTATTTAAACGGGTCATATATGATTTAGTTTAAGCTCAAAATCTATGCCATAAATGGATTTTGAAAAAGTAACCCAAAAAAAAATTGATGTTGGTAGGTCAGTTAGTAGCCGGTCCATAGAGCTACCTATTCCTTTTTATTTTGTAGTAAAAAAAGCCATCTATTATTCAAATGCAATAATTTAATGAGAAATTATTAAATATGGATCTCGGATTGAGTCGGGTATGAATCGCTTAATTTATATTGTGTGTAAAATAAATCAAAACGGATTAAATAAGATAATTACTATCGAATCGTTTCAATTTGACCCGATCCATCAATTTAACGGGGCTAATCACCGCTCAATTGCAGTTACACAAAACATGGACGTTATCCATCTACGTAACTATAATAAAGCAACGGCACAATTCACGCGGGACGGATGGTGCCGCACATCCTTACGCGGAGAGCACTCCATCATCGGACAAAAGCCTTCTCTCCTCGACGCTGTGATCTAGAACATCCCGAGGAACCTATCATCTCGACCGTCCAATGCTGATGCGGGAATCCCCCCCACCCCCCTCTACTTTTCCTTTTCCAACTCATCTCACTAGAGCAGACACGTGTCATTGTCTTGCGCTGCCTAAAAAGTAAAATGAAAAAGAAAAGACACGCGATGCCTGATATTTTGGTGATTGCGGGTCCCACTATCTCACGTCCGGCGGATGTCGTCGATTCAATCGGACGGATAGCCTTGAGCCCAGCCACCCTTAATTAATCATTAGCGTTCTTGTGAATTTTTATCCTAATTAGTTTTGCAAATCTTAGGAGCTTCTCAAAGAAAAGGCGAGAGTTTAGAGGAAAAATATCTAAGTAATAAAGGCTTTATTTGTGTTATGGAAAATGAATAAGCTGATTTTTTTAAAAAAATACAATTATTTGTGTCATTTATAAAAATAAATTAACAGGAAAATTCATCCTTTACAAAAATATAAAATATTAACCATAATAAAAATATTTTTTAAATTAATTTATATAAGTGATTATTTTAATAATATAATTTTTAATGAAGAGAGAATTTTGTTTAAAAATTATGGGTGACGATAATCCTGGTTGATTTTAGTCTTCACTCGGTAATCGTCAGTGTCACGTAACAATAAAATAACTTAACCGGCCGAGGCAAGTAGTGAAGCACGCATCTGGGCCCACGTGGGGGAAGTGGTCCCCACGAGCTTTGGCTGTGTGTCGGTGTAGGTGGTCAGAGCACCGACGTGTCGCAACCAGGTGGACTGAACGAGTGTGCGGGGGGGGCCCACAGGGCGGGAAACAGATGTTGCCGCTGAGCCAGCTCATCCCCATCGCGTCCCTTTCTGGAGATCTCTAGAGATGGCCCCACGAATCAACCCACGCAAGGCTCCACGTGGTATAACCCCACGTGCCGTTTCGCTAGTGGGCGTCGTGGAGAAACCGGATCTCCACCGTCCTTTCCCTTTCGCTTGGCTCCATCTTGACCCTCCTTCCTCATCCATTATCACGTCAGCCCGCTCGGGCAAAAATGTAAATTCCTGCTCTCCCTGAACAAATTGCAGTCCCACCAAACATCAATTTTTAAAATATATATATATATATATATATATATATATATATTTCCCTCTCTCTTCGCGCCACAAAAAGAATTGTCGTTACCTCTCTCATTGGCCCAAAAATTGTTAACAAAATATAATATCTTAAAAAAGTAACTCCTGAATTTTCGATTGACTATGGTCCGGCGAACAACCCCAGAATTTGCTCCGCGAGCCCGCGTTTGACAGGTAGGCTTAGTGGAGCGTGACGCCAGTGTCAGACGATCCACGTCAGAGACGAGATGGAACGTTGAGTGGGGATGGGGGGGATGAACGGCGATCGCGTGCTTCCCGGTGCCAAAAAAAAAAAAAAAATTGAGAAAGAGACACGGGGGATTGGGATGGAGGGAGGCTGACGTGTCAACACCATGTTCGTTTTCATTTTCGTACCAACTTTTTGACAAGAAAAAGGAAAAAGGAGTTTTTTTAATGCCAGCCCAGCGTTGATCAAGGCGACGAGGCGTGGCCGTCCGACAAGGGTGACGTGTCTTGCAGACACTTTGGGTTTCTCTAATCCTTAATTACGCAATGGGAGGTGGGGCCCGGTGTTGACGTGGACCCGAAGGGAAAACGTTTCGGGGAGGGGGGTGGGGAATAGGAATAGGATATCGGATCCGATCCGCTGGTCCGTGATTTTCAAATTCATCCTTTTGGGTTTTCCATGGGTCAAAAGGCCCACCGATTTGAGTCTTATTTACGGAAATGTCCCCCGCCCAGCCGATTTCTTTGAAATTCTGTGCTCGGAGACTTTCCCAGCTCGTTCACACCAGTAGCGACAGTTTTGTGTCGTTCCATTCCAATTGCTACACGAAAAATTTAAAGATTAGACAGCATTGGGGGGGTCGGGTTGTCAAGCTCAACCCCCTTTCCATGGCCCGACAGAACTGCCGATTGGAGACGTAACAGTGAGCTTAAAATTAAATGCGTGGACACCGAGCGGTAAAGCAGTCATCTCTTCGTTTCTTGAACGCGAGCATTTGCATCGGCTTTGATCGTGTCATTGAGAAGTGCAAGTTAATGTGACTGCAGATCTTATCAGGAATATCCGAGGGAGGAGAGGTTCTCTCTTCTTTAGTCGTCGCGGGAAATGTAATAATCTATGAGAAGAATACATCACGTCATAATAAGCGGTTGATGTAATCGATCAATCACATGTAAAATACGCGCACATGCGGCATCGAGCATAATGAGATTCATAGCACGCGGACAACGGTAATTGATGGAGTAAATCGCGTTATCACCACCACGTGATGTATCCATCCCATCGATATTTTCTACTCGTCGCTCGGGTTTTGTGGGCATAGTTTACAATGCATCGCTGGAGTAGATCCCATCAAATGTTTATGTGATAATTTTTTGCGTTATAGATTATTCGGACCTATTGCACTTGTATCAATTTAGTCATTAACTTTTTGATTGTGTCATTTTTTTGGTCGAATAATTGTGTCAATTGAGTTCTACATATTTTTTCAATTGAACTCATTCGGTGAATTTTGGTCGGAAATCGCAGACGTGTACGTTGGTCGTCCTACGAGGCATGGGCGGTGCTAATGTGGATATTTTATAAATAATTTTTTTAATATATTTTATAGAATTTTTATTTTTCCTGTTGTTCTCTTCTTTTGTTTACTTTATTTTCCTAACTTAGGGCTGGCAAGGGCCACGGCTCCTTTACTGGCCTTAAGTTTAAAAAAAGAGAGAGCAAAGAATAGAAAAGCTAATAAAAAAATTTAAAAAATTTCGAAACAATATTAAAAATGTCAACATCAGCACCCCTCATGTCACGTAGGACGATCGATATCCACGTCGGTGATTTTCGGTCAAAATCGATCGAATGGACTCAATTAGCAAAACATGAAAATGTTTATGACTAAATTGACACAACGACAATAGATTTAAGACTTTTTTGATAACTTTCCCGAGCTTTTGCCAGATGATTGTCCGCGAAAGACCTATCCACAATGTTGATGAAGCATAATAGAGAACGCATAATGAAGAACACACCGTTTCGTCAGTTGCACGGGGCATGTATCATGTTGAGCAATGCAATGCGGTGCATAGGTAGAGCTTTTGAAGGTGTGCTGGGATTTGTTTCAACGAGAAAACAATGTTGGCTAACACTTTCCTGGCAAACCCGAGATTCAATGCATAGATTGATCTTTGTACTATACCAATAATAGATGGATAATTGTTTAGGATGATTTTTCGTGCTCCGTCTTTGAAAATTTATATGCTGAGGATCTTTTTTTTTTTTAGAGGGGGGCACTCAACATGGGTTGAGGACCTTGTCGCCCGTGATTCTTTTAGCGCGAGAGGGGGAAGTGATGCGCACGAGCGATACTAAATTTTTAATTGCGTGCTGCAATCATTTAAATCATTCTCGCCCTTCTAGTTTTTGATCCTCAATAATTTTCAATTGTTGCTTCGATAAGGTTTTTGTTGTTCAATGTGTACGTAAACACAGCCTGTTTCTGCTTAAAATTAGTTCCAAAGAGAAGGGATTTGATGCAAATATATTGAATCTTTCATCATCCTACTCTTAGAAGAATGGAGGCCAACTTTTCATTGCAATGTCTCTGGAAGTCCCATCGAATGGTCTAATGTGCACAGAGCGTGATCATTTTGCAGACTCGCCTACCATACAATCCGTGGATTTTACCACTTTAAGCGACCGTTTGGAGGTGCAGATCACTCGAAACTATTGAGGTAATTAATGTTCCACATGGGATCATCAGAAGTTTGACCGCACGGTGGGTTCTACTTGAGAGCTTTGTAATGGATCGTATGCTGGTTACATGTGTAGATTTTTATGACTTTGATACGAGAGTAATTGACCATTTCGCTCCATTTTTCGTTGCCTCGTCACGGTCCGGCACAATATTCGCACAAGCTGAAAGGATGATGGGATCAGCTCTGTGGGTTGCACAATGTGATCATCTCATATTAGGAACAAATCTTCATGAAGGGGACTTCCTGAGGTTGCTTGAAAGTTGCCCACGTCCGGAGAAATTGAGCACAAGCACGGACTATGATCATCTCTATATGATGGTAAAGCTTCTGCTCAGGATGCACAGATGCTGGAGAAGATAGGTTTTCAATGCCGTGAAATAAGAGCCTGTTGATTCTCACGAAGAGCGAAATCTACTGGAGACAAAGACAGCTGCTTGAACGTCAAGAGCCAACTTCTCAAAAAGCGGAAATTGTTCTCAACACCAGAGGCGATGCGTCCTGGACTCGGGAACTACCCTAGATAAGGTTTTGCTGAGTGTCTACTTCTTTCAGTGGGAGAAATTTGTCAAATGTCTTCTTACTTCAAGCGACAAAAGATGTTATCCTCAAATGTAAACTGAAAGTAAAATTCGACACTCTCACGTTGGATCAACCAGTAGCAGAAAACCCCGGTGTAGTCATACCAAAATTCAGGGAACACGTAAAAGCGATGGCTCAACGAAGCCTCCTTGCTTCTCTCTCGGACTCCAGAAGGGTGAGGACATCTCCTTCCCTCACCGGTCCCTTCGCATTCCTCATGATGAACCGGTTCATGTCGTCCAAGAACTTAACTCTCACCTGAGTCACCTGCCCTCTCGACCCAGTTCGACCCATGACTTTGACGACAACAGCATGCTTAATCTGAGAATCCATTCTGCACAAAGGAGACGAACCAAGCATAAAGAACACCCAAAATGGCCCAATCGATTGCCAGTCACACATGGATACTGAGAAGGTCTACAGCGAGACATGCACATCATTGGGAAAGTCCATTCGAATCCAATTCAATAAACCCAGTTTTAGCTTTCCAATTCTCACGACCAGGTCTTTAACAACAATTTGATACTTCAGCTAGCGGCAACATGTCCTCATAAATTAGCAATTCATTAGCTCGTGCATATGAATGCTCTTGCTCACATCCACAAGAAGCAGCAAAGATCAAGAATTTAATGACAAAAATTAACTCAAAGGAAGCTTGACTGAGAGAAAAAGAGCAAAAGACTGACTAAATATAGGATCCAAGCTCGAGTACACAAAACCCACGAGGTCTAGTCAACACTACATGAATGGTGATCCATATCGTGCGAAACTTCCTCATGTTTCTCCTCAAACAGATAACCCAATATTCATCCCGTCGTCCACTCATCTTTCCCAGAAGAAACAGGCAATAAAGCGATTCCTTACACTTATACAGAGTCAAATCAGAATCCAACTGAAAACCAAATTACAAGTACGCCAGGGGAACGACATCGCGCATCATATTCCAAAGTGAGCAAAACAATCAGAAGAGACTTGCTGCGGCACTAATGGGGTTAGAAATCAAAACAGCGACAAGCTAAATCATGCAAAAGTCACCGAGAAAAACCATTGAAAGAGCCATCGACGAAGCTTCGGTTCGAACATAGCGCCAAGGACCGAAGCAGTGCGCATAAAACTAATGAATTGAACAGAAACATGAGATCGAAAAAGCAAGTGGAAGAACCTGAGATCGGAGTGAGGAGGGAGACGAGAAGAGGAAAGGAAGGGGTCGAAAGCTCGAGTTTCTCAAAATCTTAAGCGAGAATGAGCAAAAACCCTTGCCGATAGATAGTCAAACATGGTGACTTAGCGCTGTTGGCTTCGCGAAAATATAATTAAGATAATTGCTTATATTTTTTTTAATAAAAATATATTAACTAAAAATACTTTCATCATTCGCAAAAATAAAATAAATAAATAAATAATGGCTCGAAGTGTCCTCATTTTTTCAAATAAAAGCTTGAAATGGATCTTATTTCAAATAAGAGCCGAAGGGATATGCTAATTTCAAATAAGGGTCGCATCTCGCCAATCGGTCGGTTAAGGGCATTTTCATCCAAAGATAATTTCAACCTAATTTTTAGTTAAATTAAATTAAAAATTTTAAAAAACTAAAAAGTAGAAAAAAAAATACAAACTGCCCCTATCCGTCCTTCCATGGTCGGTGGGGAGTCGGCAATGGCCGACTGGATGACCCCGCCTCGCCGAGGCGCCAGCAAGCCCTCACCAGAGATGGGAGAGGGCCGCAACCCCCACCTGGATTTGGGCGAGGTTTGCCGGCCCTCACCCTTGTCCGGTGGAATATCAGCAACTTCACTAAGCCACTAGTTCAAGCCTTTTGAGGAGCCAAGACATTGAAACACGAGGAGCCTTACCGCGGGTCGAAGAATCACAAAACTGGAGCAAGATTGTTCCCTCACATGTCCAGTGGTTGCGAACTTTCGAATACATAGTGGAGGTGATTCATAGACAGTTCTATACAAATAGTAACTCAACCATTATAATTGTAGGATCTTAGCAGAAGAAATCACAGACCTTCCTTTCGTTTTGTTTTTTTTTTTTTTTTGGTAAGGGACCTTTCCTTTTGTTGTGATTGCTTAAATTCACAAAATGGCAAAAAAATAAAAAAAAAGGGATTATCAACTTGCACGTACATTTGACAGGATCTCTCTTGTTCCGGAAGAGGGGTTAAAGAAAATCGCACATCAAAGAAAGAGACAGACCTAATCGAAAACCCGTTACGATTACGATCGCTGATGAACTGTCAACCTGATCAACTCTGATCCATGACCAAACTAGCAAGAGGTTCAATTGCCCAGGGACTCTATTTCGCCTGCAAACACAAATGGTGACAAACTAACCAAACTGATCAACTGATGAATTGGGTGAATTCTAATAGTTACATAACATGGAAAAGGGTACTCCTGCTCCTGCTCTTTACGAGTCATCCGCAGAATCAAAAGTAAAAGAAAACTTTTTCACTGCTTCTCCAATGCAGAGGCACTTTACCCAGCGCCTACAGTAAAAAAACAAAACACCCGTTTGACCAGAAAGTCAACGCATACCCCCAATTGGTCCTCACTTTGACCAATCCGGTCAACAGAATCGACGGCATCGGCGTCGTCGTCCACTATCTCTGAAGCGGAAGTCCGCACAAGAACCCCCCAACGCAGGACGACCGCCTCAGGCTCTTCCCCGCCAGTTCCCTCATCCCGTTCCACTCCTTGAGTACCGTCGACGCCGTCGACGAGGACGAGGTCGTCGAATCGCCCCCGTCCGAGACGTCCCCAGCCGAGTCGGGCCACCAGTACTCGCAAGACTCGCCGCCCGAAACCTCCCCATGGTCCCCCACCGCACTCAATCTCTTCTTCTTCTTCTCCCTCCGGCGATCGCCTCTTCTCGGCGCGCCGGCCGACTGCCCCATCAAATCGCGGTAGCCGATCGCGGACGCCCCTTTCAGGGCCGTGAAGTCGGAGCCGTTGGTCAGCATTATTCCGATGTTGAGAACTCCATGTATCCTGCGCAATCAAAGACGTTGGATTGATTTCGCCGGAAAAATTCGCTAAAGAAAAGAAGGAATTTGATAGTACTCACTTGCCGGAAGGACGGCGAATGCCGACGGCCGTGAAATAGGGGAGTTTGCTGTTACCCACGAAATCAGGCCAAGAGAGGACGGTGCTCAGGAGCAGCCGCACGGAGCCGACCAGGTAGTCGCGGATGTACCCGACGGCGTAGATCTCGACGGTGACGCCGGAGGTGTCGCTGGAGAGGAAGTCCGGGCCGACCCGGAAGAAGAACTTGTCATTCCAGGTGGGGTTATCGGAGCCGACCCGGTCGAGGCGGGTACGGAGCTTGGTGGCGGGGTCGACCCAGACGAGGGAGTAAGTCTCGGTACGGCGCATGTTGGCCGGAGGCGGCTTCAGGTTCTGGGCCGAGATCAGGTGGACTTCAAGAATCGCACTTCCGCTAATGCGATCCCTTTCCATCACTCTGTCACTCTCTCTCTCTTCGGGATTTGGAATGCGTGGGTTCTTCAGGAGCTTCTTTATTGATCTTGTTATGGTTAAGTGCGGTTGTGGGGATAGCGGGGAAGAGAGAGAGAGAGAGAGTCAGCCAAGAAGATGGCGGCGAGAACCGCCGGCGAGTGGAGAGAGATCGAGAGAAGAAGAAGAAGTGAGGAAGACGGTTGGAGCTCACGGGTGCAATAATTTTTAACGGTTTCTTTCGCGGTTCAGATCGAGTGGTTGTCCATACTGGCGCACACAGAGAGGGAGAGAGCATAAGAATGGCAGAAACTGCTGCGAGTTGGGCTAAAGTGATATAGACAATCGAACAAAAGCCATTTTAACAGACTATTTTCATAAACAACTTAACTGAATATAGAAGAACAGCAGATGATGCATGATGCATTATTGGACAATCAGCATCCCCCATTGAAATTCACCACTTGCAGACACTTGATCTCTGATTTAGTTCCACGAATTTTTTAGTGTTCTATCACCGTTGGACATCTATTTGATGAATAAACGATTTAAGTTTCACAAAGTTATATTCAACCTCGGTTCAAGTTTCATCATGGGAATCAATCACTGGGCACATGAAAAAAATCGTCGAAAAAGTCCTAGTCTTTTGTCCTTTTGTCAATTTAGTCATTCCGACTAATTTTGATCAAAAAATTTATTGAGGTGGCACAATTGGCACTAATGTGATCAATTTTTAATAATTTTTTTCCTTTTTTTTTAAATTTTCTCCATGCAAGGCGTCTCGACCCTAGCCGTTGCCAAACAGTAAAAAAAATAAAATAATGCATCAGCGATTTTCAGTGACTGACTTGAAACAAATGATTTTTTTTAATTTTTTTTAACAAAAAAAATATTAAAAATCAAAAGAGCTCTTCTAGGTTGAAGTTGGTTGTTTTGATTTGTTTCTTCCTATAAGAGCTCTGAGGCACAGGGACAGGCCCGAAAGTTATATACAGAGTAGGTTGGTTTCTGACAGGCGATGTGGGACTCCAGACCTTCTGGTGTTGATGAAGTCAGTCAGCATATATACATGCAGTTTGTTTGACCTTTGACCTGGGGCTTTCGCCAATTGGAGGAGTTAACAGGATCGCCAAATAGCATATAAGAACCAAGTTGACGAGACCGAGCAGCAAGGTGCGACACCAAAGCAGTAATCACGATTCACGCATCATATCCCCCGACCAAAATTCAAGTAACTTGAATGAATCCTCGTTCGAAGGTTTTCGTACTTTGGAAAAGAATCCAAACCCACCTCGTTTTTCTTTCCAACAAAACTCAAAAGAAGGTTTGTGCGTAATCTGAAGAGGACGCAAACGCACTAGAACTGAACACTACGAATTACGAACGCATTCGAATTGATTGAATTACACTGTGATCAATGTTACCTCGTTTAATGTAACGGCTATTGGCCAACCATTTTAAGAAAAGAGACGGCTTATACTAAAAGCAGATCAATTTACCAATCGATCAGGAGGCTCAAGTAGAGGAAGCTACAAAATTTGAGAGAACTAGACAAGCGAAAATCAGATGCTAATCCTACATCACAGGGTCTTGATCTCAGCACTGAAAAGTTACGCGAGCAGACCCAGTTGAACTGGCACCGAAGTCTAACGGTGAGCGGGAACAATATCCGGCGCTACTGCATTTCCAGTGTAAGTTAAGTTTTTGGTGGAACCAAGTCTTCTCCACAACGCCATGATGCCATCCTCAAAATCTTGGAGCTGCAACACAAATATTACATGCCTCAGGTGTCGAACTATTAAACAGACATACAAAGGAACAGAATCAGGGAAGATGAAAAATGCCGTTTAAGCTTGGATTAAAATGCTGAACCTACCTCCACCAATTGTTGCTTCAGGCATTCTCTCAATTGAATACTTGTGCTGTGTAATGAACATGATTGGTACACCAGGGATCTGCTGGTACAAGATGGTATCAGAAACTATTTCCACAGCTTTATATTTTTATGATGGACAATCAAACAATTTTCAAGTTATTATACCTTACGGATCCTTCGCTTTAGATCTCGATCACATGTGGCAACAATGTAGCATTTGTGCTGTTCAATTCATAAATTTAAAGTGAGTCTTGAAAGAATAAAGAAAGAAAACCCAAGAATCTGTCGGAACAAAGGGTACATACACAACAATATCCATCTCCAAACCTATAATAAGTCAATTCTTAAGCCAATGAGCTCAAACTAAAACCAGGACCATTCGATGACATAAAATTCTGGCGGTCCACCATGGAACAGAGTTCTACATTCTATTGACAATGCAAAAACAGAAAGACTATCATGTCACAGTCAATCTAACAAATCATCAACTTATTCACAAGACGGCACCAAATAATATTGTACAAGAGAAATATTCCAACAACGTTGAGGAACTTGAGGGGGACTACAGATTAAATTCATATGTACAGCATCATTGTTCCACAATGGCGAAGCTAAGGTAAGGGCTAAGCTTTTCATTCCACGAGTTCCAATGGTAAATCTCATCGCATTACTTTAGCACCGACTTCCACAAAGAATACCAATTGGCAAACAATGTGCTCTTACGTTCAATGTAAAATCAGTTACGGGGTCTTGAAGGTTATCCATTACAGCAAGCAAATTCACAAAATCTAAGCAGAGCTCGACATCAACAGAACAACTCCTACTATCTGAAGTTCTCAACATAAATAAAATTTCAAACAGGGATGCCGATTTCAGGGGCAGAAAAGAGAGAATTCCAACTAATGCAAAAAATCTGGATGCGAACACACCTGAGTAACTCTCTCAACAAGGCAATCATCAGCATAGGTCCCTTTGTGAGTACATGGCAATCTTTCAAACCGAGAATCTTTTGCTATCCTGTAAAAAAAGGAAGTGCAAACGAAACCTCAGATCAGCAATCATAGTAAAGGTGAAAGAAAAAAGACACCGAGGTAAAGATTACAAAAGCAAAGAGAGAAAACAACTCAGCGATAACAAAAAGAAAGAACCAAAACAAACCTCAAAGCAACACGGTATTTCTGGCCCAGCTTCTCGAGCTCTGCCATCACGCAATCCGTGATGCAGGGAGTACCTTTGAAGTTGAATGACAGGAAAATCAATGTAAGGCCATAGAATAGAATGGAACACAGGAACACAGAATCTAGTTAAAAGATGAGCGAAAATAACTAAATCATCACTGAAATCAAAATATGAGCAGAAGACCGATAGGACTCACATTTCGCATATAAGCAGTCCATCATTCCCTTCTCCAAATCCAGCTAACAGAAAATAAAGAACTCATGTTGGTTGCCATTCAAAATGAATAAAGAAAGTGGGAAAACAGTTTAATTTATATCTCGTATGAATCCCAAAAGAACAAGGCAGGAAAAAGGCATTGCACATGAAATGCAACTTAAACTACATAGCTTTTTGTCACAAGGTTCGATTAACCGAATGGGATCCAATCGATGGAACAGCACTGGCACAAATAGCAAGTGCTGAGGCCCAATTCCCAAATCACCTGAAAATCTAATCCCTTTCAAAGGACAATAATCCAAAGAGAAGAAAACCATGAAAGTGCAACAAAAAATGAAAAAGCAGACACGAAGTCTCACTTTATTCTGAATGGAGAAATTAATGAAGTTGGTATCCACCAAAACCCGATAAGGCGGTCCCAAGGCGGTGTTGTGCTTGAAGAAGAGCGCGGACGAAACATTTGGCCTGAAGATTATATCAATCAAAAGGGGTTCATGTTCCATCAATCAATCACAAAACGAAGGCATACGAAACGATGAATCAATCGCGCAAGGAATCAGCTTACACGTTTCTGGGGAGCTTCTCCTTGGAAAGGTCCTTCTTGTTAGGGTTTAGAACCTCTTGCTTGTAACTGAACCACACACAGCAACCAATTGTATTAACCCCGACAAGCACACACAGCGAGCGGGACAAGCAAAACAGAAACAGAGAGCCGAACAAAAATTACTTTTTGATGGCTTTGGAGGTGATGATTTTCTTCATGGTTGCGAATTTAGGGCCTTTCTTGGCTTTCCCCATCTCTTTTTCACCTCAAACCCTTCTCGTGGCCTGTGCCTTATGAGTCGACGACGACGTTGACACAGATTCAGCGGAATTGCTCCTCCTGCTTCCGGAGAGGACGATTATGCGCTTCTATATCTATTATCTACGTTCGCTCGGTCTCTTGGCGTGCGTTTGCGTTACAGAGAGAGAGAGAGAGAGAGAGAGAGAGAGGCGGCGCGAAGCAAGGCGGCGGAGGAGACCAAACTAGGGCGGTTGCACCATCTCAGTCGGTCGCGGGGTTGGCCTTGGCAGTTGGCAGAGTTGAGCTCAAAGCAGAGGGCTTTACGTACAAGCTGAACTCAAAAGATCTCAGCCCAATGCCTTTTTGGCCCAGCCGAGTCTTGCAAGTTTCGTTTTTTAAAAAAAAAAAATCATTTTATATCTTTGTTTGATCAACAGCAATACTTTTTATTCTATCTACTCTAGTCATCCACGAAATTCAATTAATTATTAGATTCAAAAACTAAAATTAGATAAAGAGAAAGAAAATTAGTCAATTACTAAATTGAATTGGCATATAACCTAGTCCAATTTGACATCATGAGGGTTGACGATGGTCTGGAAGAGAGAAGAGGGAAAAAGAAAAAAGAGAAAAAAAAAATTCAAAAAAGTAAATGAAGAAAATGTCTTTTCGCTGGCGATGTCAAGCCCTTCTTTGAGACGGATATAGCCACGTCATGCCCTTATTTGAATAATGTCCACTTTAAACTCTTATTTGAAACGATTTGACTACTTCATTCTCTTATTTGAAATAATATCTAATTCAAGCCTTTATTTGAGAAAATGATAACACTCCATATTTTTATTTAGGAATTTCCTAAAGTTTTATTTGTGTACAAACACATGTCAAGAAAGATATACCTATGAATATCCATTCGCGCAAAGGGCGGGCCATATAACTAGTTTATTGTTAACGCCTCCCATCCCTTGAAGAGCGAGACACGGCATGGCCTGACTTGGACTGGCCGAGCAGGTACTCAAAGTGCTCACTTACTATTTAAGAGCTAGAAGAAACCGTGGGTCGAGGTTAAGTTAAACTTACTTTTTAACATTTGTCATCAACTCAACGTTGGGCTACATTTAACCTAAACAAGCGTATCGCAAGAGGCATCGCATCAACCTAAACAGAGATTGACGTGAAAGAGGGCTCCAAGTTGACCAAAGGACTTGATCAAGAAGAGAGAGGGATTCTTTTTAATGGAATTAAGCTGGCGAGACATACGGGAATATACTTTCCTATTTCTCATGGATGAAATGAATGAAATGTAATTGGAGGGGGGGGTGTATTCACGGAGCAACAGATCGGATCTCTCGAGATGATGTTACAACTTACAGTTTTTTCTTGTTTGTACATCTATCAGTGTCACTATTGACGCCACTATGATGAGAAAAGAATGGCTATGAGCACATCTACCCAATTGGGCACATCAGCTACCAGAAGGACGCGGGATTTACAGCCACAAAAGAACAAAAAATACAGAAAAGAAAAAAAAGAACCTCGCATGCAAATTATCAGATTGATGCATCCTTCTGGGGTGAAAAAAAAAAGAATCGAAAATCAAGGGCATGTACCTAACGAAAGAATTTTCACTATAAACCTGGTTGATCGACTTGATCATAGAGACTTCTCGACAACCATTGTCGAGTTTGAAGTATCTGTTTCCTCAGGCAGAGGCTTCACATACTTCCCTATCACTTTTTGACGCTTCCTCTTTTTCATCCTGCCGAGCTTTTCCTTGCTCAGTTGCTTCCTCTTTTCTTTCTGCCTATGTCTTTGGTTCCTCTCTCTTTCATATACACCCTGCCACAAGACTTCCCCTGTTGAAGGCCACAACCACCTCATGGGTTTATCGGAATCGTATTCTTCTGCATAGTCCTCATCCATACTCTTCAGCGTGTCATATGAGAACCATTTTACCCACATCCGACCTCTTCGGTCCTGCAACCTGTGCTGTTCCTGCATGAAACCGGTCTCTGGATCCACGTATACCATTCTCCTCGCACTGTGGAATGCCCAAACGTTCACAAGTAGCTCCAGCACTCTCGAATAGCAATGCTTGTCCTGCAAGAGATGCATCCATGACATGGTTCCTCTTACTGTTCCATCAAAGTGTGAAACTAGCACAGCTTTAGAACATACAGACAGTGTGTTCTAATTTTCCCAAACTTGCACAAACTACAGATTGTGTATATTTCCAGTGATTCATCCATCTCAAAGTCATTACGTTCATTTGTGCAGCATTGGAAGGACTCCATTTTCGTAAGTTTGTTGCAGCCCAACGATGCAATAATAGGATCCTGCTATTGAAATGCGGTTTTTGGAAGATGTGCTTTAAAATGGAGGCCGGGTCGATAAGACCAATTATAGCCTCCAGCATGCAGCATGATAAGCTATAAGCATGGCCTTAGAGTTTACTCAATGAAAGCCCTAATTGAAGATTCAAACGGCAAATTCCAAGAAAAGCAATTTACTTTGGACAAACTCAGATAACAGTGTCCTGTCTGATGATGCTCGTCATACATCTGTGCATCCAATGCGTCAACAAACATCCTGCACAAGGAATGATTCACTCCAATAGTTCAGCACATGCTTACGGAAAACAACACCAACAACTGGGTCTTGATTAATTGCCCTATGACCGTACCTTGAGAACATCACAAATTCCAGGAAAGACCTAGTTGGCAATGCCCAGCTCTTCATGACGGACCATGTGTCACCATCTACAGGCATAGGGGGTAAAGCATCCAAATCATGTTTTAAGCCGTACATCCGCTTAAGAGCCTCAGAGAAGGCGTACCTTCAATAGTCCATTCAGTTAAGAAAATCAGCAATAGAGAGAGAGAGACAAAAACAGAGACCACAACAAACACCAAGAGATGTTTTAAGACTAACTTGCAGTTTCCAGCATTAATGGAGTCACAGAAGGACCAAAAGTCCTGCTGCAATGGATTTCTTTGATCCTGGTCCATCCGCACCCAAAAGTAAAATGTGTCCCCATGCTTACGTGTCTGGATAGCATCCAATAATGCTCTTTCAGCAACACCGGACAAGGATGCCTGTTTAAACCCCATGTTAAGATGAGTCTGAACAAGAAACTGCATTACCTTAAGGCACACTCTTTCCCCAATATAGATTCAACAAAATCAAAATGAACTGTGGAAGTATGAATGCATCTGGAGGTTAATATGTTTCGCCCATTTCTGTCTTTTCTTTGACAGCTGGAATGAGGTCTCTTCAACCAATGGGTATGGAAATTAAATTTAGGCTCTTTAAACCCGACAAATATCATTCAAGGTATATTATTATATTATTACACCCTATTTTCCTACTTTGACACTTGAATTTACGGACGTAGGAGACATAGGTCAGACCTCCTTGACCTTGTCTAAAAGCTAATAAACTCCTCTTTATTGAACTTTGGTCATCATATTCAAGCATAACACAGCATTTCATGTAAATGGCATTATTAAGTCAGCTATAACTTTGTCCACTGTATGTCTTGACTGACTGATGGTGGACATCTAATAATAATTCGATTTTCGTTAATTTTGACAATTACCAATCAACTGTTTCTTGAAGTTCCAGGCATTGCCTCACCACAATGATGCAGTACGGCCAGAGATTTGTGAAGGATGCCACTAGCTTAACTGGCAATTTTCACGGACACAGCTACAGATAACCACTTCACAAAAATTGTATTCGAGCTTTTAGGTGTAGAATGGATCTCCAATATCTACCTTCCTTGCTGTTGCCCTCCAACATTGGAAGCCTATCCAAGCATTCTTGTGTATGCGATCAATTCTGTTTGCAATTGCGAAATAGGCCCCAAAGTCACCCAAAGCATCTCTATAATATGGATTATTCAGAAGTGGAAGCCGAGAAGGCGCATCAATATCATCAGCTCCAGGTCTTCGCCCTTTGGTTGACTGCAATGACCAGGTAAAGCATCAAATTCAAGGAATTCGGTACTTCACGCATATGCCCCAAATTAAAACACTATAGGCATACATCAACAACACCTCGATCAGGGTTTTCTGGTGTTCTGAAAATTCTGAGCTCTAGGTAATAGGAAATAATGTTCTCTGCCATATGGTTCATATGCTTTGCAATTTTTAGAAACCTAATACCATTTACTTTTTACAGCTAAAGTTTTACCTCAGCAAAGAGATCCAAAGATAATATAACCGTACACATATAAACTAATATCTTAGCAAATAATCTCAGTGAACCACAGCAGTTCAAAAACACAAGATGAAAGGACTAGCACTGCAATAATCTTCTTACAATGCACCTTTACGATGAAAAGTATGTCTTTGCCTTTGGATATGTGCTAACCCGAAAACATCAAAAAGCTGTTTCCAGTCCATATCTTCAGTTTTGTAAAAACCATTTTTAAAGTGTTCGGAAGCACATTGTTTAGAATGTTTTCATTCTCATATGGAAATTAAAACAGAAATTTTCAAGAATTCCCAGGAACCAGATGGGGCTCTAGTCCATGAACATTAGAAGAAACTGATTAATTGTAAGCTAAAACTTAGAATAAGTACATGACAATATGAGAACTTTAACATGCATAAGGCATCTCACCAGTCCAATCCCACGATAGATTGAAGAAACATGCAGAAAGGGCCAGATTCCTTCTCCCAAGTAAGGTTCATAGATACCAAGGGGCTGACCAGTTCTTTCAAGCTCCCGTTCATCCCTTTCGTGCAGATCATTTTTTAACCTATCAGCCTTTTTGGCACTCTTATATACTTCCTCCCATGTCCCACGAGGTTGATCACTTCTATCTTTTAGCTGCATCAAATTATAAGCAACAAATGAACTTTCACAAGAAAGTGAAAATCGAATACATCTAACTGTTTAAATATTATTACCTCCTGCTCCTCCCTTCTCTTTCTAGTAGCAGCCACCTCTAAATACTTTTCTTCCTCCCATATGCTATATGAAAATGTATCATCAACAGCATTAATTGAGCTGGAGCTCTCCTTTTGAGTATGGTTCCATCGCTCCTCAATCTTGTCCAGAAAAAGGTCACTCCGCCAAATTCGCTTCTGATACGTCGGTCTCGGTATGGTTTCGAATAAATCCCATTGCCACTCTTGCTTATGGTTAGGAGATAATTCAGAAACATCCCTTGGAGGGGCAACTTCAGATGGCAGCTTCAGAACTACTTGAAGTAATGATGCATACCCTTCAACAGTTTCTGATACCATGAGGTCCCTACCAGTATTCTTTCCTCTCGCAGCAATATTATGAGCCACAGGAGACACTTTTCCTTTCACGGCAACGTGCCTAATAATTTTTGACAACATCTTCACATTATCCTTTGGAAAAAGATAGCCATTGACCCCATCATCAACCTAACCATCATCAACAATATATCAGTAAATAGCTCAATGAAAATGCTCTCAAGATAGAGGATAGTAGTAGAATGTTGGATCTTCATAGAATGATAAGAAGCTTATTGCACAAAATGCTTCATGATGAATGTAATAACCCCCCACCCACATGAGGACCACATGACAATGTTGTCCCAAATACTCCATGTGTAAATTGATAGTCCCAATCCACAAATAAGCACCACATGACAATACTGACCCAGATTTCATCATTCAAGAGAAGTTACTACAACTTAAAATGGACTAACACTGTTTCTTAGATGGTTCCATTTGAGACTCATTAATTAGGAACCATAGCAGTTAATTACACCTTTGGCCACTCCTCAGTTAAGAAAGAGTATGAGCAATTGAGAAAATAGCAATATGCAAGTAAGATGCTAATTCTCTCCCAAGACAAAGAGGTCAAACAACATGAATAAAGAACTATGACCATGAGAAGAGGGTGCAATTTGGGTAGGTCAATGCGTCCCCGACTGTATGAGGGCATGCTGTGAAAAGAATTAGATGAGCCACTCAATTGAGTGAAATATGATGCATGTACTCCCTTAGTGGTAGATTGTCAGTGTATCATCCACGAATTACATGCACACAGAATACTTTTGATGGTTGGCTTGCATTATGCGAAACCAACGGTTAGAAGCGTACGTATTTTTTAATTACAGCAAGCTCAGGAGCTATGATTGGCTTCCCATAGCACATTGCTTTCACCAGAATTTCTGGAAAAGACTCTTCCTCAAGAAAAGAACCATATATCACAAGATCAGCTATGCTCAAGACAGTGTCAGCATCCTGGTCAACAGCCTTGTACTCCACAATTCCGCTAGGATATCTCAGATTATGCGCAATGGCCTAGAGAATTAAAACAAATATAATCAATTCACACAATCTAAGTTAAAAAGAGCCTCCCTAACTACAAGAGATGTAATATTATACCTCCACAGCCACGCTGTAATTGCCAAGTGAACCACTTAGAATAATGATTTTGAGATGGGAATTAGAATCCTTATCTGTTGGGAAATCAGCTAAAAGTGGCAACATAGACTCTAAAATTAGCGCATGCTCCAGCCACAGACCCTTGTACAAAAATTGACTTCCAACAATTGCAATCATGATATCTTTAGGTCCAAGATCCAAATTGTCTTGAATGTTGTCTTTGTATGATGCCATCATAGGGTTTGTTTCCCATGCTTCAGCTGGAGAACCAGGAATAACTACAAAGTTTCCACTGTCAAATGCAGAGAAGATCATCTGTCCATTGAAGAACAGATGAAAACATTAAAAGAAATTCAGATAAAGGGCATCAGTACTTGGAAGACAACCAAAGCAGAAATAGGAAGTTTTTTTCATTTCACTTGTGGTCTCCAAGAATTTTTAAGCTTCATCTACTTACAGTCTTCACTAGGACCTTAATCTTACTACCCAGTTCGAAAAGGAGGTAAACAGACAAAAGAAGAGGAAACGAGAAGAATTTATTTGATGAAGAAACTTGAGCTGAGTCCTGTCATATTTGTTTATTCCCCGCAAACAGTTATTGATTGGTGCCCTTTCATTTTCAGACGCTCCATACATTAGGGGATGAGATTCAGTAACTGTTACTAGATCAAAAGGAGTATTTCATATTTGAACTTACTGGCTGCACATAATTTGAGAAGACAACAGCAGTGGCACGATTGAGTGACCTTTTCCAATGATTTGCAAGCTCTATCTGCCCATGTGAATTGTACTGTCTTAAGCGAATAGCAAGTGCTGCATCATGGATGGTCCATATGAGAGGCAAAGACTTGAAAGGCTCCTGCAGAAAACTGCAAAAAGTGAAATAATTCATCTTCATTGAGTAAGGACGAGCCTAATGCAAGGGAAATCCAAGGCATCAATGAATATCACAAGCCATGCTTAAGTCAATGAACCCTAAGTCAACTCCTCATGAAGCTCACGGAGCTATCTGCTTAAATAGCCAAGAGGAACCATAAATGCAAAATTCCAGATCTACAGTCCTTGCACTCCACGACTTTCTTCAGATGAGCGAAGAACATCAACCAGAGCATCTCTAGCCTAAAAAATAAGCCTCATCAAGAGGCATAATTGACTGTGAAGAAAATTCGACAGAATACTACAGGGAGTTAAATAAATAGTTGGCAGAAAATGACAGACAAATGAACCTATTCTCGGTCCTCGTCCTATGGACCATAACTCCTCTTTCCTTGCCATATTCATTACTATGACCGACGCGATGTAGAACAAGCACTTTCATTTTCAAGAGTTACAACATAGAAGCATGGGACCACAAAAAGAAGCAAGCATGGAAGCAACAAAGTTCCTTATGTAACTAAGCCTACATAAAAGACTTAGGAGTCGACATAATACCAAAACTGACTGCTTCAATGAGATGAAAGTGTAGCATCGTATCTGATCATCAGCCATCGTTGAAATGCACAATTGCATTCCTTTGACAGGTAAATATTAAAAAAACTAAAGACAGATGGTTGCTCCTTATTTATTTGCCGACTGCAAAGTAGCAGACGAAAATAGGAAAAGCTTACCAGGTAAATACATCTGTAGCTTCAAGAGAATTAATGATTATGCCATTGAAGCTGCAGAGAAGTACATACAAGTCAGGTAGGATGGAGACAAAAGGATGAAATCACAGCCACAGGAACTGTAGAGTTTACAGCAATAAATTCACATCCAATTGTCAAAAGAAAGACTGTATCAACTTCATAACCACGGTAAGCAAAGTTAGAAACGGTGAGGATGAGTTGAGGCAATAATGCCTTCCTTTTGTAATATAAATATCCTTCCCAACAAAGTTATGTTTTCTACGTTCTTCTTCTAAGGAGCAACTAATGTTATTTTGTAAGCACGCATACAGACATGTCAGAGCTAATAACATATGAAGTATTCAAAATCCTTGAGACTGCAATTGGAAGATAATGAAATAGGGCATTGAAACCAATCCAGCTCCACCCTCCCTGTCGCTCAAGAGAACCCTGAGTGCATTTTAGTAAAGTTATGGTGAAAAGCATAGTCCTTCAATGCAAAATAGAGAGATTGCTCCTAACTTTGAGCAAAACAATTCAGAAACCACACCCTCAAACGTTCGTCTGCTGCACTAATTTCTTCACCGCCCCAACTTAGATAAAGGGACTGAAATCTCCCGCTCCCCCCCCCCCTCCCAAAAGAGAAAAAGAACAAAAAGAAAAATGGAACCCACTGGGAAGGAACATACGGATAACTATCTCAACTACCGACAAGTGCATTAACTGACAGAATCAAAGTCCCATATCACCTGCATGTGCAGAAAGCAGGAGTCCTACTTAAATATAGACCAGTAAGGAAGACGAATAGGAAGGAATGAGCCAAAAAGCAAGATACTGAAAAGAACAAAAAAAGGATGGCGTGTCATACTTTAACCAATCAACAAAGAAGTCTGCCTTGTCACAGTTCTGAATGATCGTAATGGAAGCTCCTAAGCTTTTCCAGACATCACGGACTGGACCATCTTCAAGCGAAAATACCTGTTTAGGTTGGACTTATTGGTCATCTGGTTCAACAAAGACAATTACAGGACATAACTTGGTTGACATAACTTGGTAGCAAAGTGTAATCCTGAAGACAGTTACAAAAACCCCTGATCCCTACAACAGCCTCTTACTCAGCAGGAGCAAGTTTCGGATAAAAAAGTTATTAGCTATGCATCTTCTTTGGCTGATAGTTTTTTTTTTTTTTTTTGGCAACTAGTTGTTCAGCAGCATGAAAAATGATCAAGCGTAGACACTTCAATCCGCAAGCCAAATAAATTTCATCTGCTCAGTAATAATTAATATCCCACATCATGCCTTAACAAATTTCCGACATGCTGGGATTGGGAGAAGTACAGAACTCAACAGTAGAAACACCAAGAATTAACCGCATTCTTCACAGAGACCACAAGAATATAAGGAAAAATTATGGCAATCAAGTACTTCTCTATCTAGTCACTCAAATATAAACATTATGCATCAATAAGATGATAGCATATGCATATCAGTCGTGAGAACCTGAAATTCATAACCAATATCTTGGAGGGCAGCTGCAACAGTCGCCATTAGTAGCTTCTCCGGATCAGCCACAAGATCACCGAAAACCTTCGCACAGAATGAAAACAACAAATCACAAGATGCCAATAGTATGGTCAGAGAAGAAATCACAACTTGACAGTATACAATTTCCAGGATACTCAACCATCACTCAACGGCAGGCAATATTGCAATTTCCAGCACGTCAGATTTAGACATAGAAAACAGAAAAAAAAAAAAAAAATGCCATGTAGAAGCTAAACTTCAACACTAAAGTGAATAGTTATACTGACCAGTGCAAGCTGGGGTTTAAGGTGTCCATAACGACGTAGAGTCAAATTATGATGGTATGACCGGTTCAACACATTAGCTTCCTTGCGAAATCTCTCAAAAACCTTTGGAGTTCCGAATCTGAAGTCCTTCCCAAAATCTAGACTACCTGTCTCCTCCAAGTGTGCCAAATCGCCATAATATATGTCCTTCCATTTGGACGGAGCCAGGGATTTTTCCAACGGAAGGAACATCTGGAACATGACGACGATGCAGAGGAAGGCGGCCACCGCGCACATCCATTTCCGGAAATCTAGCTTCGTGAGGAGCAGGAACCGCGAGAACCTCGATCTAGCTCGCGCTCTGGTCGACGATTGCGCGCGGAGAGAAGGCTCCCTCTTCACCGGGAGGCAGTCCTCTAGCGAACCCATCCGGAGTCGAATCAAATCATCAGCGCAGGTCCTCGGAATCGATTCGAAGCACGAAAGGCGAAGCAGCGAAAAGAGCAAGCAAAGCAGCAGCAGCAGCAGCAATGGCTATTTGCACGAGTGGATATCGTCACGCGGAGCGAGCTGGCGAAAGCGACTCATTGAAGAAGCTTGTGAGCTCAGTAATGGACGGAGAGAGAGAGAGAGAGGTTAAGATTTTGTTAGAACGCAGTTGACGCGGGTTTTTATAGTTGGCCGAAACGTCGAGAGGAGGTAAAGAAACAAAACGACTTAGAGTCGATGATGCTCGTTACTTAAAAAAACGACGAGAAATTGCTTTTTGCCCGTGAAATTCGTATCCCTTGTTTATAGGGAGGCTGCACTAATTTATAAGTCGCCTATTTAACTGGTCAGCTAGAAAAAGAGACCCCCAAAAAAAAAAAAAAAACTGGCTAGATATTATTAATCCTAATTAATTCTTATACCCTTTTCGGAAACTTTCTTTAAAATGGATAAGTGTTAGATATTACAAATAAACGCACGAATCACTTTTAACTTTATTTTCCGATTAGAAAGCATTGAGTAATAATCGTTTATCGAACTACACTTTAAAAAAAAAAAGTTTTTTGAGAATATTTCTCACGCCGTTCGGATATGAAATAAAAAATTCTTAATATCGTGACCTAATTAGCCGATTCAAGTAATGCACTCTTTCGAGCATAATTAACTCCGATCCTACCGATAAAGAGACGAGTGTCATAGTTGCGAGGGTGCTTTATAAAGAGATAAGAGTAAATAAAATCGGAGAGACAACTGCTTATGGAAGGCAGCACCCCCAAGCATATTGACCTAATTTTATATCTGACAAGACGGACAACTGGATTTGCAGACGGACATGTGGATGGACATTTTCGATAATGCTATAGTTCTCCTTCTGTTTTTTTATTTTTTAATTTAATTTTTGAGTGGTTCGGTTAATCCCCGTTTTGTGACGTGGCCCGCTCCCGGGATTTGTCAGACTTAAAACGAAGGAGGCAAGGAAAGGATCGACAACAATTGATTAACAAAAAGGAGTACGAGAGGATTTTAATAATCAAAAGATGAAATGACCTGCCCCGGCTCGGTTTGTTTTCATTACCCAAGAAAGGTCTCTTGTCCCCCTTTCGTTTTCAAATTCTCAGCAACAATTTCAATTTGTTTTTTTTTTTTTTTTTTAGAATTCCTGGGCCTAATTAGTATTGCCCGTCACTGTTGACCGACGCTTGAGGGGGGGCAATATTGGATTTTCACTCCACATATCATGTGATTTTCTACCGGGGAAAAACGAGAGAGTCTTTGCTTGTCGCAGAATCAACACCGAAAAAAAAAAAACTTATGGAATCTTTTTTCGGAAAATTTTCAAATAATGAGTTAAAGTGTCGTCATTTTATGGGAAAATTTCAAATAAGAATTTCAAGTACTCTCATTTTTTCAAAAAAGAGCCTGAAGCGATCCTTATTTCAAATAAAGACTTAAAATGCCCTCTTTGTCTCAAATAAGGATATGAAATAACCATGGTTGTTACAAATAAGGGGCTGACATCTCCGGCCGACCAAATATTCCGACCGATCGAGGGTGTTTTTGTCAAAATAAAATTTAAACTTTAATTTAATTAGTTAAATTAAAATAAAAATTAAAAAAGTTAAAGTTAAAAAAAAAGAAGGAGATATGTAGGTGAGAGTCACCCTGGTCGGGCCGAGGGCCGTGGCCAACCCTCGGAACTAGGCGAGGGCCGGCGATCCTTGCCCATATTTGGGAGAGGGTCGTAGCCCTCTCCCCGGCTCTAACGGAGCCTGTGCCCTCTCCCGGCTCTAGCGAGGGCCACGCCGGCCATCGTCGTCACCCCGCCGGTGGGAGGGCAGCCCCCTCTTGCCTATATCTCTTTTTTTTTTTTTTTTACAAGTTTCGTTTTTTTTTTTGGAAAATAAAATAAAATAAAATTAAGAAAATGTCCCCAATTGATGATGAATTAGGCCCTTTTTTGAAATTCTTATGGTCACTCAAGCTCTTATTTGAAACAACGTCCACTTTAAGCCATTTTTTGAGACAATTAGGGCATTTCGGATCCTTATTTGAAACAAAACTAACTTCAAGCCCTTATTTGAAAAAATAAGGGAGCTTGAGGCCCTTATTTGAAATTTTTCCAATTAAATAAGGGTCCGAAGTCTCAAATCATTTTAAGAAGGGTCTGGTCGAAGGACATTTTTATTTATTTTTTATTTTTTTTCTTTTTCTATTTTTCATTTTTCTATTTTTTTTTTTTTTGTTCCTCTTCCTCCCCTCCCGAGGCCATTGTCGGCCTAGCCGAGGAAGAAGTTCTCAAGATCGAGAGCGTTAAGGACGGTCGTTAAGGGTGCGCATGAAAACACTTCTCCATGAGAAATCAACTTCTGATCGGAAGTTGATTTCTTTACTTCTCATCAAAAGTAGAAGTTGATTTTTCTACTTTCGCTCCGGATTGACTTATAATCAGAAAAATTCATTTGATAACAGTTAAAAATTTCTACTTTTGAAACATTATTAACAAAATCTTCGGCAGCAATGATCGACGGGGGCGGTGGTCGGCGGTGGTAGGTGGCGGTCACAGCAATCGTGGTCGGCGAAGGCGGCGGCGGTGGTCGGCGGAGGCAACGGCAGAGGTCGTGGTGGTCCGTGGCGGCGGCGGCGGCGGTTGGCGGCGGTTGGTGGGGGTCGGCGGCGGTGGCGGCGGTTGTGGTCGGCGGCCGCCGATCACAACAACGGTGGTCGACGGAGGTGAGTGTGGTCCAAGAAGTGATTCCGAAACCGAGAATTTAAAATTTTTTACTTCTCAAAATTTGCCAAAAATCCTATCAGAAGTGAAAAATCTTGCCATAAGTGAAAAATCCTACCATAAGTCAATTTTTTTACCAAACGAATTTATACTTCGATCAAGTTTTTATCAAACACATTTCTCTGCTAGATGGGCTTCCGGCAGAGAAATGTAATTTCTGAAGTGTTTTCATGCGCACCCTAAGAGATGAGAGAGGCCAGAGCGAGCACGTTGCTGGACTCCATGAGAGCATCCTCTCTAGCTCGAGCAAAGCCTACAAGTGCTCCCACAAGAGCAGCTTCTCTTGATGACAAGCAAAAGTCATGGATCGTAAATCCTCGGACAGAGGAATACGATTTGCCATTTTTTCCTTCTCCCTAGGCAATCGCCTCAGAGATTTAGGTTCCGTTTGGCAATGATTCTGTTTCCAAAAAATGATTTTGATCAAAATCACTTTTTTTTATTATGTTCCCTGGATGATTTTTTGACAATCAAAACGCGTTTGGTAATCGTTTAAAATTTTTGTTTCTGGAACAAAAACGCGTTTAGTAGTTGCATAAAATTTCCGTTCCCAATTTGTCATTTAAATCAAATAATTATATAATCACATTTGATGGCAAAGAATAGGGAAAATAATCAAATAGTGATTATGGAGCAAAAAAAAAAGAAAAAGCAACAAAATTTGAAAATAATCAAATAGTGATGATTATGGAGCAAAAAAAAAAAAAAAAGCAACAAAATTTCCGTCCCCAATTCGTTTGTCGATTTGTCATGAGTATGCAATCGTTTATATTGTTTGAAAATTAATTCGTATTACATTTACAGAATTTGTATAAATCATTTGTTTGTTATTATTTCTTGTGACTTTTAGATTGATTACAAAAAAAAAAAAATGAAAGAAAAGCTCCTCATTGTGCAACCGCCTATAGTTTTGCACTCTTATAATTACACATCGTACAAGCTTACAAGACTACAACTCAACTACATTGATTTTTTTTTTCACCCGACTCAACAAATTTTTTGTGCGGCTCGAAAAATGGAGAAAAAATGGAGATTTAGTTCGCGACACGGAGGGTTGGGTCCAGTCTTTAATAAAAAAAAAAGATAAAAGTTGAAAAAAACATAATAGGAAATAAAAAATACAAACTTAATTAGAATAAAAAATAAAATAACTAAAAATTAGAAAAAAAAACATGCGTATTAGAGGTCCCTTAATATAAAAATAAATTAGATTTAAAAATTTCCTAAAAAATAATTTTTTAAATATAAAATATAAATATAAATTTAATTTAAAAATAGGCTTAAAATTTTACAAAAAAAATATTTTTTTAAAAAAAAAGGGGAGGGGAAGAATTTGGTGACAAGAATTTTTTTTCAAAATTTTAGCTTTTTTCAATCTTAATTTTTTTTTAAAATAAAAATATTTTTTATTTCCCCTATTTCTTAAAAATTTAAATTTTTTTTATTAAAGTTACCTTAAATAAAATTTTTAATTTAAGAAAATTAGTTTTTCGAAATTTTTAAAATTGAATTTTAATTTATTTTAATTTATGTAGAGTCGGAAAATCCACGTGAACTTTTTTTTTTTTAAATAATATCATTTTATATTAATAAGTTAATTATAAGTATGAGGGATAAGTCATAAGTATATTATGTAAAAAAATGATCCTCAAAAGTGTTCCAAAACACCATAATCATCTTTTTTTTTCTTTTGAAAAGTGGTCCAAAAGTGTTCCCGGGATCAGAATCAAAATCATTTCTTTTTACATTACCAAACATGTTTCTGATCCTTTTTTGTTTCTGGGAACAGAAACAGAGGATTAGAATCACCGCCAAACAGAGCCTTAAAGTACCGTCTCTGACTCTCTGATACATGATTACAGCTGCGTCATCCGTCGGCATTGAACTTGTTCGAAGAGATAACGAGAGCTTCGGCAGGGAAGAAGATCCATGACTACGACGGCACTCTGTCCCCCATTGTTGAAGACCCCGATCAACGCTTTCATGTCTACCGCGGTGCCTTCTTCTCCTTCTTGAACTACTCTGTTATCCCCTTTTGATATTTTGCCAGTCAACAAACTTACCAAATAGGGTATTTAGGATCCGTATGGTAACGTTTCTGTTCCCGGGAACATATTTAGAACAGAAATATTTTTTTGTGTTTCTGTTCCCGACTACGATTTTTGAGAACATAAACACGTTTGGCAAATGCAAAAAAAAAAAAAAAAATACTTTTTTTACCAAAAAAAAGATCTACAATCGCCGGCGGGCGGCGGTGGTGACGGCGGCGACCAACGGAGGCGGCGGACCGACAGCAGCCAGCAGGTGGCGGATGGCGGCTAGCGGCGGCGTAAGGCGGCCGGCGGTGGCGGAAGGTGGCCGGCGGTGGCGACCGCTTCAACTCCTCGCCGACGATAGTGAGCGGTGGTGGTTTGCACAAGCTCTCCCTCGAGTTGTTTCTAAAAATTGTTCCAAAATTCAGAAACAAGTTTTTTTTGTTTCTCATTTTTGCTCCAAAAATGTTTTTGTTTCTCAAAAGTGTTCGATAGAATAATTTTTTACCATACGAATTTCTGGTGTGGGGTTTGTATGGTAATGTTTCTGTTCTTAGGAACATATTTAGAACAAAAACATTTTTTTGTGTTTCTGTTCCGGGCTACGATTTGCAATAACGTAAACGCGTTTGGTAAGTACAAAAAAAAAAAAAAATTTCACCAAAAGGAAGGATTTGCAACCGACGACCGGTGGCGGCGGCGGGCGGCGATGGTGGCGGGGGACGGCGAGCAGTGGCGGAGGACGGCGAGCAGTGGTGGAGGACGGCGGGTGACCGATGGCGGCCGGCTAGCCACCGGCGGCGGCGGGGGGTGGGTGGCGGCGGCCGCGTCAACTCCTCTCCGACAATGGTGGGCTGTGGTGTCTTGCACAAGTTCGTCCTAGAGTTGTTTCTAAAAAGTGTTCGGAAGAGCAAGAAACAAGTTTTTTTTGTTCCTTAATTTTGCTTCAAAAGTGTTTTTTGGAACACTTTTGAAACATTTTTTTATCATACGCGTTTTTGTTCCAAAAGTATTTCGAAAACACTTTCGAAACAGAAGCACTTTCCAGGGAGTGTTACCATATATGCCCTTAAAGACCGTCTCCCTTTTTTCCCATGTTTTGGTTGATTTCGGGAAACAGACGAGAGAAGCTGCGAAGGACACCGCAAGATTCCTCCCCACGGCGTAGCAGGCAGGAGATGCAGAGACAAGTTGCATTTTTTCTGGGATTTTTTCAGGGGACCTCGCAGGGAAAGGGCAAAAAAAAAAAAAAAAAAGAAAATGAAATGAAAAGAAAAAAATTAAAAAAATTTCAAAAAAAGTAAATGACAAAAATAACTTTTGACCAAATCTTCATTTGAAACGATTTGAACGCTTTAAGCTCTTATTTATTTGAAACAAGATCCACTTCAGGTGCTTATTCGAAAAAATAAAAACGCTTTAGGTCCTTATTTGGAATTTTCCTTCTTTTTTTCTAGTAACCGCGAGCACCGTGACTTCAGAAAATTGGCTCATTTAGCTTCTCCAAACCTCTGGAATTCGGAGCATGGACTGCTCTCAGAAGTTCGCAAAGGACCCCCCATGGATGCTAAGTGCAACATAATTCAAAGAAGCTTTACACAGGCGAATTGATCTGCCTCTGATTTTTCCTTTTTGTATGATTCGTGATACAAAGAATCAATAAAAAAACTTTGCAGTGAGATGGGCAAAGATCATAAATCTACGCGAAAATGTAACTAAATGAAACAGAGGCTCTTTGCTCTAACAAGAGCCAGCAGCAACAGCAAAACTGAAACACGGAGTGTATGAGCTGCAGAATTTGCAGCATGGTCCTCTGACTTCATCTACCTCGCGATGTCGCGGCAGCAGCAACAAACAGCCCCGGGGGTCAGCATTAGCAGTGGTGAAATTGTTGCAGAGCCTCACTACAAGAAAAAGGATGGTGATGAATTTCTCACAACCTGCTGAGGGGGGACTCATTGGCGTGATCGTCCACCAACCAGAGACCAAAATCCTGGAAGCGCTTTATCTTTTTCTCGAAGCCTGTAATGTAGTTGTTATGGATTATAACATGCATTCCCTTGGTTTCCTGTACCCATGTCTGGTTCTTGAAATAAAGGCCTCCCGTGGGGAAGGCTTTCTGGGGCAGCAGGTAGAGATCAACCTGCCGATGGAAGGAATATAACCGGTCATAAGAATGACAGAAGCATTATGCAAATTGTGTCGGTGTAGCATCTATTTACTTCGCTGGATCTCTATAGCAAATCCCTCAACAAATCATTCTGAATCATAATCAATTGATAGGACCAGGCGCATGAAATGCAGGACCAAGTTCTCTACTAAAACTGGTTGACCAGATGACCAAGAATTATCGAATGTGTATTAAGGGGTTTCTCAAGTTCCATAAACAAGTCGCCATCTGAATTAAGAAATTATCCCTACTGCACGAATAAAACAGATATTTTGAACAAGATGAGTATAAACGATGATAAACACAGGTAGATGTCAGTGTTTTTGGTGATTTTGCTCTATCATCCACTCATTCAAGGCTCCAATTTACCAAGGAACAGTGATGCATTCTCCAAAAGCCAACTAATTGGTTGGCATGAGAACAATTGACATTTGCTGTCCAAATTGGACTCGACAAACCTGTCCAGAGGTTTTCATCAGTGCCCAATTAAAAGCAGGCTGATCATTGGCTTTTTTCGATTTTGTCCACGGTTGAGCTTGAAGTTCCTCGATCCACTTCTTCATCACAAGTTTTGCACCGACAGTGGGGCGCAGGAAGATCATACAGCTACATATGTAAGTCCGACCCTTCTTTCCAGGAGGCGGTAAATCATGAGAATGGTCCAGGGGTTTCACCTGTTCAAAGAAGAAAGAGTAACAGATATTAATAATAAGAACAATGGACTTCATTCAGACTTTCAGACTGTAAAAACCAGGTACACAGGGCATACTATTGATAAGAAGACAGACTGTAAAACATGATTTCCATGCCCATTGGTTCAAGAGACCTTATTCCAGCTGTTTAAATAAAGACAGAAATAGGTGAAACATATTAAACTCCAGATGGGTTCGTACTTCCACGTTTCAGAATCTTTTTGTCTAATCTAATTTGGGAAAAGGGGGATAATTAAGATAAGGCAGTTTCTCGTTCAGATGCATTTCAAAATGGGGTTTAAACAGGTATCCCTGCCTGGTGGTGTTGGAAAAAGCATTGTTGCATGCTATCCAGACTCGTAAGTATGGGACACATTTTACTTTTGGGTGCGGATGGACCACGACCAAAGAAATCCATTGCCACAGGAGTCTGACTCCATATATGCTGGAAAGTGCAATAAGCCTTACAAAATAACTGGGTGTTTATCGTGCTCTCTGCTTTTGTCTCTCTCTATTGCTGATTTTCTTAACTGGGTGGACTATTGGAGGTTTGCCTTGACTGTGGTTCTTAAGAGGTTGTAAGGCTTAAAACATGATTTGGATGCTTCAACCCCATGATTCCGATGTTCCCGACTTATTTGATGGCACGATTCTCATGAATGCCGACAATCAAGTTACTAATCACGCAAATTGTATCAACTTTCAGAATGAACACAGAAAATTACTGAAAATAGAAAGGAAGATCTAAGCAACATTCCAGACGAACAAGCACCATAACAAATCATTGAATAATGTCTCAATAAATGTGATAAAGAGAAAATATAGCATAATCAAATTGTAAGTACAAGAGATTGTTCCTTAACTTCATATTCTTTTCCCCTTTCACGGTAGATAGAGTGAAATAGAGCCAACATGAAAAACTTTACTCCACTAAGTATACTATCTATGAGAGAAACACTAGTTCCAAGGATTGGAATACTTACAGCAGCCATGTCATCGGTGAAGTACACATCGTGTTTTCCTTCCAAATAAGGAAATGGATCAGCCAACCAAACCATATCAACATCATTGTACATAACATTATATCCAAGCTCCAAAATGTCCAGCAGATGGCGAGGTCTTCGTGATGTAAAATTGAAGAACCCCTTGTGACAAAAGAAAGAAAAGGGAAGCAAGCTTATAAAGGCTGTCCATTGAACTCGGAAAAAAAACAACCATCACGAAAACGAAAGGACAGGAAACATGAACCGGCCAATTGACAGCCACAAACAAGCACATCAGAATACAATGATACTCCCCCAGGGAGAGAAATGCTCAGATTATGCATTATTACACCTCTACTAGGACTCCTTATGGCTAAGATTATAATCAGGCACCTCAGCAGGTAAATGCCAACTGCAACTCAATTTATTAGCGACATAGCATGGGTTTCATACTCACTCATCTCTGACAACAAATGAACTGCATATTCCCTGGTCGAATTCTACAAAGGCCATACGATAATCGCAAGAAAGGCATCATCGGCCTCTCTGTTAAAACCACATGAGCATTGACGTTACTCAATCCCCAGAGAAGCCCTAGTATACCTGAGAACCAAACTTATGTGCAGTCTGTGTATCAGGAGCCGGAGGGATCAAAACCGCGTGCCCAGGCCACCTCTGATTGACCTTATAAAGCGTGGCATAGTCTTCGGCGATCACGAGCACCTTCTCGTGGTGCTTTTGCCTGGCAATGCTAATCAGCCAGTTATTAAGGAAGGGCAAGTAAGGCTGGCTCACGGCGCACACGATCACCGTCCCGTTCTTCGCCACGACCGACGCCGCCTGAGCCAAGGTGTAGTCCCGCCATTTGGTGAGCGCAGGCCTCGTGCTCCAGAAAATGCCCTCGTGCATTTCCGACCACGGCATGAAGACGCCGAGAATCACGAGAACCAACAGGAGGACCAAGAGGCCAGCACGGTTGAAGATCGAAGGATGTTTCTGAGCGAGCGTCGAAGAGGGATGAGACGACGGCTCATGGAAGTAGGAGAGCGTGGATTGGAGGGGTCTTTGGTGCAGAAACGACGACATTTTGCTGCACTTGCGGAGTGAATTAGAGGAGCGCTGAAGAAGAGAGTCGATGTGACTCGCCTCCACTGTGCCGATGAAGCAAAACTGGCCTCGAACCTCGTGAGCTGCAGCGGACTTCCCAAGCGACGGAAAATCAGAAACTCTCCGATGGATAGCGAGATCGATGAGAATGGCGATTGAGATTGAGAGGTGAATCGATCTTTCGAGGGTAAGTTTGCGCGCGACTCCCCGCTTAGATGCAGCTCCAATGGGCAAAGACAGTCGGATCTGAAGTTTGATGGCCTGTTTTCTTTTCCTTTTTATTTTCTTTTTGCTGTCGGCACGTGCGACTGCGACTGCGGGCTTGGGTACCTCATACCTGCTTTTTTTTTTTTTTTTTCCAATTTATCCCGTAAATTCTCCATTCTTACTAGACTTTGTACCTATCAACCTGTGAATCTGTCCAAGAAAAAAAACCCTGGGAATCACAAATTAATTAACCAAATTTACTTCAATTTTTCATTCACCAAGTCGCACGATCAGAAGGCTGTGATGGTGAAATATGACATCTCAAAATTCGATCAAATGTTATGGACGAACCGGATGTCTTGGAAGCTTTTAATGAGTATGATTCAGTTATATCCTTAATCCAACTTATAACGGGATAATATTTTCATCTTAGCCACAAATTAGGTGGTTAAGGTTGTGAGTAGATGTGTCAAACGGGTGGGTCGGGTCGGATCGAATATGGTCCGACCCATATAACCTGTTTTGACCCATTTCTATATAATACAAATTTTATGACCCATACTCGACCCATACCCGACCCCGTATTTCTTAAGCGTTTCCTTTTTTATTTTTTCCTCCTTCCTCCTTCCTCCTCCCCCTCTACGACTCCTCCTCCCTCCTCCGTCCGAGGTTGGCGACCTCACGAACACTCGAACAAGTGGCCAATACATTCACCATCGTGACCACCCGATTCGGGTTTAACTCGGACAGCAACATCCGCTCGAACGCCGTCAAAACATCATCGAACCTCCTAACCTTCGTGTATGCAATGATGAGGACAGTCCATGACACGACGTTTCTTTGGGGCATTTCGTCGAACATTCGGCGGCAAAGTGTCATGTCACCGCCTCCGGACGCGTAAAGATTGAACAGCGAATTCCGGACAAGCTAGACGCTTGCGGGTGGTCGTCGCGGCGGAAGTAGTCTCCGTCGAGTGATCTTCCTCTGTGTTCGTTACTCTCGGACTCGGTGAAGAAGAAGGAAACAGAGATGAAGACTCCAATGGCTTCCAAAGCGTGGGGTTCGCCTTTTTCCGAGTGACGTAGAGTTGAAAAATGGGTTAAAATATGGGTCAAAAAGATAACCCATATTTTAACCTGTTTTTTGGACTTTAGTTTTTTCAACCCATGTTATCCCATTTTAGAAAAAAAGTGAGTTACCCATATAGAGTGGGGGTCAAAATGAGTCAAAAAATGGGCATATGACCCATATTGCCGGCTCTAGTTGTGAGAGATGAGATTGATGGGGAGTGTCAAAGATTGTTAAAAGCTGATTGTGCCTTTTTGGCAGGGACCCTAGCTGCAAAGGAAGGATTACAATTAACTAGAACTAGAAGTTGTCAGAAATGGGATTCCATGAGGGTTCCTGACCTGATCCACTTGTGAAAGAGCAAGCTGGAGTGCCATGGAAGATTGCACCTGTTATCCAAGATATGAAGATGTTCAGTAGAGACATGGAAAGGCTTAAGAGTTGCTTTAGCAAGAAGTGGGTAATCCCGTTGCCAACTGGGTTGCTACTCTTTCTAGGAAAGGAGAATTCTCTCTAGATTGGGTTAACAATCCTCTTCCTCCTTTGTGTAACCTGTTGATGGAGGAGGACCTGAAAGCTTTCCTCCTTTGAAGAGCTTTTGGTGTCGCAAATTCTTGTTTTGGCAGCGAAAGTGATCTGATGTCGTTTCGTCCAAAAAAGGAAAAAGAAAATGATGCTGAATTTATCTTCATCTTTATAGCTCAACCTGCTTTTGAGAAGCATTCAAACTCGTCGCAGAGTTCAACCTCTACGCACCCGGGCGCCAGAAGATACTGAACTCATAGAATGTTTCGCATTATAAATTCAGACTCAGTGTTGCAAGATGTCATACAGGACCCACCATCGAGGGAAGAACGGTAGCTTATGCTCGTTCAATACTATACAAATATACAGCTACATACAAGGGTCTACTGGGATGACTCAATCTAATAACCCGCCATTACAGTTCCAAGTTGCTTGAGCCTGGCAAAAAGCAGGCCAAAAGTTTAACCTGCAGGGATTAACTTAAGGACGCACTGTATAGCAAAATTGACAGGCTTCTCCATGCTAGTTCCTTCTCGAAGATGAAGAGGATGAACTCTCAAAATATGTTGGCTTTGGTGTTGAGGGGCAGGCCAGAGACTGGATCAGCTCACCCACAGTTAGTACTTGGAACTTATAGGGCGTATTGGGAGCGATGTTATTGACACGGTGCTCAAAAATCTTCCCCTTCTTATCAAATTTGTACTGAGAAGTGCCGTCAAACCGACCGTGACTTTCCCACGGGACTCGAGGAATTCCATGAACAGTCCACCGAACCATCAAGACGTTCTCAACTGGCTGCCACACGCTAACAATGTCAACCCACAAAGCCCTGAAAAATATTTTTCCCTGGAATCGTAATCCCCAGAAGATAGATTTGTAGTTCTCAATTCCCGTGAAAGTGTTGAGCGGATCTTTGAAGACTATGTCATCCCTAAATAAAGAAAAGAAGAACATCTTACATTGATTTCCGAGACACCACTATTAGGATGGCTATTAATATTTTCCTAAAGGGAAAACTACAACCTTTGGGCACTTCCAAAATGTGCATCATCATCGAGAACAGCCATTAGTTAGATGGTCAGTAGCAGGATATAACACAAAGTTAAGTGCATACAACCCAGAAAATTAAAAGCACAGTTTTATCTCAAAGTGGTACAGACTAGATATGAATAAGCATAGGTCTCCATACAGAAAATAATTAGCAGCACAGATAAGCATCCAGAGTTCACCCAGTAGTCAGACGGCATACACACGCAAAAGGCACATAAGTAAAACAAGCATATGCACATATAAGGACCTCCCTCCCATTTTAGTACTTGTGCATATGAGAGCACAGAAATTTCGAATCCGTACAACCTTAAGAAAACACCAAATGTGACTGTCATATATTAAGAGATGCCAGATTATACCTGCACCCGTCCTGGCAATGGGAACTAGCAACGACCCAAGTTCAGAATACGAAAACAATGAGCAAGGTAAATCAGCTCAAGGTGATCAAATATCTATTGACTTTGACTTCACAGTTGGTTCCACATCAAGAGCTTGGGTATTCATTCAGGTTCATATCGTTTCCTTTTTCCTATAGATGATTCCGAGTGTATTTGTACATTGAAACTTTTGCTGATATTAGAAACCACACATGGGCTCTAGCTATACTAATCAGGAACTTATATACCAAATGAACTTCTGAAGAAACCATCTGATGGTTTATTAAGTCTGTAACCCTAAACCCCAAACCCAGTAACAAATGAATCGTTCAATCAGTTTCTAATGAAACTACCGAGTAACTAGCATGAACATGAATTTCAAGTAGACACATCTCGTTTTAGTACACCACGATTGCCCAGAAATGCATTGGTAAACCAACAAGAAACCACCTGTTCACTTACTGAACAATGGAACCTGAACTAACATGATCGATCAAGCTCTTGTACTTGCACCAATTGCATCTCCGTCTACCATAAGAAAAGTTGGGTATTTTACTTTGCGCCAAAAATTATCACCAGCTACATAAGCATTTTGCTGAAAATCCATGGGTTTTACCCAAGCCATCCGTATGCTTAACTTGCATTAGCAACGATGTCACTCATCAACTGAAACTAATTAAGATGAGCTAAACATTTCGAAAAACCAAAACTTTTCGACCATGTATTGATACAATCGCGTAATTCATTCCTCCAGAAGCTAAGCAACCAAACAGCATCTAAACACCATGAGCGATCAACAAGTTCAAACCTGTAGATATCGAAATTAAGCTCCCTGTAAAAAAGCTCCGGAAAATCCTCGCGCAAAGTGCGAATCGCATAGCCCATATTCAAGTAATAATCCTGCTGCTCTTCCTCCTCCTTGCTCTTCTTCACCGGAGCAGAGAAGTGTCCGTAGAGCCTCATATTCTGATCGCAATCCGAAGATATTCTCAACTCGGCGTCCTTAGTCCGTGCCCGGATTCTCATCCTAGACCCCAAATCCTCGTTCCTACGACGCAGCGGGACAACTTTGAGACTTCTCGGATTAGGGCATCGGGGACAGATTTCGTTCGCGGCAAATTCGACGCGCCGCATGGCGCGGAGTGTCGTGACTTCCGGCGAGAGGATTTGAACGGCCATGGCGAGTTTTACTCGGTGGTGCGATAAAAAGTCGCGGAGGATCAAGAGCTGGTAAAACGACAAAGCGACATTTTCCCGAGAAAATTTCGAATGTAGATGAGCTATTTTCTTGGCCAGACAGGAGGAGGAAAATGGGGAGTGGGAGACATCCGTTTGGGATATTAAAGAGTTTCCTTGTGGATAATTAGAAACTATCGGTAATTAAACTGAGGAAATTATGTGATTGGTCGTTGGAATTTATTGCCCGCGCGGCATTTTTTTGGTCGTTTCTTCCTGAAGGCAAAGCAATACGTGCGACCAAATTCCAAATTTCAACTTCTTTGAAACGCCACGTTCTATTTTGCATCTTTTGTTTGTAACTTAGAGAGATCGAAACTCGATTTTGAGAGTCGTCACAACACTTATAGATCAAAAATTGATGTTAGAAATAAAAAAATGAACACGACTTATTATATATGCAAATTATAGTGAATACACGGATCGATTATTAAGATAAAGAGTAAATCTCAACATTCGGCGATGGATGTGACTAATATATTTTACATTAATCGGAAAACATATGCACCGTGATCAACATCTGTGATCCCACAAGGAGATTTCCGCACGAGTAGTTACATACAAGAAGACATGTTCACAAGCAGGAAAGGTAAAGCTTATTACAGAGCATTACACGAGGTGAAAATTCACTTTCAGACAGAGCAATTGATGGCAGAGCTGTATCCGGTCTGATCATCATAGTATTTGGACCACAGCATCACGCCTCCATACTTGGCAGATCCTTTGATGACGGGCAGTACTTTGGAAGTAAGATCCGACGCAGGAATGAAACCGTTGCCAGCGGCGTCCGGAGCTGCGGGCAATCCCAGGAAGATTTTGCCGGCCTGGATTGAAGTCCATTGCTTCCACGCATCTTCGAAACCACTCCCGGAACTGTATTCGCAGGGAGGATTGTTGTAAAATTGGACCCAGACGTAGTCGAATAGGCCGGTTTGAAGGGCACCTCCGACCCAAGCGTCCGGATAAGGACACTGAGGGGCCGCAGTCAAGTACACCTTCTTCCCCCTGCTGCTGTATGCAGACAAGTACCTAGCCAGATCATCCCAGTGTTGAGATGTGCCTCCTTCGATGTCGAAATCGATGCCATCGAGCACCGCGTCCCCAAGTGGCCTAGACGAGGAGTGGCCTCCTAGGAAGTTGTTCCACAGATAGGTCGCGACCTGTCTAGCATCCTCGGCGGAAGTGAGATAGTAACTTCCGGCGCCTCCTCCGATGGAGAGGATCACCTTAACTCCCCTAGCTTGGCAAGACTTGATCTCGGAGCTTAAGCCGGTGCATCCTCCGCTGGAAGGATCGCAGTGGCCAGCAAGGTTGATCACAGGAATCTGGCCATTGCCGAAGACGCATAGGAAAGCTAGGTTCACAAACTTGTAGTTTCCGGAGGCACAAGTGTCGGCTAAAGTGCCTTCATTGCCATTCTGACCCCAGTAGACGGAAATTCCACCGCCATTGATGCCGACCACAAGAGCCAAAATGATCGAAAAGAGAAATGCCGGAGAGGTCGAAGATTTGGAAGCCATCTTTGTGCTTCTCTCACAACTCACTTGGTAATACTCGATTACTGGTTACTCTCACCTTGGTGCTTTACAAGGTTGGGTATGAAGTGCATTTATAGGAGAAAAATCGAGCCCACCTATGATGTCCATGTTTGTCTTTTGGGAGAGTGCGTGACTTGGCAACTGAGCAGTCTGATAAATATTTCATCAACCAGTGGTGGTGGATTAACGTAGATGGCCTGTAAAAAAAGTTAAGTAAGATCAGAACAAAACCATCCTCCATGGTTATCAATTCATACTTGTTTTTCATATTTTGACTTAAAGCCAAAAGGAATGATGACGATCAAGCAGTCACAATTTTGTTGAGAGTGTGCGTGGCTTTTGGCAGCTAACTTTTGTCTCTCGTGATTCTTACCCCTTCTCTTTGGATTGTCATTGTCTCATAAACTGTAGGCTGCTAAAAAAAAAAAACACAAATTTATTATCCCAAATTTGTCAAATAAACTATAGGCTGCATAAAAAGTTTATCCCGTTCGAATTTTTGACTACTAATGTGTAAACGCCGGCTTTGTACTCCAAGCTAGCATGAATAAAGTCTGCACGAGATGATATTAAGCTTGCGCTGTTGTATGTAGGTTTGCTTGCTGGTTTATGGTTTTGGTGTTGTTCTACTTCCTGCATAAGCAGCTGTCCCTGTCTGTAGAAGGAATAGTATTTTGATGTTGAATGTATTTCTAAGTTAGCTATAGTGTGTTTATGTCATGCCGGAAACTGTCTAGAAATTTCTAGGTCAATAACATGAATCCTACTTCCAAGCTAATGTAAGCTCCTTCTTGTTCAAACACTAGAGACACCATGAAAAAGGTTGAGACTTTTTTCGATTTGCTTATTCATTTAGACTTGTTTTATTCTTGCTTTGGTCGTCGTACCATTAGATCATTGCGAGTTCAATCACGATCCCCACAAGTTTGCTCATCATAAGGTTCTCATTGGTTGTATAGAAAATTTGAGGTGTGTAGATTTTCGAAACTTAGAGTGAATGTTTGCAAGAAGGGGAACATCTTAGCTCTGCATAAGAAATTGACAGCATTTTCATCTTCAGACTTGGTTCTTCATCTCTTGTGGCTGCAGTGATTGAATTTTGCATCAAATCTGACATGAGCATGGACTTACAGTGAAGACTTGGAACGGAATGAATGCATATTCGCGTCATACTTGCGCATGTATAGCGAAAGCGCTAGTGGTGGCTTAATTTTGTAGGTGCAAGTGTTAATCTTCCTGTAGTTTTACTTGAATGAAATTTCAGTGAATACTCCTCTCCAAAACTTTGAGCTTTCTCTGAGTCTCGACCCATTGAAACTTTGTAAGTTGTATCCATGTGAACATCTGTTCTCTTAGGCTGGAGCTTGATGGTCGATCCAAATTGACAATTGCTAGCAAGCAGCAGTGACCGCTAGATAAGAATGACCATTTAAAGGAGTCGAAGCGGAGGGATGTAAGAATAGATTAGGTCAGAATTCAGATTCCCAGCGTTTCCAACGCTTCACAATATGAATTAGATGTGCGAGGTTTGACCCCCTGCAGTCTGGCCGAACACATACTGAATTTGTCATAATGGTCTCTCTTTTTGACTGATGATGTATAACTTGCCTCTCGTCTTTATAAGTCGTTACTGAAACTGAAGAAACTTGACCTTCAGGAGCCAATTTGAAGTATCTGTGGCTTTGTTAATCATCATAGATACTGATGCAACACCATCTCCTACATGAATGCACTGCCAGTGATGACCTCGTCATTTTCCTTTGTATCTGTCCGCTGTAATCTGTGCCATCTCTCCTTTGAAATGGGAAGAGATGTGGCTTATTCTTTTGACAAATGGCACTCGGCATTTGTTTTTCCTTTGCGATCTTCATCTGTAACCTGAGTTTTGCTTATTTTTAGTACTTGTTTCTCAGTTTCCGACGTGAGTGTTTCCCGGCTATATTCAGTTTTGCATCTTCAAAAAGTTTTACGAGACATATTGTTCAATCAATAAATGTTTGATCTCTTCTCAACAGATTGAACTGTACCCTCAAACCCAACTCAATGCGCTATGCAGAAAGAGCTGCAAATTTAGCACATGTCCATGCTCTAGGCAGTTTAAATAGCTGTTTAGGTCGCTCGTGGAATTATTGAAGCAAAAATCTAGTGAAATTACGGTTTCGTGTAGTTGGAGGTATATATTGCTGCATAACTGGATAAGTTTTTGGCCTGAGCAGAATAAATCTGGCCTTCGGAAGAGTAGACAACGCCCGCTATAGTTTTTATGTATGTCCAGAAGTTCAAGCAGTACATGCGCAAGTTTTGCATTGAAAAAAGATTGTTTTTATCTTACGACACAACATCGTAGAATGCACTGTCCGTGAGAGGTCCGCGGACTCTGCAACTCATGGTTATCCTGGTTGCTTGGTGCTGTACCCTGTCAAAAATCTACCCAACTGTTCAAACTTTGGCACTCTTTGTCAAGTGCGCGTAGTCTGGGCTGCATAAGCCCTTTGGTTACATCAGTATCAAGGTTTTCACATCTACTGTCACTTCGGACATTTACGTGAACCAACTCATTTTGGCATTTTTAGATTAAGTTAGAATATGAAATCTTGGATATAGTTGTCTACATTTGTACATTTAGATCTTGCATTGTCTTCTCTGAATGTTGTGCTGACATCTGGAACCTGCACCGAATATTTATATGGCCCTTCTAGAATGCAGCTGTAAGATCCAGCTTCTTTAATATTGCATGATGATGCTACACTGTTACTGATGTTTATCAGAGATAAGCCGGTCAGCTCAATCCATGATGTTGCGCCTTCAATTAGATGACCCCGAGTACTTATATTTGCTCATTTCGTGATGAATATGGAGTCTCTTTCCGGCAATTTCACAGACATATTGATTTGCAAGGAATCAAGTTAGCTCATATGAAAATGTCCAATATCTATCCGCGCATGTTTTTTGGCATTATGCATACTGAGAGATGGACTGTATGATGCATACAACCACCCCGGACAAATAAATTCATCTGAGAATCAAGCATGACAAAAGCCATTCAGACAAAATAATCACCTATTTGTTTTCCTTATTTCTTTTCATTTTCCTGCTGTCTCTGACCTTCAATCCTAATAGGACATATATAAACGCTTGCTCTCCTCATCACGCTGTATGCCAATAGCTGCTAAGTTCCATGGAAAGCACAAAACCTCTAGCAATCGATAGTTTTTCGTATAGCTGGTTGCCTAGAGTAAGGACCTCCTTTGATGGTCTCGATGAGCCTCTCCGACCTTCTTTCGTCGAATCTGAAAGTTATCCAGAGAAATCCCAGAATTTCAATTTCAATGTCTCCATCTCTCAGCTATCCCCTACTCTTCTACATGCCGATGAGCTCTTCGCCGATGGCATCATAAAACCTTTCTTTGCTGGTAAGGCGGACAATCAGAACTTTCAGGCATCCAGTTCCTTGAAAACCTGTCCTACCCGGTCACTCTATTCATTTGCTCGAAAGACTATTTTCCCGGCCATTCGGGTTCATTGGATTGCTCCTGCAAGATTGAGAAAATCATCAGTGCAAGCTCTACGGAGGTGTATTGCTTATCTTAGACCCTCATGCTTCAAGTCTGGATACGGAAGAAAAAGCACTAAAGCTGATGTTGATAGGAGGTTTCAGGAACTTGGGAGCTGGAATTGTTCACCGCAACCATCTCAACCTCAAACTTCAGCTTCAGCCTATGTAACAGGTGACTGGAACGACACCGAGAGCTCAATTTATGAGGCAATCCTTCACTGCAAAAGGTGCACAGTTGCATAAAAGGTCGGCAAGTCACAATTTGACTTTCTTTGATCGCTCAACCAAAAAAACAAATATTCTTTGATCCACTTTTCTTTCTTACTCGAACAGTTGCTTTTCATGCTTGTAAAGACTAGAGGATGGAAGTTGGATTATATGATGGAAACTGGAAAAAGATTGCAGAAAAATTTCAGAAATGCAAAGAGGCCTAGCAGCGAAGGCTTCTCTTTGTCCCAGCCTCGGTGTCTTCTTCCTGCTTTGGTTTTTGGCGAGAATTCTTCTTTAATTAGAGGAGAAGCTTCCTACAGAGAGTGTGAAGAACTACTAATAAAATGTCAGCAGCTGAAAGTTACATGTATTGTTTCTTTTTTTTTGCATGATGAAGTTATGTAGCTTGTCTTCCCATTTTTCCAAATGAGCTATTCTACCAAAAGACTATCCTTACCTTTGTTTACGAAGTTCATACGACTATGTGTTTGCAATAGATGGTTAGCTAATGCGCCGTCTCGAACTTGATGTGCAACCTTTCGTTATAAAAGTTTCTTAAATGGTTAGAAAACTCTATGGTTTACAATTGGGTTCTAGGTTATGTTCTATCCGAATTTGCAGGTGGTCTTGTAGTCCCACGTATGGTTGATTTTGAACCCTTCTTTTCAAGTCTGCAGTAGTAAACCTTCTTGCCTATTGCTGCTATAGAACAAGCCATGAATCCCATGATTGTCTTGTGAATAATATAGGACAATCTCATTAAGCTTGCCAATGTATGAGCTAGGAAGTTTTTCAATGTTGAAACTGATGTGCAGAGAGAGAGAGAGAGAGAGAGAATCACAAGGAAACAGAAAGATGAGGGGATTAACAGTGGTTTTCTCAAAACCTACGATGTTCTCATGTGCTAAAGCAGTGCACTCTCTCTCTCTCTCTCTCTGGAACTTCTTGCATGGACTTAAGACTCTTTTGATCATCTCTCGTACCTCTCTGGAACATCTTTCTACTCTTTGCTATGCATGGCAACATGTAACAAAGCAAATTAACCGAGCATGTTCTCTCGCCTCGTGCCTACTGAGTATCAGAAAACTTTTCCATCTTAATTGAGATCATAAAGCATCAATTCCGAAAAAGAAACAGATTTCCAGACGCTCTTCCCACATTGATGTCCTCACATTCGTTGAACATTCATTCATTAGAGCGAACCGATTCTAGATCGCGTGATTCAGCAAGTCCGATGGTACATTTGGCCAAAGAATGAATAAAGGCCTTTAGTTATCACGAACCTGAAGGCCATCGTACATAGAAACAAAATGAGAGAAAATGATGGGTTGACAATGCGAACGAGGGGAACTATAAACTACACAGAGTTTTCTGTCATTTTCTTTGCTGTTGGATGGGCGGCGAGTTTAATAAACTGGCAAGGAGAGGACACACATATGGACATTGAGAAATTGAAATAGCAGTTGCCAACTAAATTAAGGCACATTTACTGTATTCGATGGGCTCAGTTTGCGAACGAAATAAGACCAACTGCCGCCTTTTATGACCCGGCTCCGTACCCAATCTGTCTCCGCCAATCGATTGTCCTATCGTATCGGGACCTCTAAAAGGCAATCTGCAGTTCGCAGTTTGAAACTTGGAAAGGGTTCAACCATGGTTCAGCTCAGTGAATATTGCAGTGAGAGAAAGAAAGTTCAGCATATTGGAATCCGCGAAAGATTACAGTCAAAATTCACGTCATTATCAACTCATGAGGAACAATCTGGTTCGAATATGATTTGGTTTTGGAAGATGCGAGCTATGTCACAAATATAACCTCGAGATTCAAGTGGTTTCTTATGTAAAATCCTATACCAATTCGTCAAAATAACTGTTCATATAGAAACTCATCGTCGACAGCATTTATCCAATCCGGCTCTATAATATTGTGCCAGTGCTCAAGAAAGATGGCCTGCTAACGGTTGGACTGCCGAGACCTAAATCGGGTCGGTCCCGAGAGTGGCATAACTCATTCGCTCACCTTCCCTTAGAGCAAGTCAAAACTTGGACCAGCCAGGAATTGCGAAACAAGGTAGGAGACCCCATCAAATCAAAGGATTCAACAGGAACAAGTACAACCAAAGAATGCATAACCCCACAAAAGAGGAAAATCCGGAAAGACAAGATTAGCTAATAGAGAGCGTAGCATTACGGGGGTTCCCTCCCTATATGTTCATGTTTCAATCATTAGGGTCCCTACAGTATGAGGCTGTTGGATTGTTAGCCCTATAAACAAATTTTGAGGTCGTATGAATCGAATTTTCAGACATTCTCCGATTGACATCAGACCCGGAAATTTTTTTGTCACTTAATGTGTACTTTTGGTATTTAAAGGCAACAAATAGCTGATAGCAAACTTACGTGCAATTATGCAGGTGGGCCTGCTGAGACAAGCGGAATAATGTAGCTGACATATCTTACATCAAAGGCCAGCCATCCAGAATCCCACGCAATTCTTTCTTCAAGTGGCGTATATAGATGTTCACACCGCTAAAATCTGAACCGTGTGGACGCTGGGTAGGCAATAATTGTCTTCTTTGGAGTTATGATCCAGGGCGCTGTCGAGATGCGCTGAGATGTGTTCTTTGCAGTCCTGTTTTTTCCTTTTTTCAGTCGAAAAACCAAGGCTTTCATTACTAGAAATAAGTTTGCGGATACACTGGATTTGCTTCAGAACAGAGAAGCTCCGAAAGGGCCGTAGGGGGGTTAAACACCCAATTTCGAGACGATCGGTTTTTACACTGTGCCTTTACAATCCAATCAGCAACTCTATTGGATTCTCTGTTTATATGGACCAGCTTTATATCCTTGAAAGCCTCGAGAAGGGAATGGGCTTGTGTGATAAGGCCCTGTACTTCGAATGATCTGTGCTCCGCAAGCCAATGCACTTATCAGATGATTCTAGTTCAAGTGGGACTTCAATTCGCGTGGAGAAGTACTTTAGGATTTCCACCATGGCTTGCACCTCCACCTGAGCTGCTGAAGACGCCTCGATTGACCTCGCGAATCCCTCAATTAATCTCCCAGAGCTATCACGGCAGACACCAGCCACGGCGCCTTCATTTGTTCCCGCCAAGGAAGCTCCATCCATTTTTATTTTGAGCTTTCCGGCTCTGGTGGCTGCCATTGATCGAGGCGAAAGCTTCCTACATCTCGAGTTTTCTTCTTCACAGGAAGCCATCAATCGAGATTTCGCTGCATCGCAACGGCTTCATCCACCACCTGCTCTGGATCTGGCTCTTGTGCTCGAAAAACAAAGTGATTTCGAGCTTTCCAGATTCGCAGTCCTGTATTGGGAGCCTGAGAGATGTGTTACTGAACTATGCACTCTTAACTGGTCGCCGTCTACCATGTTATCTGTGATTTCTCGAGAACTGTCGATATGGAGGTTGCCAATTCCAACTTGCGTCATCGATCCTCCAAACTTCTCCATCTCGCAAGGCAACACTGAACACCCCAAACACGAGCACCATCATTTGAAGTTCTCCGAACTAGCAATATATGCATATTCTCAACCCCTCTAAGCTGAAACCCCCACAAATGAATGAAAGTTAAAAAAAAAAAAAAAAAAGCTTGACTGTATATTTTGGGCAAAACTTGGAGAGGAGCGCATTTCTTTGATTTGGGCTTTCCAAAGAGATTTCTTTGATTTGGGCTTTACAAAGAGACGATCGATCGGGTAGACCCATCAAATAGGTAGGGCAAATAAAAAATGATCCAATCTAAATTGACCTATTTAACTAATTTTGATCAATTTTCATACAATATAAATCTAGCGATCCAAATTCGACCCAACACACATTTGACCTAACCCATATTGCCGGAACACTTTCATATTAGACTAACTCTAGGAAAACTCATATCCAAACCGACGTGAGAGCAAGTGAGGTAAGTTGAGTCTAAATAAGTTGTGAACGATTTTAACACACATATTATTTTGGACTTCACCATTCTAAATTAATTTATGACCCATTTATAAAAAAAATAACTAACTCATATCACAACTCAACTTATCAAATAGATCAAGAAATGAATCTATGATCTATTTTGACATGTTTACTCATCGTCCAGACTTGATGGACTCTTTTGGATAGAACACAGAATCCCACCTTCGTCTTCGAGGAAGGAAAATATGTGGATTAGGCATTCGGGCACACCGCTTATGCAGTCACATTGGATTTGATTCACAAGTTTTGAAACTGCAACACTCTACACGCAAAGGAAGGGATGTTCTTCCCCAGAAATCAAGTTCCAAAGGTAGAGCGGGCCCCTTCTGAACGAATCAAGGAGAGAGATTGAAGAGGATAATATACATGACTCTCACTCTCTTATACAGAAACACACGAACTGCAAGTTTTATCAGGATGTAACTTCTTGGACTAAACTTGACACGTACGGAATGCAAAGTGTGATGCATCTGATCACTGATCAGCTCCAACTCCAAGTTTTTTAATGATCATAGCCACCAACTTTTTTACTTTCCCTTACCAAAAAAAAAAAAAAAACTTTTTTACTTTCTATTGGTAATTTTTTTTTAATGATCAATAACCTTTCGTAATGATAAATATTGATTATAGGCAATAAGCAAGTTTAAGAATTGGAAAGCTCTGTGGCTAACATTTGTTTTTGTAGTGATGTCAACTTCTTTTCATAACAAATGAATAGCTAATTAAGAAATTTACTTGAAATTACGGTTATCTACTCGCTAACAATAACACAATAACAATCCTGACACTTACAATTCTCGAAGAGGAAGTAATTCGAGCGGCGAAAAGCAGAAGAAGCGATTCAAATTCAATGGAAGCCGTGAATGTGGCCGAGGGTTCAAGATGCTCCGAAAATGGCGAGAGTTTCAGGCATCCTACGATTCGGCGATCAATTTTGCGAAGGGAATGTTCGTTCAATCGTTAGAGAGGCCTCACTTCACAGAGCTCCCGCCTCTCCGCTGGGACCTTCGCTCTACACACTCAAATCTCGCTCACACGAAATAACCAAATGTAAGAAGATCAGACTGCGAAAAACGAAGCCGAAACCGCCATTACCGAAAAAGTTAGCAGTTCGACCGTCTGTTCTTCAGAGGTTCGCTGTTCGAAGGCAAACTTGGAGAAGAGCGCATGTCTCACGATATCGCTCCCTCCATAGGTCCTTCGGTGAGATCACAAAGACCGACGAGATCGTCGATATTAGTTAAAAACGTTTTGCAGAATCACGAGCAAGTGCAGAGAATCGGAGAAGACGACGATGCTCAGCGAATACGAACCAGAAGCGGAGGATCATTTCAAGGATTTGATTCGCGAACCATTTCCTCAATCACTCATCTCCATTCCGCTATCTCTCTTCATCGCATCCATAAAATTCGAATACAGATTCGAGAAGAAGATTAAAATCGAGCTACCTGGGAAGAGGAGTAGCAAAACTGCGAATGAGGACGAAGACAATCGCGCCGACGACGAAAGCAAAACCTAGAAATTGGCACGCCCGCTTAGCTCATTATATAGTAGTACAGCTCACAGCGAGAGGGTTGCGTCTGACTCATTGCAGCCGTTGATGGGCACACCATGTAATGGGATCAAACACAATTTAGCAGCAGGGGATTGTTGGAATATGGATCTGGATTCGGGCTTTTGGATAGATATGGGCCTGTCCGGCCCATGGAAGATCACTGCTCTCCCTTCTGTCCACCATGGACCGTCGCACGTCAAATCCCGAATAACGAACCGGGTTTTGAGCAGAGATGTCAAATTGGTGGATCGGATCAAGTATGATCCAACTCATGTTAACCCGTCTAACCCATTTTGATCTATATTTAATAACCCATACTCAACCCAACCCGATTCATTTTTAATCATATTATAAAAAACATTAAAATTCTAGAAAAAAAACTTAATTTTCTTCTAGAAACTCCACACATCTTTCTTCCTGACAATCCGGACCCGTGAGGCATGTTTGCCTGCCTTTCCTGACTTCCACTTCAGTTCAGATTTATTATTGGCAACTTCAAATCTCTTCCATTGACTTTTTAAGTCAACCCACTCATATGAATGGACCAATTCGTGGTCCCATGTGAATAGACCAGTGTTTTAATTACACATACATGCCCACCTTGCTGAAACTCAAAGAAATTGCCCACAAAAAAAAACCGAATTCGTATGCCACAAAAATTTGGAAAAAAAGAGATGTTGAAGCTCACCAGTAATAATCTACCTTTAGCTAGGTAGAATTAGAAAATATCTAGCTACACATACACAAACTTAGATTAAAAAGTGATTTATTATTATGTCTTCTAGAGCTTGACGTGCCTTTTGCACTTCTGTTCCTGAATCGCCCGGCTAGAGATGTTCACAGTCATGGTGCAGTTCATCTTCACGATGACGTGCTTCTTGACGATGTTGAGCATGTTCACCCGCCCCGGGATCCGCGAGTAGCTGCTCATCGGCAGCAGCCCGAGCTTCGTGTCAGTTTTCAGGTTCGGGTTCGACAGGAGCGAGTCTGTGATGATGTCCACCGAGATGTTCATCCGCATCGTCCTCCAGGCCCTCGACTTGCCCGGCGGGCCCCGCGCCTCGCCCACCACCGTGCCGTGGTAGTACAGGGTGGTCGTGGTGTTGCTGTACTTGAAGGATGCCGCGTTCGGGTTCTTCACGGAGACGTCCGCGATCAGCGACATGTTGACCCCGGGCTTGGGGACAGTCCCGTTGACGAGCTCGAGCCTGGTGACGGTGACTTCGTTCATCTTGATCACGGGCTCCTTGACCCGGAACACCGTGAACGCCAGGATGATGATGACGACCGCTAGGATGAGCATGAAGGCGATGATGCAACCGCAGCACTTGATGAATCTCTGCTTCCGGACGTTTTTGGCGAACACAGATGCTTCATCCTGGTCGCTCCGGAGGCTACCCGACGGGGCTAGCGGCCAAACTTGATCTCTCTCGACCATGGCTTCAAATTTTTGAAGGAGATGCTCAGCAAACTCCAAAGGTTATCGAGGAAATGTTGGGTGAACTCGGGATGGAATCTTCAGTTGGTGCTTCATTCATATTTATAATGAGTGGGAATTCGGAGTGGGTTGCGAGGGATTTTCCCGAAAATGTTGGTATAATTATAATTTAGGTCTTCGGGCTGCTTTAGCCCGGATTTTCAAGCTGTTGAATTTTGACTTTTCGGGCCTCATCTCTCTATATTTTAAGTGATTTTTAGGAGTATAATATTCCCAACATTTAGTCTTCTTCGTATTGCATCAGAGCCGAACGTTATTGTCCTCGCAATTACAGTGCATCTCATTATGATCAGATGGTTGGACAAGTTCAAGTTTTTGTCAATTGTGGCTTCATGGGTGGCCCCGTCTCTTGCCTTTCGAATGATGCCTTCGACTGAAGGTCTGAATAGACACACTCCCCAGTGTCCACGCAGTCTGGGTCAACGGAACTGAGGAAGACCATGGAGAACGGTAATCAAATTGTGCGAGTTCTGTCCACCATATTATGATTTCTAACCTTATTCTGGTATGTAAATAATTCTGGAAAAAACTAAGGCTAATTTTTTTTTGGTGATTAAACTAAGGCTATTTACAAAGCTAATAATCAAGATTGAATTGTTTCGACCGAAAAAAAAAATCGAGATTGAATTGTTGAATATTTCCCTTTTTTTTAAATGTGCATTGATGACCCGCCACATGATCTGAAACATACAATTGTGCATATCCATGTCTCTTAACATTTAAATTTGATTGTGCAAATGAAGTTGTCCCTCGACCGTGCTAATTGATGGGCAGTTTTGAATGTACTCCTTTTTCCTAATGGTGCAAAAACATTCCTTTTTTTCCCATTAAGTATTCTTATTTCCGGCCAAAAAGGAGGCACAAAGGTGTGTCCCCATCTGGAAAAGGGCCAGATCAAGATCAATGGGGGGTGAAAATTTCCACACAAGAACAAGAATAGTGCTTCGGGAGATTAGCGACATAATCTAACATGATCACACCTAATCTGTCACAAATGGCCGGTCCTTGTTGGCCATTGACCTAAGCAAATTTTTGCTGCAACGATCATGTCTAAACCAATAAACTTGAACAAGAGTTCGCGCCACGAGAGGAGGGGGGTGTGATAAAAGGTGGGACGAATCGCTTTTCGTCAAATTCCTTTATCGTTCTTTTCAGTTAGTGCTCTAAATAGTCACCGTCCCACATGTCCACGCGATGTGAGGCCCATTAATCATCATAAATTAATAGATCAAATGGTGAGATAATAAGTGATTAATAATCTTAAGCTAACTCATCCTTACGGAAGATTTCAATAATATGAATAAAAGAACAAGAGTAGTGTCTAACATGATTGCAAATCATCTCTTATGGCTAAAGAACAAGAGTAGTGTCTAACATGATTACAAATGATCTCTTATGGCTATAACTCTATTTCCTAAAACAATTCTACATAGCACCTTGTGCAATTTGTTGGACCATTAGCACTGGACGCCTCACTGCTCGAGGGTGAAGATCTCGACCATTGTGACTGCAGGTGAGTGTGGTCTCACCCAGACCATCGCGTCTTTGCCGCGGTCGGTGAGAACAAAAAAATCCAGTAAATTTTTTTTTAAAAAAGAGGAAAAAATATTAAAAAATTCAACAAAATATTGGAATATTTTTAAAAATTATCCACATCAGCACCGACCATACCACATAGGACAATCGGTGTCCACGTAGCGATTTCCAATCAAAATTGGCCAAATGGACTCAATTAGCAAAAAGTAAAAAAGTTTAGGACTAAATTGATAAACTTAAAAGGTTTAGAGCTAAATTGACAAAAATGCAATAGGTTTAAGACTTTTTGAGTAATTTTCCCGTATTTTGTGTAGGTCGATAAATTCAGAAATTAGATCATAATGTAAATCATAAATGCGTAATATAGCAGGTGGGTTTCTTCATGATAAGTACAATGACTTCAGGGGTACCTATAACCAACCGCCACCTACCTCCTCCTTCGAAAGTCAATAAGAGGATGGATGGCTTTCGTAATCAATGGTAGCGAAACTAGATTGATTTTGGCTTGTGGCCCTGTGGGCTTCCATATAATCTGAATTGATCTCCTCCCTTGGGGAATTATTGACCTAAATCTCACGTGTATATTTTTATAAAAATACAAGAAAATGACGATGGAAATTTTGATTACGCTCAGTAATTACTCTAGATCGCACCTATAACTATGATATTGTCTATTACATCTGTGGCAATTGGGAAAAGATTATTCAAAATGATGGACATATAACATATTTCAAGAATATTCATGATGTCCCCTCAAGTAATAATGAATCGATAAATTCAGTCAATATGACTTTAGAAAATATATGTGCGTAACACATCCATTAAAGCAAATTGCAATCTCTTGCAGAAGAAAAGCTAGTATGTATAGGGATGCTATTGACAAGCTATCCATGTACAGGAAGTCTGCCATTCGTATACGCCGGTATGTGTCTAGGAACTTGATTAGTTCTGTACACTATGGAACCCCAAGATAATTATCTATCGAATGATACAAAAGTGATTAAGTTTTTGACATAGTTAAGTGATCCTCAAGTTCGATGGCTAAGCTAAAATCTGGACAAGAACTGCATCTGCTTGAGGAGAGGAGTTAGGGTTTCCATTAGCTTTTCACAGGGATGGTTATGGATGCCTTCGTACGTGGTGACCACAATGCTCGTGTCCTTCGCCAGCCTTTGGACCTGCTTCTTCACGTTGCATGTGTGATGTGTGCACCGATAATAGCTCCTTCTCGTCCCATTCCATGTATTAAGAATACAAGTAAGAGTTCGGACAGTAATAAGATCATATTGCCAAGAGCAATACATATGTCCATACAAGCATGCATGCATTCAATACCTTTCTTTACAGAGATATAAAGAGCTAGTTTAGCAGATCGATAGATCTGTATCTTTCCTCTTATCATAGATAGTGGCTTCTGCACATACATTGTGCATTGCTTAAGCATTTGATTAAGACTCCATGGTTCGACACGTGTATACTCATTATAGATATAAGCCATACTTACGTGAATACTTCTCGAGATTAATTGCACCAATATTCAGTCGATTTGTAGACCTAATTAAGATGAGTAAGATGGTCTTTTGTCGAATGTACCTGGGCACTAGTTGCAAGTCGTAATATATTAATTGACAGCTCCTCTCTCTCCCTCTCAAGCGAGCATTCTAGAGGAGTCAACAGAATAGATTTTGAAACTAGGTTTTTTCGTGTGTAATAGCTACTTATATGTTTATATTTAGGTCCATTGAATGATACAATTTATGTTAAGTTCTATATATTTCCTGAAGGATGCCACAACATTATCAACATAGCCACGACATTACCCGACCCATAACGTTTTCCTTCATTTTACAATGAGCTTTGTTTCCTATTCTAGCAAAATATCACGTAGACATTCCATGTGGAATAAATAGTAATGAAAAAAGTTCTAAATAAGTTAAGAAACAAAAAATATTGGACGATTTTACCTATTTTAGAAGAAAAGCATTTGAATTTTTCTAAAATTTGGATAATTTAACATAAATCACTGCAAAGTGTGAAAAATCTTGCCTTAACAATTTACATGAACTTTCATGAAAAATTAGGTAAAAGTTTGAGTCCGAAATCCTTCTCTAGATAGGTTTAGTTTACATATAGAATAAATGAGTATACATTGAAAGGAAGGATCAAAGTGTATGAAATGTGTGGTTTATTCATGAAGGCAAGCATGAATTTTATCATATTCACAGTTGAAAATATTAGGGCTAAATTCTTTTCAGAATTTTTGCTTCTTTATAATACATATATTATGAAACCCCGGATCATTGAATACATGTGCATAGATGCATGTATAAATTTCGAGTATCTCGAACACTTTCCCCTAATTTTTTCCGGACATGAATTATCTTTCATCCTCAATTAATTTCCAGTTAATGTTGCCATTTTTAAGTTTAAAATTTTTGTTAATTTATTGTTATTTTTGAAACAATTTAATAAGCAGGGGGGTTCGGAAACATAAATTCTTGTTTTTTCCGCCATCGATGTTGTCATAGCGTTTAGTCCACAGAATTAGATTCATTTTAAGTATCTTTCTTCTCACCTTCATGACGCTGCTTATCTTAGTTTCCTCATATAAAGATGGAGACTCTCTATCCCATTGTATACTGCTATTTGATGCCTTAATCTATCGAACCATGCATTGATTCCTATTAAGAACGATAATTAAGAAATTTGGCACTTGCTGTGCATCCGCTTTTTTGATTTGTGGAGGCACTAAGGGAAGAGAATCATCATCCCCCTATTGATTGTGTGTAAGGTTTTCCCATGGTGATTTCTTGGAGCAGTCCCGGATCTGTCTTTTCTTCGAATTCATGTATGCTCATGCTCACCATCTTGGGCATCAACCAAATCCTCATCATATAATATTTCATCTCTTAAGTATCTATCACCCCAAAATTGGGGCCATGCATGGCCATGATTAATCAGTTTGCATGAAAATGAGGAGATAATAAATTCAAGTCTCCTCTTCTTGAGAATGTCCTAAACCCTAAGTTCATCTCTTTGAACATTGGCTATAATTTCGTCCTATCGCATGGTGGAAGACATCGATGATCGGAGGACGACGGAGGGAATTGATGAAATAGCAAACTTCTCATTTAGTCAAGAGCATCTAATTACCAAAATAATCCAGTTCAATTATAGGATTCTTATATGTTGCTAAAACTCGAAAGACGTGTACTTATTGGTGTATTATCTGTGAACTCCCTGCATATGAACCTTTAACGTGGAAAAATATACCTGGGATGAACACTGTTCTTGACGGCTTTCTGTCCATACTTCCTCCAGCGATACCCGTCGTCAAGAATATCATCTGCACTCCTTGTTTGGAACGCAATCCTAGGCTGTGTCGGCCTTCTTGTCCTACACGTCACTTTCTTCTTAAGATCCCCCTCGCTCCTGTCTTCTACTCCCCCATTTTCAGGCAACATCGTGGTCATCGGCGCATTCTCCATCGACATCATCATCGGCTTATTCTCGCGAAGCCCGCCAAGCTGGCCAGACAAGAGGCTAACCCAATCGATATCCGAAGAAGACGAAGATGAAGGAAGAGCCAACGCTTGAGCCGAGGCTGAGGTGTCTATCAGCGGGTGCAACAGCGGGGACGACAGAAGCGACGGCGGTGGCGCGAAGAGGTAGGGACTGTTGGGAGGCGGCAGCAATTCCGGGGGTGGTGGTGGAGGGCCGTCTGCGCTGTCCATCGAAGGGCTCCACGGAGAGAATGTTTGAGAAAGAGGGAAGGCTTGAATGCTTGTGGTGGGAGATACTTTTAAAGGTTGAAAAGATCAGAGGAAGGTGAAAAGAGGTTGGACCGATCCCACAGAGTCATTGAGAGAGAGAGTACAGTCTCTTGATACGCAGCGTATTGAGAGAAGAGGTGAAAGAGCCCAACTAACAACCTAACTTCTGTTCAACAAACCGACGCTTTTACGTGCTTAGGAGAAAGACGTACTCAAGAGCCCTTATGGAGTCGATATGGTCAAGGCATGATGTATTCAATATGTATCCCCGGGTAGATTCTTGGTCGGTCCAGGACTTCGGGTTAGAAAAGAACAAGAACGAGTACGAGAACATATGCATACGGTGTCGTTTTAGGTGAACGTAGGACTTTTTGAGAGAGAGTTTCGGACGACTTCGAGACTCGGAAATAAGCACGTCGCAATTTTGTTTGCCAACCGACGGAGGGGCAATGGTTAATTACCGCTTTGCTTCCTCGATGCTGACTAGGTTTTCTTGCTTTCGGAAGAGGGAAATTACACGTACACATGTATGTCATTCATGGGACATCCTCTGTTTAACCTTTTTCTTTAACCTTGCTCAGATACTTTAATTGATAATAACTGACCGAGTTTGAACTATAAAATGAACTCTTGGCATATAGTCATCTATATCTAAGTTAGGTGTGTAAGATAATTAGCTCATTTATTTTCATGCGCCGTAGGTACCAACGCCCACGATTTTACTTATCATCATGCCGGTATATCTATAAATGAATCGGTAAGCGTGAAAAAATGTCAATAAAAGAAATAAATGATCACTCGATTTTTCAGTAACTTGTTGCTAACTTATCGGCACTTTTATAAACTTATCGACTTTTTTCGACAGTATATACGCAAATTGCTAACTTTTCTCCCCAAATTTGTTTTAGCCGACACCAAAAGCGCACTGATAAACATTTGTTTTTTCAGTTTTATTCAGGTCAATTTTCGGCCCATGAATGGAATCCAAATGGAGTTCAACTATGCATTGGGCCAAGGCCCGTAGTTCTCAAGAAGAGACACGAAACCCAGCCAACTAGAGCAACTTCCCCGACTGCATTTTGTCATACACCTTTCCTTCCTTCTGCTTCTCTTTCTCTCTCTCTCTCTCTCTCTCTCTCTCTCTAACACCGGAATGAGCCTGTTCCGATCTCTCCATTCCCTTAAACCCCTCTTAAACCCCGCCGTCGACCTCTCTCCTTTCCTTCGTTGCTTCTCCACGGACCATGAACCCGAACCTGCTGCAGAGCCTGAACCTGGACCGTCGCACCAACCCCACAACGACCCAATAGTCACCCAAGCGCTTGACCTTCTTCAAGCCCCCGAGAATTCATGGGACCCCGCCGAGCTCAACCGCCTCCTCTTCTCCAACTCTCCTACTACCGTCCCTACGCACTTCTCCAAGATCACCCTCGGCTTGGGTGCCTCCGGCAAAGCCCTCAAGTTCCTTGATTTCGTTCAATCGCATTCGCCCCAGAAAGATGCGCCGGCTTTCCTCTCTCACACATTCCAGTCCATCGTCAAGCTAGCGAGCCGAGAACCCGGTTGGGAGAAGGCCCTGCTTGAGCTCTATAAGATGTCGAAACAAAGGGACATTCCTTTGACTATCAATGCGTTGACCCTCCTGGTTAGCTTCTTTGGGAGGGCTGGAATGGTTGATGAGGCGGTTTCTGTGTTTGATGATATTGACAGAAATGCGAGAGACAGGCACCTTTATGAATTGTTTGTTGGCATGCTGTTTAGATACGGGAGGTTTGAGAGTGCATTGAAGGTGCTCGACGAAATGCTCGAGCTACATTCGAGATTTGCCGCCTCGGACATTCCGCGTAAGATTTTTTTCTCGGCCTTGTTGAGGAGACTGCAAGGAGATGGGGGTGGCCATGAGGATGAGATTGATGGGATTTTCGTGAAGCTTCTCGAACTCGGTGTTTTTCCCGACTCAATAGCACTTTTGAATATAATTAAGAAGCTCTGTAGGAATGGGGAGATTGGAAGAGCATGGGATCTTTTGCTGCGAGTGATTCAATCAGGTGGACCTGTTGAAGCCGCTCCCTGCAATGTTATTTTGGTTGAGTTGGGGAAGCGTCTCGAGTTCAATAGGATGAGGGAGCTTATGATTAAGATGAAAGAAATTAGTATTCAACCCGACGTTGTGACCTTGGGAATACTTATTAATAGTCTGTGTAAATCTCGCAGAGTTGATGATGCATTGGAGGTGTTTGAGAGGATCTGCACCATGCACGATGATGGGTTCTCGTGGGAACCTGATGCAGTCATTTATAATTGTCTTATTGATGGACTCTGTAAAGTAGGAAGGCTAGATGAAGCAGCAGAACTACTAAGAAAGATGACATTGCAGGATGGCTGCATGCCTAATGTCATTACTTACAACTGCTTGATCGATGGGTACTGTAAATGCTGTGAGATCGATAAGGCTTTTCAGCTATTTGATCAGATGAGTGAAGAAGGGGTGCAACCAAATGTAGTCACTGTTAATACCTTGGTTGATGGTATGTGCAAGTTTGGGAGAGTCAATAGCGCAGTTGAGTTTCTTAAAGAAATGAAAGTAAGAGGTTTGAGTCCTAATGTTAGGACGTATACATCACTGATCAAGGCTTTTTGCAATGCCAACAATTTTGAGAAAGCCATGGAGTTGTTCCAGGAAATTTCTAGGTCTGGATGTTCCCCAGATTCAATTGCTTACTACACATTGATCTCTGGATTATGCACTGCTGGAAGAATGGATGATGCCAGTTCTGTTGCAACAGAGTTGAAGGCGGCTGGGTTCTCACTTGATGCCGTGTGCTACAATAATCTGATTGGTGGTTTCTGCAGGAAAAATAAATTGGAGGAGGCTTATGAGATGGTCAAAGAAATGGAGAGCTCTGGAGTAAAGCCTGATGCTGTCACTTATAATTGTTGGTTATCGTATAATGCAAAAACTGGAAATCTTACAACTGCAAATAAGTTGATGAGACTGATGATTGAACAAGGCCTCGTTCCTACTGTTGTATCATATGGTGCACTGATTCATGGATACTGCCTGGAAAACAATGTTGAGGAAGCCATGAAAATTTTCAGGGAGATGAATTCCGTGTCAAAGATCCCACCCAACACAGTAATATACAACATTCTCATAGAATGTCTGTGCAGGAATGACGAAGTGGACAGTGCCTGTTCGTTAATGGATGATATGATGGAAAAAGGGGTGAGGCCAAATACCACTACGTTCAACGCGTTGTTCAGAGGCCTTCGTCAGACGAATTGCTTGAAGAAAGCGTTTGAAGTGATGGATAGAATGCATGAACATGCTTGTAAACCTGATTATGTAACGATGGAGATTCTAATGGAATGGCTTTCAGCCGTGGGTGAAGTAGGGAAACTTAAGAGTTTTGTCCAGGGCTATGAAGTTGCAGCTTTCACTGCCTAAAGCAGACTTAGCAAGTGAAGGATAGGATTCTTGCGCATCTTCTTCTACTGATCTGTAGGCCATAGCCAGTAGAAACCAGCCACTCATTCAGAGTCCAAGGAGTGTACGATCTTTTGGACTTTAAAAGAGTGCCCGCGAGGTTACCCAGGAGATGCCTCAAAGGCCTCATACTTGGGAAGTACTTTCTTCATCTTCCATCAGATTCCACAGTCCTTGTTTCAAGATAATCGAAGAAGTTACCTGCGCCGTGATCATACTGGAATATTTATTGCTAAGCTTTGTCCAATTTTGCTTGTCCCGCGCCACAATTTGCATGATAAGTTGTATTGGTAATAAGAAAGAGATTCCGTTGATAACCATGTGGAATGAAGTGGATATGTGAAGCTTTTGCTTCTCTTCTGACTTATATGGTCCATAAGATGCTAGGTTACGATATCATTTGGCTTTCAATAAGTATGAATGCTCTCTTTCTTTTGGGGTCAAAATATGAATTCTCTTTACTTTGTAAACCCTGACGTGATCTGTTTGGACTTTAGTGTGTGCTTAGTTGGGTTAACAATGTATTGTGGTTGTTGTATACTTCAATGTAAACTGAATATTGTCATTAGTGTAGATTACTGGTGGGAGAAGTATGGTCAGTAGCGTAGATTACCCGTGGGAGCCGGGAGAAATATCATCTAGCATATAGGACATAAGGTTAACCACCGTCAGACATGCCTTTGAGGGGGTTCCGTTTGGTTTGTGAAAAATAGATAATTTAGAAAATATTTTTCTAAAAATGATTGTCTATATCGCTTAAAAAAGTGAATGAACAAAAAATATTTTCTTTCATCCATGAAAATTCTTAGACCAAGATTTTTGTCATTATAATAAAAATATTTTTCAGTGATTAATTATTTCAAGTGATTATTTACAGGGAAATGTTATTCAACTCATCTATTTTTCGCGAAACAAAAGGAGCCTAAGTTCTTGGAAATCAATCAAAAACAAAAGAACCTGAAAAGGACGAGCTAAAGTATCATATTGGCTGTTCTTAAAACCGATGTTTCTGTCTCTAATTGCGCTACCGGATTGTCGATCTCTTAATACAGAGAGATGAGCAGCTTTTCCTTCTCTCCGCCTGCCTAGTGAAATCTTTATACAGATTGAAGAAGAACACATATATAAAGCTTAGCTGCACAGGGATGCTAATTGTTACGACATGGATGAAAAGAAGATGATGAATTGTAGGTGTTCCAGAAAGTTCCAACTCGACTGCAAAACAATATGCTTGACCAGTTGGGTCAGCTACCCCCGGTGGCGGCTGCTGTATTGTTAGCCGTCCAGGAATGGCCAAAGTTCGCCGGAAAACGATCCAAGAAACAATCCTCATCATCACCACCTCCTGTCAATCCCTCCAAACCCTCTAAGAAATCATCACTCAGAGCCATATCAGATAGCCCAACTTCCCCATCCTCTTCATCATCAGCCATGCTACCCTCCTTTTCTTCTCTGCTTTCAGTGTTTGTGCTCTGAGTTTTTGCCACGTCGTCCTCCATGGAGGTAGTTGGTGAGGAACAAGGAGGTTTTGTCGAGGCAGCAGCAGCTGCAGCGATGGGGTCTTCGACAGCGTCGGTCTGAGCGGGCTTTTGACGCGTGGAACCTGCGAGCGAGTTGCGGTGGGTAGGTGCAGGGTGGTTGTGTTCCGCCGTGTATGTGACTATGAACATTCCGGGGTCGGATCTGTTCCTCTCCACTTGTTTCCGGGCCAAACACCCTTTCGAGCTGCTGCATCTATAGTATCCCCTGTGTCACAGAGCATAAACCAAGACTAAGCATAAGTGACTGCACTGCACCTTGTTAGTATCCATAGAAAAATTAAGAACCTCAGAAGGTAAAAGCAGATTTTGGGTGGTCTGACTTAGGGAATTTACCTTGGATATGGAGAGCCCTTAATCGGTTTTTGGCCATATTTACGCCAAGCCCAGATATCAGAAGACAGACTCTCTGCTGGAACATGGCAAACCTTCTTTAGCTGGCTCTTCCTGCTTTTGTTGAAACAGTAAGTGAGACCATTCAACACGGTGTAAACCTGAGCTGTGACAAAAGGTTATCACCCTAATGGTGGGATTCCTTCAAAGTTACCTTCTTTTGGAGCGAGAAGCTTGAGACTGGGAGCCTGTCATGCAGGAGCCAGAAGAGGAGGCAGCCGCAGAACCATTATTGTTAGCAGGATTAGGTTGTTGTCTAAGCGCGGGTCGACCATCCACTCCTCCGAAAGGAGGAGGAGCAGGAACAGCAGCGTTTTGAAAGACGAGAGGCTGGGGCTTGGGGAACAAGGGCTTGTACAGTTCATGCAACTCCGCAAGCGAGCTGTGCCTCGCTTCATAAGGATCCGGCGGAGAGACAAAGCCCTCATCTTTCTTCACCACTCCAAAAGAGGAGCAAGGCCCGGGAACATGGGGTGCAAGATCTGTCGACGTTGTAGCCGCGGCGGCGGCGGCAGCAGCGGTGGAGGAGGCGGTGAAGCTTCTGACCACCGCGTGTAGATCCCAGTCTGCCTCCATAGCAACAAGCTTCGTGGATTCCGCAACCACTACCAGAGGGAATGAACAAGGCGCTGACTTTCTTAGGGCAGATGAAGGGAGAGACATACAGACGGGTCAGAGAGAGAGAGAGAGAGAGAGAGAGAGATGGCATCTAAGAACGCCTTATCGCTAGTGCTCTCCTCTTTTCTTTTTGGGCGCTAGTGGGGCACTTGGAAAAACCAGAGGTGGTTTCGGGGGTTGACTTTTGGGGGAATGTCAAAGGGCGGTTCCTCAACAAAGTGAAGTTTTCGGACAACTGGGGTTTGAAGCTTTCGGACATGCTGTCGAGGCGAGAAAAGTCCACGCGCTTAAGGATGGATTGCCTTCCCTTCCCTTCCCTTGGGATTTACCGACAAAGAGCAGAAAAAAAAAATTGGTTTCGACTGTGAGCCGCTCGTTGTGGAGCTTCGATCCGTCCTTTCCCCCCAAATCGTGACGTGTGTATAGTACAAAGTATCTCTTTTTTTTTTTTCTTTCTTTTTTTCCCTTCCTTTCTTTCTGGATCGTGCAAGGAAGTTTCATTGGCATTGGAGCTCCATAGGGTGGGCATAGTTGGGTTGTCCCGAAAAGTCATGAATGACATCGATTCAATTTGGACTTCCGGAATCAAACGGAATCGCACGATTTGATTTAGGGTTGAGCATAATGGATCGATCGAAAACTAATCAGACCGGCCGATTTGGTTCGCTTCATAATGGCTTCGATCCGGTTCTCGATTCTATAGAATTAGAATGCAGTACAGCCGGTCCGATTCTCGGATCTAGGGGGAACCGAACCGCCCGGATCAGTATGAATAATATTTAAAAAAAAAATCTTAAATGTAAAAGTAAACCGTAAACCTAAGACTCTTAGTATGATTGCTAGGTTTAGCGACAACGCGATACAATTAACGAGATGAGAGAAAAGAAAATTAATGACAAAGCACAAAAAAGAAAAACAAAATGCGGCCGATTCAATGATTGAATTGTCCGGGAACCGAATCAAGTTCGGTTCTCGGTCCTTGAAACCGGAAACCGGTCCAATTCTCAATTCCAGAATGGGATCGGACCAAATCGAGAACCTATCACCCCTAATTTGATTGGTCTAAGTCGATTCCATACTTCGTTATTTCTAAAACAAAGAAGATTATACGATCTATGACTTAGAGTAAATTAATCAATTCGTAATATACCAATTATAAGGATGTTAATTCAATTAGAAATTTTTTTAATTTTATCAATGTCGTCCTACACCTTGACGCGAAATTCCAATATCGTCGTTCCGGTCAATTGCTCCCCGGAGATGGCGATGTGGCAGACCCACAAATCATCTGTGTCGAGGTTTCACTTAGGGCTGCTAACGATGACTAGACGCTCCATCAGGCATCGCAAATGTTGGGTTGTGCAAATTGGATAAGAAAGGTCCACGAGACGAGGCTGGATGGATCGACATCTTGCAGTCTGCTTAGATCTCCTGGGCCCCACCAACCTCTCCTTTTCCTTTTTAATTATTTTTTTTTTGCCCCCTACCTTTGCTTCGTGGGGGCAAAAAGGAAAAGGGGAAGAGGGGACAAAAACATAAAGGGCAAAAAAAAAAAGCAAAAATCCGCCTCCCGCTAGTTCCACCGCGACCGGGCTCGTCCATTGCGAATCAAATATAATCAATTATCTAAGATCATTTTTTTTTTGTTGTTGTTATTCAATATGAGATCTCCTGCAGTGAAGTACCGACACCGTTAGATAGTCGTCACACGCCCCGAGCATGCCGGGAAAAAAGTCGCCACATTGGCTTGATTGAAAATTTAACGAAAGTTTTAAGTTCTCGCGGCGTGATTACCCCTCAAAATGCAGAGCGAAATGAGATCGGTTTTCATTCGACTCCTCGACTGTAGCAAGTCCTCAAATCACTTGAATCCTGAGTTGGCGACTCCATGATGGGGATGTTATAGGGTGAACGAGGAGATTCAATTGTCATAGCAACGTGAACGTCCCCTTCGCTTGGTTCTCTGTGAACGTCGAATCCGATGCCTCGTTCGGAAGCAAATTGCATTTATTCTTGAAAGCGCGTGGCAGCCGCTCCTTGGGAAGGTCTATGAGGCTGGAAATAACACTACGGATACAAATTCGTCTGAGTTGACTTTCGGGGTTACGGCCCGGCCCGCTCGGTTTGACTCCTACGTTCCTTCATTGGTTGACTTTGCCAGATAGCGTGGTAGAGATAGGGTGAGGTGGATCGGAAAGGAAAAGTATCAAATTTTTTTTTTTAATTTATTGTATCGATACCAATTCAATCATAAACCTTTTTGTATTAGTGTCAATTGAGTCCGTCAAACCAATTTTGGTTGGAAATCGCCGACGTGGACGTCAATCATCCTGCGTGGCACGAACGGCGCTAACGTAAACATTTTTAATAATTTTTAAATATGTTATAGTTTTTTATTCTTTTCTATGCTTTGATTTTTTTATCTTGTTGTCCGGCAAGGGCTGTCGCCCTACCCTCGCCGGCCACAAGCGAGGGCATCCAATGCGGGCCGTCGCGCCTCGCCTAGCCTAAATATGGCGAGGGCGTAGTGGCCCTTGCCGAGGTTGGGCGTCGGCCGCATAAGCCCCGCCCGGAGCTGGCGAGGGTCGGCTAGTGGTCCGTGCCGGTCGATAGAAAAAATAGAAAGAAAGTTAAGCACAGAAAAAGAACAAAAATATATAAATTAGTTAGAAATTTATTAAAATATTATAAAAAATGTCAACACCAATGCTGGCATTCACGTTAGCAATGTTCAACAAAAATTAACTAGATTGACTCAATTCGTACAAATGTAAAAAGATTATGACTGAATTGATCTAATTAAAAGGTTTAAGACTAAATTGATACCAATGTAATAGTTTTTTGCTACTTTTCCGGTGGATTGGAGCAAGAAAGATGGTTGTACAATATACTCTTTCGTCATATTATAAGAAGAAATGCTGTTCCGACGCTCAGAGCATGCCACTCGTAACCCGCTTCAGTCGGCTAACTATCGAGCAACTAGTCGCAGCAATGTTGCTGTGATTCTTCCCAGCAAAGCACGTTAGTCTTGGTTGAAATGATTAGCCTGATCGATGATGCGCGGATTCGTAAAGACAGAGGCGTCCTGACCAAATGGACCACCAAAATACTTTTGCATTCCCTTTTTCTTGCACCATTATGGCTTTTCCAGCAAAATCTATGGGAGTGATAGATTGCACCACAATCAGCAACTCTACTGGCCCATCTCGGGGAGATATGGGTAGATGTGGTTAGGAGGAGAAGCACTAGGCTAGCAGTGGTCCATGGTGAAACCGACCGAATTTCGGACACTGTAACAAGGACCAGCAATCTGGTTATTAGGCAGCGAGAGCGAGGATGAGAGAGAGAGAGAGGTGGGGGGGAGTTGCGGCTTTTAGTTACTAGAAGACCAAGAACAGATTGGGGATGCGAACTTTTCCGTAAAAGAGATGGATGGGAACGACGAGAAATCGACCGGTTGAGCGTGGACGATGATGTTGCAAGAGGTGGGTCTTCCATTCTTCAACTTCTTGAAGGCACTTTCTTATCGTTGGCGTATGAATGTTGCGTGCTGAGAGAGAGAGAGAGAGAGAGATATGGGTGAGTTGGATCCTACTGCAAAGCGGGGTAAGAGAGAATGTGGGTTTGGCAAAAGGAGTGATCGGGATCGCCCTTCGCTCTCTCGAAAGGTCGCGATTGCACTGCACCATTACCTACCCACCCCCCACGTTGCACTTTCCTTGGATCAATCGCTATCTATCTAAAATGGAATGCACATACACATGTTTCGTAGAGAGAGAGGGAGAGAGAGTAATTTGGTATGGAGATTTGATAGTGAGGCTTTCCGGCTCTCTCCTAACAAAAGGGCATCCGTTTGCAGGTTAAAAGTTGAAGCACCTTCAAAGGTTGGCCTGTGCTGTTTCAAGGTATTGGATGTTTAAACGCAACGAAAATACATCTACACAAATAGAGCAGAGGAAACTCCAAATCCCACAAAGGCTCCGACCTCAACTTGCACAGTTCATCACTTCGTCTCACTTCTTGCCACATACAAAATACATAAACGAAGTCGATGTCCACGTCGTCCCCTCCCAATGCAGTACCGAATTACATCCTAACCTACAGAAACCCAGAGAAAGGCCCAGAAAAGGCTACTGTCTCCAATCGATCAGGGTGGGGTCGATATCGCATCGTCCGAAAAGAACTTGGTTCCAACAAGAAAATCAAGTTTCTAGTCATATCCACCAACGCCAGCCAACCATGATAACCCATCATCTCCAAGACACCAAGGAAATGGTCCTTCATTTGTGACTTGCGAATCTGTGACCAGTGCAAGTTGATGGATTTGCGATCCTTATCCCTCTATTTATCAAAAGAGCATTACGATTTCACCCCCCAGCTTTTACTTTACAAGGACGTAGAAGAGGATTCTCCTTGCTTTAACTCTGAGAAATTGCAGATACACTAAACCGAAACTCTGGGATCCTGAAGCACATTAAACTTAAATGGGAGAAAAAGACTCATCTTAAAACAGAATTGGCTGTCCAATAACTCTTCGTCCAGAGAAAAGAAAGAACTACTCGAAAGTATCTTGTCATTCATCCTAGAGTTTCATATACAACAGCAATACAGACCAGACTGACTCATGCCTTGACTCGCATCTGAAGAATAAATAAATTATGCACTGATAATTCATAAAATAGTAGCTATGGCAAAATTCATCTTTGTATCCACAACTCAAAATTTACGACCAAGTAGAAGGAAAAAGGAGAACTGACATAATCCTGACATAAGTCCGAAGAGTCCGGCACCAGCTTTACCCCCAAATTAGTTTCCTCATGGGTGCTACAAGAAGAATCCAGCCGAGGAAGTACGATACGGCTGATTGAGCACCAGAGATGAACCGCCCAACTATATGAGGGTGGTAAACACTGTATTGACAGGGGATCAAGTGTCAACTAGAGCTTGGCCATAGGGAGCTAAGTCGGGCTGCTAGCTTTGCGCTCTTATAGTCTTCTCTAAGCTGGATAAACCTGTTTTACAAGCAAACTGAAGTCATCACTCATGCAAATGCGATTTGCATTTCAAGAAATCAGAGAGAGAGAGAGAAGATCTAAACAGTCTCATAACCGAGTTCTGTTCTTAACCATTTCCTACCCAAGTTACTTGATGTACTACTTGATTTTTAAATCTACTTCTCAGCCACAACATGCTGTGGAAAACAGATTCAATGGTATGCCATTATAACACTCTACCAACTATTGAGCAAAACCCGAAATTCCCATGATTCAGCAGAGGAACAAATGAATCTTTCTTTGGAGAGATAAATCCTCTTCCCGAAGGAAGCGGAGCACTTTCGAGTGAATGGACACTCTGAGACCTCATCATGAGACTGTATCCTAGAATCTAGACCACCGGTCCAAAAGCGATTTATCCATCAAAAAAGCAACTGCATAACTTTGAATTTTTTGGGAATACCATGACATCCACTTAAATTGTTACTTTTTTCAGGCTGCATTTTTGTCTTGGGGCAGGGGAATATATATGGTATTGCCAGTAGCTCCTATATACCTTTGTGCATCTTTCCGGATGCTAGGAGTTCCCTCAAACAATGTGGAGAGGCTCTCAGGAGCAACAATAAAGACGTTTGCCATGCTGCAAGCAAAATAATAAAGTGTTATTAAGAATACAGTGATGTCAAAGCAAACAATGGAGAATAAACGGCCTTTGACTCACATGCCCAACGTCTCAAATTTTTCATCAATGGAAGGAGCATTGAAACTACGCACAAATTCTCCATATTCGGTTATGTCACGCTTCAGCCGCAGACCTCCACTACAGAAGAGAAGACAGGACAAAAAGTTATGTTTCGAAGAAGAAAGATGCCTACAAAGAATTAAGAAGTTCAACTAATAAGACTATAATATTCACACATGCTGGCCAGCACACCCAAAGAAAAAGATAAGTGCATACAACTATCATCATGTGCCAAACATCAAAGCATGAATTAGGACAAGATTCAATTTTGAAAATAAGTGATCCAAACAGAGTGCTACTTACCTGGGATTAAAGGTGAACTTTTGCCAGTGATTAAGCAGCCCTTTGTACAAGCGATTTCCCTGAATTCATAGCATCAGAAAGTTAGATTCAAACACATTGACAATTCAATAAAACCCTGAAAAATCAAAGCCACTGCATGATGTCGAACAATAAGCATGCAACTGAATGTAAATCAGGCAAAGGAACTTTAGGTTGCAAGATCCAGCTTCTCATTTTGTGACCAATTCACAAAACTTGTGGCTATGTGGTTCCACATCTATGTATAAACACCCAAATGGGCATTTATGTACAAGAATGAAGAGCCTATGGGGATGGCTCGCAATGAAGTTCTGAACTTGTTTGAAAGCAAATCTAGCAATATCAATTAAGCGATGTAGGAAAATTCAGAAAGAAAAGCGAAGTCCTTTCAAGGTATGTAAATATGCAAATACAAAATGGCACACTAGTAGCTCAGTTCAAAACCAACAAAAGTAGATACCAGTTCAGTGAGAAACGCTTGCTTGTTTTGACTTTCTAATCCAGTGAATGCAGCTTCAAGCACACGAGAAAGATAGGCCACAACCCTAGTCAGTACAAAAGAGAAACGTTAGGATGAGCCCGAAAACACTCACAAGACAGAAATTTCAGATTCTTCTCGTAAGTACAGTAGATTGAAGGTGAAACAGAATGTCATCTGGATAAATAAGGATGAGACATGAGCATGCTTTATTTGCTCCTAAGGTTTGTGTCACAAAAAATAACAATGTTCTCAGAGGTTCACATGAGTTTTACTCTCACAAGTTGAACCAATCTTTATCAAAATGAACCTACCGTGTGCAGGCATTCGTTGGCCGATGATCTGGAGCTATGCCGTCATCCGGTGACCTATAATCTGTTGCCTTTTGTTCAGCTGATAGCAGTCTTTCAACCTGCATCATGGTGGTGAGTTCCCCAGAATTTTTTGGAGGGGTGAGGCTTGATGAACATGTGGAAAAGAGAGCAAGAAAAATAATATATGAAGGGTTCATTACAAGGCAAAAATTTTATAAACAAACACCTACTGATTTCAAGAACCACCTGCAGAGCTAGGACAACCTACTTCACAATTTTTTCATTAATGAAGGAGTTACACATGATATATGAAAATTTCATTTTATGAGAAGTCTACACATCATATAGAACATTCAATGACACACACCTCAGCCATTACTGTCTCGATGCATAGTTGAAGACCCTTGTAGGCAGCAGATTCAGCACCAGACATAGCAGTCGCCATTTCTTCACAAGCAGCAGCATGTGCACCGTCCACTGGTAGTAAGAGCCGAGATATTGAATTCGCGAAGTACTGACAAAGAATTCGAACCAGTTCAAGATATCGATCAGCAGCTATTTCCTCATGCAGCTGATTTTAACAACAAAAAGAAAAGGGCATCTGGACATACTTGCTGGACTATAGCCACACTACTACCACTGCGTTGTACAGCAACCATGAAAGATCTGAAACTGCTCTCACCAGCGGCGGCAGCAGCTTCAGCCTACACAAGATTCGATCCATCTTTTTAATTAGAGTAGGAAATTCACAAGGAGATGCAACAAAGTGCATAGTCATAGAGAGTGGACACAAAATCCAATGGAAGGCCTGTGATCAGATAATTACAGCAGAAGCAGCAGCAGCAGCTACCCTTCGACTAATGTTGGTGCCCAGCACAAACCTTTCCCTCAAAGCTGCAGCTTCGGTGAGGCTGTCTCTAGCCCGATCAAGCCCTTCTGTTAGGTACTGACTCACCTGGATTGCAAGAAAATATAAGTACCACGCAAAAAAAAAAAAAAAAAAATTGCAAGGTAATACGGGGCAAAGACCTTACCTGGTCTAGCAGGCAAGTAAAAACTGTTTTCACATTACCTGCAAGTGTAGCAGGCTGCATATAAATAAGAAAATGAATCGATCAGAAACCAATGTTCGTAATTAGATTATTCCATCATTGCATAAGGAATAACTAAACCTCTATGACTAAGCAATGTGTTTCCCATCACATAAATCAAGCAACAAAAACTGTTGTGCCGTTGGAGATATTCCATCAATTTTTTCCACAATTCTTCCTGTGTATATTGAAGTTCCCGATGAGAATTACCACCAAAATGCACAATAAATATGTCAAAGATTGTAAAGACACTATGATCTTAATATCTTATGGCACTTCATTGAAGTTGATTCATTTGTTATTCTTAAGATCTGCTCCCAATGCATCTCTCACATCTGTAAATTTTACTTTGAGCACCGCACTATTCACCATATGAGATCTTCAGCACAAACCACACACAAAAGGAGACGTAGAAGTTAATAATCAGACAACTGCCACTGGGATCTTTGGAACAACTTACATACGTTTTATTAAATGAACATTCTAAAATATCTCTTTACACTAAAAAGGTCTTAATGCTCATTAGCTACCCTGATCTTTTGGCCATGAGAAACTAGTTATCTTCTCAAATTGGTCCTGGAAGATCACTATCCAGCATGCCTACAATCTAGTCCACTGCCACAATTATGATTTAACATAGGAGACACTGCCTAGTTTTGCAACTGATGTCAGCAAGAAGAAGCTTTACTTGAGAGGAAAACAGGGTGCATCTTGATATAGATTCTTCATTCCAACGCACAAACTCTGTTACAACAGTAACTGATATCTGCTGGTGGGAAGATGCAACTGAAGCTCCTTTGGATCGGCCAATTGTTCCAGTTGACTCAGAAAGCTGCTGGCTTTCTGCACGTACTTCCTCCATCTGTGAAGCAAAAGGCATGAAACATGCTAGTGAAAAAAAAAAAGAAAATGAATTAGGAAAATGAAAAAATATTGATGATTACCTTTGCTTTATAAAGTTGTCCAAGAGAGGCCTGCTCGTGTTCAGGATACTCATCTTTGTGTGAAGAAAACAGAGACTCCGTGAGGCCTAAAGAATTCAATAGAGATTAGCCATTAGAATATGTCTGGAACGAACTGAACGTATATGTGACAATGATTGGGATTAGAAGGAAAATACATCTTGAAACTAAGCTGTCATCTCTTGAATAAGTTAAAACAGAAAGTAACATGCTTTCAGTTTTACATGTATTATTTTTCCAAGTGATACATAATTTCCTCTTGGCAGAAAGCTCTAAAAATGCAGCAGAGAAATGAAGATACTATCAAATCATTACCCTCAACATCCAAGTCACCGCAGCCAACAGATCTCAAGTCTCTAGCAAGTTCTTGTGTCTTCTCATATGCCACTGCTAACATTCTTAGGTACTGAAGCCTCAAAGCAGATGAGAAACAAAAGTCAGCTCCTGCTAGAATCGCACAAGGAGTAAGGCTAACATTCATCCTGGTGATTACTCACCAATAATAGCCCGCCTTCTTCCATTGGAGGTAAATTTACAAGAGATGGCTTCAATAGTATTTTGTCTAGAAGGGCTGTAACTCGCTGCTCCAACACTCTCTGCGCAAACATAAAATTTTTGAAGCACTTCAAGAACAGAATGTATGTAAAAAAACGATCCAATATGTCAGAGACAACTGAAGTACAGAGTTAGAAAGGAGAGAGTGTTTTACAGCACCTGAACCAATATTGACATTACATCATTGGGTGAAGGAAACACAGCCATTATGGTGGCCGCCTCTTTACGCACAGTATCTACTCCACAATAAGAAAGAAAGAACAAGAACGACGATGTCAATATGCACTATAATTAGGACCCTCGATGTAGGATTTATGCCAATGCTTCAAACCTGTAATTTCTTTGTACAGGGATGATAGGCCACGAGCCACATTGCTTGGGCTAACCTGTGAATTATGTTCACCAAGAACCAACCTTGTATCTGCATTCATGACTTCCACATCAATAAACATAGGTCGTGTTGCCACATAATGCTGCATGGCACTGGTTCCCCTGTTAAACTGCGATACAGAAGCAACTAGGTATGATTCAAAGAAAAGTGCCCTTGACAGACTGGAATTCCGTATAAACAATCTCAGATCCATCCAAGTAAATCTAGAAGCAGTAGATGACAAGGAGCTAATAAAAATGAACACAAAATGCAAGAACTATTTCAATCTACAAGGTTCAACAAAATCAGGATTTCAAAAGAGCAGGTAGCATATATCTCAGAGACATCTCTGAGCAACCGATTTTCTTCTTTTGTTAATGACCATTCACTTAATTCTAGGGGATTGTTGAAATTGTTGCTAAACTAATCTTATCCATCATGTAGCAGCATCTAAATATGTGCTTCTTGTTATTGTCCAAAACGATATATATGATATAGATGGTGGCAACTGCCACGGTTTTGACTTCAGTACCAGAAAACCAAAGATATTCTTAAAGTTGGAATGCCCATTGCAGGATGTCATGGAATGAATACTATCAACATGCAAATATGTGAAATTCCTTGATCTTTGCATTGTATCCCAGGGCCTTTGGGACATGAAGCAAGATGGTTGTGTGAAGTAATGACAGTTTCTTCCTTGTTTAAAAATCAAAAATGTTTTAATACTGACCGTGTTATTAAGGAATAATAAATTTAGGTACGTTACATTTAGCTTCAAGCAATTCCCAAGAGATAGCATCAACAGGAAAGGCAACAAAGAGAGGGAAAGGATAAACATATCCCATGATTATGAGATGGTGAGGTGAAGGATGGCGACTTGACAAAACCAAAAGGAGTACTACATCAATTGTGCGTCAGTCAATGGAAGTACGGGAATGTGTTCATGAGTGGACACTCAAGAACAATGCCAATGGAAGATAGTATAAAGAGATATGCCTGAGATAAAATTTTGGCACATTCACCCATTGTTGACAATTCTCTTCTCTGTGACGCAGCATCAAATCGCGCCAGCAATCTGTTCTCCAACTCTGAAGATTTAACAGAAAACAGGCAAGTTATTATTAGATTTATTTCACTTTAAGATATTTAATCCAGGAATTTATAAAAATAACAATACCATTGCAGTAATCCTGGAGGTTAGAAACAGCAACTTCCAGCCCCCGGCTAGCAGTAGCAGTTCCCACTTCTGAGGACACAGCTATGCCTTGTCTTCCAATATCTTCTTCAGCAAATGACCCTTTACCAGAAAATAATATCATAAATTCTACTTGTTCAAAATGAGGGTAACAAATAAAAAATACAGGATGGGTATTCAAGGCAAAGTCAATGGCCAAAATGGACGATATAGCTTGATTTTCATCTCCATGGGATGGTGTTGGCACAAAAATTTTGCAAGACATAAAAAGCGATAGTGATGTATATCAAAATTATTAGAAGGTTCATGCCATGATATTGAATTTTACATCATCTGACTTTCTTTCTCCAAAAATCTCTTTCCCAAATCCAAGGGAAACTAGGATACTTCATGTACTGAAGTAATTGCACTAAGCTGAACGACCGCACATCCAAGGCAAGACTCATTTAATAGTTGCATGTCAATCAAGCACAAGAGATATGACATAATCATTAACTTTGTCGAACGTCCCTATTCTGAAGGTTAAACCTTTCCAACTCTAACCTTATTCAACTTGTTAAACCTATTCTTTTGCTAATTTTTCATGCTCATGAATTTCACAAACAAAAGCAAGGGCAATTTTTCAATGATTCAGCAAACATTTGTGCCTTTTAATTTGAGTCTGCGTTGTCATCATCAGGCAAGAGCACTCATAATGGATTGCACAGTAATCCTCTGCTCCCTCTTCCAATTCCGGTAAGAAACAAATGCATGACTTTTTGCTAGCCTCAACGTTACTCATTCCTTAAAATGATAGGGCATTCATTTCTCCATTAACTAAAGACATTTCTATTTATAAAACCCCCTTACTTGGATAGTAGCACACACAACTCATCTATTTTGTTATTATTTTGATTGTGCTTCATGCTTAAAGAAGAACAGCAAAAATGAACAGAGCTGAAGGAACTCACTTCACAGGGTAAAGGGGATGATGGCGGATCTAAATAAAAGAAAGAGTTGCCTTAGGAAAGAAGGAGAACACTGGCATACAAATATTTAGTTTAAAAAGCAAAACTTGGGGGGTTGGTAGTCTCTCTCTCTCTCTCTCTCTCTCTTTGCGCACGCCCATGAACATGTGTTTCAATACATATATGTACAAAGGCACGCAGGCATGCAATCACATGATTTTAACAGCAGGAACCACCAGTCAAACAACGAAGAAGGCATCTCAGAAAGCTTTTTGCAGGAATAACATTTCAAAAATAAAAGCGACATCGATGCGAGCACTATAATGCTACATGACTGAGATTCCACTTACGCAATTTCTGAGCAATTGAAGCGGCCTCGGCAACACGACTGTCATCAGAGAAAAGAGGTGAAAGCTCCATTAGATCACCTGGGCTGCTATTAAACTCCATCAGGTACTGCACTATGCAATAGTAATTAATGTTACCAAACTTAATCGGATGGTATCTCCATGCAATGGAAGATCAAATAAAATACATGTGGAAATACCTTTATAAGATCTATTGTCTGACTTGCAGTTTCACGTTGAGCATCTGCACTCTAATAAATAATGCTAAGTTAGTTAAGATAAGGGGAAGAAAGACTCTTTTCACTTTTCAACGGGTAAGGGTTGAATTGACCATTGAACATGAATTTATACTGTGGCTGCAGATACAATGACCATTTACACAGCGACATAATTATCCAAGTCTCACCTGAAGATGATCTCCAATTTTTGCAGCAGTCTGCCCAACACTGGAAATTCGGGAATCCAATCTCGCAAAGCTATCAAACAAGCCATCTACACCTTTTTCAAGCTGAAAAATAGGTCAGGTAGCAAAGCACGGTAAGAGCAACTGAGGTTTACGGTCATAATAAAGTCCACAAAGGCCACATGGAACAGACATGGTAGAAGCTCTATCATGCGATAGGAAAATCAATGATAAATTGATTGATTCCAGAAGTGGGGACAACAAAAGGGCCAAGGCCATCGCACAATGGACCAAGAAATTCAAGAATCACAAATACTTGAATTTGTGTCCCTGGAAACTGAATTTGGACAGCAACATGACTCCAGATTATCCTGCGCTTTTTAGTCCTTCAAAATTATTAGAGGACGCTATACTTGACATCATGTCTACGAACCTCAGCGAGTGTCTTACGATGCTTGGAATCTTGAACTGAGACCTCCTTCTTGAGATCATAGAGTCGGCCATCAACCTGGAATGCAATACTTGTTTTCAGGTTGATGGGAGAAGATCAAAAGTAAACCTGATACAACAATTTGCATCAAACTGTGAAATTACATGATATTCCTTAAGTCATACTTGTTTTCGAAGATCAACCAACTCCCTACATGAATCCTTGAATAAGGTCAGAAGAGCATCAACTTCTGGAAACAAAGGAGTAGAAAGCCCTTGCGCTGATTTAGCAGCATCGGCTGAAGCTCTAAGAGTCCCATTCGGCAAAACATCATTTGCAATGATATTACCATGTCCTTCTGCTGAATCAGTTTCCTCCTCTTGGAATGATGGGAGGAGATCATTGACCAAGTTACCAAATAATGCATCAAAGGAGAAATCCCCCTTCAAGGAAACAAGCATTGATTTCCAGTTGACCAAACTTAGATCATCCTAGAATACAAAATTCACACGAGCAAAGCACGACTCCGTGGTATTTACCTTAAAGTCTTCCATATCCAAAATAAGCGGAAGCGAACTGACCGATGAAGATTTCGCACTTCTATCGTTCCTGGGTCCATCTCTAGTCTCCTTCATCTAATTCGCGAACCAAAAGAAATAATCAGCATGAACACATTTTCTAGCTCTAAATCCAGTCACACAATTTCAAGCTCTTATCATGAACACAACTGCCAGCTCTAGTAATCAAATTCAGCTCAAGTTCCTCCGTTAATGGCTCGAGAATCCCGACGAAGGAAGCACTGGGTTCGAACTGAGCTCAACTGCTTCGAAACAACAAAGCATACAATTCCCACATCTCGCAAAGCAGATTAAGCTGAACCGAGATTAAAGAACGCTACATTCAGCAGCTATGCGATCCTAACAAACTGGAACCAATGCATAACGCTATGTCTTTCCGCGAATTGGTATGAAATGCACAATTGAACGAGAAAACGGAAACCCAGAAGCGATCTCGGCATTAGATAAGAAAGTAAAGGGGAAGACCAACGAGAAAGGGCACCTCGTCGTGCTAGATGAGCGAGAGAGAGAGAGATGAAGAAATGCTGCAGATGGATTCCACCTTCCTCTGTCCTCCGGTAGGAGCAGATCGAGAGCGCTACAGAGAGAGAGAGAGAGAGAGAGAGACTACTTTTCCTGCGAAAACTACAATGAGAGAGATCACTCGATTCAATATGGCGATTTCATCCTTGGGATACTTTACGAACGAGCTAAAATCCCAAGGTCATTTATGACATTCTATAATTCTGAATACCAGCTGCGATTTCTGTCACATTTTTCGTTTTATTTACTTATTTGTTTATTTACTTTGCTTTTGTTTGCTGATTATTTTATGGGATTTGGAATTGGGCATGGGCAACAATGAAAGACTGTTATTACAATAACAGGGGAGGGGATCGTAAACATTAACCGACCAGCCGCTTTGTTTTAGCTCCTTTCGTATGTATTGTGTTGTCTCTTGTTTATGATCCGCCTAACGAAGAATTCTCATCCTTAGAACAGGAAATTATGACAGTAATCGCTATCAATTATTATATATAGTATAAGCTGGAGTTTAGAGAGCATTCTCACGTATTCGCGGCGCTTTGATTTCCCCTCCATCGTTGCCATATGGCAGAGAACATGGTATGCTTCTGCCAAGTAGTTCATGCTCGAATTATAAAAATTTAATTATTCATTTTAATCCTCGAAAATTTTGTCTTTTATTGGGTTTAAGTTTAAAGGAATAAAAATGGACCAAGAAGAGAACGTATCTCAAATGCATTCTCTAATATTTATCTCTTTCATCTTTTTTCTTTCATTGATTGCAAATAGGAAAAGAATTTGAAAAAAAACAAAAAAAGACACAATTCTTTGAATGTACGATCATTAGCCTTCTGACCATTTAGCCCTTTCGATTTCTTTGTCTCTTAAATGTTAAAATTGGGAAAAAACATTAAGAGATATAAATAGATTCATTCACATAATGCATACGCATTTTAGAGCTAGTTTTGCATTTCGACGAAAAAAAAAAAGTTAGTTTTGCATCTGCATTTCCTTAGTTCAATTCATTTGGCTGTACAAATACTTTGCTAGAAAACTATGAGATATGACAATATAGGATGGGTAAAGGCATAAAGTATAAACTATGGAATAAGTGAGAGACGTCCTTCATGATTGATGAGTGTCGTCAGGCATTTCATCGAGCGAGCTTAATGGGTTAAAGGTATGAGGAACAAACTGTGTTAGGAGTTTTAAAAATTATTATCGAAGAGCAATTGAGTCATCAAACTCTTCAAAAAGTGCAATTAAGCTCTAAAACTTATCGGAAAGTTCAATCGAGTCTTGAAACATTTTAACAGTACAATTAAGTCATAAAACTTGTCAAGTTGATAAAATCAAGTCATTCCGTTGATTGCACTTTGTGAATGTTTTAGGATTCAATTATACTTTTGTAAGAAATTTTTAACTAAATTGCACATTTGGAAAGTTTTAAGACTCAAATTGATTTTCGTAATAAGTTTTAGGACTTGATTATACTTCTTAAAAGTTTTAGCACTCGGTTGTACTTTCGTGATAAGTTTTAAAACTTCCACGATACTTATCCCAATATATTATTATGATTTGATTTGGGCCATTCGCCTTTTCAAGTTTAAGTCAAAAATTTGGCTAGTGTCGACAATGTCTTACATGTTCAGGACAAATGGCTATACTTAGGGTCTGTATGCTCTGAATCTATTCTTTCTTCCTTTTTTTTTTTTTTTTTTGGCACATCCAAGCAGTGCAAACGTTGCAACCTTGAACAAGAGTTGAATCTCAAACTTCGAAGAACAAAGAGAAAATTGAAACCTTGTCGGGACCGAGACATATGAAATGCCCGGAAGAGAGGCTAATCAGCTAAAAGATTTGCTGAAGAAAGTTGGGAAAATTACAAAAAAGATCTAAACCTAGGGCAAGTATACCAATTCAGTTTTAAATCTTTTTTTTTTGTCAATTTATTCCTAAACTTTTAACATATATGACAATCCATTTCTTTCGGTCAATTTTGACAATTGATGCTGAAGTGAATAATTTTTAATATTTTTTTTTCTTCTCCTTCCCTTTCTTTCTCCCTTTGACCTGGCGAGGTCGACCTTGCTAGAAAAGGAAAAGAAAAAAAATTAAAATAAAAAATATATTATTAAAATATTATTCACATCAGTATCGGTTGCGCCACGTAAGCGCCGGCCACGAGACGTTAGCGATTTTCAGGAAAATTGGCCAAAAAAAAATTGAATAGATATAAATATAAAAAGGTTAGGATTGAATTGAAAAAAAAAAGGGTTAAATCTTGAATTAACACAATTATTATAGGTTCTCTCCAAAAAATAAAAGCTCAACGATCGCCTTCCATCGACGCCTCGGCGGCCGTCGTTTCCGAGGGAAGCGGAGAAAGCTGCCTCGCATCAGAAGACCAGGCCCCTCGACGCCTCGTGGCCGCCGGCCTCGCCTCAGCTCGCCTTCTTCAAAGGATAATGGGTGGGAAGCTCATTAGTTGAAGATGGACAGCGAAACTAGACGAAAATAGAGCTCGTCCCATTGGAAGCTGAAATCGAAAGAGAGAGAGACACGAGAGGTTCGTCGATGCAGGAAACATTTGGGGTGCTTTGATGCGCAGATGAGAGAGAAAGTAGAGAGAGGGTGTTGTTTTCCCGGTCAGGGTCGATGGGGAGACAAAAGGGCGGTAATGGTAGCTTTACGTTTCCCCTAATTTATGACTGACTAGTGACAGCTACCATTGAGACCTCGCAAAAAACCAATTGATAAAAATAATATTATGAAATCTAATACGTGGAATCATAAAAAAAAATTCGATAAAAAAAATTATAAAATAAAAAATACATATTTAATATATAACGTGTCATAATAAATCAAATTTTTTTATTTTTTAAAAAATCAAATATCTGCATATCGTATCGTGTAGTATTTCATATCTCATATTGTATCGTATCGATGCTACACAGCTGACGAGAAAAGAATTGTTGTGTCTGTGCGACATAGCTGGCGAGAAAAGGACTGCTTATTTGCAAAGACAGCCAAGAGCCGCCGCCCATAAGGACGTCAGTCGGGCCCCAGCGACCTTTTCTTCGTGGCGAAGCTTCTGTGATCCTTCCGCTGCTAAGTGACACCATTCCATTGTCACACAGCTGCCCTTGATTTTGCTCTCTCGACAAACCTAAATTGCTTTTGTAATTTTGTTTTGCAACAACTGTACTTTCGGGCCTAAATTCCCATTTCAGATCTTAAATCTTTGTGATCTTTGATCTTAGACTTTGACAATCTTGCATTGAAAATCTTGCCGACCCTCGACGTGACTTGTTATCTAGATGACCCTTCCATAGGTTTCATTTGAATTGTGGAAATCCGACTATTTTGCAGACTCGACTTTGAAGTTTTATGTCAAACCAGCGCCTGATATTGGAGGGGTTTGGAGAATAATTAAGGGTTGCTAAGACAGGCTTTAGATGAGGCCATAAATATATCCTGCTTCCATTCTTAATTCTCATTTAACCGCGACCCCTTTAGTCATTTAGGATACCATCTCTATACATGAAAAGTGCACGGAATTGTTAAAATGCTCGACTCAAAAACTTAGGTTATTAGGTGGCCCAATCAAGCATAATAATCAAGTGATAATGTGTGATTATCTTTCCACGTCCATTCTCATGTACAAGTATCTCTAGAACCATTTGGAAGAAAGGCGTGTGAAATAGTTAAGTGACGTGGGATAATAAGTTAACATATCATCGCGTGTAAATTATTCGAAACCGACGAGAGAAGCCTCGTGAAATAGAACAATGGGGAGCCACGCATATGCGAAATAAACATGGTGCGTGAGTGACGAATTCGGAAGCCTAGCTCTAAGTCCATGTAAGAATGTTAAAACCAAAAAATCTAGTGGGATTTATTTACAAATTATCTCCATAACACTTTTGCGTTGAATACTGTAACACGATTTCTTCACCAGCCTCTCTCTTTTTTCTTTTCCGTTTTTTTTAGACCAATCAGCACTAGATTATAGAGATGCAAAGATTGTTTTCGTTTGCGTACGGCCTACTACTCTCGATGACGTTGAGGAAGGAAGACACGCAAGCAAATGCGTTTGATCTTCCAACAACTCCATTGAATTGAACAGTGTCATTCTGCTTTCACACGCATTGGCCACGGGAGTGTAAATCGGTCCGCCGCTTATAAATAACGGGCAAATCTCCTGTACCGTCTCTCAATATCGTCCTGGGATTGAGAACTCACTAAAGTGTAGTTCCCCTCTTATCTTGGAAGCCAGCCAAAAAAAAAAAAAAGAACACGACTTTAACATACACGAGTCGACGGGTTTCGAGAGAGAGAAAAACACAGCCGCTCTTCAAAGGTTGCGGGGAATGAAGGGCTAGACGAGGATTCTCCACAAGAACCCCTTTCACCCAACTCGGAATCCTGATGGAGTCATCCAGATGGGTCTTGCCGAGAATCAGGTCTGGTAGTGGCCAAAGCTCTTTGTCTAGTAATCCGCTTTTGGTGATGATGTGTGGGAACATGTCGCCGGGTACAAAGCATGCGCTGCCCCATTCGCAAGCTCCCACAGACATGGCTTCCCAACTTTGTGAATGACACGCATTTTTTTCACCTTGTTTTGCGTTATTGTTTGCAGCTTTGGTTCGATCTGATAGAAGGGCGTATAAAGAACAGACCTGCGGCATCCATTTGCACTTCAGACGGGGGCCGGCAAGTTCAAGGACGTCGCCAATTTCCAAGACTATCACGGCCTCCTGGAAGTGGATAGCCAAAAGATAAACATTGTCTCTCTAATTTCGCCAAAAAAAAAAAAAAAAGGGGTGTTGCCCTTGTTACTAATTATTAGGGCATTACATTGCTTCTCCTGTCGCCAAGTTGATGGGAAGGGTCCGACGTGATAAGGCGACTTTTGACCCAAATGGTATTGTCATGAGCGATGGAGCGACCGGAGCCAGCGAGACGCTCATTAATGGCTTTCCTGTTGATGCTTTCCTCGATCCTTCCTCGTATCATCCAGCGTAGGGTACCGTCCCTTCTTGTGCTCTCTTATATTGTTTATCAAGTATTTTTGTCATATATAGCCCCGATGAACAATCCAAAACCGTGTCCTTGGACAAACTGTAGATGATGCAGGCGAGATCGGGATTGCATTCGATCTCTTGCATTATTTCCGAGATGCTTGTGAAGATGAGGAGATAAAAAAAACTGGCCTAGTATATTTCGCCGTGGATGTTCTTCTCAAAAGTGAAGCCCGGCAGGGTATTGAGTGTTTCTCTGCTCAAAGTGATTCCCAGCAGGTTTGATAGGTTCGTTAAGATCACTCCTTTTACGTTGATGTTGGCTTCCATGGCCCCGATGTACGCTGATTCTATTTGTGGCAGGATTACTTGAAAGTTGTTGGAGCTGTCCCAGTTATCCGGAATTATCCACGCATTGGTGAGCCATCTTATGTCCCTATCAAATTTGAGGGAAAAAAATTCGAAAACTTACATGAGAATAAAATCATGGGACATGTATGTATAAACATGCTTAACAAACGAGAGAAGTATACATGAGAATAATTTTGGATCTGGGTCCCCTCAAGGCCGCTATACTAAGCTCATAAATATGCGGTATTTCAATTATATTTACCTGCTTGATCAACCACACATTACTACAAAGTATCACTCTGACCTAACGTTCCTAGGTCAAAACAAATGACATTTTCAGATTTGGAATATTGATGTTTCTCAGTTCAAATGATTTGATAGGGACATGAGACGGCTCACCGGCATTAAGATGATTCCGATTAACTGTGATGGCTCCAACGACTTCCAAGTAACCGTGCCACAGATGGAATCTGCGCATACCAAGGCCATAGAAGCCAACCTCAACGTAAAAGGAGTGATCTTAACGAACCCATCTAAACTGCTGAGAATCACTTTTGAGTAGAGAAACACTCACTAGCCTGTTAGGCTTCACTTCTGATAAGAATCTCCACGGTGAAAGATACTTGGCCAGGGTTTTCGATTTCCTCGCCTTCACCAGCACCTCGGAAATAATGCAAGAGACCGAATGCAATCCCGATCTCGTCCACCTTATCTACGGTTTGTCTAGGAACATGGGTTTTCCCGACCTTCAGATTGGTCACTTTGCAGACTCAGCATTTACTTGCTTCCATGCTCTCCGATGAGGTCTTTGTAGAGAATTTCCTGGAAGAGAGGAGGACATTGGCCGAAAGGCACAGTTACTTCATCAAAGGACTCGAGAAATATGTCGTCCTGGAATTTCAACATCCATGAGAAAATTGTAAATTCCAGCGTGAAAAATAAATTTGAATTTTGAAAATTTAATGGACGATGATTGATTATTCCATAACGTTTGTTAGAAAAAGTCAAATTTGAATCGTCAAACTTTGACTCGTAGTATAAAGACTAATTGCGCGAAAAATTTAATTTTGTCTGAACTCTAAATGCAAAAATCTCAATTTTATCCTTAGTCGATTGAGCCAAATGACTTTCAATATCATTTTAGCAATTTGCCAAAATGTCCCTAGATTTTATTTGATTTTGAATTTATGGGCCCCACTTTTTTTATTTTTGACCGAAACCCCCTCCAATTTTTCGGCCGCCTACGTGAACCCCCCTCTCTCTCCATGCTGACATCACCTGTTCCGTTCCCCAAGTTTTGTTTTTTTGACTTTTCTTCCCCCCTCTTGCCGCCCAAATTTCCCCCTCCCCACGTTTTTCTCTCTCTCTCTCAGCCTCCCTCCCCCTCCCCCTCCCCACGCCAACGACGTGACCCCACTTCTCTCTCTCCTCCTCTTCTTCTTCTTCTTCTTCTTCTTCACTTCTGCTTCGTCTTCGTCGTCGCCCATCACCATCTTCTTTTTCTTTTCTTCTTCTCTGCCTCCCCCATTCGACCGTCGCTGTGCAGCCGTGCCCGCGACCCATTGTCGCTCCATCAGCCGAGTCGGACCCGCGAGCCTGCAGCCCCGAGCCCTCCGTTCCGTCGCCCGAGTGTCGCCAAGCCCGAGAAGCCGCTGGTCGCGGTCAACTCGAGCTCACCAGCCGCGACCACCCCCGAAGCCTCCACCCCAACGACGTCGCGCCATCTTGGACCCGCGGGATCTCAGGGACCGAGAGCCAACGCGGCTCGCGCCGCCGTCCTCCTTCCCTGACCACTTTCACTCGACCCCCCCACATCTCGACCACGTCACGCTTTCACCCGAACCCCCTGCTCTACTGTTGCGCCATCTTAGACTACAAGTCGTGCCTCACCCGAGGTACACAGCCCACAAGCCGTCGGCCAGCGTTTTGACCCGAGCTTCCCATCACTACGGCGAGCCGCGATCCGGGCCGCCGCGACAGCTTGGCTGAGGCCCACGACCCCGTCGAAGCCCTCTGCTTCTGGACCCAAAAACCCGAATCGTGCCCGACCCGAGCCAAACCGAGGCCGAGTCCCGCGACCCAAACCCGTAAACCAGACCGTGCCCTATTCTGGCCCGTGTGCCCGTGAGCCTGAGCCGTGAGTGGGGAAAGTGTGCCCGTGAGCCTAGGCCCTAAGCCGGGAAAGTGTGCCCGTGAGCCTGGGCCGTGGCCAAAAAATTGGGCCGAATGGCCGAGAACCTATGCCTGTGTGGCCAAACCCATGTGCTGAGATCGTGGGCCAAGTGGTCGAGAATTTGGGCCCACATGATCGAGTTTCTGAGCTCGTGATCCAGCCATGTCCAAGGTCGTGCCCGTGCCGATGACGAGACCTGAACCGAAGCTCCCTTGCCCGAAAATCTTACCCGAGCCCATGACGTCCACAAACTAAGCCGAACCGAGATGGAACCGAAGTTGAACCGCAACACCTCAAGCCCAAGTCATCGCCGTCGTACTCAATTTGACACCGACTATCGGAGTTTGTGAGTTAACCCCTAAATCCTAAATAGAAAATTAACTGCGTTTAAGTATAGATTTAATATTATTAACTACTAATTAGATTATTTAGCAAGAGCCAGATAATTTAATTGCTTGTGATTGGATTATTTATCCGAAATCGAGCTTGCTAAATATTTTGGTAATATTAATTGGAATCTTGATTAATTAATCAAGTCAGATTAATTAAATGTGATCGGAATAATTATTTACCTTAATTAATTATTACGGTATTATTATTTGGCGATTATTGTATTATTATTGGGTGATTGTATAATGACTGCTATTTGTCCGAATTGATGTGAGTGATCACCCTGTTCATGGTTGCAAAATCTTGTGGATGATATATATATATTTATGTGGCTACGTGTGGACCGAGTTTTGAGCATAAAAATGGCCTTCGGTCAAGTTTTGAGCACGATTGTTTGTGAGTGCATTGAATTAAATGCAAAGATAAGAATTGACTTGATTGTCTGATGTGCTTGGGTGCTCATATGATGAGATTATATCGTGCTAGTCGTACGGTTTTCTAGTAAGTTTGTGCCATGCCGGTCGTACGAAATAACATGACTTATTAGACGTCGGTTGCGGCTTATGAAGAACCGAAGCCCCTATAGGGATTCTTGGTAGTTACGTGTCGTACTAGTCGTACGAATCTTATAAACTATCGGACGTCGTCGCCGGAAGTAAGGGACGAAGCTTGGTCATGCCGGTAGACACTGCCGGTCGTAGTTTTAAGTCACACCGGTCGTGTGCGCTGGGCCTAATGACCTCTAATAACCGGAACACGTGTGATATATTGTGTATGAGACTGTGATGAGTGTTTCGATTGAATATCTTGGTTTATATGTTGTTGGCTGTTATGATACGAACTGTTCGTCATGTAGACTAAGGCGGGGTAAGTTTGCATGTGATTGAAGATTCACTGTGATATTATACTTGGTCGTGTGGTAGCTAGAGTGTGGCAAGAGTCGCGCGCTATTGATATGTTATCAATATTATCCTGCATGTTTAGACTGTCTTGAGCAAGTCAATTTCCTCCTCGGACTTAGGCGTTGACTTATGGAGATTTTATATCTCATCTCGTTATTGTTAACCATTTTTCGGGCCTTAGTTATGAAAAGCTAGAAGTAAGCGTGGCTTCTTTTTTAGTAGCATGGAGCAGTGTTAACCTCCAACCTTGAACGGGTATTTTTTGCGAGAACCGTAGAAAGTGGCCTAGAGACGGGGTTTGTGTACGTACTTTCCATGGTTAACAATAAATAAATAAAAATGATCGTTGTTTTGTTAATTGATGTGATTGTTTGTTTGACATCTTACTTTTTTATCTCTGTAGATTTTATAATTGTTTGGGAGTTACACGTTCCGCATGCGCTTAATAATAAAATAAAAATAATGGGTCAATGACATGCTTGAAACGTCGTCCTTTTTGACCCGAGGCGATTTGGTAGAGTTATTGTGGGCTCGGGATCGGAGCGTGACAAGAAAGACTTGGAAGACAGGGCCGGTCTTTTCCTGCGGATGGATTTGCGTCCCCTTATCAAAGAACCGACGCTCAACGCCGAGATGAAGCTGGGGAGGGCGATTATGCGGGATGTGAAGGTCAATGTGTCACATGGGTCCTCTTTCCATCACTTGGAGGCGGGGACAGATTGATGTATTACCATCTCATCAATCAAATAATCTTCTTCATTTCGAAATTTTTGTTTTATTAGAGCAAAGATGACCGACAATTGCTATTTTTGTCCTTACAATTCAATGTTAGTTTTGCATCTATATTTCCTCGGTTCCATTCATTTGGTTGTACATTTATTAACATTCAAAGACGTTTTTTTTTTGGGTAAGGTTCAAAGACGTTGATTTTCATTAAATAGAAGACATTCTGCTCGGAAGGCCCACCACTCAAGTTGGACCAAGCCCAGGCCCATCTCTTTGCACTGGCGGCACGAACAAAGTAATATCGACAAATTGGCCCAAAAAAAGATAAAAGAAAATCCCCATTCACTTCCCGCTCTCAAATTAGCATTTGCACTTGCATTGATGCTTGATCTACCAAATTGATATATACATACATATACATATATATATATATATATATACACACACACACACAGAGAGAGAGTTCACTTCGAATTTGCAATGAAGAGATGAAATTGATTTTCAAAAGCTTCAGATTTAAATACGGTGATATGAAATGGTAGCTTCATCGTCATTCTTTCTGTGAAAGGCATTGCTTACAAAACTCTTTGCAATCGTCAATGTTCTCAAGATACATCAAACTCTATGTATATGGCATCTTGCACACGATATTCATTTGATATTCCTCTTAATTTCGATCTCATAGAAAGCTTGGCCACAATGATTAGTCATGGTTTGCTTAGTTTAGAAGTTCGGACATGAGTAGGTTAGCTAGGCTAGACGGGGGACGATCTCGTGCAAATACCGTGCATGTTTGGTAATCAGAGCAATCTTCTACGTCGACTCTTGTCTATGCTTGCGGCTCCCGATTGTGTTTCGTTATGATATTCAATTGATGGCCTAAGATAAGAGAAACAGGAGATTGGTTTCCCTTACCTCTAATCAATATCAATCCTTAAATATGCATGATTAAGTTCATATAATCAGACTTAGTTTTCTGTCCTGTGTAGTATGTCTAATTGATATATTAAAACCCGACCCTTGTGTACTCATAAGGCGGCTAACATCGACGGACCATCGCGGCAACCAAAGCCCTGAAGCCCACAAGAAATTCTTGTTACAGAAAAGTATCAGTCTCCAAACGTTCTGGTGTTCGAATGCAGTCAATGAGATAGTAGATTTGCATGTGTTTCTTATGTTAATTGCCAAACGACTGCGCGCTGCGTAGGGGGTGGCTTTTGGAGGACCTGGTCAGATGGTAAAAGCCCGAGAATGAAGCAGTTTGAACAGATTGCTTGCGTTCAATAGCTGCCGGAATTGAAGAAGACTCAGATGCTGTTCCTTGACGCTCTTCTTGACAAGTCCTGTTATGTTATGTACCATTTAGATGTCGCCTGCCAAAAGCTCCAATACAACTGTTCATTTAAAAAAAAAAATTAACCACAAATTCTGCCTAGAGTCTGGATGACTTTGATCTACTTTGCATCTCTTTCTAATAAAGTAACTAAATAAAGAAACCGGTAGGATTCAGCGCACAATCACAATGATTTAGAGCGTAAATCGAGAAAGTAAAATCGAGACATAAGATTTTATCTTGATTCATCTGTGAACTAGGATTACGTCCAGCAGAGCATTCCACTATAATTAGCACCACGTACCTCTTGTTACTTTTGAAAATAATTGTGCCCATTAATGCCAAACATAAAGATTGCTTTTGTATGGTAGCAGTTATCATATAATATAAGATTGAAATAGGCAAGTCTTATTTGATTGTAATAATTAGAGATTTTGTTGTAATAAAACGAGCAGAAACTAACCAAGATATTGCAAATTAAGTCAATGCGGAAAGCCAAAAAAATAATAAGGAACGATAAATGACACCGGAGATTACGTGATTCGATCCGAATGTCGGTACCGACATCCACGGGGAGAACTAGCATGAACAATCTACTATAATTAGAGAATTGGAATTACAATCGCTTAATACGCTCGTGTTTCCCGCACCTAGATTATATCTAAACTCAAAATGTTTACAAATGAATAACTCACAATTGGATATAATAATAATAATAATAATAATAATAATAATAATAATACTCGCGGACACAAATCAACATGTTTAAAACCAAGCGAAGCTCGACATACAGCTTCTCCACAAAAAACGATCTATGTTTTTTTTTTCTGCGCTCCGTACGGCGTGACTTTACGTGGCAAATCTCTTTCTTTTATTTTATTTCCTCTTAATACTCTTGACCCACACGATTTCTTCTATGCCTCATCCACTGTAGTCATTCAAGGTGCCCACCGTTTGGTCAACCGGTCAAACGTGAATATTTCCAAGATTTTCTTTTTCCTTAACAAACCGATTTATACCCGCAGATGATTTAAACTTGAGACATAAATTTAATAGATTTTATTCTGATTTTAAAAGAGGAGAAATACATACATTCTCTTTGTCGGAACAAACGTAAGTTCTGAAGCAATTATACTCTCCAAAAAACTCTTTGTGATTTCTCTCGAAGAACGAGCGATCGTCGAATTCGGATTCTCTTTCTCACTTGGGATTGGGGCTCTTAATCTATGGCTATCGACGGATGTTCGTTTTACATGATATACTTTTCCGATCGGTGATTCAAGATGATTCTAGGGCATGTAATCTAGTGTAATCTACTGCGTATATGTACGTATATGTTATTGAGATATGTTCCCTTCAGTTACATTAGGATTCAATTATAATCATCTCCTTTGATTTCCTATTGATAGAAAGTATGTACCACACCCCGATAAAAACTCCGAAAGAAGTGTCAAAAAAGTCATAAACATATTGTATTAGTGTCAATTTAGTCATAAACTTTTTTTTTGTGTCAATTCAGTCCTAAACCTTTTATATTGATGCCAATTAAGTCCTAAACCTTTTATTGGTGCTAATTTAGTCCTAAACCTTATGCATTTTTGCGAATTCAGTCCTAATTTTTTTTTTTATATTTATGCCAATTGAGTTAATCCGGCCAATTTTGATCGAAAATCAACGACATGGATATCAATTGTCCTACATAGCATGGCTAGCACTAACTTGGACATTTTTTTAATATTATTTTAATATTTTAAATAATTTTGTAAACATTTTTTGGTTTTTTTAAAAATTATTTAAAATATAAAAAAATAAAAAAAAATATCCACATTAGTGCCAACCATGCCACGTAGGATAATTGACGTCCATACTAGTGGTTTCCAATCAAAATTGATCGAATTGACTCAATTGACATAAATGTAAAATTTTTAGGACTAAATTGGCACTATTGTAAAATGTTTAGGACTGAATTGACACTAATAAAAGGTTTAAGACTTAATCGGCACAAATACAAAAGGTTGAGACTGAATTGGCACAAAAAAAAAAGGTTTAGGATTGAATTAGCACTAATGCAAGAGGTTTAGAACTTTTTTGACATTTTTCCCTAAAAACTAGTGCAAAATTCCTTGTGTCCAGCTCTATTCGGTAAAACTTTCAAATGCTGAGAACTTTGGGAACTTATACTAAAATCAAGCCTCAGAAATAAGGGAACTGTATGGTTTGCCGTTGCCCTGCATCTCTTTTTACTGAGTTAGCCCCTAGGATTTGCTCTACCGGCCGGTCGTTACTAATGCTTTCTCCCTCAAAACTTCCATGTCCTCTGCTTTCCCATTTCAAAAGGTGATTTACAACGATGACTCGCGAAAGAAACCCGCCCCTGGTTTAGACGGCCTGCACAATAGCTTCACAAATGGTCATGCCATGCACTAAACTCGTTGATCTTTCTAGAAATTCCCACCCAGCTAAAGGATTTTTTCATTTTCTACTTCACCAAAGTCGGATTTGTCTATATTAACTAAATACATTAATAACCCTATGAACTCGGTAAGTTCAAATTAATACAATACTCGTGGATACTTGATAGTTTAGCTATGAGGTTGTTTGTATATGATGGCGCGAGGAACTATACGTTTGCATTTATGCTTTTGAATTGCATGCAAATGTTTCTATAGTTCATCACTAAGTTAGCATCTCGACGTCGATAGAAGAATTTTGAAGTATTGCGCGGCTGCTTTCGAATTTAAACGCATAGAGCTTGAATAGGTTGCTTTACATGTCGGGAACAGAAATATTAATTGAAGGGGAACAAAGCCATAGTCTCCAAGAGTGAGAACCCCTTAATCTTTCAAGAATTTTTTTTTTTACAAAAAGGGGCTTCAGAAATGAGTGTCTACAAGTCACGAGGAACTGTTCCATTAACACACACACACACACATATATATATAATTCGATTATCTGATGGAACTTACATAAAATTCATACGAGATCCACCATCTTCATATGGATCTCATGTACCGTCAGATCTTATAGGACTTACATATAAGTTAGATCCACCATCTTCGTATGGGACTTATATACTATGCTAATTTAATAGTTTCTCACAGGGGACTAATTTAAGGTTATAAAAAGTAAGCACATAACAAAGTTTAAAAAAGGTTTATGTATTAAACTATTCGGCTAAATCGTTGCCTTGGAGTACTTATTAGCTACACCTCTAGTTTGTATTGATTGAAAAAAAAAAAAAAAACAGAATTTTTTCCCTTGGCTTTTGCCTTATATTAGTGTGCATAGAACTGTCAAATTGTCATTAACCCATATTTGATGGCTGAGCAATAAAATATTTAAATATTAAGTCATGTCTTCATCTAACGACTTAAACTTTTAGAACAATCAGTAGTAGCTTCACAAAAATCTCACATGGTATTAGAGTATGAAGTTTTCAGTTCAAATCTTTCTATGCCCCATTTGCCTATGTTTGGTACTTAAATATTAAATCACGTTTTCATCTAATAACTTAAACTTTTATATTGCTACTATATGGTATGGGTTCTTGCTCAGTCCGTGCTCTCACCTTACTTTGGGTATGGAAATATTTTAGTAATATGAGTCGGGTCGAGTATAGGTTAGGTCGAGTTGGGTATGTGTCATTAGATTTGTAATACCATACATGAAAATGAATCAAAATGAGTTGAATGAGTTAATGTAAGTCGGATAATTTTTTATCCGACTCAACCACCCGTTTAACAAGTCTAAGTGCGAGTGTTTAAGGCACCAACTTTTATATTCCTCATATATTGATGGCAGTCTATGGCCTAGACCTGATCAATTGGCGAGTCGAATATCGGGCCCAAATCTTTTCCTGGATCGTCGGCATTTTAGAAAATATTGCATTTCTTAAAAACCGGGTTTAGTGCATAGCTTTTGAACAAACGGTTATGTTTGCAAATTTTGGTACTTTATTGTATATTTAATGTGAAGTATGTGTCTCTTGTTAATTACTATGACTGGTTACGGGGTCTCCAACTGCTTTATTGGGTCGAATCGGATTTGCGATGATCGGTGTAGTCACATAATAAGCTTGGCTCGAGTTTCAAATATAAAAAAGAAACGTAACACAATGCTTGTTATTATCTTATAGACATATGACCCTTAAATCAGCTTCGCATGTGTTTTTTCCCGGATTAATCTATAGGAATTTCATTAAGCAATGTTGGAAACTGTTTCACCGGAATGGCTAAAAACCTTTTAGAATATAGATGAATCAATAAAGGTTATAAATAGTCCTTTATTTATTTTGAATAGAAAAGTAACTGACAAGGAATTTAAAGGTACAAACACTGAAAACAATTATTGTCAGAGTCGTAATTTGCAGGAAAGTAAAAATAAAAATTAAATTTATAGAAAAACGTTAAGTCTGTAATTGATTGGTCTCCCAAAGCTGGAAATAGAGTGGCTTGGTGTTGTGTTCCTGATCCAGGATTTCATGATAGCAAGAGGAGCGAAAAAAGGGCAGTCCCATGTACTATGAATCAAAGGATTTCCGAGATGAGTTCCCCTATTGGGGCAAGTAGCTTCTCCCCTAACCTTTAAACTAAGCTCGATGACACAATGAAAGAAAAGTGCTTGAAAGGGGAAAGGAAAAGTCTTTCATTTCATAGTTCTTGTCCCGCCTATCTGGTGTCATGCCTCGCTAGGAATTGATTTTTGCCTAAGAGATTTCCTCTCCTTTGCCGTTCTGTCCCCCTACTTCTCTATCCTTTGCCTTATTGCGCCCCCTCTTCTCTTACTCAAATTGATTACAAAGAGTACAATGTAACATAGCCCACAATCGATGTTTACAAGCGATTATTAAATTTTGAATGAACAAATAACTTATTAATCCTATCTCGGCTATTAGAAGTCATACTATTCACGATGTCTTATTTATCTAGGAAAACTTGTCTACAAAACGTTCTAAAAATCCTTAATTAATGGCTGTGGGCATCATCTCCCAAAAATTATGTTTTTGTATCATTGCTCCTTGTTGATGACTTTATCGATCAACTTCTCAAGTCTGGATGAAGGCTCATGTTGATGACTATCATGTTATCAATTATTTCATTAGCAAGTTGTCGACTCCCTTCAAGTTTTTGACCGTTTTCTTCATTGATGACTTCTTTTTTTACCAAACTTTGGTCTCATTGAGTAGTCTGTAGATTGTCTATAATAACAAAATCTTGTTATTTTTGTGTCAACATATGCCAAATTTCAAAAGAATCTAATGATTCATTAAGTTATTCAATTCTTTTAATTTACATAAGCAAGAGTCATTAATCATTTGGCCTACTTGATTTATCCTTGCATAATTGTCTCTTGAATTATTTTACCGAAAACAATAAAATTTACCGTGTTATGGCTTCATGAATGGTGCCATTTGCAATATCTATTTGTTTATTAAATCTTCTTTGAATATTTTTCATATTGGTCAAATTCATCATTTGACTTGTATCTTTCCATTATAGCCATGCTCTATGTAAAGTCTTCATGTGATCATTTATCTCTTTCTTTATGTAGTTGCTCGTACTTAGACACTTATCGTTTATGTTAAATTTTATTCCATCGAAAGCCAAAATCATGAACTCTTTCTCTAAAATTGAAGTAGGACGGACATTTTTTTCTAACTTTCTTAAATAGAGCAACAAATTGATCTACGGACTTGTTATTTTACTGAAATATTCTGGCCAAATAAGTAGTCAATAGCTCAGGATTGTTCTATAAAACTGAAGATGAAATTTTCTTTCCATCTCAACCTAGTTATAAAAAAAAAAACAACCTAGTAATCAACAGAATTGGTTGGTAAGTTAGCATACTAAGTTAGGACAATTTCCGGCAAAGACAAAAGAAAAAACATGATCCTAAAAACTCAATTGTCCATGCTTCTCCGCATTGGCTTATATGTCGACCAATGTATTCGATGGTCGATTATTCTTCTTCGCCAGTAAAAATGACATGTTAGAGATTTTGAAGCCCTTTTCAAAAAGGCTGATTATTGACCCATTCACGATGTGGTTTCCTGCAAACAAGCCCCATAACATCCATATCTGGCCCCAGTAGTTCTTGAACTTCTTCAGCAAATCGTGCAGCATTTAGTTGTGGGTATGGTTAGCCATCTTAGCCCCACCAATGTTAATATTAATCGGCAAATAGAGCCTGACGAGAATATTTGCATTAGGTGGTGGTTAAACTACCGCAGGCCTCAAGTTTTACATATCCGAAATTTGACATCGTTGTAGTTTGCCAAATTGTCACCAACTTGATTATTTTGACCACCATTGTTTCCATTATTTTGGCTTGATTCGTAACTCAGGCCTTTGTATTATTCCTATATGGGTTAACCAGTCTGACCTACATTGTTAACATAATTATAAACAAAGGATCTAGGGACGCATCTGAAGATTGTGGTCTCGACAAAGCATTATTCACGACGTTAATGATGATTGGCTTGATCACTTCAACTATGTGATTCACAATGTAATTAGCCATATGATTTTGCTGCTCTTCGAGCAGTCTTCTCATGTAAAACACCATGTTGCAGTAATCTCATCATTAGTTTGTAGCATTGGACTATTGTTAGCAGCATTGTCGGACTATGGTTGATTCCTGATTCTTGCTATCATAGTCTTCTCGAATCAACAAAATAGCAAATAGACCTTTTAGAATATGCATGAATCAATATGAGTTGACAAAAATTATAAAAAAAAAATCCTTTATTGATTTTGGATAGAATAGTAAATGATATAGAATTTAAAGGTACGAATGCTAGGAACAGGCGTTGCCAGCAATGTCAATTGCGGGAAAATAAAGAAAAGAACAAATTTACAAAAGAACATTTAGTTATGTAATTTAAGGGGGTCTTTTCAAAGAGCACAATCTAGGTATTTATAACCCCAAATCGACAGTTACAAGCGGTTATTGAATTTGGGTGAACAAATAACTTCCTAATCATATCCACGATTATACAAAATTACACTATTCACAATCTCCTATTATTAACCAGTATTTATCTACAAGAAGTTATAAAATCCTAAATTAGCGGCTATGGACATAACCACTGAGCCATTATGTTTTTGAGTCGATTGCTTGTTCTCGAGCACTTTGTCAATTAACTTCTCAAGTCTCAATGAAGGCTCTCCCCGATAACTTCCACGTTATGTTCTCGATGACTCAAATTGGCAAGTTGTTGATCTTTTTGTTCATCAACGATTTTTTATTTATTTATTTACCAAAGCGTGTTCCGGTAAGAACAGAAGCTTGTTACCGAGAGCATGACATGAAGAAAGGAAGAGGTCGGCTGAAACTTACCTGGGAGGAAGTAGTAAAACAAGATTTAATGAAGTGGGAAATAGATTGGGGTATAATTGTCTTAGAATGGAGTGGAGGAAAGCTATTAGCGTTGTGGAGGGGCATAATTCTTATACTCCGGACTATCCTTTTTAGTCTTTTTTTCATATATATATTTATATATTTTTATTTATATATATTTATATATTTATATAATTATTTCTTTTCCCTCAATCGGTTTTGCTTCTATTTTATTTATTTTTGAGTTCATCGACCGCCGACCCCAACTAGTTTGGGATAAAGATGATGTTGATATTGATGACATTGATGTATTTACCAGACTGTGCTCTCACCGACTGATCTGTCACTTGACGATAAATAACCAAAAGTTGATCACTTTTTTGTGCCAGCAAAAAATTATTAAACCTATTTGAACATGGCTTTAACGATGGTGGGACCAGCGTTGCTCCTCCTTGACTTCGCTATTTTTTTCTAGATAAGTCCTATTTGACTTTAGAAAACGATGATAATGACTGGAACACGGGCTAACCGGCCCAAGTCAAACCAAGCGTGAGCCAAATTCTCCAGGGAGACTGGGAAAAGGGAAAGGAGAACGACTCGTGTGGAAGGCGACATTCAGATGGAAAATGTTCGGAGAAAAATCCAGCAGCAAATGGAGGACAACCAGACAGGCGGGTCTAACGTGCATAGCTTGTTAGAATTCTTGGTTCGGAAAATAGTCAACAACCACCGTCCGGGTTGACCCCGTGTCTGGGACAATCACGGTCCCACTTTCGAATGAAATCAACCTAAGATTTTAATAGGCCATAGTAAATTCTGTCTACTTCCATATTAAAAGTTATGGCTATATTTTTTAGTGCACTAAAATGTCTTCTCTTCATTTGTAACCACAACTCGTTTTAATTCATAACTTAATACTTTATGTGGTTATAATGTAACAATATACCAATCAACCACATAATTGACAATTGGATTATTTCAATTTTAATGATGTACCAGTTGATATTTTATCAATCATAATACTTGATGAGCAGTTATTTAATTATACAATTAATAATTTCTGCGAAAAAAAGAAAAATAAAAAGAAAAAAGGAACGGATTACGATTGTCTAGAGCTGTCATACAGGCGTCGAGTTGACTGATGGTATGGTCTTTCTCACTGTCGGTTCAACAGTATATCCAAGCAATTACGATTGTCTAGAGCCGTCTATACGGCAGGCAAAAACTCAACCAATGCTACAATATTTTCTAATCGTATAGGCAGAAGCGAGAAACTACAGATTTGACTCCCAAGGCTCCAGGGTTGGAAGTCTGAAACAATTTGTTTTTTCCCAGGATAGGTAGTTGTCAATGTTTAAACCTATTGTATGTCTGAATCAACGTGTCCAAGGGTCTGTAGAAGTTAAACACGTTACCCCTTTATTGACCATAGCTCGTTTCTTGGCTAGCAAAGGGAAATTAGACAAATGTGCATAGCATCAACATGCCAGTGTTTGTGCTAATAATAGCTGTCTTATTCATATTAACAGCTACTCTAGGAAGAATGTTTTTATACGGTACTAACGATTTAATAACTATCTTTGTAGCTCCAGAACGTTTTAATTTATGCTCCTACCTATTATCTGGATATACCAAGAAAGATGTACGGTCTGATGAGGCTACTATAAAATATTTACTCATGGGAGGGGCAAGCTCTTCTATTCTGGTTCATGATTTCTCTTGGCTATATGGTTCATCCGGGGGAGAGATCGAGCTTCAAGAAATAGTGCATGGTCTTATCAATACACAAATGTATAACTCCCTAGGAATTTTAATTGCACCTCTATTCATCACTGTAGGAATTGGGTTCAAGCTTTCCCTAGGCCCTTCTCATCAATGGACTCCTGATGTATACGAAGGAGTGTGGTTCATTTAATAAATTCCTACCTCTCTATCTATCTCCGAGATGTTTGGCAATCGTACTAATATCAAAGTAGGAGATACCGAGTTCAAATCTTTTCAGGGCCTCATTTGCCTTGTCAATTTAATATGCCCACGCTTAGTATTAGTCTAAGATACTAGTCTAAGCATGAGGGGAAACAATAAAATATTTAAATATTAAACCACGCTTTCTTGAACAATTTAGGCTTTAAAAACAGTTGACAGTGGTTCCACAAAATTTCACAGCAACTTCTTGGACCTTTTCTAGAACGCAGATGGTTGTGCAAGCGTGGAGGTATAAGGGGTACGCATGGGGTACTGATGTTTATTTAGATTTGCTGAATGTTTTAAGTACTTGCCTTTTGGCGCAATCTCATCAAAATATTTACTAAATGGCGGAAAACGACGTTGTATTATAATTTCTACGTCGCCAGTGTCATGCCTCCTCTAAGCATGAATCTACTTGTGGATCGATCTGTTGTTCAACTTTCAATCTGTGGTCTGGCCCTCTGATTTCACCGAGATCAACCTTACCCGATAGGCTGAGTAGTTTATTTCTCCAATTAGGCAGGTAAAAAGGTCGTCATTCAGACTTTCCAGCGTCCCATCCTGAGAAGCAGCATGGAGCCATTAATCTTTGTCGTCGGCAACATCTTTCTACGTGGCCTATGTTCATTCCTCAAGAGTTCTTACAAAGCAAAAGATCAGATTTTGGATGCTGATGCCCTCCGTTGTTTTCAGGACAATCGTCTGTTAAATGATATGGCTAATTGACAATGGTTCTATGTTTTCTATACGTGAATCCCACAAACAAAATAGCTAGGTATATTTGAAATGTAATATTAATGCTTCACAGTCAATAAATAAGTCTTTCTAGACATTATTTTTACATCTAAAACTAGCTTCTCAAGTTATGTAGGATATATATTTATCGTCGTGCGTTTGAATATGACCAACTTATTTAAGTATGTACTTATAGCTAGTTGATCACTTTATAAACCAGTTTCGTAAAGTAGTTTCTGTCTGATATCGCTCTAATTTGTTTGCTCAGCACGTCGTCCTTAAAGTGGTTTTTGGTCAGCCATTAGATAAATAGCTACCATATTCCACATAAAGTAGGTTGGACCATGTGGTAATTTGAGCATGGACTCGGTAAAATTACTGATTGGAATCAACTTGGAAACAAACTTGGGCTCCAAGTGGGAACAAAATCTTTCTGCATGCAGTCAAATGAAAGAAAAAAAAAATGAATTTGTGAAGCAGGTGTGATATAGGGCTAATTGACAATGGTTCTATGTTTTCTATACGGGAATCCCACAAACAAAATAGCTAGGTATATTTGAAATGTAACATTAATGCTTCACAGTGAATAAATAAGTCTTTCTAGACATTATTTTTACGTCTAAAACTAGCTTCTCAAGTTATGTAGGATATATATTTATCGTCGTGCGTTTGAATATGACCAACTTATTTAAGTATGTACTTATAGATAGTTGATCACTTTATAAACTACTTTCGTAAAGTAGTTTCTGTCCGATATTGCTCTAATTTGTTTTCTCAGCACGTCTTCCTTAAAGTGATTTTCGGTCAGCCATTAGATAAATAGCTACCATATTCCACATAAAGTAGGTTGGACCATGTGGGAATCTGAGCATGGACTCGGTAAAATTACTGATTGGAATCAACTTGGAAACAAACTTGGGCTCCAAGTGGGAACAAAATCTTTCTGCATGCAGTCAAATGAAAGAAAAAAAATTTGAATTTGTGAAGCAGATGTGATATAGGGCTAATAGACAATGGTTCTATGTTTGCTATACGTGAATCCCACAAACAAAATAGCTAGGTATATTTGAAATGTAATATGAATGCTTCACAGTCAATAAATAAGTCTTTCTAGACATTGTTTTTACATCTAAAACTAGCGTCCCAAGTTTAGTAGGATATATATGACCAACTCATTTAAGTATGTACTTATAGCTAGTTGATCACTTTATAAACCGGTTTTATAAAGTAATTTCTGTCTAATATCGCTCTAATTTGTTTGCTCGGCACGTCGTCCTTAGAGTGATTTTCGGTCAGCCATCGGATAAATAGCTACCATATTCCACATAAAGTAGGTTTGACCCATGTGGTAATCTGAACATGGACTCGGTAAAATTACTTATTGGAATCAACTTGGCAACAAACTCGGGCTCCAAGTGGGAACAAAATCTTTCTGCATGCAGTCAGATGAAAAAAAAGAATTGAATTTGTGAAGCAGGTGTGATAGATTTTCAAAATCATGCACTATCTATGCTGAGAGAGAGATTTTGCTTATTATCATACGCAATCATGTAAAGTTGGGAGGGATGTTTATGCCTTTCGAAAATTGAAGCACTCTCTTCTTAGGCAATGGAAGAAAATGGCTTGATTCTACCTCCGTTCGTTTCGCAAAAAAATGTGATATTTCTGAAAATTATTTTTCAGAAAAATGATAATATTTTTTTTATAATTGACGGAAACCTGAAATAAACTGCAAAATATTTTCGCCAATTGGTATGGAAAATCAAATTTGATTTTTCTTCGTGTACTCCTTTTAATATTTATTTATTTATTTATTTTTATTTTCTTTTTTAAAATCATATCCTGTTGCAATTGCACAAGCCCTTTTCGGGATAGCTCGAGCTGAGTCAACCTCGGGCGAGGCTCCACCTCTCTAGATCCGACGTGCTTGTCCGTCACCTATTGCCAGTCGTTGGGAAGGAAAAAGAAAAAGAAAAAGAGAAAATAAAAAATAATTGAAAATTCAATTTTTAAAAACATCAAAATAAAAATAAAAATAATTAAAATGAGTACACGAAGTAGAACGTGCGTGGTCTGAGAGAAAGAAAAATGAGGGAAATAATTTCCTTTTTTAAAAAAAGAAAAAAAATCATTATCCCCACTTTTGAAGAAGTTGTTTTTTTTTTTGTCCATTGACGGAAAAGTTTCTCTTGACCATTTATTTTTAGTGAACTAAATGCCGGAAAATCCGTAAAATATTTTCCTGGAAATTGTTTTCCGCGAAACGAGCAGAGCCTAAATGTCATGTATGCTGGTTACGTGTATTTTTATCAAGTTGTGATTATCAGAAACTCCATGGTTTCAATCAGTGATTGAAGTTCAATAAAAGATGATGGACAGGCCAATTAAGTTCTTAAATATGACTTTGAAGCAAAAGTAAATGGATTCTAATATGCCTTGAAGGCAAAACTGAGATTACTACGATAATGCGCAACGAGCAGATTGGAAACAAATGAGGAAATTGCATGAAAATTTCACCGAATCAGAACAAAGGGCTTACATTCCTGCTAGCCGTGCTTGCTCGATGACTGAAATTGTACACAAACTGTTAATAGAGATGACTGGAGTGCATAGACAAAATAAAAACCTCACACAGTACGGATGGAAAGCTTTTATAATCAAAGATAAGCACTGGAATCGGAAAACCCGACCTAATTGTCTTCTTATATCCAAAAAAATCCAAACAGACATCTCACTAGATGATCCTTTCAACCTAGATTTGAATATTAAGCATATACAGAGTGATTAACACCTATGGCTTGTCGAGTGTCAATGAGATAAGAGAAACAACGTAAGTCTTTGAATGATGAACTGGCGGGGGGTAATCTCCCTAGTATCAGTTGATTCTATTGTAAGCATCTTCTACATTTGTTTTCGTGCAACCTGACTTTATCGATCGAACCATGTAAATTTACATGGTGCTTGATGTATTTCCTGTATTGTATTATTACGTCCGAGCCACTTGCTTACATAACGAGGAACGTGAACTGCTTCATTCCAATGCACAAGACTTGTTAGGAAATTTATTCGAGCGGGATGAACAACGGAATCAGACTCTAAAGCGTGATAGCACTCTCTTTAAGGAATTATTTGCTTCACAACGTTGCTAATGGTTACCGACAAAGATCCTCCAGATACAACAAAGTCTCAAACGAGATTATTAAATAGCAATTCTAACAATTCTCTAAGAACTCTCTATGAAACAATCAGAAATGAAGACTATATCTATTTTGGAAAGAAACGAAACTCTGAAATTTTTTAAAGAAGCGTAGTTCTGAAAATGAATAGAATAGTTGAATATATAATGAGAAAAGAACATACATTTTGTGTCCAAAAAGTAATTAATTCTTATGCACCTCCTCATGTCCAATAACAGTTAATTCGGATGTATCTCTTCATGTCCGAAAAACCGCACATTCGAACACACCTATTCATATTCAAAAATTGCTAATTCGGACAAACGCAACCTTTTATTGTCCGAAAACTATCTCGTTTGAAAAATTTCAACTCTTCATTGTCCAAAATTAATATAAAATTCGAAATTAAAATAATAATAATAATAATAATAATAATAATAATAATAATAATAAATAGAAATTAACTTCAACATTTATGTGAACAATCGACTTGTTTTGGTAGTGTTCAACAGTTAGTTATTATTATGATTTAAAAAATAAATAAAAATAAAATTGCTGAATAACGCACCGTATACGGGTATATTGGGGTCTAGCCCACTTACCCATTTCTCTATTTTAAAAGGACAAAGTAGCATTCTAATTAACAAAAAGAGTTGCACCCTTCTTTCTATCCTATGTGTGATTGGAAAATGCAACTTTTTATTTGTTTTGGAAACAAACGTCAACAAGACTTTCACTGAATATTGAGCTCAGTGCATGTGCAATCCAACAGAACAACAGGAAAATATTAAGAGAGCAGTGGATGAGCTCATGATCCTCGTTGGCCGGTCGGTCGGTACTTGGCGGGACTTCCGACCATCCCATTCAGGGAACACCACGGTAATCCTTTCAACCTAAATTTTAATTCTTCACACCTCTGCAGGGAAACCCAGTTACAAAGACACGTTTTTTTTCCCAATCTTGGGAGGGGTGCGGCACATATGGGATGGACGGAAGAGAGGCCAAATCAGAAAAAGAGTTTGCTCAGGACAGTTCAATGAGTCATTTAACTGAGTTTCTGTCAAAGATCTTGTGTGTTCAACTCATGGTTTGACTTGATGATTAGGAAGAAAAAGGACATCAATGGCACGTGGTGGTGGAGAGAAACAGAGCAGCACACGAGGGAGGGGGGGACCATGCGAAGTATTTTTCTTGTGGCGAGACAGAAATCCAGATCTGGCAAGCGTTGTGACTCTTGCGAGAGATGCTTATTTGGAAAAACAGCCAAGAACCGGCCATAAAGACGTCAGCCACCGGCTGCCTGTTATATCCTAGAACTTTCAAAAGTCTGCATCTCCTGGTTCGTCAAGGCGAAGTTTCCCCGCTCCCTCTTGAGGAAAAACGCATATCACGGTAAAGCCAAGAAGTACTCGACTTGTCCATAACATGTGCGATGTTTCAGACACACATGCAAGAGGAATAGCAAACCGAATCTAATACCACGTCAGATTTCGTGGGATAACCATCATCTATTCTAAAAGCTTGATTTGTTAGGTGGAGAGAGACCGAGTGCATGATAAAAAGTATGCAAGATCTGTTGTTATGAGATAGGGGATATTTCAACATCTAGAAATTTTGAAACACTTCAAAAAATTTGTTAATCATAAATCACAATATTAATTAAAATCTACTGTTGGTTTATTTATTTGTTGTTTTGCAACGAGGCGAGCAACCATTGTTTCAAGCCTAATTTCCTAAGTTTAGATCTTAAATTTTTATGATTGTTTGATGTTAAACTTTTACAATATCATGTTTAAGATCTACAAACATTTTGATATATAATTGTGATTTATAACATAGTTTGCGCGAGATAACTTGTTATTTGAATAATACTATTGTCAATCAACTGTCTGTCTTGATTACGAGAGGTTTCATCTGAATTGTGGATTTGGCTTTGGAGCTTTATCCTAGTGGCTCATCTAGGACAGGTTTGGACAATAATTAAGCGTTAATCGAGACAAGTTTGAGAAGAAGCTAATCATCCTGAATAAGTCCCACTTCGGCTCTCAATTCTCCTTAATCACAACCTTCTACTCATTTAGCATGCCATTTCTATGTACGAAAAGTGCGTGAAATTGTTGAAAGGTTCAATCCAAAAACTCAAATTATTAGGTTAAAGGAAATTAAATGTATATTATGAGGCCCGATCGAATATAATAGTCAAGTGATAAAGTACAATTTTCTTTTAACATCTCCTCTCACATTTAAACAAATCTAAAATTGTGTGGCAGAGAGACACATGGAATAGTCAAGTGACGTGAAATAATAAGCTAACACACAGTCGTGTGTTAACTAGTCTAAAACCGACAGTGAAGGCCCGTGAAATTTAAGAATGGCACGCCACTATGTGGCGGAGAGGCACATGGAATAGTCATGTGACGTGAAATAATAAGCTAACACACAGTCATGTGTTAATTGGTCTAAAATCGACAGTGAAAGCCCGTGAAATTTAAGAATGGCAAGCCACACATACGTGAAATAAACCTAGGGCATGAAGGATCATCCCGGATAGGGCTGAGCATAATGGACCGACCGAACCGGCTAGTTTGGTCCGATTCCCAGTTCTAAGGGAGCTGAATTGCCTAGACCGGACTGAAATAATAGTTTTTAAAAAAAAAAAAATCCTAAACCAAACCTAAACCTAAATCTAAGATGATAAGGATGTTTAATATGACTTCCAGGTTTAGTGACAATCCGATACAATTAATAAGAGGTGGTCCGTTAAATATGTCGTTTCGGGGTGAGACTGGACCGAACCGGAAAGTGATCACCCCCGATTGTGGAAGCCTCATGTAACAATATCAAACCCAAAAGCTTATTCCTTATTTACAGATGATCTCCCTAACACCTTTGCGTGGAATACTTCAGCATGATGATTTCATCTTGGACCGTTTTATTCTTACCGATCAGCGCCAGATAATAAGCATGCAAGTTTCTCTTCGCTTGCCTATGGCCCACAGTCCCAATGAAATCATGGAAGACACGCAAGCGATTACGCTTGATCTTCCAACAACTCCTTTGAATTGAATAGTGGACTTTTCATTCTTCTTTCACTCGCATTGTGCCCGCCAACCTATCCGCTGCTTATAAATAGGGGGCAATCCCCTGGGTTATCTCTCACTATTATCCTAGGATTGAGAACCGACTAAAGTGTAGCTGACCTCTTATTCTGTAAGGAAAAACAATTTCAACCTACAGACATCAATGGAATTCGCAAGTGAGAAAAAACAAGAGTTGCTCTCGAAGATTGCCAGGAGTGACAGGCACGGTGAGCATTCTCTGTACTTCGACGGGTGGAAGGCGTATGACAAGAACCCCTTTCACCCGACTCAGAATCCTGATGGAGTCATCCAGATGGGTCTTGCCGAGAATCAGGTCTGGTAGTGGCAAAAGCTCTCTGTTATGATAACCCGCCCATTCGCTCACGCTCTCACACACACATGGCTCCACATTCTTTGTTACTGGTACCCATTGTCACCTTTTTTCGCGTTATCATTTGCAGCTTTGCTTCGATCTGATAGAAGAGTGGATAAAGAACAATCCTACAGCATCCATTTGCACTTCCGAAGGGGTTGGCAAGTTCAAGGACGTTGCCAATTTCCAGGACTATCACGGTCTCCTGGAATTCAGACAAGTAAGTGTAGACAGCCAAAGAGTAAACACAGTCTCCCCAATTTAAAGGAAATGACATTACCTTTGTTACTTACTAAAAAAAGGGTCATTACATTGCTTCTATCAGGCTGTCGCCAAGTTCATGGGAATGGTCCGACGTGGTAAGGCGGCATTTGACCCGGATCGTATTGTCATGAGTGGTGGCGCGACCGGAGCGAGCGAGACGCTCATGTTCTGCTTAGCTGATCCTGGAGACGCTTTCCTCGTTCCTTCCCCATATTATCCAGCGTAAGGATTCATGCTCCCATCTCGTCTTCTGCTCTCTATACTATATTATGAAGTAGTAGTCCAAAAAACATGTCGGAGGGTCTATGCATGGTTAAATTAATAAACCTCGGCAGAAAATTAAGCTGCACCAACCAAAATTTTCCCCTTACTTCAAAAAAGAAATGGAATACTAACAAACATTCATCGAAGAAAAGCAAGTTCTGGTGAACGGCTCATCTGAATCCAACGGGAACAAAAAGGGAAAGCTTCAGAATTCAAGTCCTAGGACAGTATGCTTGCCCAAATAGTGCCTCAGATTCCTCTAGGAATTGCTTCGTCCGTTCTGTGAGAGATCAATATTTCCGAGTCTAGAAATGTCGCTGTTTTGACCTGGGAACGGGGTCTAGGTCAAAGGGACGATATATGCTAATATTTACTTGGGGGCAACGTAAGGTTGGTCAAGCAGAGAAATACGATTGAGATACCGCATCTTGATGAGCTCATTGTAGCAGAATTGAGTGGACCTAGATGCTTGAGCTCACCAGTTAATTCCAATAACATTCAAACTTGACGACCAAGTTCATTTTTGCTTAACCCCTGCAGTCAGAGATGGAACATAAAGATGGAAAAGGAAAAATCCAGCCCTTCGTCCTAAATTTTCCAAGCCAGGCAAAATCAATTTCTCCAAATGCTACCAAACTTTTAGAAGACCCCTTTCTCCCAAAGAAGAAAAAGTTGAAATTCTCCTGTTGCTACGTAGCATTTTGTCTCATGATCTTTCATTAGCTCGTGATTCTGTTTAGCATATTATACCTACTCTGAATTCTTGACCACTTCTCCACCAACTTTCTCACATTTTCATGCTTGGTAATTTCGAATGTTCGCTCTTGGAAAATTTTGGCGCTGACCACAGAACAATTTCGAAAGCTTGTCACGATACTTGTTAACTATGTTTGTTCACATGTATGTTTGTCCTATGATTTAATTCTTATGTACTCAGAACTCTTGTTTTCGAATTCCTTTCCCTCAGTTTCAATAGGGACATAAGATGGCGCACCGGCGTACAGATAATTCCGGTTGAATGCCACAGCTCCAACAACTTCCATGTAACCCTGGCACAGATGGAATCAGCATACACCAAGGCCATAGAGGCCAACATCAACGTAAAAGGAGTGATCTTAACGAACCCATCAAACCCACTCGGAATCACTTTGAGCAGAGAAACGCTCACCAGCCTATTGAGCTTCACTTCCAGAAACAACCTCCACATGGTGTGCGACGAAATATACTCGGCCTCGGTCTTCAATTCCCCAGCCTTCACGAGCATCTCGGAAGTCATGCAAGAGACCGAATGCAATCCCGATCTTGTCCACATTATCTACAGTTTGTCCAAGGACATGGGGCTTCCCGGCCTTCGCGTCGGCATAATCTATTCCTACAATGACCAAGTGGTCAATTGCGCAAGGAAAATGTCCAGTTTTGGGTTGGTCTCTTCGCAGTCTCAGCATTTGCTTGCTTCCATGCTCTCTGACGAGGTCTTTATAGAGAAATTTCTAGAACAAAGCTCAAGGAGATTGGCCAAGAGGCACAGTCGCTTCGTCAAAGGACTGGAGCAAGACCGTATACATTGCTTGGAAGGGAACGCTGGTCTTTTCCTGTGGATGGATTTGCGTCACCTCATGAAAGAATCAACGTTTGACGCCGAGATGAAGCTGTGGAGGGTGATCCTAGAGGATGTGAAGCTCAACGTGTCGCCTGGGTCCTCTTTCCATTGCCCGGAGCCCGGGTTTTTCAGGGTTTGCTTTGCGAATATGGATGATCACACTGTGGAAGTGGCGCTTAAGAGGATCAGAGAGTTTGTGTCCAAGGGCAATGAAAATGGTGATGATAAGAAATTGTTGCAGAAGAAACATCGGCAAAACCTGAATCTCAGGCTGAGTTTTACGTCCAGGAAATGTGATGAGGGCTTGATGTCTCCTCACCAGAGAATGTCCCCTCACTCGCCAGTGCCTCACTCACCACTGGTTCGAGCGAGGACTTGAATGGCCATATCGGCTTCGTTCATTCTGTTATTTAGTGGAGTATTCTTAATGACTCCGTAGAATAAGTTCTTCCCAAATTATTAGGATTGAGTTGTGACCAACAGTTTCTTTTTCCCATTTGCTTGGATGCTGTGTCAGCTTTTTCGTGGAACCTTAAAACGTTCCATTCCTAGAAACACATTTGTCTGTCTGCTTGTCATAGTCCCATGGGCTAGGAAAGATTGTTTGATGTATTATGATCTCGTCAATGAAGTAATGTGCTCTATTTCAAATTTTCGTTATCCTAGTAGTATCTTATTTTGCAGTATTGCAGTGTGACAGGCAAGAGTTTCATTCTAATTTGGAAAAATTAAAAAGAAATGCAGTTTTTCGTTCTTCTTTATCAGTAGCGCAGTTTGTCCTTTGGCCTGGGCAAATAACGATTATATCAGTAGTAAACTAATTACATAATTTCCTTGTCTTTCTTGACCATAAATTAATTTACTAAAAAAAAAAACTAATTACATAATAGAAGCAAGGCGAAAATTTCCTAGAAAATCTTACAAGCCATAATTAAATCAAATCCACTTCCAGGAAGTTGCCGATTATGGGGGGATGTTGTCGTTTTAAGGTTGAAGTCGCCCATGTCAATATTTCAGAATTGATGTCGATGTCCTCCCAAGACTGGTGCAAGAATTAAGAGCCTTTGTTGCAATGTTGTTTTCAAGCGTCTGTTCATATTTGCATGTCTAGTTGATGCTCTGTAAATGCATCGTGATTGCTCGTGTTTTGAGGAATCTTACTCTTTGGAATGTTAGATACATTTATGAGTCATTTAGGAGTAAGTTCAATAGTCATGTAACAAGCCTATATAAAGGCAAGTCATGTAATCATTTTGTTATGGGATGGATTAAGATGAAAACGAAAGAAAAAACCTATCTGTCCTCCTTCTTGAGTTGTCAGTGTTTTAACTTCATCTTTTCCTATCAAGCCAGTGGTAAGTTAAACAAGTCGAACCTATAAGTTAACGAAAATCATGCAGAACCAAGACTGAAATTAATGTGCACCCTATAATCATTTGCTCCTTTTATCTTCGAACGCTGAATGTGAAATTCCTTTCTTTAGCATCGCTCACATGTGCACTCAGCAGTGAGTTGGCCAGAGCGAAAGAGATTGAGCTTATTCGAACGCTAACAACCATAAACATTTGAAGCGTCGCTAGAATGTTTTAGTGCTTATACCATGCCAATTGCGAGTTTACTTAGATTCACAAAGTCAATCCCCCATAATATCCATCTGACCAACTCTGTCAATCTGTCCAGCTCACTATGCCTCAAGTCGGTCGGATGTCCCCAATTGATTATAACACTTGTCCCGAAACAAGAATACTGGATCAAATCCACACTTTGAAAAAAGGGTGCTTAATGTTTCACCAAACTAACGATGTGTAATCTTCATCGTTTTCGGACTTAGACTGGAGAGCAAGATAACCTCACCAAACTTGCCTTTCCAAGATGTAAAAGAGACAACGGGCTTTGATTTTAGGTCCCCGTTGTCGGACAAGGCAAGCACACGAAAGGAGAAATTCGCGTTTGAGTTGCGTCACGCAAGTAAACAACTAGGACCTGACGAACATCTGTTGACGCTTTTTTTGTATCCCTTGCCGTGCGGGGCCGCTTCTGTGCACGATGATTGTTCCCGTTACCGTACAGGAGCGGAAACGAGAGCTCGGCCGGTGCATCCTTTCTCAAACCAGAACAAGTTCCTTCTCGCCCTTTCCCGTAGAATCACCAGTTGTTTCTGTGCATGATGAATTATAAGGATTTGGCGCCGTCTCCGGGCCTTGACTCAATCCTAAATGAAAAAAAATACTAAAAAAGTCATAAACCTATTGTATTGATATCAATTCAGTCATAAACCTTTTCAATTGGATCAATTTAGTCACAAACATTTTCACATTGGTACCAATTCAGTCAATCAAGCCAAATTTGATAGGAAATCGGCGACGTGGACACCAACCATCTTATGTGGCATAGCTAACGCTAACATGGATATATTTTTTAAAACATTTTTAATGTTGTTGTTTTTTTTTTTGTCTTTTCTTATTTCCCATTTTCTGTTTCCCGGTGGTTAGCGAGGGTGAGTGCCGGTGAGGCCGACCAAGCCAAGGCGGACTCACCAGATCCGGCAAGACCGACCCTCACCCAGGTCGGCGTGGCCTCGCCGAGCCTCACCTAGGCGAGGGCAAGGCCAACCCTTGCCTAAGTGACGCCCAATAATGCCACCTTGCCCAAGCGCAATCCAGCAAAGCCAGCCACTAGCAAATAGAAAAGGGAAGAAAAAGAAAAAGCAAATAGAAAGGGAGAAAAAAAAAAAAGAAAACGAAAGAGTAGATAAACATATATATTATAAAAATTTAAAAATGTCTACATAAACATTAATCATGTTACTTAGGATGGCCGACATCCACGTCAAAAATTTTCAGCCAAAATTGGTCCAATTGAAAAGTTTAGGACTAAATTGGTACCGATGCAATAGATTTAGAACTTTTTTTTAGTGCTTTTCCCAAACGGATTGGGAAAATTACCCGATCAATTCTTAAATTATTGGACCGATGCTAATTCAATTATCAATCCTAAACTTAATTGTCAATTTCGCCGCTTTAATCCTAAATCTTTGTATGAAAATTCAATGTAATCATTCCGATTAATTTTCATCGGAAATCAATAATGTGGTTAGCTATTCCTAGTGGAATCAATTAATTTTCATCGGAAATCAATTAATTTTCATCGGACATTGGCCGCCCTATATGGCACAAAGCTACGTTAGCTATTCCCAGTGGAATCGTCTCCCAAGCACATGATTGGAGCTGACATGGACAAAGTACAATTAGTTTCGCACAGGTCCAAAACTTGCGTCGTGTCCACCACCAGTTACGGAGTTTAGAGTCTACGAAGGAGCAGATTAAAGCTCATTGAGAAAGTTTTAGTGCTAAAGGCCTAATTTGGCACAAGGATCACTTCTTCCCAAGGGCAAACGGAGGAAGTTGACCGGTCAATTGGGGCTGAGTCATCACGGGCCCCATTGGCCCATCATCATTTGAGGGGGAGACCTGTATGCCTTTGGCCCAATTAGTGAGTCCGGGTTGGGGCCCAACTATTCTGATTTTTGGGTTAATTGCTAAAAAAAAAACCGTGAAATTTGACATTGCTGCCAGTTGCCCCCGAGTTTTGAGAAGTTACAAATTACCCTCCCCAACTTTGGCACCGCTGCATCATAAACTCCGAACTTTGAGGAATTACAACTTACGCTCGTAAATTTTGAGTTTTGTCGCAGTATTTTCATTAGTATTGTGTCCGGACCTAGGCAAGGGTATTTGGACCCGCTTGAGATAGGGTCCAGCACGGTCAGACCAAACTGCGAAGCCTAGCCAAGCCTGCCTATTGACCCGACATGATCTAAATCGGATATATGAAACATGAAATAAAGTCACCAAGATGAGTCACTTCATAGCAATGGCAAAATTTGCTCACAAGTGAGGATCTACGTTTAAGATTTCAACCTGACAAAGGTTTAGGGTGCGAATGAAAACACTTCTCCATGAGAAATCAACTTCCGATCGGAAGTTGATTTCTCTACTTCTCCTCAAAAGTATAAGTTGATTTTTCTACTTTTGCTCCAGATTGGCTTCTAATCGGAAAAATTCGTTTGATAACGGTTGAAAATTTCTACTTTTAAAACATTATTAACAAAATTTTCGACAGCGATGGTTGGCGGCGGGGGTTGGCGGGGGTCGGCGGCGGTCGGCGGCCTCGGCCACGGCAGTTGTAGTCGACGGCCTACTGTCACAGCAACGATGGTTGGCGGAGACGGTTGCGGCGGTCGGCCGTGGCCGCGGTGGCGATCGGCGGCGGCCACGGCCGCTGTGGTCGGCCGCCGGCGGTCACAGCAATGGTGGTAGGCAGAGGCGGGTGTAGTCCAAGAAGTGATTACGGAGCCAAGAAGTTAAAATCTTTTACTTCTCAAAATTGGCCAAAAATCCTATCATAAGTGAAAAATCTTACCATAAATGAAAAATCCTACCATAAGTCAATTTTTTTACCAAACGGATTTCTACTTCGATTAGGTTTTTATCAAACACATTTCTCCGTCGGATGGGCTTCTGGCGGAGAAATGCAATTTCTGAAGTGTTTTCATGTACACCCTTCTTGGACCTCAACATCTCGAGGAAAACTATGTAGACTCTAGAAAGCATCTCAAGGATAGTGAGGAAAAGTGTCAAAGAGTCATAAATCTATTGCATTTGTGTCAATTTAGTCATGAACCTTTTGACCTAGAGGCAATTCAGTCTTTCCGCCTAGTTTTGACCGGATATTGCTAACGTGGAAGCCTATATGGTACGGACAATGCTGAGGTGGACATTCCCGAATTTTTTTATTTTCTTCTTTCGTTTTTTTTCCTCCCCTCTCCTCCGGTGGCCGGCGAGGCCGGGCGTCACCTGGGAGAGATTGGCCTTGCCAAATTTGACGAGTCCAGCGTCATATGTTTGCCTCACCGGGCGTCGCTTGGGCCAAGAAGAGGTCAAACCTCGCCCAGGCAACGCTTGAGCTCGCTAGATGTGGTTTACCCTTCCTTAGGGGAGGCGCCCACACCATTCATGGTCGTGCCCGCAATCGGAGGAAAGAGAAGGGAAAAAAAAAAGAGAGAGAAAAAAAAAACAATAGTTATTAAATTATTATCAAAAAATTTCCTCGTCAAGGTATGCCGGTGTTCGATCAACAATATCCGACCAAAATTAGCCAAAAAGACTGAATTGACTCTAGGTCAAAAAGTTTAAGAGTAAATTGGCACAAATAAAAATTTAATATTAAATTGGCACTAATACAGAGGGTTTCGAATTTTTCCGACACTTTTCCCAAGGATAGTGTCATCAAAACGGATAAAAGCATTGGTATTGTCAATACAGTTAAGAATGCACATCAGATTTGGAACCAATCGCCTGCGTGTAGGAATTATTCCACACAAGGCCGTAAATTCCATTATTTTGTGCAAGGTCTAATCCCCTACGAAAATCCCAACTTTATGTCCAGTCACAAATCTATTTCAAACTTTTTTTATCTTAAAAAAAAAAAGCCAATTTTAGGTCCAACCCCAAATCCGTCCCTAACTTTTTTTTTATCTAAAAAACAATCTCAACTTTAAGTCCAGTGACTCCAGTCCCAAATCTACTTGGAACTTTTTTTTTCGGAAAAAAACCCCAAACTTTAGGTCCAGTCTCAAATCCGCCCTAATTTGTCCGAAAATATTCATAAACTTTCAATCTATTCTCGAATTTGCCCCATGATCCAGTCCCAACTTTACATGGTATTTTCACATTGATAAAAAATCAATATCGACAAAGTAATTGGGCGATAAGTACGAACCAATGTGGCTTTTCCACATGGATAACAAATCCACCCCAATACAAATTGTCGAAATTCTCCGAAATGAAACCGTTTTAGGATATGCAAATTAGAAATGACTAATGGTGATTTTTGGACAAAGAGCCAAAGGGGTAGATTTGATATTAGACTAAAAATTGGTGATTTTTCTCTTATTACAAAAAAAAATTATCCGGAGTAGATTTGGGACTAAACTTAAAATTTGATGTTTTTTCTAACAAAAAAAAAAGGTTCGGGACAAATTTGGAACTGGACGTAAAGTTAAGGGTTTTTTCTAAAATAAAAAAAAATTTAGAGTAGATTTAGGAGAAGACTTAAAATTGAGGATTTTTTAGGGAATTAAGCCCAACGACGTGGGTATTGATTATCCAAAATATTTAGCAGCAACTTTTGCTTAAAGGCAGCACAAAATAGTCAATAGCGTGGAAACACGAAGAAGAGACATCTTTGGTTGGGTGGAGAGATCTCGTCAACTGTTATGTTGGGTTCTTGCTTTTTTTTCCCTTCTACGGTGAGATCAATCAAAGCGAATCTCATTTAATGGAAAACGCTGATGTTATGTTCAGAACAGACCCAGCCATGAACATCGACAGAGCTTTTGCCAAGAAAAATAAAAAGAGAACAAGAAGAAGGCAACTTGGTTGCTGCAAATTTGCCTTTACAGATCAGCATCTCACGCCTGTTAAGAACCCTTTTGAACAATTCAGAAAATGCCAGCATAGTGACAAGAAGAATCGAGAAGAGGAACGGCGAATTTTGCTGTAATATATTCTGTTGCTTCAGCTTTGATTGTCTCATTAAGGACAAAAGCATCGTATGTTCTCTGCAGCTGTTGGGGGTCATGTGTGTTCAAGGACGAGCTTGCCACATGAAGGTCGTGCCATGTGGTGGCCCTCGGGAGCAAAAAGCTGCATCAATGAATCAGCAGAGTCATGTTCAGTCACATGCTACATAGCCCACACATGCCACGTCATACTTGTACAGGAACAGGAAGTAAGTTGCCGCAATTTTTCTGGTTCTTTAATTGAGGAGCCTTTAGTTTTCTATCCGAAAAGAAGTGTCTGGCTGAGGAAATAACATGATGTTATCACTACTCTCTGCTCGTTAAAACCAGATGATCTTGGTTTTTGTTTTGGACCGACCGTTTTGATTTCGTGCATGGTCCCTAAAGAAGCTTTCGCCTTGCTTTTTGTCCATTCAATATGACGCCGTCAAATCCCACCACGCCCGTATGAGTCATTCTACTACATCAGCAACAGGCAAAGGGCGGTGAGATTAGGAAAAGATAAAAGACATTTTATAGAAAACTGACCCACCATGGATTCCCAAATACAAGAAGCTAAAGCTCTTCAATCATCTGTGTCCTCGAGGCAATGATGGATCGAGGACAAAACGCCTTTTGGAAAGAGGCCAAACACTAGTCATTTGGGAAATTGGAAATCAACTGTTAACGAGAATGTGAGATTGAGATTTTACTCCGGCATTAGAAATGCGGGCCATTCCAATCTTGTTTGATAATGAAGTTTTCTTGGCTGGACGCCGTCGTCATCATGCCTAGGTCTGGAATTTTCAATGCAAAACGGTTGAAATCTACGTAACACTAGCCGAGTCTATGCTGCCAATGGGGTTAAGACATCGCTTTGTGAATATGGTAGTTAAGGCATCGCCTTAGTTTCTCTCTTTAATTAAGGTGCATTAGCTCAACATCCAACAAACACACTTATGTTAGATGAAAGTAACAAATGAGAAGTCACGTAACGATACTCCTGTATTCATAGCATTGCCATATTAGATCATGAAAAACAAGTGCGACTTAGGCAACGATATGTTCGAAAGCACAAAAACATTGTGACACGACGAGACTATCAAAAATATCGAAAATGTTACCATCTTAGATTCGAGTGTAATTCCCCTAACAGATTTATGTAACATGATCAGTTAGCCCTAAAAACCAGAAGAGAGATCAAACAAGAGTACTCCGGAGTCTAGAGTTTACATTCCTGACGGGGCCACAAAATTTTTTTTTAATTTATTCTCTCTGCATACCACTGAATAGGCTCAAGTGAAAATAAGGCAATCATCATATACACTAGCACGATCCTTGGACCCATGCTCAGATGAGGTTGTTTGCCTCTCTATACACAGATGATACTCAGTTCTCTTCCCATCATACCTGAAGCAATTAATACCTCCTCTCCACTCAAAACGTACTCTTTGGTTTATTTATCAGCAGATGACACAAGCATTCGGATTCTCCTCCATGCTTTGGTTATGGAAATAGTAGGTCATCGGAGGATTGTACGCCCTGTATGCCCGGACAAGCTCAAGGACAGGGTCAGGCTGAGGCACCGGAGGCTTCTTCGGGTCGTCTTCTTTCTTGGGTTCTTCCTTTTTGGGCTCTTCTTTCTTGGGTTCTTCCTTCTTTCCCTCGTCTGGCTTCGCTTCTTCTTTCTTAGCCTCTTCTGGTTTACCTGCTTCCTGTTTCTTGGGCTCTTCCGGTTTTGCTTCCTCTTTCTTCTCAGGCTCCTTTGCTGGCCCCACCGTGATTATTTTTGTCTGCCAGTACTTGCGCAACTTGCACACCACACTCACTGGGTCGACTGTTCCGATCACAGTTAGTTTCTTCTCCTTCATGTCCATGGAGATGGAGTCAATCCCTGGAAGATTAGATCCATGTGAATTAATTGTTCCAAGACATTTTTGTTTATCAGCTAAACAGATGGCACGCACAGATTTCAGACGGGACAAGCGTCTGTTCTTTTCCAAGTTCATCATCCACCGAACTTCAAGTGCTTTATGGCCCCGGAAAAATAAGCTATATTTAGTTTGTTGAGCCACTCAATTGGTCCCAGTGAATATATGTGGATCCCATTTTTTATGCTTAAAATTAAGACACGCCTATACAGATCAAAAGAAGAAAGCAAGCGAGTAAACTCGCAAAGTTACTCCTCTCTTTTTCCAGCTCGTTTCATAAAGCCAAAGTCTAGAATGAAAGGAGGAGTACAGGGAAATCAAATGGTTGAAAGAAGAGGAAACTTGAGAGAGAATTAAGAACCTTGAAGAGCAGAGACTCTCTTCATGGCCTTCTGCTTGGCTTTGTCATCGTGTAGATCCAACGTCACTACGAGCTTCTGCACATATGAATTCAGTAGATCCACATCAGCATCAATCAGCTCTCGTTCTCAACTTGTATGGCAAACGAAAAGAAAAAACCAAAAAGAAGATCAGCTCAGTAAAACACAATGTCAGATCAAGAATAACATAGCTCAAACAGATATCCGACCAGCTAACGAGTCACAGGGTACCAAACTGAACTCCCGGACACAACAAAGTCAAAGAGAAGGAAAGCTTCTAACTTGGGAAGCCATCGACCTTTTGAACAGAACCCTTTTGTAACTAGTTCAGCAGAAAAAGAACTCTCTGATAACTCAGGACCAATCAACAAGAACATTCCTGGGAATTCTAAGAATACTGATCCTTTTATCAGCAACTTTTCTTTTTTTCATTTAAGACAGAGCACATATCAGATCCTGGATCAGAACCCCTCAAAAGAAGATGAAACAAAAAAGCAAACCCAGCAAAAGTTTCATGCAGAACCAAGAGGAATCGAATAAAAAAAGGAATCTTGAAATGGTTCTTCAGCTGAAAAAAGAACAGGAAGAACAATGAAGTACTAAAAGGTCAATATTTGAGATTGTGAAGAGACAATCGGACCTTCATTTCAAATTCCCTCCTTATCAAGGGATGAGGAGATCAAAACTGGAGATGAAGAGAGAAAGTTGGTGGTGAGTCAGAGGACTGGAATGCCAACAACAACAAGAACAGAGAGAGAGAGAGAGAGGGAAACAAATGGGCGTTTTGAATGGAAAGTAAAGAGAAGACGTAATGGTATAATGGGGGAGTTGAAAAAGGAATGGCGAGGTATGGACAGAAGGGGGAAGAGGGGGTGGTTCAATGGCTGTGACCACCAAAATCCGGATCAAAACAAGAAATGCAGAATAAGAGAGAGAAAAAGAAGAAGAAGAAAGGTTGAGAGAGATAGACAGAGAGTGCACGTACGTATTGAAGTGTATTTAGTGGGAAGTAATCTGATTTGGAAAGATACAGTGAAACAGCCATCCTTTTCTCCTCAATCCTACTTAGATCCACTCGGGTTGATTGGTGCGTGTGCATCACATTCCCCCACAAGTTAAATTATGGATTTTTGATCGGCCACCACATTGTACACTTTTAATCTCTTTGTTTTTCCTCCATCTGTAGCCCTAGACGTTCTTGAAATCAATCACTTGCCTTCTCTCTTTTCTTCTCCCCCGAAAAATGAGGTACGACGCTCTCTAAGTCTCGAGTTTTCATTACACATGATCATTCGTCACTAAAGTAAATAATCGCTCGAGGTTAAATAATAAAGTATTTTACGTGACGGATCCATCACGTGATAATAATAGCATGATGTAACTAACCAGTCACCATTATATGTGTGTTGTGAGTCTCAATTTTCTAGACTAAATATATAAACATCTCACCTTAGATTAATCAGTTGCGCTACATATCAATTGTAACTAGAATATATAGTCCGGTAACATCCTGCCTCTATGAAAGTGGCCCTTTCAAAGGTCCCGTAAGCAACTTGAGCATAACTCACCTCCTCTAAGGACCAGTCTCACATGCGACTTAGCATCATCACCTGCATGGAGATAGAAGAATCTAGAAAACATGGAATCATGCATCAGGTTGTGATTGATAGCAAAAAAAACATGCAGACCATAATTCCAGAGGCATTTTAACTTAGATTAGATTAGAGTATCCTCTCTCTTTTTTCCCTTTTCTTTGTTTGTCTGAAAGGAAGGAAAAGCAGGAGAAAAAGAAAAAAAAAATTCTGATTTAGGGGCCAGCCCTCTTTGCTTTCCCTTCAACACCCTCCTTGGCTTGGCTTCAATCAGACTGATCCTTCTTTTTCATCTTTTTGTACTTTTGTGAGGCCCGGGTTAGGGCAGGGCAATCTGGCAATGCATGGAGCTTTGCCGAGAAAAGGGTCTGGCGGGGCATGTGATTTCTTGGGCACTAAAAAAAACTCGTCTTTCCTTCGTTTCGGTGGGGGAAAGCTTGCGATTGCTTCTTTCTCATGACGATTATCATTTCCGTGGACAGCACCGGTTCATGGCGCGTGGTTCCACGACCCGGGTTTGGGCCCGTAGGCGAATCGGACCTCAGGAGTGGGCCCCGGCAGTCAAAATCTATCAACGTGCCTACCCCCTCGAGCTAATCTCTTACGCGACCAGTGCCGTAGTATTCAGAACGTGGACGGCTTTCGAGTTTTCGTGCCAAAAGACTAAATTTGGAGGTGGTGGAGGAGGAGGAGGAGGAAGTTGAATTTGGTCCTTTGGATAAGGAAGTCAAAAGTCAGAAACAAGAAGCCGCCGCCATACCCTCTAGAAAGTCCGCTTGGCCTTTATTATATTTCATACTTTTACCGATATTTTTGACATTAACGTCTCAGTTTATAATTTAAGGAATTTCAAATTTTCTTGTGTCTTCAGCATCCCCAGGGGCTTCAATCCTTCTCTCCTTTGGGACGCTAATCTCTAATGCAGAGTTAGCGAATTAACCGATCATGCAAGTTGATGAGAGAAAAGGTTCCAAGTCTCGTCTCCTCAAGTCGCGTGCTACTACTCTTTTAGATGAATTATTACGCGTAGGGTTTAGTTGTGTGTCTGTCTCTAGGTGTGGACGTGCGGATCTCATTTTGAGTTTGACCGATCAATACAAACAATAATTTCGATTGCATTATGCAATCCAACGCAGAGAGCTAGCATTGCCCGCGTCACGCAAAGAATAATGCTACGAATGGCTCCACCCAGCGACAGCGACTCGACCACATTCTGATTAGGTACGGGCACACGTATGCGATCACGACAAAGCCAGACCTGATTACGTAAAGACTTGGTCCCTGAGCTCATTAGCCTCGCATGATTGAACTCCTCATTTCTTCCCGACTCCTACAAGTTAACCAACCCAGTGGTCATTCCCTTTTACCCCACCCAGCCTTTGGAATGTCTAGCAATCGACGACTGAGCGGGTAGAGAGGTTTTAGCCAAAGGGCTTTGGTTTTAAGACAAAAAACTAACCCTTCTTTTATTCAGTTGCTGGCTTTTTCCTTTTCCGCTATTTAAAACCGAAATCCAAAAGGCAAACTGGGTACGAAATATGGTCATTTTATAATATGCATATCAAACCCCGTCCTCCACGCCACAGAGAGAGAGAGAGAGAGAGAGAGCTGAGTACACTGGCATGCACACTAAATTGACGCTTGAAAACTTCATCTATACCGAAAACCCATATCGATATCACGGCCGTACATTCCCTGGCTATGGCCGGCGGCGGCAGCGGCGGTGGTGGCGGCAGTGAAGGAGTTCATCTGCTTTGCATTTGCTCGCCGCTCCAGCTCAATAAGCCTTTCAAATGCTTCTGGATGGTTGTTTCCAACGCCGGTTTCAGGAGCTGAATAATTCAAAACAAAAAGGAGGTGTCAGTGAAACAAACATCAACACACTGGCAAGGCCTTACTTTGGATCTAACATTAACTTCGACGAAAAATGCCTTGGTGGCAGCCTATGCATATAGAAAAAGCGATTCTAAAGCTGATGAGTATTGGTCTGAATGACAGGTCTACAAGATAAAAGAAAACAAGAACTTATCTAAATTCCGACAGTCAGTGACACTTAACAAGACTTGCATCAACTTGGCCAACAAGAACAAGGACTAACATCTAAACTGTCAGGATTCGAACATAGTTGACTATTGAGTCAAATACTATAAGCAAAGGGTGGTATAATAATAACCCTCAGCGAGTGAGGCACCTGATTCCAGAATAATTATAGGGTCCCGTTAACAAGTGCTCTAGTGCACTTACTAAGAAATGAAGTAAGGAAATTTTCCAATTTTCAGTGCACTAACTCTCCTCATATCATATATCTATTATCAACACTTCCGGAAACGAAGTATCCATATGAAAAAGGGTCACTTATTAACATGACCCTATATTAATGCCCAAAGGAAACATTTAGACATCAAACATTTACATTATTAGCGAACTGCTTTGCCGAAAAACATTTAAACCCTGACAAGTCCCGGACAAAATGTCATGAATCTGAATTTGGCACTGCAAGAGCATTAAACGAAATCACAGAAGGGAATGTTTCTTACCAGGCGGTGGCATTCCACTGTTTGGCCGCCGCGGACCGAAAGGAAAACCTTGAATTGGGTTAAGTTCCTGAATAAGTCCAGAGACCTGGTTGTTCAGATGAGTCACCTGTGGCCCACCAGGAAATCCCTGCAATTGATGTGGCGGAGGAAAACTTGGTGGCAGATGCATCTGTTGCAAAATAGGATGATGACTTGGAGGATCAAATCCAGGAAATCCTCTGCTCAGATGGTGCATCTGAGGGCGGACCATATTTGCAGGAAATTGGTAATTTAGCGGTTGATCATGATGAAGAATGCCATCTGCAATCTTCATTGGTGTATTACTATGAACAGTATGAGAATCTAGTGAATTAAACATCGGTCCAACATGGTTCAAACGGTGGGGATGAAGCTGAGGAGAAGATTGTTGAACATGAACATTTGGAAACGGAATATCCGGCTCCCTCCTACTGAAGGGAATTTGATGGAAATGCGAAGGTACTTGCTCTCTAGCATATTTTTCTTCCTTGAAGATGCCATGAGCTGCAAAGTTTTCAGCAACATCAAATGGTGCATTGCTGGATGACAACTCAGCTTTATTGGGATGCCGACCAGGCATTAAGCTCTGCAGACTCAGAGGATCACTAACAGTTATCAGGCTATCCTCTTCAGGAAGCCGAATTTCAGCTGGCCCGTCAAAATTGCTAAGCTTGGGCCCTACTTCATGTTGTAGCTGTAGAGCATCTACTTCAGTTCGAAGATGATCAAATTTGGAGAAACGATCTTCTGTAATGTCCATATTAGATTGATGACTTCCATTCAATGCCAACCCATTGCTTTCGTGAATATTCCTGCTTGATATAGCTTCACTTTCTACAGAAGCTAGCATACTTTCATCAATTACGGGATGGGAAGATCCATGAGGGTCGAATGGTTCGACTCTGGCAGACCCAGCAGAACTCCTTTGAGCAGAGACTGGAGCTCCAACTGATTGCAGCTCCTTCATAAAAGCAGTTCCAAAAAGAGTTTCAAGAGTCAAAGTGTTCCCATGATTAGGAAGACTATCACTAGTTGTCTCTTTGGAGTCCCCTGGCTTATTGCTGGTCCTTTCTCCTTCAAGAGTGTCCACCTTATCTGCAAATTTAGCATCAAAACTGGGGAACAGCGCCACATCGTTGTTGTTCGTTCCCTTGTGTAACAAAGAAAGGAGGTGCTGGGATGCAAGATTATCAATATTGGCTCTTGGCTGCTCAACCTTTGCCTCATTAACATCCCAAGCCTGCAAAGGCTGCCGCAGGTTCGAGCCACGATCACCAATCTCTGACAAGATGGTGTTCTCAAGATCTTCACATGTAAGGACAGATGGAACTCCCCCTGGTTTGCGATTGGTGGTCTGCTCGCGACTTCCAACTGCAGCAGATGCAGTGCCCTCTGTCATCTGCTTATCTTTAGGTTGAGAGTCCGAAAAGAGATTCTGTGACCACAGTTGCTCCGGCATTTGCACATCAGAAACCAATGATTCACCTTTTTCACCCACACCAATTAATGATAGCAAGTCTTTGGGCCTTCCAGAGAAGGTATCATTCGTAGTTTTCTTTTCTGCAGCCAAATTAGAAGAACATCAATGCTTATAACATATTCGTAATCAAAGCAACGACTTGAACAGCCTTTGGCCTGAGAACTTATGCAACCTCACCTTCTTCAACAAACAAATGAGCAAATTTGGAAGAGTGGCTACTGTGAGAGCTCCGTACGTCATCACCTTTAGTGCCTTGTTGCTAGAGAGGCAGTAAAATATGTCAGCGAAGTCATTAGGCAGACAGTTCCCCCTTTTGCAGTTTGATAAAAAAAAAATGTTCCAGGACTTTAGTCAACCATATATGTACTAGTAAATTTCAGCTTCAAGTTAAGAATAAGGATTCATGCGATGTCCTACAAGGAAAGTATTTGACAAATTTCTAGGGATGCACAACACCAAAAGATCTAGTTAAACCTTTTCTTAGACATAATCAAATTTTCCATTTATCAAACTTCCCTTAATGACTGGCCCAATAGACAATCACACTTTCCCATTTGACAAGTCGACCAACAATGGCCCTTTATCAGTTACAAAAGTGAAAAGAGTCTGTTGAAAATCAGAACCAGATTTTCTAGTTAGCAGCAGAAGTTCAGTTATTTTTGTTTCCAGATTTTTCAGGATCTTGTTTGTTAGCTTTTAGGGATTTGTTTCCTAAGTTTTAGGGTGCTGTTATTTTCTGTTTCAACCAGCAGATACTAGCTAGATTTATGGCTAGTATATCTGGTTTGTTGTTTCATTAGTTAGCACAATAATTAGCTGGACCAGCAGCTATAAAAGGCTAGAGGCCTCATGTAATTATGTAGTTCTGGAGAATAAAAAACTCAGTATAATTTTCTCTAAATTTCTTCATGGTATCAGAGCACGATCTGGACCATTCTTTTCCACCATATCTCTGAGTGTTTCCACCATGACAAAATACCCTACAGCTCCGAACTCTTCTCCTGGTAATCAGAACTCTCCTCTGATTACCCAACCTTTCAATGTATCCGAAGGTGGAAACCTTCTCATCACCGGTCATAAACTTACCGGTCACAACTTCAATCAATGGTCCCATTCTGTCATGATTTTCGTTTGCGGAAAAGGTAAAGAAGATTACCTTACTGGAGCTGCCGTACAACCTGAGGAGATGAGCCCAAACTATCGTACATGGAAGGTGGAGAATAACATGGTGATGTCTTGGCTGTTGAATTCAATGACGAATGAAACAGGGGAGAATTTCATGTACTACAAGACAGCGAAGGAGATTTGGGATGCTGTCCACGAAACTTATTCAAACAAAGATAACACCTCAGCCATCTTCGAGATCAAGGGCATTCTTCATGATCTAAGGCAAGGGGAATCTTCGGTTATTGATTATTTTAACCAACTCATACGTCATTGGCAGCAACTTGACATGCTGGAAGATATGATGTGGAGTTGTCCTGAAGATAGCAAGCGGTACAAGCAGATTCAAGATCGAGAACGTATCTACAAATTTTTGTTAGGCTTGAATCAAGAGCTTGATGAGGTACGTGGACGAATTCTGAGCATAAAGCCCCTACCTAGTGTACGAGAAGTTTTTGCGGAGGTCAGGAGAGAAGAGACTCGGCGAAAGGTGATGCTTGGTTCGTCAAACAATCAGACCAATCCAGAAAATTCTGCCTTAATAGCCCGAGGATCTCAACCATCCTACAGTCGAAGCACTCAGTCAAACCACAACCAGCGAAGGGGTGGCCGTCCATGGTGTGATCATTGCAAACGGACGGGCCACACAAAAGACACATGCTGGAAACTTCATGGTCGGCCAGATGATTGGAAGCCATCATCCTCCCGTCCTACTCAAGATCGGGAGAGCAGAAGCAACATAGTCCAAACCGAAACAAACGCTTCGGTAGATTCGAGTCCCTTTAACAAAGAGCAGCTGGAGATGCTAAAAAAGCTGCTACAGGAATCAGTTCAAAAGGCAACCCATCCAGAAGGGGTTAGTACAGCAACGATAGCTCAGCGAGGTAATTCTCTAAATGCTTTTAGTGCTAAACATGAGAAAATCACCTCTTGGATTGTAGACTCAGGAGCATCTGACCACATGACCGGAGATATCACAGTGTTCAATGAGTACAATCCATGTCAAAACAGCACTAGTGTTCGAATTGCTGATGGTTCTTGCTCAAGGGTGGCTGGTGTTGGATCAGTGGTTATTTCAAAAGATATCACTCTGAATTCAGTATTATTTATTCCCAAACTCAGCTATAATCTTCTCTCCATCAGCAAGTTAACCAAAGATTTAGGCTGCATTACTAAATTTTTCCCCCACTCATGTGAATTTCAGGTTTTGAACTCGGGGATGACGATTGGCAGTGCTGAGATGGATGCGGGCCTCTACCTTCTGCGAGCTAACGCCTCCGAGTGGAAAAACAAGAAGTTGTCATGTGTAGCATCTTGTGCTAAGGAAGAGAGTGACGTCAAATTGTGGCATTATAGGTTAGGTCATCCAAATTTTTCGTACTTGAAAAGGTTGCTACCTTCTTTGTTCAAAAAAGATTCCGTAAAATTTCAATGTGAGGTGTGTCAATTATCCAAACATACTCGCAGTTCATACCCTTTGCAACCTTATAAGTCTTCTCATCCATTTCACATGATTCATAGTGATATCCGGGGACCGTCTCGTGTCAACAATATTTCTGGTTCTAGATGGTTTGTTACCTTCATTGATGATCACACAAGACTCACTTGGCTTTTTCTAATGAAAGAGAAATCAGATATTGGCCGAATTTTTCAAACTTTCAACCTAATGATCCAAACCCAATTCAGCACAAAAATCCAAGTTTTCAAAACAGATAATGGGAGAGAGTACTTTCACTCACAGCTTGGGTCATATCTAAATAGCCATGGTATCATACATATAAGCTCTTGTGTAGATACTCCACAACAAAATGGAGTAGCAGAGAGGAAAAATAGGCACCTTTTGGAAGTCGCCCGTTCTCTTATGTTAGCCACCCATGTTCCTAAACACTTTTGGGGAGAAGCAGTGTTAACAGCCACATATCTCATCAATCGTATGCCTTCCCGTGTCCTAGATTTCCAAACACCATTTCAGAAGCTACTTCATACATACCCACATATTCGTTTTGCCTCACATATCCCACTCAAAGTATTCGGCTGCACATCATTTGTTCATATAAATCAGCAACATCGCAGCAAGCTTGATCCTAAGTCCCTCAAATGTGTGTTTCTAGGATACGCACCAAATCAAAGTGGATATAAGTGTTATTGCCCACAAACAAAGCGCTTTTATACCACCATGGATGTTACCTTCTTTGAGCACCAGCCCTTTCACTCCAAAAATACCATTCAGGGGGAGAGTTGTGAGGAATATTATTTTTGGGACACTTCTCATTCACTCGGGTCTCATTCACTCGGGTCACAACAAAATTCTGCTTGTCTTCCGTGTCTACCCATTCCAACATGCGACAGCCGTCCAACATCCGAAAGTCTTTCATGTCTACCCATTCAAGATGCTACACAAGACAAAAATAAAGAAGTAATTGTCTACTCTAGGCGGAAAACTCAAAAGGAGTTGGAGGACCGTACTACATCAAGGCCGGCTCAAGAGATAGATCCGAGTTCAAGACCCACATTCGATGAAGGTAATGCTCCTATAAACTCAGAAAATTCTGCTGTACTTGATGATCTTGATCAGCCTATTGCTCTTAGGAAGGAGAAGAGACAGTGCACTCTACATCCCCTTAACAATTTTGTGTCGTATGAAAAGTTGTCTCCGAAATACAAGGCATTTGTTTCAACGTTGAGCGACATTCAAATTCCCAAGAATATCCAGGAGGCACTTGCTCAATCCGAGTGGAAAAGAGCTGTTCTTGAGGAAATTCATGCACTCGAGAAGAATAAGACTTGGGAATATACAGAATTGCCAGTTGGGAAGAAACTGGTGGGATGTAAGTGGGTCTTTACAGTTAAGTACAATGCCGATGGTAGTGTTAATCGTTTCAAGGCAAGATTGGTTGCTAAGGGATTCACACAATCATATGGTATAGACTATGAAGAAACCTTCGCTCCGGTGGCCAAACTAAACTCCATTAGAGTGTTGCTCTCCCTTGCAGCAAACTTGGATTGGCCCCTACAGCAATTAGACATAAAGAATGCCTTCTTAAATGGGGAATTGGAGGAAGAAGTCTTTATGGAAGTCCCACCAGGAATTGACACTAAAGAGAGCTTCAACAAGGTGTGCAAACTCAAGAAATCCCTATACGGCTTAAAGCAATCACCTCGTGCTTGGTTCGAGAGGTTAACAGGGGTCGTTCTGAAGCTGAATTTCACTCAATGTCAAACAGATCATACAATGTTTGTCAAGAAGTCAGCTGAAGGTAGAAGAGCAATAATGATCGTATACGTCGATGATATAATCCTAACTGGTGACAATCTGGAGGAGATTGGTAAACTGAAGGATATCTTGGCACAAGAATTCGAGGTTAAAGACCTCGGTCAACTCAAATACTTCCTAGGTATGGAGGTAGCTCGGTCACGGAAAGGAATTGCAATTTCCCAACGCAAGTATACTCTTGATCTCTTGAAGGAAACTGGTATGCTTGGGTGCAAACCAGCTGACAACCCCATGGATTCTTCAAATAAAACTGAGATGGAAGAAGAAGGACCATTGACGGACAAAGGGAGGTATCAAAGATTAGTTGGTAAATTGATCTATCTCTCACATACTCGGCCAGACATTGGTTTCGCAGTAAGTATGGTTAGTAGATACATGAACCAACCAACAGAGAAGCACTTGCAGGCAGTTTTTCGAATCTTACAGTATCTGAAGAGAAGTCCTGGAAGAGGGCTTTACTTTAAGAAAACAGAGGAGAGAAACGTGGAGATTTTCACTGATGCAGATTGGGCTGGATCTCTTACGGACCGAAGATCAACAACCGGGTATTGTACCTTCGTGTGGGGCAACATGGTTACTTGGAGAAGCAAGAAGCAGCCCGTTGTCGCTAGGAGCAGCGCTGAAGCAGAGTTTAGAGCAATGTGCCAAGGAATATGTGAAGGCATGTGGCTGAGAAGAGTCTTAAATGAACTAGGATTCACTAATACCAATCCTATGTCACTATTATGTGACAACAAAGCTGCTATTGAGATTGCCAAGAACCCGGTTCATCATGATAGAACAAAACATGTGGAGATCGATCGACATTTCATCAAAGAAAAACTCGATGAAGGAATTTTGAAGCTCTTGTATGTTCCAACCAATCATCAAACAGCGGATATACTGACCAAGGCTTTATCCAGAAATAGTTTCGAGACTCTAAGGTGCAAGCTGGGTATGATAGACATTCATAACCCAGCTTGAGGGGGAGTGTTGAAAATCAGAACCAGATTTTCTAGTTAGCAGCAGAAGTTCAGTTATTTTTGTTTCCAGATTTTTCAGGATCTTGTTTGTTAGCTTTTAGGGATTTGTTTCCTAAGTTTTAGGGTGCTGTTATTTTCTGTTTCAACCAGCAGATACTAGCTAGATTTATGGCTAGTATATCTGGTTTGTTGTTTCATTAGTTAGCACAATAATTAGCTGGACCAGCAGCTATAAAAGGCTAGAGGCCTCATGTAATTATGTAGTTCTGGAGAATAAAAAACTCAGTATAATTTTCTCTAAATTTCTTCAGAGTCTTTACTATGATGCTCAACAGTATGTGAGTTAGTTCTCCTGCTCACAAGCACCACATATAACCCTCTCTAGTTGCCTCTAAATGATAGAACATGTTTGATTCCTTTTCTACGAAGATCCAGTGATTCGTGGCTAAAACATTATTTGACATGAGACAGATGCTTTAGATAACAGAATATTTAACTGAACCTATTAGAACTGCCTCATGGTTAAATTTGTTATCAGGCTCTAAGTACGCTATCCGAACAACTATCCTCCAGAGAAGGTACAAAACAGAAACACAATAACTGGATGACAATTACCTCAGTATGTGAAGATGAGACGGCACTTTCTAATGATAAAGCACTACCAAAAAGTTTTTCCAGAATTGTAGTGGGATGATCTGATTGACCCATCATTTTCTTCCGCCCTGCCTCTTGAGAGTCAAGGTCTATGCTTTGCGCAATATCTGAAGATTCTGAAGTTTCTGAAAGATTGCAAGTTCCTAACAGTTTCTTCCCACCAAGAGTCTGATTAGAAATATCTAAAGCAGGTGATATGATGACTTCACTCTTGTCCATCTCTGAACTTCGGAGTTCTGGGGTAACATGTAGCCTTGTAATCAGACTCATTTGATCAGCTGTTTCCTTATCCCTCTGACCATCATCCAAGCCATTCAACACAATATTACCCCTCGCATGAAAAATGCTACCATCAGGTGCTGCAGTGTTGACCTAGTTAAAAAGAAGACAAGTGAACTCTATCAGTGGTTATGGAACACGATGATTAGTCTTTGTCACGATATAACTGCAGAACTCTATGTCAAGTTATGATTAGTGTGCTAGCAGGATGTCCATGATTGTAATGAAAACTTCAAACACTTGTTGAGCACCATAAATGATTCATATCTCATAGTGAGAACACTATCTAGTTGCGCATATCTCAGCTTTAGTATTTAAACAAAGGAAAAAGAAAAGGCAACCAAACAACTAATGGTACCACCATTCTACTGCGGTATAGAAAATGCTTTGGTTAAACCACAATCTGCAAGAAGATAAAACAAAATATCAACATGGAATGTATTTAATACAATCCCACAACCATAATGTGCCTTATATACATGTATTTTCTCATCACCAAAGAGATCAAGCTTTTGGGTTTGGACATTCTACCCTAATATTGGAGCACAAGTAAAGAGTTTAGATACTGTCACTCTCCTCAAAAACTCATTGCTTGTCACAGGTTCTCAACTGGCTCACACAAAATAAGAGCCGAGGCCAGTTCATGATATCAAGTCGAGTCACACCACCTTGTAAAAAACTGACTTACACGAGAGGGGAAGCATTAAGTATAATCTCACATCGCTTAACAACATGATTATAATGTGCCTAATATACACGTAGTCTTCCTCTCCTTAATAAATTAAGCTTTTGGATTGGGTGTTCTGCTTAAAGATAACACTAAGATAATGAAGTCTCCATAATTACCAAAGATTTTTTGCTTCTAGAACTTTGTTCAGGAGTAAATTAAGCAGGGAAACTCATCTTCCGTGAAAGAGTAAATTAAGCAAAGTTTTGCTACCCACAATGAATAGATATGAAACTATAGGGAAACTTTGTGATTGGTCAAAACAAGCAAGTTGAAAATCTTATTTCATCTCTTTGTGCCAACAATCTCCTGCTATGGATGACAGGATGACAGTGGTTCTCTAATTTGTTTCGGTGAATTAGACTTATGCAAGTAATCATCCTACATATGTATTAGTCCTTTTTCCCTATACATATGTAGGATGATTACTTGCATAAGTCTAATTCATTTTTATATATTTATTTTTATTTTTATATATTTATTTTTATTATTTTTATATAATTATTTCTTTTCCCTCAATCGGTCTTGCTTTTATTTTATTTATTTTTGGGTTCATCGACCGCCGACCCCAACTAGTTTGGGATAAAAGTGATGTTGATGTTGAAGTAATCATCCTACAATACCTACCTCCAAATTTGTACATCTTCTCAGCTTATTTCAAATACCTACCTCCAAATAAGAAAGAGGATGTTGCAAAAGCCATGCACAGAATATGCCACACAATTGCAAAAACATTCAATTCACTTGAATTGTTAAGAGAGGAACAACAACAAGCTAGTCTACATAGTAATAAAAGGAGCCTCAAGAAGTTTCCATACAACTAGCAACCAAGATATAGAGCAGTTAGACAAAATCATCTAAGACAAGATGACGCAGATCTGTAAGGTAAAGTACCTCTGCTGAATGTGACTTCCTATCCTGGACTGTTGTTGTGAATCCAGGAGGCACAAGTGGTCGGGGTCCAGCAATTTGTGATCCTAAAGATAGTTTTGCAGATTCAATGGTGGATGCTTTTGGTTCTTTGTGCTCATCTAATTCGTTACTTGTGTACAGTTGTTTATTCTGATCTGTAAAGTCATCCATAAGTGTAGAGATATCAAAGCCATCTTTACGCTTCTCTGGAGTATTTTTCTGCCGTTCTTGGAATGCTTTATGTTGCTCTTTCCTCATTAACTCAAATGAAGCTGAAAGAAATTCAGCAAAAGAATTAGAAGTGAGAGAACAGAAACCTGAGCTTTTAGCTGCTTAAAGTACTAAAACAGTGTACACAGGACAAAGTAGCATCATTCTACAGCCGCCACCGAGTACTTGAATGTCCATGCATGTCTCATTTGTGTGCGTCTGTGCTTTTTTTTTTTGTGCGCGAGCGCGTGCGTGTGAGAGAGAGAGAGAGAGAGAGAGAGAGATGGAACCTCTTCTTTTCCTTTCCTCTTCTGCTCTGTCCTCACTGGTACAGTCAGATGACCCAAATGTTTCATTATTAAATGAGTCATTAGCTTCTCTGCGTGAGTGTGGTAACGCCTGAAAAAGAACGACGCCATTACCAGGAGAAAATATCAAACAAAACTTAATTGGGGATTCACTACATAATACATGAACACCAATAAATGTAAATCATGTTATTTGCCAAAATCGTCCAGGCAGATATCAAAAATTGCAACAATTCCCAGGTAGCAGCGAGAAACCTTATAAGGACGAGGAGGATGATATGGCTCTGGACTCCTATTAAGCTGGTAGTGATCATTAGGTCGAAACTTTGCACCAGACACCCCAGGAGTGTACCCAGATGGTCGTGGAAAACCGCCACTGCCAAGAAGTCCATCATGCTCAGGGGCCTGCCAACCCCGTCGTGATGGATTGGCATAACGTTTTCCTGTATCTGCATTCCATGAGCAAGAATTCATTCCAGATAAACTAATCAATGAAGATTCTCATCCTCTGGCAGCACCTTAACAACACTTAATAAGACATCAAAGATTGCAAAAAGCCACTACATATCAACAAATTCTCAATGAAGTAGTCAGGGTGATCAGAGTTTGCCTCAGGATGTAATTGTCAAAACATTATAAAACTTTTGGCCTAGGAGTACAGTATAGGAGAGCTGATATAATCAGGCACAATTTTGATGACTAAATTGAGTATCCACTTGAAATTCAAGAAGCAGAGATCTAATAATGAGAGCAAGAACTTATAAGATGGTACTTTCAAGAGCCATCACTGCATGGAGGTGTCAATTGACATCTCATCAAGCACAAGGACAGAAGACTTAATCAATATGAAAGGATGAAAATAACCATTATGCCAATTATTTCAACTCCAAATGCATGTCAACCATAGAATTTATTATATTTTCATGAATAGGGATCCTGAAGCATCCTAAAGTTCTTTGTAAGTACAGGTTGAGCAAATCTGTCTCTGGAAGAACAAATTACTCCGTAGTGAACTATGAAGAAGTTCCCCATGATTGCTTAATTACTTAGACAATAATCAAGAGGCCAGATGCCATTTGTATATACTACTACATGTGCACTGACACTGGGCTTACAAGCTACAAATGGGACGAACACTCATAAATTAATAATAAAACCCGCGTGAAGAGACGTGCTTCATGAATGAGAAATGAAATGGACCGGGGAATACCTCAACTGCAATGCAATCCAGGCAACAATGCGCCCAAATGCCATTAGCACTTGTTAATTAAGTATGCACAGAAGAGAAACCATATTCATGTTTACACTTATCAAAATGTATCAGAGCACCTTAACAAACAAACACACGTGAAATTGACTGACACTTGCATTCAATAAGTCACCCAGAATGCTACCAAATATGTCCAACAAGAGATGGTTTTTGAATGAGAGCCTAAATGGACGTGGTTATATCTCAATGTGTACCTGAATCCCATTCAGACTGTGAGTCACTGTCTTTATCGCTCCATCCAGAAGAGCGACTATCCCACCTACCATGAATTCCCCGAGAATAATTACTTACATCTCCTCTCGTAGGTGGGGACGATCCATATTCATTTCGCCTATAACCTTGCAGCAAAAAACTGCCGGGGATTCTTTGCCGGTCTTGGGAAGCATCCTCAAATTCACTAAGCGAATAAAGCCGATGCACATCAGAACAGCATGTAGTCAAACCCAGCATGCGTGCAGCCAAATATAGCATACCAACAACTAAAACTCTGCATTTTACATATCACGTTGTAAATGAAAATGAATCACCAGGATCTTACGCAAGAATTGATTCGTCGAATCCACGAGGCAAATTCTTGCAAATATCCAATCCACTCAGAGACAAGAGAAATTCCCGTGAATATGATATCTTTGTATTCCTGAACCATCAGAGGAAGTTTGTTATTGTTCCAGAGGGTGGTTACGAGCTAATACGCAATAGAATATCCATCAAAAATTGAAACTGGAGATTGGTTCCCTACTTTGTTTCATTAGTCAACTTGATCGGATGATCCGATAGGCATGGATCTCCATTGTCTGAGCTCATGTTGCACAATTAAGCGATTGCCGTCCTCCACGACAAGACTGATCAGCAAAAGCACTAAGAGCAAAAACCCGAAGCCCTTGCAGTTTGATGTCAAAAATCAGGCAGCAATCAAAAGGTAAATTTCAAAAATCAGGTGCTCTTCCTAATAAACCCGAAACTCATAGAGCTTCAAACATCATATCTGCTTGAAGCCAACCACTCGCCTAACCGAGTAGAAATGGTGCTGCATCAAGTAATGAGGTGAGCATCCAAGTCGCCCATCCGCTGCCCGTAAAGACTTGCGCAAGCAAAAACGTATCCCGCAAGACGATGCAAAAGCCTGCGCGAGCTGATAGCTAAAGCTCGATTTCTCATGAATCCATCTCCCAGAAAACCTTCCAAATCGTAATATCTTTCCAAAAACTAATGCTGCCGAACGTACGTGCTCACAGAATAGCTCCGCCTTCCATTGGACCCAAATCGCGCGCCAGGAGAGACAAAAAAATCAACCGCCCATGATCTGAACTTCCACAGACTCGACACACCAGCTCCGACTAAGGAAAGCAACAGGAGTACATCTAGGGTTTTGCGCTGATCTTGAAGCTACAAGGAGAAGAACTAGGGTTTTGTTCCCATGACTAGTCTCGGATCCAAGCAGGAGGAGGTAAGAGGAAGACGGGGGGAGAGCTCGAGAGAGGCCGCGAAAGCTGGAATCGGATTGGAAACTTTTAGGCGTTTATCTCTTGCGCGTTTTTCACCTCCAAAGCCGAACTGATCGACGAGAGAGAGAGAGAGAGAGTGGGACAGAGAAATTTAGAGAGACAACAGACGAAAATTAGAGAGAGAGATACTGGCAATAGGCCTTCCCCCTCTCTCTCTCTCTACTGTAATTGTCGAAAATGGTAACTATGAAATGGGAGGAGATATTCACACGCGTGCCCTATCGCGCGTGTAACGCCTGTGCGAGAAGGAAAGCACTAAACACTGGCCACGATTCGAGCGATAAAGAGAGATTTTGGACGTTGTGCTCCTTTTGTCGCGAGGCGCGTGGGGGAGCGAATTTCTGACTTTAGCCGATGAAATTTACCTTTAGGTTCTCCGAATTTATTGGCCAAAATTGAACATCTCAATCGGTTTCTTTCCCATGGCTACTCAAGGAGGGAGGAATTTTTGTGATTACGGTTAGGATAATAATCGAGCCAACTCAACGCTAAATTCGAGCTTGACTTGACTATTCGGCGTTCGAAAACTCGACTAGGATTAATTCATTAAGTAACTCTGAGCCCGATCTTAGAAAGAACTTGGAATAATATGAGCTTATTATGCAATTTTAGAGGACACATGTGTCTAACTTTCAAGTGACGAAATTTTGGAACAAATAATTGAAGCTTCGTTAGGCTTGCGAGCCTGTGAAACTGAAAATTGACGAGCTCGACTTGAAATCGGATGAGTCAATTTCGCGCGATCCATCAAATCGAGCTAGAACTATTCACAAGCAGCTTGATTCGATTTCCCTCATAATCAAAGCTACAATGTTAATGTAAAAGCACGACATATTCAAATTAATCAAACTTTGGAAACTGTGTGTTTTAATCAAATTACTTCTCCTCATTTCATTATTACTAGGAAATTATTAAAAAAAGTCATAAACCTATTGTAATTGTAAATTTCAATCCTAAATATTTTTTGTCAATTCAATCATAAATATTTTTGCATTTGTGACGATTCAATCCATCCGGCTAACTTTGACCAATCGATGATGACGTGGCAATTTTATTGATATTTTAATATTCCCATTTTTTAAATTATTTTTAATTTTTAATTTTCTTTTTCCCTTTTTATTTTATTCCTCTTTCTTTTTCTTTCCATATTCTTCCTTCAGTCGGTCGCCGAGGCCGATGACTAACCAGAGGTGGGGCCGGCCTCTCCATGGCTAGGCGAGGTCGGCGATCCACATGAGGGAGACAATGGAAACAAAAGGAAATATAAAAGAAAAATAAATAACTAATTAAGAAAGTTGAAAAATATTAAAATACTAATAAAATTTATTTACGTCGACGTCTGTCGCGCCACGTCGGTAATTTTTAGTTAGATAGACTAAATTGGCATAGATGAAAAAGATTTACGACTAAATTGACCCAAAAAAAAAAAAAGAATTGCGACTTTGATTGATCCAGTCACATCTTGCCTTGTTCCATAAGATCGAACAAGAATAGCAAAAATTAGTTTTAGTAAGCAATTATATTATGAGCATCTAAGTAATTTCCGTAAATTAAGAAAGGTAAAAAAAAAACTACTCAATGTCTACAGTATACGAACTGGCCGACAAAGTTAGTCATGGATACAAAGTGTTACTATTTTGGGTCGACGTATTTTGCAGAGGACAATAAAGCGGTGCATCAAGCATGCCTGAAAAAAAAAATTATCGTAAATACGCGGTTATAAATATAAGTCGACCTTCTCATCGTAAATATGGACATTAGCTAGGTTTTCATTATGCTGAAATTGATCTAACGGACTCCGATCGAAACCTCAAGAAAGAGACAGCTAATTTTGAAATATTACGATGAGGTCTCGTTATCTTTGCTGGTTTAGCTAGAAAGGTCCATAGGCATTATGAAATGTGCATGTTATTGACTTAGTGAAAATGACTTGTAATGACGTCCTTAATGGCAATAACGCTAGAAAAATATGTTGCAAACGACGTCACACTTGGCTAGTAGGCTTTTAAAACTGTTTCTTGGGAGCCGTCGGGTCGTGCTCGCGAATTCAAAAACTTGCTGTTTTAGATGGAGAGAGAGACAGAGACAGTGACAGAGAGAGAGAGAGAGAGAGAGAGAGAGAGAGAGCTTGCTAATTGGTTGGATCGCGGGCAGACATAGCTAATCCAATTAGGGACATTAGTAATCATCTTATTAACAAAAGATAACCCATAATGTCAAAAATAAAACTGAGCTTGCAAGAATTTTGTGAGTCAGATATGCTATTCAAAATTTCAAGGGGGAGGAGGCATCCGTTGAAATAACTCAATCTAATATATCTTAAAAGTTTTAGGTTTTGAAAAGTAGAAAAAAAAAACTCAAAAAATATAGGCATTACATAATTTGAGAAAAGCAAAAAATCAAAATAAAAGTCACTTCAAACGAATTATGATCATCGTAAGATTTCACACACTTTTTCTGCGCTTTCTTTCTTCTGCTCAGCATTGAGTTTCTGTCCTTTTACGACATCGACTAATCACACCCTATTTCAATAGCCCTCCATTTCGTCATAGCTAGATAGCTACAATGTCATCTGATAAGGCGGGGCTTTTTTCGAATGAGGATATCAAAACCCACAATTCAACAAAGTAAAGGTAGGACCGTAGGAGTTGGGTGGAATGTATATCTCTTACATGGGATTGGCGAGGATATATCGAGTCAATCCCGACCCATCTCGCATCCTAACCTTTTCTTTACAATTAAAAGAAAATCATCCATTCGTTTATAAGTTTGTATAAGTTAAATCTTGATTGATATTATAATTTGTCACACATTTTTCAGTCTTATTACCCTAAAGAACAAGAGCTCTAATACATAAGTCTTTTGAATAAGACTTGGGAATAAGTTGAAAATAGGAAATAATTACAAACAAATAGAGTTTTGATCTTTAGTCAATTAAGGACTTAAGATTTTACTTTGGTCAATTAAGGATTTGAGATTTTAAAAACTCACAATCAAGTTTCAAGAACGTCATCCATAAAAAAAATTATACATAATAAATGACGGAGGCGGCCGACAACCGCTTGCAAGCCGCGAGGGCAAGAGGTGCTTGTGGAAGCTGGTTTGGGTCTACCGGTCTAGTACGCATTGCTTGACCTTTTTGGATGACTTAACTTATGAGTTCTATGTGTGATTTATTTTTAACCCATCAGAGTTAGCTTTAATTTTTTAGACTCATTTTTATATGATCATCTAAAAATTAACATCACACGTAGAAGTTATTTATGCAAAGTACAAATAAAAAATAAATCACGAACCGCCAAGAGGGACAGCAGCGATCCGGGAAAAGCACCCATTTTTTGTGGCCATCGTTCAGAGAAACCGCGGGAAAAATCTCTCTCTCTCTCTCTCTCTCTGATGGCAGGGATTCTGTCTTTCGCTCCCGGCACTCCCCACCTCAACTCCCGCCATAAAATTGCCTGTCCAGTCCCGGCCAACTACCCCAAGATCGACAGGTTGCGATGCTTCGGAGAGAATCCGACCCGTAATTCGTCCTCCGAAGCGAAGTCCGAGCCCGAAAACGCGCTCCTCAAGGCGGCCTGGTACGGCTCAGAGCTCCTGGGAATCGCGGCCTCGCTCTTCCGGTCGCCGGCGAGCGCCGAAGCGCCGGCAGGGGAGTTGGAGCTCGCTGGGGATGGATCGGGAGCTTTTGATCGGAGCCTAGTGGTTGAAACCATAAAGCAGGACTACCAGAGGTCCTACTTCGTCACAGGTGCGTGATTCTGCTCCTGCCTCTTCATGGATGACTTGGCCACATTGTATGTCTACCTGATTTCCCTTTCGATGGATAGTGCCCACAAGTAGTCACTTCAAAACGTTTTGTAGAACGACATGATTCGATGAGGATTGTCTCAATTCGCATGTTAAATTGAGTGTCTGCCCTGCTATTTTTAAAGCCTGAGCTATTTGGCAACGACTAAAGGGGGCTTGTTGGCTTGATTGGTCTCAGCATATAGAATTGGCATAGAACATATTCTAGATTTGTCTGTTCAAAACTGAGGTTGTCATGGCAAACTTCCATTAAGCCTGAGCTATTTGGCAACGACTAAAGTGGGCTTGTTGGCTTGATTGGTCTCTGCATATAGAATTGGCAAAGAACATATTCTAGATTTGTCTGTTCAAAACTGAGGTTGTCATGGCAAACTTCCATTAGCAGTGTACATATTCTAATGCCTCTGAAGGAAAAAGTGGTTATGAAACCAACTCAGGTCTAACTTCTAAGTCTAACGTTTGGTGATTGAAGAACTGGGCTTACCCTTTACAAATTTTGCATGCTTATGAACCTCGCAGATGAGTGCTTTATTAGACAATATTGAGTGTGAATTTATACTTCTCTTTACACTCTGGCAGAACCAGCAGGAAATGCCATGGAGTATTCCTTTTTTTTTTATGCTTTGGTTGACTGTAGTGATTATCTTGCTATTCTCTTTCCGAAGTCAGTTTCCAGAGGACTACGATAGTCCTCTGTTTCTGGTGTTTAGTCTCTTCACTGCATACTTTATAGCCACGAGTCCGAATTTTCAAAGACCCCTCATTACCTAATCTTCAGTTTTGATAGCGAACTGAATGGGTCTTACCAACTGAAGCCCCAGTAACAGAAAAGATAATAAGAGTTCCTATCAGTTCAGCCCTGAAGGTGTGCAATTGCTTGTGTCCGATATAGGTGTAGAGATGTCATGCATACAGAATAGCGAAAGTACTAATATCAGTTATATTACCACGCTTGTCAAATCAGATTGTAATGTGGGAAACAGGTGAGGTGTCGATCACATGAGAAAAATAGGATTCAGAATGGTATAGAGGCATGTTTCCAGTTTCAGTGTTCCTGGTGGATTTATTTGTCTTTAAATTCAAATTCTCCAACTTTGTTTTGATCTATGTCTGCATGATTTAAGAATCTTTGGTCAAGCTTACGTGCCTTCTGCATTGATTAGGAAACCTCACACTCCATGTTTATGAAGAGGATTGTGAATTTGCTGACCCAGCCGGTTCCTTTAGAGGGCTTCGTCGCTTCAAAAGGAATTGTACCAATTTTGGTTCACTTATTGAGAAATCAAATATGAAGCTTACGAAGTGGGAAGATTTCGAGGTCGGCTTTCAGACATGATTAATCACCCTTCAGCAACCAGCCATGTCATCCTGATTATAGCGATTCCTAAAATTTCTGAGCTTACATCTTCTGAACATCTTGTTCTTCGTCCTCTCTAGAAGTCCAAATGATAACTTTTTCTGCATTTGGTGATCCCAGGACAAGGGAATTGGACACTGGCGTTTTAGTTGCATCTTGTCCTTCCCTTGGAGGCCCATTCTCTCTGGTACATATTGATTCATGTTATGCGCGAATGAAATATTTGCTACCTGCATTGAGGTTTTATAAGATTCGTGTGACTATATCATATTGCAGCAACTGGATACACAGAATACTTTTACGACGTGCAGTCTGGAAAAGTATGCAGGTAACATTTTAAAGGGGAGAATTACTCTCTTTATTTGTCTTGCTTCCGGTTTTAGCAACTTCTTAACTATGCAACTTTGTCAGACACGTGGAGCATTGGAAGGTTCCCAAAATGGTGCTATTGAAGCAAATTCTAAAGCCTAGCCGATGGGCTTGGGAAAAGAAATCGGGCAGGTGAAGGAATTGATTCAGATTACTTTGGTATAAGAAGCTACACAATGGAGATGAGAAACTGCCGTTTGCAAGGAAAAAGTTTGGCAGAATGAATGCAAATAGCTTATCTAGTATATGTACAAAGTTTAAGATTATCAAGTGGCAGTGTACAACATATTCAATTGGAACGTTTTCAACTTGATTTGGTTCTTCTCAATATTAAAAGCTTGTTAGGCCCATAGATTGTTCTTTAATTTGATCTCTTCCCTTGCAATACATCTTGCTCACATTATACTTGAATAGAATGATGTAAACTATGATTCTATAGTTTGTAGGAGTGCCGTGATTTAAACCTGCAATTGTCATGCAGAATCCCGTCAATTGTATTTTGCGGTTCTCGGTAACTATATCTCGAAAAGTTATAACCATTCGAGCTGGTCGATGTTTTCAACGTTCTGTATGCAAACTAGTCTACCCCAACCATAATTACATGAATACTAGTTATAGGTCGCATACTGATGTTCTTTTTGAGTTTTGATTGTGTTGTGGAGCAGTTTTGCTGCGTGCCATCATCATCGAAATTAACTACTGGAGCTGCTCCAAGAAATACAGAAATCAAGCCTTGTGATAGTTCATACTTCTTGTCTTTCAGCAGACTTAGATCAGGAAAAGTGACGAGATCACAATAGACAGACATCAAGTGAGAAGTGGCTGGTACTCGGGCGGAAAGAAATAAGTGATTATGAGGATGTTCGGTTAGCCATACGGATGGACTTAAAGATGGTGGAATTCAAATGCTCGAATCGGTTAGAACGTCACTTTTTCAAGACGCGCTTACAATGAAGGCGTGCGGTGGAACTCGGTACAAGTCACTAATACTATTTTCGATTTCGAGCTAGGTGCCATCTCTCGTACCTCGTATCAATCCCCACCACACTAAATTTAATTCGTCTCTTGATACACAAGTCTAAGCTACCAACCAACCAACGAAGCCTTTCGCTGTCCAATTGGCCACCCCGATTGAATGGTTCGTCCCTGCTCATTTACTCCCTTGGCTCGTCTATTGATTGGACGTCATTGCATTAGGCCTCCTTGACTTTCCAGACTGTCTATATAGCAAATGGGCAACGAGGAGACCGCGTTTACCATTCCTCTCTCTCGCAGAAGTGCTCGATGTGATTTGGCAAGCAAAATCGAACACTCAAATGCACAAAAGTCTTCGACCCAAAAAAAAAAGTGCAAAAGTCGTGAAATGGTCGGGCGGGATACAAAATTTGTGTCGTTTGGGAAAATTCCCAAGAATGTCCGACTTGTATTTTTTAAATACTGGTTTCATTTTCCTGAAGTTAGATCTAACGCTTTATATGTACATATATTTCCAGAGAGGACGCCACATTTACGCCAGAAATCAAAGCAAAGGGAAGTCAATTTTGGTCACGGGGTTAACCAGGCTTTTCCAGTTCAAAAGGTCAGACACGTGCTGCTCCTTTCCCCACTCATGCGAACATTCAAATAATTTTAGGCCGAAATTGGGACGAAGAAAAGAAGAAACCCACAAGAAAAATAATAAAGTAGAAGTGTCAAAACGTCTACTTTCACACCTACCGACACGGACTCTTGACTCGACCTCCCCCCCCAAAATTTACGCTCCTCGCTCTTCCTCATCCCTCCCTCCCTCTCCTTCAGCTCCAGCTCCAGCTTTTCCCAAGAAATCCGCCTCTCCTAATCCGGGCCGATTCGGGTCGGGTCGTCTCAACCGGGGGCCCCTCCCGCCCTCGCGCTCGTCGATGGAGTCATCGAGCTCGGGAGCCGCTGCTTCGGCCGAGCACAGCGTCCGAGGAATCCTCACGCATGGCGGGCGCTACGTGCAGTACAATGTGTACGGGAACCTCTTCGAGGTCTCGAAGAAGTACGTCCCCCCGATTCGGCCCATCGGCCGAGGCGCTTACGGACTCGTCTGGTGAGCTGATCTTTTCGAGCTTGATCGGGGGACTGGTCTTGTTTCTTTGATTATCCGCGTTGAATTGATTCTCTTGCTTCCTGATGTTCTTTTGTTTTGGATTCTCTGACTTGATCATACGACTGACTTTAGCTCCATAAATAGAATTGCTAGAATTTCGAGCGACGACTAGCATGAGTAATTTTCGCACGGTTGTCTTGACCATCTGGTTTGGAAGTTGATCTCGTGGATTATTTGGAAATGGCCAGAATTTTAGTATCTGACAAGAATGAATCATCTTCCTTGACTCGAGCTTCCACCCACGCGCTCTCATTTGCGTACTCTTAACTTATCCTAGCTCTGCTAATTCTTTTCTGTTAACTTCCTCCTCCTAAAAAAAAAATTCCATCTGTTCTACGAAGTTGCAGTTCAGATCGCCGCTGAAAAAAAAAAAAAAAAAAAAAAAAAAAAAAAAAAATGAGAAACAAGATGTGATTTGTGGAAATATTGGCTTATTTCTTGATGAACAGACGTATTGTTCTGTTTCGATTCCTCTGTATCGACTTTGAAATCGTCAGTCATGCAAGATATGTTGTTATGTCTTTATGTCACTTCGACCAGCGCTGCCGTGAATTCAGAGACAAATGAGGAGGTTGCCATCAAGAAGATCGGCAATGCATTTGACAACAGAATAGATGCCAAGAGGACATTACGAGAAATTAAGCTTTTACATCATATGGATCACGAGAATGTAAGTAAAAGATTCATTCTGACCTCTGCTCTGATTGATCTTATAAGTAGGAGTCTTGGTGCCTGCATGGAACCGTGTCATATGATTGTCATTTCTGTCTGCTCTTTAACATCATGCACTTGGAGGAAGTTTGCACATCTTGCTCATATGTGTTTACGTATGTCAAGTGGCATCTGACTTTTGGTTGCAGGGATCATGTAGATCTTGCTATTCATAGATTGTTACAATGGCTATACTAGATTGTTACCTGTATTTTGAAGGTCTTGTTTCAATGTGGAAGAAAATATGGAGCTTAAGTGTAGAGAACTTGGAAGCGGCTTAAATATTAGTTTTATTGTTGGCAAGTTCGCAGTATTTTGCTGTGTTGAAGTTTATCAAGGATGTGCTTTTATACTTACGCTGCATACATTCTCTAAATGAAATTGTGTTCTTGTCTGCTTGTCCATTTAGTATGACCTTCTCCATTGGAAATTAACTTGGCAGTAGTTTTTTTTTGCGATTCTCTTTCCACAGGTTATTGCGCTTAAAGATATCATACGTCCTCCAAGTAGGGAGAACTTTAATGATGTTTACATGGTGTCTGAATTGATGGACACCGATCTTCATCAAATTATCCGCTCCAATCAGACATTGACTGACGATCACTATAGGGTTAGTACTTCCTTTTCCTTTTTTTATGGAACGTATTTCATGAGATTGCCAACATTTTTCCTTTTTTGGTGTCATTTACTTAGAAGCAAAATATGGGGACTTCAACCCGGAGTACTAGAATTCAGCACGTGTTGGTTTGCTTGGACAATAGGAGATAATTAAGTCATTCCCTGATTAATTTAGTGGCTTACACTAGTTTTTTTTTTTGTCTCCTTCCTACATAAGAATCACGAAGGTTCCCTATGTCCTGAAAACTCTTTTTATCACTTGTTTTCTGGCATTAGTAGACCTCTCTTAGAATTAATGCACTTGGTTTTCTTGTTCAATTCGTATGTAACTTTGATTTATTTAAGGTATGGACCTCATTGAGGTTGTAGTGTCAGTGTCCCTTTGCTCGTCATAACCACAGTTTTTTGGGATAAAGTCTAGATTATGACTCATCTATGGTTGTGCAGTACTTCTTGTATCAGTTGCTCCGTGGTCTCAAATATGTGCATTCAGCAAGTGTTCTACATCGCGATCTGAAGCCGAGCAACTTACTTCTGAATGCGAATTGTGACCTTAAAATTGGGGACTTTGGGCTAGCTAGGACCACATCTGAAACGGATTTTATGACTGAGTATGTTGTTACTCGCTGGTATCGCGCACCGGAACTGCTCCTTAATTGTTCAGAGTACACTGCTGCCATTGATATTTGGTCCGTGGGTTGCATACTTGGTGAAATTATGACTAGGCAACCCCTTTTCCCAGGCAGAGATTATGTTCATCAGCTGAGACTTATCACGGAGGTATGATTAATGGAACTTGTTTTCATGGTGTTTAAGAAGGGACCGTCGCTTTTTATTGAACATCTCCTTGTTGGTTACCCTAACAATTAGAAAGTGTTAGGCATGTCGTAAAAATGTTTCAAATTTAGAACATGGTGTCCTCTCATTCTTTTAGCAAACACAAGTGTTATGTAGGAAATGAAACGTAAATGCCTTGATGATGCTTTTCCTCTGAAGATGCTTAATCTGCACAGTTTACGGATTTTCTGATTGGCATAGAGTCGGAAAGGTTGCTAACTCGATGCTTATCCCAAATAATAATTGATCAGTGAGTGTATCAGCTAAGTTCTTTCATGCAAATAGACTTAAATCTGATACCAGTTGATTGTTGAGAATTGAATCTGCTATTTGCAAGCTTTGAGTGCATTATAAAAGAGACGGAATGATTAGAATGTGGGAAGACTGAGACGTCCTCATATTCGTTGATGATTCATGTAGAGTTCAAGTTCCTGAATTGGTCATTCTATCGCAATAATGCTTAACTATGGAGAATGGGCTTATTGATTTTAATGAGAAGGACTAATATAGATCATCTATCAAAGATGTTGGTGTTGCTCCTATTTAGGGCTTATAATTTAAAATTTTCTCCTGTTGTTCTTAAAGATTGACCAAGGCAGTTGTTGAGTTCTTTAATAGAGGAAGTATTTATCCTGGATACACTAAGCACAGTGTATGCAGAGGAGTACCATTTTCTCCTCTTATTCTAAAAGATTGACCAAGACAGTTCTTGAGTTCTCTAATAGAGGAAGTATTTATCCTGGACATACTAAGCACAATGTATGCAGAGGAGCACGATTGGATGTTTTGCCTTGTAAAGTATTGTAATTATATATGAAACATAATGTCTGATTCCGTTTTGATGGCATCACTGACAAGACTTGTGCATATTGGGGTAAGATGTTGTAGAACATCATCCTCGATCATTGAGCAAAAGAAAAATAGAATTTGACAAGTCATGTATGTGAAAAGCTTATAGGTTCTCCTGATGACTCCAGCCTTGGGTTTTTAAGAAGTGATAATGCACGAAGATATGTGAGACAGCTTCCACAGTACCCAAGACAGCAATTTGCTTCTAGATTTCAGACTATGTCTCCAGGTGCTGTTGATCTCCTAGAAAGGATGCTCGTCTTTGATCCCAGCAAGCGAATTACAGGTATGTCAGATGCTGCTAATATCTCTTGCATGTTGTTTTTTGCGCAATTAGGCTATGTGTCTAAAGGTTTGAAATCATGGATAATAGAAGGGGGCATATGATAATGGCCGGACTTTATGTCCTAAACTTATCGAATAGGTTGTATAGTTAGTGCCTGTAGATTCAAACATAAGGATGCATTAATCCTGGTTAACTGAACTTTGGCTTGAAGTTCTGGAAGCCCTTATACGAATACTAATGTTTTCTTTTTTGCTCTCTCCCCCTGCATATGCAATTGCTCGTATATCTTAATATGGTTTGTGTATTTTGATTTGCAGTTGATGAGGCTCTGTGCCACCCATATTTGGCCCCTCTTCATGATATAAATGAGGAACCAGTTTGCCCGACTCCCTTTATTTTTGACTTCGAGCAACCTTCATTTACCGAAGAAAACATTAAGGAGCTCATTTGGAGGGAGTCTGTGAAGTTCAATCCAGATCCCATGTGTTAGGGATTTGCGACAGGTTGTCGCTTCATCTACTAATGTTCTAAAAAAAATGAAACAAGAATGCTGTAGATAGCATAGATTTGAGGTTTTCTAGACAGTTGGACAAAAGTTTTTTCAGCTTTATTGGATGGCTATGTATGCTTATAATGTTCGACTTGTTCAATGGAACCAATGAGAATAGGTCTTCGGCTTGAGGCTTCTTTTGGCTGTGAAGAGCTGTGACACCAAGGTGGCCCCTGTTGTTCCTTGTGCTAAAGCATATTCTTAGGGTTTGAAGCCACAACTTTGCTTGCCTGGGACCTTTTCTCTGTTTCTGCTGGTGATGTCCAAGAATATCTGTTTGGTTTTCAGTAGTCTGCTTAGGTTTAGTAGAATGAAGCAACTGTAGATTGTTGAGTTATATTTCATTTCAGTTGGAATGCGATGCAAAGTCTTATTAGGACAACGCATTGGATTCCTCCGTATCTATATATATAGAAGAGTTGGTCCCTGTCGGTCCATCTAGAATCTAAATCGTAGTTTGTAAGGATCCGAACCCTTGCCAAACCCTTGCCAAACGGAGACTACTAACTAGCAACTTCTTCGGTTCAAAAGTGAATACGGATATACAAACTGAACTTAACCGATCCCCACATGTTCATGCCCCAAAGAGCCGATCATAGTTCGTAACCATTTTCTCAGGTTCTCATTCAAACACAGAACATGCAAATTTGGCATTCAGTGATCTGGGCTTTAAGCATACAACGACTAGCCCTTCGGTTCACTGCACATGAGAATCATGCATGGTTGCCCCTATAAATGCACTTCTTGAACGTCACTCCATCGATCGGGAGACTCGCCTCTGGGAAATGGCATGTCGTGGTTTCCTCCGGTAACATGCCACAAGGTTGAGGCGTGACCCCGCTTGTGATCCCATGTACGTTGCTGCATGTCCACGGCTCCTCTTTGGACTTAGGGGCCATCGTGATGGTCGCATTAGATATGCAAATTCCGGTGAACGGGTCCCCCTGGATCCCCTTGAACTGAGCTGCCATGGTCACGTTCTCGGCCACAATATCCCGGTAATTGATCCCGCTGACCATGGGTCGGGCCTTTGGGTTGTAGTGCTTATCCGGGTGTGAACCGTAATTGCCGTCCATCCAGAAGGCCCATTTCATGGTGTGCATCTTCATTCCCTTCACATAAATATCCTTCACATATCCTCCCCTGCCCAAAGCAGTCTTGATCCTGATCCCGGACTCGGTGTTGATGGCCGTGATGTCTTCGGCTCGGACGTCTTCGATTCCGCCGGACATCTCGCTTCCGAGAGCGATCATCGCGCTGTATGGGGAAATGCACGTGAGCCGTCGGATCACGAGCTGCCTGGTCGGCATTCCATACGAGATGCCGTACTCATCCCAACCACTCTTCACGGCCACGCAATCATCTCCGGAGACGATGTGGACGTCTTCGATCCTAGTATTAGTGCACGAATCTGAACACACCATTAAAAACCATTAGCAAGCAAGGAGACTAACATTTACCAACAGACGGTGGGAAAATTTATTAGCTGCCTCCCGAAATAGAGCTGGTACTAACTTTCGACAGTACGCTAGCACCAGTAATGACCTCAAACCTCGGTATGGGGAATCATGGGTCCAGCAATAAATTTGAGTTTGCAGCTCTTTTTTTTTCCCTAACAAATTTAATGGCTTGAAGTTGTAGCGGAGAAACATCACCTGGGTCAATCCCATCGGTGTTGGGAGATTTGACTGGAGCAAGGATCGTTATCCCTTGAATGACAATGTCACTGCAACTCGAAATTAACACGAAAACAAGCTCGATCATCAACGTTTCCTTGAATATAAGAACAGCAAACGACCCATAAAGAAAAGAGAAAAGGGCCTAGAGGGACTTAATTGTTCGTATTAACAAGAAGGAATTGGGAAATAACCTGCTGTAAACAGGATGGACGGTCCAAAATGGCGAGTTGAGCAGAGTCAAATTAGAGATCTGAACAGAGCGGGAGTGCATGATCTCGATCAGGTGAGGGCGGGTGTATTTCAAGCTGCCCTGGTGGAACTTCGTCCACCAAACACCACCCTGACCATCGATCTTCCCATTGTCCCCTGCACGAAACAGAAAATGCGAAAACAGGGTCACCTCAAAGGGTAACCTCCAAATCTATCTTTATGCAAACCCAAGTGCAGAAGTTCAAGCGATGCTTTTAAAGATTGGTTTTTGAAGCTACCAGTGATGATCACATCAGTGAGGTTGGTCCCGAATATGAAGCTCATGTACCTCCCTCCCGGTGCTTCCCTCCCATGGCCGTATGACGGCAAAGGTTCGCCCAGTGGCCAATCTCTTATGTCCTTCAAGCGTTCGACGAAATTTTATCAGAGAAAACCTCCGTCCTCTTTTGCTTTCAAGAAAACACAATTACATATACTGAAGCCAATTATTACTTCCCTACGCACGCTATCCAAAAAGTATTGCGCCATTCCAAAAAAAAAAAAAAATTCCCTTTTTTTATTTTATGTTTAGCCAAAAAATGAAAGGCAAGAAGCCATTTTCTTTGGATGCTGTTCTTATTCTATGACTGCCTTGTTCCTCTCAATGACATCAGACAAAAACGGTCCGTCCAACAAACAAACCCATCGCCTGCGGTTTCGTGGGAACAAGGATGTAGTTGCTAAACTATACCCAAAAAAAGAAAAGAGAAGAGAAGAGAATAAAATAAGAAAAGAGAGAAACCTGGGAAGCAAGAAGAACGGCTTGCCTATGCAAGTAGAGAGTGAAGTGGCTGGTCAAGTTGAAAGTCCCCGTCAACCACCTCCCGGCGGGGACGTAGAGCAAGCCCCCGCCCACGGCGGAGTACCGGCTGAGATGGGCGATCGCCGCCGCGAATGCCCTCGTGTTCAGCGTCTTCCCGTCGCCGATCGCCCCGAACTCCGTCACGGAGGCACTGTGAGCTCTGCAGCTCATTGCGCTGTACTCGAAGGTGTTGAAACTCTTCACGTCCCTGCCCTGGGCTCCACCCAGAATTGCCACGAACGCCGCGATGAATGCCCATAAGGTTACTCTCTTAATCACCTGCGTATGAAGAACACCAGAAAAAAGAAATGAATTCTTTCTCTCATTCTTCTATTTCTCTTTCTAGTGGGTTGCAGAACCCGGTCGAAAGAAACATTTTTTGGGTGTGAAACCTGATGAACTTGAAGATCAAGACTCAAGTTCAGAAGAACATAAAGTTCAAGGTATATTATTGGAAATAGACGAGAAGTTGCGGTTTTTCTTTTACCTGAGTTTCCATTGGAGACTTTGTTTTGAGCTCCATGTTTGGTAAAGTGTCGACTCGAGAGGTCTTTTCTTTTGCAGAGAGAAGAGATAATGCGGGCATAGCTAATTTCAGGCTCATTTATAAGCTTTTGGTGACTTCCTCGGGTCCATGTGTTTCCAAAATTATTTGTTAAAAGCAAATTTCACTGTGTTCCAAGCAATTTGATGCTTGTTGTGTTTCTCAGGCGGTGTTGAGGAACATGACGACCTGGAAGTCAGGAAACGACTTAATTCTAGGAGGTTTTCTTGCAGAAACCTTGAAATTTGAAGTTAATCATGCTAAAATGCTTGCATAAAATAGTGTGATAATGATATGCCCTTCTTTATTTAACCTTGCAGTTCGGTCCAAGAATCAAATCATTTCAATGATAACTTTTGTTGGAATAACCCCACTCAAAGGTAAGGTATGCGTCCGACCAAAAAAAAAAAAAACAGGTAAGGTATATATCCAAGGAAAAGTTACTGATGGTTTAATTTTAGTTTGGTCTTTCGATTTTTTGCTTTTTCTCTTTAATTCATGTTAAAAGAGTGGCAGTTTCATGCACGAAAGAGATAGAATCTTTAAAGACACACTAAGTATTAGCATTTAGAGTCATCTCGATTTTTTTTTATATGTTCTGCATTAAGTATTAGCATTTAGAGTCATCTCGATTTTTTTTTATATTTTCTGCATTAAGGTATTCTTACACATCGAGGAAAGATTCACACACAAGTTGCTACGAGGTTTTGAGATAGGAGCCAAGATAAGTGCCCTTTTTAATAACTAGTCACCTAATTGTCTTGGTTACAATCGCAACAAGCCATGCTTGAGCTTGGTGCTTACTGCTAAGTTCCACATTTAGGTGACTGATTAAGGGTCGAGACTGGTGGTGAAATTTTGCCTTAGTCACCTAATTATCTACGAATTATGTCACTGTCAGGGGGCCTCCACCCGGTCTATCAGCGCTGCTCCCCTACAGCAAAAGTTAGCTACCCTCTGTTTCAACCACGATTAACGGCAATAAAGAAGCAACCCCTTTTTCCATTTCTTGACTTCTTGATGTTTTTTTTTTTTTTTGTCAAGATTCTTAAAACGTTTGTTGCTTTTGAAATCGCAATCCACGAAGGTATCCCTCGGTGATGAACTACTCACTGCCTGGACTGGTGGGATTGGAGGCGATAATTCTGCTAGAGCAGTTTAAGTTTTGTTTGACTCTCATCATCACCCACTCCACTTTCTCTTGAAGATTCCCGTCTTGAAGCTGCTGAAATGTCTCTCTCTGTTTCTTGCACTAGAATTGGGCTGAACTTGGTCCTTGCCTTGTGGCTCCTAGAACTCGAAACTGCAGATCTTGGTGATTTATACCCATCAGAAACAGGTCGTATAATACTTTCCTACTTGGTTTCTAGGTTCTTTCAGGCCAAGTTTTGGGGTTATCCTTTGTCTAACTCGACAAAAAGCTCATTAGTTGATATGATAGCACAATTGAGACCAGTTCATACCCTGGAAATGACGAAGATGAAGCTTGAACAGTTGAAGAGACTCTTCTTTTTCCATAAAGGAGTCATCGACGCCGTGATCACCGGAGGCTGAATATAAAGTGCAGAGTGTTTCCTCTTTCCTCCGTAATTTAACTTGTGGGTACGCTTTAGTCAGAGTATTAAATGTATTGCGAGAAAAAAACCAAGGATTGGGTGGGCTCCACAACCTTTGTTGGCCCATGTCCGCTTTCGTGACGGAGTGAACTCTTTTCTACAGTCTGGTTCGACGGAAGAGGCCGGTGGCCCAATGCAGAAAAGACAGCAGGTAGGACCTCCCAGCCCTGCCCTGCCCTGCCCTGCGGGAAATGACACTTCTTCCTCGTTTTAGGACATAAATATCAAACTGCAATTTCATGTCAATTAGAGATAAGGCTATGAATTTTAAGACTAGTTTACGAGATTAGCACGTTATGGTTGTGACAGATTCTGATCCATCATTGAGCATCACCCATTTGCTTAAGGGTTAATACCATGAAAAACCCTAAACGGGTACACCTGTGACAAATTTGCCCCAAATTATTTTTTTGACCATGAAAAACCCCAAACCTGGTGCCTTGTGACAAATTTACTTCAAACTATTTTTTTGACCACCAAAAATCCTAAACTGGTATATCTGTGACAAATTTACCATAAACTAATTCTTTTGACCACAAAATACCCTAAACGGGTACACCCGTGACAAATTTACCCTGCTTAAATTGATTTAATATCACGAAAAATCTCAAATTGATAAACTCGTGACAAGCAAATGGTCAAAACTTCATACTTGGTATACCGTCAACCGCCACGTGTCACCAAATCAACAGTTTGATGATTAAATTTAACGAAAATTAACGGAGGGTAAATTTGTCACATGTGTACCAGTTTAGGGTAAATTTGTCACGTGTATACCGGTTTGAAGTTTTATGTGGTCAAAATAATAATTTGGGGTAAATTTGTCACAAGTGTACCGGTTTGAGGTTTTCCGTGGTATTAACCCTTTGCTTAAATGGGCTAGAAACCGACTTTCCATTAGTCTCACTTGGCTGTAACAAACAGAGAAAAACGAGGGGGGAAATTCAGAGAGAAGCTTTTCTATTAGAAAGGCAGATATATTGTAACATGAGTTTATGAGAACTCAGAAGTAATTTATCCTGTTACTACATTGCTTGAGTTCTACTTCATCAATAGGCAGAGTATCGGCCGGAAAATCGCAAGCCGTAATCTTCTCCGGCCCCTGGTCCGGCAATGAGTCGCACGGGGGCGGCGTGACCCCACTTGTCATCCCTTGGACGTCTGTGCAAGTCCATGGGTACTTCTTGTGCTTGGCGGTCATGCCCGGCGTCACGTTCGCGATGCAAATTCCGGTGAATGTATCCCCCGTGATTCCGTCGAATCTAGCGGCGACGCCGACATTTTCGGCCACCATGTCCCTATAGTTGATGTTCTGGATCACCGGGAGTGCGTTCGGATCGTAATGGCCGTCTGGATGCGATTTGTAATCGCCATCCATTTTGAAAGCCCATTTCATGGTGTGCATAGTCATCCTTTTCACATAGATGTCCTTGACATAGGCTCCTCTTCCTACGGCGGTCTTGATCCTTATGCCCGATTCGGTGTCGATGGCGACAATGTCTTCAGCTCTAATGTCTCGGATTCCTCCGGACATTTCGCTGCCGAGGGCGATGGTAGCACTGTAGGGCGAAATGCACGTGAGCCTTCGGATCACGAGTTGCTGCGTCGGCATTCCAAAAGCGATGCCGTACTCGCCCCATCCGCTCTTGACCGCGACGCAATCATCCCCTGAGACTATGTAGCAGTCTTCTATCCTCACATTTGTGCATGAATCTGAGCTTTGCATAAGCAAGAGCATCAATCAGAAACAGCTAGTTTGTTGTTAAAACTTGCATTTGAAGGCTTACAAAATTGAAACTCATGTTAATCTCAGTAGCCGAGGAAGGCAAAAAGAAATTTGCTGCTGGCCTAGGAAAAAGAATGGGCGAACCTGGATTGATCCCGTCGGTGTTCGGGGACTTGACCGGGGCGAGAATGGTGATGCCTTGCACAAGAATGTTACTGCAATAACCATTTGTTGGTTAGTTTGTCACATTTGCCGAATATGAAACACAAGAATTTCGATGCCAAAAGGCCAAAGAAGGCAAAAAAAAAACTGGTGAGATTGTACCTGCTATAGACAGGGTGAACATTCCAGGATGGTGAATTGAGGAGGGTCAAGTTCGAGATCTGGATGGTATCGGAGTACATGAACTCGATCAGGTAGGGGCGGGTGTATTTCAGCTTGCCGCCATGGAACTTCTGCCACCAGAAGGCGCCTTGACCGTCGATAGTCCCATTGTCCCCTGGTTCAAAGAGGCTGTGATGAGCAAATGGGGGAGACTGTACGAAGCCAATCTGAGAGCGAAAATGACGAAATTAAAGAGAAATTAAGCGAGTGGGATTCACCGGTGACGATAACATCAGTGAGATTGGTGCCGAAGACGAGGCTTTGATACCTCCCGGCAGCTGCATCCCTTCCTCTGCCATAGGATGGCAATGGTTTGAGCACAGGCCACTCTGTCATGTCCTATACACCCCCCAGAGCACAGAACTTTTTGCAGTTAGAATATGCGCAGGACATTAAGCGCTACTTGGGCTAGTTTTTCCCTTGTTAAAGATGGTGCGAGAACTCGATAAACTAGAGACTCATGACGTACTCGACCAGTTCGCGGAGCGACGGTTTGTGCACCGTAAAAGATTACCGGTTCATCGCTCTTAATGGCACCTCTAAAGTTTGCCCCATTGGACTTTCTAACATGAGATGGTGTCGAAATGGAACTAAGCTAAGCTGGAACTTGCAGGCCTTGGTTGAATCTGAGTATTACTTAATTTTTTTTTTTTTTGGACACAAACCTTATCCACACCCCCGCTCAGATTTACCACTTCCCCCGAAGAGCAGAAAACAACATGAACTCAGATCTTTTCTAGCGGAGCGCATCTCTACGAATTCTCCGATAGCCGCCGATCCGTCACTCGAGGAACCAAAGAAAAAGCGAAAAACACCTTCTGTGAATTAGCTATGTACGAGGAATAGGAAACGTGGTAAAGGAAACATTGAATAAGGTGGAGACCAGTATACAAAGCTTTTTCTAAAATGTTTTCACTTGGCCGAATATCGCTAATATGGATATAGGCCGCCCTATGTCGCGCGATTGACACTAATGTGCACAAAATTTTAAATATTTTTTAAATATTTTTAATATTTTCTTTTTTTTTGTTGGTTTTTTGCATTTTGGCCAGTGGGGGCCACCAAGCTCTTGCCTGGCCGTTGGCTCAACACTCTTTGGTTCCGGCGAGGGCTCGCTAGAGGCCGGCAATGGCCTGGGCCTTCACCCGACCAAAATAAAAAAAGAGAAAAACCAAACTAAAAAGAACAGTAATAAAAATTTGTGAAATATGTTCACATCAACGTCGTTGTGTCACGTAAGACAGTTATCCATGTTAGTGATTTTCGGCCAAAATTGGCCAGATGGAATCAATTGATACAAATGTGATTGGTTTATGACTAAATTCGCTCAATTAAAAAGTTTATAACTGAATTCATATCAAAGCAATAGATTTAGAATTTTTTTTTTTTTTTGGATACCTTTTCCCAGATTTCATCCCGTCGCACATCATTTAATGTGAAAGTGAAGTCATGAGTTATACGGATCCCCTCCCCAGCAACATTAACAGCATAACTTTTGTTGTGGTAACCTTAACAATAGCTGGAGATTTTCACTTCCTTTGGTTGACTTTTATTGACCGTCGGTTTCAGGCCATTAAATCCGTTTTAAATGACTCTAACGAGATCCCCCCCTAGAAACGACCAACAGTTTTCGAGCAAAATCAGCCTAAAAAGACGGCACGAGTCACCCACGGCCACGGGCCACCCACAGATGAATTGAATAACCAACCTGAGAAGCCAGGAGAACGGCGTCGCGGTGGAGGTAGAGCGTGAAGTGGCTGACGAGGCTGAAGCTCCCCGTCAGCCACCTCCCCGCGGGGACGTACAGCTGGACGCCGCCGTCGGACGCGAACTGGCTCAGCTGATCCACGGCGGCCTGGAAGGCCTTGGTGTTCGACGTCGCGCCGTCCCCGACGGCCCCGTAATCGGTCACCGACGCGCTGTGCGCTCGGCAACTCATCGCCGCGTACTCCAGCGCGTCCAATCTCCTCACCTTCCTTCCCTCCGCCCCTCCATAAGCCCACAGCAACAGAAACGCCACCGCGAGGAGCGACGTCGTCCTCATCATCCTCTGCAACAACAAAAAACCCGAAAATCGCACAGACAATAACCAACAACAAGAATGCCTACTTCTTTTGCAAAATGCAGAATGTGGGAAAGAGAAAAATGGAAAGAGAGAGAGAGAGAGAGAGAGAGAAGCGACGAAGAAGGTGAAGAGGGAACTCACGGGCGAGTTCGACGGATGTGGTAGGGGGATACGGTTTGGAGTTATTTTTGCAGAGTGGGAGTGACAGATGGGGAGTATTTATAGGCCAAAAAGAAGAGTGGGTTTTGTTCTCTTGCGGAGTGCTTATGCTCTGCTTCTTTTCGTTTTTCACTGTCGTTTTGTTTTCGTCTCTTTGAAGCGAAGAGAAGAAACGCTCGTCATGGTATTACAACTCAATGGGGACGAACCGTCCCCACGGCTTATTCCTTCTCCTTCGCCTTCGTTCTCGTCACGGTAGTCACAGCCGCCGTCTCAATTAGTCGCGTGATCACCATTCCTTTTCATACCGTCCTCGTAGCTTGAAAGCACGGCTTTTCGCTTTAGAAGATCACGATTCAGATGCCCTTAAGTTATTGAATTAGTTCCATCAACGATGTCTCATCGATAGTTATTTTCATGGCAAAGCAAATTGGGACATGTAAAAAGGATCAGTTGAGAACAGAATACAATTATGCAGCACCAGATGACTCTAAGAATTCATTCGTCAGTTTGATCATGTGACACGGGCACGAGCGATGTTGCGCTTGGACTATATCCAGTGTTGGAGGGTCCCGCTAAGGTTCTCCTTGATGTTGTCTCGTGAATTATTTTTATCGTAATCCCATCTCGTGAGCGTCGCTTTCGAGCTCCCCGCCCCATTGCACTCCCACTGACGCCGACCCACTTCTTCACGGGCGGTGCTCTATGATTGCCCATGCCCTTGCCCTTGAGGGTTCTTATTTGATGCGCGCTCAGCGAAGATAATAAAAGAAATTTAAAATTTAATAATCAATAATTATCCTCAAAAATTTTATAATAACACATTTGATAGGGCGTTAACCCTAAACCTAACCTAGTAGGATTCTAAACATCAAAATCCAAAATTATAAAACTGCCATTAATAGTAAAATAAATACCGAAAATACTATAAAAAAAAAAGAAAATCCATCTAGATGTTCCCGAATCGTCAAAATCGATCGTTAGTCACAGCCAAAGATGGTGAATATTGATTAGGACGCCGTTTCACTTCAACCTACTGAATTTGAGCCCGATCCGATATCATCGATCCGATCCGCCGGTTCTTGGCACATCACTATTTCATCTTCCGATTAGATTTCTGCCTGTCTAATCGATCCGGAAACGCACTACTAATACATTCCGCATCACCATTCTTCTCCCCCCGGTATTCCTTCTATTTTGATGCAAACGAAGGTGAATGTCTTGGCAAACAAAGGGACGATTAAAGATTGAAAACAAAGTGGTTTCGCATGGGGAATTGGAGATAAGACCCCTACCTCTCGGATCAAGATAAGTGCGTGTGTACCGTGTAGTATGCATCCATCTCTTGGGGAGAATTACGTGAACCGTTAACCCACGCCGCACCATCCTCGAGCCCGGGCCAATGGCCGAACCATCACGGTTGATGTAAACCCTCGTTTGCTCGATGGGATTTCAACACTTTTGTCTTACGCATAAGGTGCACTTCACGTGCATGCTTCGGAGTCTCTTTCGAGAGGAATATTTCTCTTGTGCGTGGGTAGTACTGAGAGACAATTTTTATGGAGCAAAACCGCTAGCTGATCGCCCACCCATATCAGCGGGCGTAGGTGCTGGACGTGGCTATGGCTTTTTCGTCACCTACCCCACCCCTTCACGCCGAAAAAGATACAACCCCCTATCATCGATTGGCGATAATTCAAGGGATGCTCAAGGAAAACCAGAAACAAAGTTGGACAGAAGGAGTGGAGAACGAGGAATCAGTGAGCCACATAAGTAATTTTTAAAATTTCATATGATCCTTTTGCAGTCACATCACTTCTTGTTCAATCGCTTCAACACACATCGATCCTTTCCCGGCTTTGCGAAATCACATCTAATTCGAGAGTCGATGCGAATAGGCTTAGTCAAATCGGATCGGCGAAAATAATCGCGCGCGAAACTGTGTTGTGCGGCGTTAGTGTCGTTACAAGCAAGTTGGGAAGGCTGAAAATTTTTGGAAATGGCAAAAGGAAGTTCCGTCTAAGAAATAGGAGAGCATAGAGCATCACTCATCTAGTGACGTCACTAGAGTAAAAAATCCTTAACGTATTGGGCTTGAATAAAGGCATCGCAGACGGTGTCGGAAGCACAAAATACCCTGCGATTAACAGTGGGCCGAAGGGCCCGAGCGTCGAATTCGAAAGGACAAGTTCGATAGTCAGCCCCAGTTGTGAGTCTGCATCGGCCTTCTTCATTTGGTGAAGTTTCTGTCCCTTGCGAATCGTCTCCTTCAGGCTTCCCGGATCAGTTTTCTTGTAATCATCCTTCTTTGTCGAACATATACTTTTTGTTCCTGTGAGCGCCAGCTCGTTGAGCGAGGTTTAGTTCCAAGGGGATAAAGGAAGGATTTGACTTGGGTTGGGGACAACCCTCTTTTAAGAATTGTGAAATCTACAAAGATAGGATGCAACTTTGCCTTCTTGCCTTCGCCATCTTCTCCCAGGGGAGGCCATTCCTTTGACGAGGTTATTGACCATGCAAGATAAAGATCGAGCACTGATTGGGTCTAAATCGACCTTGGCTAACGTGACAAGTAGGTGATAGGGAAGGCCAACCAAGAGGCTTGTTTTATAATTTATGCGAGGTTTTTGTGGGATCACCGCTATCCGTTATAAAAGCTTAAACTGTTAGGCAAAGAAGCGGTTTAACATTTACATATTCTATTAGTGAGTGCTCCCTCACAAAGAGATCATAATTCCAACTAATACATATTTCAAGGCGAAATTAAGAGTAACACATCATTAAAGTATAGGGTACAAAGACATGCATATGCATTCTCTGTTCTACCTAATATTCTCAACTCCGGAAGTGAATGATTCTTAAGGATCAATTCAATGTGTTCTCAAAATACAAAGCGAAACCAAATAATAAAATATTCGTCATCAACAATTAGAAATGTGGGGTTCCGTCTTAATTGGACTATCAATGAAGAATTTATGATATGACGGTTGAAATTAGTCCGTCACCAACTCATTTCATTATATCAGATGAAGACGGTCCTCCTTGTTCAACTAAAGAACTAAGAAACATTGAGCTTCACAGTTGGGTTCCGCGAACAACAAGTTCCACCAACATTTGACTGGGGGACTACGCTTGATTCTTATGAAAAAAAAAAAACACTTTGGCCACTTAATATGTGAGGCTCAGCTCCAAGTTCACGTCGATAATCACGCATATTTTCTCTTTTAAAAAAAAATCAATGACACGCGTCATCATTCTATGGAAGTGATACATATTGGTACGATATTCTTCAAATAAGAATGAGTCCAAACTCAATCGAAAGTGCGGTTACCACATCATTCTCTGACCGAATAGACGGACATCTAAAGCAAACAACAAAAGGAAGAAAACCGACCGGTGCAGATGAATCCGATGGAAGGAATAATCTCTAGATATATATATTTTTCTTTTGGTCGAGGAATTATTCTCAAGATATAAGCAGGTGCGCACTTTCAAAAGAACTTCAGAACGGGACAAATTGATGAGGAGTTTGCTTCTTAGGGTTAGTCGAGGGAGAAAAGGATCCGTTGCTGTTACAACCCCTGTGCCCCAGAACCCACATGAATCCATGAAAGAAACCTCGAAGGACGAAGATTCATGGGACCAACGGGACAACATGAAGAGCTCTCATCACCCTTATTACTCTCTCCCGAGGCTCATCACCTTCTTCTTCGCCTTCTTCTCTGTCTCTTACTTCCTCTACTCCCTCCAATTCCTCTACTCTCCTCACTCCTCCTCCTCCTCCTGTGATACTTCTCCTATTCATGATTCCGCCCGCCAAGCACAAGCTCTCCCTCCGCCGCCAACCCAAACGACCCTCCACCACATCGTCTTTGGCATAGCCTCCTCGGCTAAGCTATGGCACCATCGCAAGAACTACCTCAAGGTCTGGTGGCGACCGGACCGGATGCGCGGCGTCGTGTGGCTCGACAAGCCTCCGCCGCCACCGCCTCAGCGCGATGTCGCGGATGGCCAGGACGACTTGGCCCTCTTGCCGCCCGTGAAGATCTCGAGCAACACGTCGGGGTTCAAGTACAAGAACCCCAAGGGCGACCGCTCCGCCGTGCGCATCTCCAGGATAGTCTCCGAGACGTTCCGGCAGCTGGACGGCAGAGAGATGAGGTGGCTCGTGATGGGGGATGACGACACCGTGTTCGTAGCGGAGAACCTGGTGAGGGTGCTATCCAAATACGACCATAATCAGTATTACTACATCGGGAGCTGGTCGGAGAGCCACCTGCAGAACATATACTTCTCGTACAACATGGGGTACGGTGGCGGCGGGTTCGCCATCAGCTACGCGCTGGCGAGAGCGCTCGAGCGGATGCAGGACCGGTGCCTCCAGCGGTACCCGGGCCTTTACGGGTCCGATGACCGGGTTCAGGCTTGCATGGCCGAGCTCGGCGTCCCTCTCACCCGAGAACCGGGATTTCACCAGGTCAGTATTTTAAATTTTATCAAATTAATTTCTTTATAGACTCAGAAATATATCTGGAAAGCTTAGCTCATTTCAAACAAAGCAAGTGAGAATTACATTGCGAAAAGCTCTGTTTCATCGGATTTATTCCGCCATTTTAGCTAAGGATCTCTTTATCAACAAAGCACGTGATTTGCGATGAATGCGCCCTTTTTTAACCTTTATTTCTCGCCTTTTCTTTAATGGGAGTGAAGGGCTTTTTGTCACGATCATGATAAACCTTCTCTCCCAGAATTTCCGAGAATCTAGCCAAGTCTGTCGTCTAGATAAAACCCGACCTCGTTGAGGGTGGTGTCACGTGGATTCCAAAAATGTAAATTTATTCAACTGAGGGTTAATAGAGAGAGCTTTGAAAACGCTGTAAACATCTAGATATTTTCCCGGTCTAGATGGATGTTTGGACTTTGGAAGATCCGAAGAAGACACCATCTCGTTAGGATAAGACGACGCAACAATATTTAAAAAAATGCGACCATTTCTTGGCGAAGAAAGTTGGAAAACGTCATTGACGGTGAAAAGGAAAGGGACGGTATCCTTTTTACCATCACAACACGTCAAACCCTTTTTACTTATTCAAAAGGGCGACCTTTTGTGGTTGGCCCTGTTCGGTCATGGGGGTAGTTGCGGACACTCATGGGAACGCCCCCGTTTCATTAAATGTCTCTTGAAAGCATTGAACGACGTCGGCGAAGTGGTTCCAACAAGGGCCAATCAACACAAGCACTCATTGCCGTCCAAAGTGGGACAGCACGACAAAACAAAAGGGAGGAAATTTAGGACAAGTTCGGGCAACTCATTTGCGCACCGCCCACTTGGCCAATGCACATAGGCCTTGCCTTTGTCTTAAGCACTCCGAAGCTTGGCAGTTGGCACCTAGCCCCAACAGGTGTGGCTCTAATGGAGGTCGATGTTGAAAATTGATGAGGGGTTGGTGGTGTTGTTCTCGACGTGACTGGGTCGAAGATAGGGCCGTGCCGTGTCAATGGTTGGGTGGAGGGAGCCTCTCTCCTAACGCCAAGCAACCAAGCAAATACCTAACCAGAAACTCATCAGTTTGAATTGTTCATCCATTTTCTTGTCTTAATCAGTTTATTCAAAAAGTTTCACTAAATGGAATTGTTGAATCTCACACGGTCGACGCCAAATTCAGCAGATTGAGATTTCTTCCAATTTTGAAATTGAAACTTTCTCGATCTCATTTGCAGATATAGACAGTAAAAAATGTGTCACACGGATATAAATTTAGCATTTTTCTTATTACAAGAAAAAGTTTGAGGTAAACGTGTTGCATGAGTATAAGTTTAGAATTTTTGTTGCTGTTACGGATAAATGTGTCAGAGCGATCAGTTTAGGATTTTTGGTTTTTTTACTTTTCCTTTTTTTGCGTTGTGAAAGTTAATAATTTTCGTAGAATAACTGCATTTTGATCTTAATTAGGCATTTTTCCAAGCTTCCGTTTGTCTAAAGTTTCTGTTTCCTGTTGGACGGGTGGATTCAGTTTGACGTGTACGGGAACGTATTTGGGCTCCTAGCTGCTCACCCAATCACGCCGCTGATCTCGCTCCACCACTTAGACGTGGTCGAGCCCATTTTCCCCAAAACGACCCAATTCCAAGCCCTGCAAAGGCTACGGGCCCCGCTCGAACTGGACTCCGCTTCGCTCATGCAGCAGTCCATTTGCTACGACCGGATCCGGAGCTGGACCGTGTCCGTCTCCTGGGGCTACGCGGTCCAGATATACCGGGGCATCCACCTGCCCCGGGACGTGGAGACGCCCTCGAGGACGTTCCTCCACTGGTACAAGAGAGCCGACCCCGCCGGGTTCGCCTTCAACACCCGCCCCCTGACCAAGAACCTTTGCGAGAAGCCTTTCGTCTACTTCCTCTCGGACGCGGCCCACAATGCGAGCACGAACGCGACACTCAGCGAGTACGTCCTGCACGGGGTGCCAAGCCCAGACTGCGAGTGGAAGATCGCCGACCCGTCGAGGATTCGCCGGGTGGAGGTCCGCAAGAAGCCGGACCCTCATTTATGGGACAAGGTGACGATCAGCAAAATACAAAACCTTACATGAATGCGCGGAGGCTCAAGTTCTAATCCCATGTATTTTGTGCAGGCTCCCAGAAGAAATTGCTGCGTGGTGTTGCCGACGAAGAAGAAGTTCGCCATGGAAGTGAACGTAGGAGAATGCAGAGAAGACGAGATTGCGGAACTGAGGTGACGTAGCTGGGAGAAGATGAAACATTTTCGAGTCCTCCAAGCGCACCGGATTGAATCTGATTACTCTTTATAGCACGAACCTCGCTCGATATTACTGATTGGAATCGAAAATTTGGTGCATGCGGGTGGATTCATGGTGAGGCCGCAAACGTAAGATGTCAACTTGAACAGCATTGCCATTTGATTATCCACATTGACATAGGATTAATTATGCACTTCGGCATTCAATGTGACCGCTTGTGATGATGTCGGTCGGCAGGGACACATTAGATGGCTAAATTCGTCCAAGTTGGTATCCTCTCTCTTCATCACTCAATACATAGTTGGAGAAGACACATTTTTTTTTTGCTTTTCTTCTTTTGAGTAGGGGAGTTGCGTGGCTTGTGTTTGAATCTGCGGAGTAAGTGTTCCACATCGGTAAAATCACGCGACATGACAAATTATTCCTTCGAAACCTCGCGTTGAATTAAATTTGAAAAGTTGAGATGTTTGATTGAATAACAAGAAAGTTTAGGTACTTGATTAGAGGACAGATAAAAGTTTCGATACTTACCATGTTGGACGCTCTGCATTTTTTTTTTTTTTTTGTCGGATTGAAGTTCTAGATTATAAATAATAGCTAATTAGCAAGTTCGGAAGAATTGGAACCGCTACTTTTCAAATATGTTGTCGATAGAGCGCTTTTCTCCAAACCAGAGTTTCCGACAATCCATTTGCTTTCTTCTTCTGGAGCTCAAACGTGCACGAGGCATCAATATACCAAGGGGAACCATTTGCGATGATAGATTTGTGGCCCTACTACGGCAGTAAATTCATGGAAAATCTACGGAACGATAACCGGAAAAGTTAAAAAATGTCGGAGGGGAATGGAATGGTGTTTCTTGTCGGGACCCGGTTCATCAGCCGTAAAAACGATGGCGTTTTATCGGCACAAATCATTTGTCCGGAAAGAAAGAGAAGAAGTGGGAATGAGCGACCGACGTCGACTGGCCTCCGAGCATTATCGTAAGATTCTACGGTTCGCACCAAACCCACTATTGAAATTTTGGTGCCTAAAGCGATCACGAGACGGAAAGGAAAATCTTTCAGTCCGGGGTGGCGGCTGCTTTGGGTCCCCAGCAGGTCCGGTCCGCTCCTTACAAAGTTTTTACGGAGTTGTACTGCCACCACTCCTTCCTTGTCGCCTTTCTTCTCCAATATACCCTAAAGTAAGAAAAGTTAAGAGAGACGACAAACAAACAAAAAAAAAAGAGAAAATTATCCAAAAATGTCTAAACATATTATACAACTTGCCATTTCAGTTATAATTTTATTTTAATTATGCCAATTTAGTCAAATCTTTTTACGACTTGCCAACGTAATCCTTTTGGTCAATTCTTGAGAAAATTCGCTAACGTGGCAATCTAGTCAACATTGACCTTCCATCGTGGTATGACCAGCGCTATGGCTAACACTAAAATGATCGTTTTTTTTTTTTTTTAATTTTGAATTTCTGTAAATTTTTTCTAACTTTTCTTATTATTGTTTTCTCCTTTTCTTTCTTTCATTTTTTTTTTTGGGGAACTCTGGGATTGCGAGGAAAAGGCGGGGCTCGGCCGACGACCTCGCTAGCCTAGAGTTGCAACTATTTCTATTTGCTGGAAGAGCCTAGGAAGTCAATTATCACGCGAAGACAAGATTGCATTTGATGAACAAATGAGATGATCGTGCACCACTAGTGTCTTTCAAGAAAAATCCAACCAAACCCGAACCTGGTATGGTCCTAGAAACCACAAACTTCCAAATGTAATTGTATTGTCGGTTGAACATATTCACCAACTTCACACTGCATCTTCCCAATCAACACATGCAGCTTAATTTGTCGTCGAATCGCCCTCGCCCAATCATTGTACTTTCTCCGTTAATCTTTCACCGGCATGACCTCACTGCTTATCTGGGATTGAATCGACCCGTCTGTCCTACCATGAAACCAAAGCGGTCAGTGTAGGGGGTTCTTGATTCCTTGAACGCGGAAACCGGTAATAATTAGTCTGGTTCTCGATTTTATATATTTCCAAAAGGATGGAGAAGAGAACAAAACGTCCATAGACACACTTGCATTCTGCAAGAGTTTAAAAAAGCTCTCGTCCGGTTCTAGTGTTCTATTCCTTGCTACCGAGTACCGAGTACAAAAATTATAAGACAGAAGAAAAGTACGCCAGTTCATAGACCTACCCAAAGATCGGCCGGCCCAGTTGCAAGACCAAATGGGCCCATTTTTTATTTCACAAATTTAAAACCAATCCTTCCTACTTGATTTTCAATTTTACGATAAAAAATTGATCTTCTCTAAAACCGATCACCCTGATTCAAAACCCGAATCCTAAAGAGCCGGTCGATTTCTGCTCATCCTCGCCATTTTTGGGGATCATATGATTAACGGAAGGACCGATGGGATTCCGAGACGAATGATCCAATTAAAAGGGGGATGAACGGGCTGTGCAGCATAGCATCATCAATGTTTTTTTTTCCTCCTTTCCTTTTTCAGGTCATGAGCGTCATCGAATTAAACGAACGGAAAACGCCAGGGTCCACGTGTCGCTTCCACATCAGCTGACGGCACGTGTTGCCACACATCGAGCTCGCCGGCGTCCACATACAACTCTTGCCCAAACACGAGCCGTACATGCATCAGCTCAAATCCAATGTTTATTGCCTCGTACGCTCTACGGGCAACGTAACAAGCATACGTACGCGTACGTATAATTTAACAAGAGTCAAATACGCCCTAAGGCAAAACGGCACGGGCCAGGCAGCCACTGTCCTAGAAAATTAACACTGGCCTTGTTATAGAAATAATTAACGAATAAATTGTTAATTCCATGTCTTCACCCGAGCTGGAGAATGAGATGAGAGCGATGGGGGCAACATGATCCTTGCCAATTGGGTCCACGTGTCGCGTCCATAATTGTGAGAAGGGGGGTTGCAATTGCATGATCCTTGCCAATTGGCCCAATTCTTCCACGAGATTGGCTCCTAAACAATGACAATTTTCGCACGTTGTCAATTCATCTGCTATTCCCAAACAAAAAATTTGCGGCTTACCCCAAAAAAGCAAAAATCAACAAAATGCATCTTCCCACGTATCGTAATTCTTTGTGTAATAAGTTTAGACGGTGCCGAATACAGACGGAAGAATTAAAAGATTTGATAGGTATCCGAATTGTTTTACTTTGATATCATAGCTATTGGCCTATATTTATAGGCGTGAGAAATTGCAATCTAATGTACCATATCATGAATCTAGAAACGGATCCGACCATATAGAAAAAAAAAAAAAATGATACACGTAATATTCGTGATATCTGTGGGTGATATTTGTTTCTTCTTCTGAGCATGGGGTTTAGTGTTTTTTTACAAAAGAAGGAAGGAAACTTGTGGTCAGTTTGACATTCCGGGAACGACATGAATCATGCTTTGCACTTCTGAAATTCGAAATTGTATCTACCATGAATAAAAGTCCCTCCCCCTTCTCCCTAGCTATATAAGCACACACATGTACAGATTCAGTTTCACTCCACACATTGCTCCTACAACTCTTTCCTTCGGCCACTAAAACTCTCTCTCTCTCTCTCTCTAACTTTGTCACGTCACCGACAGATTTGAGAACGAAAGATGGACTCTGGCAACATGGGAAGGTCATCACCACCTTCGTTCTCTTCATCGTCGTCTTCATCCTCTGCACTTGGTGGAGCTAGGAGAATCGTCAGGGAGGCAACATGGGTCCTGTCCATGGTGGTGCTTCTTGGGACTGTTCTGATTTGGGTAATGATGCCCACCAACACGTACCGCAAGCACTGGTCGCTCAGCATCAGGGCCAAATCTGGATCTTCCACCTACTTGGGCAATCAAGGCATTGAATCTGGCTCCTTCCTTTCTCCTTTTTCTGTCTTTCATGCTTTTGATTTCCAAAATAAATTGAGTGACTTCTTTCGTGTTACGATGCAAATAATTTGAAAAAAAAATAATAATAATAAAAATTACAGGTTACACGATGCTGATGTTCACATTCCCAGTCCTGTTCATCGCTTGCTTAGGATGTCTGTACCTCCATCTAGGAAACAAATCGAGCGAGCCTCAAGCCGGAAAGTATGTATCTGTTCCACGGCTGTTTGATTCGTTGGTCGGTTTATCGGCTTCTAACGGCTGCTTGAATCACTTAATGATGGGGAAAACAGGAGTGGCTATAAAAGGAATAAGGGATTGGCAATGTGGAAGAGACCGGCGCTGGTGAGCGGGCCGCTAGGGATCGTTTCGTGGATCGAACTGGCCTTCTTTCTGATGTTCATAGCACTCCTGGTTTGGTCCTTCGCGACGTACCTTCGCAACGGCTTCCTCAACATCGAGCGGATGGGACCGATGCATGGGGATAAAGTGTAAGAACCTCTCTCTCTCTCTCTCTCTCTCCATCGAAAAATTCAGTTTAAAGAAGAAGGGTTTCGTTCTCCTGTTTTACTTTTCAATGAATACGAAGTCTTGAAACCATGTGTTCTTCTGATCATTGTTGAAACAGTTTAAGGAGTTAAATAGTACGCCTATGAAATAACCAGATTTAACGTAACGCCAGGTTTAGAATCGTCTACATATAAAACATATTAGCAAAGTGACCTGAGTTTTTCGACAAGGTCAGGAGCTTCTTCTCGTGCCAACTTTGCAAACCATTTTTGGTCAGCCAATGTCTTATTCCAAGCAATGTCCTACAATTCTATTAGAGCATAACATAAATCCATGTCACAAGAACATCTTGAGCATGAAATTCCACATATGATGGCAGGTGGGAAGCGAAACTGGAGACCTCAGGCTTAAGGCTGGGGCTGGTTGGGAACATAGCACTAGCTTTCCTCTTCTTCCCAGTGACCCGAGCATCGTCGGTGTTGCCGCTCTTTGGCCTCACCTCGGAAGCCAGCATCAAGTACCACATATGGCTCGGCCACATCGTCATGGTCCTCTTCACCGCACATGGCCTCGTCTACATCCTCTACTGGGCTCTCACTCATAACATGTCCGAGGTAAAAATCAGAATATCTTCATTAACTCGATTTTACATTTTGAGCATGAGTTAAACGATAAAATACAATTTTCAGGGCAACAAAAAAAAAGAAAAAAAGAAAAATTCGAACAAAAATCTGTAGCTCCACGTAAAATGCTGGGATTTCTCTAGGCATGTGGCTTGGATTACGCAGAAGTTACGAGTGGCTTTGAGGGCACCACCCGGTTGAGACGACTCTCTCTGCTGTCTCGACTTCAGTAGGGTCGTTCCGGAAAACTTGTTCGTTCTTTCCATATGTTCTCATACTTATCGACGTCACTGCTGACAAGGTGCTTTTCGGATCGTGCGACCCCGATCAGTCCCACCACGTCGGACGGTCAGGATCGCCGGGGTGAGTTTGACCTATGTAACAGGAGAAAAAGAGGATGGACGGTAGGGTCCGCGTAGTGGTGTGTCTCGTGACAAGTGTACGATCCTTTTTAGAATTTCGGGCACGACTTTCTTCGGATTGGCACTGCCAGTGAACGAGGTTCAAAAGGAATTGCCTTTTTTGGGCCCCACTAGAATCTTTGGACCGGGCCCACCCGGCTGACCCTATGGCACGGACTCACATGGTTTCTCCTTTTAGATTCCCTTTCTTTCTTTTGCATTTTATTTGATTGGACTCTTCTGCGTCTGACTTTAATTAAGCTGAAAATTAGCGAACTTTCTCACCGAAAGAAATTCTGGGATCTTGACGGATCTTTCCTTCTTTAGAAGAAGAAACAATTTCAGGCTATGCTAGAAACAGGCAGGAGGAGATGAATCCCACTCAACATAATTTTCTCGGGAAAATTCTGTTCTGTGCAGATGGTGAAGTGGCAGAAAACGGGGATATCGAACGTGGCAGGAGAGGTGGCGCTGCTCGCCGGGCTCGGGATGTGGGCGACCACCTTCCCGCGCGTGAGGAGGAAGATGTTCGAGCTCTTCTTCTACGCCCACTATCTCTACATCCTCTTCATGCTCTTCTTCGTCCTCCACGTCGGCATCTCCTACTCCTGCATCATGCTCCCGGGCTTCTACCTCTTCTTGGTCGACCGCTACCTCCGCTTCCTCCAGTCCCGCCACCGGGCCCGCCTGGTCTCCGCTCGTGTCTTGCCCTGCGACACCGTCGAGCTCAGCTTCTCCAAGACACCGGGTGAGGAGCTATACGATGAGTCCAGGATCTTGAGTTTAGTTTATCTTGTCTTGTGTGCGTCTAACAAGTGAATCCCTGTCGCTCAAGTAGTCGGTTTTTCGGGGTTCGGTTTCCTTTTGTTCCTTCCTTCTTCTTCTCCTGTAATATTTTGAGTTTGAGCAGGTCTAGAGTATACTCCGACGAGCATCATGTTCATAAACGTGCCGAGCCTATCCAAGCTGCAATGGCATCCGTTCACCATTTCCTCGAACAGCAACTTGGAGAAGGATAAGCTCAGCATCATCATCAAGAACGAAGGGACTTGGTCTCAGAAGCTCTACCAAATCCTTTCTTCTCCTTCTCCTCCGGCCCGCCTCGATGTCTCCGTCGAAGGACCTTATGGACCCGCCTCGACTCATTTCCTCAGGTTATATGTTTTGCTCGTTACATCATTGGATGTGCCACGACGGCAATATAATGAGTCTGCCTAATTATTTTTAATTAATTTGGAGCGCGATTTTTCAACTGCAGGCATGAGAAGCTGGTGATGGTGAGTGGGGGCAGTGGGATCACTCCATTCATCTCCGTCATCAGAGAATTCATCTTCATGAGCCCCACATTCAAGTCAATGACTCCTAAATTGACCCTCATTTGTGCCTTCAAGAACTCGTCCGATCTTACCATGCTCGACCTCGTCCTGCCCATTTCGGGCACCCCATCGGACTTATCAAACCTTCAGCTTCAGATCGAGGCCTATGTGACTAGAGAAAAAGCAGCCACCCAATCCTCGAAACAAGCCCGAGCTGTTTGGTTCAAACCCAGTTCGCTTGACGAACCGTTGTCTGCAATTCTAGGCCCCAACAGTTGGCTCTGGCTCGGTGCCATCATTTCGGTCTCTTTCATCGTGTTCCTCATATTGATAGGGATCATCACCCGCTACTACATTTACCCGATAGATCACAACCAAAACAAGTACTCTACCGCTTCTAGGGCGGTCCTGAACATATTGGTCCTGTGCATATCCATTGGCTTTGCGGCTAGTGCAGCCTTTCTATGGAACAAGAGGATAAACGCCAAGGAAGCGAAGCAGATCAAGCACTTGGTGTCTCCGGCGCATTCGCCTGATTCAGGGGTCTACAATGCTGAAACGGAATTGGAGAGCTTCCCTCATCAGTCCCTTGTCCAAGCCACCAATCTGCACTTCGGCGCAAGGCCTGACCTAAAGAGTAAGTATTATTGGTTCAATTCTCATTTTAAAAATATAGTCAATCGCAAGTTGCTTCAAGTTAGTGGTGATCTATTCACATTCCATCTTTTGCTAGTATTCTCTTTTTGTTGATTCTTTAGCTCTTACCCAATAGTCCACAGGACACCCGCAAAACTCCCTCCTAGTCTGCTGACTTTCACTAATGCTTGGCTTCGCATGTTGGCCCTGACTTTAAAAACTCTCTTGACTTTTTGCAGAAATGTTACTTGAGTGCAAGGAGTCAAGTGTGGGAGTCCTGGTTTGTGGTCCAAAGAAGATAAGGCACGAGGTTGCAGCCATCTGTTCATCTGGGTTGGCTGATAACCTGCACTTCGAGTCCATTAGCTTCAGCTGGTGATCCAAGCCAAACCGTTTCCCAACGAAATTGATTGAATGTATTGTGATTTTCCGGCAACGCAAACTTGCCGAATACGCCTCTCTTCATATGAGCTGTGTTACGGTGTACGTTGTCATGATATGGCTCTCCTCTTTGTCTAGGCAGAAGTGAATGGAAATTAGAAAGGGCCAGCAAAGAGGGGGGAGTAGGGGGGCAAAGCAGATAAGCTGGTTTGTTTCTACTAAATGTCAATACAAATATGTGTCGATTTCTCTTCAACTTCATTTCCTCAAAGAGATCGCAATTCCACGTTGGCTTCCTTTACCCACGATCTCGCATTGACATCAAAGATATCAATGGTTCAAACTATCCTCGTTCACTGGCTGAGAACAATAATGCATGACCGGATGCAAACTTAATTTCTGTTTATCCTTGTGCCCATTTTGGGTGCGATGATCTGTTTTTCTGGACGTGCTTAGTGTGGCACATCTTCGAAAATTGATGAAAATGCGTTCCCAGGAACCGTAAACAAGCTAACCTTCACCTCAAGATCACAATGTCGTAGAAGGAATGAACATATCGAGTATGAGGACTCACCATATCCCATGTAATAGCTGTGCTCCTAATTACATTGTAAATTGCACCCCGCACACCATAAGAAGTTTCTATACAAAAGCAGTCAGATTTGCATGGAATTTCCAACCACATATACATATCCCAAAAAATCCAAAAGCTATCCATATTCGCTTTTCAGCAATCCAGTGACTGATGCAGCTCAGGCAAAGACCATTGCCTCAATCAACCTTTTAACAGACTGGCCCCACAAAGAAAGGCAAAAAAAAACTTCTAGCGAAACCGCATAGGTTGAAAAAATAAGGAATTGACCGGTAACATTCGGCATTGGCACGAGACTTGGGATTATATTTTATGCACATTTACCAGATTACCTATAGGATGAATTGAAAAAAGAATACCTAGAAAAGACTAAAATGATTATTTCAAGAGCTGCCCTCAACAAAATGGTAGGCTCCTTATCAACACACACTTCCTATAAGACTAATCCTCTTGTTATTGTACAAACTTCCTCCACCGCGCATCCTTTGGTATAGTCTATTGACTTTGCCCTTCAGTTTAGTTGGATGAATGATTGGTCAAATGCCCGATAGAGGAATAACCCAGTTGAAAAAATTGCATCCATGTCAGCCAACCCGCGCTTGAAGTTATACAATCATCAGTATTTTTCTTCAGAATTGGCATATGCTGCGAGTTTCTCTTCCAAGGCCTCCACAAGATCACGGTACTCAAAGAAAGCAGGGTATGACTGTAGACCAATCAACACAGGAACTAGATAACTATTACCGCTTCCAAGAAAGTCATAAAATCCAGTTGCACAGCTCATGCTTCCAAATGACATCAAGCTGTTGTATAAAAAATGAAATAAGTCTACCTGTAGAGTGACGCTGTAAGCCCTCCACAAGCGCAAGTCATGTCGAAAAAGATCAAATAGGACCTTCAAAGATTTCCACAAGCAAATAAGTTAGTTAGCCATCTTCACTAAAAGAACAAACATTTATACTCCTAGAAACTCAAAACCATATCAGATAACCTTCTGAAATTACAGTTTCCATCTGCAGAGAAGCAAGATAAAATATAAAAAAATTTAGTGACAATACCGCTATACAAATTGTATTTAGTTATACCTCAGACCGCCTCAAGAGAGTAGCAAGAACAACTATCCACTCCTTGAACTTGACGGAGCACATATGAGCCAACAGAAACTCTGCATCCAACCGGCTTTGCAGCATACTCATCTGAAGCTGAATACAGTGAATTTTCTCAATTAGTCGAAGGATGTCATCAGATTCACATAGTCGATAAATAGAACAAAATTGAAGAAGACTTGGGTTCCTCCTATAATCTTTACAGTAGTTAAAATATAGATGTGGTGAGTCAGGGACATGAGAACAACTCATTAAAGGCAAATGGATACCTACTCCAACAAATCTTATGCAGGAAAAGAAGCAGTTGTTGTATGTAGAGAACAGACACACATGAGCACGTGCTTAGAGAGAGAGAGAGAGAGAGAGAGAGAGAGAGAGAGAGATGCCTTTTGACCAATTAGTTCAAGCCCTGAGGCAAAACTCTCCAAGCGAGCGGAGCCATCTTTCTCTCGTTGGAGATACTCCTGACATGTGTTGCAGGCACACACCAATCAGCAAATTGTCAAAAGATTCATGACAAGAAAAAAATCGTAGGTTTTTCTCACCACCAAATCAAACTGTGTGCCTTTCACAAAGGCAACAAGTTTTGAAAGTTCCTTCCCTGACATCAAATAACTAGCATGGTTTTCTAGAATGTTCTTGACTGAAGTGACATGAGCACTTTGCTCTTTGAACGAAGGGCTAAACAAAAGCAAAACTTCGTTAGGATCATTCCGACAGGGAAAGTGGTAATATCAAAGGACAATGTGAGCCAGTAAAAAAACAGAAGAATTACCTTCTGTAGTCTGTCGACTGCCTCTTGTAATTAGAACGAAATAAAAAATACCCTAAGAATCGAGGGGATAATCTGTCTGAATCGGAAGATGCCTGTTCATAGTCCCTTCCAGATCTCAGCAAGAACCTCACCTACAAACCAAAGGATTTTAGAATGAGCAAGAATTCTCTCTACAAATAGAAAACGCAAATGCCACAATTTTCGTACCAGCTCTCCCGCAAGTTCATACAAAGATTCATCAAGTGTTGCCTGCATAAGTTAGAAAAGCAAAGTAAGGCTTCATCTTTTGGAAAAAACCTATATAAAGAAAGGGGCAAAAAGAAAATCCATTGAGACAAGAAACTTGCAGACAACAACTAGCTACCTGCAATAAACGCAGGGCACTATACTGACTTACAGCCGGACCTTCAAGCTTCGCTATAACCTGTCCATAAAGATTGGAGTTGATAAAATTTGAGGTCCCAGAAGGAAGACAAATTAAGAATCTTAAGAAAAAATGCTTTTCTCTGTGTGATTAATACTGTCCTTCACAGTCTACAGGCACATAGGAAAAGGGGAGATCTTTCCATAGAATAAAATAAAGGGATTTCTAGATAAGTAACATAAGGAGAAACATTATCCACAAGCATAGTATTGATAGATGAAGATCTAAGAGGCATACCAGTATGTAGCAAGCTGCTGTCCTGTACCATCTTCTTTGGAAACATTCCTCAAACAACCTTCAAAAAGTTGATGAGTAGTGTAAATATTCTAGGATCTTCAAGAGAAACGGAGAGAGAAAATACCCAAAGGTACATCTTTAATGAATAACTTAATGAAAGAGTATATAAGATGGCTATTTATAGAGCATGAGACACACTAACATATCCCAAATTCTTGACTGGTATGGATAAACATACTTCAACAATTAGCAGCAAGAAACAATTAAGCACTTGTTGAAAACATAAATATAGGGTTTTTCTCCCTTTTGCTAAATTAAACTTCTCAGCAATGGTGTCAAATTACAGGTACTTCTATCGCTGCTGGATAAACACGTGCCATCATTATGAATGGTGGCATCAGAACAGACATGCAAACAGACTTTATTCTTGCAGACATTTCATTCACATTATGGAAAAGATCTACTTCGCGATGTGCATTAAAAGCCAGTGACCAGGAAAAAGACTATTTCAAAAGTCAAGACAGCAGTATGCTACACTTGTCAGGTCCTCCTTGTGACGCTAGTTCCTTGATTAACAGTATATCAGCATTACAGTACATTAATTAAGATGAAAGCAATAGGTCCGGAAAGTACTCTGTTGATCTTCCAGCGGCAGAAAACAGATCAGCCCAATGACGACCATCAGTTTTTCTAGCAACACTGACGACCACATCAAAATACTCGGGAAAGTTTCTTATCAAATCACAGGTCTTCTCCAGAAGAGTGAAACTGGTCGCACTTTTAAGGCCATTATTCCGGTGCTTGTTTATGTTTTGCCTGTGATTTACAATTTATCATAGTTAGAGACGATGAAAAGCCAAAAAAATAACATTAGTAAAATATAAATACATCAAAAGGAAAGTTCATGATTAGTTTTCACAACAGAAACTGCAAGAGGGAAAAGCCAACTTCCAAGCAAAAGCTCTAGCCAATCAACAAACACCACAGACTACCAAGTAATTAAATTTAAATTCTTAACTAGAATATGACTTGCAGAAATCCCCAGATAGTTAGTATAAACAGAAAGTACAGAGAAAAGAATTACGCAACAAAAAGAACTGATAAATATAGGGTAACACAAGCTTTCTGGTAGGGGTTATACTAATTAAAATGGTAATAATAAAAAGAAAGACAATGGCAAGAAATAAGGCATCACTCAGGTATACAACTCTCAATAAGGTTAAAATCTAGGTACGACAGAATTACCTGGAAATTTCTGCATCAAAGACAGTAAAAAGAAGCCACTCCAGACAGTGAGAAAAGTGAGGCTTCTCTGCTGATAATTCTGCAAGCCTCAAAGCTTCCTGACTTTTGTTCCTCTAGAAGTCAGAGATAGAGATGCAATAAGGGGAAAAATCTTCTTAATACTGTCGTCTTAATACTGTAACACTGTCATAAAATTTGGATTCACAAAAGTTTTTTTTTTTTTTGGTAAGGTTGGATTCACAAAAGTTTTTTTTTTTTTTGGTAAGTTGGATTCACAAAAGTTGAAGATTACAAACTTCATGAATCAGCTGTTTTGAGCCAACAACTAGGATGATAATTCAGAGATCAAGTTCTCAATAGATTCCAATTAATATTCTATTCTCCAGCTCCACCAAGTGCAAATAAGAGGACCATCTGTTGATAGAGGTGTTACCTGAAGGAGGTGGCGAAGTAGACAATGCAATATAGTCTGCGCTTGAGGAGAAGGTTCAAAACATGGGAATTCTGTACAAGCTGGAAAAGACATTCGCTGAGAAACACCAACCACGACCCCCACATTTGGTAGGAGCCCAAGTGGGTACACCTCTCGATCAAATTCGAGCTCGGGATCCAACTGAAATAGGAAGAGAATACTTAATCTACTTACATAAAAGAACCAGAAATCCGTATTATATAAGCATAAAACATTTACTATCGGTTCCAAGACTACTGAATATAGCATGTAAATCATCAAATGATTTCCGATCATGAGAACACAGCAGAGTGTTCTTATTTAATCTCACAAACTTCAAAGTCAATGTATGCCTAACAAGCAAAAATAAGACATAACAATGAAGAATGAAGTGCAACAGTTAACCGCAAATTACCTGCAAGAAATCTTCCTGCTTAAAAGATTCTACACCTGGAGACGGATACCAGACCTGTAACAGCACATTTGCAAGGAGGACCTTCTCAGACAAATTCGGCGACAGCCATGCAACAGGACTATCAACCCTAAGCTAATGAAAAAAATAGGTACCAAGAAGGTAGCTTTAGGCTTTAGTCCAACAGTCAATTACCTGCATTCCTCGATGACCATAATCCAACCAGGATACTTCTTCTATCAAATTAGTTGTCTCCTCGGATTGACCACAGGTCACCCAAAATAACTCAACAGAGTCTGTAAGCTCCCTTTCACGTCCATCGTCCAAATCAAGTAATGAAAGCTCTCCGCTTGCTCTCAATATCAAACATCTACAATTAATGATACTATTCAGGGTGATGTGGCATTAGAAGACCTCTACCTCTATTTGGGACTTATTTGAATAATTCCATCGACATTTCAACCCAATTTACCTGGAAGGTTCCCGAACCAAACCATCTGAAGATGAAGAGAGATGATCGGTCGATGCATATTCTCTGGGAAGCTGGTCAGGGATGAAACGCATTGCTGCAGGATGGCTCTTTGCAGTCATGATGGAGAGTTCTCGTACTGTAGAAAGCTGTTTGTCATTTTATCACTTAAAATGTATGAAGAATAGAGCTTCAGACAAGCACTCTCATTCAGAGTGCAATTCTGAACTTCCAAGTTTAGAGCTATGTAAAGTACACTAAGGGTCTGCATGACAACAATTCTGTTCCCAAAAACAGATTATGGTTATAATGATTTTTTCTGATTATGGTTATAATGAGTTTTTAGAGAATCGGAATGTGTTTGATAATCGTATTGTGATTCTATTCATGAATAGAAACACGTTTGATAACTGTACAAAATTTATGTTCTCAAAAATACTTTCTCTTCCCAATTTTTTTATTTAAATCAATTAATTTTGTAATTACTTTAAAATTTTCTTCGTAAATTGAAGATCAATTTTCAATACACAAAAAATAATAATTTGAAATACACTTATTTTTTTTTCAGCATGTTATAAATAAGATCCAAATTTTAATTTGAAAAATGTAAATATAAAATAGTAACGAAAGAAAGGAGGAAAGAAAAGGTTTTTGTGTTTTGCAAAAGTGATTATTTTTGTCAAAACCAACTTTTTTGTGGTTTTGCAAAAATGGTCATTTTTTCTTCAAAACTGATTCTGCTTCTAGAATCATAATCAAAATTATATGTGTTATCAAACATGATTCTCATTTTTTTTGCTTTTGGGAACAGAATCACAAAAACAAAATTGTTACCATGCAGACCCTAATAATCAGCAACTAAACAAAACTGTTCTGCCAGAAATAGAAGGACATGTCTTTACCTGCAAATCTGGTGTACTACATGGTGTCAATTCTCCGGATAATTTTACATGGAAGATGTGAACGTCAAATGGACGATAAGTCACTAGGATGTAATTTTCATATACATCCATAACCATGGGTTTGGTAAGCAGTGACTTCCGACAAAGTAGCGAACTTTGATCAAGGTGATATCTTGGGTAGAAAAGCAACTCATACCTGTATATAGACCAGAACAAAGAAAATGAAAAAAAGTTTAAACTGATACCAAACCATATCATATGAAAATTAAGACTTATACAAGAGTCAGCTACGAATTAAGATTATACAACAGGAGCAAACTCAAAAGAAAAATAACCAACCCCCAAAAAAAAACAAAAATAAATAGTAAAAAGCCAGGAAGAGAGAGGAGAAAGTCACAGCCAAAATCACCTTTGAAAACCGAGAGATACCCAAACAAAAGTACAAAGATCTACACAGAACAAAGCACAAAGATGATGTTTCCATGATATGAGGGCCTCAACACTTAATTGGATGCATCTGAGAGATCCGAATTAAAATGCTCTCAATATGACAAGACGACACTAGGAAAATTATTAAGGATTCAATTGAAAAAGATCTCACGTGTTAGAAGGATCATCATAGTTGCACACAACAACAATCTTTCCCAGCCATAGCAAACCTTTGCATTGTATCTTCTGTTCCTGAGAAATGTCACCAAACACCCTCCACTTCTTAAGTCGCATATCATATAGAATTAACCCATGAAGGCCAGCAACTGCTAAGTACATTCCATCTTTGCTAGCTGCCACATGTTGAACAGGCCAATTTTGGGAGAGATAAGAAACCTGGAAAGAAGCAGACCATATCATACAGGTTCTTGGCATGTGGATATTATCTCTCAACTACAGAATTTACTACTTACTGGAAGATTAAGATGCAGAATTTTAAGTTCATTCGTGTCTTCAGACTGCACGACAAGCAACCGATCCTCGCCATAAATCACTTGGCGCACATACGTCATACCGGAGACACCTCTATTTAGGCAACATTTCCCAAAGGAGAAGGCAAGAACTCTATCGGAGGAACCCTCCTCAATAGCATATAGCCTGTATCCGAATTCATCCCACTGCATAAATGAGACACCACAGACCAGCGGTTCACACCGACTATCCTGATTCGGCTTCATCATAGGAGAAGACAAAGAACTTAAACCAATCTGACGTATTGTCGACATTAATCGACACCCTGAAACAGACCAGACAGTAAGTCCTCTATACTTCCATCCAACAGCAAAGGAAGAATTATCTGGGGTCCAAGCAATACAGGTGACTGGACCAGTGTCTTCCACAGAATACCTGGAAGAACAAGATTAACTCATCCCAGTCAATCCAATTGCAAAAGAAAAATACTAACCCTAGAAATCAACACTACGCCATTTTCAAGCAATGAGTGTCCTTATGAAGACAACCATCATAAACAAAAGACAGAAACTGATTAACTTGCGAGGCGTCATATAGATGGTTCATGACGACTCTCACCCCCAGTCAAACAGAGACACAGCACGAATAAGTGATGCAGAGTCGGCAAGGTCATATAGCTCCACAACCCCCCCTCTGGTTCCAACTGCAAGGATTTGTTGCTCTGAAGCTACTGATGTACATACAGCATCACCAGATCCAACACGCTTTTCAGCTCTAATAGACTCAACCTGCTTTAGTCCTCTCTTACTCACCGAACACAACAACAGTTGACCATCGGCATATAACACAAAGAGCAGCCTCATTGGAAAGCAAAGCTCCAACTGAACAATTGCAGGCCTTTTTATGGAATTCTGTTGTGATATCGGAGCTCCTGGATTCGCTATGGCAGCAATTCCATTACTTATAGGACGTGGTAAGTCAGCAACTTTATCGCTATCATTTTGTATGGGATGATCAAGTCCAATCGCCCCACAATACTGCACAGACATTATGATGTAAAGAGAAAAATTAGATCACAATCAACAGAAGACAATTCTCTTCAGGCAGAACAGAGCAGAGCATCATCGTCTTACAGAAAACTCTGATCCTGAAAGTAAATAGCCAGTAAAAAAGGCAACTCAAATTAACTCTCCATTAAGCATACCTCTCCCTTCCAAGAAATGCCATACAAGGATCCGTCAGAGAGTCCAAGCAGCATATGCCTATTATCACTTACAATATTGCTCCTGGAGAAGAGACATAAGTTCGGCGAACATTCATCAAACATGCCCATTAGGTTTCTAAACTGCTTTGTTCATTTGATATTTTCGTTTTAAATGAGCAAAACCAATATACTTACAAGATGTAATGTGATTTTTGTACAACTTAACCGAGTTTAGAGAATAATAAAGACATTGCCATATCCACATTCCACTAAGGCACAAGTTTGGATTCCAGCATATACACAACTACATTAAGGTAATACTTACACAGATAAATTCATGTCTGCAAAAGGAACCTGCTCGCTGAGGAGAAGAGAAATAGTTGCAAAATGCAGACCAGAAGGTTGCTTCCCTCCAATCTGTACTCTTTTCTCGGAAAATTGAACCTTAAATAGATGTAAATAGAGTGAAGTCGTCTGCAAACAATATGAAACCGTTTCATAAGAAGCAAAATAAGTGACCTCGAGGGGATAATATAAGAAACAACTGGTATTTTCTTTTATCAGTCAGAGCAAGAACAAGGAAGGAGTAAAGAATGCACACTTTCACTAACAATAGGCACAATTGACAAGCATCACCTCTCTAGCTTCTATTAGAGATAATTATCTAAAGGGTCATACCAATGCCCTGTTGTCCTAAAATAAGTAGCTACAAAGATCAGACTGAAGAATGATAATAGTCAAGTCACACACAGAATTTCTAACTGGAACAGCCAAAGAAGAGATCTATAGCAAGGCACCTAGCTCTCATTTATTTGCACCATCAGCATCATCAAATAAAGTATTTTCTACGGTAGCACCATGAATAGCGCATAGGAGAGCAGCACCCAACCACCATCCTTTCCGGATTGTACTCGAGGTAAGTTTTTTTTTTTTTTTATTGATAACTAAGGATCCGCACGGCCACAACGGCTTACACCTGCGTGCCGCGGCTATATCTCGGGGGAGACTAGCCCAGCAACCCACCGCCAGGGCCCCCACTTAAATCACAAAACCGAGTTGGAAGTTTCGAACTCAAAACCTGATAAGGGAAAAGCTCGCTCTCACCATCTCAGCCATGCGTGGGTGGGTTACTCGAGGTAAGTTTTGTAATGAGTACATCCAAAAATGAACTTGTACCAATCCATAGTTATGGGTCGACCAGATATGAATCAAGAATAGCAATCCAAATGCAATTGCACGACTAATTAGTTGACTGGATCATTTCATATTCATCAGCCTACTATCACATCTCGAACTCACCATAACGGCAATCAATTTGGCATCAGGACTCCACACGGCCTGCGAATTCTCTCCCTCCCTCCGCAACGAACCCGCATCCCTCTTGTACTTCCCCAACCTCACTTTATGCTGATCACATACAAAAAAACAACATTAAGAACGGTCCCCAGTAAAACCAGCGACCACGGCGGGAATTCACGGAACACCTGGGGAAGTGGTAGAGCACGAGGGTGAGCTTGTTTGTACCTGAGAAGAGCTCCAGAGCTCGAGGTGAGACGGGGAGACGACGAGCAAGAGGCCATTGATGACTTTGAAGTAGATGATTCTCTGAGAAGACGGACACAGACCGTGCTCTAGAGGAATCACCTGCGGCCATCCGTACGCCATATACATCTTGGCTCTCCGATTCCGGAATTCGATGCGGCAAATGACTGCACTGTGCTTCACGAGGGCGAAGGAGAGAAGAGCGGGACGATCAATTCAGAGGTGACGGAGGAGAGATCTGAAGCATTTTTCTTAAGCAGAGACGAGCAATGGACTCCGATCTCTCACATAGATCTCAGAGGAGGAAGAAGAACCGAAATTCAACTATTTTCACTTTTTTCTTTGGTGTTTTCTTCAGAAATGTCTTGTGCATGAATTGGCCGGTCGGGTCAAGCGGGTACCAGATGAAGGCTACACGGGCCTGGATTCCCGCCCATCCGTCGAGCGGGCTGGGCTCAAAAGGCTTCGTCATGAAAATTAGAGCATTTGGGCTGGTGACCTTCATTGCATAAACCTACTCGGCCCCTGGGCTCACTCGATCCCACTCAGGCCCGGTTGAAATATATACGTGATGATGTAATTACTGTTTTCATCTATAATCTAGGATTCGACCAAAAAAATCAATTATCTATGTTTTATACTTAGTAATTGATTTATTGATTATCGGTATCTACCTTTCTCATTCATAGCCTCATTAATTTGCAATAATCTCTTTTAAGTTTCTCACTCGTGATTTGTGATGGGTATTTTGTACGGAATCAAAATGATTAGGTAAATGTTACGAATTAACCCAATTAACTAAGGCAAATTAGTCCCTTCCCAACAAATAGATTAAGACTGTCTCAAAACGTATCCATTGATCCTTTAACTCGAAAACTAGTTATAGCATGGAAATTAATGTGAATGGGTAATCTCGTGCAATGATAAGTTTAATTATCTTTGGTCTAAACAATCTTAAGAAAAAAATAAAGGGATTAAGAAGGTATCTATAGTGATCCAAAAACTACCACAATGATACGAGTTTTATTAGCGGAGAGGCCTCATTTGATGAACGTTCTTTTTTCAATAATTGCATTAGATATGAACTTGTGCTGGAGAGCAATATTTCGTAAAATGTTCCACTTTTCCGGACTTTCTCATGTTAGATCCGAGGGCTTTCTTTTCCCCTTTTCCTTTTCAGCCCACGATTGGCGGACGGGTTTTTCACTTTGAACGATGAAAAACATGCTATTTTAAGGAATGTTGGAGGAAAATATTTGAAAACCTTCAACATCGCTTACTTCATGATTGAATAACCAAAGGCAAAAGGACATCTCAACTGTCAATATTTGTGTACGGCGCGCTTATTTTAGTGCCAATATCTTTTTTTTTTATCACTTAAATGCCAAATCGGAGAAAAAACGATCACTTTAGTGCTAGCGGTGAGAAATTGCGATGTACACTCATCGGAGTTGGCACACAAATAGTCGTTATTAAAAAAATATTGACACTAAAATGAGCATCATACACACATATTGGCACTTGATGTGTCCTTTTGCCCGTATTAGTCAAATCTTCGGTAATGTACTTCGGTGCCTAAATTTTTGCATTATGTACATGTTCATCATTATCGCGTGTATCAATGCTGTTGAGAAATCCCTTTGACTTCCAATTTTCTATCAAAATACGCAAACTCAAATTCTCAGCGAAATGATATTCTACACAAAAAGCACAAAATTTAATTCTTCCAATCTAAATCCTCATAATAGACTCAAAAATTTAAGCTACCACGATATTGATAATCACAAGCAAAAAAAAAAAAATAGGAAAATTATTTCACGACCAAACCATCATTTTACAAAATGGACGGTGTTGTTTCGTAACTTTTTGCCAACGAATTGGTGGGATTTCCACTATTTTAAAAAGAAACAAGATGAGATTTATTTTTTTGTTTTATTTTGAAAAATATCAAAGTAAAATATTCGAACAATAATTAATATATAAAAGAATTCAACAACAATTTTTTTAAAATAGCGGATGTTATTCTTCAGTAAAAAAATGATGGATATTGTTCCTAAATAAAAGGTTTTGGTAACCATAGTCAAGACTGAAGAGGATTTTAAAACCAATATTTTTCAGGCGCATCGACGCGAAACGAAGTGGTGGCGCTCACTCCTTCCCGCTAAAACAAATCACTATATCATTTCTCCATTTTTGTCCTCCCCAAATTAGATAAACCCTATCGATTTGAGACAAAAGGATACCTCAAGTGCTAATATTTATGTATGGCACTCACTTTGGTGTCAATATATTTTTTTTAATCACTCAAGTGCTAAATCGGAGAAAAAAATGATCACTTTAGTGCCAAAGGTAAGAAATTCTGACGACCTCATCGGAGTTGACACTTAAATAATCGTTTTTCAAAAAATTGACACTTAAGTGATTAAAAAAAAAAATCAGCCCCAAAGCGAGTGACATATATAGATATTGGCACTTGAGGTGTCCCTTTGCTATATTAAATCACGCATTCATATAATAGTTTAAGTTTTTAAAATAGATGGTATTGGTCCTATAAATTCTCACATAATATCATAATAGGAGGTCCCGAATTCTAATCTTTTCAGGCCCCATTTGCGTCTCCAAATTAAATATGTATGCTAGAGGTGGCAAAATAGGTAAAGAACACATATTCTAATCCACACTTAAGAGTATGGGTCATAAATGAGTTACTTAACAATTTAATGAATTTTTAATAGGTCATAAATGAGTTACCTATCTTAAGCGAGTCATAAAAAAAATTTTGATTTATTTATTTATTTCTTTCACTTTTTTTCCCCAAAAGAGTCCAACGAGAGTCGTCGGCAAACCATCTCCGATCACAAGTGAGGGCTGGCCAACCCTCGCAGAACTATGAAAAATAAAGGAAAAGAAAAAGAAATAAAAAAATTAAAAGGAAAAAAAATAGAAAAATCAGAATTTTTATTTTATTTTTTAAAAGACTTATAAATTTGTCCACGATATTTTAGTAATATAATTTTTTAATAATTCATAAGTTTTGCTAAATTGGATTAAATATGAATTTTTTTTTAGTAATATGGATCGGATTGAGTATGAGTCGTTAGATTTGTACTACATGAAAATGGATTAAAACGGTTTAAATAGAACAATACGAACCATATTCGATCCTACCCGACCTATCTATTTGACATCTCTAATTTACAATTAGTATTAGGTAAAAAGATTAGATTAAAGGTAAGGAAAAATAAGTGAATAATTAATATCGCGCCTTGATTTAATAGGTTAAGCTTATAATAAGTAGGATGTCAGTCTGTTTCCACGTCGACGAAGTACATCCAGCTTGGGTCGTAGCGAAAAAGGAGAGAGACCAGGCACCTCCAAAGAGCCGACAGAAGAAAATGGATGCGTCGATCAGCTGTGGGTCGGCATCAGAACTGGGAGAGCAAAGCCCCAAATGGAGCGGGAAAGGAGGAGAAAGTGGCGGGTGATAGAGACTCGAGAGGGGACGGACGCCACCAGAAGCAAAAGAAGTTGCTGAAGGATCCAAATTTAGGGTCAAAACTTGTTAGATGGCCACACAGCTTTGAGGAGATAAAGGCCTGTGGGTGTGTTTGCACTGAAGAGGGTGAGCGAGGAGACACATCACAACATTTGACACCGCGGAGATAAGGCTTTTCCCATGTGACAGGGGCCTGCTCCCGACAAGATCGAGAGCGAGGCGATCCGTTACATCGAAAGCGAGATGGTCGTTCTTCTTTGTGGAATGCTTATTTGGATTTAAAAAAAAAAAATTGGAAACTTATTTGCCGTGTTGTTGCATACTAAACCAATAAGGTGTAAATATGTATGACTTGATAATAACGAGCGTTCATATATGATCAATCAGGCATTAGCCTTGAGTCTCGCCATTTCTCTTGATCACATTTAGATATAACCAAAAACCAAGGAGAAGGAGAAAATGTGCATGTGAATATTCAACCTTTGCTAGATGAAACCCTTGGAGTTATCGCGTGATGAGTTTGCCGAGGCTATAATTATTTAGATAACCAAAACTCCCATTCTGAACTTTTTCTAGAACAATCCTTTAAATGAGTATAATCCTCTGTACGCATTATGCATTTTTGGTAACACAGCTCTTAAAGTTCACAACATCTTGAATACGGATAAATTGATTTTCTGTTGGAATGGGTTTATGCTATTGTCTTTTTGGTCATGTTCTATTGCTAAGTACCATCAACACTTGGCGATTTTTTTTCTCTGTTAAATTATATCTCGAGTTTGAGCACGTTATATCGTGAGGACAATCTTGGAGTAAAAGAAAGAGGAATGCAAAATTTTGGTGGAATCTTTCTTTAGGTTGAAGTGTGATGTGGACCAAGAAGAGGAAATCACCGTATTGCTTTGGATTCGGCAAAAGTCTATAATAAAATTGCCGGACGGCTAGCTTCCACGTTGCTGAAGAGAATGCTTGGCCAATAAGTATGCGGTCCCGCTAGTAAAGGAATTGAGAAGTGGGGATCCTAGTGTTAGAGGTGCGGGGTTCGATTCACGTGCTCTCTAAATAGGAAGAGGAAAATTCAGATAGATGAGAGTTAAAGATACGAAAAAAAAAAAAAAACAATGCTTGGACTTGGATCTAGTCCTCGAGGGTTTCAATCTTCAAACAAGTGAAGATTAGAAGCTGTCTTGGCTATTTTGCTACCATATTGCAAATAGAATTTCAGTTCGACATGTTTAGGTTCTTCCGACGAATTTTTCTACGGCAGAATACTCTGCTTAATAATGAATTCTTTGCGGCCAACTATCCTCGTAGAATAGTTACCATCACTCGTACTTAATCACATAAATTTCTACCATTCTTTATCGTTCCTTGTTATTTCATCTTCTCGTTATTAGACTCAAATTGCGAGCTCCGTCGGCTGTCACGTCACTTTACAACGCTCTTCCACTCACGGTGGGGACTTTGGCTCGAGGGCCTCACTCCTTTTTTTTTTTGTTGCCCCATGCATATGTATTAAACTGACGACAATCGAATTGATATTATTTCTGCGCAGAAGAACACGACACATCATCGATCCCTCCGAAGCTCCTAAGACCACACACAGGTACAAAAAAATCCAGAGACACGACAGATTTTTGCTGGTCCCTCGTTTCTCATCAGGAGGGTCAATTTGCTGCAAAACCCCACTTGATGAGACAACTCCAATATATACTTAAGAGTCTCGACCCGACACAAAATCCAATCTACTCGTGCGAGTTTTTTTCAAATTTAGTCCCTTTAGTCTCTGCCACCTTTCGTTTTTGCTACTTATTGGGGCGCAAAATGGAATTGCGCCTAGGTTGATGAGGACTAATTTGATTGGTTTTGGCGATAGGAAGAACGGGAAGCAATTGGGAAAACTGGTAACCTCCCGATCTAGGATCCTTATTACGGACATAGCATGTGTGAGAACTAAATCCCTTTTGTAGTTCCAAACGTATTCTTTTAAGCAAAACTCAACCAAATGCGCACATGCCATTCATTCACGTTAGAACTTAAGGTGCACATGAAAAACCCCTTGAGTTATTACCTTGTACTTTTTTTCTTTTTGTTTAAAAAGAGAGAGAAAGAGACGAAGATAATGTTCTGCTACTATGCAAGCATGAACTGTCGAGCTCCGATCGAACTTTGAGGTATCTAACTCCTTCCCCGGTAGGGCGGGTTTGTACGATCTATCCCTTTGCATGTCGTCTTAAACTATAACATATGCGTAATTCGGGCGTCAATCATAATGCATCGCATAAAGGGTGGGGATAGAATATTTCTCACCACTGTACAATAAAAGAGAGAGAGAGAGAGAGAGAGAGAGAGAGCCAAATATGGAGTAATTATGTAACGGAACGCGGTGGCGGTGGCGGCGGCAGCGGTGGTGGTGTTGGTGGGCGGTGGAGGCAGTTGGGCCATGGCTGTCTCGGCCATATTTGGGCTGAAAGTTTTTTCACAGTTGGGGGTAGCTGGGGACGACGGTCTCCTAATCCAACCATTAAGCCTTGCCGGTTGGCGAGGGTTCGCTCTCCATCCCTTCGCTATTCTTGCTCTCGCTCTCCCTGTCCTTTTGCCCCTATAATCATTTATTGCCACGCACGCTCTTCATTTTGGTCCCTCTAGGTTCGTGTTAACTTATTCCCTTTCTTGTCCTTTTTCAAGCACCATTTCTGTCCTTCCAATAATTTGTTTTTATTCTCTCGTATATTTCGAGTGTGTTATAGTATTCCTCATTTATATTACTTTTTTTTTTTGCACATTTAACATGAATACATCGCGATCGCGATCGCGATTGATTATATCGCACGTCCGGAAATACAGGGCAGGCCCTACCCCAAGGCATCTTAGAGAGAAAAACAAATCGTTAATGAAGTGGACATATGGCACGTTTTTTTTATCATTGCACAATGTCGATTGGAGATAAATATTGTTTCACGGGGATCCCGAATTAACTACAAGTTTCATGTCTCGCTTCGATGATATTGTACATTTATTTGCAGTTTTGCCATTTCTCTTTCCCCGTAATACCCCACCCTTTTCTCCCACCCATTAGACACTATACCCCAAAACGAAAAGTTTGAACGGTATTCTCCCATGCTCAGCTGCCCTAGACTGCCGCCCGCCACAGTGACATCCTGAATGGTTCGCCCACCACCATCGACACCTCGCAGAGGAACCCGGTCGCCGTGGGCAATGACCGAGGCAGAAAGCTTGTTGGTGGACACAAATGTGATCGAGAACAAGCAAGTAAGCATTGTTGTAAAAGATAACGATTGATTGGGGAGAAGAGAGATAAGATTTTAATGCATAAATTTACTTTCTTTAAAGAATTATTTGACCCACAACGTTGCTAATGGTTACTAATAAAAATCTTTCATGATACATCAAAGTATCGAAATGAGAATATCGGATAGCAATTTCGATATTTCTCCAAAAATTCTCAATGAGAAACAATTATACCTTTTTTGAAAGAAACAAAAAGATGGAAGTTGAAGTGTAATATCCAACATAACCCTTGGTTTTATCATAGCGAAAACCTTTTGTAAAGAGACATGTTATTCCGAAACGATCGTAGCACTTCACATCTGAAAATTTTTAAATTACAATACAACTCTTCATGTCCGAAAACCTACTAATTCGAACACAACTCATCATGTCCGAAAGCTGTAATTTCGAACTCACCTCTTCGAAATTTGTAAGAGCCTCAAATAATCACTAGATTAAAAATGACAAGAAAAACATAACTCATTTGTGAACATTCTTGTTAGGAGACAGGAGTTAATAGTAGAGTCTAGCCTACTTTGTCCATTGCCTTTGCTTGAAAGACTAGAGAGACCTTTTACTTATATATAGGCTTACACTCTCCCATCTTTCCTAGGTGGGACAACGAAAAAGCATTATTTTGTTTGTTCAATAAACAAACTTTCAACAAGCACGACATGAGGGGGAGGGTGGTGAGAGGATGGCCTGGGGGAGCAATCGAAGGTAGCACGAGTGGCATCTACGACGTGAACGAAGCAATCGGAGGCGGGGTTAGAGGTGTTGACGGCATCCACAAATCGACCTAGCGCGGGAGCGGAGGCTGACGACGGCGATGGTTGGTGTGGTGTCTAGTGTCTGACCTGTGGATTGAGGATATGGAATCGAATGGCTGGGTGGACGGCCAATTTCTTCTTCTTCTTTTTGTGGCTTTTTAGGATGTGAGAGCATTTTGGTCATTTCAATAGGGTCGAAGTGCGAAATTTGCATTTCCAAAAGTGAACATATTTTTTGGTACCATCGTGAGAGCATCGACGAATTTTTCGTATGTTTGTCACTGAACTATCCGAAGATGCCTTTTCACCGTAATGGGGAAGGAGGGACAAAACATCGCTGAGAACCAAGAGAGAACCTCACAATTATACAGCGTGATCAGAATCGGAAGCAACATGTCTTGTCTGCCAACCACTGTCACTTCCTGTTCAAACTCTCTTCATCATTTTTCACTTATCTCTATCTTTATTATTTTTATTTTTATTGGTGTTTTCCCCTTTTTCTTTTTTTTTGTTTGGGGGGTGAGTTTGTTTTGGAAGTGTTCTCCGGTTCAATGGTACTCAAAAAGTTTGTTCATACGAAAAAAGCGGTGCAACACGCATTTATCATGAAGGAAAAGTACTCAAAAAGTCCGAAAACTATCACACGTGAGACAATTCCGTTATAAACTTTTCAATTATGCTAATTGAATTTAATTAGTGAATTTTAATATAAAAAAATTACTGACGTGAGCGCGGGTCGTCTTACGTGACACGGTTGGCATTAACGTGAATAATTTTTAGACTTTTTAAATATTTTTTTCTACTTCTTTTACTAAATTTGCATTCTCTTTTTCTTCATTCTTTTAAATGTGGTTTGCAAGCTCGAACGACCCTCGTTGGTCATGGTGAAAAAAAGAAGGAAAAGAGAAGAAAATATAAAAAAATATATAAAAATGCCAACGTCGGCACGAGATGTGCTACATAGGACGGCCGGCGTCCATATTAGCGATTTTCGATTAAAATTATCTAGACAAATTCAATTGACAAAATGTGAAAAGATTTAAAACTGAATTAATATATGTGCAATTGATTTACGATTTTTCTTTATACACTTTTCCCTTTGTCCATGCAAAGTATTTCGTTCTTTGACCACGTAAGATCAACATTAAAACCCTGGTAATTAACGGAGACGATTGCGATGACGTGGGCATCCACGGGGAGATCGCATGCCCTTTCCCAAATACAGCACGTGCGTCACGTGGCCAACTTGTGCGGGAGACGCAGCAGCCTCTCTGGCCAATCATGGAATGCATCAAAACGGCCTTTACGCATATTGCCGCCGACCAATCGGCTCATCAACACGTGCACCCCCCCTCCCACCGTCAAAGATCCACTTTCCTCCTTTTCTATTGGCCCATCCACAGCCTCCATGTCACAGCCCGTGCAAAATATCAACGCCACCGAACCCCGAAAGGTCTCGCTTAATAGAATGTCAAGAAAGGAAAAAGGAAAATCTCGAAGAAACATTCTTAGTTTAATTACTACGAGATAAAATCAAAAATAAATTTTCTCAACCGCGCCTTGCTATTCACTCGTTTCTTTCATGTGTTTCGCGACGTGTCGGGTGTTATTAGATGAATGTATAATTAATAGCCACCGTGCGGTCTGAATTCAAATTGCGACACGCTTTTGCATTGCTTTGAATTAGTCGGAATTACGAACGTGCTCGACTTTTATATTATGAAGATGACGGGTTCTTTACAGTTGGTAAAATTAAATATTCAGTGCGTCCATAGATTTCTACGTAGGAAAATAAGGAGAAGCCACGCCATTCCGCTTTCCTAATATAAACCAGGAGCTACCCACCGCCGAGACAGAAGCTTCCTCTCTCCCCCTCTTCCAAACTCTCTCTCTCTCTCTCTCTTCGTATTTATACGGGTTGGATAGCAGCCGGCGAAGCAGGAGAAGAAGATCTGAATTCAGAGCCGCCGGAGCAAATTCCTTTCTCGGAAACCCTTCTTTATTTCTTCTCGCCCGAGAAAACCGCGGAGAAAATGGGATTCCCGCTGGGCTACACGGAGGTCTTCTTGCCGAAGCTCTTCGTCCGCGTCCTCTGCCTCCTCGGCTTCATCAGGCACCTCATCTTCTCTCTCTTCCACTCCCTCGGCCTCTCCGACTTCCTCGACACCGACGCCGTCTCGTTCCCCGCCGAGTCCCGGGGGCGGTCGCCGCCCGAGAGCCCGCCCGTCTCGGCCCTCCTGATCCGGGAGATGCTGCCCGTGGTCAAGTTCGAGAGCCTGGTCGACCCGCCCGAGAGCTGCGCGGTGTGCCTCTACGAGTTCGAGGGCCGGCCGGAGGAGGAGATCAGGTGGTTGAGCAACTGCCGGCACGTCTTCCACAGGGAGTGCCTGGACCGGTGGATGGACTGCGATCAGGACACTTGTCCTCTATGTAGGACCCAGTTCGTGCCCGATGACATGCGGGAGGAGTTCAATCAACGGCTGCGAGCTGCTTCTGCGGTTGTCGATTTCGCCATTTCTGAGGACTGATGATAAGTTCGGCTCTTTCTTTTCTTGAAAGGGTGTGCCGACTCTGGTCTCGCGTTGACTGTTGCTGACTACGTATGAGATGGTGAGGATTGGGAAGGGTATATAGCGTAAAGTGGGGTAATTGGTAATTAGCCAAAAAAATAATAATAATAACGCAAGTAGCGATTTTTTTGTTGGATTAGTTCTTTTAAATTGACTTTCTTCTTTCTTCTGACGTAAAACAAAGACTGGGCTTATACCCAATTTGCTTGACTGAATCCTGCAACTTGGAATTCAGATTTAGTACCTTGGGTAGTTCACCCCTCACTGTCGTGTGGGTTCGAAGGGCATTTCATCTTTTTGGTTTTGTAAGTTAGTGCATCGCATGTATTAAATTTGTTCAAGAGACAGGACACGATTCCTGTCTACCCATATGAGGTTGTGCTCTGGCCTTATTTAATGTCAGCAATGTTCGGTTGGTGAGGCTCTTAATGTGAGAGTACTAATAGAAACCAGAAGCAGAGGATAAAAAAGAGGTTCTTTTGATGATGGTGGGCGTTAAAACAGAGCCAGAAAATGAATAAATCAAGAGAAAAGCAGTGGTGTCTGAGGGAGTTTGTTAAAGTATGGTTAGCAGAGGGCCGGAGGCTCGGCCGATTTGTTTGGATCTTGTCGGCTCCAATGATGAACTGGTTCAGGACTCAGCCCTTCCCATCTTTTCTAGAATGCAATTTCCAGATCGACCATTGCTTCTTGTTCTCGCTTTTCGCTTTGTATCGATGCATTGGTGAAAGTTGCGTGGCGAGTGGTGTGATATATGAATTGGGGCTTTGTGCACGACCCATCTCTATCTCAGACTCTGTGACTGAAGTTTTCGCCCGGCCTGTAAAGTGCTCTGCCCAAAATGAGTCGAGTTCGCATGGGACCTACTCAAATTGAATTGGGTTCTGAAAGCCCTACCTATCGGAGGTTGAAGAAAGAAACCTCCTACTGTCTGGTGATCTTGCTTTGAAGTTCTAAGTCGGTTCGCGAATCCGTATCCAACAAGACACGTGGGTATCCTTGCGAGAAAGGAAGATGACCCTGTAGAACAGGTAAACGAGAGAAGATTGTGCCACCTCGAAGCAATTCGGCACCTACCAGCCTGTCCCATGTCCGTATCCGTGAAGGGTTTAATGCTTCGTGTTAAGCAAACGCACCGATCTAGAAATAGGCACAATTAAATCTGAGGGAGCTTGTACGCATTATTGCGTTGTTTATGCATCTGCTCGTCCTGCTAAATCACCAATAAGTTTCCCATCCTCGAACATTGCAAGACTAAAAATCATTCGGTTTCGAAAAGGAAGAAATTTTTCACCAGGCAAGCAACAACCAGCGTCAGTTGATCTAGATATCGTTCTTCGATCTCCGGCTATTTCTCTACTTCAATAGCCAGCACTGAAAGGCAGTCACCGTCCGGGCATGGTAGCAAAACATGACCGGTTGAAACCGACACGCAATGTGCTCTAGGTAGTTGGTACCACTGACCGACTTCATTGAGAGAAAAAGGCCTCATGGTTTTGTTTCAAGTACTATATGAGGAATGCAGGAACATGTCTACCAAAGCAAAAAGTTACATTAATTTGGCAAACACAGCTATTTCGGACGTGCCTTGTTATCAACATGCTGGTGACTTGTAAGAGATTCGCGGAATCAGGCAGTAAAATTTCGTGCCTGGTCTTCTTCTGAACTCCAAACAGTTGAGTCTCTAGCTTCTCCAGCTTATCTCATTGCCCATTTACGGTCCTGGAGGCTACGTCCGTCTGAAAACAGATCTTATGATTCAAGAAGCACACATCTAGAGTAAGGATTTCATGCTAAATTGGGCTGCGCAACTCGCGCTCACAACTGATTTAACGTCACGAAGCAGCTTACAGAGCACGAGAAGAAGATCTGCAGAGCACATGTCAGTGGCTTTCAGGCAAATAATCCGCAAAAAATAAAACGTGGTAGCATAGGCTCATAGCGGTGTACAGAGACGCTCGGTCCTGTGAATCTGGATTTAAATGGCCTCAATATGATCAACGTTAAGCAAAGGTCGATTGCTTGCTGGGCTTCTTGATCCTTTTGTATTTGCATTTGTAGATGTAACAATTCTAGTTGGGCCTCTCTCATCTGGCCCGACCAAGAACTGAGCTCAAAGGCTCCCAATTTTTTTTGCCCATTTTGATTTATTTTTCTCTGGAAGAACAGTAAAAAACAGAGAATTACTCACCACTTTTTAGATTCAAATCAAACTTACAAAATTTCCTTGGAGCATACCCTACCCTCACTGCGATTCTCTCTGAGAAGTTTTGGGGTCCAGTTCTATTTTAGAAAGAGCTAAAACATTGGAAAGGGAAAAACTTTGACAAAGCAAGAAGAGAACGGGAAAAGTAGGGGAGATTCTATGACCTAGCCCGTCTTTCTCGTTCTCATGCGGAACAAAACAAGAAACAGTAGATTGTAAGAAAGCTCGGGTCTGCACGCACTGCGACTGTTTCCTCTGAGGCACGAGCCTTGTCAGATGAACAAAGCCTTTCTTTCTTGCTTATAAAAAGCGATTGATAGGAGTCCCCACCTCCCCAGTCCCAGCATCAACACATACACACACGTTTATACCTGCGCCGCTGCGCGTCTATCTTAAAAGGAGGAGGACAAAATAATAAAGAGATTTCCTAGGGCAGTGAATCCTTTTCAAGTACCCCTACAAGGTCAGTTCCATAGACTCCTATGTTTCAAGTTAAAAATACATTCAATCTTGGTTATTCCCCTTAACCTGGGGGAGGAAAGAAGGGGTTATCGCTGTGATGACAGCTGATCCCAAAAGTACAAAAATAGCCCGCCAATGGATTCGGTCTTTGCTCCGATTCCATGTCTTCCACAAGTGTTCTGACAATGCTTCTTTCGCGTTTTGCATTTCTCAGCCAACTGAATCAATCATATGCTCTTCACTTAAGACATGTTGACCTCCAAGACAGCTCGTGAAGAATACTGCGTCAGCAGCTCTTTTTTTAGCTGCCCATCTTCGCCGCATCATTGGATAGTGATTAGCTCTGTTGCATTGCTACTCTGCAACTGGGGTTTGGAAGGAAGAAGGAGCTCTACATCTGGAGGAGCCCTGACGATACGAAGGTCAAAGGTCATGCGCAGACTGACGCGTGAAAGGGACTGAAAAGCGACGAGCATGTTAAGATCAGAGGTCGCCTCCCCGCACAACACTTCGCCGGCTTATCATTAGTTTATGGACCGATGTTCTCCCAAATAACCCCATCTTCTGCTAGGTTTATTCTCGTTACTCACGTTGCGCTGAGCGAAAAATGGATACGAGGTTAGATAAGCCTCACTTTCGAGTTGCCTCTCTGGTCAAATTTTCTTATGGTAGCTCATGTTGGAGTTGGTGAATACTTCGGGAATCTTTGTTTCTCACACACGCTCACGCGAGTTTAGGGAAACCGAAGTATGATCCGACGACATGTGAACCTTGCGCATGGGATGCGGGGGCTCGGGGGCAGCTCCCCCGAAACCTCAACGAATTTGGGCTTTTGTCTAAGTTAGCCCATTTATTGAGAGATTAAAAGGGTATGGGATAGATTAGGTTTTTAACCTGTTTAGGGCATATAAATATTTGCTTGTTTTTGCTGATTATTTTAACGAGTTGTGCGGCTATAAACCTAAAACTATGGTGAGATCTCTTTGCGGGACGTATCCCTATTCAAGGGTAAACCTGGTAAACCGTGCGTCGTCTATTTTTTCTTCTATTATCTGTACGATCATTCTAAATCGATTTGCGATACATCCTTTCAGCTCGGAGGCAAACATTTTCTTGTGACGGAAAACATTTGAGATCTTAACCATGTCTAAAGCTGAAACTTGACGTAGGAAAACGATTGAATTTTAAAGGGACGGTATGATGAGTCTCTCAAGAAGGATATGGCATAATTTTTCTGTTCGTGCACAGGATAAAAACTGCACCATTTGCAGTAAAGCAGTGATGCGCACCTTCAGAAATATATATATATAAAATTTTCTAAGCGACATGATTGCTGCCCTGCTTTTGATTCCTTGGAGCATACTATAAAGTACAAGCAACTTAAAAAATTGTTTTTTCATGGAAACATAGAGAAGTATGGAGAAGAGAGAAAAGGCTTTTTGTCCTTAGTGAGTCTTTGCAATGTAAGTTAGAGGAAGTTCATGCTTGAACTTTGATAACAAACCCTAATAGTTTGTGGGTGAGGAAGCTGTACATGCCATTATTGATGAGAAAGGAAGCTCATTTCCAACGTCCAGAGGAAGAACGTGCGATGAAGATGTTCGTTGTAATAGAGAGTGGAAAACTCTATTTAGCTGCTCTCTGCTAGTGGATAAGAAACTACCAAGAGAAAGCGAAGGGATAAGATGCTTTGATCCAAATGATGGCACGGGATTATGAAATTTGCCTTGCTTTTTTAACTAGAATGGCTCCAACTTGCGGTCGCTCGGCTTGGCAAGGTATGTCCCACGACGATGCTTATTTTAATTTTTATTTTTCAGATCTAAGTTTATTTTATTGTTTTCCCAAGCAAAGAGAAGTCACACGGACGATACGCAAATAAAGTATTTTATCCCGTCCCCCTTACCTCGATTTCTTTTGTGCGCCTTTGCCAATGGACACGTACCTCTTGAAATTCACCCATTGTCTTCAATTCTTCCCCTCCTTATTTGTAGATGTCAAGTGTTGTTTCTCCACGCTCAGTTCTTGCTCTTTTTCCTTGATCGTTGACGACGATGACGACGACGACATCAAGAAGACAAAAGCGATAAATGGAAGTAGCGATTGCATTGGAGCAGGCCATTTTCCGCGGCATGCTCGAGCATATTGGAAACCGATCGGCCTCGCCACAGCCCCGAACTGTTGGGCCCTTGTGTACATCATGGACCGAAAAGCCTACAAACGAAGTAAGCAAAAAAGAACGGCTGATCACGACAGACTGCACTCGGGAATCGAACTCAGTGTCCATTTTCTTGGAGGTTTTCTCATGGTACAATGTCTTAAAGCTTGCCATGAGGAATTACGAGCGAATCGAACTCAAGGGTGTCCTCGTGCCGGCCCAATCATATGATGTTTTCTCCGGATTTTTATTTTTTTGAACCCGAAAAAGGACGATGAAAAGTCAACGCGGATCAAATCACCTGAAGCTCATCCACCAGTCCAACTTATCGACTTCATTTTGCCTCTTTGACGTCCAGCTTGGTTACATGCTCGTGTTATCGAGTTCAGAAAAGCCCTTGCACGGATAAGGTCTTGAGGAAGAACAAAATTCCTTGTGGAATCTTGGCTATGTGATCAACAAACATCTCCAGAGAACCTACAAGCATTGGCAGCATCGCAAATTACCGTTTGACGAACATGATGGACGCGCATGCGAAATAAATGACGCGGAACCTAATTTCGATATCATGTCAGAAACTTCGACTCGGAAAGCTTAAATTGATACGTAGATGTAGACGGCACGTACATAAAGAGCATATAAACCACACGGTCAAGCGATGTGGGATGTTTCGACAATTTCAAAGTCGGATTTTCGAGCGGAGCGATGACAAAAAAAAATGTACGTGATTCCATAGATAATCTAAAGCGTAATTGCCTTAAGTAGCAAAGACTAAGCCGAATGAACGTGAGAATCTGCCCCAAAGCCCATGATTTACTAGGGACAACAAGATCGTCCAGAGAACACGAAACCTTGCAATTGGGCATCAGATTCTATTTACATGGCTGTGCGCCGCGCAATATGTACACGCGCGCGCGCGCATCTCCTATATTTACCCTTGAAAGAAAGAAAGGGAAAACAAGGAAAGGCAGCCTTCCATTTCACCTTATGTCGTGCGGGGCCCGCGTGTACACTCATCAAGATCCTTTCGCCGTTGCGGGCCAGCGTGTTTGCCACATCCCAACTCGCCGAGATTGGACTCCGGCGCGTGCACCGCACGGCCCCACGCCACCCCCCTTTTCCCCCTCGGCTGTTTCCCCCAAATTTTTCAACCGGGTAATCACTTCAATGGCGTGCAAGCATCGAGCGAAGGCAAATTCTATCCTCGTGGAGAGAATTAGCAGCATGTCACATATTTTATGCGCTTTGTTCGCGTGCACAAATCATTTATTTATTTAAGGTGTAAAAAAGTCTTTACATAAAGACACTCGTAAGTACTGCTCGGATCGCACGGACCTATCCGATTCGATTCAAATTCTAGCCTGCCGTTTCCTTCCGCACAATGAGTTTAGCCCGAAATAGCAAAAGAGGGCAACTTCTCGTTTCGGTGACGCTCATTACTGTGCACCGCACAACTCGGGAAACTAAAATCCGAACGAACCTTTCAAAGATGACCCATCTCTTAAAGGAGGTCAGCCGTTTCACGCATGGCCCCGGGAGGGGGGCCTCGAACTCCAATAAGAATTTAGGCCGGGCAAGTCTCGTACGGATTAGGGTTTCGGGGAACCCTAATATCTCAAGACGCACAGGGAGAGAGGGCGGGAGGGACACGCTCGGATTCATCAAACTTTAGGGTGGGAGCCCGCCGTACGTGATTTGTCTGCATCGGAAAACAAATTTCACAAAGATGTTTTTAAGACAAAGGGAAGGGGAGGATGACGTGTCGTGGTTTTTGGCGTCCCTCGGTTATATAATATGATAGGGGGAGGGGGGCGTCAAAGGATAGAAAAAAGGAGAGGGAGGAGGAGGAGGAGGAGGAAGAGGAGGGGCATGAAAACCTAAAGGCCAAATAATAACGCATCGCCGAGAAAGCAAAACCCACCCCCACCCCAACCCCAACCCCAGCCCCAGTCCCAGTCCCAGTCCCAGTCCGAGCCCCAGCCCGAACCCGAGCCCCAGCCCCCCCACCATGTTTTAATCACCAAAAACCCTCCTCTCCTCTCATTATCGACTTCTGTGTCTCTCTCTCTCTCTCTGGTCTGAGATCTGCAAAGCCACAATCCAACCAAATTCAGGGGGGGGAGACGCAGTGCCAGAAATTGAAAGCCCAGAAAATTATTTACTTCTTTTTTTTTATATATATATATATCTCTGCTGAAAATCCCTTTTTCGGATCCATCCATCCATCCATCCATATCCATCTCGTGTATTTATCCCTAGGCGGGGGCGCGCATCATCGTCGTCGCCATCATCATCATCATCATCATCATGAGGATTCGCAAGAACGCCAAGCTCTCCTCCGTCCTCCGCTCCCAAGCCGCGCCGCCGGAGGCCCCCCTCCCCTCCCACGTCTGCCTCCTCAACCAGTCGCCCTGGGACGTCCTCCCCTTCTCCTTCCCCGACGCTCTCCCTCCCTCCTCCTCCTCCCTCCCCCAGGTCCGTCCTCCTCCTCCTCCTCTTCCCTCCTTCGCTTCGCAGATCTGCGACGCGCCTTTTCTCCTCGACTGTTCTTTTTCTCCTTTTTTTTTTTTAGCTGTTTCGCTGCCGCCTGCATTTTTCTCTCCTTTTTGGTGTTTGTGTGTGTGTGTGTTTCCCAGTCTCCCGATTCGTAGGGTTTTTCGATTCGGGCCCCCGCCAGCTAGGGTTTCTCTGTAGCCCCGTGATTTTTCCCTTTTCCTTCGTGCATTTACCTCGGAATGAACGATTAGGTCCATCTCCTTCTCCTTCTCCACCTATTATTCTTGTGCCTGCTCGTTATTTTTTCCTTCTGGTTCCCACCATTTTCGCAGCAGCTCGATGGAGGAGAGGATAGCTTCACCGCCAATGGCAGCAGCTTCTGCGATTCCCTCGGAGCCGTCGACAGGTAAATATTAATCTGCCTCCTTCCTCAAATTGAAAGGTCTCCCCGATTTCCTGCGCATTCAATCGTCTCCTTCCAGCAAAGTAGGGTTTTGTATTATCGTCCCTAAATAGGTCGATCGTCTAGCTTCGATTGCGCGAAATTTGTTTGCGGATGGCCAACGTTGGGACCTGCGAGGAGTTTGCGATTCAAACATTGTGATTATTTCGCAGCAGCGTCGCCTCGATGATGGCGGTGGACGCCGTAGACGAGACGATTATCGTCAGCAAACTCGGAGGCCGCGCCTACGACCGCATGAATATCGAGGATAGGACGAACATCAGCAGCTACGAAGCTCAAAATGGAGGCGATTTCGATGGCGATTTCAGCTTCAAGGTGTGCTGCAACAAGACCGACGGCAAGCGGTGGCAATGCAAGAAGGACGCCGTGGACGGCCACTACTTGTGCCAGCATCACCTGTCGCAGCTCAAGTCCTACATTACTACTGCTGCTGCTGACGAGGAGGAGGAGGAGGACGATAGCAACGCCGCATATGCCGGCGACTCCGCCTCCAGAAAGCTGGACAAGTCCTCCGCCTCCACTGGCCGTCGCGGTAGGCCCCGCGGGGCGAAGAAGAACTCTTCCTCCTCGGCGGCGGTGGCTGCGGCTGCTGCTGCGAGCTCGAACCAGTTCTACTATTACTCCGGCTTCGGGCCGTCCTGGGGCAAGAGGCGCAGCAGCGGGAGGGCCGGGGACCAGCCGCGGAGGCCGGAGGGGAGGGCGGGGGGCAGCCCCCAGCCGACTCCGCCGCGGATCGGCGGCGAGGGGATCGATTACGTGGATTACCACATGGACGACGACGACGAAGAGGTGGAGGAGGAGGAGGACGACGACGACGACGACGGAGGAGACAGCGGGAAGAAGCGGATGAGGAAGCCGGTGAAGGCGCGATCGCTGAAGTCGCTCATGTGAAGTAAATTCTATAACATCGTTTGGGATTTTGGATCGTGGGTTTATGGTTACGGTGGTTGGTTCGCTCGCATTGCGCTGGAGATTATCGCGAACGAGAGATTGCAGCGTTTTTCTGCAGTGTTTAGGGTTAAGGGGGCGTGGTTTTTTTCAGTCGATTTTTCTCTCTTTTTTTTTTTTTTTTTTTTTCAAGGAGCGAAAAAAAGAAAGATGGTTGGGGGCTGTGTAACTTGAGCGGGGTGAGGATAGCGTTTCCTTCGCAAATGCTAATAGTAGTAGGAGGAGTTGGGGGGGTGGGGATTGTCTAGGGCGTGAATGGAGCAGACTCGCTCTCAGCGACTGTTTTGGTCAATCTAAGGGCAATATCGTAATTTCTCCTTCTCCCGTATTCTAAAACATTTCTGGTGGTTCGCGTTTCGTTTCGTTTCGTTGCGTTGGTGTTGGAAGTGCCGTGACGTGGCACGACATGAGGCGGAGCCTCCTTTTTTTTCTCTTTTTTTTGTTGTCCCCCCCGCTCTAAACGATTTGATTATTAAAAAGGAATCCCCGAATTCCGACCAAGAACTAATTAATTAATCGAGTATTGGAAAATGAAATAAAATAAAGCGAATAGACTCGTTCGGTGCCATGGAAAATTGCCTCTACAATCTACATATATAGCTCTTTAGAAGAAGCAATTATGATAAAAATATTAAATAAATTCACTCTGCGAATGGCTATAGGGTGCGGACGATAGAATTAGCAATCGTTTCATAAAAAAAGATTAGATTTCTTTGGATTATAATGATTTCGTAACCAAACTAAGAAAGATGCAAATGATTAGGATCGACTCGTGCCCTTGTGATTTAGATAACAGAGCCATAGTGACTAGAGGGGACTTCAAAGCGAAAGTTTTGATTTGTCCACGACAATCAACATAGGATGTATGAAAATCTGTAATGGTTTGTCATTCGGGAATAAATGTCTACGCCATTCCTATTTCTCTAATGTGGGTGAAAAAAGCCCAAGAGAAAAACACATTGATCATTGCTCACAAGGCCCCAATTCTCGATCAAAGAGGACACCAAAGGCTTATTATGGGGCATGGCGCGTTTGGTGAGCTTTGAGCTCTTTGGCCTTAAGGCATAAGCTGGTTGAAGGTTCAAAACCCTCCAAATGCGTTTCTCGAACTTAAGTGAGGGGCCCTTCTTGGTGGGCTGCGGGGCTAGCCTCCCTCCGGGTATAGTCGTCGTCGGAAAGGGTCTTCGCCGCCCTTCGGGTGATGGTGAGTTGATCCGATTACGACCGGCGGATTCTGGATTATCAAAAAAAAAAAAAAAGAAGCTTATTATGCCTTTCTATCCAATGGATAGATAAAGGGGGAAGATAGAGTTTTTTATTTTTCTTATCGTTGAAAGGTAACCAATGCTTGATCGAATTGATCATGTCGTTTGGGAACGAAATTCATGAATCGTGCAAAAGAAAAAAGAAGAAGAAGAAGTTATTAACGAAAATATCATTACTTGGTTTTAAAAAAATACTTAGGCAACCAAAGTAAATGCAGCGGGATTTTTCGCGCTACTGATTTTGGTCCTTTACCAAGAAAAATCTTACTCCATCGGGGAAAATGAAAAAATGAAAAATAAAAAAAATGGGGCCGTGTGAATTTTTTTGAGGCGCCATAGGTTTGATGTGTAAAGGTTAGGCCGTAGATCCGTGCGCAGGTGAGTATTTTTGGAAGAGTCAAAAATGGGTCTGTGTCACGTGGTCCACGTGGCTCGGCGGAGGGCCCCACCCCCATGATGGGGGAGTCCCCAAAAAAATATCCCGTGGGGGGGGGACTCTCTCGACTCGAAGCGATTCGAGCTGGAAGCTGTGTGACCCCGGACGGCGGACGCAACTGAATGGCCTGAACTCAAAAGTTGCATGGGGGGTTTTGCGGAGGCCTGAAAACGACGTCGTTCACTTATCTCTTGCATATGGGACCCGCCTTGCTTCGCTGGAGGCCGTACCGACCTTATTGACTTATCCATTTCAATCCCTTTATTTATTTATTTATTTATTTTTTTCCCCCTTTTTGCTGAAAGAATCAGTAATTTCATGTCAAGTGCGGCTACGCTATCTGCCACCAATTTAATGAACCCGGCACCTCGTTAGATCCCCCCGTCCCCCCCGGCGCGCTCCCTCCTCCCCGGAATTAAGTTTTTTCCGTTCGGCCACTGCGTATCTCGCCCTTTCCGTGTCATCTTCCGCCGTCTTCGACGTTCTTGTTTATCTTAACGAGCATGCGCGCGTGTGTTTATACTCTTGCCAGACTTTAATCCTTTCGGTCCGCGAACACTTTCTTCTTGAGAACACTCGGAACAGAAGAATCGCGCATCGACTACATAAGGTTTGATGAATAGCAGCAAGTTTAGATAGATGGCCCATCTATGGAGAGATTGCGCCTGCTTGGTTCAGCATTTTCAAAGGGCTTTAGGACTCCAAAGTCCTTTCGCCAAATACAAATAGCGTTTGATTCGGTTCGGTTCGTTTTTTGCTCAACTTTGAGAAAATGCAATTGCATTTCTAAAAGCTCCTAAAGGCCTTTAGCCCAAAGTAGCTATGGCGGTACTTTGGAAAGTTGCATTTCCGAAATGCAACAAATTTTTTTTCTTTTAACTTTGTCACCTCCACTTATCGCCACCCGTCGCCGCCCGTTGACCGTGGCCCACCATCACCCCATCGACCGCCGCCACCGCTCACCACCTTCGCCCGTCAAGCGTCGCTCACCACCGCCGCCCGTCAAGCGCCACTCACCACGCCGCCCCGTCGATTGCCGCTCACCACCACCGCTCGCCACCCGCCACTCGCCGCCGCCGTCCACCATGGCCCGTCGGCTGCCACCGGTCGCTCACATCATCGCCCGTCAACGCTCACCACCTCCCGTCAATCGTCGCCCGTCATCGCTCGTTGACTACCACTCGCCGCCGCCCACACCGCCGCCCGCCACCGCCGCCCGTCGCCCTCCATTGCCCGTCGACCGCCGCCCGCCGTCGCCCATTGACCGCCACAAGCCACTCACCACCGCCGCCCGTCGACTACCGCTCGCCATTGCCCATCAACCACCAACCGCCACTCACCGCTGCTAGTAGACCGTTGGCAATTGGCCAACGCAAGTAGTTTAATTTTTTTTAAATATTAATTTTTTTTCAAAAAGTAAAAATACTTTACAAAATATAATTTTCACCAAACAACATTTAAATCAAAGTTGCTTTCCAATGTATTTTTAAAATACACTTTACCAAACATTACTTACATTTTGAAAATACGGTTTAGCCCGGAGATATTTATATTTTCTCAAAAACATTTTCCCAAAGCTGAACCAAACATGCCCATTATTTGCGGTCGCTCGGTAGATAACACCTCGAGATTTTTTTATTATTATTATCTTTTGTTAGGGATTAACCCCGGGATTGCCAATTAGGAAACTTCCCCATCTTCAAAAAAGGCTCACACTTTCACCGGAAAAATGGGTCCGGGACCCGACCCAATCAGATCATGCTCACGCCCGAGCATCTCCATGCACGACCACGAATTATAGTGGGTGGGGTCAGAGCTTTCCCATGAGGAAACTTGTTGTTTTATGCGAGACTGGATTGCTCTCCGCAAAACCCTAATCAGAATTCCTTGTTCCCCATAGCCAAACAGCGAATTCTGGGGCGTCTGAGCGAATGAAGCATCAGCGGTCAGCTGATATTCATGCTTGGCTTGAAACAGTTTTTTGAGGCTCATGAGAGCTTGGATAGTAGAGGGCAAATAAGAGAATATTCCGCAAATACCATTTATCTAATTTCCTAATCTCGAACCAAGAGAGACAACCTGGAATGACTCGTCATTGCATGTGATCCATCCCTTTGAATTTGATAATATGGACACTTGGGCTCTTCTGACATTACCTTAAACCTACGCGGACGAGCCTGAAAGAAAGAAAAAAGCTCGGAGTCGACGAAACTCCGTTCATTTTATCAATTTACTTTTGGCGACCCATAAGGTCAACGAACTTTCTGATGCAACAGAACGGCAATTAGAATTTTCTTGCCAAAAGACTGCGGGTAGTTGCTATTCCAGATGGCATTTCCCGGTCAAACTCGTGGAACGACCACCAACCGCAACCCTAATCTCCCCTCGTTTCTCTCCTTATCTGGAAAATGAATTTAAAGGAGGAAAAGAAGAGATCTGGAGAGGAGAGAGGTGATCCCTTCCCTTTCACACACGGAGGGAAAGTGGCGTAGAAAAGAAGGGAGCTCCTATCGCATTTGGGTTGAGATCCTTTGAAGCAGCTGTTCACTTGCAGCGCTTATAAGGCAACAGACCGAAAATTGGCATCCGTAGAATTCTCCAACATGTACGGTAGTCCATGCGGACGTTTGACTCGTGTCGGGTCGTTTGTTGACTTGTTTTACTAGAAACTCTTTTGCGGACGTTCCGGTGTTGATGCTGCTTCGACATTAGTCATTAATTCCCCGCGAAAAAGATGAGAAGCCATTACGTCGCGGGCACTCCCCTGTCGAGCGTCAATAAAAAGATTTGTCTATCCAAACGGGCTTTTACAGATCAAGGCGATGCCTTCGGCTAAGGAACACCGACTAGTCTCTAAGTAATGATGGCCCAAAAGTCAATTTCCCGAGGTTTCATGTTTCTCGAATTGGACTATAGGAGGTCGTCTTTGATGCGTAAGTTTCACCACATATACTGAAATTCAGGGAAATTGCATCGAACCCGCATGCTAGAGTTTCGCTTGCGTGCGTCTATAAACTTGATCATATAGACCAAAGATCACCTTTTGTGAATCTGTTTGCTCAGAGAGGTCATAGAGGAAGCCTGTTAGTCATAAAACTGAAGTATTCGTGCTGTCATGAAAATTCAACGTACTGTCGTGCAAACTCTGCAGTTGTCTGTCTCTATAAGCATAGAATCACATAATCACACAGCATCGTCATCATACTTCCTGGTACTGTGCATTTGGTTGTTCATGAATAGCTGCTTATCACCTGGGCTGGATCTAAAACATCCATGACAAGTAGAAGGTCAATCGTATTTCTCACCACCTTTAGGAACCCCCCCGTACAAGAGAAATTATCTAGGCACCCCAGTAGCAACTACACTGGCTCATCAATTCACTTCAGAACACTGCACCAGATAAGCCAAGGTCAGAAAAGACAATTCCATATCATCAAAAAAGTTTTGCCTCCTCTTAATTAACTCAGATCAGGTAACCGCTGCGAGCTTTTTCAAAGAAACAGCCTGTCCAAGACAAATTATTGCTAAATATAAAGTGAATGGAACAACTTACTTGTACAAGTAAGCTGCTATGCCGAGAATTATACACAGAAGAACGATATCAAGGCAGAAGTTGCGACTGGACCTCAGCTGACATGATTTGGAAAAGATAAATAGAGAAAACAAGAATTTAACAACAGTAACCTTGCTCTATTCACTATGTAAACGAATGAGAAATAATCTGATGCTTTGCAGAACTTTAAAAGAGCACATTTACCTGAGTAACTGTATCCTTAAGCCTCCTGTTAGTGTTTTTCAGCTCAGAGGCTGCCCTGTCAACCTGCACTATTTGAAAATTAATGGTGGGTCCCCGAGTACCTTCCACAAGTATATTGCAGATGACATAAATAATTCGATACGTAAACCATAGACATGCTGTAAATAATATGGTATTCATAATGCAAAGGGAAAACTTATCTGCCCCCCAAATTCTGGTAAAAATAGAAATTCCCTCTATCAAAAGACCAAACCTCTGCATCTGTGGAAAGCCCACCTTTTGGGAAGGCAAACTAGTCTATATGCATCTAAAAGTAAGTTCCTTTAGACTAAATTTGCATTCAGAACTCACAAATAATGGAGTAAAAGTCACTTATTGGGGCGCCAAAGCCTGGGTTCTTTGAAGGATGAGAATTTGTGATATGGGCCCAAAAATAAAAATCCCCAAATAACAAATAGACAAAATGACCTCTTGAAGAGGATATTGAACCATGGGGCAAAGGACACTTTCATTTTACAGGCCAATTTTTTTTCATGGAAAATTCTATCTGCCTTGCTGCACAACATGGTGAAAAAGCAATCCACCTGAAAGGAATTGTAACTGCATGAATTTTCTTAAAATCCTAATCATCTAAAGTTTCCCTCGCATCCTAATGAGTAGTAATGCATATCAGTCCTGAGATCAGTGGCCCTGTTCCCATAGAACTACATTAATTTAGGGGATAAAAAACAGAGAAGCAAATTATGACCTTTTCATCTATTTCATCCATCAGAGGTGCCTGCCTGTCAAATTCCTGCACCAAATGGGAGGATTAGCAATAACTCTAGCAATAACAGGTTCTTTCACTTCAGTTTCGACAAAAAGTACAGACCTCATTCATGTCCCCGGCCATGTTTTTCAGTGTGTCCAATCCTTCGGCAATGACATCTAAGCCTTCATCCTGTATGAAGCCAAAAGGATCTGTTCTATCACAATTTTCACTTTTTAAAGTCCTGCAAACTTTACATACTGATTACTCCTGCTGGAATTGTTAAATGAGACAAAACCTAATCCAAAATCAATAGAAGCTTAAGGTTCATTGGGCACTGGACTTACTTAAAGGTGATCAGAAACGCGGATACAACGAAATCTTTGGACATTTATCACCTAATTCACTACACGTGATCCATTGGGTTGAATATATAATTCCGCAACAAATCAAGCGAGCAGAAGCATAAAAGCAGCTATAAGGAAGGCCAGATGCTCAAACCATAGAGTAGTTCTCCAAATTATATGCAACTAAAACAGAAAGCCATTTTCAGGAAAGTCAGTCCATAAAATTATTCTGTGTCTACAAGTAGTTGTTAAGGACAAGAGTGAGAAAAAGCTTTCAGGAACCATAGTCTTATAAGATTTTCAGCACGAAGGCACGATATGGGATAGAGGTATTAGTTAACCACATCAAATGAAGAATTGACACCTATCTGTATTATCACACACTAGAAGAATCATAGCATTTCCTTCCAACTAAATGGCAAAGAAAATTACCTGTTTCATTCTCCTCATCTCGTACTCCTGCCTAAACCTATCCGACTCTTCAGTTTGCTGATGATACTCACTACCAAATTTCCTGTCTGTTAAATATTTCATTCCACAGCAAAAAGACTTACTTGAAGATGATAAGGAAATGACAAGTTCTCCACATGCACTAATTGGCAAAGTTGTGAATCTTCACCTGAAGTTGAGTCAAATTTAATTCCTGTGCGTGAGGTTGAACCAGCAGAACCACCGTTTTGTCCGGATACACCAGCAGTTCCATCTGGAATTGCTTCTATCCTATCTTTCAATGCAGAGGCCAAATCACTTCGAGCCTCGAGCTCTTCTCTTGAAAGCCCCTTGACCTACATATTGACTAGTGTAAGACCCCCTAGAATTTTGCGAGCCCACCATCAACCCATGTTTGGTAGCCAGAGCCATGGACCCTTTTATTTTTTATCACTCCAATATATTCCTACAGGAAATTCGATATGTAACCTTCGACTCTATTCGATAACGTGATAAACTTTCACCGAACCACTGAACTCAGATCTTAAGATGACAATCGCTTACTATTTACCACTCCGGGCAAGTTGACGCGGAATCGTAAGTATATCATCCATTAGACAGAGGAAAAGCAAAAACCTTTTTGAAAGCTAGTCTCTGCAACTTCGGGAGTTCCTCAAGCAACCGCGACTTCGTTCGACGAATCTCCGCGTTCATCGCAATCACAGTCGCTCTATTCTTCTCTGTCGCCGCCAATTCCGATTTCTACGCGCAAAATCAAAATAAAATAAAATCATGAATTCCCACCGCCTGATCAGAGAGGTACCCGGCTAAATTAAACTCTGAAATTTCCAATTTCTACACACTCTACCGAGCAACGACCAACCACGATGAATCCTACATGAGTTGCTACGTAATAATAACCTGGACGGCGGCGTCGACGTCGGCCTCTACGGCGGCGTAGAGGCGAGCGAAAGCATCTTCCCCGGAGACGTTGAGTTCCTTCTGCTTGTCGAGGTCGTACTTGTCGTACTTCTGGCAAATCGCGTCGACCCTGGTGATCAAGTCGATCACGCTCATCTTGAAGAGAAGCGATCGTCCCCGCGAGCTCTGATTTCCCAAGCCGGAGATGTTTTCGGTTAAGAGTGGAAAAAGGAGCAAAGACAGGGAAAGGGACGAGGAGAGACGGAGAGAGCGAGAAGCAGAAGAAGGTGGTAACCGCGGCAACTCTACGAGGCCCTACGGTCAGCGTACTGGTGACGTGTAGGTTTGACTTTTATGCCAATTGCCGCCGCTGGATTGGCGCCATGTGTGTTCTAGATGTATTGGTAGGATGATTTAACGGTGGAGATTGCTTGAGTTCGGTAAACTTGAAAATGAACAATGTACTTCTTAAGCATGTGTTTGCTTCGTGAAAACAAGAATTTGTCAACGTTAATAGAGAAAATTTAAAACATGCAAGGTTATGTTTATTTCAACCTATTGATTTAGATCGCAATTGGATTTGCTCTTCTTCCGGTGATTTTAGGTTCGAGCGTTGTTCGAAATACTTGAGCTTGGCATAGAGAAGAGTATGCTCTTAAAATCGCCTCAGTAGTTGAACCAATCAAAGTTCGTAAAAATTGATTCGAATATTACCTGATCGCTACACTATATTTTTCATGTTAATAATGTATGATTTTCTTGTACAAAAAAAATTCAAAAGGCGGTCCCTTTTCAATTTAGTTATGTAGTTACATTTAAAACCATTCTTTCTTTTTCTATTATATATGGTCGAGAATATTTTTCAGAAGTTGAACTTGCAGATTTTCAATAGAGTTCAAAATCTAAAATTGAACTTGCTATTTTATATATATAAAGGTCATTGAGATCTCGGTGCAAACAGTTTAAGATATGGATGTGTTTAAAATGTGTATAGTAAGTTTAAAATGTACGTTGTAACAGTCCTTTCTCCCCAATCACGAGATGTTTGATGTCTTCATATTGCTCGACTAATCTCAACTTACCATTATATTTCCGCAATCAATAATCACAAGAGCACATGCATCATGCTCCTAAGGCAAAAATATAAAAGAGGAGAAGCCGAATTCGCTTTGTCCGTTTGAAAAATAGTTTTTGATAACTAAAAAGACTTGATTATTTCTCTTTCCAAGAAAAGCTACAACAACATTCTAGAGGCGCGAACGATTTGGACATGACTTCGAATAATCATAACTACCCATAATTTTTTCCTCCCACGTTTGAGGTGTTCAATGGTATCATTGTTAGTCTCTACCCTGTGGGCGGACGTCGAATTGATTCACGGGTTAGAGGCCCACCAAGACCGGGCCTCACTGGGGTAGGCCCACCAACACTGGGCCGAGATTCCTCAAGTTCTTTTGGACCGGATTGTTGATCAGGTTAAGCCCGAGCTCCAGTTGGGTCCACGCTGGGATATCTTACTATCTTCTTAATTTGCTTTCTTTTCACTTCAAAATGAGTGAGTGCGAAGGCGTGCTAATTGCTATGCACTTGGGATTTGCCTTCAATGGACAAAAGCTAGAAGACAACAACCTCTCACCTAACTTTTTTATTTTAAAGATGACTTTGATATGAGTCATATAATACGGCCATTGATTTGGAAAGAGAGGCCAAATCAATACAAAAAGATGATGGCAATGCGATATGGCTTCGTCGCCAGCATGCAACTTATTTAGTTTAATTAAACATGAAACGGACTTTAGGATGTAGCGAGCATACCAACTCTTGTTTCTTTTTCTTCTTCTCTCTTTCTCTCTTTTACGGAAGGTTTTGCACTCGAGGAGGCGACAAATCAAGCGTTCGATCAATGTCTGATCGAGTAGAATTCAAACACAAAGTCGCATGGATCCGATCGCAATGTGTTTTGATACGTCTGATCTCCCGAACGCCTAATCGTTTTATCGCTTTCACTACTTTTTAGGCTTTTCGCTTATTACAAGTACAAATGATGGCCGAATATGTAATTCGGTTATTGAGTACACTTAATTTGGCATACATCTAAATGCATCTCATTTGTGTGTATTAAGAAAATTCTACTTCTTACACTTGACCTATTGCCAATAAGCTTTGGCCAATACTAGGCTAAGAAGAATTTAGTAGCGACATCCGCAAAAATATTCATCAAGTTTTAGCCATGTCGTTAGAGCCTAGTAAGAGATCACACCGTGATCGATCTGCGTACACGTCTATTAAAAATAAATGGACAAAGCTTCTCGTCTCTTCCATTCCATAGCTTGCCTCTTTTTTTGCCACATCATGCCATTAGTCCGGTTCATGAACCAACATTTTTGGTCGAGAAGTGTTACTACCACATTGCCATTTTGAGAAAAATTGGAATTAAAGGGTGGTCATGTAATTTTCCAATTCCATCCTTCTCCGTCTCTAATACGATAACAAAAAAGAGAAAAAAAAAAAGAAGAATACTAATATGAGAAAGCGGCGGTCGTCAGTCAAGTCAGCAAATAATTTTGTTTAATCAATCTCCCCGACAAAAAAAATTAAGTTAAAAAAAAAAAAAACAAAACATTCCCAAATGCTCCCAAGGAAAATTCCCCGGCCATCGTCCGGTCTTATATTTTCCAGAAAAAATAATGCAAGAACAAGCCCTTTCAGTTTCCGCAACCCTACTCTCACTTCTGTGCAGTTCCTCCCACGCGCCAACGATAGCTCTCTCGAGGCTTGCACGTCGGATCGCGCGGAGCCACCTTCTCTCAGCGCGTGGCGCACTGACTCCGAGAAAAAACAGCAGTCAAAAGCTCACGCCAATTCTGAATTAAAAAAAAAAAAAGACAAAACGACTCGATCGCTCTAAAATAATTAAGCTTGAATAATTAATTAGGAAAAAAAAAATCCGCAGAAATTAATCAAGTATCAGGACCGAAAGCCTCTCTTCACTTGTCGTTTCATTCCCGATCCCCTCCTAAATCCCCGTCCTTTCCAGTTCCGTACACAAAAGTGCTGCTCTGCGAGTCGCCGGAGATGGCTCGTCGGTCGGTCGCTTCGCCGTCTTCCTCTCGCGTCCCGACCGGGCTCCTGCTCGTGCTGATCTCCTGCGTGTCCGCGTGCTGTTCTTCGCTCGATTCCGACCTGAACACGTTCACCGCCTCGAGCTTCAGCTATCCCGAGACTAGGCTCAGGCCTTACGACCTCCGTTACATAAGAGGTGCGTTTGCGTGTCTGCGACATGCGATTGATGGGAGTGATCTTTCGAGCTTCAGTGTGTTCGATTGTTCGATCGACGGCTTTTGCGGTTCGCGAGTGATCGTGATGGTTTTTTGTGCAAATTTTCGCTTTCCGTTGAAGAACTTTTTAAGCTTACGCGTCTCTCCCGCTTTATAGATAGGCAAGCTTACCTGCACACGTATCTTCACATGCTGAGCGTCTTCTGAAAATAAAAGATGAAAGTGAAGATTCATACGGTTGGACTATTGGTCGTAGATCCTGTAATCTTTCTGACTGCGTGATATTAACGTTATTCTTCAACTTTAGATCTTGCTTCTTCTTTTTTTCAATAGAGATGCTTGTCTTTTATTCTGTTGTATTCATTTGCATAGTCAATTTGAAAGTCTATATGGATGACAGAAAAAGATAAAAGCTGTGCCCACCTTAACCTGAAAACATCAAAGTATTTTCTGATTAGTCTTAATTCATCTCGTCATTTCCGAGCACTTTTTTGAATCAACAAACTGTCTGTATATAAGACAGACATGGGTATTTGGTTATTCAGACACCTCCATGTGTGATATTATATGTTACTTTTTTTTTTTTTTTTTGGGTGTTGAAGATGTAAATATTATATAGCAGATCCCCCAATATTATATGTTACTTCATAAGCGAGAACAGAAGTGTTGATCTCAAACACTTGCATTACCGTGTATTTAGTACTATATCCGGTGACTAGGGAGATCCTACGTTATTCAAGTTTGACTAACTGGTTAGGTTGCATCTTTTATGATGAGGAGACATGTTGCATCTTAAGAATGTCAGACCTCTCTTAAAAAATTGAGAGTTATGTTATAAATTGCTCTGTACTCTCTCCATTTTGGAGCACACGATCCTGGGGAAATTACTATGCTCTACCAAATGTTTCCCTTTGCTTATTCACTAAAGAGCCACTCTAAAGTCGGATCACCGTGCTTTCTTGCTTTGAGATGCTGAATCTGATGAAAAAGATGGCTCAGTTTTGGCCCCTTTTCTTTTGAGTTTGTCAAACGTGACTTTGAAATGTTGAAGAGAGATTGAATTAACTATTTATACTTGTTTTATGTAAGTATTTTTATTATTGTGTAATTGAATGTTTGCTTTCTGTAAAACATTTTATTAGATTTCTTTATGTTTTGTATTGTATCTTGTTTCAGTTGATTTACCTCCGTGGTTCTCCTCACTGTCCATCACGTTGGAATCAGATGTAGACCTTGTAAGTGTGCCAATCAAATTTGAGAAGCATGAGTATAGCAGTTAAATAAACTGGCTTGGTTTTCTTCTTTGAAGTTCGTTCCAATAATTCAAATCTCTGTGCCTGATTTATTTTGATTTATCAGTGTACAATCACTCGCACAAAGTCTCAAACTTAAAGAAAAGGCTATAAACTCTTTTTGATTCCCAACTATTAGTCTGTGTTCCCTTTTTCAAATTCCACTATTATATTTCAATCTCGTGATTCATAATTCTTCCTCTAAGGGCAGATTTTAGGGTGTCAGCTGCTTCGCCATATGTCAGAACATGCAATCCTCTTTCTTTCTTTTTCTTTTTCTTGTTTTTAACTACAGCTGTTTCTTACCTGACCTCGCTCCTGCGTGTATGTTATGAGCAGGGAATAGAGAGCATAGAACAAGTTCCCAAAGGCACTCTGCCCATGATATGCTTTAGAGAAGGCAGTCCTCCTCTTCCAGATGTCTCCAACACTTCAGTAAATGGATTAGGTAAATGCGAGCTTGACAGGTTGGGCGGAAAATGTCTTTTGAGCTATTTTAGATGCTCATCAATTAGATTTCATGAAACCTCGATTCTTTCATGCTAAGTTTCTTCTTACTAAGTTTTCGATTGTAACTGGTCTTTTCACATGCGTTATATAGGGTTAGACTCCCAATCCTGTTTCCTGTCATATTTGTTTCTCCTTTATTTTCCATATGGTTTATGCGTTTATGTTTCTTTTGTGGATTTGCTATGTTCTTCTTTTTGCAGTTTTGGGTTCATTATCGAATCAATCCATTGAATGGATACAAGGACTGCAGAATGTGGAGCAGTGCTATCCTATGCAGAAGAACATAACCATTAGGTTAACTAATGAGCAGGTTTATTACGTCTTCACATTGCATTTTTCATGTGAACTTGCAGTTTTCTGTTCAAATAAAAGAATAGCTGCATTTTGTTTTATGACAACTCTGTATTTGAGCCATAATCTGCACGTTTTCCAATATTTCATATTACATGCACATATGCATCTGTATACATGTGGTTTAAAATAGGTAACTGGTTTGCTATAGTCAGCAGAATCAACTCATCATGTTCTGTTCAGATATCCTCAGGTGTGTGGTACTTTGGTCTTTTCAACGGCATTGGACCTATGAGGACACAATCGAAGATGGTGACCCTCGATTCTTTTTTCTTTTTTCACCTGTCTCTTATATCATTTGTTATGGACACAATCAAAGATGGTACTTTGCATATGTTAGCATTTCTTCAGCTAGAAGTAGGTTTAGAAAGAAAATTTATAGACTTATTTTCCAATTAAAATATATTCGTATGAGAACACGATGCAAACTGAAATTCTAACTTGATAAAGATTAGATGATGAGATCGTGTTAATGACTGTAGAATCTTAGATGCCCATTGTTCTTTACAGAGGTGGTAGATGGTCAATGCTGTTGCTGTTGTTGATATTTCCTGTTCGCTTCCGACATAGTTATGTGTTAAGAGTACCGGAAAATCATTAGAGACTCTAATTTCTGCTGGAACAGTTGAACCTGTACCAGGTTCCATCGGGAATCTCATAGGGAGAGAAACATACTCAATGTAGTGGTGTTCCCTGGTAAAGTATAGACTTGTTATGTGAATGAGGACAAAAGAGTTTACCTTTATAAACATTTTTTAAACCCTTTATAGCCTTCCTGAAAGCAGCTTCCTTTCCTTATAAGAGATAGAAACAACCCCTCTCCCTGCCCCTACCCCCTCCCTCCAAGCAAAAGGAAAAATAAACAAATGAATAAACAAAGAAAAAGGGAAACAAGAAGGAAAAAAAAAAAAAAGAAACCCCAAAAGATTTTTAAAAAGTAAAACGGTAACATGTCTATTTGCGTAGCTTCTCTGATCTCCAGGAATGCGGAAATAGGTTTGTCTTCATGATTCCTCACATTAGCTCTTATTTTTTAGAACTTTCATGCCAATTTTCGATGATAATGATTATTGTCATTGTCAATCGATGATGTGCAACTGAACCTGGTACTGCAGATTGTCCGAGGACCAGCCTACTCATTCAGTGCCAATGTAAGTGTTGAAGGTTGTAAGGCCTCTGGAATGTGGGGCCAGAATTGCAACCAGACGGTTGACTCGCTTCCCTGTTCTCCTTTGGACAGCTCTAATATCATGGGAAGTCTCCCATATGTCAGTTACAACCAGACAAGGGGAAGTGTGCTGTCCTGCAAAAGTTCTTTTCAGACTTCTTGCTTTAGGAACAATGAAGTGAAAGTTTACACAGTGGACATAGTGGAAATGTCAGAAGAATTGTCCATCATTGCGAAAAATCTCAGCTTTAGCTCAGCATTGTCGAGTAACACAGGGAGTGTTGGTAATTTTAGTTTATTGTGTCTTGCACGGTATGGCGGAATAGCTTCAGCAGCACTCAATGATTATTCTGGTACTCTTGATGGAGAACCTTTTGTCATTCAGTTGCCCAGGGTTGGTCGTTGGTTCATAACGATTTTATCAGCTAATCTCTCGATAGATCAGGGTGGAATCAAGGTATCGAACATGACAGTATGTTATTCTTTGGAAGTGCAAATAGCTGAATGTTCTGTAGCCAAGGCTGGACCAAACTGTATGTGGGAGAAGTATGTGCTTCAGGTGAGGCTAATCTCTCTCTCTCTCTCTCTCTCTCTCTCTCTCTCAAAATAATCCAGTTGCTAATGGTTTACCATGTTCAATCAATGCCGGTTTATCTTGTTCATTCAATGCGATTGTCGATGAGCTTTTTCTTAGAATGATGTTGAGGATTTGAACATGATGGTATAAGCACAATCAATTTGCACTCACTGCTTATTGGTTGCACGAAAGGACATTAAATGGGTATTATGTCACTGATTTGGGTGAAAAGTACCAGGGACCTTAAATATTAAAAAAAGGCGATGCCGGTGTGATGTTAGTATCTTGAAAGAAAATTTAATAGTTTAACCAAGGACAACAGTAAGGCCTGCAATGTTATACGGAGCTGAATGTTGGCCAGCACGGAGGCAACATGAGCATAAAATGGGAGTATCGGAAATGAGGATGTTGAGGTGGATGTGTGGTCATACGAGGATGAGTAAGATAAGAAATGAAGACATTCGACGAAAAGTTGGAATAGTACCGGTGGCAGAAAAGATGAAAGAACATAGATTGAGATGGTTTGGGCATATTCTTCGAAGATCCCTAGATGCTCCGGTAAGAACGGAAGCTTGTTACCGAGAGCATGACACGAAAAAAGGAAGAGATCAGCCGAAACTTACCTGGGGGAAAGTAGTAAAACAAGATTTAATGGAGTGGGAAATAGATTGGTGTACGATTTGTTTTAGGACGTAGTGGAGGAAAGCTATTAGCATTGTGAAGGGGCATAATTCCTATGTTCCGGACTCTCCTTTTTAGTCCTTTTTCCTATAAATATTTATATATTTTTATTTTTATATAATTATTTCTTTTCCCTCAATCGGTCTTGCTTTTATTTTATTTATTTTTTAGTTCATCGATTGCCGACCCCAACTAGTTTGGGATAAAGGTGATGTTAATGTTGATGTTGACATTCTTTTGTGTCTGTTGATATGAACAATGTACTTGTCGGATAACCTATTGACGAGAAAAGAATGGTTGTCTGCAGACATTTCTGAGGATATCGGTGCCTTTCGAATCGTACTATTTGCCAGTCAGCGAGAAGATGTCTTCCAATTCGGCAAACTTCCTTCTTGAGCCCCTTATAAGCAACATCTCATCTGGTGAATTAAACAATACTTGGACGTACTTCCTTTTGGACGTCCCTCATGGTGCAGCTGGTGGAAACATTCATGTCCGACTATCATCAGATACGAAGATAAATTATGAGATATATGCTAGATTTGGTGGTTTACCATCTCTATATAGCTGGGATTACTATTATGCCAACAAGACAAGCAGCAGTGATGGTTCTATGTTTTTTAAGATGTATAATTCAAGTGAAGAAAAAATTGACTTCTATATCCTATATGCAAGGGAAGGAACTTGGAGTTTTGGACTGAGGCATGTCATAAGTAGCAGTTCCAAAGATCAGACTACCATGTCGCTTTCACTAGAAAGATGCCCAAGAAGATGTTCATCACATGGGGATTGCAAATCCGCTCTTGACGCTAGTGGATTGACAACTTACAGGTGTTGTTCTTTTCCTTATACTAATAGCTTTCGGGCTGTTACTAGTAATACTAAATTTGTTGACTCGGAGCACTTATATGGATTCTATGCCTCCTCACCTTGGTCATTGACATTTTCTTGGGCAGTTTCTGCTCCTGTGATCGAAATCACGGTGGTTTTGATTGTAGCATTGAAATTGTCTCACATCAAGGTACATCCTAAGAACAAGCGTTCTTAACTTTGGCTTCTGGTCTGTTGTATTCGTTCCAGCATCACAAGTTGATCTCTCTTTATCATGTATTTAAAACTTTGAGCAAACACAGGGCAGCTTAATACTTCAGAACAAGCATGTTTATTCAGTTTGAGTAAGTACAAAGCAGTATAGCTTATTTTTACTGGCCGAAAATGCAAAAGCATTAGAATGAAATTATCAAAGTGGTTACCATCTCAAATCAGATAAGAGGGACATCATCATTAGAAAACCTGATCGACGAGGTCACTAGTGAAGGTGTCCATTTGTGATTGATAGTGCTAGTTACACAGATCAAGCCAAGCACTCTTCAAGTTAAGAGTATCAATTTGTTCAAACACCAGGGTTAAGAACCTCAAGCATGAGTAGGTATAGCACTTCATTGCAAGAAATATCTTCGCAGTATATGCTGGCTGAACACCTCATTAGTCATTAGGTACCTCATACCGGTTTCTAATATGGAAATCCATTAATAAATAGAAATACTTTAGTCGTTTCATTTCCCACTTTTGTTGGTGCGACCACAGCCTTATAGTGAAACCCAGAAGTATTATTGTGACTGCGGTTGACAACTTCAAGCCTAAACCATGGTTTCATATTTTATATTAATGGATAGACGTAAGGTACATGAAAGTCGGTTATGGTTTCACCAGCTTTAATCAGTATGATTTGTTTTACTCTAGTTAGATTATGTAGAATGCCATGATGGATTGTTGCATTTAGAATATGATACATCATTTGCATCTGAATTTATGCTTTGTTTCATTTTATCATGTACTTGATCTTGTAATTTACTAGTTGATGAACCGATGTAGGACATGTTCTGCAATCTGTATTTCTGATTGCATCAAATGCTGCTGCTATTCTTCCTGCCTATTGGGCACTGCGGCAGAAGGTACTCAGTTGTATCTTATCAAGCCTATTTGGTTTCCTTTGGTAGCGAGTGGTTTTGGATGGACACGTATTCAACTATTACAAGATTGCTAGTACTTATGGCGGACATTGGATTTCTGAAGAGGTTTTGTCAGTCCTGCTCCTCTTACCTGATACTCCGATGGCAGAGTCTCTGCTTTTAGCAGCTTTGCTATAATAATTTTCTTATGTAGCTTTACCATACAGCTCTCTTAATTAGACTAAGCATTTGATTATTAGCTAAGAGAGGTGGTCAAATTTTAGACACAGAAAAAGTCGATTACATTGCTTCTAGAACAATGAATTAGATATAATGATGTGGGAGCCTTTCAAGCATTCTTGATTATTCCATTTTATATTGCAGGCTTTTGCAGAATGGGTTCTCTTCACATCAAGCGGAATTTCGAGTGGATTGTATCATGCCTGTGACGTTGGCACCTGGTGCGCATTATCCTTCAGTGTCTTGCAGGTACAACTTTCGTTTTGAAATTAGTTTAGCTTCGATGTTCTAAGGAACACATTCCTTTCTGTTTTCTAGTACTAAGTGTAGTATCTTTAAATTGCATCACTATATGAGGGAGGACTCTAGTATTTTGTCCCAACAAACCTTTAACTTGGATAAGCAAAATATACAATCTAAAGCTGAGAATACCTACATAATATCTGAACAAAAACTTACGATCAAGTTTCCTTCCTGTTCAAAATGGTTCTCTGAGTGTAGTTTTCTCCTCATAACAAACTTATGACTGCATCGTAGTCTAAAGTAATTGCCCCTGTGATTGTGACTAATCACTGAATTGGATTGGTTTCAGTTCATGGACTTTTGGCTCTCTTTCATGGCTGTTGTGAGCACTTTTGTGTACCTGACTACTATTAATGAAGTGCATAAAAGGACCATTCATACAGCCGTTGCTATCCTTACGGCACTCCTGGCTGTAACCAAAGCAACCCGGTATGCAAAGCTGTGTACTCATAGTTATTTCGAACTTATTCCAGAGTTACTTTATTTTGTCAACTGTGCAGGTCAGCGAATATTATGCTTGTGATGGCAATTGGAGCTTTGGGTCTTCTAGTTGGATGGTTAATAGAGTTATCCACAAAATATAGGTCGCTTTCATCTTCCTTTGGACTCTGTTTGAACATGCTTGACAGGTGAGCTTCAATATGGTTTCGATGTTCTCCACTATCAATGCAGGTGCTCATAGACATCCAGGTCTTAATTCGATAAAGACTACCAAAACGAAAAGTACTTCCCCATATATGGCATGGTAAGCAAACATGTTTTTTGTCAGCCAACAGAAAGAAGGATGATTTTTGTAGTTAACACCGGCTGTGTACAACAATGGTTGTGCAGATGGTGTTTATCAAGTGGGATATCTACGTCTTTCAATTAATGCAACTACCTATCATCTCCTGAATGCAGATGTCACTAGATAAGTTTGCTTGTGGAAATGAATGTTTCCACCGCCAGTGAATGGTATAGAGTCTATAAAATTCCAAATCAAAACTCCATAAATGAAAACTTGTCAACAAAAAACTCCTACTTGAATTTGTAGATCTTCACAAAAGATTTAAGTAGATTTTTCTATAGCTGCTAATATTTATCCCGGTAGAACTAGAGTCTGCAGTTATTCATGATTGCTGCCAAACAATTGTTTCAATCACCCTACTTTTCCTAGTCCAATCTAGCCATCATAAAAGAATTGCTTTCATGAACTGTTACCTTTTGTCGCTGTTGTCATTTGTGTCTGTCATATATCGTATCTAGTATTGATATTCACATTTCGAGAATTGAGTTTAAGATTTTGCTTGATGGAACATTTAGGCCTTTACCATTCTAAACCCATTTATGACCCATTTTGTGGATAGAACTGACCCATAAAACAATTCAGCACATTAAATATGGGTTGAGAAACGGGCCTATGACCCATTTTGACAGGTCTAGATGGAATCATCGCTATGCATTCCGTGGCCTAGGCCGTGAGACATGATCTTCGATTTGTTCTTTCAAATGCTAGAGTAGTTCATGTATTTTTCTCCTAAACCGATGGTAGTTGTTCATGACAGGTGGCAGTATATCAGGGAATGGCTGCGCAACCTAGTCAAGACATTTTTTAGGCGGTTCCGTTGGGGCTTCCTTATAGCAGGTTTTTTAGCATTGACCATGGCTGGAATAAGCTGGAAACTGGAAACCAGCGAAAGCTACTGGATTTGGCACAGGTATATGAAAGACCAAATCACTCTGCACCCCCCCCCCCTCCCTCTCTCTCTCTCTCTCTCTCTCTCTCTCTCTCTCTCTCTCTCTCATTTGCGTAATTCTATTGCAGTCTTTGGCATGTCACAATATACACATCGTCTTTCTTCTTCCTTTGCTCCAAAGCAAATCCGATAAATGTGGATGATCAAAGACCGCCGGATGGAAATTATGAATTAACCAGGCAGGATTCATTCTCCAGAGTAGAGTAGAGACGCCGAAAATAGAGTATAACAGGGTTAAAATGTTAAATTGTTTTGGAGTTGTCGCTGTGGGAAGTGAGTGAACAATCCAGCTTTAGAATGAGGGACTCTGAGTTGCGTCACACCATCGTACCGGCTTAGGACGACCTCTCTCCGAGCTCAAGCTTGGGAAGCTTCTGTAGGGTGACATAGTGGAGAGACTTGTTGCAGAAAGAAGATTGTAAATTATGGAGGGGATCAGGATGCTTGAGCGAAGACGGATTAGCTCATCCGCGGAGTTCCTTGTATAGCAATACAATTTAAGTGTTTCCTTTCTCCTGTAGTGTTCTTTCTTAGAAGCTGGACAGTATTTGTTTTTTTTTTATAACCAAGGTTTCCCACCTGCAATGGACTATTCTTCGGGGTGGTGAGAGTTTTTGCCAATACTATCGGGTAAGTCTCCCAAGACGTGGTAGCTGGGAGTCGAATTTGGGACCTCATCGGTTTAACTGTTTAAGGTCCGGACGTCTCACCAACTTGTCCGATGCCTCATTGGCTATTTATGTTGATTGTAGTAAAACAAATAAACGCAAAAAGGTTCTTGTGTTAGAAAAAAACCATTATTTACTTGAGTGAAAGCTCCCTTTTAGTGTTAGGTCTCTTTACTTACGACAAGCGAACATGTCAAGTTGTTCAAGCGTCCCTATTCTCATTGAGCTCGAATCGTCGGACTTTTCTTCTTCCTCATCTTTGTGGTCATATCAATTTTGTATATTGACGGTTCGTTTCTCCTCTTCCCTAACCGAAAAGGTAGTTAATACCTTCATGTGATGCTTTAAGCGGGCAAAATGGACCTGTACGCAATAATATGGCAATTTGTGCGCCTTGAAGAAATCTAGTGCTTGCATGGTACTGATTCTAATTTTTTTATTTTGCTTTTAAGAACAAAAAAAGGATGAGAATTATATTTGATAAAGTAAATTATTCTGATTCTGATTGTGTTTTCAAGGACAGTTTTGGAGCAAAAACAAGAACAAAAAAAAAGTTGGTTCTCAAAAAAAGAAGCACTTTTTGAGAATCACAAAACAGAGTGAAACTACACATTTCTCACTTTTCTTTTTTGATTCTCTCATCACTTTTTTCTTGACCTAAAACAGAACGAGGTCTTATTTTCAAATAAAAATATATAAAATAAAATAAAAATGAAAAAAATCATAATTTTTTTGTAGAAAATCCCTAAAAATAGAAGAAGCTTATATTAAGCTAGTTTGACATCATTTTTATAAATTTGGGCCTAGATTTCTTAGATTTTATAGATTTTGTTCTTTTTTAGGAAAATCTTTAACCCCTTTGAAATTAAGCTTGGACCATATTTCTCTAAGCCCTTAGGGATTTGTTAGGGTTTTATAATGTAATTTGTCCATGCTTGATTCCTTGATTTTATTGGTTGTGATTACCTAGGCTTAGGTACTTTAGATTTAGTATAGTTTTAGAAATTTTGAAAAAAAGACAAAAACAACCTACGTAAACACTTAGCATCGGCTTACCTCATTAATATAAATTAATCTTCAATTAAATCAAAATTTAAGATAAAATTTCACAAAGTAATTACGTAATTATTTGACTTAAATAACAAAAATTGAAAAGAGAAATTATTCTTGAGAATAAAAATTTTGTGCAGTTATCAAACGCGTAATTCTATAAAACTCATCTAGAGAACATAATTAGAAAAATTAATTTTAATCAGAATCAATTTTTCGGATCAAAATCGTTGTCCCCCAGTGGCCAAAATCTGCTGGTTATAGTCTATGAACCCTTCTTCCCTGAATAACAGCAACAGCAGCAATAACTCCCACGCAGCCACTACGTTGACAAAAATGTTCTTCTGACCCCAGAGATTGAAAAGGTCCTATTGAATAATTTTCGCAAGCAACCCTCTCTATAAAATCCTTTATTTACCCAATAAATCTCAATCAGGAGTCGTCAAAAGGCACCAACATACAAAAGGGAAAGAACTGCGGCGGAATTAAAAATGAAAAGCAAACTACAGTTCTCTATATAATAAGATGAAAATCGCAGAACGGCAAATATCGGGAGGAAACAAAGCACCCTCCATATGATACACAAGGCCTCTAAGAAGAGGTTGAACCAGGTTCCTTCAATGGCAAACCACCTCTTTAACCACGCAAAATAATTTTGTAGAAATCAAGAATGACTGGGTTCCAGCTGACCAATTACCTTCGTGCGACCAGTATCCATCGGTTCTTCAAAGCTTTTCCAATTCCGCATTTATCTGGCTTCGGCATTCGAGGGTATTGTAAAAACAGATGATTCCCTCCGGTTTGAGCAAAAACAGCTCTGAGCAACATGAATCGCAACAGAGAATGCGAAGACGATATGTGCCATTATTCTTCCCTCACTGAAGTACTCCTTTCAGAACGAGATGACGAACGGAAGTCGGGTGGCGAAAGTTCTCGGTAATCTTTGCGTATGCCCCACAGGATCTCTGCACATCTCCTCATGCTTGGCCTACTCCGCCTGTGCGGAGCCAGGCACTGCAAAGCCAGCTCGAGAATCTTTTCCAGGACAAAGTTAGTCGGATCAGTTCTTTCAAGCCTAGGGTCCAAGGTTGTTATGGCATCTCCCTCCGTGAATTTCTTCATGGCCTGCACTTGTCCAGATCCAAAGTCAGACCAGATCAACATGAAAGCTAGTCCTTTCATTTATCTAGTTTCTGTCTCAGTAAGATTTCACAAATCCCGAGAGGTAGTCTAGACATGGTCATGTGCTTTCTCATCTGTAGAAGATAACATCTTATCTTAGAGAGATTAAGGAAAGAGAAACACACCCATCGTGCAGTTATCCGTTCCATCAGTTCGCGTTTTGGTTCGATGGGACGCCTTCCGGTGATCAGCTCCACCAATAGCACTCCAAATGAGTATACATCACTCTTCTCCGTAAGCTGATAGGTTCTTAGGTACTCTGGATCTAAGTAGCCTGCTGTTCCTTTTACTTGAGTCGAAACATGAGTTTCACCAGAATCAGTGTCAGCTGCAAGTCTAGCAAAACCAAAGTCCGCTACCTTTGCTCGGAAGTTTTCAGTGAGGAGAATATTTGAGGACTTTATGTCCCTGTGGATTATCGGATGATCTGCATGAGAAACCAGAATCTGATTTATACAATTTCTGACAGACAGAAAGCAAGGCATGGGATTCAAACCAGACAGTTCATCCTCCCACATGGCACCGACCTGTATACACATGAAGGTAGGTTACGGCGTGAGCTACGTCGATAGCAATATCTAGCCTTGCAGCGACGTCAAGAATGCTACTGTGCATACCTGCATTAGTTCTCCAAACATAATTTGAGCATTCGAGCGGACTGTCGCATACTAAAAGCATCATCACATACAGAAACATCCTGGGAAGGAGATATACTCACAATCCAAATGTTCCCTCAGGGTTCCATTTGGAACGTACTCCACCACAACGATTCTTTCATCTTCATGCTCCAAGAATCCATAGAACTTGACCAAATTCAAATGTTCCACCCGTGCCAGCGTGCGAATTTCGCTTTGAAACTCCACACCCAAATGCTTATCATATACACTCTGCAGACAACAGAAATGAACATTCTCTTCTTCCCCTCAAAGCGCATAATTGATAATTTCTTGACCTGGTAAGAGAAAAAACCCGGAAACTAGACTCATCATAGTGAACATTGACGGACCTTTTTGGCGCGTTTCACAGCGACAACTGTTCCGTCTGCGAGTCTGCCCTTGTAGACTGTCCCAAAACCACCCTGCCCAATCTTGAATGAGGGGGAAAAATTCCTGGTGGCTGCATATATTTCTTCCATTGTGAATGTAACGCTTCCAGGCTCCCTATCTTGCATCGAATTGTAAGAACTCACATATATCCCGCGGGTTCTCTCGCTGCTGTTTCTGGATGCCTTTGATGCCACTGACAACAACAGCAGTGGAAATTCGCTTTAGTACAAATTACTAGGCCATGATCTCAGGACTATTCCCGTCGTTCCTCACAAAATCAAAGTCCATGCAATTCACTAGTCAGGCAAGAAATTTCAGTTTCTAGACAAAGACAAAGACAAATGAAAAAGAAAAAAGCCTGAGAAACAAAAACTGGAAGAAACTAAACTAGCAAGTAGGAAAAATCGAGTAACAGTTACACCGAGTCAGCACCAGATCATGTCAATAAAGCTCCGAGTAAAATGAAGCTACGGTGAATCATTTGAAGCAAAAAATATGGAAGTCGTGTCATCAGATTCAGAACAGTGCCTACGCGAATTGTCAATTAGATAGCGTCAAGCGTGCCTTCTTACACAAGGACGGCTATTTACAGAGTCAGCTGCATTTGACGAGCTCTCTCTCTCGACCATTTCATGTGCATAAGAATAGCTAGTCACCTGAGGGAGCTCTCAAGTCACCGGAGACTCCGTAGCTCTTGGAGGCATCAGGCTCCGGCGGCATGAAGCAACCGGAGAAGGCGTCGGCGATCGATCGGACCGCGACCGCGACGGGATTGTTGCCGGATCTCGACTTGCTGGAGACGGTGGAGGAGGCGGCGGAGTAGGTTGAGCTCGGGGAGAAAGCGAACCGGTCCGGCGTCGACCGTACATCGGCGTTTGGTGTCCGGCGACCGAACATCTCGTGTAGAGAGAGAGAGAGAGAGAGAGAGAGAGAGAGAGAGAGAGAGAGTGATGGCGCGTACAAGTTGAAGAAGAGAAGCTAAGACGCGCGAGAGAGACGACTCTGATGATGACTTTTCAAAGGTAAGTGAGCGCTAACTTGCGCCGTTGAACTTATGGTTCCTATTGAACTCGCATTTGTGCGCCTGGCGCGTTTGAATCTCTGCCTGTTTGTAGGTTTCATAATAATAATAATAATAATAATAATGAGAATTATTATTATTATTATTATTATTATTATTATTTCAATTTCACTATTTTCTGCTGCAAATTGGTTAATTTTTCGAACAATTAGGACCGATCGAACACGAGATTTCATAACAGAATCCCACCTATTATTTTTGTTCTCCGATAAAGCTAACAAGCCGCAAATCCTTAGTCACAGCAGCGCATGTTTTCTGCAAGCAGCTAGCTGCTTGTGAGGCACGTATATGTAATCAGCTTGTCTCGAAAGAACATGGCATCTTATCCGAACCCACGAGTATGATTAGGTCACAAGTTTTCTCTATTTATTTATTTTAAATAGGCACGATCGAGATGGCGTGACTCATTAGATTAGGTTGCTCCCCTCTTATCAATTCACTTTGTCATTACTTAGGCAGAGAAAGCCGAGGTTCACCGCATGAAAATGTTTAACTTCATGAGTTGTTTATGAGAATTGGTGGCTAAGTTATGCGACTTTTTCGTGCTAAGCATGGACAGATCAAGTCATAAGCTGTACTGCTAGACAAAAAAAAAAGAAAGAAAGAAAGCAGCTGAAACATTAAACATGTCAGCTTGAGTTTCTCACTTCATTGTTTGACCAAGAAATTAATAAATACAAAGGTGGCGCGCGGACATTTTCTCCAGCTGCCCTTTTGGTTTTTATTACCAAAAGCTCCAGAATCTAAGTCAAACGTATGGGACATTTTACAGTACAACCTCTTTTTCGATTAGGTGTTTAATCTATTCTAGGGCATAATGACTAAAAAATTCTAATCTTCAGGAGTTTAGAGATGACAATATGAATGGGTGACAGACATAATCAGGAGCACCAATTTTGACCGACATTGGAAAGTAACAGCTAAGACAAGTTTCATTAGTTACATACGTGGAAGAATCCAATGCCACCATTTGACGACCGAAATTGTCCTCGCGGCACGGGGACCCACTGTTGCCAATTATTAGCATACCATAGCATCGGCCCTTCTAGTTGTCAAGGACCCACAACAGAAATTGCGCAGCCTACCGAGCATCGAATTGCATGAGGATAACTTGCATCCTGGCGCGAACGAAAACATTTCCTGGGTAGAGTCGATAGGAAATGATGTTGCAGACAAGTCTGATATGCCTAGAGCGGATCGAAAAGTCGACTTTGTATGAAGAAGAGTGACCATGGATGCCACCGGGCTAATACCACCGGAAATCATAAACCGGCACACCTGGACGAAAACTAGTTTTTTGTATAGCTAAAAATCCCAAACCCAGACAACCATGCCACATTTATCCAAAAGTGTGGTAAATCTGAGATTTTTTTTTAAAGGTAAATATGGCATAGGTTTGGGATAAATATGGCACATATATACCCATTCTGGAGTTGTTGCGATGTTGACACCTAAATTTTGAATATTTTCTTAGTCATTTATGGATAAAAAACTAGAACTAATTTTAGTTCTCATAAAAAATTCATCATCTTTAGCATATTTAATTTTTACTCATGCATTGCATCTTGCATTGGACCATCGGCGGCACAAATTGGAACTTAAATTTCACGGGCGGGAGCAATAGGGCATTTTTGGGCAAGGCATTTGAAATGGGTGTGCCGAATTTGAATAAGTGTTGGACACTTTTAATTAATTATTCGAGCTCAAGATTGCGCAAAAAGCCTATACACACGTAAAATACGGCAAGCCCACATGCATATTCCTTATAGCCGAATATTTTATTAGAAAATAGGAAAGAAATTGTGCAATTCGGCTAGCACATTTGCATGTCTCTTTGGCTGATAACTGCACTCCAAGAGGGAATATTTATCAAATATTCAGATTTTTAAGATACACATCCAAAAGGATATGTGAATATTGCATTCTTGCCCATCAAGCTAGGCCAATTCTCTCTATAAATACAAGGTCCTAGCAAGAGATTATGGGGGCTGACTAAAAAAATTAGAGAGAGAACGTGCGAACAACGGGAGAGAAGTCCTTGGCGATCCTTCCCTAGCTTGCGCTGCAGCTTCCCTCCGTAGAGCCTCCTCTTCTATTTCCGTTGGCAAGCAAGAGGACAACAACTGGTTGTTCCTTTCCTGCACCACAAGCCGGTTGTCACCGATTGGAGGTCCTTGGCGAATCAGCACCATCTTCCTACGAGTTCCCCTAAAAACGAGCATCACAACAAAAGGGAGAAGAGCTTGGAGTGTGGGCTCGTTTTCTCTGGATTTTGTCCAGACTTGCTAAAGAGATCAACAGATTTTTGTTAGCCTTTAAAACATTTTTCCGTGTTTTGTCTTGTTCACGTGCAGCTATTGGTCTCTATTTTGTTGTTGAACCTCCAACAACAAGCCGCTAGGCTTGGACTGTACTTGGAGAATACATTGTTTACGTCGCCGAAGATATCAACGAACCGTAGCAACATCAGCAGATATTTTGAATAGCCTCTACGACGAGTTGCCCACCTTGAATCCTCGTGGAGTCCCATTGAGCCGCCGGTCCCTCAAGTTGTCCTAGCTGTGCAAGGAAGGTCCCCCATCAAGCAGGTCCGTGAGGGCAAATCTGGGGCTGCAATTTGTCGTTCGAAAATCCAAATTAGGAAAGCGCAAATTTTTGCAGACAAGGTAAGTTTCCTATCTTGAGCTTTGATATATTCACTTGCTTATTTTGTGATTTATTTGCATATCCTAAATATTGCATCGAAGTGGATATTTTTTTAAAATACAGGTTGATTAGGAAAATTTCCTTTCCTAATCCGCAACTTGTCATATGATCGAGAACGTCCATCTTTAGGATTATTGATGGAATACTCGATTAGGCAAGGATTTGGGTTCAATCGTTAATCGTAGGATTACGAATTAAAGATTGACTCAAATATTCGCGAAATATTCCAAAACTTGATTGATATATCCACTTTCTTGTTTGACATTGATTGGCATATTCACTTTCCTCATTTGATTTGAATTGCTTGATTGTCATATTTTTTAGAATATACCCGTCGCATGATGTAATCTCAAAAATTCTAAAAAATTGCATTCATTCACTTTGCATATCTGAAAATTGCATCTTTTAAAAAATAACATCATGTAGATATTGCATATCTAATTTTTTAGGTTAGATTGCATACTAGAATAGAAATTGCATGTTTAAATAGAATCTTATGTTTAAAATGATATATCTTCAATATATTAGGGTTTAGGTCAATGTAAACTCTAAAATATACAAGATAAAAATTGTTTTGACATAGTTCTATTTTAGGAAATTAATTCATCCGAAAAATATAAAAAAAATCATTCATTCTTGCCATGTCATCCATGCCATGTCATCCTTGCCACGTCATTTTTGCCATGTCATTATTTCTTGCCATGTCATACTAGGTTGCATTTTAGCTTAAATTGCATATTAGAATTGCATGTCTTCTTTTTAATTAATACACGTGTCACGTAGTTAATTTAATCATGGTCCTACTTGTGCATTCATTTAGTTTGCATGTAATCTAGTTTAGTCTTGCATTTAATCCATGCCATTGCATATAGTGTAGTCTCTCATGCATTCATATAAAAATCGAAAATAAAAAAATAATTTTGTGTGGCGCATGCTCCCTTGATTATATTGACTTCTGGATGTTCATTAATTGATTGTGTACCCGCATGATAACCTTTGTTAGTGACTTAGGTTAAAATCAATGTTGCCTTCTCTAATGATTTTTCATGAAATAAAATGGTACCGAAAGGGCGTTAGAGTAATCAGGCGTAATCAAGTCCCCGAACTCTTCATCTCTGGTTCGTAGGAATAAAATAGTTCTCCCGCTATTTTATTTAGGTTTCTAATCGACCTACCATAAATGATTAGTGGCGGCTCCAAAATTAAAATATATTGCATGTTAATCAATTGAACCTTAAGTTGCGATTTGGTATGGACTTGGGAGAGTCCGAGTTAGGTTGGTTAAATAATTAACCCGATAATCCATTAGCCTGGAAATTTTTCCGAATTTTTAGGTCGCGACAGCTTGGCGACTCCATCGGGGATTTGAACAACTTGATTTTCTCGAAAAAAATTTTGATTAATCAATCACTTTAATTTTCGAAAAAATTAAAAAGCACCTTAGTGGACTTAGGCCGGCAATTTCATGGAAAATCGCATTTTTGTTTGGCAATTGGACTCCGGGTAAGTCTTTAACCATAGTGTTAAATGATTTTGCAGATTGGGAGTTATAAGGGGAGGAGTGTTTGGCTAACCCTTTGTTTTGCAGATTGGTGTTTGGGATTGTTTGTTTAATTATGCACATTTTGAAGCGGTGATTGGATTTAATTGTTGTGCATGATTAATTGCTTTAGCACTACATCATGCACTACCCGTGGTCGGACCTGGGCCACTAGTTTTAGGATGGTATCGAGATTGGATCCTAACGTTCTCCGTGAGATCACGGTTGAAAGTTAGTCCAAATTCGATCCCGACTGTCTCTTCAAAAATGAGTTTCAAAAGTTAGAACCCACGCTTGGTAAGATTACCAAAGTGGGGTTATAATTTTTAACTCGAGAAGCTGAAGTTGAAATGATCCGGCTAATCCTGGTTATATCGTGGGATCCCGATTAATCTTGATTATGTGCGCGAGATTGTCGCCTTGCCGTAAGTCTTTCACTTCATTTTGCCAGCCTTTAGGATAGTTAGAATAAGTTTAACTCACGACTCATATGCATGTCTTTGTGATTGGCATTTTCTCCCTAAAGGTGATAATTTCTTGAACCTATCTTTTTTTCTTCCTTATCTTATTTTGGGTCAGTCCATGATCTAGGTTGATTTATTCAATATTTTTATGGATCATTGGAGTATTCTTGATACTTGTTTATGTTATTGGTCTTCCTTAAAAAATTCTGTCATTCGAATTGGCCCACAAAGTCTTCATGAAAAAACATTTCCAAGATTCTAATCTATCACCTAAAAATTTTCGAATCAGTGCATTTTTTATGAGAACAAATCAATCTCGATTTCAGCAATTTTGGACGAAACTGACAGTTTTTCGAAATGGAGCATTGGTGTCTTGTTTACACTTTTCACCTTGCTCACCATTTGCACTCAAATGGAAAGAGTCTAGGCACATGTCATGGATTGACCTACTATTCTCATCAAGTGTATTTATTCATGTGTTTACTATTTTTAGGGATTTAGGTTGTTACGGATCCTCCACGAGAACCCTACGGCACACGGTCTAGGACAAGGAAGATGGCCGACAAAGCTGAAATTGCGGCGCTTGTTGAAGAAAAGGTGAAGGAACAAATGAAAGGACTAACCGAACAAATGTCCTTACCGATGGACATGTTCAAAGCCCAACAGAAGAACAATCCAGTTCAAGTTCCCAATTGGAGATGGTTCCGCCGATGCGTCAAGGCCTTCGTTCTGATAAAGCTGTGGAAGTGGATGCCAACGAGACGTTACCCTTCGAGAATTTTATCATGACTGGAACTAATGCCATTGCACCTAATGTGACCACACCCCCTATGATCAATACTTCCCTGATTCCCGTGGCTGAACCATCAAATGATGAAAGTGCAAAGCTATTGGCCAAGCTTGATCGGAGGCTTCGCGAGGTAGAGGGCTCGCACCACCCGCCTCCCATTGACTTCTCCATTTATGCTAAGGTGCAAGTGCCGGAAAAGTTCAAAATGCCAGATTTTGAGAAGTATGAGGGCACCTCCAACCCTATCCAGCATATTCGGATGTACCAATCATTGATGTATAAGTACATATCCAATGGCCCCTTCATGGTCCAAACTTTTCAAGCCGGTCTCAAGGATGCAGCAATGAGATGGTACATTGACTTTAAAATTAACCAGATGGAGAACTGGGAAGAGGCGGCCAATGCTTTTGTCAAGCATTTCGGATTCAACCTGGATATTAATGTTTCTAGGGAAGACCTTGAGCAAGCCGAGATGAAAAAGGGAGAGAATCTCAAGCAGTATGCCACTAGATGGAGGAATATCGCATCTCAACTAAGGCCCGAGCCTCCGGAGCGTGAGCTAATGAGGCTATTTGTGTCTACTCTTCCCCAAGCTATGAGATCACGATTGGTAGGAACCGCAGCCCAATCTTTCGGTCAACTCGTTATAATGGGTGAAGATATTGAGATTGCTATGAAGAGGGGATGGCTCGGTGATAATAGTTCAGCAAGCAAGCGTCCTCTAGTAAAGAAAGAACCGACAATTGAGGTGAACATGGTCTATGCCCAAAAAGCCGTGGCTCGGAATCCTGGAAAGCGGTTGCCGCTCAACAAAGCAAGCCCGGCTCTAGTCAACAAAATCAGCGGACTTATCAACGTAAGCCTCGGCAATATACTCCTCTTCCTGGAACAAGTGTCACGGGTTTTTTTGTCAGTATTACAAAAGAAGGGGTTGTTGACATCAGAACCACAACGACCCAATCACGCATCCTTCCGCAACTATGACCCATCTAAGAAGTGTGACTACCATAGGGGAGAACCTGGTCATTCAACCGATGAGTGCGGGGTGCTAAAAAATCGAATCCAAGATCCGTTAGACACGGGGGCATTTGTACTCCAGCCGACCGCACGACCAAACGTTCGTAGTAATCCGCTACCCGATCACGGGGGCAATTAATCTTGTTTTTGGGGAGGCGGGCAAAGACCTAAATTAGTAACTTATTTATTTTTATGCAATCCCCTGCGTGGGATATTTCTTGCTTTTTAGGTGTTTATGTTGCATTTTCATTTCCTAAGTTGATTGTCGTAGTCAAATTTCTCACCGTCGAGGAGTTTTCTGCATTTTGAATTCAATAAGATGTAATTTGTTGAGTTATCAATAAAATTACAGATGTTTTTCATTATATTTTGAATCTTGTCGAAGTATCTCAAACTAACCCGATGATGATAACCAACGATAAAAAATATGTCATCTATGGTAAGCACCGAGGGTTGGGCTTCTCCAAGATATCTCGTCCCGAGGTTTTCTAAAATCAAAATGTTTTGTAAAATGTTCGAAATAATGCTGCATGCTTAACCCTGTTTATCTATTTGACTCATTTATTAGATGTTTCAGGAATTTCTAAGAGGCGGGCAGCAAATCGTGTATCGGGCCATTAGACAATCGAAGCTTAATCATTGGGCCACGTCCCGACATGCATCCTAATCTTCGGAGGAACATATCTCTCACCAAGTTTGATCATTCCTAAAAAATAATGTCCGATTTTCCTCATCGCGAGATCAACGGAAGAAGCGATTATCATGAACTCCCAACTTGAGGCACATCCGGAGGCACTTCCAATCCCCCTTCATGGCAATGTCACGATCATTGGACATGATCCATTCCGATAGAAAATGGGGCAAATCGACAGCAAACTCCGACTTGGGAAGGGAAGGGAAGTACCTCTTTCTCTATCTTATGTTATTCTCAATGTGACACTCTTTTTCCTCCTTGCAGGAGCACATGATAAACATATAGTCATCTCCAAATAGCTAGAGCATCTCAAGTCCTCGATTGACCGATCTCATGCGCGTTTCTATCTCCCCATTCCTCGAGATTTCTTTCACATCCGAATATACTTGATTTGCATTTTTTTTGTGAATAATTAAATCAAATTGAATTTCATTTCATCAAATTTTTGTCTGTATTGCAATTCTTTATTGGGAGATAATTTAAATCAAGCAATCTTTGTGGTCCAAATGATCATATCGAATGAGAAAATCTCGGGATGACGAAAGGCAAGCCATTTCCATACACGTTCTGGATCCCCAAGTGAGCCGAGTGAGAATTTCCATGCTCACAAGGTAAAGGGTTATCTCGAGAAGTATGACAACCAAGATGATATGAGGCATTTATTTCCTCTATCCAAACACTACAAGTTGCCCTTTGCTAAACCCCTTTTGAACCGCAATCTCATTTCATACCCCTGTCGAGAACAACCCCACACCGGGGCAATTCTCAGATCAAAGAATGGTTAAAATTTTCTTGCTTTCACTTGTATCAATCTTCGAGTTTATTTATTACATACGAGTTTTGCATTATCTCAAGTGCCCTAGAAATGACGAAGAGCATTTCTTTTCTACACCATATACATTTATCCCTTGCTTAAACCAACTTGAGCGGCGGATTCATTTCTCATAACCCGGTCGATGATCACTCTTGTGATGAAAAGGAAAATGAGAATCTTAAAGTATCAAGCGGGTGAGGAGCAAGGTCCCTTGGAGCAAGATGAAGTTTGAAAGTTCCATCATGAAATGTGCGGAAGATTCAAATGAGATCCTCTTTTCCTCCCGAGAAGAAACTTTTGAAAAAAGAAAAAGAAAAAGAAAAAGAAAAAGAAAACAGGAGTAGGGAGTAAGAAAAGCAAAGGCTCACCATGCAGAAAATTTGGGGCATCCAAAAATTCTATGCACCCAAAAGGAAGGAGAAACAAGTGTAGCCCAAAAAGAAAAGGGCCCACTCCTGTAAAAAAAAAAAAAAAAAAAAGGAATCTTTGGATGGAAGGAGATCTCAACTGGTTTGGCTCACAATATGTTCCTCATGGATAGTCATTTTTTATGCAGATCGAGAGAAGTTGCTCGCTCGGAGCGATATCCACGCTTAAAAGCGACAAGGATGAATGATCACGGATCTCATCTTCATACACCTCTTTTGTTATAAATAAGCCTTTCATTTTCCAAGCCTACCCCGAACCTACGTTACAACCCTTACCGAAGTCTCTTCAGATTAAGGCACTTGAGCTAACGTAGGATTTCAAATACTTATAAATGTCACTTGAAGAAGTGCAAGCAAGATCATTTTATCTCATTTTGCGGGGTTCTCGACTTGTAAACCCGATGCAGCTGATGAAGATCTCATTTCACTTCTAAGCCTTATGACTCTTGTGAGTCCCCTTTGATCAACCTTTGACCGAGCCTGAATTACGGTCCTTGCAAAAGACCGCATGGATTGGTCCGGTCATACTAATTGCGAGAATACCTAGACCCTTGTCGAGTGTGATGATGACAGTTTTGAGTGTTTCTCATGCCCGCATTGATGGTCGGGGTTTCAAAAGCCTTTTCATGAGAGTGAGTGAAAAGTCCTTTCCGACTGAAGGTTCCTCATTCAACTTAATCAAATTTATCAAAAGGATCGGATAGATTTCCTCACTAATAAATTCTCCAGTGGAAGCTTGGTAACGCGAACAAGTTTTGACTTAGGATGTTGCATTTTTGTTATGAATACAATTATTTGCAACTTTATTTTAAGTGAATGAATAGGTATGATGCAATCGGCCTAGCCATTCCTTAACCATTGCTCGGAAAATCCAGGTAAGTTTTCTCAAACCTTTTCCAAATTGACCTTGGTTGTCATTTTAATCCCTATGTATGTTCGTGCTGATAAGGTCCGTGCGACATACCTCCGTTATGTTTACGCTGATAAGGTACACGTGACGTATTCATTTTGTGTGCATACTAACAAGGTTTGTATCACACTCTTTTTGTGAATCGTACCGGCAAGTTTCAGGCGTCACATCATCTCTTGCATTCATACGGAGAGACTCGCTAAAACGGAGAAGGTCACAAGAGACATTTTACCGACTCACGGTGACCCATTAAAACGGAGGTGGTCCCGAGAGACATTTTATCACTCGTAGTGGCTCGTTAAAACGGAGGAGTCACGAGAGACAATTTTACCGACTCATGATGACCCGCTAAAACGGAGGTGGTCTCAAGAGACATTTTCAATCGATACGTGACCCGCTAAAACGGAGGAGGTCGCGAGAAGCATTTTACCAACTCATGGTGGCTCACTAAAACGATGGCAGCCCCAAGAGAAAAGATAGTGCAGCTTGAACCATAACTCAAGCACATTTCTTCATTACGGATCTCGCGTCGTCTCGCATCGGGGAGAAGTTTCGATAACGGATGGGCCCAAAGAGCTTAAGATCCTCGCATTATAAGCTTGGAAATTAAGGGAATTGTCAGCTTATGAGGTATCTAGTAAAACAGGTATTCTCGTATGCGATCCATGTGCAAGCTTCTCTAATATGGAAAAAAGAGAAGCTCTGGCGCATGTTATTTATAGTCTTGCACATCATGCATCATTTCCTTTGCATTAAAAAATGGGATTAAAACTCCCGCAAAAAAAATATCATTCATTCACATACATTTGCAAAATTTAGGTTTCAATTTTAGTCTTTGAACGAAACCTCTGCGAGCCTCCACTCAAAGAGGGGCAGCTGTTGACACCTAAATTTTGAATATTTTCTTAGTCATTTATGGATAAAAAACTAGAACTAATTTTAGTTCTCATAAAAAATTCATCATCTTTAGCATATTTAATTTTTACTCATGCATTGCATCTTGCATTGGACCATCGGCGGCACAAATTGGAACTTAAATTTCACGGGCGGGAGCAATAGGGCATTTTTGGGCAAGGCATTTGAAATGGGTGTGCCGAATTTGAATAAGTGTTGGACACTTTTAATTAATTATTCGAGCTCAAGATTGCGCAAAAAGCCTATACACACGTAAAATACGGCAAGCCCACATGCATATTCCTTATAGCCGAATATTTTATTAGAAAATAGGAAAGAAATTGTGCAATTCGGCTAGCACATTTGCATGTCTCTTTGGCTGATAATCGCACTCCAAGAGGGAATATTTATCAAATATTCAGATTTTTAAGATACACATCCAAAAGGATATGTGAATATTGCATTCTTGCCCATCAAGCTAGGCCAATTCTCTCTATAAATACAAGGTCCTAGCAAGAGATTATGGGGGCTGACTAAAAAAAATTAGAGAGAGAACGTGCGAACAACGGGAGAGAAGTCCTTGGCGATCCTTCCCTAGCTTGCGCTGCAGCTTCCCTCCGTAGAGCCTCCTCTTCTATTTCCGTTGGCAAGCAAGAGGACAACAACTGGTTGTTCCTTTCCTGCACCACAAGCCAGTTGTCACCGATTGGAGGTCCTTGGCGAATCAGCACCATCTTCCTACGAGTTCCCCTAAAAACGAGCATCACAACAAAAGGGAGAAGAGCTTGGAGTGTGGGCTCGTTTTCTCTGGATTTTGTCCAGACTTGCTAAAGAGATCAACAGATTTTTGTTAGCCTTTAAAACATTTTTCCGTGTTTTGTCTTGTTCACGTGCAGCTATTGGTCTCTATTTTGTTGTTGAACCTCCAACAACAAGCCGCTAGGCTTGGACTGTACTTGGAGAATACATTGTTTACGTCGCCGAAGATATCAACGAACCGTAGCAACATCAGCAGATATTTTGAATAGCCTCTACGACGAGTTGCCCACCTTGAATCCTCGTGGAGTCCCATTGAGCCGCCGGTCCCTCAAGTTGTCCTAGCTGTGCAAGGAAGGTCCCCCATCAAGCAGGTCCGTGAGGGCAAATCTGGGGCTGCAATTTGTCGTTCGAAAATCCAAATTAGGAAAGCGCAAATTTTGCAGACAAGGTAAGTTTCCTATCTTGAGCTTTGATATATTCACTTGCTTATTTTGTGATTTATTTGCATATCCTAAATATTGCATCGAAGTGGATATTTTTTTAAAATACAGGTTGATTAGGAAAATTTCCTTTCCTAATCCGCAACTTGTCATATGATCGAGAACGTCCATCTTTAGGATTATTGATGGAATACTCGATTAGGCAAGGATTTGGGTTCAATCGTTAATCGTAGGATTACGAATTAAAGATTGACTCAAATATTCGCGAAATATTCCAAAACTTGATTGATATATCCACTTTCTTGTTTGACATTGATTGGCATATTCACTTTCCTCATTTGATTTGAATTGCTTGATTGTCATATTTTTTAGAATATACCCGTCGCATGATGTAATCTCAAAAATTCTAAAAAATTGCATTCATTCACTTTGCATATCTGAAAATTGCATCTTTTAAAAAATAACATCATGTAGATATTGCATATCTAATTTTTTAGGTTAGATTGCATACTAGAATAGAAATTGCATGTTTAAATAGAATCTTATGTTTAAAATGATATATCTTCAATATATTAGGGTTTAGGTCAATGTAAACTCTAAAATATACAAGATAAAAATTGTTTTGACATAGTTCTATTTTAGGAAATTAATTCATCCGAAAAATATAAAAAAAATCATTCATTCTTGCCATGTCATCCATGCCATGTCATCCTTGCCACGTCATTTTTGCCATGTCATTATTTCTTGCCATGTCATACTAGGTTGCATTTTAGCTTAAATTGCATATTAGAATTGCATGTCTTCTTTTTAATTAATACACGTGTCACGTAGTTAATTTAATCATGGTCCTACTTGTGCATTCATTTAGTTTGCATGTAATCTAGTTTAGTCTTGCATTTAATCCATGCCATTGCATATAGTGTAGTCTCTCATGCATTCATATAAAAATCGAAAATAAAAAAATAATTTTGTGTGGCGCATGCTCCCTTGATTATATTGACTTCTGGATGTTCATTAATTGATTGTGTACCCGCATGATAACCTTTGTTAGTGACTTAGGTTAAAATCAATGTTGCCTTCTCTAATGATTTTTCATGAAATAAAATGGTACCGAAAGGGCGTTAGAGTAATCTGGCGTAATCAAGTCCCCGAACTCTTCATCTCTGGTTCGTAGGAATAAAATAGTTCTCCCGCTATTTTATTTAGGTTTCTAATCGACCTACCATAAATGATTAGTGGCGGCTCCAAAATTAAAATATATTGCATGTTAATCAATTGAACCTTAAGTTGCGATTTGGTATGGACTTGGGAGAGTCCGAGTTAGGTTGGTTAAATAATTAACCTGATAATCCATTAGCCTGGAAATTTTTCCGAATTTTTAGGTCGCGACATGCGACATAAAAAATAATTTGGAAAAAATGTGGCACGTGTGTGTTAGGATTAGGTGCAAAAACACAATGAAGTAAAGAGTAAATGTGAAAAAGAGAAATCGAGACACAAGATTTATCCTAACTCACACTTAAACTAGCTCTATATCTAATAAAAGATTTCACTATAAGTAGGACTTCTCACCTCTCTAGTACAAGTTTCAATTATATGTTACATTAGCTATTTATGTGCCCAAACCCAAACTTATCAATATAATATAGGCTCAAATAATAAAAGCCATCTAACGTCTTGCAGACCTCGTGCTTTCCTATCGATAGAGAACATGAACCACACCCCAACAGAATGCACCAATTTGAGATAAATGGGGCACCGATATACCATTTTGAATTATTTGTGGCACGAAAGTTAGTTTGTAGGTAAATGTGACACGGGTATATCGGTTCGGGATTTTCAAAGGTACTGATCCAATGCTATATGATGGTTAAAAAAAAAAGAAAAGTAAAATTCTTCATGTTGCAATTTGTTTGCTTAGTAGAGATTAGTTGTATGCAAAATTGATAGCGAGTGCGTACCAGTACCACTTTAGTAAACAATATCAATCAAAGCAAGGCGCAGAACCTGAAAAATAATAGTAGAGGAGGCAAGGAATAGCGTGATGCCGTGATGGCTCCTAACTTGATGGAACCACGGCAATTAGTCTTAGATTAGAAGTGAAATAAGGGACAACAGTCGGAAGGTAAACTTGACAGGTTCTCTTCTCCAGGCCATTTGATTAGACATCAAGTGTTGTAAAGACAAAACCATTCAATCGACATCCCCACCAACTAACTAACTTATCAAGAAGTGGACCAAATCAAGCATTGCATTGCATCGGGGAGATGGCCTTTTTTTTTTTTTATGTTAGATATATTGTATATGTTAGGATTAGATTTTACTCTTTCTCGTGTTGGAACATACATGCCTCTCTTCTTTCTCTTTTGTCCCACATAGGAAGAGTACTAAACTCTTAACCTCTTCCAAACCTATATAAAAGCTTCTCTTGTACATTGTCACTTCTACCATTTATTAGAGAACAAATCCATTCTCCAAACCTAATATTTTGGACCGGTTTTATTAGGTGTATAGTCGAAGAATAAGACATTCCATAGATGTTCGCTTAAGGGTCTGCATGATAACCATTTTCATTCTCTGATTCTGATTTTGGAAATAAAAAAGGATGAAAATCGCGTTTGGTAATGCAAATAAATTTGGTTCTGATTCTATTCCCGTAATCGGTTTTAGAAAATCAAAATCAGTTTTAGAGCAAAATTCAGAAGAAAAAAAATAGTTTTGAAAAAAAAAATCACTTTTGAGAATCACAAAATAAAATGAAGTCTCACATCTCTCACTTTTCCCTTTTAGTTCTCTCGTAACTTTTCCTTCAACCTAATAAAAATAAAATAAAAAATAAAAAAATAATAATAATTGAATTTTTTTAAATCATAAAAAATTTAGAAAATCCCTAAAAATAGAATAAGCTTATATTAGGCTAGTTTGACCTCATTTTCATAAATTTGGGCCTAAATTTTCTAGATTTCATAGATTTCAGTCTTCCGCAAAAAATGTCATAGAAGATGATGGTATCCAACATACGGATGATAACATATATACTCGTAGCTGTGTGTCACAAAATGTAAACATCTGCACGTGGAGCTAAAGCTAAACACCCACTTAGATTTGCGACAAAAGCTGCAAAATGATAGTGAATGACTTGTATTTCGTATCAAGGAAGACAATTTATTTTTTTTATTAGTGGATAATTTGATTATTCGGCTGCTATGTTTATATGTATTTTGAACAATGCAACATTTACAGAAAAAAATGAGTTATTAATATGAGAACTGTCTCATGCTTCAATTGAACTTCAAAGTTAATGTATTAAAATTTATGTTTCATTTATGAAGTGCTAAAAAAATAATGTATTTTAAATAATTTTAGTGTGCATTGGAAATTAGTCTTCAATTTAGGGTGAAATTTTACAAAGTAACTACATAGTTATTTGACTTAAATGAAAAAAATTAGGAAGAGAAAAAAATTTTTGAAACAGAAATTTTGTGCGGTAATTAAATTTGTTTTGATTCTCTAAAAATCATCCAAGAACGGAATCAGAAAAAAGTCATTTTAATCAGAATCGGTTTTCCGGAACAAAATGGTTACCATGCGCGACCTAATTGACCAAGTGTATACTTGGTAAAGTAGGAGAGTATATACTATTCATCGGACCGGGAAGAAGTTGGATATATGGTGAAAGATAACATCTTACAGCTACACCCAAAGGAAAAGGGTAAAGACCATTTTCTTAATTAGATTCATGCGAGCGACATCAACTCCTAAAAAAAAAAAAAACAAATGTAATTTTCATCGATCCGTTAAACCCAAAAATGAGATGAGTTCTTGATCGGGGTGTTTGTCTGGAGATGACGTTGATCAACTTAAACTCGAGAACATATTTACTCATTGGACTACCCAAATGATCTGGACCAATTAAAACTTTGGCATTACTAGTCAAAGAAGCCAAACGAATAACTCGTTAATGTTGATTCAAGAAAGAGACCACATTGGACCGTCAATGAACTTCATCTCTGGACTTGGATCCAATCCGAGTCAAAATCAAGATCGCCCCAGCCCAGCTTGACCTTGCTAAATTTTCCTCACACAATTAAAGCCTTGGACCACATTGATTGGTGAATCACGAATTTGGCCCTGACTAAAATTTTACTCGTATCCGAGCAGAATGTGACAATCTCCTCGTTAGTTTTTAGCGTGTTTCCAAGTCATGCGGACTCTTAATGGGCTCGAATTAGCATACTCGACGATTGGCACATTCAAGCTCGACCATTTCACACGTAGGAAACTTCGAATAATCTTAACTATTGGTTTTAAACCACGGACGGCTCCAATTTCTTGAGACTCGGCAAAGTTGTGCGGAAGTGAATGGACAAGTATGGCCATGCCCATCATCGTCTAACCCCGGAACTCCATGTCTCATTCAACCTAAATCGATTTAGAACATGAAAAGATTGGTCAAGTGGCAACATCCATAAATCAAGAGCGAGAACATACGGTAAGAATTCAGACCCAAAAAAGTTTGGCAAAATGCGAAAAAAGGGTCTCAAGTGCATTTAATTTCTCAAATAAGGGCTCAATGTGGAATTTGTTTCAAAGAAGGGCTTGAAATGTCTTTTTTGTTTCCAAGAATGACCTAAACAGGAATACTTTCGTCTTTTTAAATTTTGTGATTTTTTTTCCTTTTTTTCCTTCTCTTTTTTTTCCTATTTTTTCTTCCTCTTTCCCTTGCACTAGCCGGTGGCCGTGGGTTAGGCGGTCTCGCCACACGTGAGGGTCTTCCTTGCGGCCTCCGACGAGGGCAACCCTCGCCAGATCGGGTAAGGGTGGCCCTCGATCCGCCCAAGCGAGGGCCCGCCTCGCCGCCGCTTACGAGGTGAACCCTCACCGGATCGCACGAGGCAAGCCCTCACTTTGCTTAGGCGGGGGCCGCCTTGCGATCGTCGATGAGGGGAATGGCTGCGAGGGCTCACCTTGCTCTGCCTGTGCGAGGACCGACCTTGCGGTTGCCGGTGAGGGCAGCCCTCGCTCTCGCCCTGCCCATATCTCTCTTTCTTTGATCATAGCTACGCCGAGAGGCGCTTGGGACGCTTGACAACAGAAGCTCTTGATAAGGCCGCAGAGAAAGCAGAGGCCAATTCTATTTCGCGTGAAGTGACTGCGGTTCTGCCCCTCCTCCGCCGATCTTCTTTCGTTTCTGCCCATGTCAAACCTTAAGAAATTGAAATTTCACTATGGAAGCTCTTGATAATGGAAGATCTTCTTCGTTTCTTTTTTTCCTTCAAATGAACAGACAAAGATATCTGCAGAATCAATTATCATCATTGATTTTTTATCGGACGGGGTAAGCGTTCCACATTGAGCCCTTATTTGACAAACTAAGTACACTTGAGGCCCTTTTTTGGCATTTTCCGAAAAAGTTTTGAGTGGATGGACTTATTACATGTAGAGAGAGAAAAAAGAGAGTTTCGTGATCATGTAAAACTTCGGAATAAATTTCGTGAAATAAATAATGTGAAATTTCAATTTTGTGTGCTTCTCTTTTTGAACCCTTTTTTTTTTTTTTGGGTAGCACTAGCAGTGTGAGGACTGAGGCGAAGGGTGGTTTTGGAGGGAAGAGAAGTAAAGCGGTTCCTCTTCACACAGACCGTAACTCTGGTTTGAAATTGACGGTCCCGATTGGACCGATGCCGCACGTGGGAATCTGGAATCTCGGTTCCCGCTTCATCAGGTGTTGGCGACGAATGTGACCGTTGCCCAGGTAACTGCGGGCCAGATCCATATAAAACGGGCTCGGACTCTGGGCTTTTCCTAAGGTCCGAATGGGCCGAACGACCCAGGCCCAAATGATTGAGCAACTCAAATCATTAATTCATGACGAGCCAATTAAAGAGCTGATTAATTGGATTGGAGCACCGGGGACTGTGGGTGAAGACTGGCAGGGCATTCTTAGGATATAAAAATAAATAAAAAGACAATATAATAGAATCTCGAGTCCCGCTCTCTCGATTCATCGAGTAGAGATTCCTCGAGTCAGGTCCACCTCACACGTGCGTGCCTTGAGATGAGAACTTTCTCTCACACGTGCAGAACTGCCAACCCGTTTCCCCATGTCTTTTGTTATTTCCATTTTGGGGTCCTACTTCCTTTTACAGGATCACCCAGAAGTAGATATTTTTAATTTACCCCCACGGAAGTTATCCTCGGCCTAACGCGATAATATCCTCTTTCCTATTTATGGGTAACTTCCCGTTTGCTGATTCTATTTTTAACTAGACCTGTCAAAATAAATCACAAACTTTTTTTTTTTATCCTATTCTATCCTCTCATATTATACAAGCCATGCTATGTGTGCTACGTAGTGTGTGCAGATTGTAAAACCCTGCTCCATTTTCACGCGTCCACATTCCACTCATTCGGAAAGTGGGGAATCGAACCCCCACATCTCTTTTTCCAAACGGAAAAAGTGGCCACTTGAGCAATCCCCCAATGGTTGGTCATAGACCTATTTGTTAACTAGTATTTGATGGGATGAGTAATTGTATTTGATTATGTATGTTCAGTGAATATGTTAAAAATGGTTTCCGAATGGCAAAGTCCGAAATAAATATGAATTTTAAATGGGTTAACAATATATCCAAACCCAACCCACCTTTGTGACTTACTTTTCATCCTTTATGAGAAATTAATGGACTCTGCGGACTGCTCAATGCTCATAGAACTGTTGGTGGCTAACTTCACCCCTATTAATCTTCTACGTTTCGTTTATTGGTTACTTGGGAATATCTTTCTTTGGTTGCATTTGGCATTCTTATTTTTATGTAATGTGCTAATTTTAATTATTGCCATTGCAATCCATGGTCAGCATAAACCTTCTTCTTCAATATCTTACGTATCAATAAATGGTATAATTCCTTTACGTTATCTGATGCTCTAGTTTTATAAATTCACTGCAAAGTACCAACTTTCTCTCATTCTTTATTCACAAGTTGAACATTCTAATTCAATTTCGAAAGCCAATTCTTTAACATCTTGTAGTCGAAATAACGATTTCATCCAAATAAAATATATGCATGAAGAGTTTAAAGTGAGTTAATTAGGTGAATACGGATTATCAAAGATTGGACTAAATATGAAATTTTTTAGTAAACGAGTCGGGTTGGGTATTGGTCATTACATTTGTATTGCATCTAAATTGATCGAAATGGGTTAAATGGTTAATGCGGGTCGGATCATTTTCGGCCCAATTCAAATCTGATCCGACGCGCAAATTTAACGGCCTTACGTCTATCGCTAGCAAAATAATGTGGAGTGATTAATTAATTCCCAACGTGGAAAGCTCAAATGATATCTGAACATGACAAATAGAAGAAAGCAATGTGTATAGTAAACAAACAGTTTCAGTACAAAAAAGAAAAGTTAACAAACAGTTTCTTAAAAGGAAAGAGTAGCATACTGAAGAAGTGCGTACTCTTCGCGAAAGTGGGAACCACAAAACTGAACAAAAGCAACCACCAAAAGACAAAACCTCCTCTTCTGCTACCTCGGGAAATCGCAGCGCAACCTCTCTCTCTCTCGAAAAGGTAACTGCTTTTTTCTCGAATCTTGGTTAATAGTGATTCTCGCGTGCAATTCATGCGCATCGGTATTTCAGAGAGTCGTCAATTGATGAATTTCTGTGTATGTTCGCTTTTGACGTCCAGCTGAACTGATCGGATGAACTGGGCTGAATTTCTGTTTGTAATTGCTCTTGGTCCCTTTTTTAGGAGCAGTGAGTTGATTTGGAATTATGGGTTTGAATAAGCTGGCTATGTCCTGTGGTTTCATCTAGTGTCGATGATCTCTTACTTGGTCGATTTGTGTGCGTCAAGCACAAAGGGTTGGTTTTTCCGTTATGATTTCAGGGTGTTCATTGGCTTCTCGTGTTGTTGGATGGTTTCTGTAAATTGAGTTGCTGAGCCGCACTTCAGTTGGGTTGTGAATGTTTTATTGATTATGGCTCTCGAAATGTTGCTTTGATTCTTTCAGTTCAGCTAAAATGGCTGATTGAGATGCCATAATATCTATTTAGTGGCTTTTCGTGTTGTGATTGTTTTTCCCCTGGCGGAAAGAGCCGTAATTGAGCTATTAAGCTCTGGAGAATGCGAAATAGGTAGTGAAAGAAGAATGTGTTTTTCTGGTCATGCTAGTGTGTCGTGATTTCTAGGACAAGCATTTTAGTCTATTCTGTTAAACACAGAACTGGAGACATTGAGTTCTCTCAGACTATCTCCAGGATGTTCGTGCAACTACAATTTGATCTTCCAATAGACTATGGTATTGTTAAATTTCTTCTCTAGTTCATTGGACACTGGATTGTTTTTGTAACCAATAACTTTTCTTTCTTCCTGGACAATTCAGATTCTTCTTTTATGATGCTTCCGGGTTAGTAGCTGGAACAAGCTATTTTAGTATCCAGTTGCCAGCAATGCACTTTGCAAATTTGATTATAATTGGTGATTGTGATCCTGCATACTGCTATGTTTTTGCTTTGACTCCACAGTCTGAAAGTCATCGATAGGGTCATTAAGAACATTGTTTAGGATAGTTATCTGCATCTCTGTGTAGTGAGCTTCAGAAATATTTTTGCGACAGTTCATACTTCTATTTGTCGAGCTTGCAATGAATTCTACGTTTACCATTCTTTCTAGCTCATTTGATAGACTCGCATGTTTTTCACACATTTGACTACCCTCTTATTCTATATGCCTAATATGCATGCGCTGTTTGTTATGATTGTATGAACAGGATACTGCTGGTAATGGGAGGCTGCTGTTGTTCGACTCGTAAAGCTCATCTGAATGGGGCACCTGTATATTATTATGTCAGTAATGATCTTATGATTCAATATTTTAACACTGTCATTACTTGGGTGCATCGGTATCTTATTCTCTTTTAGCTGTGATGCATGAAGAGTATCTTGCTAAGCAGTGGTGGTCACAGCCCACGATGACCTCACAGGCAATATTCCTCGAAAGGGTGTCTCCAGGGGACCCTGCAAACTAAACCACCATTCTTGGGGCATTTGACTTATTTAGGTAGATAACACGAAATTTAAGTTAATTTGACCTGGGAACTTGATGCCCATGTAGGCCATTGTGAACTTAAGAGTCAAGAGATAACAGAGTTCTTATGGCATCAGAGAATTGTACATCTGATCTACCAATACTCTCTGACTGCTTGACATCTTGCAGTCATAATGAGTTTGATCGAGAAATATCAGAAAAATCTTCATGGCTAAACTTGGTTTACTGTGTGTTGTATCTTTACTATAGTTTAACTCGTCACAACTTCTAAGTGTATTCTTCATGGGTCAACACATGCAAATCCGTCTTCAAGGTGTGGGATTTAGGTTAGTATTTTCTTGTCTAACGATTGGTAAATGTTGTGGTTCTTTGGTACTGTCTTTAAAATTGTCTGGCGCATAGAGTTCGTGATATCCAGGTTTCTCTCTTTAAAAGATAATTTGCAAGTTTGGTGAATATTATCATTGCTAGAATTCCGGCCTTTCCGTGCAGTATCCTCCATCTTTGGAAGAGCATGAGTCCCTCACATCGCATGATGCTACTGCTGCTGCCATCACATCAGGATTTTTAGTCGATTTGCAGTTAGAGGCATCAATACCCGATAATTTTCGTCCTCCACCGCTGCCTTTACCCTATGACGCAGTGTTGAGATCACTACCAATAGGCACTGACTCTGTTAGAGAATCAGTTTGCCTAGACCACATGGAGCCAGACTATAAAGCTCAGTCAACTGCTCTGTTAGGCTCTCCAAAAGCAATTGAAGTTTCTAAATCAAATGACGTCGATGTTTCGGTAGCAGATGAGGAGGATGTTTGTCCTATTTGTCTTGAAGGTGCTTCCCTCTTCTATTTGTAATTGCATTATCAATAACTATCTCTTTTTCCCAGCTTTGGGGATGATGACATGGAAATTATGTGGATTTAAATAGTTGCATTAGCAGCACTAGGTGATGGTGCAACTTGACTTAAAATGCAGGGTACAATGAGGGTAACCCAAGATTCATCACAAATTGTGAACACCATTTTCACCTCTCGTGCATCCTGGAGTGGATGGAAAGAAGTGACATCTGTCCCATCTGTGATAAGGTTCACATTCTCCTCTCTCAGCAGAATATTGTGGAGTCAAATTGTGAATATGAGTACCTATTGACCTAAAAATCTCCTATGTACATTTGTTTCAAAATTTATGTGCAAAAACACACCTTGCTGCAGAATTATCTTCTTGAAATTGTCAGTAAACATTGCAAATTAAGTTAAAATGAAAAACTACGAACCTTTGGTGGGACTTAGCATGTTGCTATCATGATGAGTTTGAGGGATAAGTACTCTAGTAGTCCTAAAAAAACTTGATAATGCAATTTGGTCCTAAAACTTTTTGAATGGAGCAATAAACTCTGTAAACTTTCATGAAGTTTCTATCAAGTTCTTCTGTTTACTCAGCATAATAAATTTGTTGGAAACCCTACGTGATGGTAACGTGTGGCTCTGGCACTGGCACGTGTACAGGATTTACGTCAAATTGTTATAGGATGTGAGCAGAAAACTTGTTAGAACTTAATTGCTCAATCGACCTCCTTCCCCATTGCATTCGTTTATGCACGCGTTACTCAATTGTCCTTCGCCAAGTTGCTTACTATGGTATCATTTGCTTATATTCTGTGGCAGATCATGGAATTCAACAATTCCTTCGATTTGTAGCTCTTCTTGCAAGCTGAAGTCATGCGTGCGTTCGATGGAGGTGGTTGACCTTGCATTGCCATGGCCAATTTTCCCGTTTTCAATGTTTCTGTTGACGGTGGCTTCTTGTACATAATCCATCTGGTTTAGCTGTTTGAAGAGTGCAGGTTATACATGAAATTCAGGGGTGCTAAAGAAAAAGCTCGATTTCCGTTCTCTCAATTCTTTGCTATAACTCCGGTCTCCGGCCTCGAATGGATCTGCATCTGTGATTTTGCCCGAATTTTTTTATTGAGGCGAATAATAATCCCCGAGGAAAAGGGGATCCGGAATTTGCCGGTTCAGCTGTTTTCATTGTCCTTCAGCAAGATTCATCTTGTACAGAGTCTCTGTTTCTTTTGCTTCTGTTTCGACTCCTGAAGGTATCTAAGCTACTTATATGATGGCTCTTTCTTAACATTTTTCCTGGGGTGTCAGAGACATTTGTAATGTTTCTGACGAATTGGGGGTTGTAATGCCTGTATGGGGAGACAAGGATCTGCGGAGAAAAAGCATGTGAAATGTTCGGAAAATTCAATTGCTCGTCCAAGTTTCTTTCCATAAACCAAAATTTGCTTGTCCATTTTTTGCCACGACAAGGCAGAATAACCAACTTGGACTCTGATGGAGCACATGAAATCGTTTCAGTCAATAATTTGACCATAGGCTGCATTGAACTTCAGCTTCATTTCAAGTCGAGCAAAACAGGGGAAATTTTCAGGAACAAGCCATTACCGCCGAACGATCTCCTCCAACAGACCAAGTCAGCACCCCTTCTCTCTCTTTGTCTCTCTCTCTCTCTCTAGCTGGAGATATTTCAATGGCCAGGTTACAAATTGTACCACCTGGCAACTCCATCTCCTTTGTAGGTCATTCCCAACGAGAACAGGCTAAAGACATCTGAGCCACACTCTCCAGAAATGCAAAGCCATCAGATTAGTCTGGCATTTCATTTCAATTCCGTCCCTAACTTCCCGCAAGAATTGGCAAAAGGACCAGAAAAGAAAGAGGAGTACGACATTCTAAAGGGCCTCGCGAAATCACGAATAATAAAGAAAATGCATCATTGATGGCCGTTGGTGGCGCCGCCTACTCTGGCGGAACGATCCCTCCAGGAGAACCCGAGTCCCTCAGCGAGTTGCCGCTGAATCCCAGTGCTGCCACGTCGGCGATCGAAACCGCCGACCTCCACCATGCACCGACCACCTTCCTTGGCCCCAGCGAAGGGGACTACGAGCCTGTAAAGACCTTCGATGATGCCAAGTACGTGTGTCGCCTGGAAAGCACCAAGCTCTGGGTGATTGCGGGTCCAATTGCCTTCAACATTCTGTGTAACTATGGGGTCAATTCGTTCACGAACATTTTCGTGGGTCATATTGGGAATGTTGAGCTCTCGGCCGTAGCCATTTCCTTGTCCGTCATCGCCAACTTCTCTTTCGGTTTCTTAGTAAGCCGTCGCTTTTTCTTACATTCGCATATATTTCCGTTTTCTTCCGACATTTTTCACCGATGTATTTTCGGTGCTTGTCGTGAAATCGACAGGGCACTGCGCTTGATGATTCTAGCTTTCGGTCAATGAGCATATGCTGTATAACATCAGCCTAGAATTGGAGAAAATGCATGTTGATATGATTCTATTATTCAACGCATTCTGTGCTGTGACACCTTTGTTTGATCTCATCTCATTTTGATTTTCTGATTCGAGTGCGGAATCCGTGCAGTTTGGCATGGGAAGCGCGTTAGAGACGCTGTGTGGGCAGGCTTTTGGGGCCGGGCGTATCAACATGCTCGGCGTGTACATGCAGCGGTCATGGCTCATCCTGACGGCGGCATGCTTCGCCATCCTGCCCCTCTACATCTACGCGACCCCGATCCTGAAGTTCCTCGGCCAGCGGGACGACATCGCTGTCCTTGCAGGCAAGTTCACCATCCAGGTCATCCCCCAGATGTTCTCTCTGGCCATCAACTTCCCCACCCAAAAGTTCCTCCAGGCACAAAGCAAGGTCAACGTGCTCGCTTGGATTGGGTTCGCGGCACTCCTCATCCACGTGATACTCCTGTACCTGTTCATCAGGGTGTTCGGGTGGGGGCTGGCGGGGGCTGCGGCGGCGTATGACGTGTCGGCATGGGGGATTTCGGTGGCACAGGTGGTGTACGTGGTGGGGTGGTGCAAGGATGGTTGGAAAGGGTTGTCCTGGTTGGCTTTCAAGGATCTGTGGGAGTTTGTGAAGCTCTCGGTGGCTTCAGCTGTGATGCTGTGCTTGGAGATTTGGTACTTCATGACCATTATTGTGCTCACTGGCCACCTTGACGACCCCGTTATAGCAGTTGGTTCACTCTCCATCTGGTGGGTCTCTTTGTCACTATTACTTCGCAAGATTTCTTTCCTTTCGCTAAGCTTACTGTGTCGCGGCATAATTCATGAAAATAGCGACATTTATTTGCCACAATTCAACTTGAAAAAGTGCTTTCTAATCACGTTGAAATTATGTGTTGAGACACGAAGAATCGATACAAATATGATGACATGACACGAATTGCCACCCTTATAAAAGAAAATCTCATAAAAAGTTTTCAACTTTGCCTCTCGTGAACGCCAATGACTAGGGATCAATGACCTGAAGTCGTTTATTGTGTTGCGTCGACAGCATGAACATCAACGGATGGGAAGGCATGCTGTTCATAGGAATCAATGCAGCCATAAGGTAAATTCCCGAAACTCTGCTTAATTCTCGATTAATGTTTCGACAATGATTCTAGGCTTCCTACCAAAGAAAAAGAACAAAAAAAGGAAGCTCAGCATTGACATCTGCTCCATAATCAGTGTTAGAATCTCCAATGAGCTTGGCTCCAGGCATCCCAGAGCTGCAAAGTACTCTGTGGTTGTCACGGTCATAGAGTCCCTCATCATAGGTTTGTTCTTCGCGGTCCTAATTCTGGCGACGAAAGATTACTTCGCCGTCATCTTCACCAGCGACCTCGAGATGCGACGTGCCGTCGCTAAGCTAGCTTACCTCCTCGGAATCACAATGTTGCTCAACAGTGTACAGCCAGTCATATCAGGTCATTAGAATCTACTATCGTTTCTTCTGAGACAAGCCTTCTCCGTTTCAACTTGACCCTAACTCTCTATTTTCTTAGGCATGATGGAGACATGTATAGTGTGCACAAATTTCCCTTGATACTGAGCACATCGATTCATTTCGCAGGCGTCGCCGTTGGAGGAGGATGGCAAGCCCTCGTGGCTTATATCAACTTGTTCTGTTATTACGTCGTTGGGCTCCCTCTCGGGTTTCTCCTCGGTTATAAGACGAGTTTAGGAGTGCAGGTACGAACAAGTTCTTCTCTTCGAAATCATTTTCCCTCCCGAAAATCTTCCTTTTTTCCTTCTTAATTATAGCTGAATATGTGAAAACTGTGCGTACATACAAATGGGGTTGCAGGGAATTTGGATGGGAATGATATTTGGGACGCTGCTGCAGACGATCATCCTCGTCATCATCATCCACAAGACCAACTGGAACAAAGAGGTTCGTGTGGACTCTACAGTTAGGGTTTGTCCTTTGATCTGATCATTATCTCTTCATTGAGGCTTTTGAGAATTCCGGCAGGTTGAGCAAGCATCAGAGAGGATGCGTAAATGGGGCGCCGGATCGGAGGAAGCATCTGAGCTGACGTAGGGCAAGAAAAAAACATGGGTTGTGAGTGCTTTGTCTGTAGAGGATTTAGGTAAGATGTAAAGCGGTGTCCTGATTAATTAGAACATAATTGTGTTTAACCTCAGTAAATGGTGTGTTTAGTTGGCTGTTTAAGGCCATTGGTGGGCAAATTACACCGATTACCGGATTAAACATTGCCTGTAGATCATTTTTACCCTGTTCTTTTTGTTTCTTATAGAGAAGGTATAATCTAAGAGTAAATGGTCAGAGTTACTAGATAGAGTGCAACAAGTTGTTCTTATCAAACAGCCACATACATATTGAAGGATATGACATTGCCATATTCTTTTTCTATTACCTATTAATAAAAAAATCAATTTTTTTTAAGTCTTTCCGTCTTTAATGACGGAGTGAACTGAAGTTGTTGATCATTGTTGATTATTGTAGCAGTATAGTTGATAATTTACATACAAGAGCGCTTGAGTATACCATTTGGCATCGAAAGTTATTGTAGCAAGTAAAGAGTGACCGTATATCACCACTCAACGCGTAGCTTGATAAGTTTATCGACCGTACTATCGCGTATCTCATAAATTGCTTATGAATTTTGAAACTTTCGTTAATTATCTTCATTTTGGAAAAGAATACATCATATAAATTGGTAAAATGACTCAAATCTGAGGTTTTCTTTCTTTATCAAGACCCTTTTCATTTTTAGCACATGCACATACTTGTGCCATATCTCCTGAGATGTGAGCATTGAAAGGTTAAATTGATTTTTCGACGGCCGTATGGCCTTTTCCATAGGTATGGTCATTTTCATAGACAGAGACAGTCGATCGGAATTGTTTTTTTTTTTTTTTTTTTGGGCCAAGTAAAATTGGTAGTTTATTGAGAAGTAATTTTTTTTTTTGTGGGTCGACATGAACCTAGTACATGTCCTAAATTGCATTTGGGACATTGAAAACGGTGGAACTCATCGTGGGCCCCATCATGTACGATGTTCCTATTCAATCAACCATACGCCGTTCGATTCATTTGATTCGGCGCTTTGTCAATTTGAATAGATAAAGAAATCATCCGTCGGAAGACAAAGGAAGTACATGCACACGAGGTAAGGACGAATAGGAGGGGATGGACATGGGGAATGTTATTAGCCCCACCACATTGTAGAGTTCTTTAAAACAAAAATTGGGTACAAGTTATTTATAGGAACTCAATTATCATCGTATAAAAACATAATTTATGACCCACTTAATTTAAGATTGATAAATGTTTAAACTGAGGGAAAAGAGATATTTGAAGGTTTTTTCTCTTCTAGGAAGTAAAAGTTTAAATGAATGTAGGATATAGAGATTTAAAACAAAACCCAAAATGTTCGAGATCGAGGGATAATGCACTTTTTATTAGCAATAGCATGAGAGGGGCAACTAGCTATCGGGCCCATTCTGATTATTGCCATAAGGGTTCCGTATCCTCTATTTGAGCCATAACTACTCTACGCCATTTATTGGTTTGAATGTTCAAGATTGCTGAGTATGTTACTACAGCCCTACCAAGATTCTAACGGTTAAGAAGTCTCCTCACGCGAAACATATCGAAACTAGAGAGCGCAGCATGAGCCATTTAAAGGTTGTTCACAACATAAATTGAACTCGTTATTTCGTGAAAGATAGACGACCCATTTACCATTTGGCAAACCATCTCAATTGATATGGTTCAGAAAACGAGTAACAATCTATGGATAATGCAAGCCGAGACAATAAAAACTTATAAATGAACGGAAAAGTTGCTTGTGAGAGTTCACTCGGAAGGTGTTCGTCCTTCATCGACATCGTGGGGATGATCTTAGGATGATCCAGTTCTTGAAGTGTTCAAAGTTCTTTCTAACCTCGAATGGTTCATTATGAGCTATTTATTCTTACTTTGATATAGCCTAGGGTGATCCGGTTTTCGAAGATGTGACATGGTGAGATGACCTTTCCAACATATGTTGGCTTGTAGCCCCCCATTCTTCCCTATTTTTCTGACTACTCGTCTACATGGCTGTTAGAATTCGGATTAATGGGCACATTCTTCTGCCGGATCGGATGGGCCTCTGGGTTAGAACAAGCCTTATCCACTTCATGGTCCCATTTTAGTCAAGTCAACGGACTTGTTTCTTAGTATTGCTTGTACAAAATTGGTGTTATGATTTGCTGCCCATCTGTGACAGTGAAGGCCGATGATGTTTAGCCTTGTGAATCCTAGAGATAGAATATTTAAATATTAAAGAAAAAATTACTGCAAAAGTCCTAAATCTGTTATAAATATGCCAATTCAGTTTTAAACTTTTTTTAAACCGATTCGGTCTTAAACCCTCTTGTATGTGTGCCAATTCAGTCCTTCCGATCAACTTTGGTCGACCTACGTTGATGTGTATAAGTTTTGTAATGATTTTATATATTATTATTATTTTTCTTTTCCTTCTTCCTCCAACCATTCGTCGGTCGGCGATCGGCCAAAGGTGAGGTCGACCTCGCTAGATTTGGGCTAGGCCGACCTCACCGTTGCTGGGTGAGCTCGGCCTCACCAGGCTTTGCCTTTGGCCGTGATCGGCTGGAGGAAGAAGGAGAAGAAAAAAAAAGAAAAAAATTTGAAAAAAAATATTAAAATATTGATGATCGGCGTCCACGTCGGTGCCGGTCAACCAAAGTTGACGAGAATGACTGAATTGGCATAAATACAAAAGATTTAGGACAGAATTGACAAAAAAAAAAGGTTTAGGACTGAATTGGCACAATTGCAATAGGTTTAAGACTTTTTATGATGTCCCGTAATGTCATGACTCATCTAGACTTACGAGGTATCCCAAAACACGGGCATCACCACCACCAATTCTTTGGGGACTGAATCATAAGTACATGTTTGCTATGCCACACGGTCTAGTCATCACCGGTGTCTTCTATATCAACAAGGATAAATACGCCGTTGTATGACCGCATGATGATGGTCAACATAGGCTTACACGAGCCAACTCGGACTACACAAGCCAACTCATATCGTGTGTAATTATATGACTTTCATTTTCCTTCAACCTTATAGAGAACTCTCACATATGGTAGAACATTTAGCTAACTCCAGCGTCTTTCACACATACTTATACAAGGGTATCAGTTGTGGCAAATGCCTTCTTCACATGGCATCATAGCCATACCCATTGTTTTAACATAAAAATTCCCATATGCATCATACAAATTTGGCCTTTCTCATGCAATTAGGAATAAACAAATAATTACACGAACTTTAATATATCCTTACTCTTTCCATGCTCATAAATCGATAACATGAACATCGACAACCAAATATTCAACAACTCAAAAAATCGACCATATGAACATCGACAACTCAAAGAATTGACCACATGATTTATAGGCAACACTTAACAGATAAGTCAGGTAATTTAGTCAAAATATCACTTGAGGATTAGTTTCATCATTACCCCTATTTATACTACCGAATCTTATGGACATTGATTAATCACAAACTCGGTACATGAAAAGTCTTGTTGGAAAATAAAGAGAGAGATGTCCACAAACTACAAGGCAAAGAACACGTGCCTTCAAGTACTTGATGGAAAATAAAGAGAGATATGTCCACAAACTAGATAACAACCACTCTGACTCATCTATAGGGTATTTAAAATAGGCATTTTGTTGAGTTAACGAAATATCTCGTAAACCAATATATAAACAAGGAAAACAATTTCATTATAAACTTTGATATATCCAAAAAAATCTTTTGAATCCACTATAATATCGAAAAGTAGGAAAATCTCAATTCAGTAAATTCAAACTTGAAAATCATCAAATACTTCCCATAACTATAACTACGAGGGTGATAAATTAACCGCCACCAATCTACACAGCTAACGTACACGTCAACATCTATTAGTTGAAACCTAATGCATAGAATACCATACGATTAATGTCCCGAAAAATCATCCTAGCACTTTCGCACATCACAAAATTAATGACTTACAGGTAATCCTATGTTCCATGTTAAATAATACTTAATTGTACAATCTAGATATTATCATCAAAGACAAGGAAAATCTCGGATGTCATACATTTTAGGTAATTTTTTCAAATATCAAATAATGCTTTTATTTAACAGCTCAAGCTTTTGGAATAGTTGATAATGGTTTCATAAAGTATTACGGGGTATCAGAGTAAGAGGTCATGAATTCAAATCTTTTCGTGTCTATTTGCCTTTATAATTAAATACGTCCACGTCTAGTACAAGCAAAAACAGACCAAAATTAAGCCTTAAACTTTTCTTCGCTTTCTGCCATTCTCATTCACATTCCTCGAGTTTTTATTAGGAAGCAACTTTTCGTCAAACTTGATTTATCATCTTCCTTCCAATCTCTTCGAGGTTCCTCTTTGCAAGGTACGATTCCTCTTCTCTCTCTCTCTCTCTCTCACACACACACACACACAATTCCTCATCTCATTTTCCTAAAAAAAAAGTTGTATATGAGATTCAATCTCACCTGGTTAATGAGCGAATCAGAGGCTGTGAATTGTGAGTGTTCTGGAAATTGAAGACACTCGCTGGAACGACAAAATTTTGCGGATTGAAGCTTGAACTCGCCAAAGATGGAGCTTGAATTCGTCATATTAGTGCGGAGCAGAAGACCTTCGATGATTTTCGTTAACGACAAAATTTTGCGAATGTATTCTATTCTAGACGGCTGCCAAACACAGAATATGATAAAACATATCACATCCTAATTTTTATTCAGACGGTCAAATGCGGCCTAATGGTCATATTTGAAGGCAATCAATTTCGACATGAAGGTCGGATACATAGGAATCAGATAGGACTGAATATCGGTCTTCAATCAACGCCAATTAGGGTGTAGAAATTCAAATTAGGCTAGAAAGGCAATGGAAACCAATTTTTCTAATTTTTCAAAATTTTCTGATTTTGGAAGATCATGTTTCCAACCAAAAAGGAACCCCAATCGATTTGGTGGAGGCCTACGACTCCATCTTTGTGATGTGGAAAGGAGGTCGCGACCCTCGTGCTGGGATTGAATAGACAAGAGGGCGACGGATAGGACGTCGCACCGGATGCATTACGGGGAGTGTCGAAAGTATAGGGACGAAGGCTTGACCAATTGGACACGATTGGACATTTTCAAAAAAATTTCAATTTTATCATGGTAGCATCAAACATATGATGAGATTTTTTACGGTTTGGAGGAATTCTAACCACACTTTATCCCATCGTATCTCAATTCGAATTCGAACGATCAAACGCCGCATATTATTTAGCTGCTATGACAAATCACTGATGACATGCGGTAACCGATACACAAAATATCTTCCCATCTTCTCCCCACCATTTCCTCGAAAATCGCTTTGACCCTTCTAACTTTTCGCTCCTATACGCCCTATGTCGCATACCCTACATAAGACCAACTAGGGTTAAATTACTGACCAAAGGTTAGTCAATGATCAAACCCACACTCATCGACTATAAAAAGGCCCACTCGACAAGGCTTCGGTTTTTTGAAAACGCTTGCTCTGCACACGCAACAAGGAAAGCAAGAGACAAAAGAGGCTTCCGGGGGAGAGAGTTTTGCGAAGAGGCCGAGCGCCGAAAGGCCCAGAGGGATCTTCAAAAACTTCAAAGGTAAAAGTGTCTGGCTTCTCGCCTCTCATCACCTTGAGAGGGGTTTGGTTCTTTTGGTTTTCGCTTTGCAATGGAGGGTCTGCATCTGTTGAAAATTGAAGTTTGAAGTGCTTTTCTTCACGTTTTTCTTTCACTCTCCCTCCGCCTCTTCGCCCTTTACAGTCTCTCTCTCTCTTTCCCTCTCTGTTTCTATTTGCTTCCAAAGTATCCGCAATTAAGAGAGGAGGGAGGGGGAGAGAGAGAGAGAGAGAGTCCGAAAGCATAAGCCTCGAAGAAGCCCTAGATCGTCCCTCTTCCCGCCAAAAACTGAAGCTCGAAACCGTTCGTGTTCGACCCAGTTGCGGAATCTGTATGGTCCGTTGTGATCTGCTCAATCCGATGAATCTTCGTCTCTCCTTTTTTCAACCTCTGCTTTGAGCTGAATGTTGTCTTAGTTCGTTCGATGCCCAGTTCAAGTCGAAGAAAAATGCAGTGGGCCCGTGTATGTTTTTGCTTTTGCTTATATGTCTTGAACTGTGATATTCCATCGCAGGACGGCGGGTTATAGCCAATAAAATGCGCCTATGCCTCGCAGAAGCCGAATCTGAATGCTCTGGTGCTTTTTCTGCTGGTATGCCAGTTTTTCGTTTGAGCTAAGAGGTATGCTCTCTATGTAAGATTTGCTCAGCTGCCTCCACGGGCTAGTGTGAGCACATTTTTTCTAGTTGATGATGTGTGTTGAGGATGAGGGATATATGCATATGGACTCCAAAGAGAGCGAGTTTGCTTCGGTGACCCGCGGAAAGCTGCATGACAATGGGGATTTTAATAGTAGAAGTGATTTGCTGGGGTCAACTGGTGGTAAGCAACGGGACGGCACTAAGAAAAGAAAGCATTATGAGATTGTGGATCGAGACTCGATAAACTTGGACCAAAAGAAGAACAAGAGAACTGTAAGTTTGGCTGATGATGAGACAGGATGTGTGGTTGCTAAATCGGGTTCTCAGACATCGTTTAATGATGACGACGACAATGTAATCACTCTGGATAAAAAGGTGTTTAATGAGGAGGTGTCTCATTTTAAGAGGGAACAGTCCTCATTTTTGGGTATGCTTAAATGGTTAACTAAGATTGCTAAAGATCCTTTAGCTTCGGGATTGGGTACTTTGCCAGAGAAGTCAAAATGGAAGTCTTATGGGAGTGAAGTATTGTGGAAGCAGGTGTTGTTGGCACGTGAAACTATGTTCCATAGACGGGACGATGTCAACGACATGGGAACTGTAACTTGGCAGGTAATCTATCATCGCACGGTTTGTTTGATCTCAATAAGCTATCTGACTGTAAGTGTGTTTCGAAATCTTCCATCGAGTGTTGTGATGGTGTTTATTCATGGGAGTTTATTGCTGATTCTTGGATGCAGACTTGTGATTTAAGTCATGTTTTTGGTTTTTCCTTCAGTGTGAATGACCCTGATTTACCTCGGTGGATTCTTCATCAGTTTTAACTATTCTTTAGTCCTTTTTTGGTCAAAACTCCTCTAAGTTTCCTTTAGCGGATAATTTTGTCCATTGATGTTGAAACATCATGCTCACCTCCAATTTTGCACTCGTGTCTGTCCTAGTTTGAGTGCTTTTTGTGAGAAATTAGGCGGGATTCTCTACAGTATAAAGTCTTAGAAGAGAATCTACTCATGAATAGAAGCAAAGATTAAAGAAAAGCATGTTATTCAATGCTCTACCCGATGTTTTAAAAGATTTGATTTTGGAAATTTATTGGGTGTATATTTAAATGGAGATGAATGTCTGATGCATGTAAGTCATGACTCCATGTGATATTTTGAAGATCTTCCATTTAGTGGGCTTGGCATGGAGTTAAATGGGAAGACCTATTTTTTTGGATGGTGCTATTTCCACCCTTATTTTGGCTAAGACACTTGTTTTAGTTAACCAACAAAAATACCCTTCTCTCTCTTTATTCGATGCAATGTGTTTTCTGCTTATCAGGCTTACCAACGAAACAGATTACATTTCTATCATGTCTCTCCTCAGTTTCACGATAGAAATTTGAAGATATCCTTTTATCTCGCACCTTGTTGTCACTTTGCCTAGAGAAGGAAGTTACATAGAAGATTAGGAAGTTCTATTTATGATGACTCATGAATACACAGTTAATTGCCTATTTTTCTTTCAAATAATTTGAGTAAATCCATCTTTTAAACTTGAAAATTAAATGTCAATCTAATTTTTAAGACAATCGGTGTTTTTTTGGGAGTAATTTTGTAGGTTTCTAAAGTTAAGCATTGCTTATTTTGTGCTTACTTTTGAGCTTTTGACATTTTAATCTGAATTGCAAGATGGGGTTGAAATCTAGTCACCCCTTATTCATTTTCAAATTTACTTCAAATTATTTCAGTGGAAAATTTTAAGCATATTTTAATGTTTCGATCGGCTTGTTCTAAGATTGAATCCACAAGTGATATTAATTTACTTTCTTCATGGTAGATGTCAAACTGCAAGAAGGTGCCCTTTTTACCCCTTTTTGTGCTCATCTTTTGTTTTGAAATGATCTAAATATAAGCATATTTAATGTGTTATCATGCTTCTAACAAATCAACCTTTTCCGTAGTTCATAAAAAGTTTTCCATTCTTTATCAAGATCGACTAGAAAAGTGGATTGAAATTTATTTTCAACTTTGAAATATAGTTTCTCACAAACTATTTGATTAAAAATAGGCAATTAATTGTGTGTTCATAAGCTGTCATAAATAGAAATTCCTAATCTTGTATGTAACTTCCGTAATTACAAATATGAGACCATAAGTTAAAATTAACAACCACTCCAGGATAAGATGATATCTTGTTGAATGTTATGGGGCATTTATATTGCGAAACCAATGAGGGAGATGATATAAATAAGTCAGTTTAGTTGGTTAGCCTGATAAACAAAGAAACAATTAATTGAAGAGAGAAGGGTATTTCAGTCACTTAACTGAAAAAAGGAGTGTCTTTGTCAAATTATGGGTGGAAATAGCGCCACCCATTTTTTCCGCAATTTTGTGTCAGAAAGTGCTCTCAATTCTACTATACATATTACATTTAATCTATAATGCCATTCAACTAACAATTGCTGAATATGGTTGCTGCTACAAATTCTCATGAGCTATGTTTGCTGTACCCGGTTCTCTTCCTTATTCACCAGTTACTCAGTAGTATTACCTCGTCCATCTCTTCTACTCACTCTCTCTAATACACTATTCTGGTATTTCTCATGTCCGTTGCTAACATTCCTCTTATAAAAACTTATTATTAACCCTACACATTCATGTTGGATATTTTGCTGAGAGTTTCATAAGTGATAGATGGCCCAAGGAAAATATACAAAAGGGAGCCCAAGGGGGATATACAAAAGAGTGAAAGATGCTTATTATTTGTGAAATGCAAAAGTTCCTTTTGGTAAATATTGCTTAAGGGTAGGGCTCGCAATTCCTGTTCAATTGTCAAATTTTAGAACTTGTGTGATTGCAACATGGTATCATTTTTGTTGAATGTGTCATTGTTTAGTTGACCAACATGTGCTTCCATAAATATGTTTAGTTGTGTTAATTTGTTTTAAAATTTGTCAGACTTAGTTATGGGTAGAGAATAAGATACTTAGCCGAAAAAGAAATCAAAACCGACAAAAGAAGTATATGTCGTTGATCATAGAGCCTACCTCAGAGATTGTATCACCTTAATAGGTGGTAGTGTTGTTAGTTTGTTTCATTGAGTGAAAAGTGAATTACTTTCTACAGCCAAGAGGTGCATTTGGCTATTAGTTTTCTACCCCTTTATTTTCTATCTTCTGTGAAAACAACAGTAGCCCGCTTTGGTTCAAGATTTCCTGAAACTAGAAAACAGTTTTCATGAAAATGAGAAAGCTATAATGTGCTGTTACTTTTTTTTTGTAGTGAAATAAGAAAGCCCTAGTATGAAGCATTGCCAAATTTCATTCATTTTAAAAGGTGATCTTCTTACGTGGTTACTGAGCTTAGGCTTGTTTCATGGAGCTCATTGAACTCCACAGCACTGGACTCTCTTTTTGTGTACGTTATGAAACTTTCTTGATTTAAGCCAATAATTGGATGAAAAATATACAAAAAGTTGCGAATTGTATTCAATGAACGGAAGACGTTTCTAGGAAGCTGAATTGTTGGGTATTGAAACAGCTTTATCAAAATGTTAAGCGAATGGAAAATTGGTAAATGTTATACGAAACTAAATGCACCTTTAATTTCTTCTCGGATACTTTGTCTCGGTATTTCGACGCATGATGTTATAGTCTGATATTTCGTTGTAATGTTTTTAGGACTAAGTTATAAATTAGATATGTCCATTCAATACAACGTTTGAGTGAGGTCATGACTCATCTTGTAGAGAAATCAGAAGACGGATCTACGCATATATGATGATAATATTGGATCCAGCTACAATCTCCGGGAGAGATCAAAAAGCAACCAGAAGGCCTCTCCTCGAGAACAGTTAAAGCAAGGTCAGGCCTTTTCTGAGTCATTCTCCTTAAGTGGTCAAAGTAACTTGGACAAAAGTCCTAGTACATGCATGGCAAGGATGGGAGATAATTCTGACGAAGGTGTTACCCCTAATTCTTCGACTGTTGATTCACTGTTTCCGGATTATAATTGTCAAAAAGTTCCATTGGGTTCTCAATATCAAGCTGTAGTACCTGTCTGGAAGGGGATTTCCTCTGAAAGTGACTCTAAATGGTTGGGGACCAAGGTTTGGCCACTCAATGAAGCAGAGAAAAGGACTATTATTGAAAGGGATCCTATTGGAAAGGGAAGACAAGATTCATGTGGCTGCTCGGTTCTGGGTTCTACAGAGTGTGTCAGATTTCACATTGCTGAGAAAAGGTTAAAATTGAAAATCGAACTGGGCTCAGCATTTTACCGGTGGAAACTTCATAAGATGGGAGAGGAAGTAAGACTTTCTTGGACAGAAGAAGAGCGAAATAAGTTTGCAACCATTATGAAGATGAATTCCCTATCACAGGATAAGTGTTTCTGGGACCAGATATTTCGAGTTTTTCCAAGAAAAAGCAGGGAGGAGTTGGTGAGCTACTACTTTAATGTCTTTCTTCTGCAACGACGAGGATGTCAGAATAGGGTATCTCCAAGTGACATTAACAGTGATGATGATGAGGCAGAAACGAATTTAGCAGTTAAGTGGGGTGGTCGTCACGAAACTAAATCCACAAGCTCCATATTTTATTCTCCCACAAAGTCACAAGGTAATAGCAAAAAGTGACTCCAATGAATGCGAGTAGGTGATATGCCAAGAAATGTAAATTCTGGGAGTACCCTCTGTTGTGTCTCTCTCGAATCTGTTTCTCCACAAGAATTCTTAGCTGATCAGCGTGGAATTTGCCTAGAAAATGAGATGTCTTGGTGTTCATATGTGAGCACAGTTTTGGATATGTGATTGTTGGATTAGCTGCCATGGTAGATGTCATCATCAGAAGGCAGCTTTTTGCTGCAGAAGCTGCAGTACTCTCCAAGAGCTTTTGGCCCATGTACCTTCAGTTTTTGAGACACACAGCTAGTTGCGTTGACAACCAACATCTAAGACAGGGATTACGCTTTTTGGTTAGCTGCGGTACCTCAACTTTTCCTTTCTAGTCATCTGATTTAGCTCCATGAGTTGGGGGGCAGAGTCCATAGTAAAGCCAGGCGATGAAATGGATACTGATTTTGCAGCATAGTTTAGGAGCTAGAGAAACTTGTTGAGATTGTTTGACCATTGAAATGGCTTCATCAATTTTGTGATATAATCTTTAGGACTGTTACACAGTTGTTGGTATGTGTGGGCATGTCAGTGCATACTCCACTTGTGAAAGACAATTTTTTGCGAGCTAATGTCTTCTAATGTGGAGCCTTTTGTTATTTTCCTCCACGAGCTCAACTCTCAGCTCTCTTGTGAATGAACAGTTGGATACCCAAATTTCTTGATAGCTGATTAAAAAAAAAAAAGAAATGCTGTATGGCTTATAGACCATGTAATTTAAGGTTCAATTGAACCATTGATCATGTAGGCTATATGGAGGAACCAACATCCTTAGCAGTTCAAATAATTTTGGTCCGTATGATCTATAAATCATATGAAAACTTCTTTGTTAGCCGGTTCGCAAAGTGGGTTATCAATTGGTGACGTTCTTGTCTGTGATCGATCCAATCATATGTTTCAAGTGAAAGTAATTGTCTAGTGGGGGAAAGTGCCGTGAACATCATTGCTCCAGAGGTGTGGATACGAGTAGGTTGGGACATTTTGCCTTTTGGCATGATGGACACTGCTGTGAACTTCAGAGAGACTTCTTTAAAGCTTCAATAGAAGGGAACATGTCCTTTGGACACGATTTATGAAAAAGTTCTCACTTTTACGGGCTGAATACTGGAAAGTCGCAATACTGATTTCATGATACGGTCGACAGGATGGGATAAAAATCTTCTGGATTTGTTGTGTTTTATGTTATACATGAAACCAACAGGCAAGATTCCTTCTCAAACGTCTTATTGTGAACAGCCCATTGTGCGATTTCTAACTACGTGAAAGACTGTTTGTCTAAACAGCCGATTATGTAATGTAGGTGTGTGTTGGTGTTAGTTCACAATGCAATGCCATTTTCTTCGTTGCTTTTGAACGGATTCAATGCATCGAGGGCTGATTCTCAATTCTTGAATGACGAGTTGAGTGCACCATTAGTTATGGGTCACTCCTGTCGATATATTATTCGGAATCTTAAACTTGGACAGTGGCAAAGGCAACCACCGTCACTATCCCGATAGGTTATTGACAGTGATGAGTAGTGGTCACTGCGAGCGATGAGAAGCCCCCTCGAGCTTCCCTCGCTCTTTTTTTTTTATAATTATTATTACATTTCTTTTGCCTTTCTTTCAGGATTTCAATTTCTTTTACCTAACAAGGACTTGGGATCATATTATGTCGGCTAAATCTAGACTAATCTCATTGCGGAGGGCTGTCCCAAAGCCGAAGCCCAATTCTTATTGCTGTCATATCAGCATAGCTTGAGTTCCTGTGCTGCGTTTTGTGGGGTTGAGTGGCCTGATGATTGTTGACTGCGGAAGAGTGATCAGGTTTTTGTCTTCTCCTGTGGCATTGCATGAAGGACCTTTGGTTTGTTAACCCGTTCAGAACGTGTTGTGGTCACATGGTACTCTAACGTCGGCTTATTTCCCCCTGTAGTTTAGGGGAACATGGGTCTGTCGGGAAATTGACCATTCTATCATAGAATAGAATGTTAGAGCCGACGCTTTCGGAGGCATGAAGCTGTCTGCAATGTTACCAACTTGACAAAGCCGTCAGTTAGAAAAGTCATCTGGCGGACCAAGTGCATACGCTTGGAGTACACATGGACTGTCGGGTCGGGAGTCTCACCAAGTTTTGTTAACGGATCTTGCGCTTGCTATTAGAGAGGAAAATTCAACACTTAGTCCAAATGGTTACAACAGAATCACAAATACGCGGAGGCAAGAGTGACCAGAGACTCATGTTTTGCTGCACGAGCATTTCCTTCATCTTTGGCTTAATGAAAATGCCGTGCAGACTCTTCTAGTGAAGAACCCTCCTCAGTCAACCGAAACCGGTTGCATCTTCTCGGCCTCATCCCTCAACTCCTGGAACAGGACCGACGACAAGTATCTTTCCCCAAAGCTTGGATGAATGGTCTGAAACGGTAAACAATGACAAACCCGTCATTACAACTCATGAGCTGCGTGCCGAGAAACTGCATCCCAGACGAAAACTAATTTGTTCAACAGCTCTAGGAAGTGCATCTCGCTTACCACGATAAGCTTGCCTTTGTTCTCTGGCCTCTGTGCAAGTCTGAGGGCGGCGACGGTGTTAGCTCCCGAAGATATTCCGACCTGCATCATGTAGATTGCTTCACTAAATTTACCTCAGCGAGCAGACATCGATTGTCTCTAACCACGACGATTGAAAAACGCAATTGCTCCTTAAAACTAAGGATATAGCATAAATCAGGGGGAAAAAAGTACCATCAATCCCTCCTTTAATGCCAATTGCCTCGCCATATTCACCGCATCTTCACTGGAGACCTGCCACCTCGCATAAGAAAGAGTTATGTACGCGATCACCCTTCTCTCTCTCTCTCTCTCTCTCCCCGTCTCTAATTATGTTACTAGCTAAGAGATATATATTAAGCAACAAACTCACCATGAGAACTTCCTCCATTATATCCATGTCCAAGATATCCGGCTTGAATCCGACGCCATTGCCAGTGATATGATGGGGTCCTATATCACATGAAGTACTCAATGCTGAAGCCTCTCTCTTTGAGAAAATAAATCTAGTGCAGGAAGCAACTGAATAAGTAGTTCGACATATGTTGTTTACGAGCCCTTCCGTTTCAGAACATTGTGAATGGAGAAGTCTACTTATCCATGAAGAGAGCGAAAGCGCTGCAGTGTTTACCCGGTTTACCGCCATTAAGGATGTTACTTTCAGCAGGCTCGAGTCCATATATCTGCCATTCCGGAGTGAAAAGTAGGTATTAGCAAAGAAAAGGCCGCGGTAAGTTTTAATTTAGTGACTGAGAAGCAAGTTAAAATCAGATGATGAGTTACCGACCTTGACATTAGGATTTTTGGATTTGAGATATTGTCCAACACCTGACACCGTGCCACCGCTGCCGATACCCATCACGAAAATGTCGACCTGTCCATTCGTATCCTCCCATATCTCAGGACCAGTAGTCTCAAAGTGCACCTGTTTTATCAGATCATTTAATTAAGCTGAGTTAGGCAATTTATCTTAGTTCAACCAGTTCAAGATACCACTGAAAATGAAGTTGGCAGCCACCTGAGTATTGGCCGGATTCGAAAACTGTTGCGGCATGTGAGCATTTGGGGTGGATTCCAAGAGTTCGTAAGCCTTCTTGACCGTCCCGCCCATCCCCTTGGTGGGATCGGTGAGGATCAGCTCAGCTCCGAACGCCCTCATGGTGACCCTCCTCTCCAAGCTGGTGTAAGAGGGCATGGTCAGGATCATCTTGTAACCTTTCATGGCTGCCATGAAAGCCATGCTGATTCCCATGTTCCCCGAAGTCGGCTCTATCAAAGTCGTCTATTCCGGCAAAAAACAGCACAAGTCAGTCCGAGAAAAACCGAAATTCGCGGGGCAAAATAAGGAGCGCATAGGAGGAGCCAATTAACCTTCCCAGGACTGATCAAGTTCTTCTTTTCGGCATCATCGATCATCGCAAACGCGGGCCTGGCGACGAATATAAAATCGCATTAATCCTCACTTCGAATGTGATAAAGGCACTTAACATTGAGCGGGAATCCGTCTTTTTCTAAAGAACTGGCATGAAATATATTTTATATCGCGACGAAAGCGAAGGAAAAAACCTGTCTTTGATGCTGGCCGTCGGTTGCATCATTTCTTGCTTGACAGCAACATAAGCCCCACATCCTTCAGTGACTTTGTTCAGAAACACCAGGGGAGTCCTCCCAATCAGCTGATGTTAAGCATTGTATTAGCATACTTAATTAAGGATAACAAAAGAGTGGAAAATGCATGGTTCTATTTAATTTACAAAAAAAACCGTTTTACAAAAGCTTAAGAATTAATCGATCGGATAACGAAACTTTAAATTCCGTAGAGGACCTTCTATTATAATAATCCGACACGAACGAGGATAAAAAGACCCAGTTCATCCTTCCCCCCCGCCCACAACTAGCACGTGGCGATACATAACTGGCGAGGGAGAAAACGGAAGGGTCAAAGAACTAAAATGACGAGAACAGCCCGGAAAGCAAATCTCAGTCCGACAGTCGTGAGCTACAAAGATTCGGCTGCTCAAGCAAAAGAGGATCTGAAGTGGAGACAACCAACGACCAATCGAAACTAAACTAAAGCAAGCTAAAGGATGCTAACAGTTTTAATGCATCCATTCAAAAGTCTCTGCATTTGAAGAGCCAATCACACCACTCCAGAACAAACAAACTTGATTTGCAGAATTCAACCGAGAGAGAGAGAGAGAGAGAGATTGGGGACCTGAGAGACTTGGGTCCTGATTTTGGTCCCCGGGAGGTCTTTGGGGAGGTCCCGGAGACGCTGCGCGAAGGAAGGCGAGTCCGACACCAAGGCTTCGGTCGAGAAGAGCGATCGGAGCGGCGTCAGGAGCTCGTGACTGTGGCGTGTCTGGGAGCTTCTCTTCAAGCAACTCCTGAGAGCAGCCATTGATAGAAAGCTTCCGCTTCTGTCTCCCCACGCACAGTGGCCTCTTCCTACTCTTCTGTGGACGTTAGGAGAGAGTTTGGGAGAGAGAGACGCAAAGACGGTGAAGGTGATGCCTCCCTTTATATAGTGCCTAGCGGTCGGAAATATGCTGCTCGAGGATAAAGCGACAAATGAAGTACACACATAGACCCGTCATCCTATAATAAGAATCAATTAATTAAAAGGATCTTTGTAGAATCTTTTAAGCTCCGCTTGTCTTGCGAAAAATGATCTATTTAGAAAATATTTTTTTAAAAATGATTGATTCATACCATTTGAAATAATTAGCCAACGAAAATAATTGATTGTCGAAAGCAATTTACGTCTTAATATTTTCATGAACTATGAAAAAGTTGTTCATTTACTTATTTTTGTAAGCAATATATAAGTGATTAATTTTTGAATTTTTTTTTTCAAATCGTCCATTCTTTCCTAAACAAACGGAGCCCTAAAGTTATATATAGTAATGTAAAGGACAGTTTCATAAAAACGATGCATAGAAAATGACGTAGAATCTTATTAAACCTTAAGGATGATATATTCGTTTAAAGGCCTAATTTCAGCTTGCCGCGCTATTCTGACCGTGTTCGTTAGAGGTGTCAAATGGGTGGGTCGGGTCGGGTTTGAGTTGGGTCGAATATGGTCCGACCTATATTAATCCATTTAGCTCGTTTTGACCCATATTTATCCAATACAAATTCAATGACCCATACCCGACCGGTATTTCTCAAACAATTCTATATTAAACCAAATCATACCGGATAAAAAAAATGATATTTAACTAAATCATACGATACAAATTTTGTGAAATTTTTTTTATTATATATATTTTAATTTTTTAAATTTTATAAAATGTTTTTAATTTCTAGACAAAAAAAAGGTTTTTAATTTTTATTTTATTTTATCTTTTATTTTTCTTCTTTTTTGTTTTTTTCTCATTCCTCCTTTCTCCTCCCTCCTTCGTCTGCAATCTTCATTTGCAACCTACGTCAACAACCTCCCTCCTCCGTCCACCGATATTCGGGGCTTTGGTGACGGCGGGAAGCTCGGCAACTAACTGCTTCCCAACGAGGCTCACTCAATTCAGGCTGGTGACTCGAGGCCGGATCTCGACGAGCCTCGAGCTCGCCCGATGTCGGCGAGCTCCAGCCTCACTCTATTCTACCCGACAACTCGAGGCCGGATCCCCGACAAGCCTCAAGCTCGCCTAGGCTCATACGAGTTCGCTCGGATCGAATCTCGGCTGGTGACTCGAGCTCGCCTAGGCTTGTATGCTTAGGCCGAGCTTCGACTCGCCTAGATCGACCGAGCCTCGAGCTTGTCGGTACTCGGCCGAACCTTGAGGCTCGCTAGATCTCGGCCCGCCAAGCTCGCCCTAGGCTCGGCGATGGCCGTCGCTGGCCCTCGGCCGAGCCTCGAGGCTCGCGAGATCTCGGCTAGTGGAGCTCGCCCTAGGCTCGCCGATGGTCGTCGTCGGCTAGTGGCGGCCAAAGCGGGAGAAAAAAAAAGAAAAAAATTAATATTATAATAAAATATTAAAAGTTCGAATTTTCTTTTAAATATTCATCAAATTTATTTATAATTCTCTTATGATAGTTGTTTTACCTGACCCATTTATAGCCCATTTAGAACCCATTAGATTTCTAAATAACCTACTTATGACCCATTTAAGCACTTAAGCTAACCTATTTTTAACCCACCACCATCAAATATGGGTTGAATATGGGTTCTAAACCCATTTGGCCACCTCTAGTGTTCATAAATCGGTCTAAGGAGTGTCCGGGCAAAATTTACGACTACCATGGAGATGGGCTCTAGAAGGGTGAGTCAATCATAGTAGCCTCCTTTGGCGTGACGGTGGCCAAAAGCTCAGTCATTGCCCGGCGGATCGCATCATGCAAACATTTGCTCACTATAAGGATCAAACTCGTGATCACCGCAGAGAATTTTTTTTTTTTTTTTTTTTTGGGTCGAAGGGATCACCGGAGAGATAGGCAAGCACTTCATCTCTAGACTGCCATGCATTTTATTTGACGAGTTCTTCCACGGAACAATAGAGGGTAAGGTGCTAATATTCGAAGCTCGAAAGCGAAATTCGTTGCCGTGGCCCTAGGATTCCCCATCGACAACGGCATTATGCCATATTTGTAAAGGCAACGACACAGGCTCCCGCAGGTTTCTTGATTTTCTAATGAACACCTAGCCATCTCAACAGCAAAACAATTGCAGTTACAATAACTAGGGTTGGCCCCTGTTGGCCGGGGATTAGTATTTGTTCAGATGAAGATGAATGAAGCCAATCCCAAGAACAATTACAATAGCAACGAGCATATGTTTAATCCGACCGAGAGATTGGATCTGTAGACATCGATGGACGAATCAATGAATTTGGTGCCAACAAAAATATGGATGGAGGCTTCATTCTCAGAATCACAGCACGAGAGGTGATTGACTCGGTGGGGGTTCAATGCACCTGCCAATCTCAAGGTTGCCGTTTGGAAGGGTCTTCGTCGGGCGTCCGAGGACCAATCGGGCGTGTGCACACGTGATGCGTGTGGGAAGCACTTCTTTGTGGCTTCTTTTCAAAGAGAACAGGTTCATCTCCCAATTGAGTTAACAAGCGATTTTTTTTTTCTTTAAAGTTGAGGTGTTAAAATATGTCTTGAGTTTGAGCATTGAAAGCACGGAGCTTTCCTAATTTGACTTGGTTTTTTAGTTGGAGTAAGTTTCCTAAAATGAGTTTTCTTGTTCTTGTGTATGAGTAAGAAATGTCTTCATTGTGAAGACTAATCGCGAGGCGACTTCTTGTGAATTGCATACACCCCGAAGCAGTAGAGTGTTGACACCACTAAAACCTAGTGAGGAAGATTTGTGAATTCCTTCGCGAGATTGGAAGATTATTTCGTGTGGAATTGTTGGGCTAAAAGCTGTGTGAGTTATCGGGTGTAATTGGGTGCTGAGAAACGTTGAGAGTGTTTAAGTAATTCGAGTGTGATTGTAATCTCATTGGTATCGCTTGATATATAATGAAATTCTTTGTTACTCTTTCCATGGATGTTGGTCATTCGACCAAATCACGTATATCCGGTAGTCGATTTATTTTATCGTTCTATCGATTTTATTGTTCGATCGTTTGCTTCCTATTAGAAAGTCCAACCCCGAAAACTTAAACTGTTAGATGAAAGTGTTGTTTAATATTTAAGTACTCTAATGCTCCTCTTCACGCTTAATCTGGTCTTTTTACCTAGTACTAAGCATGGACATACTTCATTAGGGAGACAAATAGGGGCTTGAAAATATTTGAACTCAAGATCTCCTATTCTGATACCATGCTAGAAAGTCAATTCCAAAAGTTTAAGCTGTTAGACGAAAGCGTGGTTTAATTTTTAAGTACTCTAACACTTTCTCTCCGCAACAAGAGATTCACGGCTCTTTGTCCGCTCGATGAAAAGAGTTTTTTCTCTTTCTCTTTCTCTTTCTCTCTCTCTCTCTAGATATTTCTAATTGAAAATTGCTTGAAGGAATGATGTCATTTGAATGGTAAGTTTGCATTGTATCATCTCTTACCCAAGATTTCTCCAAATTCTACTTTTTTCTATTCTATATTTGTTGAACGTTCCGGCGGCTAGAGAGAAATTTCTAAACCAAACAAGCAAGCCATGGATGCAGAGACAAAAATCGATAAGGATGCTCGAACGTGTGGGCTGGATCGTAATCACATGTCAATTCCACGTCCATAGCAAAGCCGTCCGGTCATGCACCAAAAGAGTTGGCCGAAATCCCCTCAAAAAGGTTCACAAGTGTCAATACAAAAGAGAACAAAGTGGGTTGGCTCTTGGCAGCCGACGATGGTCAATATAACCACATGGAGAAAAGAAACTCCCGGACTGAAAGTTTGATACGGCCATTCGTGCAACGGGAGAGCCGGCCATTCGTGCCTGTAAATCCGTTCACGATATAGAAAAATGACGCCCATAATCATAACGAAATAAAACGTAAAAGCGGGAGAAAAAAATCGAGACACAAAATTCATCGAAAAAACTTTCGACCACCTATCAATGTAGACAAAAGTTTGCGATTTCCTCGTCGACCCAAATAATCATTCTTTCCGAACGAGGCACTTTTCTTCTTTTATCAGCTAATTTTCGGAAGGGCGTTCATGGCAAACGCTCTCTTAAAAATTTGGAATTGCACCTATGATGCACGCTTCATGGAATATCTAACACCAGGGGGCGCAGCAGATACCGTTTTGGCGCTTCTCGGGAGGTTGTACTGTACGCTCGTATGGACCGGTGCGGTTTGGGAGAGATACATTTGTACGGATCGAGTTGTCGTAGCTACCGTTCCTCCTTGGGACTCTGTCAAAAACAACTATACTACTGTTGTTAGTCGAGAAATTTACTTTTGTCTTATTGGAGCAAGCGAAGCCCGTAAGCCGATCCTAATTCGCCCTTCTGTCTACGTCAGGAAAATGGAGCTCGGCCGAATATGGTAATTGACAATTGTCAGGACAGCCACCGCACAAAGTTGGCAGCTTTCATACGTTCCTTTTCTGATCCAAGGACCCTCGACCAATAATTCCATGAAGGTCCGAGCCCAGGACGAGACGACGGTCAGACGAGGTTGTCTTGATAAGAACTTGTGATGTTATGTTCATTTCGAGTGATGTGTTCTTTCTGTCCTTCCTCTCGTTGTTGTTGTTGCGTTTTTTTTTTTTTTTTTTGGGGGTGCAATTTAATTTAATTTAATCTGGCCGAATCTAACATGAGTAAAGTGGGTTTTCGAGATGTTTCTTAATAGATAATACATGTAAATTGCCATGTGACTTCTTAAACAAAACATGAAACGCAATTTATTTATCAATCGAATTTGGCTGTAGATAGCCGAATCGAATAGCAGCCCAAGAAGTGGGGCCATAGGCTGACTCCGACCTGATAACAAATGGCCCAATGCAATGCACTTGAAGAGGGCTTTAGCTTCACGTATCCGAATTTTGCTCTGTCCTGGGACCCACCAAACAAATAAGTCGGGTCATAAATGACGTGATCTAAATAGACGGGTTTAATCACCTATCTATGGATATGCAAATTTAGTGAACCATGCCCAATTCATATTTCCAAAATAGTTCCATCTTTAATCTACTCTAGGAAAATTCATACCCATATTAAAGTGCAAGTGCGGAGTGAGTAAACGAGAGATCGAGTGAGGGCGAAAGATAATGAAGAAAGAGTCATGTAGATGGATTTGATTTAAGTAAATTGTAAACTCATGTACGATCCGCTTTGAGAGGTCTGCTCCCTCCCCATCCTGCCACTCGATCGCATGATGCGTCATCAGCTGACACTTAACTTGAATTTTAGCTTTGTTTATTTAGTAACACAGTGTTTAGGTAGCTACAAATTAATTACGAGAAACAATCAGGGTCAGAGTTGTTGCTGCCCTCAGATCAACCAATGCGAGATGGTTGCCATGGTTTTATTATTCTTTCGCAACAGTTGGCCAACATGCTTTCTTACATTTGCGTACTTCCTTGCGAACTTGTGTCGAGATCTATGTTGAATCGACACGATATAATACACTATATACCGATACGTGATTTTTCAAAAAATAGAGAATTTCGACACTTCGGAACACATTATATATCAAATGTATATATATTTTTATATATACATGATTAATTACCACGTATATATAAAATATATCGGCGTGAAGTTTCTTCTTCTATTGCTATTAGGGACTCACAATTAGATTTTTTTAGGTTGATTGAATATATTAATTTTGGAGTGGCTGGATATATGACTTAAGTGAATATTTTTTGACCTCTAATATATTGAGAATGCTTAAAATTGACATCATGTGTGTTGAAATGGTGTATCGGGATACCGAAGCGGCATGGTGTTGGCGTGTTTGGAGCGTTGACCATGTATTGGTCACATGTCGGAGATTATCGAAGTGTCGGAGAGTGGCCGACACGACATGACACGACACGACACGGAGGCTTTCGAAGAGTGTCTGTGTAACATAGGTTGGGTTTCATTCACCTCGAGTGGGCCAGCATTGCCTGCACTCGGGTTCGCATGAATCGTTCCATCAGTGACGTCAATCATGTCAGGCGTGGGATTGCACGAGAATCAACCGTCGTGATTTCATGAGGTCCGTACGAGTAGCTTCGTCGAGAAAGAGCGTGTGAACAACATGGTTCGGCGCGGGTATGTTTTGGGCCTTTCTTTATGGCGGCCCGAATCGCAGTACGCTGTTCGGGCCTTGGAAAATGGGCTCAAATTCCAATGTTCATTTCATTGGCCCACGATAAAAAAGGGGCCGGGCGCCGAATTACTCGAATCCGTCTTCTTCAAGCTCGAGCACGCACTGACGCGAGTGGTTCACCACCTGCACTCCAAACTGCCTTCTTCATTTTTTCCTTCTCACGCTTGCGCTGATCAACACCTTCGAATTCCGTTCATTCCGACTCTCTTCGTTCACAAACAATGGGGAACCAAACCGCTCCTCGTCCACTTCCACGTCTCTTTGTCTTCTTCCTTCTCTCCCTCCTCATCCTCGCTTCCCTAAGCGCGAAGTTTCTCCTACCCGTCGACGCCGCGCACCGGAGGATCCACGTCGACGACGACCTCGACGACGTGATCGACGACGAGGAGGACGAGTCCTGGAGGCAATGGGGCCAGAAGTCGACGCCTTCTCCTTCCGACGAAGAGTTCGATCCTCCTCCGGATTTGTCGAGCGTGGATTTGGGCCAGTTTCAGGAGGAGATGATGAGGCGTCACTCCGGGCCCACCTTCGGGTTCGTGAAGCTCCGACTGGGCGTTCCTCGGACCCGGGTAATTGCAATTTCAATTTCAATTTCTGATTCTCTTGTTGCGATTTTCTTGTACGGTTGTCGGTTTTCCCTTTTCTTTTAGGATGGTTTTGAGTTGTTCGTAAATCGATCACCTTCTCGATATTTCAAGGTAAGGTTTAGCTAAGGTTTGAGTTCAGCTATGCGTGACATTGATTACACATTTGGAATAGTTTTAATGCGTTAATCCAGTTGAAAGTCATTAATCTATAACTTTGCGGTTAATTACTGTTCAACCCAGAAAGCAATTTGATAGCACAATGGTTTCCTCAGCTTAACAAGAGGAGGCTAGACATCAACGTCAGTGGAAGATTCATTTCTTCAGCTGAACTAGAACTAGACTTTGATCCAGGCAACATTTGGTCGTCTCCGACAGGAAGATTGATCTCTAGTTAGAATATGGGCTATGATTTGGGTTTTGTTTCTCCGAAGAGGACATTGTGCATGGGGTTATTGTGCTTTACTGTTTTCTCCTTTTCCTTATAGCTAGAGCATTCAGTATGCCCTTTTGAAGAAGTAATTTGTAGCTTCCGTCAAATGGAGTTGTTTTGTATAGCCAGCAATTGACAATATGTTCACTTGCGAGTAATTCAGCTGATTTGCTACTTTATTGCACTTGCGGTACTTGGAAAAATCGTTGTGCTTCTGAAATATCCTCACTTGCAGTGCTTGAAATATCATAATGCTTTTGAAATGTCCCCATGAATTAGAAAACTAGTCAGAGTCTCAATGAATTTTATTGGTCTTTTTCTGTCTCTTTTCAGGATATGGTGTCTGAGATCGCTATGAAGTGGACCAAAGTTTTAAAGACAGGAGCTGTTGAGGTGAAGTTCATGGGCATTGATCTTAATACGATCATGTTCACCATGGTCAAAGGCCAAGACACACTAGAGGTACCTCTTTCTTTTTGGCTTGATAAATCGGGTTTCGCCGCACCAAATAGGCTAGACATTAATTTGATAACTAAGAGAGGTGGCAATTTTTTCTGAAGTCGATTTGTTTCTAAAGTGATCTTAAGTAGATAGCTCACGCTCTCGGCATGACACATTTTTGGAATGTTAGATAGAACATCATGTCAAGCAGGTCACAGAACATACTCATATATGAGGAATAAAACAACCCCCACACCTTCTCTTTATTGCGCATTCTCTGCTCTGCTCTATACCTTGCTTGATCTGTGAACATAGGTGGACTGCTTGATTACTCCTTGCCTTTTCATGTCCCAGTGGTTAATTATAATTCCACTCTCGTTGCAGTTGAAGGAGTTTTTGCTGGACCAACGAGAAGCATATGAGATAAAGATTGGAGATCAAGCATTCCGACGACCTGGAGATCCACCTCTGGAAGAAGTTCTCGAGATGCTCCACAAAGAGAAGGAACCCAGTAAAATCCCAGGAGAAAATGAAGGGCGGTTGAAAGAAGAACTGTAGGTGGTAGGAATCACCTCAATGAAGCTTCCAACAGATGAACAGTAAAATGCTGTGTGCTTATCAAGGGCCAGAAAAGGATGAAAAAAAGTGAGAGATAGAATGCGTCCTTCGGGGCACCCTCAATTCTTTGGACGATTCAATTGTCCACATTTCCTCATCAACACTTCATGTTCCTTTTATCCTTTGGGGCGTTCCGGCTATGCATGATCTCAGTAGATACAGATGAAGTTTCTTGCTTCAGCTGCTAATCATTTCTTTGAAAACTGGAAATGAACAACATTTTTTTTCCTTTAGAGATAAAGGCATTAAAAAATTCAACTTTCTCAGATTTTTCAGTTCAAAGAAGCAAGGCGAGGTGAGGCGCCGCTGGCATCTTTGAACCTAGCCAAGGCGAATCTAGCTTGGGTCGCATGGCCCCCTGCCAGGCGACAATTGGGGTGCCGCAATTCCAGTCGACGATCGCCGGGGTCGCTTGAACCGCTAATTCGACTCGTATTGAAAGTGTTTTAATTTCGTGATAATGTGAAAGATGTTCTCTCAACTACTATTATAATTCCCGCTAAACTTTTCGATCAATCTAGAAGCCCGCAAACCTGATTGGGGTCATTCTGGATAAGGGATTGCGAGTCAAGTTTCTTCTGACCTTTTCGGGGATTGTTATCTTGGCTGGAAGGTTGAACCTTGATTGAGTGTAGTACATTCGTTCCTCTCCAAGGACGCAAGCAGGTGCATGCAGCTCGCACCAATCACCAGTCCATTGGGGCACACGTTGACCTGCTGTGCCCGGTCACATCCATCCCATTTGGCAACTGCTTCAACCGGACCTCCCGGTTCCCCATTCCCCACGTCTCATTCTCGATAGAACCAAGTGTAGAATAGAATCCCCTCGCCCATTTCCCGTGTTCTCTCTTCTTCTTCTTCTTCTTATTTCGGTTTACTCCTCATTGTCAACTCATCCGATAAAATTTGGACAGCACGGTAAGAAAGAGGTTGCTTCGCTCTCTCCGACGCTCCTCGCGCAGCAGATACTTGTCCGATCGATCTCCTGTAAGATCCTAGCCGTCCAACTTTGATCTTTGCTTCGCGTTTACTTCTCCTCTTGCTGCGGATGACGGTCTCTTGTTTTCTTGGTCTTGATTATGGAGCGAGTCGTTCTGGAGTAAATATGGTTTTCTTGTAGCTTTGCGTGCGCGTCGATTGCTTGGTCTCTGACTCTCGTGCTGTTGTTTTGATAATTCTTCTGATTGCATATGACGTGAAAAGGGTTTTAGTTTCTTGCTTTGTTGTACGATTGGCATAATTTTGACTTGCTTCGTGATGGCTATTTTGAAAAGAATTGTGACTCTTGCCTCGTGGATAGTTTCAAACGGTCGCGTAAAAAGTAAAGTTGCTCGTGCGGAAGTACTGATGTTTTGGGATAAGATGAGTAACAGGGCAATCATCATGGAATTTGATTTGATGCCGCTTCGTTTCTGCAGTTTGTGTAGTTGAGGTACCAAACATGGACATTTGCTTTTCTGGTTTGCCTGAAAAATTATGGATTTTTCTTGGATCTCTTTGCCCCCATTTTTGGGCTAAGGATTGATCCTTTCTTCGAGGTTGGAAGTGCTCTTTGTGCTAATTGGTTTTAGTCGATCTGTTTTTGGATATTGGAAACTTTTATTGACTGGAATTATGTAATAATTCCAATTGAACAATTGTTTCTTTGGAATAATATGCTGTTACATCCTGGGTTCTGCTTTCAGTTGACTTCAGCTATCTTTGGATTACTAGATTTCTCTTGCGGTAATTCCTTTATCACTGAACATGGATTATATCGAGTTAATATATCGACCCGATGTCATCGTTATGGTATGATCATCCACCTGTGCTTCTGCATATCATGCATAATAGCTTTCTCCGTCGCATGCAGTTGCTTATTTGTGTGATTCTGAATGTTAGGTCCAGAGGCTTTAGCGGGCCTGAGGTCTTGTGCAGAGTTTGGCTGTAGCGGTAGGACTGGTGTTTGCCTGTATGAGTTCACAGTTGAAGTTCTCTGGCATAGATTTTGTACCCATTTTGCAGTCGTTTGGAAAGACTCCAAATGAATCATTCTCCTTACTTCTTTATTGACCTTTGTACTTGGTTAATGATGTACAAGGTTGCATCACAATGGCGGACCGTAAGGAGAGCGGAAATGATTGGGAAGTTGTATCACTTACCGCTTCAACATATGCAGCTTCTCCTGGTCCAAAAGAAGTTGAGCCGACTGATGACGACAAAAGTTCTGTCCCCAGTGAGGATGAACCACAAACCTCTAATGCTTTGTTCATGTCTCGTCACTTCGTCTTTCAACCCAATCGACATGACAATTCTTCCCCAGAACTTTCAAGTCTTAATATCACTGAAAAACAGAAATGCGAAGATGGTTTTGCTCAACTGGATGCAGAAGTAAGTCGATATAGGGTAAAGGAAGAAACTGAGCGGGCTTTCAAGGACAAGACTCTGTCAGATGAATTTCCAGGAATGCAATTCCTTTCGGAGAAAGATAACGTACTTCCCATTCATAATACAGAATTTGAAGAAGGCAAAAGTGTACAAGATTTTGGGTTGAAGGACAAAGAGCAGAGCTTATATGATGCCACCTTTAGTTCTTTGCATGGAGATGCTGCTCTTGGTCTTCCGAATGCTCTTGGGAAGGATACAATCACTTCTGACATGGTTGGAACTTCTGAAAACCACCCAGATTCCTCATCAGAAGCATTACACTCGTCGAAAGCAATTAAAGATGATAATTTACACGGGTCTAACCTTCCTTGTGGTGCTTGGTGGAAGAGAAGAGCTGCTTCTTTGTATGCCCAAGCCAAAGAGGCAAATGCCTTCTGGTCCGTCTTCATTGCTGCAGCTGTGATGGGTCTTGTAATTCTGGGTCACAGGTGGCGGCATGAGAGATTGCAAGCTTTGCAACTTAGATGGCACGTAAGCATCAGCAATGAGGTATTTCATTTGCCATTGCATACGATTAAACACTCACTTGAAAACATAAACTCCGTGTGTACATCCGCATGCGTGGGGTGCGCGAGGAGAGAGAATCTTTTGTATCCATTAATCTATGAGATCACTTTTTTACCCTCTGAGACATTCTCAACTATATGTGCCTAGTTGTCTGGCCTTAAAAGTTTTATAGGAAGCATTGCATCATTCATGTTGGAAGGAGATACGCATCTTCATCGTATCGCTGGATCAGGCTAATGCTAAGTAGGAAAAGTAACCTGGCGAAGGTTAGGTTTAGTAATTTCATAGTGATCTTACGAACCAAAGTGGACTTGTGAAGTTCTTTCGAGATAGCAATGTGTCGGTTGCATGAACTGCTGCTTTCATTAGAATACAAATGAAGCTCAAGCCTTTCTGTTAACACTCTGATTATTGTTGCTTTCTGCTCTCTAGTGACGGTGTTGATGATTCGGAATGATGATGAAGGTATGTTTTTGATGTTATCACGTCATTTTATTGTAAAGTTGCTGCATTTTGTTGCTCACCATAGCTAATCTCTGATCACTTTTGACAGAAAAAAGAGTAGGATGTTTGGCCCCATATCTCATGTTAAAGTTGTTAGTCTTTGAAGACGGACGCGCTTCTTCATCAAGGGCAGCTCCAGCTCCCTTGGAGAGGGAAGAGGGGAGAGGGAGTTGACTGTAGAATCTGTCCGGTGTTGTTCAGAGTGTTACTACTGTGTAAGTACATCTGTGTTGAAGCAATCTTACTGTAAATTAAGAGTTTGGTAATTTAAGACTTGTCGTGCTACTGTGTGTTCTTTTTTGTGCGCGCGCGCGCGTCGAAGGCTAATATTGTCTTTACACTCTACCTGCCCCGCTCGATTCAAGAACCAATACGGTTGCTGTACCAATTCTTCTCAAGATAGTTGGCTAATTACGACCGTGCCCTTAAATTAAAAAAGAATGATAATTAAAAGATGGCTTCCATTGTTGGAATGGTGGATTTGTGGTGAAATTTAACGTTTAGCCAAGTCCTTTGGCTACGTGAAAACGTATGGATAGTCATTGTGTTGAAACATCTGAAGTCGTATGAGCAATGAGGAGAATATGCTTCCAGCATTCACTGTTTTTTCGTTTCTTTTGCCTGCTTTAAGTAGCTTATGATTGGACGTTTGCACTTACTCTTCTTTTGTTTTCAGGGTGTTCTTAATCTACTGCAATAATTGCATTAAAAATCTAAAAATTTATGACGAAAATTGTAATTGTGCCTTAAAGTTTGCTAAATTGGTGCAAAATCATTCCATTTACTTTGTTCAATCTGGTTAAAGGAAAATTTTGACATGATTTTTTTTTCTTTTTTTCTACGTGGGTTAACTTAATCAAATCATTAGGCGTTTTCTAAAAAAATATTGTTTCGGTCCAAATCTTAATTAAGTCAAATCGCAAAATGCATAAAATGTTAAAATATTTAAAAATACACAAAAAGAATTACTGTGGGCCTCCACCCTTTCGACAAAAAAAAGGGCGGCAGGGCAATGATGATCGCCAACGGGGGTCGCCGGGGCCTTGGTGGTGGCGGGCAACTCCCGCCGGCCACTGGCAAAGGGCTGTGACCTTTGCACAAATCTCGATGAGGGCCTTGCTGCCCCTTTTCGATGATGGTGGGACAACAGCAGCCCCCACAAGTGAAGCCTGTGGGGTTGTTTTTTTTTTTTTCCTTCTTTTTTTCGTCTTTTGAAGTTGTTTTTCGATTTTTTTTTAAATTTTAATCTAATTTAACTAAAATTCAAATTAAAAAATTAGTATTTGGATCACAACAATGTCTTTTTATTATCATTCTTAATGCTTTAGTAACTTCAATTTCACGTACAAGAGAAAAAATAATGAAACAAAATCAAGATAACATTTTCCGTTAGCCAAATTATAATAGAGCCAACAAAAGGATTAGATTACACCAATTTGAAAGTTCGACAATTTGATTGCACTCTTTGACAATTTTAGAACTCAATTATACTTTTACAATCAGTTTTAAGATATTTAGTACACTTATCCATGTTTTTTTTTTTTTTGGTTAATGTGCGAGTCTCTAGATATGCACCACTTCAGCATCACTCTCTTACTACATTTCCCTTTTGAATCTTGTATAGTAGCTGGAAATTTTCTTTTTTTTTCACACGTTTCAGCAGATCTCTTGATTCGGGTCTGATTACAAGTAAAATATTTCCCCTAATATCCTGTCGAAACGTGAATCCTATTTTAACTACACTTGTATAATATCTACGAACTCACCACCGTATGAACAAGTCCTTTCAAGAAAATCAAGATACAGGAACTCGCAACAGATACCAGAAACTACTGGGTAAGAAACGCTACATATATCTCCGGACGTTCTCCTTCTATCCCCAAAAGAAGCCATGGAAGGTGATGAGGTTCCTGAACCCGTTTGCGAAACGTTTCAAATCCAAGACTTTGATCAATGCAAAGCCGTGCCGGGTGGGTTTCGCTACTGTCACTTGGAAGTTGAAGTTGAGTTCGTCTACTTGCTCCCCGACACCGCGTCTCGGTTCTCCGCTCAGGCCATCGTCCACACTTCCAAGCAGGAGAAGAGGGTGTTCCTCGTAGATGCGGATGCTCTGCTGCACGATCCTATGGCAAAGCGCGTAGTGCGGAACCTACTTGGCGAGATGGGAGTACCTTTCCATGGAGATTACGAGTTCATGGCCGAAAAAGTACTGAGCGCTGCAGTAGCTATGGCGAACGACGAGCGGAACAGGGACTTGGGGGTTCTGCCGATGGGCGTCTTTATTTCGTGCGTGGATCCGCTCAACGACGAGGAGTGGTGGGTGATGGTGGAGGGATTGGAGAAGGTGGTGATCACCGGGAAGCCAATGGATTGCACGATCTGCGCGACGGAGATCGGCGTGGGTTCCAGAGGAGCTCGCATGCTCTGCTCCCACGTTTATCACGGAGATTGCATCGTCGGGTGGCTCGAGAACAGCGCAGGATGTCCCGTGTGCATGTCCGAGTTGCCTTAGTAATGTGAATTTTGTGAAAAGCCCTGAACTCAACCATGCACAGCATTAGGGTTCGGTGAGGAAGATACCGCTCAATCGTGGATTAGAGGGTAGTTGCTCAAATCATTAAGGTTTTCTTTTCCCATAGTCTTTCTTTCTTTTCCATAGCAACACAGTGGAATCAAATACACGTAGAGCTACATGAGCCCTCCGGAGTGAATTTTGTTTTACTGTGAGTAAGCAAAGGAAAACAGGTGATGTGAATGAGCGACCTAAAAGCACTTACCTAAGCAATTTTTATTAGGTTATCTATCATTGGAAGATAAACGGATAAATAAAGTTTATCTTCACGTTTCTGAGTGAGTGTCATGTCTGTTGTATACCGAAAGTGAAAAAAGTAAATCTCTGTGTGCATGGTTCTCATGAACTTAGTTATTAGTGTTGGAATATATAAATATTAAACCACACCTTCTTCTATAAGCTTAAGCTTTTAGAGCGGTTGGCCGTGGTCCCATCAAATCTTACATGGTATCGGAGCGGGTGGTCCCGAGTTCAAATCTTTCCAGGCCCCTATTTGCCTCCCCAAATGAATATTTCCACGCTTAGTACTAGGCAAAAAGACCGGACTAAGCGTGAGGGGGAGTGTTGGAATATATAAATATTAAACCACACCTTCTTCTATAAGCTTAAGCTTTTAGAGCAGTTGGTCGTGGTCCCATCAAATCTTACAATTAGAAGAAGGGAATAGTTGCTTATTATTAGCATTGTCAAATGGGTGGGTTGGATCGGGTTTAGGTTGGGTCAGAGATAGTTTGATCCAAATTGATTTATTTAACTCGTTTTGATCCATTTAGATGCAATACGGTTTCAATGACCCATAATCAGCCTGTATTAAATCCGTTTACCAAAATACTTTCATATTTAATTCTATATATGAAAATTTATATCCACCTGGTTAACTCATTTTCAGCACTTCATGTGTATATGTTATCGGTATAAAGTTGAGGTTTCCCACTACAAGGTGGTAGAGAATTGGCTTTTAACATTGTATAGGATTTTCAATTTTCATATTGATTTACGGTGAAGAAAAAGAGAAAGTTAGTACTTTGCAATGAATTTATAGAATTACAAAACTTATAACGTGAATGAATTGAAATTTTAGTTAAATGGGTGGAAGATATTAAAGAAAATGATTTATGCTGACCATTAATTACAACGACAAGAACTTAGATTAGAAAAATAAGAATGTCAAATGCAACCAGATATATTCCAATAGAATAACAGACGAAACTTACAAGATTTACTGAAGTAAATAGTAATGGGAAAAAAAAATCTTGATATTTCAATGTAGTTGAAGTCGGGCCCCATCTTACGGGCTCACCAAGAGAGGATGTATTTTGACCCCAAAAAAATAAATATAAAAAAAAAAGAAAAAAAAAAGAGAGGATGTAGAGTGACTAGTGAATCGCAAAGGTGGGCTGGTTTGGATAAATTGTGAACCCACCTGATACTCGTATTTTTTTTTTTAGTTTTACCATTCTAAACACATTTATTTACTGTTTACTTAACATAGCTAATCCAACGAATGACTTGTTTGATTTATTTCTCTCAACTTGGATGCCATGAATGGACTTAGAAAAAAATTTAACTTTGATGAGATACTAAATAGAGTAGAGTAAAGATCTATTCGAAAACGATTTGTTTTGTATAATATCCGATCGCCAACCATGAAACAAGTAGCTAGAAAATTAAAATTAGAATTCGCGCAATTCTCGGAATTAGAAGCCTTTGCACAACTCGCTTCTTCTGATCTTGATAAAGTTATCCATAATCAATTGGCAAGAGGCTAAAGATTACAAGTGATGGCTCCTCCAATTAGGGGTGAGCAAACTGGACCGGATCGAACCGGACGGGTTGGTCCGGTCCTTGAGAGGGGTGGCTTGGTCCCTGGTCCCAATAAATGGGACCGGTGACCGATCGTCCGGTCCTCGATTTTAGGTGGATGAGACCGGCTCGGATCGCCCGGACCACCTATAATATATTTAATTATATATATATATATATATATATATATATATATATATATATATACAATTAAAAAAATGAAGCTTTCATTTGTTTTCAATATTTATTTCTCGAGCCATTTCCATTGTTAGGATGTACATTCTTGAAACTCGGACAACCCCTCAATGTTCTGAATGCGGTATATCCTATTTATTATGGCTTTTTCCAGTGTTTTGTGCGGTGAGTGTACGCAGGCATGTTCTTTCCCAAAAAGAAATGATTCAATCGGTTCATTTAATATAGTGGTATCAATTTCTTACTGTTTATGCGTTTCGATTGTTCATTTCCATGAGTAATCTTGTATTTTGTTTCTGTACACTGCTTGGATGTGAAATCCGTTTAGTGAACAACATCACTATTAGTTTGTCTTCACCAGCTAAGTTTTTTCGATTTTGTCCTTTATATATCTTAATTGTGTCAACGATTAGACCAATGTCATTGTTAAACCTACCATTATGTGAAGACACCCCTCTATTATGAAACCGAGCAAACCGAACTTGTTTTTTTATTAAACTGGGGTATAGATTGTAAATTAACATGCAATCGAAGCATATTATATTTTAAGGATTAGATTTTAGCGGTCCCACGGGATCGGGACCGGACCGGACCGGACCACCCGTCTCGATTTTGGTCCTGTCCTTAGTCTTGAAAATTTGGGGATCGGGACTACTAGTTCGATCCCCGATTCTATACTGGAATCGGATTGGCCCGGACCATGCACACCCCTACCTCTAATACCTACACAACACACACGTGCGCGCACACGCGCGCGCACCCCCCCTAAAAATCATACTTTAAAGCTATATTTAACTATGGAAGTGCTAGAAGGGCACGACGGAAGACTAGAGCGGAAAAGAGAATTTGTGAAATTATTGTGTATTTCGACATAAAAGTAAAGAATACATGAATGCCTATATATAGGCTCCGTTATCTAAAGAAATCCAATCGGATATGCACAATCAAAATAGATATAGAAAATAGGAGAAAATATCCTAGATATGTAAAAGATATCCGAAATATCTCTAAAGTTTTCCCGGGACCAGAATCAAAATCATTTTTTTTTTCCATTACCAAACATGTTTATGATCCTTTTTTGTTTAAGGAACGAAACAAAGGATCGAATCATTGTCAAACAGACCCTAAAGGCAGCAATATGAACAGGAGAAAATGCTAAAGAACCACCCCGATGACTTCCTTATTTGCGGATATTACTTCGCAACCCCCTAAAAATCATACTTTAAAGCTATATTTAACTATGGAAGTGCTAGAAGGGCACAGCGGAAGACTAGAGCGGAAAAGAGAATTTGTGAAATTATTGTGTATTTCGACATAAAAGGAAAGAATACATGAATGCCTATATATAGGCTCCGTTATCTAAAGAAATCCAATCGGATATGCACAATCAAAATAGATATAGAAAATAGGAGAAAATATCCTAGATATGTAAAAGATATCCGAAATATCTCTAAAGTTTTCTCGGGACCTTAATCAAAATCATTTTTTTTTTCCATTACCAAACATGTTTATGATCCTTTTTTGTTTCTGGGAACAGAAACAAAGGATCAGAATCACTGTCAAACAGACCCTAAAGCCAGCAATATGAACAGGAGAAAATGCTAAAGAACCACCCCGATGACTTCCTTATTTGCAGATATTACTTCGCAACCCCCTAAAAATCATACTTTAAAGCTATATTTAACTATGGAAGTGCTAGAAGGGCACAGCGGAAGACTAGAGCGGAAAAGAGAATTTGTGAAATTATTGTGTATTTCGACATAAAAGGAAAGAATACATGAATGCCTATATATAGGCTCTGTTATCTAAAGAAATCCAATCGGATATGCACAATCAAAATAGATATAGAAAATAGGAGAAAATATCCTAGATATGTAAAAGATATCCGAAATATCTCTAAAGTTTTCCCGGGACCAGAATCAAAATCATTTTTTTTTTCCATTACCAAACATGTTTATGATCCTTTTTTGTTTCTGGGAACGGAAACAAAGGATCAGAATCACTGTCAAACAGACCCTAAAGCCAGCAATATGAACAGGAGAAAATGCTAAAGAACCACCCCGATGACTTCCTTTTTGCAGATATTACTTCGCAACCCCTACTTTTTAAAATCGAAGTACACATGGGAATGAAAAACTGAATCATTGCTCACGCGGAGTACAACCCAACTTAAAAAAAAGCTATCGTCGTCGATCAATATTCAAATCAAAATACCAACCCTAACACAATCGAGACCGAATCAACCCAACAATAACTTAATCTTCATTTGAAGGTCCAATGGATCCAAGGCATGCATTCTTCCTTTTCACAGAGTTCGGCGGCTATGAAGTTCTCTAGAATGATAGAATCACACTTTCTTGGCATTATACATGGACTCGACCTTCCCATCGTTCCCGCCCAACAGCATGTACTTGTCCTTCCTCGTCAACCCGGTGCACTCGAACCCCAGCACATCGCCCAGTACCTTCTGCACATAATTCGCCACCTCGATCGGCGACTTCCCGCCCGCCTTGCATGTCATCTCCTCCGGCAACCGGTCAAGGAACGTGGCTTCATACATCGGCCTCGGGTTCATGAAGAAGAAGTAAGGGTCCCAGAACTTCACCCCGCGCACGGTGGTCCCGTAGAACATGTTCTGCTTGCAGTTGACCGCGACGGGGACGATCCTGTCGCTCAGCTCCGCGAACAGCGCGCTGAACCGGAGCAGGAAGGGCTCGCGGCACGTGGTGCCCTCGGGGCAGACCACGAGGTCGCCCTTCTCGAGGAGGGTGCAGATCATGGCCGCGTCGGCGGCGCGGTCGCGGGTCAGGGCGACGGCGGGGATCGGCGACAGGAAGCGGGAGAGCTTGCTGACGCTGTAGGTGACGCACGAGACTTTGCGTCCGAGCGCGATGGCGATGATGATGGGGTCGAGAGCCGTGCGGTGGTTGCAGACATAGAGGTTCCCGGGGGTCCCAGCGGAGGGTGGGGGAGGGAGCTTGCCGCGGATCACGAGCTTGATGCCGAGCATCTCGTAGGTGTAGCGGACGATGCGCTCGGGGAGCGGGAGGTTGAAGTAGACGCGGATGATGGAGAGGATGAATCCCAAGGGAAGCCAGAGGTAGGTGACGAGGGCGGTGAGCGGGTCCGGGCGTTGGACGAGGCGGCCGTCGTGGAAGATGATCCGGCTCTTCAGGCGTTCAGGCGGGACGAGAGTTGCTGATTTGCTGCGGCGCACCATGTAACCTTCCTGATGTTAAAATTGCATGGGCACGAGTTAGTAGCCTTCTCACTCACCGCTGTGGTGAATATGATCTATTCCGGCGGGGAACTATGCTTTAGCTTTCGTTCGTACAGCAATCAGATAGCTCAAAATTTTCCTTTTTCACTCGTAGATTGAGCGCAATCAATGAATGCTCAGGATGAACCTAGCCTCATTGCTAGCAACTGAAGTTGATAGGTAGCCTGTCTTATTAATGAAGATTGTCCCCGTAACACGCAATAGTCTTTTCCTAATGACCCAACCATGCAGTGACCCCCCTCACATGGCCCCTTTACTTGCACCGGATCGGGGTTCACAAGTCAATCAATCAACCCCAAATAATTGAAGATTCGAGATATCGAATCGACATCTAGTTTCATGGGGACCCAGACACCAATTGCACCCACTTATTAGCTGGAAATTTCCCTTTTTTCGCTTCAATTTCTGAATTTTGTCTTCAATTATTCATTCCTGGCATTTGTTAACAAGACCAGATTATCAAAAGTAATTGCGCTTTGCATAAAATTAGTTATATAACTAGCCTATAGACCCGTGCTATGTACGGGAAGAGACTTACTGAAATTAATTTCAGGAAGTAATTATTCTAGAAGTATGCTCAGTCATTAGGAGAATAAGATCTTTCGGTAACATTGAATGTAACTATATGCTCCTTATTAACTTATAAACTGCGACAAAGAACAAAATTTATTCAATTATGGGACGCTCATGTTGTTACTTCTTTTCTTTACCCACGTGTTCTTAGCACTACTGGTCTTGCAATTTTATTGAATTTAACAACTTAGTATGATGATGAACATTTTAATTATGGGACCACATGTTCCACTTGTGTATTATTCTTCTTGATAGAAATTGCAATTTTTCAAAGGAAACAAGCGAAAAACAAAATATGAAATGATCTAGGAATTAAAGGAAAACAAAGCAGGTTAGACAAGAGAGCCACATGTCAACTACATACGGACTCCCTCCCACCGACAGGATGCATAAAATGTGAAAATGTTCTCTACGCTTAGGGATGTCGATGGGTCGATTTGAATTTCCATAATACCCGATCCGAAACAATAAATGAATGCGTCCTGCCCGACCCAACCCGTGTTACATACAATGATCATGTCATTGATTATATCATATGCAGTAAAGTGTCCATCTTGCTTCGACCATAGAACATGACAGCTCAGAGAGCCTGTTGCATCCTTATGTCACAATGTATTCGCTTTCTCACTTGTTTATGTGGCCCACAAATATGTGTACGAGAAAGAACGAATGTACTAGGAGTTTTATAAATAGCCTTGCTAACGAATACTCAGAACATTAAAAAAACATTCGAATTTTCAAAATGCTGGTGTACCAAAATTGCAGTATTTCCTAAACTTTAATTATTTCTTTCAAGTAAAGTCCTTGTTGACAACATTGCTAGGGAGATGTATACGAACTTATACCAGTCGAAACAGGACCCAGAGGAAAGACGCAAAGTAAATAAGCCAAACTAAGAACAGCTGCACCCTGCGCACGCATTGATTATTATTAAAGTGGACCACCTAAAGTTTAGCTGGCCGGGGGTTGAGGATGGTTAAGACGGTGGGTCCTTCGAGATCAAAGCGGCACCGTTTTTGGGATGAATACAAGTTAAAATTATGCTTCTGCGGCTCCGCAACTTCCCTCTCTAGTTTTGACTTCAAAGACCCAAATCTGCATGTCTTTCAGTCTCACTTTCACGCTCAACAACACCAGCGATTGTGGCTACAAAGTTTTAAACTAAAGTATATTTTTTAATGGTGTTGGTGGGATGTTGCCGACAAAGTATGAATTCGTCACCCCTTTGGTTCACCTCCTTCAACAAGTTAAGACCCATCGTGCTCGATCCCCCGTCTCGCACGTTAATGTCAGCATCAAGATAAGGCCTTGAGAATTTTCACCAGCCCGTGGACCCTAAACCCTGTTTGCCCCCCATTATTAAGTGAAGTCTATAGATGTTGTGCACAAACTTAAGGTTGACTAACCCCTAAGCAACATAACCTTTCCCAGTTTAGTCATACCATCAGCTATCTAGCAGCTAACTATGGCTGATGAGGATCTAATTGGGGTTTCAAAAGAAGTTGGACGTCGTTGATTTCAACTAAGAGCAGATGTTAGGAACAGTTCTAACTAATATCACATCAACGTGCACCGCTCTCCTCGCATTATTTACAGGCAATGTAGCTAATTCGTTCATTCGTCAATCAGCATGATGTAGTAAGGGATACCGGGAATACTGACCTTGCAAAGCTCCATGAAATTGTAGTCGGTCTCGCGGTCTCCGATCCCAATATCGGGCGCCTCGTCTCCGAACTCCTTTAAAATCGCCAGCCTCTTCAAATCCCCCACCAAAACTCCCGGTCTCTTCACGAACCCAGTGGCCTTCTTCGTCCTCGGGTCCACCTCGATCTCGGTACCTAAGACCTTGTCTCCACCCAGATAATCCCGCACAAATGTCTCGACCATGACGGTCGGGTTGGCCGTCACCACGACCTTCCTCTTGCACTTGTCAAACACTCCGTAGCTGTCCGACCGGACATCAGCTGCATAAAACCTGATAACATTTCGAACGAGTTGATCGGAAAATTCGCGGTTCAGGGCAGATTGAGCTTAAAATACAAACGTCTTAGCTGTCTAGATCGAGTAACGATCGCACAAGTCCATTGCAATCAGCTTTTTAACTCTCATTCCAGATCAACTGAGCGCCAAACACCGAATCGATCATCATTCAGACGCTAGAATAAATAAACAAAACAGATTAAGGAAAAGAGGTCTAGCCTTGTTCAAGTACCTGGGCAAGACGGCGCGGGAAGCGAGCTCGATGTCGCGGACCTTGAGGCCGGAGAAGGAGATGAAGATGAGGATCTGGATGCCTAGGGCCTCGGAGATGAAGAAGTAGGTGAGGATGACGAGAGGGACGGAGAGAAGGAGGGCGAGGCCGCGGAGGAGGCTCCCGGCCTCGATCGCCACCAGCATGTAGTAAGGGAAGGCGCTGGACGAGGAGAGGAGCGTGCCGTCGAGATCCGCGGCGACGGACTCGTAGCTCTTGCCCCTGCACTCGCCGATCGGCGGGAACTTACTCTGCTTCTCCTTATTCTGCGACATCTTTGAGCTTCGAAGAGTTTCGAGCTAGCTTCACCGGCTCCTCTGCTCTCTTCTCTCTCTCTCTCTACTCAGAGATGTTGCAGAGGATGAGCTTCATGCAATGGAGGGGAGGGAACGCCGGTTTTTAAATGTGGAGGTTAGGGAATTAAATGACCGATTTGGGCTTCACCCTCTCTTTTTTTTTTTAATTTTATTTTCAACTTTCCACGTCACCATCCTTCAAAAATCTCGAAGCATAAAAAAAACGAAAACTATTCCAAAACATTAAGAGGGCGAGCATGGCAACATGCCTGCTCTAGAAATCAATTTTAGAACAGAAGTTGATTTTTTTTAACTTCTGCTTATGAGCAGAAATTGTGTTTTTTTTTTTTTTTACTTTTAAAGCCATAGATTGCGTTACCAAAATGAATTTCTGCTCTAATAGCTTTTCTAAAGTCGAAATCCTACTCCAAAAGTGTTGTCATGTAGGCTCTAAACTTTTTGCTGTCGACTCAGCCGCATGAGAATTATACTGCAAAATAAGTTTCGTTACTTAAGTTAATTCTCTATCGCTCAATAAAAAGGCTCAATTAGAATGCATGCTCCAAGTCGTGAACTCTATAATAATTTTTTCTTTCTAGCGAAAGATTTGGACCTCCTTTCCGCGTCTCTTATTCAGAGTAATTTTCTTCCTAGCGAACTATTTGAAGAGAGAGAGAGAGAGAGAGAGAGAGAGAGAGAGAGAGAGGAGAAATGTCATCTTTGCGACTTCCCCATAACTTCACTTCACATTGCCTGAATATTTCAACTCCCGATTGGACACTAAAGTCAATAAAAATGACAGATAAAAGGCTGTCACATGGCTCCTATCTCGATCCACATGGTCATAAATGAGGGTAGGCCATTGAATGCAGCCGGTACCCCGACGTCCAAAATGGGGAATTAAATGAAAAATTTATAAGGTTAATTGTTTAAACTAATTTAACAATAATTACGACTTTAGCAGTTGTGGACCTAATCTTGCCAATTTGGCTTTTCGTTATTTGGGGAAGTTGTTGTCAGAATTATTACTTGTCGTGTTTTTTCTCTTCCGGCTTTTAAATAGGGCGTTGGTGGGAGTGGTTGGCAGATGAGGAGAGGGGCGGGACGCAAAGCTGTTCGACCGACCGTAGCAATCGGGGAAGAGTTAAAGGGGGACGATGAGGTCTGGTTGGAATTCCTATGTGCCGATCCTCCTACATTTGACTAAGGAAATGAGGTTGTTTCTCGCCATTTCCTAGCGCGCGATAACCGCATTAAATTTCCAAAGATTGGTCAGCTACACAAGATCTACCCTTCTGGTCCCGGGCATTCCAGGTTTTGAAATGGTGAATCCGTTGTCAAGGATGTTCTTCTCCATTTGATGTCGCAATGAGACTCCCCCCTAAGGTCATGACGAAAGATACCGACTTTGTGGGGGTGAATTGTGGAAATAACTGATAGAAAGGGTCTTTCTTTGTGAGGGTGATTCGATCTCGCCGATGTGAATTTGACTTCACTAGCCATCTGCGCGTACACGATTTGTTGCCCAGCGTCCTTGATCAAATGCCAAATATGAGACGTCATTGAAGATCGATAGGGCTTGCATGCATTGAATAAAGTGATGAATAGCATTTTCCTAGCTGTAGATATGGTTGGACCGAAGTAGGGTTTACTTCGAGTTTTGGCATCACGGTGCGCGCGCGCAGGCCCTTTCTATTCACTCATTTAATGAAGAGCTCGGAAATAGTTAGGAAACATTTGTTAGGTGGCGGCGAAACGCCTACCACTTTCAAGTCTCACCAACATTTACATGCTTGTCGCGGTCATATTTGTGTTAGCTGTCCGTTTCCAGACAATCTCTTCAACCACAGGAATTAAGCTTCCATGTCAGTATTCAAGGACAAGGTGGACATGTGAAGAAGCATCACACCTTATGTCAAGAAGAATTCAGCTGATAAGCCTATTGCATAATCAAACATCGACCCATGGCTGTCGCGTGCAGCACGACCACTTCGACATGCGCGAGAACATTCACGATTAAGAGGAAATGACCGAGGTCTGAGATGGATGCAAGATCATGACATTCAATGAACGCAATAAGTCCCAAATCTTCTTGAACCAGGAACCATTTTCGTAAGAATTTCTAGTAATACGGTAAAATCTGCAAGCAGGAAGCATGAGAAAAGGTCGTGCTGAAAGGAAAATGGAAACTGTTTTGTATCACATAGGGCTAATGTACATGTGCTGTCTTCTGTACAGTAAAAATGATCACACAGACGCATGCCTGTCCTGCATTCATTACAGGGACATAGTAAAGGTGTGCGTAAGACATCCTCCTAATATAGGCCAAACTAAAACGGCAAAAAGAGAAAAGGGGGATGGGAAAGGATGAAGTTGATAAGCATCCGTCGAAAAATACTGAGAGAAGAATACACCCGGCAAATATCGGTCCTTAATGGTTCTGCAACCACTCCTGGATTGCAGAGCGGAGCGCGCGGTTAGGGACAAGATTTTTGTGCGCAAGCTGGAGGTTTGTCATCGGCGAAGCATCGTGGCCACTCTCAAGCCATCCTCGCAAAGCCTCTGCTTCGTAAGTGAATCCATCTGCCGCAACTTGCGGATCTTGCATGACTTCCTACAAGATCAAACAAGTGAGATGTACTTAGAATTATCCCATAGTGAAAGCAGAAATTCAAATGGGACATCTTCCCACAAATTGTGACCCGCACAAAGAAGATGATTCAACCATAGCGGCAGTTCAAAAGTTCCCAAGAACGGTTTCGCTATCCTCCAGTAACTACGATGGAAAGTTCTACTGGGCCAAACAAGATGGAATCTTTTGCAATAATAGGATGATAACACCTGTCCAAAAGTACAAAGAAGATGGCATGGAAGAGTATCTAACTATGTTCCACTAGCTTACCTGCAGAATTGGACAAATGAAATAAGGAGGAGGTTGCCACCGTTCTTCAGAATTCATTCTAAAGGACGAGAAGTCTCCACAGGAAGCTCTCATCGGTTCAAGTACTCTCCACACATCCGACCCAAGGTCTGGCCTGTCCTTTCTGTTCATCTCACAGCACCTCAGAGCTAAATGGGCCAACTGCTCAGCTAGCACATAGGGCCAATCTCCAGCCAAAGGATCCAAGAGGGATTTCAATTTTCCCGCACTAAGTGCATACTGCACTTCCTTTGAAATTCCCAGGGCAGGTCGCCCTGTCAACAACCGCAGCAGTATTATCCCAAAAGAATAAACATCGGACTTGGTAGTGAGCTCTCCTGTAGAGAGGAACTCCGGATCCATATATACAAAAGTTCCCTTTGGATCAGTTCTACACAAAGCGGTGTTGTTACTGGAACGTTCATTGAGCGATAACAGGCGGCAGATGCCAAAATCACTGAGTTTGCTCTCAAGGTGGGCATCTAGAAGGATATTAGCCGGCTTTAAATCTCCATGCACAATGTTGTGAGGTTTGCTAGAATGAAGAAAGATGAGGGCTGAGCAGAGCTCAGTGGCAATTCGTGTCCTAGTTTGCCATGATAATGGCGGCGTGTTGTCACGGCAGCTGAGTCGATCTTCAAGGCTTCCATTCGGTAGATATTCGTAGACCAGAGTCCAAGCCTCTGGACAAGCTCCAATAAGTGTGACCAGATTTGGGTGCCTCACCTTGCTCAAGACGTCCACCTGAGGTCAAACCCACAGTAAATTATAATGCTGAACTCCTGGGCAGAAGCAACTTTTTGGACTGTGAGTTATTTGCACAAAAAATATTTACTAACAGAAGTAGGAAAAAATTAGCTCAAGGTCGTAGTAAAAACGTTACTTGTGGTAAGCCATGCATTCAGAATTAAGAATAGTGATGTAACAAGGTAAGATTCTCTTGTAAAGTGCTGTTGAAGGATGTACTAAGCCGTAATTCCTCGATGAATTTTACCAGCAGCAGCGAGTTCTACCATGCAAGGTATTTCATTGTCCTTCTAACAAGATGGGGATGTTATTAAATAATCAAAACGGCATGAAACCGTTTAGTATTTCCAACTATGAGATGGCCAGTGGTAGCAGAGAGAGTCAAATTACAAGTGCTGTGAACTTTGAGATGGGCAAAAATTCTTGAGATTCAATGACTGAGACATGCATCCCAACATTCCTAAAGGGCGACATAATCCAAATGAGTTGTTTCAAGTTGCTGCAGTCAAGAAGCCCAATAGATGTAGGTGTAGTTGAAAAATTCAAAATGACATGAAACCCCTATAAATGGCCAGCCGGAGCAGAGAGAGTCAAGTTACAAATGCATACTCCAACAGACGCGATGAAGGAAAATCCATGCAGAGGGATGACAAGAAAATGTTTATAGTATTCAAGAAGTTGGCTATACATCCCGCCATCATTGTAGGCGAAATAATTAAGATCAATAATCTTCAGTAGCAGCCCTAAGTAGTCAATAGGCCCATAAGATATATATATATATATATATCCCTAGGATTTTCAAGAAATAATCGATACTTGACCCTACCTCTTGTTGAAATTCTTGAGGACCTTGCAAGCTATGAGAATGCAGCATTTTGATAGCCACCGGTGTGTGACGAAGGGAACCTTTATATATGCTCCCATAGCCGCCTTCTCCAATTTTTAATGATGGATGAAAGTTTCGAGTTGCTTCCTCAATTTCTGAAAAAGAAAACTCAGAGAAATACTGAGGAAAGGTCGCACTCAAGGTATCACCTTGTCTGCTCCTCAACTCCTCAGCTTTTCTGAGTGCGTTGTCACGCTCAATCTGCAACTCATTTCGTTCTTGGTGATAACTCTGCAGAAGTTCAACAGCAGAAATGATCTTCTGCTCTAGCTCGTTTACAATTTGATCTGTTTCTGCAATTTGGCTCTCTAATGATGACTTCTGATCCAAGGCAATACGAAGTTCTTCTAAGACTTCATCTCGCTGATTCTTCATCTTGCCAAGTTCTTCTTCTTCTTTTGCGAGAGCTTCCTCAATTTCTTTCCTTAGCTTATGCTCCCCCGCATACAAGCTTTCCAAAGCTTTTACCTAAATTAATCACACAGGATTACTACTAAGGATAAGTGATCCATTTATTTCTTTTTTCACTTCTATGTAAATTACGCCATGCATGCTGTTCAGCTGTTACAAGATGCAACTATGATCATTAAAATTATTAACCAAGCATTTCACTCACCAAGAACACAACATGACTTGGGAAGAAACAAGAGCATTATTGGCAAACATGTCTCGCGAGGTGTACAACTGTAGTGACGCGACTTAAATGCTATTAGCAATTAACAGATATGATTGACAAAAATTAAACCGAATCAGCAAACACACACGCCGGTCAATGACATATTTATGAAAATACTAAGTCCATTCCGTCAACACACATACAGCACACTATTTTGCACTTTTATCAAAACTTTACCTTTCTCATGCCTTCAATGGCATCCTTCTCAGCTTTTGCACGCCTCACTGCCTCTTGAAGCGTGTCTATCTTTGCATTCTCAACCTCCGTTAGGGCTTGCTCAAGTTGATCGTACAGATCGTCATTCATATTTACATCCTGTCACATTTTATCACACCTCTCAAACGTTAGCCATATCAAGTGGCTTGCAAAGGTAAAAACAATGGCTCCTAGCAGGCATTTTTCCAAAAAAGAAAGATCGCTCTTTGCACATACCAGCGTACTGGAAGGAGCTGAATCCTCGTCATTACAGTTTGACTGACTTATCTCTCCCCTCCTGTCGCTCATTTCTGGCATGACATCTGGAGAGGATATCATCTCAGTTGCACCAATGGATGAGCATGATGAAGCAACTGAACTCTGAGAGCGACTCCTCCTTGATGACCTTTCAGTTTCATGGTAACTCTCCTCGCGTTCCAACGTGCTTTGGGCAGTTGATGGTCCTGGAGGACTCTCTGGGGAAAAAGAAACAACTGACCTCCCTCCACGCCTCTCGCTATTTGAAGAGAATAATACTCTGCTAAACATATCTTGCACTGGATTTGTCAGTTTCTGTGTATCGTTCCTACGCGGCGTCCCAGACGATGAACTCGAGAGAGTTGACACTCCAGAATCAGGAGTAGCGTTAATTGGAACCAGTGAAGAGGGAACTTCTGTATCAGCTTGATCTGTACTAGCCTCCCTATTTGCATGAGGAATTAAGATCAGTATGACCAGAGAGGTTTTTCTTTGCCATCCCCATGATTCATAACCAACAAAAGAGGAAATATCTGGTAAATAGACTTATTATTTCCTTATTAACCAGTAGCAGAAATTTTATTATCCATGATCATACTGTTCGTATGTTTTTCTTTTCTCGGAGTTAGATGTCAGTATGGCTGTTAAGAAGCTCTTTCTTTGCTGGTTCATATATTGCTATTACGTGCATGGTTGTATCAAGCCAGAAAGGCGATGGGAATTAGAGAATAACCTTGTATGAATGAGGTGACCACTGCATATAAACCAAATGTGACAGCAAAGAGGTGCCTCTTCTCGGACAGAAATGGCCTTTTTGGACTTGAGCTCCATCATTTTCCTGCAATTAAAACCAATTATCATAAGTAGTTTCTACGTAAATGCAAGACAGATAAAAAGGATTACCAAAAAGCGTTGCTAATTAATACTCATGCATGGTTAAGTGCTTATGCATAATTAATTTCCTTCAATCACTTGACCATCATAGAATGATTTGAACGATAACTGAACATCCGGACTGATTTTCATAATAAGCTGTTATTGTTGACCACATTATTGGCTGAGCAGCAAGGTTCCTTCTGAAAACTCACTCCAGTCAGTTTTGCAAAATCTGTGAATAGAGCCTAAAATCACGAGAATAGATGGTGCTTACGGTTCTGATCGTGTGAGATTCCATCTCAAACTGTAGATAGGTGTTTGTCATGGACCTATCATCCACTACAAAGTTTAACTTAAAAAATTTCCTTCTTCGATATCAAGTAAACTAATGCTGTCCATGCATGCGATGCACAGGAGAAGTTTCCACACAATCTAACTATAACAATTCAAGAAAAATGAGATACACTGCATCTTACATTATGATCATTATCAGTAACTGCATGCCACAACATCCTTTTCCAACTTGTTTGGGCAAAAACTGACTATTTTTCTAGTATGGGCTAATCATAAGAAAAAAGCAATCACACCAAAGATTGAAAACAACGGCGCACTGTCGGTAAAATACATTAAAGAGGAGGGATCTAATCCTATTTGTTCCTGTTGATTGTCATTATGGCAAGAAAGAAAAGAAGGAATAAAGAGGCAAAAAATTTCTATAGATTTGTACTTGGAATAGCGCCTGTCTGCTGCTGCTCCCATAACAAGTTTTCTGATACCATGCACCTGGATAAGTTCCAAAATCCCCTTCTCAATAGAGCCTGCTTCTGTAAATAGTTTCTCTGCTCGTACCTGCCAATAAACAGAATCCTCACGTCCAATATTCCACAAGAAGACTATTACCAGAGCGATTAATCTGAATTCAAAATTCTAGAAAGAAAGCACATCAGTACAAAAGAAGAACAATACCCCCATTTGGCTACAAATGCGAAGGTACTCATCCAAAAGTATATGCATGTTTCGCCTCTCAGTTTCCCTGTGCGCTCTCACCATCTGCTCTGTTGCTGAGCTCACAGGAATTTCAGCACCAAGTCCCTCTGCAAACCAGGGCGGAAAAATAGTTGTGAGAGATTAGAGCTTTAAGAGTTACTGTTCAGCAAACGAAGACAATTAAAACACCAATAATTTCTACTTACCTTAAACCAACAATCGATCGGCCCAGAAAGGAAAACAATAGGAAGAAGAACCAAAAAATGAAGAATAATTTGAACTTCATGTTCTTGCAAAGCCATGTACTACCAATTCCCGATACAGCTCATCGTCAATCATTTCAAGCCATAAATTTCCAATTTCTATGATTAGGATTTGCACAGATGACCAAACTAGTCTTTTTCTTTGGTTTTTTCACAGGTTTTGACCAAATAATTTCGCAGTTCTGACACCAAATCAATAACCCATCCAACGACAAATGTAACTGAAGTTACCAACACGGCCAATCAATCTTTTCCCAGATGTCACAAGCCATCCAATATCGAGAGCAACCAAATAAATCAAGGGTTGAGAAAGAGAGAACATGATGCACAATTTTACAGAACCTAGCTAAAAGAAACAAGTCGTACAGAAACACACTTTCAGTTTGAACTCAACTTACCCATCCGGATCTTCTGCGAAGGAACCAAAACATAAAGAACACAAATCTTCTTGCCACCAGAGTTCTGCACAGCCCAAATAAGCGTCAATTTGCTCTCTTTCACATTATTCCCGACCGCGACATGAATCTTATCCTCGACCGCCGGCGTCACTGGTTCAGGCACAATCTCCCCTCTGCTCGCCATAATCGCCGAAACTCCAATTTCATGAATCCGAATTCGATCCACGCTTGGCGTTATCACCGGCGCACGACTCAGCACAGCCATGGCAACAACACAAGCACGAGGAGCTCAACAGCACGAACCATCAAAATTCGACACCCATCAATCCCGATTACAAATGCTCGGCGCCACCAACTTCAGCAATTCAGCATCGACTCAAAAAGACTAGCAGGAAAAAGCACACCCTCTCCCTCCCTCCCTCCCAGAAGCTCCGCACCGAAAATTTCACGCGAGGATCGATTCAAGCACAAAGCCCACCGATCAGCGTCCTCAGCCACGAACCGCGCAAGCTTTGACCACCCAAGACTCTCTCTTTCTCTCTCTCGCCCGATCGATTTTGCCGTCTCAGCTCCCCACTTCCTTTCTTTTTCTTCTTTTTTTGGAAACCCCAGGTTCAATGGGGACGATTTAGAGAAGACAAAGGTGTCGGAGAGCGAACCGTCGAAGTTTCCAACGTCGAACGAACCAACCTCTGCTCGCGAAGCCTCAAGCGAGGAGAAATTAGTCGGCTATGACGAATTATTCGGGTTGTAAAGAGATATCTTGTCCTAAAGCTCTCGATCACCTCCGCTATAAAAATTAGAAATTTAAAAACCAAAGAAGGAACTCCCCAGTCCCCATCATATCATTCATCGCTCCATGAATAATGATGTCGAATAGTAAATTCGTTTTAAAGCAACTCAGAAATTTCGTCTAACCACTTCTGTTCTGGGTGGGGACTCTACTCTCTCCGAAGGTCCACTTTTCCGTCTCTCTTGGCCTTGCGTTCTCAAAACCGGATCTGCGTTGGCCGGTTCGACCGGTTCGACCACGTGCTTCAGCTTGCTCTGGTTCGATTGAACCGGTCAAAATAAGTGTCGGACCACATAACTGAAAGTTCGCTTACAATTGGGGGCGAAGAGAATAATTGAACCAGAATGTTGAGGCCATTTCTCAATTACTTAGTTTCCGTCAGAAGGATAGGATCACGAGCTTGAGCAAGAAGTGTCTAAACACGACAGATGTGTACATAGAAACAGCCATGGAAAAAACATCATGTCAATAGGACAAAAATCCATATACGTAAGCGGTTTCTACTCCTCTATTTTGCGAACCTTCCTTCTCGAGGAAGATTCCCTCATTAACCACAGGTGACGGCCGTGAAGCCCTTGCCCAGTAGCTGGCCGCCCTCCGACCGTCGCCGGAATTAGCAAAAAAGAAAAGGAAAAATAGAAAGAAAAAAAGAAAAGAAAATTGAAAAGAATTAGAATTTTTTCTTTCGAAAGATGCAAAAATTATCCACATCGGTCACGATAATGCTACGTAGGACGTCAAACATTCATGTTAGCGATTAACAGTCATAATTGGCCGAAAGAACTATATGGAAAACCAAGAACTAAATTGACCAAATTAAAAAGGTTTAGGATTTTTGTTTTTGGGTAATTTTTCCGGCATTTCACTCCTAAAATACGCTCAACAAAGATTTGAATCTAGAAACACAAGAAAAGGGACGAACTTTCTTGACATCTAACCTACAAACTTCCATGATTCCGCTTCCATTCCCACGCCAGGCAAAGTTGAATCGGCTTTTGCCATCTCTACAAGCTTCACGTACGATCAAAGACTCAAACGTCGATGCAGCTTTCTCTCTCGTCCGGTCCGAGCTTCATCTTTTTTCTTCTCTCAATCGACGAGGGCGCCGAGTCCACGGAATCCCGGTTTCGCTTGAGGCGACCGGGAGTGAGTTTTTTCTTTGGTCGAAAATACTGAAATTTCATTAACTGAACGAAAATTTGTTAACATCAGACATTAAAATATCCAACATAGATTTCGGAGGACAAAGCAGCCAATTGCGGGGAAGTTCGTTTTTTTCCCTTGGCCTTAGCCACCGGGGGTGGGTTTGACTAATCAATGTAATTGCAGTGCTTTTTCCGGGTCGTGACATTTGACCATGGACTTAATTAGATTTGGCGGGATATCAACACATGACTTAAGAATTCGATTTCGACATTGGCACGCTAATCGAATACCCGGCTATACGATCTCGCAGTTCGCGGAATATTCACTATGTAACCCGTTGTATCATAAAAGATGAATCGGCAATTGTCGCAAATTTTTATCATTCGAGTCGATAGCATGTTAACAGAATAAAGTTACACCAATCTTCCTAAGATGACGCTATTAATGCTTACGTACAACACGAGATAAAAAGCGGGGGAGAGATCCATTAAAAACGATAGTGAATTTACTATTGTTACTACTGTCCTTCGGTTTCGTCGCGGGAAATTCGACATTTTTAAAATGTTGATATAAATGTGAATTTGTATTACGATACTATTGGAATCTTATCGTTGCTCTTTGTCGTTCTCCAAATCTAAAGAAACATGAAGCTGTCATTTGTGCCATTGGATGACAAATAATTTGATATATTTAGTGGGGCTGATTAGGTCTTACTTCTTAGGAATGCCTGTTCAGATATAAATACTTGTTTAGTAAGTAATCTGCCAATTGAGAGAGAGAGAGAGAGAGAGAGAGAGAGAGAGAGAGAGAGAGAGAGAGAGAGAGAGAGAGAGAGTCAAAGACTTCCTTCCTGAGTCATTGAATATTTCATGGGTTTGATCAGCAAAACGAGTAGGGTTCCTTTCCATATTTTCATATGCTTAGTGGTAATTAAGATAATTTATTGCCATCAGTTATCTAAGTTCTGGAGATGGTCCGGTTCCATATTCTCGCTCCATTCTTATCGCCTTCAATACGGTCTGATACGAAAATACGTAATTGAAGAGACAAATATGAGCCTAGAAAAATTTGAACTCATATCTCCAATTCTGTTATCGTGGTGTAAATCTTACTGTCAATCAATGTTGGGTATTTTCGACACGATACTCCAACATCATCTCCTATATATATATGTGATTTCGAAAAGTTTTTTAACTTGTTAGCTTTCAAACGATTAACTTCTATATAACATCAAACACCTCGAATATTTAATAACGTACACGTATCGACATTTAAGATCATATTCACTTAATAAAGCAGTCGTCGTGACGGCAACTAGCATCAGAGTCTGGCCTAAATATTGTCAATGTCAAACGCAACCAAGGAAAGACGCAGCTCCAATAGCCAACAAAAGAAACTTGCGACATCAATATAAAAAAAAAAAAAACGAAATAATGGAGGATAAAACGAAGCCATATTGAATTTTTTTTAATAAAGGACAAGTGGGGCCCATCTTGCGGGCCCGCCAGAACGTCACTACTCAGATTTTTCTTTGTTTACCTTAAAGTATTGCACATATATATATTAATATCAGTCGAAACTGAAGAAATTTATTTGAAATAAAAAAAAAAAAAATTGATGGGAATTTCCCGTGCGAGGTTTGTGATTTTGCTGATTAATTTACTTAAATTAATTCCCTATGAATTAGTCCGATTGGCCGAGTCAAAGTGTGTACGGATGACGGTGGGAGGCCAGCCCCAAGAGGGAATATTCCAAATCCCCGTCTCCAGATTCTCTGCGTGTTGGCCGTCCCACGTTATCACGTGTCCGGTCTGCCCCCGACAAATGACCCCCGAAAGAGAATCTTCTTCTCCGTGCACTTCACCGCGATAAAAACCTCCGCGTGGCATCGATGTTACCGGCGGCGGCTTTGGATTTTCCCCGGTCAACGGCGAGCACGGTCCCGTCATAAGCCGGTGCGGCTGATATTCAGCTGGAGAACTGTTCTTTGTCTTCTAAAGCCAAAACAAAGGGGCAAAAGAAAACAAGAAAGAAGGAGAAGATAGCCTTGAGCAGAAAAATCAGAAACAGAATATCTATGGATGCCAAACAAACACGGCACCGGATTCGGATCGGAGTGTTTTGTCTAGCGATATCTCTAGATGTTGCAATACGAAATGTCTCATTTGAGCTATAGTCGTTCTACATGACCCGTGATTCGAAATTCTAAAATTGAAGAGTTCCATCACCGCAGAACGACAAAGATGCTTTTAGCCTCGAAGCTCATTCAAACGAGATATGTCGCAATCAGGTAAGACGGTACAAGTTGCTCAAGATTGAAGTGTTGCTTGGTTTTAAGGAAATATATCAAACATCGAAAGCAATACCATGTTCGTACCGACGACATGTCTTGTCAAAGTTATTCGTGAGTTAAAACGCGAATTTTCCTGGCCCCTCTATTGGGACCGGAGGTTGTAGTCTCCGATTCCTTTGTACTAACCAACCATAGGACCATGACTTTGACATCTTCATTCGTTTTTTTCCCGAAAACTGTCCGGCAAAGTTTCGTCGGATTTTCCATAGCAAGACAGCTTTGTTCAAAGGATTTTATTTGGAGCAAGCTCCTCCTCCTCCTCCTCCTCTTCTTCTTCTTCTTCTTTCCTTAATTTATTTGCCATTCAATGCAATTGCTGGAAGGGATGGGATGGGATGCGAATGGCGTTGCCAAAGCATTGAATGGTTAGAAGTCTCCACGAATCTTCCTTGCGAACTCTCAAAAGGTTTAAAAGAATATAACTTCGTTTTCTTTTTCCCCTTATTGCGGTTTCATTTTTGTGTAAATAATATCATATTCTTCACCCAAATCTATCCACACGGTTTAGACATTTTCAATCCCGCCAAAGAGAGAATTTGTATTCATTCCAAACAAAGAGAAGAAAAAGAGGAGAGGGTAGGCGCCTAACTACTCGGGAGCAAAGAGACAATCCGTGCACATCCCCTAATTATACGTCTACTTACGTCAAGGTTTCAACGGTGTTGGTGATTTGATGCCCAAAAAGTGTTTTTTTTTATCACTACTCATTTTCACAATGATTTTGATCACTCGAAGTTCATGAGCTTATGCTAGCGATGGATATTAGCGTAATGCGAAATACCTCTCTCACAACCTTCAATCATAAAATAATTATGACACCCATAAGTAAGGATGACAACTTCTGACACGACAAGAAATTAATAAGTTTGGATTGGTGATCCTGTCACCATGGGCCTACTGGAATACTACATTTCAAAATAGTGAGTCCGGGAGAGTGGGACAGGAATTGCCGTGATCGCATGGCCACCAAAGATGTCCCAAAGTGACATCCAGGAAGGAGAACTTCAGAGACAAACATTTCACTTATAAGGGATTATATGGATAATAAAATGCAAAATACGTGGCTGATGGGAAATATCAAGTCAAGGGGAACAAAAGCCAGCCGGATTGGATGTCGGATCGAATTAATTTCTGATTAAGACGCGGTTACCTGTTCCCCCCTAATTTGGGACTAGAGGGTGTAATCTCAGATTCCTTTGTGGAAATGGAAACCATGGGAACACGACTTTTTTTTTTTTTTTGGGTCGAAATGGGACCATGGCTTCGACAGCTTCATTGATTATTTCCATAAACAGTTGGGAACTGATAGAAACACAGCTTGTTCAAAGAGGGGTCGTTTGATTTGACGTAAGGAAACCTTATGGGATGCCCTTCGGTTACATATCATTTATCCAAAAAATCCTAAATCTATTACACTTTTGTCAATTTAATCTTAAATTTTTTCATTTTGCCAATTGAGTCCTAAAGTTTTTTTACATTTTGCTACTTAAATCCATCCAATCAATTTTGGCTGAAAATCTGTGATGTGAATGCCAGCCGTCCTACGTGGCATATCCGGTGCTGGACAATCTTTAGTATTTTTTTGAATTATTATTATTATTTTTTCTTTTTTCTGGAAGTGGTCGGCGATGGTTGCAACCCTCACTTGGGCCTCATCCAGAATTGGACCGGGTGAGGGATCGGCGACCCTCGATAGCCACTTCTAGAAAGAAAAGAAAAGAAAAGAAAAGAAAAGAAAAGAAAATGAAGAAAAATAAAAAAAATAAAAATTCAGATAAAATATTGAAATATTTTTAAAAATTGTCCACGTTAGCACCGGCCGTGCCACGTAGGATGACTGGCGTCCATTTGAGCGATTTTTGGCTAATTTTGGCAAAATATGAAAATGTACAAGACTCAATTGGCAAAAAATTAAAAGGTTTTAAGATTGAATCGGCAAAGGTGCAATAGGTTTAAGACTTTTTGGATGATTTTCTCGGTCGAGAAATATGGAAGGTGATTTCTCTTAAATTTTAAAGGAAGAAACTTGTTTTTTTTCCTTCTTGTGGTAGACTTTGTGTAGCTAAATATCATATTCTATTCTGGCTTGCATTTCTTGAATGACATCTTTCATGAGTCATAATAGGGAAAGAAACGAAAATAAACAAAACATTATTTGACCACATACTTCACTCGAATCAATCTTGAAGCAACGTTTGTGGGCAGAAAAAGATGCACTGACGAGCGGGAATATCTATTGTTGTATTTTGCGGTGATTCATTCACATGGCGATATTGTCATATGCCACAACAAGCAGCTCCTTAATTTTAAGGTATCTTAAATGTTTTTGTTCTTCCCCCAAATATTTAGTCAGTTAACTTACAGATATTGGTTACATGCACGAATTCGTCGAATTCATAATCTTAATCTATTCATCACGTCTTAAAATTATTAAAATTTGGATAATTATCACGATATCATCTTACATCAATCTTCTTCTATAAAGATTTTTCTCTTTACATTAATGTCCATCCGATTCCTTTGTGTTGTACATTTCTAACAATAATTTTCTTTCCATATTTAGGTTATTTTAAATATATCATAGCAAAGTGATTTTGCTTAATCTCTTCAGTGGCAAGTCACCTGTGTTCATTCGGCAATAAAAAATAGCAGACATTGACGTGCTGCTTGTGAAGTTTTCCACCAGCCATAGTCACCTTCGCGCCGTCAATTTTGATCTAGTCAAGACCAGTCTTGAGAAATTCACTTAGAATAGGATTAGCTTCGATTGCTCATATGCATTTTGTTATTTCCGTAACAGCTTGTTTCTTTCTCTCTTTTGAAATTGCATTGGTCAAGTGATGTCGAAATCAGTATATACCGAACTTCGTGATTTCTGTCGATGCCGTCAAAGAGGAATATCTACTTATTCCATACGAAAGGAAGAAAAGTGGAGAGATTAGGCACCCAACTACTTGGCAACAAGAGATAATTAGTACACATCTCCGAATTATACGTCTACCTACGTCAAGGTTATGTGATACCAATAATGTCTAGTCAATATGTATTTTTGCATGATCTTCATCACTTGAATTCATTAGCTTGTGGTAGCAATGGTAATAGATCAATTCAATGCCTCTCTTTCGATCTTCAATCAAAAGATAATTCTGACACCCTTGATTAGGGTCGACAAAAATGAGCTGGTTTGGATTAAGGCTAATCATGTTCAAGTCAATATCATGTTAACCTGTTAGACACGATTAATAACCAAGTCATGGTCAACCCCAACCCACCAGACACGAAATTAACCCATATAAATGAATAGGGTTAGTGGTGACGAGACATGTATATGCCCGTTTAAGCACGATTAGCTAAAAGACTATTTTCTTCTCGCTTGTCGGTATTAAGATTTTAAATTGATAATATTTCATTGGCTATCAATTTTTTTTGTTTTTGATTTGATGTTGATGAAGTTTTGTTGACTGAGTAATGCAATTTGTTACGGAAAAAATGAGGATGTTCATGTCAAATTTCTGTTGGTGGGTAGATTTCTTGTCATAGCAAGCTGTGCAATCTTGATTTCTCGTAAATCGTTGTTCAATTGTGTTACACGAGTATTTTCATGTCAACCTGTTAAATTTTGGAGCACTTTTGTGTAGAGCTGGACGTATTAACCGGTTAGCATGATTAACTAATCATGTCATGTTCTGATTAACCTGTTGTTGTCATGACAAGAACATGACCGGCGAACAGTAATCGCCACCCCTGCCCGTTGAGGCCTCAACGACAACGTTTTTCACCTTAATTCCTTGCTAACCCTCAAAATGTTAGGGTCGTTTCATCGTGCTCAACACTCCAATCAATGCACATACTTCGCACGTAAAATCACCCCACACGGTCACGAGAGCAATTGGTGCTGGGCTGGATGAACCTGCTAATAAGGATTTTCGAAGAAATATGCTCAAGGAGTCAGCCGCTAGTTTTGAAATCACTGTGGCCATTGTCAACCATCCTAAGAAACATCAAGACTACAGGATGAGATAGTAGTGATCATCGAGCAGAATTAAAACCTTAAATCCATCCAATGAATACAGTCAACAGGCACTTGGGTTCACGTCCCTTTCCTTTCCTCGTCACCAGAAGACAACTCTCACGAGGTTTAATACCATGATTAGAATTAAAAATTAATAGATTTGACCTATTAAGATTAAGGCGTCACTGGTCATGACCTACTTGCTATACCATAAGTTTTGATGTATGATATAGCACCAACGCAATTTGATTTCCCATTCTATCGCTTTCATATCGCTATCCCAGTCTGCCAACAAATACAGGATTCAAGAAAACGTTGAGAGAGAGAGAGAAAGAGAGAGAGAGAGCAGTACGCCAATGGGCCCGTCTAATCCTTATCAGTCTATTATTTTTCTGTTCTATTTTACAAGGGGAGAGGGAATTGTGGAATTTTCTAGGATGTCTATGATGAAGAGTAGATAAACCTATTTATTAGTTTTATGAATGACCGTTGAATGTAACATATATCAATTAAGACATACACAATCAAAGAAAAAAGTACATAAAAGAAAATCCTAAATCTATTACATTTGTATCGGATCTGGCGAGGGCCGTGACCCTCACTAGGGCCAGCGAAGGCTTGTTGGCCCTTGCAAGCCCTCGCTAGCAACCGGTGAGGCCCAGCCTACCATCGCCAATGGCCGTTGAGGGCTGGCTGGCCCTTGCCCGGTGGCCGGCAAGGGTTGTCGGTGACCCTCACGAGTCAAAGTGAAAGAAAAAAAAAAAATAGAACGAAAGAAGAAGAAGAAATAAATAAAAAATATTTTTAACAAGTAATTTTTTTGTAAATTTATTGAAAAATGTCCACGTCAGCTCCAAGCGTGCCACATAAGATGAATTTTACCAGCAGCAGTGAATTCTACCATGCAAGGTATTTCATTGTCCTTCTAACAAGATGGGGATGTTATTAAATAATCAAAACGGCATGAAACCGTTTAGTATTTCCAACTATGAGATGGCCAGTGGTAGCAGAGAGAGTCAAATTACAAGTGCTGTGAACTTTGAGATAGGCAAAAATTCTTGAGATTCAATGACTGAGACATGCATCCCAGCATTCCTAAAGGGCGACATAATCCAAATGAGTTGTTTCAAGTTGCTGCAGTCAAGAAGCCCAATAGATGTAGGTGTAGTTGAAAAATTCAAAATGACATGAAACCACTATAAACGGCCAGCCGGAGCAGAGAGAGTCAAGTTACAAATGCATACTCCAACAGACGCGATAAAGGAAAATCCATGCAGAGGGATGACAAGAAAATGTTTATAGTATTCAAGAAGTTGGCTATACATCCCGCCATCATTGTAGGCGAAATAATTAAGATCAATAATCTTCAGTAGCAGCCCTAAGTAGTCAATAGGCCCATAAGATATATATATATATCCCTAGGATTTTCAAGAAATAATCGATACTTGACCCTACCTCTTGTTGAAATTCTTGAGGACCTTGCAAGCTATGAGAATGCAGCATTTTGATAGCCACCGGTGTGTGATGAAGGGAACCTTTATATATGCTCCCATAGCCGCCTTCTCCAATTTTTAATGATGGATGAAAGTTTCGAGTTGCTTCCTCAATTTCTGAAAAAGAAAACTCGGAGAAATACCGAGGAAAGGTCGCACTCAAGGTTATCGTGGTGTAAATCTTACTGTCAATCGATGTTGGGTATTTTCGACACGATACTCCAACATCATCTCCTATATATGTGATTCCGAAAAGTTTTTTTACTTGTTAGCTTTCAAACGATTAACTTCTATATAACATCAAACACCTCGAATATTTAATAACATACACGTATTGACATTTAAGATCATATTCACCTAATAAAAGCAGTCATCGTGACAACTAGCATCAGAGTATGGCCTAAATATTGTCAATGTCAAACGCAACCAAGGAAAGACGCAGCTCCAATAGCCAACAAATGAAACTTGCGACATCAATATTAAAAAAAAACGAAATAATGGAGGATAAAACGAAGCCATATTGAATTTTTTTTTTATAAAGGACAAGTGGGGCCCATCTTGCGGGCCCGCCAGAACGTCACTACTCAGATTTTTCTTTGTTTACCTTAAAGTATTGCACATATATATATTAATATCAGTCGAAACTGAAGAAATTTATTTGAAATATGAAAAAAAAAAATTGATGGGAATTTCCCGTGCGAGGTTTGTGATTTTGCTGATTAATTTGCTTAAATTAATTCCCTATGAATTATTGCGATTGGCCGAGTCAAAGCGTGTACGGATGACGAGTTGGGGGCCACCCCCACAGGGAATATTCCAAATCCCCCGTCTCCAGATTCTCTGCGTGTTGGCCGTCGCACGTTATCACGTGTCCGGTCTGCCCCCTACAAAAATGACCCCGAAAGAGAATCTTCTTCTCCGTGCACTTCACCGCGATAAAAACCTCCACGTGGCATCGATTTCACCGGCGGCGGCTTTGGGTTTTCCCCGGTCAACGGCGAGCACGGTCCCGTCATCGGCCGGTGTGGCTGATATTCAGCTGGAGACCTGTTCTTTGTCTTCTAAAGCCAAAACAAAGGGGCAAAAGAAAACAAGAAAGAAGGAGAAGATAGCCTTGAGCAGAAAAATCAGAAACAGAATATCTATGGATGCCAAACAAACACGGCACCGGATTCGGATCGGAGTGTTTTGTCTAGCGATATCTCTAGATGTTGCAATACAAAATGTCTCATTTGAGCTATAATCGCTCCACTTGACCCGTGATTCGAAATTCTAAAATTAAAGAGCGCCATCACCGCAGAACGACAAAGATGCTTCTAGCCTCGAAGCCCATTCAAACGAGATATGTCGCAATCGGGTAAGACGGCACAAGTTGCTCGAGATTGAAGTGTTGCCTAGTTTTAAAGAAATGCATCAAATATCGAAAGCAATACCATGTCGGCACCGACGACATGTCTTATCAAAGTTATTCGAGAGTTAAAACGCGGTTTTCCCGACCCCCCCATTGGGACCAGAGGCTGTAGTCTCCGATTCCTTTGTACTAACCATCTTCATTCGTTTTTTTCCCGAAAACTGTCTGGCAAAGTTACGTCGGATTTTCCATAGAAAGACAGCTTTGTTCAAAGGATTTTATTTGGAGCAAGCTCCTCCTCCTCCTCCTCCTCTTCTTCTTTCCTTAATTTATTTGCCATTCAATGCAATTGCTGGATGGGATGGGATGGGATGCGAATGGCGTTGCCAAAGCATTGAATGGTTAGAAGTCTCATGCGAACTCATACTCTTCACCCATATCTGTCCACACGGTTTAGATCTTTTCAATCCCGCCAAAGAGGGACTTTGTATTCATTCCGAGCAAAGGGAAGGAAAAGAGGAGAGGGTAGGCGCCCAACTACTCGGGAGCAAAGAGACAATTCGTGCACATCCCCTAATTATACGTCTACTTACGTAAAGGTTTCAATGGTGTTGGTGATTTGATGCCCAAAAAGTGTTTTCTTTTTTAATCACTACTCATTTTCACAATGATTTTGATCACTCGAAGTTCATGAGCTTATGATAGCGATGGATGTTAGCATAATGCTTAACACCCCTCTTACGACATAAGATAATTATGACACCCATAAGTAAGGATGACAACTTCTGACACGACAAAAAATTAATAGGTTTGGGTTGGTGATCCTGTCACCATAGACCCACTGGAATACTACATTTCAAAATAGTGAGTACGGGAGAGTGGGACAGGAATTGCCGTGGTCGCTTAGCCACCAAAGATGTCCCAAAGTGACATCGAGGAAGGCGAACTTCAGAGACAAACATTTCACTTAGGTATATAGTAATTCCCAAAAATTCTCAATGAATGGATTTTGAAGAGAAAGCCTACCATATATTTAAATCGCTTAAAATGCTAAGGACTGAGTTAAAACGGCGAAATACGGATATCGTCGACGCAGTAAAAAAACTTAATCGAGAAGTAAATCGCTTATTATTTTTATGTCTCGGAAAAGCGTGAGATCTCAAAAGTCATGTCCAATTAAAGTAATCTCTCGTAGATACCCCTAATCTCAGTAGTGGATGGCCAGTCTTTGATCTAACAAACAATAGAAAAAAAAATGCTGATAATAGGGATTATGTGGATAATAAAATTCAAAATACG